>NC_089251.1:182060955-183310955 GCF_963930625.1 Muntiacus reevesi
GTGGGCCCTGGTCTAATATGACTATATCGTTATGCATGCTTAGTCACTTCAGTCATGTCTGACTCTTTTGCAGCCCTTTGGACTGTAGCCCACCAGGCTCCTCTGTCCATGGAATTCTCTAGGCAAGAATACTGAAGTGGGTTGCCATGCCCTCCTCCAGGGGATTTTCCTGACCCAGGAATCAAACCTGTGTCTCCTGGATTGCAGGTGGATTCTTTACCACTAGCATCACCTGGGAAGCCCATATCATTGTAATAATGGGAAAATTTGGACACAAACATTGTCACACAAAGTGAATGTCATATGAAGATGAAGGCCAAAATCAGGGTCGTGCATCTGCAAGTCCAGAGAGGTATGGAACAGGTTCTCCATCAAAGCAGCCAAACCTGTTGACACTTGATCTTGAACTTCTAGCCTCTAGAACTGCAAGAAAATTATTTCTGTTGCTTTAAGCCACCCAGTTCATAGTACTTTGTTACGGCAGCTTTAGCAAGCTAATACACATGACTTTCCATTTTTTAGTTTTTAATTTTTAGATAATGACAGATTCATAGCAATTTATTTATTTTCAAATCTCAAATAGACTTGTAGGAATGTGTATAGGTTTATTGAAAGTGGCTATTGAATTTAAAAGGTTCAAAACTTCAACAAAGTTAAACAGTGTAGCAACCACAGCTGACTTTTCACATAGGTTCCCAGAATGTTCCCTAATTTGCTAACACATTTTTCAAAAATACGTCTTATTCCCCACTCACTACTGAAAATTCTGATATTCATCATGGTAGAGAGTTTCTATCCCATACTGACACTGTCATAGTTGAGAATCACTGTTCTAGCTTCTCTAAATTATATAGAAGTAGAGAGGGAAGGCTTGGGTGCCAGTCAGGCCTCGTTTCAATCCCAGAGGAGATCTCCACCAAGATATAATATTGGGGGGAGGTAATAGAATCCTATAAAATGCCCTCCCTGAAGCCTCTACTGATAACACCCATAAAATACTCCAGTAGTAGGCTGAAATGAACTTCCCAAGTGGCTCAGTGGTAAAGAATCCACCTGCCAATTGAGGAGACACAAGTTCAGTCCCTGGGCTGGGAAGATCCCCTAGAGGAGGAAATGGCAACCCACTCTGGTGTTCTTGCCTGGGAAATCCAAGGACAGAAGATCCTGGGAGGTACAACCTATAGGATCGCAAAGAGTCAGACAGACAGCACCTGAGTGCGTACACACACACACACACACACACACACACACACACACACACACACACACACGCCCCAGGCTGGACAATTATTCCCACCCTTACGCATGGGTATCTGGGAAAGTACCAGCTTAACAGAGGAATGGGAACCAGGAAAACCATGAATGGAAACCAAGGAGACCTTTATATCATCTTGGCCCCAATCTTAATATGTCATGGGATAGGGGGTGAATTTCATCTTGTCTTGGAACTAAGCTTATAGATAATGTATCAGTTTCCTGGTTGGTGGGGGGAGTGTCATAACAAAGTACCACAAACCAGGTGACTTAAAACAACATAAATACCTTGTCTCAGAATGGAGGCTAGAAGTCCAAAATCAAGGTGTTGGCAGAGTTGGTTCTTTCTGAGGCGTCGGAGGGACAATCTGTTCCATGCTGTTCTCTTACCTTCTGGTAATAAGAAGCTTGTAGATATGTCCCTTCAATCCTCTCTCTTCATATGGCATTCTCCCTGTGTGACTGTATCTGTGTCTAAATATCCCCCAGTCATAAGAACTGTGATATGAATACCAGTCACCTTGGGTTGTGACCTCATCTTAACTTGATCATCTGTGAAGACCCTATTTCCAAATAAGGTCATAGTCACAGGTACTGGAGATTAAAACATCAACGTATTTTAGAGAAAGGATGCAACTCACCTCATAACAGGTATCAGCCTAACTCTTCATACTATGAGAGACTGAAGAATAGCAGTAAAAATTCTCAGATCAGGATCCCATCCCATCAGCTCACCGGCTCACTGGGAAGAAGCTCCGATGAGGATGGATACTGTCAGTGGGCTCCCCCTGCTGGAAGAGTCAATGATACACTCAACCTGCTCTGGCTGCATTTTTACCTGTGTCTCCAGGTACAATTAACCAATAATTTTCCTTTCTTGTTCAGTCCTTAGATTCAAGGTTACATTATTCTCATAACATGAATTAGAAGATTGATCCCACCTAACTACTCTTTGGAATATTATGTATAAGATGAAAATTATCTGTTCTGTTGCTTGAAGAGTCAGTCAACTTGCTTATAAAACCATTTTTGGCCTTTTGATGTTTAGTTTTGTTCACAGGCAGGTTTGTTTATTTGTTTCTTTCTTTAAAAAAACTATTGATTCTTTTTCTGTGTGTGTGTCTGTGTCTTTATCATCCCTGCTTTATTTTGATTGAATTTCGTTTTACATATTTCCTTTTATACTTCAACTAGTTTGAAAGTCGTCCTCTATATTCCTATTATTCTACTTTCACTTTAGTAGTGGTTGTAGTATTAGTCGCCCAGTCGTGTCTGATTCATTGCTACCCCATCGACTGTAACCCACCAGGCTCCTCTGTCCATGGCATTTCCTAGGCAAGAATACCAAAGTAGACTGCCATTCCCTCCTCCAGGGGATCTTCCTGACCCCAGGATGGAACCCAGGTCTCCTGCGTTGCAGGCAGATTCTTTACCATCTGAGCCACAGGGAAGCGCCTAGCTTCCCTTTATTTCTTCTTAAATGTTAACGTGCTATGGCTGGTTCTGGTCAGTCTTGCTGTACCTGATTAACTGCTCTTCAACTTTGAAATCCAGACGACAACTGGTTGCATAGTCTAGACATTATTACACAACTGTTATGCATAAAGTCAGATATGCAATGATATAACTATATAAAGGAAGCTTTTGAAACTATAATAGCTAATTATGTTGAAATTTGAGAAACTAGGGTATAAGAACTTGGTCAACATTTGTGCTCATGCTTACTCACTCAGTCCTGTCTGACTCTGTGATGCCATGAACTGTAGCCCACCAAGCTCCTCTGTCCATGGGATTTCCCAGGCAAGACTACTGGAGTAGGTTGCCATTCCCTTCTCCAGGGGGTCTTTCTGACCCAGGGATCAAACCCAGGTCTCTTGCATTGCAGACGGACTCTTTTCCATCTACCACAGGGAAGCCCGCATAAACATTGCTTTACCTTAAACTGGCAGAACAGTATTGCCCAGTTCAAGCCTGTCTGAAGCCTTTGGGAAGACTCAAGAAGCCACACTCACTAAATTTACCTGCCTGTCTGATGTTCTCTGTTATGTTTAGAGACCGCCACAGTAAAATGTACCTGATACACTTCTTGTCAAAGCGCTTGCTTTCATCAAGACCTTGAATCAGCCATCTGCAGAGCTACTCTGCCTTGATAATTAACATAATCTAAGTGCCAAGGCTTAGAATGTTGTTGCTGTTTAGTTGCTAAGTCCAACTCTTGGACTGTAGCCTGCCAGGCCCCTCTGTCCATGTGATCCCCCAGGCAAGAACACTGGCGTGGGTTACCATTTCCTACCCCAGGGGATCTTCCGGTCCAGGGATTGAACCCCCATCTCTTGCACTGGCAGGTGGATTCTTTACTGCTGAGCCAGCCAGGAAGCCCTAATACTTAGAATGCTCCAAACACAGAAAAAGAAAAAAAAAAAAAATCCTCCCATCTTACTTACAACTATGTCTTTAGAGTTTAGTTTTACCTTATTTTTAACTCAATAAATAGACATTACTATTTGCCTTTCAGACTTACTTATTTTATCATCTTACTTACTTTATATTCAGCCCTTCTATTCAGGGGACAGTCTGCTGTGGAAAGAGATTCACAGTTGCTGGGCAAACACAACCAGACACCCTGAGTGAGCAACCATGTTCCTCATTATAAACATAAATAGACATCACCAGGCATTTGAGACATGTAAAGATAGGTCAAAATGAACAATCAGAAAGCTTATCCTAGAAGAACCCAAGGTACTATAGGAGAAAGAAGATAAGGTTGAGAACCATCTCTTTCAATATCTATTTAAAAGATTGATAAAGATAATAGAAAAGTTAAGCAACATAGATAATATACCTAGTAAAGTAAGAGATGATACTGAGTTTGATAACTTAGCCTGGGATTGTTATAGTGTTACCTTTTTTTTTTTAACTACTCTCAGTCTTTGGCATTTAGGAGTTTCTCATTCTTCTTTTCAAGAGAAGAAAGCATTAAAAATCTTATTTATCTTAATCCATTACACAGGATTGCTTGTTGTTGTTTAGTCAGTAAGTCATGTCCAAGTCTTTGTGACCGGGCAAGAATATTGAAGTGCATTGCCATTCCCTTCTCCAGGGGATGTTCCTGACCCAGGGATAGAACCCGGGTCTTCTGCATTAGCAGGCAGATTCTTTACCACTAAGTCGCCAGGGACTTCCCATTCTATACGATGAGAAATGAATTTACAACCTTTTCAATTAAGAGAAAAGCTAAGCCAAATTGAGTCTTGAGCTCCCTAATTTAACTTTAACTTTCTCAGGGAATGGAACTTATATTTCAGTTTGGGTTAGGGGTCCACCCCGATACAGTCAACTGTAGCTTGAATGACAATGTATAAGATTATGGCTGCTCCCACTGTGACCTTGTGGATTGAACAAGTAAAGAAGAAATATTACCAGAAAAGCAAGAAGTAAAACTGGGTGCAGAGAAATATGAAAAAGTTAGAGTTAAGTTGAAATGTCAATTATGTGATTTCAAGAATCAATGTAATTACCAAGAAAGAATTTCTAAGATAATAGAAGCATATTAATGATCATCAGGAAACAGAAGTCCAGATGATTGCAATAAGAGCTGGTTTATTTGTTTGGGAGTGAGTTTATGTATATTAATTACTTCTTAATAGAAATATATTAGCCAAATCTCCTGTATTTCATGAATTCTTTATAATAAGCAACCATTGCATTTATAATTTTTAAAGCATAATGAGGATAAACATGTCCATATTCCAGAGTCCATTTATTTTACTGGTAGAAATCAATCCTAAGAAATAATTTGAAATGTAAACAGACATGCACAGGATGTATAGTTTATTTATTTATAAGTATAAAAAATTGAAATTAACTTAAATGTATGATTATGGAGAAATATTTTTTAAAACTATTGATACATTCATAGAACATATGCCACTAAATCATAGAAATTATATTCCCAAGAATTGTTAATAATGAAAATATTTTTAGACTAACCTAAGAAAAATTAAATATGAAATTTTATAAACTCAAAACAATTCTTAAAAAATGAATTCTGTGATGCCAGAAAACACACCAAAATCCTAGTTGGAGAGTCAGGACAACAGAGGATGTCAGAAGTTCTTGGGGTTTGGGGGAATCTTTCTCTAGAGAGAGAAAATGAGAGGAAGTCATCCCTTACAAAATGACAGATCCATGTAGAAAACAGATAGCCAAGAATACCTTTGGAGATAGGCAGACATTACAATTCAGATTCCTAAGCCAATGTGGAATCTGAAGTCAACCAACAGGAAGATTACATTGGAGCACTCATTTTCCTGGTGGCTTAGAATTTTGGCAGCTGATGGCTCTCAGCCAAGTTGCTCTCCGTGAGTTGCCCTCAGTCAGACAGAGACACTTGAATGGATGACTCAAGGGTTCTTCAGTTCCCAAGCTCCCCACAGAATCAGCTGCCTCCCACTGCCCAAGTCTACTCTTCAGTCTCCTCACACCTGATACCAAGAGTTCTTGCCAGTGAACGGTATACAAACATTTATCTCAAACAAAGAACACTAACACAGCGGAAAGCCGTATTCTAGAATCCTGATTACCATGATCAAGGCCATGGATCCAACCCTTGATCTTCTTGGTTATATAAGTTAATAAATTTCCTTTTGACTTAGCCTGTTTGGTTCGTGCAGTTCCTGTCGCTTTCACCAAAAGAGACTTGTCAAAGTACAGCCCCTTGGATGCAAGTCTCAGAAATGATACAGTGTGATCAGCAGAGGAATGTTTACACATTCATTCAGTAAATATTATGGAGCATCTACTCATCTCCTTTGTGCCAAGTACTGTTCCAGGCCCTGGGGACACAGAAGTACATAATTCAGTGCCTGTGTTCTCAGAAGGCTTACATTTAAGTGGGGAGAAGAGAAAATAAATAAGAAAGAAGATTTAAAAAGAGCAAAACCTGGAGTAAAGGCTACTCTTCCACAGTTGGTCCTGGGGGTTGGAGTGCCGCAGAGATTAGCTCTAATAAGTCAGATGGCATTATATTTGAACAGAAGAGGCCATTCCATTCTGCACCTATTCTACCGTGTCTCCTTGGCGGTTACTGTGGCCTATTTACAATCATCCGCAGGGACTAGTAGGGCCCTTGCAATCAGCGCGCTTCTCTCCAGTGCTGCCTTTAGGCTTACCCAGGGAGCTCTAGAGACTGCTACATCGAATCTTGGCATTCTGGAAAATCTATCTGTATGGATTTCACCTAAGTCTGCATTTCTTAGATCATTCCAAGTGCCTTATGTGAAATATTTCATTTAGCACTCAAAACAACTCTGGAAGGTGCATATGACCATCTTAACTGACAGATAAATAATCCAAGTCATAGAGAGGGTAACCACTTCCTCCAAGTTCATACCACCACCAAGTGGTTCTGGGCCCAGTAAGTCTGACTCCAGAGACCTCAGGACCCTTTTGGAAGCCTGCACAATTTGGCAAAGCTTGGCATAGGGGTCATAGCTGTCAGGGTGCCTGTCAGACCTGTATCTGGGTCTGCGTTTCTTGACAAGGTCAAAATCATTACAAAAGGGATTTATGTGTACTGTGCACTTACCTTGTTCCAGATACTTTCCATGTGTAGGGTCATTTAATCTTATAAGACAAACAACCCTGCAAGGTTGTCATTACAGTGCCTGAGGAGTTAATGTCAGCACAGGTTAAAAATATGCCCACAGCTCTAGCTAGTGCTCGAGATGGGTCTCAGATCTAGATCTGGCTGACTCCAAAATATGTACTCTTATTATGTTTACAATTGCACCATGCTACTTTCCAAGCTGACGGTCATCTTCATCATTGAAGTTTAGTTGTTTACTTTGATTCCGATTCCTCTGAATGAAACTAATGTTACTGAAACATCAGATGTTATTGAAATATCTGAATAGAACTCTTTATCTTGAGAATTGAGAACACGCAGAGATTGAGAGAAATCCAGGATATACTATAGATGTGCCAAGCTTTTACTGTGGACATATATTTGTATCTGTTACCTATAAAGAGTAATAAACAGGCATGATTTCCATGTGGTCACCACATACTTTCTCATCAAAGAACTTGTCAGTATATCCAGACACAGGTGAGTGTGGACACTCTCAGTCTTTTTTTTTTTTTTTTTTTTTTGGCCACCTGGTGAGGGTTGCAGGATCTTAGTTCCCTGACCAGGGATCGAACTGACTCCCCTGCATTGGAAGCTCTGAGTCCCCACTACTGGACCACTAGGGAAGTCCAACACAGCCTCAGTCTGAGTCATGGTCCTCAGCCTTGTCTTATCCTGGATTTTAGGATTGACCTGGCCAGATTACTCTGTCTTTTGAAGTAGTCATGACTTTACAAAAATTCCTCAAATTTCTCTAGGTTTTTGGCCTTTTCTCAGGAGACCATTGCTACCTCAATGCTTTTATATCATACCTCCTACCAATGTGGCATTCAGGTCCAGTCACAGGCAATACTAAACCCATCCTTGAGCGCCAGGCCCTCTGGGTGAGGACCCAAAGCTCTGACTCCTGGTTTGATCTTTGATTCTTTACCCTTTGCTCTGCCAACTCAAAACTGTGATTTCCCTTTGCTCACCAGGCCCCAAAGACAGTCTCCCAAGGGGATGTGTCTTGGCTGCAAGACCACAAGATCAGTAACTTCCTTCTGGCCCTTCTCACCTTCTGTCCATTCTTCCCCCCAGCCTCAGGGGGTCCCTACTCTTTTCCTGGGTGCTGCTGTAGCTCACTCAGCTTCTCAGCTCCAAATGCTCCTGTTTTCCTGAATCTTAGGTTCTGCTCACATCCTCCTGGAAAGAACTATTTCAACCACCCCTGTCGCTTTCGGTGGGGAGGATTAAGTTCCATAGGAATAGATGACTCCTTTCTCTATAGTTGCTTCTTGAATCTCCTTTGAAAAGATCTCTCTTCTTCCACAGCTTCAGGGCAAGAGACAAAAAGATCTTTACTTAATATGCAGAACTTGCAACCAACCCTCTAACCGCTATCCCCACAGAGAGCCTTTTCAATGCTTAAAAAATTCTTTTACTTTTTCATGCTTTTCCCCCTTGAATATGAGTTCTACATTTTTATCACAACATTATAAACTATTTAATGTATTTTTTAATACACTTAATGTCACGGCAGTGGACCAAAAGAGCTGATGCCACTTTTAAGCATTAACTACCAAATATAGACTTGAACTTTAGGGCTGATAGTAAACACCATTTTCTTGTTATTTTATCATGAGATATTTACAAGTGCTCTGATAATAACCTCGGTATATGCTTATTCTTAATGTTATTTCCTCCAAAAATGAACCCTTTAAAAATTTAGACATAATTTCTGTCCACTACAGCTTCACAATGTGGTCTGTAACTGTTCTCCGAGAATAAAAGAAATAGCTCCTATTTAATGAGAATTTACTATGTGTCACGTTCTGCCCTAAGTATCTCATAGATATTACTTTGTTCACTCCCTCAACCACACTAAGAGGCTGGTAGAGTCATAATAATTCTCAGTGCGTTAGCTGAAACTCAGATGAGTTGAATAGTGTTAGCAGAGTCCCAGAACTAGGCCAGAGTGGAGCTTGACTTCAAAGTCCAAACTTAGCTACGGAGTGGCTTTACCTCCCCAAACTGGGTAGAGATAAAAATGTGGGTGGAGTGTGCCTGTGTGTGTCTTTGTGTGAGCGAGAAAGAGACAGAAATAGAGCGTGGGGACAGAAATACAGAAATATGCAAAGGCAAAGGTCCTTCTTCATCTCAGCCACCTCCTACCCCATTTAACCCTGCTGAGAGCCTCCACTGTGAACAGGGGCATTGTGGCTAAGACTCAGAGCACTTCGTTTATTTAACACAGAAAGTGTTACCGAAAGGTCTGTTTGGGGGTCCAGTTGCTGGCTGCTCAAAAGCCAGTAAACAGTTCAGGTTGGTGGAAAGGAAAATTTGCTTTATTTCAGATTCAGGCAACTGGGGGGGGAGGGTTGTGGACATCTGTCCAAGGCCAATTCCCCCCCCTGACAAGCAGGGAGTGAGAGCATTTATAGGCAGAGTCAGGGGAGGGGGCCACACGCAGAAACAGCACAGTCATCTCTGACAGTCATCTTCAAATTGCTCATCGGTGGTCTGCCTAGCAGCATCTTGGTTGCTTTAGGTTCAGTTAATCTTCAGTTCCAGGGTGCACTTGTTCCCATTTCTTTGCGGTAGTTCTCAGAACTGTGGCAGCTCACGTCCTGGTCTGGTCTGGTCATCGTGTAGTTAACTTCACCTGGTGTTTTAGTATCTATAAGGCAGCTCACAGGATATGGCTCAGGATATTATCTATAGCCCTTGAGAAAGAACTAAAGGTCCTTGACTATGCTTAATGACTACATTATTATTATTTAGTCTCCTTTGACTGTTTTCCTTTCTTTCAGCATCTCTCACCTCCCTCATTAAACGTATTCTTTGACTAAAGTTTTCCACAGCCAGAAGGCAGGCAGAGAACATGATGGGGGCGGGGCCGAGGACCACACGGTCCTGCTCCATTTCAAAAGGCCAACTTTCTTTTCTCTTTTCTGACCACTGGAGAGGACTTGTCTTTCATTCTTTCATGAAATAATCTCCTCAAAATGTCCTTTATCAATAACCTGCATATTCAGATCACAAATGTATTCAGATTCAAATCTACAGATGAACCTCACTATATGAAAAATGTGCATGATATGTGCTATTTTGTTTGTTGGGACATCACAGGCTTAAAAAGAGGCTGGCCTTTTTGTTATCTCTAGCCTAGTATTTATGTAGTTTTATCAGGATACAAGGAAAATCCTTAAGATACACTACTAATGATCAGATCTGTCTTGATTACTTAAATATAGTCCCTCAAGAGGGAGGGGAGATATGTACACTTATGGCCGATTCACACTTTTGTGTAGCACAAAGCACCACAACATTGTAAAGCAATTGGCCGTCAGTGGAAACATACACATTACCATATGTAAAATAGATAGCAAGTGGGAATTTGCCGTGTGATACAGGGAGCTCAATCCAGTGCTCTGTGCCAACAGAGGGGTGGGATGGGGTGGGAGATGGGAGGGTGATGCAGGAGGGAGTGTGCATATGTATGTATGTACCTGCAGCTGATTCGTGTTGATGTGTGGCTGAGGCCAACACAGTATTGTAAAGCAGTTATCCTCCAATAGATAAATAAATAATTTTTAAAAATAAATAAATACATTTTAAAAAATAAATAAAGGTGCTCCATGAGAAACAAAACAGCAAATGAGCTAACTAATCTTTTTTTTTCCTTCAGATGATCTTTTAAGTCCAAATCACATGTTCATGATAAGGTACCCAGAAAGTTGAATTCAGTTTTTCCACCTTGCAGCCTACAAAATTACCATTTGGTATATTGCCCCTTTAGAGTGACAGGCAGGCACTTTACCCAGATTTCATTGTAAAGAGGGTTGTAATGTTAATAATAGCATTAAGAGTGAGTCATCCTAGCAGTGGTAAGCAGCAATAGCAATCTTGATACTATATTTATTACATGGAGATTATTAAGGCTGTTATTAAGGCTACAAAACCAGAACATGGCAAATCTATCTTTTCATCCTGCCATTTATCTGGAAAGATTCCAATGACTCCTGTTCCACACCAGTTCAGTTCAGTTCAGTTACTCAGTCGTGTCTGAATCTTTGCAACCCCATGGACTGCAGCACACCAGGCCTTCCTATCCATCACCAACTCCCAGAGCCTACTCAAACTAATGTCCATTGGGTCAGTGATGCAATCCAGCCATCTCATCCTTTGTCATCCCCTTCTCCTCCCACCTTCAATCTTTCCCAGCATCAGGGTCTTTTCCAATGAGTCGGTTCTTCTCATCAGGTGGCCAAAGTATTGAAGTTTCAACCTCAGCGTCAGTCCTGATCTTGATGCTCTTCCACCACCAGAGTAGGTCCAAAAGGCCCTAATTTATCCTTAGTCTCTTGGCAACCTGATCCTAGGAGTACTTGCTATGATAAGGTTTAATTGTTGCAAAGAATATAATTTCCACTGTGCATTACATATTGATGCACTGTTACAACAGTTACCTCGGTCTTTTAAAAGCAGCCAATGAAATCTAAATATACTAGTGATTTGATACCCACATGTGTCTGTTCTTCTAAAAGATCTGAGCAACTAATTCCATTTAGCAGTCAGAAATTTTACTTTATCCCTTGCTAAATCCATTCAACCTCTTCCACATGAATTTATCCAAATGGAATATCACTCTATGCTCAGGTCTTTTCTAGATCACCATATTATACTATCTGCAAGGGAAATGTGTATATAAATGGAAATTTTATTTTTACTTTCTTTGCCCACAATGCCTTAAATGTTAAAATTTTCTATCATTATAATTACTAGTACACAGTTGATCAAAAAAATCAAAATGCTGATAGTTTAAATAATCATTAAATCAGAAGAAAGTTTTCTTTGGAAATACTTCTCTTAATGAGATGAATAAGGGCATGTTTCTAAAATTAGTTCATATATTCACTCATGAATATTATTATTACTAATATGATAAAGATTGGCATTGCTTCTATTTCTATTTTTCAATTTTATAAATGTGGGGACTGAGAAATTTTGTTGAGATAAATAAATATATGCAAATAGACAAGATTTTGCTGAAACACAGTCACTCAATTCTTTGAACTCATTCTATGTCAAGAGCACCTAGTGATTTGTTATAAAATTCTTTTTCATGTTCTACCAAATGACAACTTGATTAGACTTGCTTTCAATTTTGTTGGACAAAAAGAATTGGAAACCACCTGGCTTGCAACAGAATTTTCATCCAGTTATTAGGTCTTTCACCAGGAAAACTTTGCCAAGACTAATCAAAAGGCTATTAATTATACATGCTACGTTCTACTTAGAGGTACCTTCTAACATAGGATATATTCAAAACAGGTTGATAAAATAAAAATCTTTCATTTTTAGTATAACTTTGCACAGTCATAGTTTTTAATAAAATTATTTTATCTCATCACATGTTTAAAGTATTTTGTGTGTGTGTGTGTGTGCCTGTTCAGAGGCTTGGTTGTGTCTGACTCTTGTGACCCCATGGACTGTAGCCCACCAGGCTCCTCTGTCCACGGAATTTTCCAGACAAGAATACTGGCGTGGGTACCCACTTCCTACTCCAGGGGATCTTCCTGACCCAGGGATCTAACTCACATCTCTTGTGTCTCCTGCAGTGGCAGATGGATTCTTTACCACTGAGCCACCATATTTTGTCAAAACTTTGATGAGCTAAAACAGCAGATTTAGGTCACTGAATTTGTGGAAAATCAGCTCGGCAAAAACAGTCACTTCAGAATTACTCTCTTCAGAATAACTCTGACTTCAGTTTCTGTTCAAACAAATCAATTAATATGTACATCTAAGAAATATTACAGAAACTATTGAGAAATAAATTATGAAGAACGTCTTATAAAACAGGTTGCTAGAGTAGTAAAGATGAGATCTAAATTATGTAGAGGTAATAGAATTAATTTTTTTCATTTTTAACAATAAGTCATGAAACAAGAAAATAATGCTATTTCTTATAACAAATCTGTAATTGTGACGTAATATGAAATTCCAGCTGAGTGGAGGTGTATTTTTCCCTTTCAAGGCGGAAGAGAACTTTTGGGAAAAGGAATATTCATAATGAAGAACCTTCATAAACAGAGCTACCACTTCTCAAGTTGATCAATTTCAAGTCAGAATACGTATGGGAATTGAGATCCTAGAAGTGGATGCCCTCAAAACTATCCTCAGATGCCCTTTGGAAATTCTCCTATGTTCAGGAGTTCCCCTGTTTGAAGACTACTGCTATTAGGAATCAATCTGCTTTGACATCTAAAGGGAACAGGCATATAATCAATAATAATGATTGTTATGCTGAGAAAGGCCAATTGCCATTTACAGGCTAAGGATTCCTAAAATTGTCATCAGTCATGTTTCTTCATGATTCTCAGATGCCAGCTGCTTATCACAAGTGATGACTCACAGTCACCTCAAACACAGCACATCCATAACTGAACTCATTGTCTTTCTATTCAGGTCTGCTACTCATGCTATATTTCCTGCCTCAGAGTATGAAACCAATGTCCACCTCATCACCTGCAGAAAATGCATCTGTTGCTCACCCAAAATCCATTCTTCACTAATAGAACCACTACTTAGAACCACAGAGAGGCAATAAAAACTCCCTTGCAACTAAGGGTGGTTAACAGTCAGACTAGTTCTGACTAGCGCCTATTATAGTGACAGGGATGGGACATCCAGGCAAGTTCCTTTAAATGCGGCTTCCCAAGTGACTCAGCAGTAAAGAATCAGCCTGAAATGCAGGAACCGCAAGAGACACAGGTTTGATCCCTGGGTGGGTGGGATCCCAAACCCACTCCAGTATTCTTGCCTGGAAAATCCCATGGACAGAGGAGCCTGGCAGGCTACAGTCTACAGAGTCAAAACAAGTCGGAGACAACTGAAGTTACTTAGCATACACACATACCAGCCCCAGAATCTGTCATTTCTTCAAGGATTCCTGGGGATGTCATTAAATGGAGGCAGACTCAGCCTTTTCTTCTTGGCCCCTCTTCTGCCTCCAGCCTGGACCACAGATGTGATAGCATACGCTTCTCACCAGTAACAACATGTGGATGAAGGCCCACACTAAAGAAAGTTGGACAGAAAGCTAGGAGGGGCCTACAGCCCTGCCCACATCACAATCTGTAGATGGACTGTGCTGCCAGCTTTCCTAGCCAAGAACAATCCTGATTAACCAACCCAGAAACTTGGAATGTTCTGTAAGTCTCCTTTTCTCTCACTCCCCACATCCACCTGGTGTCCAACCCTAATTGTCTTTTTTTTAAGATTTATTTATTTGTTTTTGGCTGTGCTGGGTCTTTGTTGCTTTCTCTAGTTGCAGCAAGCAGGGGTTCTCTTCGTTGCTGTGCATGGGCTTCTCATTTGAGGTAGTTTCTCTTGTTGCAGAGCACGGGCTCTTGGCAGGCAGGTTTCAGCAGATGTGGCGCATAGGCTCAGTAGTTGTGGCTCAGGAGTTTAGTTGCCCTGCAGCATGTGGGATCTTCCTGGACCAGGGATCAAACCTGTGTCCCCTGCATTGGCAGGCAGATTCTTAACCACTGGACCACCAAGGAAGCACCCCAAGTCCCAATCATTCTATCTCCCTAACATTTCTGTCATTCCTGGTTTCTTTGTTCTGACAGCCACTGCCTTAGTTTGAGCCCTTGCCTTTTGGTTTGTCCACTTTTCTGGAAGCAATGTTTACTTATTAGAGTCTCATCTTGACCCCGGAGCTTTAAGTGGACTCTGTTGGCTGTAGAAAGAAGCACCAACATCTTCAAATGAAACATCAGATCCTAGAATGTGATCTGATGCTTGCTTGCCTTGCTAGACTCATCCCTGACATGCTTCTCCCATCCTGCACTCCAGAAAACTGAGCTACACTAAGTTGTCCACTGTTTTTAGACCTTTTCTCTCTCTCCTCTTTCCTCTGAAATAACCTTCATTCCATTTTTTTTAAAAAACCTTCATACTTCATGTCATCATAGCAAGCATACACTCTTCTTTTAACACTCAATTTATATCCCTCTCGAAGGCTTTCCTTGTTCCACCCCTCTCTTACTGAAAAAAACAGAAACAAAGAGAATTAGAGGGTTCATAAAACTTGATTTAACAATTATTTTATTCTTTTCTGAAAAATTGGAATTAAAAATGCTACAGCCTCTATGCAAATATAGAAAAATATTTATATATGCATTTTATACAAGTATTGTTAAAAATCCAATCCAGTTATAGCCAACGTAGCTTTGATGAAGTTACTATTTCCACAGAAGCTGGTGGTAAAATGAAACGAACCCAGTCATTTCTGAAAATGCCATGCTTATCAGACTAATGTCATTGTTTCATGTGTCTTATTAGCAATGTTGTTTACTTTGAAGAGTGAATGGCGCCTGAGTGGTTACCTGTCTGATTAATTTGTTTTATGTAGAGTCTAATCACGGCTCCATCAATATGTCAGCATTTAATAAACATTTGGGGATGTTAATTGGATACTAACAATGTAAATTGTCCATTTGATCATTGTAATACAGGCACTATCTTGCCGCATGTGTTGATTATGTACTTGGCGTTAAGAGAAGATAACGGTGCCCAGATTTATTTTGACTAAATTAAAATAAACACTGTGTTTGAAACATCTGGCCAGTCTTTGTTTCTCTATACTATGCAGTGAATAGTAAGTATTTTTAAAGGCCCTTTCTATAGTGCTAGAAACTCTGGTATGATAGGCACAGAAGGAAAGAACGCTGGACTTGAGGACCTATTTCCTTAGCTTTGTTAGGCATTTTTTAAATGATCATATAATTTGCTTAATTGAAACATACCTGCATAAGGTGACAGGGCACGAAGCCCCAGGAATGTGGGGTAAATATGTAAAGTAAAGGTGTCTGTCTTTACCCCTCGGCTCACAGTGAGATACTGCATCTCAAGAAGCTGCTTCAGAAAGGGGTCTCCCTTCCAGGGTTTTTCAGAACATCCCTGTTCCTTCCAGCGGTGGCCACAGATTCACGAGTACGCTGCACCTCTATTTATCTGCCGGGGCACATGCCAAGTCCCCTGTGTTGAATCCTGATCAGGTTGGGATGAGGGGGCAAGGTGTGCAGGACTGTTTGTAAGTGGGAGGGACAGAGTAGGCAGAAGAATAGAGAACGGCTAGATAAGAAGGAGGCACCAGGAAGGAGGTAGAAGAGAAACTTCTCTGTCTAAGGCCTCCTCCCCGTTCACCTTTAAGAAGATAAAGTGAAAGTGTTAGCTGCGCAAATCCATGGCTGATTCATGTCAATGTATGGCAAAAACCACTACAATGTTGTAAAGTAATTAGCCTCCAACTAATAAAAATAAATGAAAAAAAAAAAAGAAAGTGTTAGCTGCTCAGTCGTGTCCGACTCTGACCCCGTGGACTGCAGGCCACCAGGCTCCTCTGTCCATGGAATTCTCTGGGCAAAAATACTGGGTGGGTAGCCATTCCCTTCTCCAGGGGATCTTCCCAACCCAGGGATCAACCCAGGGATCAAACCTGGGTCACCCACATTGCCTGCAGATTCTTTACTGTCTGAGCCAATTGGGGAGCCTTTAAGAAGAGAAGGAACTCCCAAAGAGAAGGGCTGGAAAAGAAGGGGAAAATGGTCCTGGCTCAACTCTTCCACCCTCAGCCCTCAGCCTGCACCCCAGGACCGCTGCTCTAAATGCGGACCCACAGCCCTGGCCCCAGCCTTTGGTCCACTACCCACTCCTCACCCTGGTCGCAGCCAACGAGGCTCTCCCCAGGAGATGGAGGAGGGGAAGAGCTTGCAGAGTTGTTGGGGGAAGAATTTGCTGCTAGGATGATAGTAAGAAGAGAGAGAGAGAAAGACAGAAAGAGAAGGGAGGATGAAAAGAAGGGAGAGAAGAAAGGCAGAAAGAAGAGATGGAGGCGAGAGAGAAAAACAAGACTAGTCAGAAAGGGAAGGAAGGATAGAGACCCTCCTCCCCCACAGCCCCACGGGTGTAAGAATTTAAGCCTCTTCCTCCAGTTGTGGAGAAAGATTTGGGCAGCAAGTGTCCCTTGGGGCAGGGACCCTAAGCGCTGTATATCTACTTGGCAGACAGGAGGAGAAAAATAGAGACCATAAAGCCCCACTGACGGCAGTCGCTGGATCCACGACAGAGCCCTCAGCAAGGTGTCAGAGTGTCTCTAGGACAGAGGTCACACAACTCAGCGGCCCGCTGGACCACTCTGGTCACTAGCAGCGCAGTCAGCCGGGGAGCGCTCTGCTGACCCGGGGAGCATGACTCAGGGGCTTCGGCTACTTTGTTCCCGCCAATATTTCCTGTGTCATAATCTCGGTCTAGCTTCACCAGATCTCTGTTTTGCTTTATTTTCAAGAAAATTCAGGAATCTGTGTTTTTCTGAGATATCTCTTGATTTTTATTTTTTTAATTTTTTCTTTTTACTACATTTTATTTATTTATTTTTTTCAGTGGGTTTTGTCATACATTGATATGAATCAGCCATAGAGTTACATGTATTCCCCATCCCCATCCCTCCTCCCACCTCCCTCTCCACCCGATTCCTCTGGGTCCTCCCAGTGCACCAGGCCCGAGCACTGGACTCATGCATCCCACCTGGGCTGGTGATCTGTTTCACCATAGATAATATACATGCTGTTCTTTCGAAACATCCCACCCTCACCTTCTCCCACAGAGTTCAAAAGTCTGTTCTGTACTTCTGAGTCTCTTTTTCTGTTTTGCATATAGGGTTATCCATCTTTCTAAATTCCATATATATGTGTTAGTATACTGTAATGGTCTTTATCTTTCTGGCTCACCTCACTCTGTATAATGGGCTCCAGTTTCATCCATCTCATTAGAACTGATTCAAATGAATTCTTTATAACAGCTGAGTAATATGTGTGCTCAGTCACTCGGTCATGTCCAACTCTTTGCAGCCCCATGGACTGTAGCCTGCCAGGCTCCTCTGTCCATGAGATTTCCCAGGCAAGAATACTGGAGTGGGTTGCCATTTCCTCTTCCAGGGCGTCTTCCTGACCCAGGGATCGGTCTCTTGTGTCTCCTGCATTACAGGTGCGTTCTTTACCCACAGAGCCATCAGTGTGTGTGTTAGTTGCTCGGTCATGTCCGACTCTGCGACCCCATGTACTGTAGCCCACCAGGCTCCTCTGTCCATGGGATTCTCCAGGCAAGAATACTGGAGTGGGTTGCCATTCCCTTCTCCAGGGGATCTTCCCGACCCAGGGATCAAACCCGTCTCCCAGATTGCAGGCAGGTTCTTTACTGTATGAGTTATCGGGGAAGCCCTTAAGTGTCAATAACTGCTTTTTCTTTTTTGAGGCAATGAATCAAAATGAAATAATTCAGTGGGGCAGACATAATCTCAAAATCCATGTGTCAGTTAAACAATTTTTCTGTTCATTCAACTTCTCCTTGGACCTTTGTGGCGGGAGCATCTGGTCACTCATTTCCAACACTTTCAAGAGGTCTGAGAAAGGGGACTGGGCAATCCGCAAATGAATTGTGAAGCTAACTACCTAAAGGAATGGTTAAAATTATACAAATGGAGATCTCACTAGCTTTTTCTATAGATAGATAGAAAATAGATCTATAGCTCTATCCATCTAGGTTTTTCTGTGAGCCTGGGAACATAATTGGCTCATACAGTGAAGAATCTGCCTGCAATGTAGGAGACCTGGGTTCGAACCCTGGGTCAGGAAGATCCCCTGGTGAAGGAGGCATAATAACTACCATTTATAACATTATTTGGGGGAAGTATTTTTCAGTTTACAACAACAAAAAACAGTACACTTGTGGAACTCAATCCTTTCATTGGTGGAAGGATACCATTGTATCCAGTATTTTAGTAGCAGACAGTTTTCTGTGAGATATGATCTGAAAAGATTTTGGAGAATTCCTGAAGACTTAGCTAGCTATCTGATGTTCTTGCTGTGAGGAAGATATCTAGTCTCCTTCATAATGAAGATTCCTCCATCAAGATTAGTATCATTGCCTGTGGCCCATGAAACATTAAAGCATAAGATCATGTATCTCTTGGAATGGATATAAGTATCTATAAGAAGATTAATGTGCTCTGACTAAATATTTAGTCAGGGCTATTCAAGCAGAACCCATCACTGACTGTCTTAAACTTTAAACTTAAATTTATAGATTCCGCGATGGTTAATTTTATGTGTCAACTGGCTGACCTATTCTACCCAAATATTAGTCTAGTTGTTGCTGTGAAGGTATTTTTTTAGAGGTGATAAATATTTATAAACAGTTGGTTTTAAGTAAAGGAGATTACCCTCCATGGTGTGGGTGGGCCTTGTCCAGTCAACTGAAGCAAAGACTGATTATCCACAGAAGAAGGAACTCTGTCTCAAGACTGTGACCTAGAAGTCCTGCCTGAGTTTCCAGCTTACTAACCCGCCCTACAAATTTCAGACTTACCAGTACCCACAATCACATGCTGCTACTGCTAAGTCACTTCAGTCGTGTCCGACTCTTAGCAACCTCATGGACTGCGGCTTACCAGGCTCCTCCATCCATGGGATTTTCCAGGCAAGAGTACTGGAGTGGGGTGCCATTGCCTTCTCTGCCACAATCACATAAGCTGACTCAAAATAAATCTCTCTATATATGCATGGATATTGCTATTGTTCAGTCACCCAGCCATGTCCAACTCTTTGCGATGCCATGGACTGCAGTACGCCAGGCCTCTCTATCCTTCACCATCTCCCAAAGTTTGCCCAAGTTCATGTCCATTGCATCAGTGATGCCATTCAGCCAGCCATCTCATTCTCTGATGCCCTCTTCTCCTTCTGCCCACAATCTTTCCCAGCATCAGGGACTTTTCCAATGAGTCAGCTGTTCGCATCAGGTGACCAAAATACTGGAGTTTCAGCTTCAGCATCATCCTTCCAACAAGTGTTCAGGGTTGATTTCCCTTGAGACTGACTGGTTTGATTTCCTAGTTGTCCAAGGGAGTCTCAGGAGTCTTCTCCAGCACCACAGTTTGAAGGCATCAATATGCATGGGTGTATCTCCTATTGATTTTGTTTTTCTGGAGTGCCCTGACTAATAAGATCCCCATCAATGAATCTGGAAATTGCACTTCTTCTAGTCAATCCCTGTTGATTATTTTTACCCTAAGCCATTTTTGAAGTAAAATGTGAATGTGATGAAGTGGATGTTTTCTCATGGAGCATCGTGAGTTCTAATTCTTCTTTTGGCTGCACCTCTCAATCCATGGGGAAATATGAGCAAAGAAACTAATATTTACTGAGCAGGCATTTATTAGACTTTGTTCAACAAACTTCTGAAGTAGACTATTTTCATTATTATCCCAATTTTTACAGAGAAGGAAACCACCTCTGGAGCACATCATATGAATTTTAGCCTGATGCATTTTCAAATCTGAGCACACCTCTGTACCCAGCACCTAGGTCAAGAAGCAACTTGACCAGTGCCCCAGAAGCACCCCAAGTATTATGTAGCATGAAAGTGAAATTGTTAGTCTGTCAGTCACATCTGACTCTTTGTGACCCCATGGAGTAGCCTGCGAGGCTCCTCTGTCCTTGGCATTTTCCAGGCCAGAATACTGGGGTGGGTTGCCATTTCCTCCTCCAGGGGATCTTCCTGACTCAGGGATCGCATTGAAAGCAGATTCTTTACAATCTGAGCCACCAGTGAGGCCCCTATTATGTTGCATATGTTTGTTTAAATATGTTTGAATATATATGAGTGAATATGTGTAACCACTATCCAGATCAAGATATAAATCATTTCCAGTACCTCAGAAGGTTCCCTTTGGCTCTCTTCCAATCACTACTTCCTTTCAAAAGTAACCACTATCCCGACTTCTAAAAGCAAAGATTCATTTTGCTTATTACTATATTCTATATAAATGGAATCGTACAAATGTGTACTCTTTGGGCTCCAGCTTTGGGCTCATTTCCTCAATCTTTATCTCTGTAAGATTTATCCATTAACATAAACTTACAATTCATTAATGTGAGACTCAGAGATTATAAACTATCGCTTAAATCATGCAAATTATTTGACCAAGAGCACTCAGCTATAGAAAGCAGCAGAGCCAGGAGTCTAGCCCAGGACTCATTCCAAAGCCCATGCTTTTTTTTCTGCTTTATCAACGTTTTCCAAAGTAGCATATGTGGAAAAATTTTCAGGGGTACATAGGTAATGTTATTGTTAACAGTTATTAGTATTTTATTGTGTTACTAGTATTACTCATGTAAATATTTACTGTTTGTTTAGAAAAAATAGCTAGCACCTCAAACCCATAATAGAAGTTCCCCTTTATAAATATAGTTCAAAAGCAAATTTCTGTCAACTCTATGGCCCAATAATACTATACATATACCCACCAAAAGATAAGTACAAGTTTTATTTTTAATATTCAGAATATAAACAGCCTAAATTTCTATCTACAGTAAAATGGATAAACAAGCTATGGAATATTAGTATAATGGAATGCTATACACTAAAGGAGAAGGGAGTGGCAGAGGATAAGATGGTTAGATAGCATCACTGACTCAGTGGACATGAATCTGAGCAAACTCTGGGAAATAGTTAAGGACAGGGAAGCCTGGCATACTGCAGTCCATGGGGTTGCAGAGTCAGACATGACTTAGCAACTGAACTACAATAGTATACGCTAATTAAAAAAGAACTACGGCTACATACAATAACATGGATGAATGTCTCAGATGCTGTGGTCAGCCAAGATGGCAGGCAAAACAGAATGTGTGCTATACAATTCCATTTGTATGAATTCAAAAATAGTCAAAACAGATTTATGGGGATAGATGTCAAAAGAGTGGTTACCTGAGGGAGCGATATTCACTGAGAAAGGGCAAGAGGGAGGCTTCTAGGGCTGGAAAAGCTATGTATCTTAATATGAGTGGTAATTATCTGTGTGTATGTGCGTGTAAAGATCCATGGCACTGTACAGATAAGATTTGTGCACTTTATCACTTATTCTGGGAAAAATTTTAAAAAGTGAAACAACGTATTTCCATTTTTTAAAAGTGAATCTATTTAAACAAAAATCCTGAATTAAAGTTAGTTCCAGAATCCCACAGGGCTTCCCTGGTGGCTCAGATGGTGAAGAATCTGTCTGTAAAGTGGGAGACCTGGGTTCAATCCCTGGGTCAGGAAGATTCCCTGGAGAAGGAAATGGCAACCTGCTCCAGTATTCTTGCCTGGAGAATCCTGTGGACAGAGGAGCCTGGTGGACTATACAGTTCATAGTCAAAGGACTAGACAGGACTGAGCAAATTTAACACTCACGCACACTCACTGCAGTGTTCCACAGATGACCCCTGTTTCTCAATGCCTAGCCAGGGGCCAGCAGTACTGATATCACCTGGGAGCTTACCTGATCTGCAGTCTCTTGTGCCTCACCCCAGACATGCTGAAACACATGTGCATTTTGCTAGGGTCTCCAGGTGATTCATATGCCCTGAGTGGAACACAGAGACAACCACTAGACTAATCATTTCATGTGCATTTATTTTATCTTCCTAACTAGATTGTAAACTTCTTGAAAACAATGTAGAATAGTGGGCAGAGAGCTCAGACTCCCAGTTATGTTACTTTCTGGCTGAGTAACTTGAGGAAGTTACTAGATTCCCTTAGCCTCAGAATATAGAGTATGAAGAATAATAATACTTTTATTAATACTTATTTCATGGGTGTTGTAAAGATCAAATAATGTATGTGAAGTGCTTAGTATATTGCTAAATGCAGAGTAAAAATGTAGTAAATGGTAGCTAGTACTATCACCTTCATCATCTCACTTTGGGCTGAGGGATGAAATCCCTCAGGTATAGGTAATGCCTGAACATTTAATATTTGATTTGATGGTGAATAAAAAGAAGAGAAACCCATTCACGGTTCTTTGCCTTTTGATGTTCTTCAGTTTTTGTCTTATTGTACTTAAAAGAAACCCGTGGTGGTGGTGTCTAAGTCGCTAAGTCGTGTCTGACTCTTGCAACCCCATGGACTGTAAACCCGCCTGGCTCCTCTGTCCATGGGATTCTCCAGGCAAGAATACTGGAGTGGGTTGCCATTTCCTTCTCCAAAAGAAACCCATAATTTAGCCCCAAATGGAGAGTTGTCTTGGACTTTGGCAGATCCTAAAAGAGAGATTAGTAAGTTTCTTTGGGGAGCCTATTTTTATTCTTTCCCTTTCTCCCCCTCTTCTACTTCATGAGTCATTTCCTAAAAAGCCCCTGAAAACACCTGAACCCATTCAGAGAATCGTTCTGGGCCTCAGTCCTTCATTCTCAGCCTTCTTGTCCCTCTTTTCTCGTGTCTGATTTAGAGTTGGGTTGAGTTGAGTCTCGTAAGACATTCTAACAGAGCAGAGAGTAGGCAGGCCTGAAATATAATTACAGTTGACCCTTGAACAACAGGGGTTTGAACTGCACAAGTCCACTCACATGCAAATGTCTTTAATAGAAATACTGCAGTATTATACACAATCCATGTTTGGTGGAATAGGCAGATGTTGAACCTCAGATACGGAGGAACAGTGAGTATAGAGGGTGACATGGATAAATTACGTGGGGATTTTCCACCACATGGAGCACTGGCATCCTCAACTCCCAAGATGTTAAAGGATCAACTGAAATTAAGAGGCATCTATGGTTTTGCCTAGTTGAAGATTTAGGATTCTGGACTAGAATTCTGGATTCAAGAAACCCAGTAGTCAGCATCTCAGAGTTACAGAGATTGGTACCTTCAACCTAACTGGGTCAACCTGGAGTTCCTCAAGTTCCTCACATACCCTGCTACGAGCACCATTTCTTAGAAACCCAGTGCTACAGAGGTATCTGCTTCTTTGTTCTTTTGTTGTGGTTCAGTCACTCGGTTGTGTCCGACTCTGCGACTCCAGGCCAGGCTTCCCTGTCCCTCACTATCTCCCAGAGTTTGCTCAAAGTCCTGTCCATTGAGTTGATGATACCATCCAACCATCTTATCCTCTTGTCATCCCCTTCTCCTCCTGCCCTCAACCTTTCCCAGCATCAGGGACTTTTCCAGTAAGTTTTCCTTTGCAATCAAATCTTGCTGAATCCGTGACACCTAGGATTCCAAGTATACATTACTCAGTTCAGTGGCCCAACATCGAACAAGCTAAATGCTGAGACGCTGAGGTTTGCACCTGAGAATTTAATTACAGAGCAGCCAGACAAGGAGGTGGGAGAACAAACCTTAGATCCACTTCCCCGAAGGCCAGGCCTTGGAGTATTTATGGGTGAAGAGTATAAGGTGGTCAAAGGTGTAGGAGAAGGTGATTAGAGGCCAGAAAAAGGTGAAGTAACCACTGCTCTGTGCAGGGGTATCCAAGTTATATGCTTCTTTACAGGATGCATGCTCAGAAAATGGCAGCATTCGCGTGATCTGAGGGTAGAGTTCTTATCCTGTTGAGGTCAAAAGGTCATACATTAGATACTCCCCACAGATCCAATTGAATTGTTGGTGGCCTTGGCTAATTTAAACTGGGCAAGACTAGCTCCATGTTCCTTAAAAACAACTTCAGCAACTGTTACTATAGAGACCTACAATAGGTCAGCAGTGTATCTATGCATTAGTTAGGCTTCCCTGCTGGCTCAGAGGGTAAAGAATCTGCCTGCAATGAGAGAGATCCAGGTTCAATCCCTGGACTGGGAAGATTCCATAGTGAAGGGAATGGCTACCCTCTCCAGTACTCTTACTTGGAGAATTCATGGAGGAAGTGGTTATAGGAATCTTATAATATAATATATTGCCCAAACCACAAGAAGCTTAGAGCATATGCAATTTTCAAGAATAGTTAAGGCAAGCTTGGTCAGTGAAGGCAGGTTACAAGATATTATTTATTAAGCAAGCTATGGTTTAAGGGACCTAACTGATGACTGCCCTCAGTTTCACTTTTACCATAACCTAATAAATGGGAATTTTATTTTCTTCAATGTCACCACCATTCAATAAGTAGCTGTGCTTTGTTAAAGTTTTATTAAGCTATTTGTCTGAATACTGTAGCTCAAAGTTTTTGGATCGTAGTCCTTTTAAGTAAGAAAAATGAGCCCAAGTATCACCAAATAGTCTCATTTTCTAGTAGGAGAAAGAACTGATAAAAATAAACTCTTGCTCTATAAGCATATATTTTATATAATACCCTAGCAACTGAGTACGGGTTATTTATATCTCAAAGTTTAATTTCAGGGAAAATTAAGCCCCAAAATGCCATTGCCTCAAACATGTGTTACCACATGCAAATATACAACCAACAAATTTATAATAATAATGCTAAATTTATAGTCATAAATTTGCTAGCATGTTAGCAACTGAAAATCATGATTAACTCAATAAAACATTGATGATAAACATAAAACAAAGCAATCCCTTCAAAAAAGTATGGGAATTCCAACTGTCATCATATGTATATGCAACACAAGCTTTACAACAGTACCGAGTGGTACCGAGTTCCAACCAGAGTGATCAGTAGTCTACAGTTAGGTGACATGTCTGCTCTACTAGGACACTAATTTTAACTTCCAAATAACTAAATTTGGCAACCCTTAGCTTTCTTCATAAGTTGCTAGTAAGCATCTCTTGAAAGTGAAAGTGTTAGTCGCTCAGTCATACCTAACTCTTTGCGACATCGTGGACTGTAGCCCACCAGGCACCCCATGCAATTCTCCAGGCAAGAGTACTGGAGTGGTAGCCATTCCCTTCTCCAGGGCATCTTCCTGACCCAGGGATCGAACCCAGGTCTCCTGCGTTGCAGGCAGATTTTTTTTTACCATCTGAGCCACCAGGGAAGCTTCTCTTAGCCCTATGTAAAATGAAAGTCATTTGTCCCTAAGTACCAAAGAAATACTTAGCATATTTCAATCAGTTTGGGGCTCCCAAGTGGACCCTGCAATGGACCCCACTTTGAAAATCATGATGCTAACCTAGAATATGCAATATGTGTGTGTGCTAAATCACTTCAGTTGTGTCTGATTCTTTTACCACCCTATGGCTCTTCCAGGCTCCTCTGTTCATCGGATTCGCCCAGCAAGAATAATGGAGTAGGTTGCCATTCCCTCCTCCAGGGAAATCTTCCCTACCCAGAGTTGGAAATCACATCTCTAAGTCTTCTGCATCAGGGTTCTTTACCATTAATGGCACCTGGGTGCCCCAGAATAGGCAAACAGCTGCTTCTTTAGGCCATTCGCTGCCCTGTTCCTCCTCTACGGGTGTCTCTGCCCCATCTCTGCTACTGAAGCTCTTCTCTCTTAACTTATTGCGTACTCTGAACTTTGTCATTCCCTCTCTCTCAACCCAGAGTTTGAGACCTCTCCAAACTTTCAAACCTATTGTCATTCAAAAATAAAGCCTCACCAAACCTTTATTCAAATCTACCATATCCCACTCCTGTTCTCTGGTTACCTTTGGAATGTTATGTGAAACAACGGCCTCGTCAACCAGGGCTATTTATAGTGGAAGCTTCTGTTGGCCACAGCTCTCTGGGAAAACAGCTGCTACCCTCTCTGCCCCTCCCTTACGAGCTCTTGTGCGTGTAAGATTTTAGTTCCCAAATATGCACAATCCTAAGGCTGCATTGTTCTGGATCCACCCCAAAACTTTTCAGTTTTGGCACAGCCTTGCAAAGCCTCATTTTAATTTCTCTAATTATGAAACATATTCTAAAAATCTGGCAACGAAGTGAAGGGTTTCTTATTTCATAAAATACAGGAGCCATGTGTTACCTTTCTGTAAGAAAGTATTCATTTATCATCCAAACACTCTATAATAAAAACTGCCAAAACACTGACTTAAGAAAGCTATAGCATACCGCCAAATCAAAGAACTGTAGCTGCCAACTCATATTCTTTCTTATTATTTTAAGCTGTAAGTGACCATGATACATGAACATGCTTCTGATGCTCAGAACAAAAACCAAGCTCATCTGCTAAATTTATTCATCCATCCATCCATAATTTTTTCATTTACCCATTCATTTAGCAATTATTTATTAAGAACCTATTATGTGCTAGCAATGCTCTAGTACTAGAGATTCACCAGTGAACAAAAAGACAGTCTCCCATAGGATGGGTGAAGGTATAGCGAGTGATGAGAGCTGGAGATTTGGCCTTCGAACAATTCACCAAAAGAAAAACATCATTTGTAAATCAGTCTCTGGATTTAGTCTATGTTTCTCAGTAAGCCTTTTTTCCTCTGCTTGATTTCTGATGCAGTGAAACCTTGATCCATGACTACTTCCTGCTTGCCAGAGTCACCCTTGATCCTCAGATCATTTTCAATACTGCATAAAACAAATGATGATAACAATTATAACCCCCACAACAAAGTCCCTGCCAAGACAACAATAGCAACAACTAACATTTATTAGAGCTTCCCTCATAGCTCAGTTGGTAAAGAATATGCCTGCAATGCAGAAGACCCCAGTTTGATTCCTGGGTTGGGAAGATCTGCTGGAGAAGAGATGGGTTATTAAGCAATTCCCAATGATCGCCAATTACGATGGTTTCATTTTCGATTATTTGGCTTTGCAATGGTGTGATGCACATTCAATGGAAGCCGTCCTTTGAATTTTGATCTCTTCCCAGGCTAGCAATATGTGGTATTGCTATATGTATTACAGGTACATTGCAGTATGTGGTATCGCTATATGTATTACAGGTACATTGCAGTATGTGGTATCACTATATGTATTACAGGTACATTGCAGTATGTGGATCCTCTCTCGTTACACTAGGCAGTGGCAGGGAGCCCTGGCTCCCAGCCAGGTACATGACCAGGAGGATTAACAACCGATATACTTAGACCCATTCTGTTTTTCAATACAGAAGTTAATAAGTTACATGAGATATTCAACACTGGATTACAAAATAGGCTTTGTGTTAGATGAGTTTACTCATCTGTAGGCTAATGTAAATATTCCATGCACATTTCAGGTAGGCTGGGTTTCCCCAGTAGCTCATCAGTAAAGAATCAGCCTGCAATGCAGGAGACACAAGAGATGCAGGTTCGATCCCTGGGTCAGGAAGATACCCTGGAGGAGGAAAATGTGTCTCCTACCCTCATCCCCTACCCCATATTCTTGCCACGAAAACCCCATGGACAGAGGACCCTGGAGCGCTACAATTGTGGAGTTGTGAAGAGTTGGACACAACTGAACACACACACCAGACCAGGGCGAAGCTATGGTGCTGTCCGTCAGATGTATTAAATGCATTTCAACTTAGGATATTTCAATTTATGGTGGGCTTATTGGATGTAACCTATAAGGTGAGAAACATCTGCACTATACTTCAGACATTTAGTCCTTACAGCAATCCTGGTAGTCAGATATTTATTGTTATTCCTCCCATTTTATGGGCTTCCTTGGTGTTTCAGTGGTAAGCGCCAAACAGGAAGTGCGGGTTCCATTCCTGGGTCGGGAAGATCCCGTGGAGAAGGAAATGGCAACCCACTCCAGTATTCTTCCGTGGGAAACTCCATGGACAGAGGAGCCTGGTGGGATACAGACCACGGGGTTGCAAAGAGTCGGATGGCTTAGCAACTAAGCATGCATGCATGCCCATTTTACAGATGAGGAAAGACCGGGAATTAAAGGTAGTAACTTTCCCACCAACACAAGCCAAGAATCTAGTTCTTTGATTTGCCAAACCTCTCTTAGCTGCAATGGTAGAGTCCTGAACTCAGTGGTAAACTCAGATCCAAAAACACCTCATTTTGATCATGTGCTGTAGGTGCTAATGCCCTTTGCCTCTCCCAACAGTCAGTTGTCAGCAAGCTCTTTCTCTGCTGATTACATCAACACAATAAATACTGAATACTATTCTAATCAAATACTGCGCTTCACAAAGTTAATTTGACACCTATTTAATTAGACACATAATTGTTATTGAATTGTACGGCAATTACATAAAGCAGTTTCAATACATTCTGTAATCTGTTCCCAAATAATTATCCTATATTTTCCACTCTCATTTTCTAATTTTGCAGGATCTACCATTTCCTGATATGATGTCCTATTTCTTTTCCCACTTCCTTTTCTTCTTTCTCTTCCAAACACACTCACGTGAAATAAAATACGATGAACCTGGATTGTGTTTCCAAGTGGCCTAAACCCTACATTCCCCTGAAATAAGATCTTTCTGTGCTTCTCCTAGGACATCATGCCTACTTTCCTGGTCTTTTCTCTGGATGACCTAGAGGCTGAAGGAGTCAAGAATCAGGCAAAATTTGCCTTGAGGTTACAGAATCAGCACTGGGGGATCAACACAGCAGTGACCTCCAATATAGCTGATGACAAAGTAGAGCTAAAAATGAACTCTAGATTTCTTTCATTTGCAATCTGGAGGTCTTCGAGCAAAAAAACATTAGAGGAAATAGTTTAAGAATGAAAGAAAGGGAGAGATTTTTCCACCTAAATAGTGGTGAATCAGGGCTTCCCTGATTCGGCTGGGTGGTAAAGAATCCGCCTGCCAATGCAGGAGATGCAGGTTCAATCCCTGGGTCAGGAAGATCACCTGGAGAAGGAAATGGCAACCTGCTCCAATATTCTTGCCTGGGAAATCCTTTAGATAGATGAACCTTGTGGGCTACAGTCCATGGAGTCACGAAAGAGCAGGACTCGACTTAGAGATTAAACAATAACAATAATGCTGAATCAATCACCTTGTAAATATTCTTTTACTCTTGAATCTGTTTTGAACTGCAGCAGACAAAAGAAGAAAGTCACAGATTCATAAGGATAAAGAGATTTAAGAGAAGAGAAAGCTCATGGACAACATCAGGAATCTTTTGGAGGTTGGAAAGCAGATGGAAGGATGATAACAGACTTGAGAAAGGTGCTACCTAAGCATCTATGATAGGAACTGAGCCTTCTCACCCACTCAGGGCCCCAGAGAGAGAGGCTCAGAACTTGGCACTTCTAGGGAACCCTTAAGGCTGCAATGAGATTCGTGTGGAGAACTGGCTGACCTCTGTTCACTGAGTTGGTAGAATTTTCCCTGGTCCCATATCCCCTCCAGTAAAACCAGACAACCCTCCTCCTCCCCACTACACAGAGACTTACAGGAAAGTGGAAAGGAAGTAGTTCCATACCAGAGAACCCCAGTTATGGCAGAGAGGAAGGGTGATGGGAAGGGCTGAAAACAGGAGTCCAGTTAGCTGGTTAAAGAGTAGGACCCACCAGCCTCTTCCCTCTACCCTGCTTCCAAGTGATGGCAGTCATGAAACAAACAAACAAAAAAAGCTGAATTCTTCTCAGGAGACTGAAGTTGTTGGCAGCTCTATTTTGACCCAAGAAAGTCGTACTTAGGATGAAAACTATGAAACTTACATCACAGAAGGCAGAGTGAAAAACAACCCAGGATCTTGGTGACATCATTGAATTGCTTGATCAAACTATCCCTGAAGCCCTGCTTCCCTCTCAACACTTCATTACACTTGACTGGTAGCTGCTCTCTGGCCATTTATGACATACCCTCAGAAACCATTAGCATAACTTCCACTGTATTCCATCTGCTGAAGTAGTCACAAGCCTGCCTAGATTCCAGAGGAGGCAAACAGAACTACCACTAACTCTAAGAACTAAAGTTAGCGAGTAGTAAACCCTGGAGGCCCCAGTGCAGCCTTTTCTGATATAGGACCTGTGTTTAGTGTACCACAAATTCATTTATAACCTGTGAAAGGAGCACTCCTAAGGAGCCAAGAGTCACTTCAAAGAGTCTAAGAAACCATACGTCCATCAAACATTTTCTGTGGATAAACGATGTGTCTTGTATACATGAATAACTGTGCTATTATCATTAAAGTGTAAGTAGTGCTCTTACAAGTAATAAAATGCAAACTTTTAAAAATCTTTGCTTCAGTTGTACTTTTTTTGTATTTTATACATTTTGTGTTATGTTATTTTCTTAATCATGGATATTGAAAGTACAATTAACAACGGAGGAAATATTCTTTATGCTTAAAATGGGTTGTCATATCTTCCAAATTGAACATTACTGTTTCCATATTCTACTGTAAGTCACAGAGGATCTCTGAGAAAATGGTTAGAATGCAGTCCCACCGCCTGCCAGACCTACAATCACTTCTGAGGCAGCTCAGCTCTCAAACCCTATGACATCAGCTCCAGGTTATAAGTCTTCCCTGCCTCCACTGGCAGCCGTAACCGATTAGATGAGGGTGCATAGCTGACCCAATCAGTGCTTAAACTGGCCAATGACCTATGGGGTGGTCTGGCACGGTAAAGACAAATTGTGCTACTCAAACTCTTTTATATTAAGCATTTTAATTTAGACATACAGACTTTCAGCATATGACACAGCCAGCGGCAAGAACTGGCACTAATAAATCAGAGTAATAGGGAGCAAATTGACGCTTAAGGAGAAGCTATGAATAGAGAAAAGATAGAGGATGAGTTATCTAATTGGAAGCAGGAGGGGAAGCAAATAGAAAGAAGTGGATCCAGGAGCACAGCTGAGTGCTGTTGACAGAGATTCCTTAAGACCCCTGCGGTCTGCAACCATTTTGGCACCAGAGACAGGTTTCATGGAAGACATTTTTCTCATAGACCAGGGCTAGCGGCAGGGTTGGTTTGGGGATGATTCAAGCACATTATGCATTTTTTTCCCCATTATTATTACATCAGCGCCACCTTAGATCATCAGTCATTAGATCCCCGAGGTTGGGGGCCTCTGCTCTGAGGCAGTGAGGGGTAATTCTTCCCCACAGCTGCTCATCAGAATTAACCTGGGAGATGATACTTCAGCGGAAATGCTTGGGGCCCCACCCCGATGTATTCATTCAGTCTGCAAAACATTTAGATGTTGAAAAAGCTACAGGTCACTCTGATGCCCTCTGGTTAGGAGTTCCCCCAGAAGTCCTGCTTTGGTGATGTCGGGGTCGCCAATTTCAGCAAGTTACTTTACCTTCCTAATCGCCCGGTCCGCGTGCTCATAGTTAACCCCTCTTACCCAGCAAAAAGTCTCCATTCCTTCCAACCAGAAGTCTCTCACTACAAAGGCTCCCACGTCCCCACTGAAAGGGGAAGTGCAGATGTCAAAAAAATTAAGCCTTTGGTTGAGTCAGCTAAACAAAAGCTACAAGAGAGGGGTTTCCATACGAAAACGTCTTCCAAAAAACATGTGGTCATTTCTGATATCTAATCATACAAGGCTCCCAAAGAGTGGTTTTCTTTGAAGAGTTATTTATAGCTTTTGTTAAGGAAAAGGAAACTCCAAGATTATCTGACAATAAATGAAGGCACGTGCCATTCTCTTGACTTTTTTAGATATACGAGGCCATAAATTAGTGAGGTCAACACGCCCGCCACACAGAAAAGCAGGCTTGTTCCTTTGCCATCACATATATGTCTGTATTTTGGGTGTCAATACACAGGCCTTTTTTCCCCTCATTGTCCAAAACCATAGGAAGCAGCTCAGACACCAGGGACTTCTGGGGATGCGAGTGTTCGATTAAGACAAATTCCTCAAATCAACATTTCCGTAACTTAAATTGTTCCTCCAGCAAACAAAGGAACGTGTGCTTGGATGTTCTATGATGGGAACTTATGGGAATTTGAGTTTGCACAAGTGGTGACAGTAATCAATTTTACAATTAACAGTCATCCACTCTGAAGATAATAAGCTGTAATTATAGACTGTTTGGTGTAATCTCAGTTTACAAAATAGCACTGCTGTGGATCTTACAAATTAAAGTTACTTCATAATGAGTGGGACTTATCAAATTATTTCATATAAGTTTTTTACAGTTCTTTGTAATTCACTATTATTAAGACATACACTTGGAATCGTTTCTTCAGTCTTTAAGGTTCAAAGTAACGTCCCAACCCTTTCTAGCCCCGGGTCCCAATACTCCTCTTTCTTCCTTGCCTTAGGTTACTTGCCTTTCTCTAGCTTTGCAGGCATAAAGAACTGCACCAGTAAAGTCCTTCTGGTAAAGGACCAGTAAAGTCCTTCTGGATCATTCCCCTGCTTTAAGGCAATCTTCATTCAGTTCACCCCAAAACAATTGATCATTTTTGCACCTGTATCCCTATGTCGTTTATTCAAAGATTTTATGTTTAATATGCATTGTGCAAATTACTTGCTTCTCTTTGAGAATAATAACCCCTAATGCCTAGCAGAGTGACTTGAATAAAGTAGATACTATATGTTTCTGTTGCATAACAGAAGAAATGTTTGTGTACAATTGTTTATAATTTCTAATTCCCATCTGCCTGTAGTCAGTGACACTCATTACCGAGATGATTAACTGAAATGCAGTTTATGGCCAAGAGAAATTATTTTAACTGTGAATTTGGATCAAATCAAATTTATGATTTTGAATTTTAAGACCATGATACATATATTATTTCAAAGGATATGACCATCTTGAATCTAAGGGAAATATATATAAAACTGTATTATTACGGATGTGAGTGGTAGATAAGAAGGCTGCTCTGCTAATTTTCTCAAAATAACTAGATAACCCCATGGATATTTTTCTGGAAGATATTTCTCAAATTCTAAAACCATTATGGGTTTGAAATTGCATTTGATACTCACCAAGAAGACACTAAACAAAGTAACAAATTGAGTAACTCTTTTCACCTTCTGAAGTTTTAAGGAGGACTTTGCTTTTTTCCAGTGGTCATGTATGGATGTGAGAGTTGGACTGTGAGGAAAGCTGAGCACCGAAAAATTGATGCTTTTGAACTATGGTGTTGGAGAAGACTCTTGAGAGTCCCTTGGACTGCAAGGAGATCCAACCAGTCCATCCTAAAGATCAGTCCTCGGTGTTCATTGGAAGGACTGATGCTGAAGCTGAAACTCCAATACTTTGGCCACCTCACGCAAAGAGTTGACTCATTGGGAAAGACCCTGATGCTGGGAGGGATTGGGGGCAGGAGGAGAAGGGGACAACAGAGGATGAGATGGCTAGATGGCATCACGGACTTGATGGGCATGAGTTTGAGTAAACTCCGGGAGTTGGTGATGGACAGGGAGGCCTGGCGTGCTGCAATTCATGGGGTCACAAAGAGTCAGACACGACTGAGCGACTGAACTGAACTGAACTGAATTTGACTATGATCAACCTCCTCTCAAAATTCTTCCATCAGACATGAGTTACCCAGATTGTTTTCCTTTTAAAATTGCTTCAATTTCTCACACCAGGCTTTTTACAAAATCTGTAGATTGTATATCTTCTCTGTTTTCTAAATGCCTAATAATTAAAATCTCAACTTAGATAATAATAGAGGCAGAATTACGATCATCTACATATCAAAATCAAAATAATTCTCAGGTCTCTATCGATATTCCTGAACCTTCACCTAAGTTGCAGAACCTAATCCTCACCTGCTTATTACACGTTTCCAGTCCAAACACTCCAAGTCCACCATGTCCAAATGTACTTTCCCTAAAACCAACCTTCCTGGTCCACTCAATTTCCGTCTCTGCAAATACATTTTTCTCCCAGTTACTGAAGCCATACCATAGTAGCTTTTGACCATTTCTCATTTCTTTTGCTTTCTCTCATATGCATGGTTTTCTGGATGCATCCCGCAAAATGGTCAACCTGTGTTGTTCCCAGGTGCTCAGCATCCTTCCCTTAGGGAACTATCCCTTTCCTATTTGAGCTGAAGCACAGGTCCTACCCAATCCTCACTCAGAAACAAGCATCTGACCCAGAACATTCAAGATATCTCATCCCTCTGGCAAATGCTATTGGTCAGAAGGGTCAACTTATGCTGCAAGTGGAGTCAATCAATCAGAGTTCCTGTCTTAAAATTCATAATTAACATTTAGAATCAATTATATATAATTAATGGTATATAATTATATGATTAATAATATATAATTCTCTACTAGTATTGCTAATCTAAGAGTAGATGCATTTGCACCTATCTGCAGGCAATCTATTAATATATGCAGGAACCTATTTACAGTAGAAAGAGAATGAGAAAGAACCAAAAAATGCATCAGAGCCAATATGGCAAGGAAGTGTTTAAACCACAGTGTTTGAGTCCCTGGAGCCAGCCATGCCTGAAGTCCATCCCATCTCTGGACTTGCCAATTAGATGAGTCAAATTTCAAAACCCTGACTTACCCACTTTCTGGCTAGGTGAACTTAAACAAACTCTTAACTTTTATGTGTCTTTCTTACCTCATCTATGAAATGGGAGGTAACATTAATACCGACCTCACAGGGTTATATGAGGATTAGCATAATAGAGGCTCAATAAAAGTGACTATGAAGTGCCAGTAAATTCTGATATCCTCTCACAAATCATGCCTTGCTAATAATCCATGTCCCTCTGCCTTCCCTTGGGTCACCACCCTCACCCATCCCATCTTTCCCCCTCTGAATATCTATAGCTCTAATCCTACAAATTCTGCCTCCTCTATACCTCTCCCAACCACAAGGCCTTTCACTGATCCTATCCTCCCTGAGATTCTGTATCATTTTCAGTTCTGTACTACAAGCTGCAACACGCAATCATAAACACTCCTGTATTGCTTCAGGTGGGTCTGACTAACCCAGTTAGAAAGTGAAGTTTTGGGGTTACATCTTTTAGGCATGTCCCCTACCAGTGTTAAGCACGTCATAGGCATCAAAATCATTATATTTAACAGGGCCCAGTCATAACACTAATCATCCCTACTTTTTAAATTCTGTAGTTTTAAGAAAATATTTCTCCAAATTAAGAAAACTTTTACTGCAGTTACCTAATATTGATGCAAAAACTCAAGTTTGTGAGGTACATAAATCTCAAATGACAAAATAAGACAATTTTAAGGGAGTTATATGCTTTTATTACATAAACATTATATTCCTTGTGGGAGCTAGTCTTACAAGTGTGTTCCTTGAATTCACAGAATGTTCAATATCTGTAGAAATTGTCTATGAATAATTTATGAAACAAACATTCCTGGTACCCCCACCAAAAAAGCCCCATTGTTTACATTTTCCAACCAGATTCCTGAGAAAAATAATACGTTTTGTTCATTTTACAGTGTAATACACAAATTTGTTTTCAAGATAGAAAAAAGGACAGACTTCTAAAATGAGTCTCCTTTTGTTTATAAAGTTCTATAAAAATACATTAAGCAGGTTCGTATGTTTGTCCTTTGACTTAATATTCCAGTTTACCAGAAACAAACAAAATACAATAAACAGAGCTATGCAAACCACATTAATCTTGAAGCAATATAATGTCAACATCATCATGAACACCTTGCAAAAGGAGCTCTCCTGAGTATGTAACAATCTTCCTTCGCTTTGCCGCTTTGAGAGTCCCTACCAGTGCTTCAAAGAGGTTGGCACACTTGTCATCTTGGAAGAGAACCCCAAATTTCACACTTAATTTTCCATCAGCATCTAATTGAGAAAACACACTGTTAGCCAATGCAAAGTCTGTTTACTGCCACCACGTATGGCAAACACACATCATCTTTCATAAACAACTAGAGATTAACCAACATCACAATGTTAACAGTCAACCGTCAAAAATTCAGTGTTACTTCTTGCCAGATTCAAAAAGGAATGGAGGAAATGCAATGTGCAGTATATATTCTAGCCTTAGTATCACCGGTACAAACAACAGAGTGAGAACAAAGAGATATTAACAAAAAGTGAATGTGTTACAGTGCTCATATGGAGGACCATTCCTCTCTGTCCAAATTTTTATTTTTTTTAAAGGTTTTTTTTCTTTTGGTGTGGACCATTTTTAAAATCTTTATTGAATCTGTTCCAATATTGCTTCTGTTTTATGATTTTGTTCTTTGGCTTCAAGGCATGTAGGATCTTAGCTCCCTCCCTCATCAGGGATTGAACCGGTACACCCTGCACTGGAGGCCAGTCTTAACCGGACTGCCAGGGAAGTCTCTAAATTTCAATTTCCTAACTGTTAGTTGTTGAATCAGTAAAAATAACAAATACAGGAGAAACCCCAAATCAGGAGCAGTATTTCTCTAAGTGTGTTCTGAACATGCTCAGAAACCCCAGGAAAGGAGTGGTGACCACAAAAAATGAAGAAATCTTTATTTACCAGAATCCCTACATTATCTAGTTTGAAGGCCAGTTTTTAACATAGATGCTAAAAATTAAAATAAACACTAAAAAGAAATGAGCTATCAAGTCATGAAAAACCTGGAGGAACCTTAAATACATATTAGTAAATGAAAGAAAGCAATCTGAAAAAAAGCTATGTGCTATATGACTCCAACTATGGGCTATTCTGGAAAAGGCAAAACTATGGAAAAAGAGAAAACACAGTAAAAACATCAGTGGTTTTCAATGGTTAGGATAGGGAAGGGGTGAACAGGCAGAGCACAAAGAATTTTTAAAGCAATGAAGACACTCTGATATTATAATGATGGAGACATCATTACACTTCAGTTCAAACCTACAGAATGTACAAAACCAAGAGTGAAATGTAATGTGAATTATGGACTCCGGGTGATAATTATATGTCAATGCAGGATCAATCCTAGAGATCAAACCAGTCAAACCTAAAGGAAATCAACCCTGAATATTCATTGGAAGGACTGACGCTGAAGTTGAAGCTCCAATACTTTGGCCACCTGATGAGAAGAAAGTAAAAGTGAAAGTCGACAGTCATATCCCACTCTTTGGGACCCCACGGACTACACAGTCCATGGAATTCGCCAGGCCAGAACACTGGATTGGGTAGCCTTTCTCTTCTCCAGGGGATCTTCCCAATCCAGGGATGGAACCCAGGTCTCCCACATTGCAGGCAGACTCTTTACCAGCTGAGCCACAAGAGAAGTCCAAGAATACTGGAGTGGGTAGTCTAGCCCTTCTCCAGGGGATCTTCCCATCCCAGGAATCCAACTGGGGTCTCCTGCATTGCAGGCGGATTCTTTACCAACTGAGCTATTAGGGGCAGACTTATTGGAAAAGACCCTGATGTTGGGAAATATTGAGGACAAGAGGAGAAGGGGTTGACAGAGGATGAGATGGTTGGATGGCATCACTGACTCAATGGACATGAGTTTGAACAAAGTCCAGGAGATGGTGAAGAACAGGGAAGCCTGGTGTGCTGCAATTCATGAGGGCACAAAAAGTCGGACACAGCTTAGCAACTGAACAACAACAACGATGCAGGGGCATCAACTGCAACAAAGGCGTCCCTCTGGTGGAAGATGTTAATAACAGGGAAGACTATGCATGTGAGGGAGCAGAGGGTATACGGGAAATCTCAGTACCTTCTGCTCAATTTTATTGTAAATCTATAACTGCCCTTAAAAAATAAAGTCTATTTTTAATTAAGGTAAACAAAAGGTGGATCTTTGGTTAGAAGTCAATAAGAAGAAGTCTCAAATATAAGAGTAATCAAGGGCACTTCCCCAATGTTAGCTGAATCCTTCGATCTACCTGGCTGAACATTTCACCCCATCCTACTGCAATGCTCCAAATTCTTCCCTCCCAAAGCTGTATCCCCTGTGAAGGAGAAGGCCATCACAGCGGGAAGGGTTCTTGGGTTCTGGTGCTCCCCTGCTAGAGCTTACAGCATGCGGCTGTGCGGGGCACTAGAGGCAGAGAGAAGGAATGACAGAATCACTTTCTAGCTAGCAAAGAAATGATTTCCCCTCCCATGAGGAAATAACCATATGCACAGTAGGTAGAGCAACAGGACAAAGAGGTACATGATTGTTTATCGAGACCAAGATGACTCTGGGCTAGAGCAGGAAGGAAGATTTCATGACTGGTCTGGACTTTTTTTTTTTTTTTTTTGGTCTGGACTTTAAAGAAAGTAAAGAAAGTGAAGTCACTCAGTCGTGTCCAACTCTTTGCAACCCCGTGGACTGTGGCCTACCAGGCTCCTCCAGCCATGGGATTCTCCAGGCAAGAATACTGGAGTGGGGGGCCATTTTCTTCTCCAGGGGAGCTTCCCGACCCAGGGGTCGAACCCGGGTCTCCCACACTGCAGGCAGATGCTTTACCCTCTGAGCCACCAGACTTTAAGGGGAGTATAATACAGAGCTTTAAAAACCAACCAAACAAACAAACAAAAACCCTGACAGTCCTCAGCTGAAATTTTGGCCATCTGCTAGCTGCTTGGCCTGGGTAATCTGCATAAATTCCCTAAGCCTGTTTCCTCATCTGTATAATGGGGATCTTGATACCTCCCACAGTGTATGGCTGGGGACACAGCTCTGAAGCATAGAGCACAGAGTCTAGCCCATGCTAAGCACTAGATCGGGGATCACTGGTTCAATTATGAGTGAAAGAAATGGGAGAATATGCCAAGCCATAAGCACAGGTGAAAGAAGTTAAGTGTCTAGGGGAACAGTGACTAATTTACTCACCTCAAGTAAACCATCTAAGAGAAGAAGAAGGAAATAAGTTGGTAATGGGAAATAGGGAGTCTGACCATGCTTGGCCTGGAAAGCCAAGAGGTACCTGTTTGATGTTTTCACTTCCAACAGCACGACCCTTTATTGGCAATGAAAACTTTTCACTGATCACAGGAGTCAGTGCAGCGGCTGGGTAACCTGGCTGGTCCTTCAAGCTCTCTGAGCTGCAGTTACTTCATCCATCAAATGAGGGTAAAAATATCCCTCTCGGAGTTGTTACAAGGATTAAAACATAGAATGTAGGTAAAGTCTTTTATAGCATGCCCAGTCTATGGTAAATTCTCAATTTAGGTTAAATGTTTTAAAGCTACCAAAGGCAGAAACCCTGCTGTAATCTTGGGGTTCTCGTGCCCACTAACTCCTCAATCTGACAAATGTCTGAGCAATGCCACCTTCCTTGTATCTTCTGTTGCTCTAGCCTTCCCTCTCCATGGACAATTAATTCCTTGGTTCAGGCCCAAATTGATTCTCACGTGACTAATTGCCAGGCTCCTTACAAGTCTCCCCTTCTCTATTTTTACCCTCACTATATCCTCCACATTCATACAGAATTTAAAATGTGGAAGAAACTTTGTATGATACAAGCTTAACTGATATTCTTCTACTTCAATCTTTCAGTGGCTCCCTAGCACCTTTAAGAGAGAGTGAATACGATCCTTCATCCTCTGGCCCTTGCCTCACCTCTCACCTGGACTCCTGCCTTCTCATTCCATGCATCTTGTGATTCAGTCAAAATGAGCAACCTGCTGTAATCCAGGGTGGTAAGAATCACCTCCCCGGGTAACTCTGTCCATGTTGGGCCATCTACCTGGCATCCCAAATCCTCTTTTCTAGCTAAATTATTTTTTCTTCAAAAATGGACTCAAAGAAACAAACAAAAAAAGGATTCAAATGTCACCTTCTCTGAGAAGTACTCTGTGATTGCTTTAGTCAAGTTAATAGCACTTCTTAAAAAATGGAATGTATATCAATCAAAGCATTCACCATCAATTAGAGTAATGAAAGCTACCATTTATTGAGTACTCAGTATGTTCCTAAAACTGTTCAACGCGTTTTACAGTCATTAAAACTCACTTAACCATTTTGTCAAAGATAAGACACCATTGATTGTAAGAAGCACCATTATTTCATGTTCCAATTAAACTGCCAATTTAACGATAGCATACCATGTATCATAAAATAATCCTTATTTCAGAGATTTTAAGGTGTGAAAAATGTGTCTCCAACACTCAATGAAATAGAGTAGAATCATTATACAAATAAGGAAACCAAGGCACAGAGAAGTTTAGAAATGTGCCCAAGGTCACACAGCAGGAATGTGTGGAACTCCTCCCAGAGTCTGACTCCAGAGCATACGCTCTTAATCACCTCCCAAAACATGCTTCCAATTTATCTGTCTTCTCACTACCTAAAGAGGCCCACAGGGCTGCGATGGGCTTTTGTTTATTTTCCCATCTCCAGCAGTTGAGCAAAAAGACAGCACTCAAGGTACATTTGTTAAAGAATTTAAATTTCCAAATAATCTTTATCCACTTAACTCTTTTCTATAGGATAAAAATAAGAAATCAAGAAAATCAGAGATACCAAGAGAACATTCCATGCAAAGATAGGCACAATAAAGGACAGAAATGGTATGGATCTAACAGAAGCAGAAGATATATATTAAGAAGAGGTGGCAAGAATACACAGAAGAACTATACAAAAAAGATCTTCATGACCCAAATAACCACGATGGTGTGATCACTCACCTAGAACCAGACATCCTGGAATGTGAAGTCAAGTGGGCCTTAGGAAGAATCCCTACGAACAAAGCTAGGTGAGGTGATGGAATTCCAGTTGAGCTATTTCAAATACTAAAAGATGATGCTGTGAAAGTGCTTCACTCAATATGCCAGCCAATTTGGAAAACTCAGCAGTGGCCACAGGACTGGAAAAGGTCAGTTTTCATTCCAATCCCAAAGAAAGGCAATGCCAAAGAATGTTCAAACTACCGCACAATTGCACTCATCTCACACGCCAGTAAAGTAATGCTCAAAATTCCCCAAGCCAGGCTTCAGCAATATGTGAACTGTGAACTTCCAGATGTTCAAGCTGGTTTTAGAAAAGGCAGAGGAACCAGAGATCAAATTGCCAACATCTGCTGGATCATCGAAAAAGCAAGAGAGTTCCAGGAAAACATCTACTTCTGCTTTATTGACTATGCCAAAGCCTTTGGCTGTGTGGATCACAATAAACTGTGGAAAATTCTGAAAGAGATGGGAATACCAGACCACCTGACCTTCCTCCTGAGAAATCTGTATGTAGGTCAAGAAGCAAGAGTTAGAACTGGACATGGAACAACAGACTGGTTCCAAATTGGGAAAGGAGTATGTCAAGGCTGTATATTGTCATCCTACTTATTTAACTTACATACAGAGTACATCATGAGAAATGCTGGACTGGATAAAGCACAAGCTGGAATCAAGATTTCCGGGAAAAATATCAATAACCTCAGATATGCAGATGACACCACCCTTATGGCAGAAAGTGAAGAACTAAAGAGCCTCTTGATGAAAGTGAAAAGGGAGAGTGAGAAAGTTGGCTTAAAACTCAACACTCAGAAAACTAAGATCATGGCATCTGGTCCCATCAGTTCATGGCAAATAGATGGGGAAACAATGGAAACAGTGAGAGACTTTATTTTGGGGGGCTCCAAAATCACTGTAGATGGTGACTACAGCCATGAAATTAAAAGACACTTACTCCTTGGGAAAAAAGTTATGACCAACCTAGACAGCATATTCGGAGAAGGCAATGGCAACCCATTCCAGTACTCTTGCCTGGAAAATCCCATGGATGGAGGATTCTGGTAGGCTGCAGTCCATGGGGTCACTAGGAGTTGGACACTACTGAAGCGACGCAGCAGCAGCAGCAGCAGACAGCATATTAAAAAGCAGAGACACTACTTTGCCAACAAAGGTCCGTCTAGTCAAAGCTATGGTTTCTCCAGTAGTCATGTGTGGATGTGAGAGTTGAACTATAAAGAAACTGAGCACCCAAGAATTGATGCTTTTGAACTGTAGTGTTGGAGGAGATTTTTGAGAGCCCCTTGGACTGCAAGGAGATCCAACCAGTCCATCCTAAAGGAAATCAGTCCTGAATATTCATTGGAAGGACTGATGCTGAAGCTGAAACTCCAATATTTTGGCCACCTGACGAAGAACTGACTCACTGGAAAAGACCCTGATGCCGGGAAAGATTGAAGGTGGGAGGAGAAGAGGACAACAGAAGATGAGATGGTTGGATGGCATCACCAATTCAATGGACATGAGTTTAAGCAAGCTCCAGGAGTTGGTGATAGACAGGGAAACCTGGTGTGCTGCAGTCCATGGGGTTGCAAAGAGTCAGACACAACTGAGTGACTGAACTGAACTGAAGTGATAGGATAAAAAATGAAAGGGTTTAAAGAACTTTATTTTAAAAGAAACAGAAAAAACTAAATTCATCAATATAGTCATCAAATTCATAGTTTAGATTAGCCAACATTATTCCAGATATAACATAAATAATTAACCTTAATCTGTCAATAGATAACGTATCTCCATAGATGCTTTCCAACTCAATAATTCATCTATTACCAGAAATAGGTAAGTCAAGGAGGCCTGGTGAAGTTACAGTGTTCAAAATATTTTCTTCCTTATACAAGTTAAGATAATTACCTTACAGTCATCTAGTTTGTAAACCAGCTTATTTTGAAGTGCTAAGTATTGAGGTGGCCAGTAAGTTCATTTGAGTCTTTCCATACGATATAACAGAAAAACCTGAATGATCTTTTTTGTCAACTCAATATTATTCTCTATGAAACGTAAAGGTCTTATAAATGAGTGTTACCACAATAATAGATAGACAGACTAATAATAGATAAAAAGGCTACAAAGAGATTCCTAGTCCCTTTCACCATGAAAAGATACAAGAAGCCTGAGACCTAGAGGACTCCAAGTTGACCATGTTGGCACAGTGATCTCGGACCTGCAGCCTTCAGAACTATGAGCAATAACATTTCTGCTGTTTATAAGCCACACAGTCTGGAGTATTTTGTTACAGCAGCCCAAACAGATTGAGGCAGACTCCCAACCTACATAACCATTAAGATATTAAATGTGGACGAAACTATAATTCAAAAAGATACATGCACCCCTATGATCACAATAACACTATTTACAAGAAACTGTGGTACATACATACAATGGAATACTACTCAGCCACAAAGAGGAATGAAAAAATACCATTTGCAGCAACATGGCAGGACCTAGAGATGATCATACCAAGTGAAGGAAGTCAGAAAGAGAAAGACAAATACCACGTGATATCACGAACATGTGGATTCTAAAATATGACACAAATGAACTTACTTATGAAACAGAAACAGACTCACAAAGAGAACAGACTTGTGGCTGCCAAGAAGGAGGTGGTGTGAGGGTTTGAGTTTGTGGTTGGTAGACGCCAACTATTATACACAGAATGGATCAACAGAAAGGTCCTACTCTATAGCACAGAGAACTACACTCAACATCCTGTGACCAACTCTAATGGAGAAGAGTACATACACATGTGTAACTGAATCACTTTGGAGCATAGCAGAAACTAAGACAATGTTTTAAATTAACTATACTTCAACATATCCTTAATGAAAAATATTACATTTGCTGTTTCATGTCACAAAGTTTGTAGTAATGTTACATAAGCAAAAGAAAACTACAGGGGATGTTTGATAATAATGACAATGGATTTTCAGACTACCTCTTGTTATTTCAAATGATTTGTGATTCATAAGTAATCACAGCTATATGTAAGAAAATCAAGCTATAATGGTGATATAACATTGTAAAGCAATTATCCTCCAGTGTGAAAAAAACAAGGCTAAAATGACAGGACAACTCTTATAAGGTACTTCTTAAAGTTGTTTTTCACTTACATGATACAATTTTAAAACTTTCGGGTCCATTATCCCAGTTGTTGCTGAATGCATCTATTGCTCTTACAATTTTTAAAATGCTCCCCAAACTATTACATGTCTGGTCTGAGATGTACAAAATATTAATACTTATAGTTACAAGCATAAGAGTTGTTTTCATTACAATTTAGGAAAAGGGCACTAATACTCCCCATTTTACATGTCTCAAACTTCATGGTAGCTGCTTATATGCTGCTGAGGGAAAAGCGGACTTTTTAAAAAAACTACCCAAAGGATGGGTTCTTTTAGTTACATATACATAAATACCTGATTATACAAAATTCAAAAGTTTGAAGAAAATAAAGACAATGTATTGCAATTTCAACGAGTCCCTAGTCATTTGGCAATTTTCAAAATGGTGGCAGGGTAAAGCAGAAAAAAAAAAAGAATTTTAATAGTATGACAAAAATTCGAAGAAGATTCAATGACAAGATTTCAGTGCAGCTAGGTTACAGATGTACAGTGATTTTCCTTCCATTCAAAGGATAATAACTCGACCATTCTTTGTATAAGAATCACAATACCCCAATAGCTCTGTGTCTCCAGAAATTACTTCAGGGCTGAGAGCAGTTAGCTGACAGCTGCCAAAACTTTAAGGCTTCTACCAAGAGTTTGGAGAAGGAAATGGCAACCCACTCCAGTATTCTTGCCTGCAGAATCCCACGAAAAGAGTAGCCTGGTGGGCTACGATCCATGGAGCCCCAAAGAGTAGGACATGACGGAAGCGACAGCACAGCACCCAAAGAGTTAGTCCTTGCTCTAAAGCAAACGCAGAAGAAACACCGTATCTATCATATAATACTTACTTTTTGAACCAAGACGATGAATTTCCTCCACTAAGAGTTTAACTTCATGATCCACATTCATTGCTGCCTGAGGGAGAAAAAAAAAATCTGTATTATTAGTTTCTACATTCCATTAAGCATATCTTGCCAAATCCAAGGGCCCTTGGTTTTTTTCATGCAGCATTTGTCACTATTAATTTACCATGTCCCTCTTCCTAAAAACACGTGTGTGATGTATCTCCCCCAGGTAGAGTACCTCCATTTCCCCCATCTTTCTAAGTGCCCTGGTGGGCGGTCCCACTCTTACTCCATGCAGTCTACTGGGAGAATGGAGCCATTCTCCTTGCACCCACTATTAACTCCAAACCCAGGCTCTGCCTGGCACCAAAAACAGAATGGTGAGTGACACAAGACCCACCCTCAGGGATCTCATCATCCAGAAGCAGAGAAAGGCCTGGCATGACTAGCAATGGGACAAGCTCTCTTTGAGCAGTGGCTCCAAGGCATTAAGGGAGCTTGAAGGAGAAAGCCACAGGTTTCAGGGAGGTTCCTGGGGGAAGAGTGGACCAGGTAAGTAGTTGGAAAAAACACAGAAACAAGGAGAAACCGCAGCATGCCTGGGGCAAGCCCTAAACTAGGAGCTGGAGGCACCAGGATAAACCGGAGAAACCAACACCACCCCTCCCCTCTAGGGGCCCCGAGACGAAAAGGCGGTCCAGGCGGAACCCTACAAGTGCAATTTTAGTACCATGAGGTCAGGGCAATGATGACTTCCGGGTCACAAATACTCATGCTCTTCCCTCAACAGTTCGTAATGCAATCTGACTGCAATGGAGAGCCTGTGGTGAACACCATTCATCTTTGGATGAGGAAGGAGTTCAGGGTTAGCACAGCAGCTGGGCGAGGTCCCTTGGCCCATGAGGTCCTCCATTGGCTGGGTTTGCACTCATCATTCCAGCCACCTCACATCTATGCCCTTGAATGCCAGGTTGCAGCTACACGGCGCTTCTTTTCATTCCTCAAATGTCCCCTCATCTCTTACGTCCAGCCTTCACAGGTACTGCTGCTTCTTCAGCCCAACTCTGACTATTCCTCTTTCTTGGAGTTAACTTCCACTTGTCCAGTCCCAACTGAGATACAACTTCCTCCAGGAAGCCCTCCCTGACACCCCGGAGTAGGAGTGCCCCCCGTGTGTGTTCCCAAGTAATGCGCATCCTCTTCATTTCACTTCATTGGAATGACCAGCTTCTTGTCTTTTATCAGGTACTTCCCTGGTGGCTCAGACGGTAAGGCGTCTGCCTACAATGTGGGAGACCCGGGTTTGATCCCTGGGTCGGGAAGATCCTCTGCAGAAGGAAATGGCACCCCACTCCAGTACTCTTGCCTGGAAAATCCCATGGATGGAGGAGCGTGGTAGGCTACAGTCCACGAGGTTGCAAAGAGTCGGACACGACTGAGTGACTTCACTTTCTTTCACTTTGCCTTTTATCACTAGACAGTGAGCTCCTCTCTGTGGGGATCTGACCGTTCTGCTACTGCGGGACCCCTTCTGGCACCAAGAGTAGAACCTCAACAAATAATTGGCTGGCAAACAGAAAAATGAGCAAAGGCGTGAGAGGGGATGAAAACACACCTGTGGGGGTTATTGACAGGGAGCTGTTAATTTCAGTGAGGCACAGAGAGGAGCTCTAAGGGGGAGGAAGTGGACTCAAGAGACAGAAAAGGAAGCCTAAAGGGGGCCTGGCACACAGTTACAGAAAGTGGGAGGAGAAAGATACCAGCAAGAAACAGGGAAGCCACAGGGAGAGCTGAAGGAGAGAAACCCAACTCTGTTGGAGCGAAGAAGTAAAGCGAGAAAGGAGAAGAATGAGTTTCTATAAGAAGGAAATAATTTACACTGGAAACAGCAATATGAGGGTGAAAAGCATGGGCAAAAGAGGCATCAGTGCAGTCTGTTTTAAGTTTTCCAAATTAAATAAGGGGTGAAAAGAGTAGGATGGCCTGAATGGTTTACTTTGGGGTGATGATTTGGAAGAAATAATTTTATTCAGACAGATCATAACTAATTTTTGGTAGCTTTTAAAAAACAAGAATGACATCTATGTTTAAATTATATTGATCAGGACCCCAGATTTCTAATAGTTAATAACTAAGAGCACTCTACCATCTGCTACACTTTTGTGTAAATCTTATAATTTAAGAAGCTTATATTGCAACAAGATGGGCTTCCCTGGCGGCTCAGTGTAAAGAATCCGCCTGCCAATGCAGGAGATGCAAGAGACTCGGGTTTGATCCCCAGGTAGGGAAGATCCCTGAAATAGAAAATGGCAAACACTCATTCCAGTGTTCTTGCCTGGAAAATTCTATGGACAGGGGAGCCTGAAGGGCTACAGTCCATGGGGTCCCAAAAGAGTTGGACAGGATTTAGCGACTAAAAAACAACACTGCAACAAGATGCAACATCTTAGGTTAATGCAGCTACATAAAACCCAGTATCAAAAATTAGTGTCCAAATGCGTGAACTTTATATTTATTGGTGAAATTATAACATTATATTCAATTCAAAATACAGTTTTAGAGAGACGCTAAAACATAACCGAGGACACAACTGAAAGACAAGCCATGAGACTAGCGGTAGGGAAAAAACCTGTTAATGTCAGTGTGGTGAATAGCTGTCATTTTCCCCTGCTCAGCACCCTTTCTACCTTCTGGCACCCGCAGTCCAATTTTTTTTTTTTTTTTTGATAGAGCCATTCTTTCCTTGTTCTTATCTCATCTCATTTAGGGTGGAGCCTCATTCTGGACTCCAGGAATGGTTCAAAGAGTAATTGGTTTGGAGCATAGGATAGGTGATCCCAACTTGAACAATGGGATCGGCCCAGGAATTGACTACTAGTAAAACAACACTCTCCTACTGGGCTCTAAGTTTATGGCCGGCCAGTATATAAACGGCTACCATGTGAAGAGAGCCTGCCAGGAATAAATCCAGCACACAAAAAAAGTCAACCGTGCATCAGTGATTGAGCCTGTATATGATCTTGGATTTTCCTGGTACATGAACTAATCAATCTTCTGTGGTTTTGCTTATGCTGGTTTGAGTTTCTGTCACCTGCACTCTAAAGAATCTTGACTTTTAAAGTTAGCCTAGAGACCCTAGAGACCTGCTGCTTTAAAAAAAAATAAAACTCCATTATGTACTCATGTGAATAGTCTTGTTTGCATTACCATATTGGGTAGAATAGACAGGTAAACAGAAAGGCAGATTTGGAAGCCATAAGAGAAAAAATTTCTCTAATAATCAAAACTGTCTAATGGTGAATAAAGTTTGCAGAAGTAGTAGGATCTGTGAGGGTTGATGAGGAAATCGGCCTACATTGGACAAAAGGGAAAGGGAAATGTCCAAGGGGATTACAGTCCTCTAGTTCTCAGAGGCTTTGATTTCCTCCCACCCAGAATATTCATCTCTTTAACATCATTTTCCATTCCTTCCACCCACCACCATCCACACCAGTCATAGTTCTCCTTTAATAATGAGACTCAAAAAGGAAATCACACTCTTAAGTAGTGTGAATATATGCATCACATCAAGCAAATGCATGTTCATCTTTGAAGGGAAGACAACCAGAATTTCCTTATAATTAATTACACCTGGCCTTCTTATCTGTGTTCATTCTAAGACCCTTGCAAAGTATTATTTATCCCTATTTTATGGATGATGAAACTGACTCAGAGGGGTTTCCCACAATTAAATGCTGTTTCTACTTCATCCTTCTGCCTCTTCTGCTGCTTTGGGGTGGGGCTGGTTATTATGCAAAAAGAACTAAATGTAACAGTAAGTTGTATTGGTGTGAAATATTTGAGTACTTACTAACACAAAACCCTTAAAAAGCAAAAAAGACTCCCTGCACTGATCCTTTTGAGTAGGAAAATGACACGCTTAAAAACTATTGCTAGCCTACATAACCTGGCATGGTTTATTTCTTTGATATTTAATGAGGACAAAGGAGCATAAAATACTCTGATGCACCAACCTCGGAAGGTCCACGACATTTTTTTTATGAGGACAGAAGCCTGGGGCTGGTGCAAGCAGCAAGATCAAGCACAATGAGAGGCCACGGGCAAAGCAAGTCTAAGGGAAAGAAAGAGCCGGCTCAATGGGAGGGGAAGGGGAAGGGGATGGCAGATGCTAGCTGAGCCCTCTCATTGCGACAGAAACCAATTAGGCACTGTGCGTGGGAACCACAAGGAAAGAGGAACGTGGGCGGACTGGGCCATATGCCGAAATGCTCCACATTCAGTAGGCACTTGAAGATATATTTAAGGACCCTCATTTAACAGTTTTTTTGGTTTTTTTATTTTGGTTGGTTTGTTTTCTAAAGTTTGGAGGCAATACCTGGAGATTTTCTAAAGTCAAGGAATAAGCCTACTTGAGTGCGGACATCTGGAAATCGGGAGCCACCTGTCCTCACTAGGGCGGACCACTCTTTCCCAGCCCTTCTTCAAAATCCCCGACGAGCAGCTGGTGCAGGTCAAAGAATGACTGGGTTCCTTCCCGCCTCCTCGCAGGCGCGCACACACTCCATATTTGGTCATCCCCGAGCCGAGTTGGGAGCTGGCCCGGAAGGGGTCCCGAGACCCTGTCCCCGCAAGCCATCAGGCGGTCATCTCCCGCACCGCTGCAGAGCTAGGGAGCGCAAGGCTCGACCCCCGCTCCGGGGTGCGCAGCGGGGTCCGGGCGGACTCCCCGGGAAGCGCAGCATCCGCATCCCGGAAGCCTTTGTCTCCGCGAGGCCCGCGCTCCCCGGCGATCGGCGCGCCCCAGGCGCGCCTCGAGAGCCGGTGCCCAAACCCAGCGACGCAGACGGACCCGGCTTGGGACTCCCCGAGTCGCTACTGTCCTCTCACTACCCCCTACCCGGTACACAGAACCGGGAGCGTTCAGATCTCACCCGCCGCCCGCGCCCGCAAAGCCCACTGCCCTGAAGCCACAGAATTCCTCGGGGGGAGCCTGGCCCCTCGCTGCCGGTCTGTTCCCGCTCAGTTCCGTGGAACTGGCTCTCCAAGTGCAAAGCCTGCAAGTTGCTCCGCGGTTAAAAAAAAAAGAAAGAAAGAAAGAAAAAAAGGGGAAAAAAAATGTCTATAAATGCTGCTGATCTCCCTGCCCCGTCCGCCCCCGGACCGGCAAAATGTCACGTGAGCCGAGTACGGAAGTCTGCCCGAGAGGTGGGGGGGCGCGGGGGCGCGCCCACGCGGTCCCCAGCACCCGGCTCAGCCCAATGCCAGTTACACCCTCCAGGCGCCTTAGCCCCCTTTCTTCCCCGTCCTGGCTCTCCAACCTCAGCCCGCGATCCCCTCCTCCGGCTGTTTGACCTCCCCCGGCTACCCCAGTCCATCCTTTCTACCTGCATGCCACTTCCCAGGGCGATCACTCACCTATCTCTACCTCCTGTTTTTTTCCGAGAAAACTGGGGCAGCGTCGGTGCGGGCTGGTTGCCTTCTTCCACGCACTGGGGAGGAAGAAGCGGAGGAAGGAAGTGAGTGAGGCAAAGAGAAAGGCTCGTTGGTGTGCCGCAGGCGGAGGGCGAGCGGGGGGAGGGGGGCAGAGTTTCAGCGCTCAGGAATGGGGCCGCCCACACTCCCGGGGACCAAGCTAGGAGGAGGAAACTCTGGAGCGCAGACGCCGACGAGGGGGCAGACTCCGCACAGGTGGCGGAGCGCTGGAGGCTTCTAGGAAAATGCAGCCAGAGCTCCAATTACCGCCACCTTTGCCCCGCGCCACTCGGAGCCAAGGAGCTGCAACCCCCGCATCTTTTCCTGGAAATTGACTTCCTGCCAGGATCTCTCCCCGAACGCAAGAAAAAAAGCTCCCCCAACGTGCAGAATGCTGAGATCTCCTTTGCTTGCGCGCTTAGTCGGTCTGACGCCTGGCGCTCACGGACTGTAGCCCGCCAGGATCCTCTGTCTAGGGAGTTTGCCAGGCAAGAATACTGGGGTGGGTTGCCATGCCCTTCTCCAGAGGATCTTCTAGAGCCAGGGACAGAAGTGGTGTTTCCTGTGGCTCCTGCATTGGCAGGCAGATTCCTTACCACTGCGCGGAACTTAAACCCAGGGCAGGGGGCTTTCAGATAGCTACAGATATGACAGCAGGGTGGTCTGATTTGCGAAGGAAAATGCAGTTTTGAAAACTGCTTTACTGCAAAGAAACTTTACTTGGATAAAGCTATTATAATTCTTGGCCCTGGGTCAGTGTAGATTTCTTCCCCTCTTTATTCAGTATTTCCTACATGTAACTGCATAATTCAATCATTTTATTCATACATCCTTTATTATAGTAACTTATTTTAATCTCTGAGTGTGTGTGTGCGTGTGTGTGTGTGATGTTTGCTCTACCTGGTATCTTTTCAAAAAGGAAACCAAGCCTCTGCCAAGAGAACTGACCCGAACTATTCCTAGGACAAAGGTTGCACAAATAATTGCCCCCAAAGTTCCCCCCCAACTGCTTTAGCTGATTGGATTAAGAGTGGTCATGTGATGCAAAAGACACAGTCCATAAACTGGCCATCACCCTAGGAGGTGACCTGGAACAAACAGTCCTCACAAACCAGAACTCTGGATCATTAGATAAGCCAATCAGATTCTCCGCTGGAAACTGAAAAGGGAGAATGAATACAGAGAATGAGCTATCTGACAGGAAGGCTGAAGCTGAGAGGGCTTGAGGCAGAAATAGGGAAAATGGGCCTGACAAAGCAAAATACTGGAGTAAGCAAAAACTGAAGATGAAGTCGAAGGTGAGTATGAGTGGAAGTGGTAGAAGTGCCTCTAAGGGAAGCTGAGACCCAGTGATATATTAAAAACAACGAAGACCTGCTCCGGAGGATAATATGAGTATCCAGGTCTCTGTGGCTGCATTGTATTCAGTCCCTTCCTAAAGAGCGTCCTAGTTAGCCTGTCAGAGTAAACACCTGTCACTTCGGGTGTGACTTTGAATGAGTCTCTGTACCACCGAAAGATTACTCTCAACAAAGCTCTGATTGATCAGGGTCTCTCATGTCACGTAAAGTTTAAGGTGACTCCAAAATCCTTTGGAGGACTATATTTTCCTTACTAAAACAAGCTGAGAAGAAATAGTTTGTATTTTTCAGTCTATATAATGCAAAAAGTATAATTCAAGAAAAGAGCATATTTAGCAACTCTCGGGGCAGCACCTAGCTCCTTTGGTTTGTGGCAGTTCTTCATTTGGATAATATCCAGTGAAATGAATAATCAATTTGTATGTGCTACTTGTTTACAAGTAAGTAGTGTTTCACAGTACTCTGCCAATGGGTGGGGTGGGAAAGAGAGACAGAAATAGATTACTTTAAGCAAATAAAATCCCTGCTACTATAAAAATGGATTCACTGTTTAAAAAATACTTTGTATATATGTTACACTAAGTGTAACATAAACCTCATGTTAATCTGTAAAGAATTACAATTCAAGAAAAGTTATTTTGGGAAGAAGAAAATAGGGCTGATGGTTATGGGTTTCCTTTTTAACAATGAAAAATACTCTGGAGTTAGATACTAATGAAGATCACATGGTCATTTGAATACACCAAAACCCACTGATTTGTACCCTTTGAAAGGACGAATTTTATGGTGAATTATATTTCAATTTTTTTAAAAAATAAACAATGCAAGGACAAGACTAATAAACAATAATAAACAAACTGGGGCTTGCCTGGTGGTTCAGTGGTTAAGAATCTGCCTGCAAGTGCATCTGAGTGCAGGAGATGCACGTTGGATCCCTGCTCCGGGAAGATCCCACATGCCTTGAAGCAGCTAAGCCCACGCACCACAGCTATTGAGTCTGTGCCCTAGAGCCTGAGCTCCTAGGAGGAGCCACGTGATGACAAGCCTGCCCACTGCAACTGGAGAGTAGCCCCCACTCTCTGCAACTAAAGAAAAGCCCTCGCAAAGCAATGGAGACCCAGCACAGCAAAAATAAAAATAAATTAAAAACAAACCAACCAACCAGAGAACAAATGAAGATGCTTTGGCTGAAAAAAAAAAACCAAACTGTTGCACAAGTGTTGATATGACTGGGAAGATGCTGCATTTCCCATTGCTCATTCATTTATTCATTCATCAAACATATTTATTGAAAACCATTATGGGCTAAGATATATGTCTCTTTCCCAAAGAGTCATCAAAGAGAACAAACTTCCATGTGAAAGAGAACCATTGTTTGTCAGTTGAAAAACAGGACTTTTATAAACTGGCTTATTAGAGAATATATGTCACCATTATTTCTAGAACTTACATTAAGATATTTTTGTTATTTTTTTATTCACCATTCCTCCATATCTTTCTTCCCCACCCCCCCTTCAACATCCAAATTAAAAACAATGGAGTACAACAAAGCTCGGGTATTATGTCCATCACTCATTAGAAGGAATTTCTTCCCTCTTTCCCTTCTCCATCCCCCACTCTTCCTCCCTCAACCCCACCTACATTACAGAGTTTCTAATCTCCACCGGAGCATAACTTATGATTGCACCTGTTAGGTGAGGATTAGTCCTAACATGGAGTTAAGACTCCATGGCACAGTGTCTGTGTCAACCCTGCTTGCTCAGTTTACATTACCAAATGGATACAGACTTTCAGTATCTCAATTTCAGACTCTTGAAAGAAAAAATCTAATTGGCCCAGTTTGGATCAATTACTATTTCTCTGCCCCAACCCTCTCTCCAACAGCCCTCCCCTCCCCACTGCCCCACGTTCCCCCACGTCCAGTTAAATCTGCTAAATCCAATATATAGGGTTGCTGTTTCTCTACAAAGGAAGTGTAGGAGATGAATCACCCCATGATATGTCTACCATAAATGATAGCAACTCTGCCGTACAATAAAAACAAGCCTTGTACAGTAACTAACTACTAAATTCCTACAGATATTTTCATTTACATTTAAATTAATTGAAATGAAATAATGTTAAAACTTCAGATCCTTAGTCAAGGTAGCCTCAATTCAAACGCTCAACTGCCACAAATGGTTAATAACTACCTGTATTGGATAGCACAGAACAATTCTATTTTCCCAGAAAGTTCTTTTGGACAGAGTTGTTAGAGGAGGTTAAGAAAGTATCAACACAATCTGGAAATTATTAAGAATTTTAATAAGATAAAACTATTATTTAGTTTTGGGATTTCTCCCCCTCCAACTCACGAACGGAAAAATTTACAAACCACCTGTTTCTAGGCCCCCTACTTTTCTGGCAAGAAATCTAAATTCTTATCCAAAATGATTCACCAAAAAAGTTAAACCTAGGACTGTCCAGTCAATTTAGGACAGTGGGTCACCCTACCCATATTTCATTTTTAGCCTTTGTAGATTTGTTTCATTTGGTTTTCAATTCTTCCACTTTGCTTTTCCTGAGTCTCTGTTGCAGTTCCAGTAAAGGGAGGCTGTGTTATCCTTTAGTGAGCCTGGATCAAGTGGTTAGCTTTGCAACTGAGAGTTAAAATTCAAGATTATTGAACTCAGTCACGAGGTGCTAAATGCTACATGCAAAGAGCAGCCAGGCAGGCAGCTGTGATGATCACAGAATAGTCGGGTGTCAAAGTAGGCACTAAAAAATACACTTTGTAAGCCAAATAGCCAGCTCTTGTCCAGGGGTGACACAAGGCCTGGAGTGGAAGGGGTTAGTGCCACAAAGCTTGACAATAGGAGTTACTCAGGCTACACATTAGAATCACCTGCCGCCCCTTTAAGAAGCAGAGCCCTTCTTAAAGTATATCAGGTCAGTTGCGTCTATACAGCTATATAGCCCTATGGACCCTGGCCAGCCAGGCTTCTCCGTCCATGGGGATTCTCTAGGCAAAGAATCCTGGAGTGGGTTGCCATGCGCTCCTCCAGGGGTTCTTCTGAACCCAGGGATCAAATCCACATCTCTTATGTTTCCTGCATTGGCAGACAGGTTCTTTACCACGAGGATACCACCTGGGAAGCCCTCCAATCAATATAGATGACTTTAATATAGACACTGCAAGTTCAAATGCCTTTAGCGAAAGACAAAGAATATAAATCATATAAATGACCGCTGGGGGGATATTCACCCAATGTTGCTAACTCTTACAATTTTTCAAGAGAAGATAGAAACCTGTATTTTTAAAAATTTACAAAGTTCCCATTTTTCAGAAATAAGGCACTTCATTTAAATGCTTTCAGCACACTGACCAGGCCAAATGAAACTTGTCTGCGGGTTGGAAAAGTCCCTTCCCAAAATGCAAATGTCCCTAGAAGTAGCAACAGAGGATTTCATTTTTCTCAGACCTCTGTTGGAGCGTTTGTGTCTTTCTACAGTCCTGATAAATCCTCCGCTTTATTCACGACTGCCTCCCTCAAACCTACTGCTTGCTTGAACTTCCGTTTTCTCTTTGTCAGGACACATTTTTTTTCAAAGAACACTTTAGATTTGCCGCTTCTAGCCCTCACCACTCACTGTTTATTTTACTACCTATTACATGGCCTTTGCCTTTACCTTTTGGCTGAAAGTGCCTCTTTAGTCTAAGGTCACTAATGACTCTCAGTTGGCAGACACAATTACCTGTCCCCAGTTCTCATTGTCCTGCAGCTCTCCACAGCACTTGGCATTGATGCCAGTCCCAGTAAGGGACAGTAAGTGGCTCTAGGTGGCTGGAGATCAGCAAGAAGTGAGCTCCTCAGGGTGGAGTTGAGGGTGCAAACAGAAGCCAGGGGAATTCAGACAAGAGGGTCAACTGCAGTCTCCTGGGAAAAAAGTGATATTCTAAGGCTGAGTTCAAAAGAAGCACAGAGAAAGCAGTTTAGAGTTGAAGTTCTGACCTGGAAGTTTCCAGTCCAAGAGAGAAGATATAAGGTTGTATGCCTAACACAGAAAGCACCGAATAACCATTTACAGAACAGAACTGACCTTCACCCCATCCCATTTTATTCTGGACCCGATGCAGGAACAAAAGCATATTTTGCCATTGAATCCAAGACTGGGAATGGAGGGGAGAATTTACAGCCAGAAGCAGGACTCAGGCAGAGGAAATCAGAGGTCAGACCCCTCAACACGCACACCCTAAAGCTCTCAGCAGAATGTTGGTGAATACTGCTTTGCAAATGCCCTCCCCTGGGGAAGGGACTCTGGGAGAAACTGGAGTCAGACAGCCTCAATTTCCTTTAATCTACTGTGGGAGAGGAGTAAGATGACCAGAAAACACTCATATGTGTGTGCAGAGGAAGGCTGGGAAAGGACAGAAGAGTTTACCCTTTCTTGGACTCTTTCCTGTGTCAAGGGGTGGACAAAAAGCTACCTCCGGGCTTCTCACATCACGGTTTCTTCCTTCTCTAATACCTCTTCCTGTCCTAAGGCTCTAAACAAAGGAAGTCCTCTCAGCTTGAAACTTCTCACTTTCGCTTGGGTCCATCCTGCCAGGGTTTCTCTATGTGGAGTTTTCAGATTCCTAAGCCTACTCCAGCCACACTGGGTCAGGATCTTTAAGGCAGGGAACTTGTTAGAAATACAGAATCACAGAGTTGATGGAACAGAGTTGCCATTATATTCAAGACTGAGATGCCCTGCTCTGGGCTATCCTTCAGCCAATGGTCAAGTAAATTTTCTGAGAGTATAGCTTTAATCAAGCTGAGTGCTGAAGAATTGACGCTTTTGAACTGTGGTGTTGGAGAAGACTCTTGAGAGTCCCTGGATTGCAAGGAGATCCAACCAGTCCATCCTAAAGATCAGTCCTTGGTGTTCATTGGAGGGACTGATCTTGAAACTGAAACTCCAATACTTTGGCCACCTGATGCAAAGAACTGACTCATTTGAAAAGACCTCTGATGCTGGAAAAGATTGAGGGCAAGAAGAGAAAGGGACGGCAGAGGATGAGATGGTTGGATGGCATCCCTGACTCAATGGACATGAATTTGAGTAAACTCTGGGAGTTGGTGGTGGACAGGGAGGCGTGGCGTGCTGCAGTCCATGGGGTCGCAAAGAGTCGGACACGACTGAGTGACTGAATTGAAATGAATTCATAGCTTTAATAACGTCATACCTGTTAAAAAGAAATAGGTCCCAAATGAAGTCACCTGTGCTAAGTCCCATATCAGCAAACCAAGACTTAATACTTAAATTAATTGCAGTTATGACCTCCCCCAAGTATATAGTCTTAACTGGTCAGTCTGGAATTTTCTGGTCAGCTCCAGTGAGGTAATCTACCTCCTTCTATCCCTGTAGGTAAATTACCTAAGACTGAAACAACCCTTGCTTTTTCCCCTTCTACCTATAAAAGCTTTCTGTTTTACATGACTCCACGGAGGTTCTTTCTGCTTGCTAGATAGGATGCCGCCTGATTCATGAATCACTCAATAAATCATTCAATGAAGTCAATTAGATCTTTAAAACCTAGTTGACTTTGTTATTGTTGTTTTCCCCACACACTCCTGCTAAAAATCTTCAGGGTTTCCTCACAGTCCATTAAATAAAGTATGTGTGTGTGTATATATATATATATATATATATACATGTGTATATTTAGCCATGCCTTTTAAAATCTTCTACAACTTGGCCCCTACTACCTTCCAGATTCCTAAACACCCCTCCCCCGCAAACCATCTGTGAAAACCATGAGTCAGTCAAGTTGAACTCCATCCTGTTTCTGCATCTGGTTCAGGGTACGGGGATGAGGAGGAAATCAGTTTTATTCTGTAAATGTTTAGTTAGCACTTTCTGTGTGCTCAGCATGCAACCTGTACCTTCTTCTCTCCAGAGCCTGAAACCACCAAATCCCCACTGTCTTGCCTTTGCTCAGATTTTTCCTCTGCCTGATGAGTCCTTCTTTCCTGCTGTATCTTTGCCTACTGAAATTCAAGGCTGAAGTCAAATGCCAGCTCTTTCACAAAGCCCCCTGTGTTACCTACAGGGCAGAGGCTACCCAGGCCCCTAATGCGTCTCTAGTCCTATCTGTATGTGTCCTTTGAAAGGTACTAACCTCTACAAGTCTTAGTTTTCTAATCTAAAAACTAGTGATACTAAAACCTACCTACAGGGTTATAATAATGATTAAATTAAATTGCATCTCTTTTTGAAGCATCTTACCTCTTTGCAAAAAAAAAAAAAAAAAAAAAACTTGGGAAATGAATTGATACAGTAACTGTGCCTGGCCCTGCATCTTTTCCTTCACTCCATTCTCCTCTGTCACCAATATGTCATATCCCTCTCTTGGGAGTCCTCCGGCACTTTGGACATCTTCCAGGACAGTAATATCATGTCATCTTGTGAAATGTAAATCGCACCATCATCTTTGAAATTCAATAAAATTAATTCAAGTTTACTACTCTGATCCTCTAGGAAGTTCAATGCTCTTCCTTTTATTTTTGCAATTCTCAGGATGTATCTTCTGCTTTCCACCGGTTCTGAGTTCTCCAATACTAATTGCATCTCATATATTGTTAATGTTCAGATATTCCACCCAAAACAGACAAGGGAAAACTCCATTTCTCTCCCCACCCTTCACACTGACGCCTTCCCCCTTCCTTCCTAAAACTAACATTTGGCATTTGTGATGAATATCAGGCTTTGTCAAAGTTTTAAGGAGGAAGGCAAGCTATATTCAAGAAGCAAGAAGTCTGTGATGGTGGTGATTGAGTTGCTAAATTGTGTCCAATTCTTGTGACCCCCATGGACTGTAGCCCTCCCGGCTCCTCTGTCTATGGGATTCTCCAGGCAAGAACAGTGGAGTGGGTTGCCATTTCCTTCTCCAGGGGATCTTCCTGGCTCAGGAATCGAACTCCGGGGCCTCCTGCATGGTAGGCAGATGATTTACCGATGGACTATGAGGGAAGCCCGTCCTCTTTGCAGGTCTCCTCACTGCCTGCCTCCGGAGTTGCTCCCAGGCCCCCCTCCTCACAGCTGCAGCCTCCCCGTCTGCTGCCAGGCTCTGTCCTCACATCTCCCCCCTGCTTCCTAAGGCCCTGCTTCTCCATCTTCAGAACCTGCAGTTCCCTTCCTTTTTGTGTGGGGCAGTTAAGCTTTCCAGTCCTAAGTCTAATTAATGTGCACTGCTGAAAAAGGAACCTTCCTCTCTGACCCTTGAGCAGCTTAGAAGACCTAGCAGAAACTTTAGAATTTGCCTTTTTCTTGGTCCCTCTCCAGCACTTTCTAATCTATCAGCCACTTTCTAAGTCTACAGCCATTTATTTTCTCAGTGATGTGTGTTAACAACTCTCTCAGGAAGGCCAAGTTGCTCCAGTCTACTGTTCTGAATAATACATTTATGTAAACTTGTATGGAACTTGTGCTATAGTCATTTCCTCTTAGAGGCTGTAAAATTCTTGGGGGTGGACAGTGTCTTGTTGATTTTGTATCCTTTGCAGTGCTTAGCACCATGCCAGGAAGGGAGTGGTTACTCAGCAAGTGTTTAGTTGAATGGGCTTGAAGGTCGCCTTTCTAACATCTTGACTCCTCTCAGAACTATTCAAATGAAAGAGTAGATGTGTCCACTCCTTACCTTAGTCACTGTAGGCTAAATATCTTTTCTACCCTCACCAAAATTTAAACAAGTTTCTAGGGAAGAGGTAATACCAAAAAAATTAGGATGATTACCAGCATTTATGTTCTATTTCCACTGCACTTTTTGTTTGTTTGTTTCAAATTATATTTCCTTAAACAGTCAGGTTGGACACTTGATCATTGAAATTTACTTCTGTGGCAACCCCAGTTCTTTGACAAATGCAGGTAGTCTTCTCATTTAAATATTAGCTTGACCCAAAGATGTCAAACGGCTATCCTAGCATTAGTTATTGCAGTCTGAGACCTCCCAAGAGCTCTAAAAAACCAGAAGATTACATATAGCAATATATGAATATAAACATAGTTTACAAGTCATTTAATAACTACAGTTATATAGACTTTTCAAAGTATTCACTTTTCAAATTATTCTCCTAAATTGATACCAAATTTGTGAAACAAAATATATAATATGGCCCTTGAAAAAATTGTTAAATGGTAGATTAGCTCCAATGTAAAACATCTTTCTATGTTAACAAAAAGAGAGCAGTGCATACTAATACTATGTAGTGGGTCGCTCCCACTCAACAGAAGAGAAAAATGAGTCTCAAAAAATTAAGTAACCTACCAAAGATCACACGGCCCTGACTGACTGTCTTGCTAGGCACTGCAAACCTGGCCACTCTGAAAGGAAGATTAATTTTAAATTGAGTAGTAGTCATTACTTACAAAATGAATACATTACTGTGATTAATGACAAAATATTTCACTTAGGTTAGTCTTACAAAAAGTTTAAGGGAAACCAAAGTTTAAGGACTCCAGATTCATTTAGGCCCCTTTCAAGTATAAAATATTTCCAATTTTCCTTGTCCTACTACTACTGGAAGGGAAGGGAAAATATTGCTATGAATTAAAAAAAAAAAAAAACCCAAAACACCCAAAACAGCAATTCTGTTCCTAGGCACATAACCAAAAGAAGTGAAAATAGGTATTTAAACAAATACTTATGCATTAATGTTCACAGCAGTAGTAGTTAAGTTGCTAAGTCGTGTCCAACTCTTGCAACCTCACAGAATATAGCCTGCCAGGCTCCTCTGCCCATGGAATTCTCCAGGTAAGAATACTGGAGTGGGTTGCCATTTCCTTGTCCATCCACTGCACTTTTAATGTGAGATTAACATACCTCTGCCCTCAGTATCAATTCATCTGGACCATATTCAATTGAAATAAGCCACAAAAACATGCAAAAATTAACTGAATGCATTTTTTAGCTTTTCATTTTATACTGGGAGTAAAGTCGATTAACAAAAATGTGATAGTTTCACAACAGGTGAACATCGAAGGGACTCAGCCATACATACACATGCATCCATTCTCCCCTAAACCCCTCTCCCATCCAGGCTGCCACATAACCCTGAGCAGAGTTCTGTGAACGCATTTTTAATGAGATAAAGTGCAAGCAATCACAATAATGAAAATTTCATTGATATTGTCACTTATAATATGATGTGAACTTATAAAATTATTTATTTTTATTGTAGTATAGTTCAGGTGTACAACATAGTGATTCAGTATTTTATACGTTATATTCTGCTTTAAGTTATTACAAAATGATGGTCTGTTTTCCTGTGCAGCAGGGTATACCCTTATTGCTTATTTGTTTATATGTAGTAGTTTGTACCTTTTAATTTCCTAAACCTCTCTTGTCGCTCTTCCCTCCCCTCTCCCCAGAGGTAGCCACTAGTTTGTTCTATCTGTGAACTTGTTTCTGGTTTGTTATATATTGTAGTTGGTTTTACTTTTTGCATTCAACATATAACATAGAGTATTTGTCTTTCTCTGTTTAACTTATTTCACTGAGGATAACACCCTTTAGGTCCATCCATGTTGCAAATGGCAGAATTTCATGCTTTGTTTCACTGAGTAATATTCCATTATGTAGATATACTACATCTTCTTTATCCATTCATCTGTTGATGGACACTTAGGTTGCCTTGACATCTTGATTAACATGATGTGAATTTTAAGTGTTATTAATAGCATATAAAATTCTTTATAATAACTACCTGTTAGCCATCAGTTATTACTATCCATAATACATATTTTTAATTCCTCAGAGAAAGAGAGGAGAAATGTAGTTTGATCTTTAGTCAACATAAATTGAAAAGATATATCTGTAAGAGTAAATCTTTAAAGTCTTTTTGGCAATTGTTCTATATGTTTAATTAGGGGATAAAATAATAAAGAATTGTAGGGAAAGCACATGTACTGTATTTTTTTCTTTCTTGGTCTTAGCAATATTGATTAAAATTAAATGGAATGTTCTAAATAAGTCATAAGCATTCTTTGATAAATGGTGTTTTTTTCTAGAATTAATTCCAATCTTTTCATTGATTTCTAAGGAACTCAGTACATGGTTTCTACTGCCACAAATTTCCTTAAAATAGCTAAGTAGTTCTGTGGGCTTACCAAGTCTGAGTTTGATAGATAATGTCATTCAACTATTTAGATTTTAATTTAAGAATTCAAACATCCAGATATTTCTACATGGGTTTCTCTTTTAAATAGTTAGGGGACTTCAGGTGCTCCTCCAGCTGTGACACAAATCCAGAAGAAGGGTTAATAGTAACCAAGTTAGTAATAGCCTGGCATGCTGCAGTCCATGGGGTCACAAAGAGTCTGTCACCACTTAGCGACTCAGCCACCAGCATGAATTAATAGGCTGCTCTTTACCCTAACAGAGTTTTTTGATCTGATATATAGAATCATTTCCTCTATTGGGGAAATACCTGCAATACAATACTTCCGCTGAGATTTTGTAAGTCCCTTATCGAACACTCTCTTTTAAGTACTTGGCAATGATCAAAAGTTTCTGTTTGTAGTTGTTTTTCTGTCCTCCCCATAACTAGAGAGGTTCTGATAAGTTGCTAAATTCAGTTTTTATCTTCAACTATCAATTCAACTGGCTTCCCTTGTGGCTCAGCTGGTAAAGAATCCGCCTGCAATGCAGGAGACCTGGGTTCGATTCCTGGGTTGAGAAGAACCCTTGGAGAAGGGAAAGGCTACCCACTCCAGTATTCTGGTCTAGAGGATTCCATGGACTGTATAGTCCATGGGGTCACAAAGAGTAGGACACAACTGTGATTTAGGACTTCCCTGGTGACTCAGATGGTAAAGCGTCTGTCTACAATCAGGAGACCCGGGTTCGATCCCTGGGTCGGGAAGATCCCCTGGAGAAGGAAATGGCAACCCACTCCAGTACTATTGCCTGGAAAATCCCATGGATGGAGGAGCCTGGTAGGCTCCATGGGGTCCATGGGGTCGCGGAGAGTCAGACACAACTGAGTGACTTCACTTTCACTTTCATCAATTCAACTATTAATCCAATTATTATTTTCAAACTACTTAAAGCTAGAGAGAATTTACATGGGGTAAGCAGCCATCACTGAGAAAGTAAGAGATTAGAAAGACCTATCATTAAGAATGATGGTCAGAGGGACTTTTCTGGTGGTCCAGTGGCTAAGACTCCATGCTCCCAGTGCAGGGGGCCCAGGTTCCTTTCCTGATCAGGGAACAAGATCCCACACACCACAAGTAAGAGTTGACATGCTGCAACTAAAGATCCCACATGCCGCAATGAAGACCCAGCACAGCCAAATAAATAAATATTAAAAATATAATAACAATGGTCACAAAACTATGTTTCAAAGCACCTACTTGTTTTTTCACAGGTAAAACACTGCAATTCGGCGATATCAGGAAGGCCACTTTCTTAACTGTGAGGCATCAACAATTGGCTTGTGATGATTCTTGTTTTCAGTCACTGTTAGTCTGCTTCTTAACTATCATAAATGTTAAGTATGTTTATGATTTATTATAAGTGACTTTTAATTAAATACATCATTGTTAATGTGTGTCATTATATATTTGCATCAACTTTATTTCAGGCTAATAATTTTCTAATAAGTCACTGCTAAATGACATGTACTTCTCAAAATAGCCCAAGTTTGCTGTATGGTAACATTTGATTCATTATATGGTAGCACAGTTGGTAAAGAATCCGCCTGCAATGCAGGAGACCTAGGTTCAGTCCCTGGGTTGGGAAGATCCCCTGGAGAAGAGAAGAGCTACCCACTCCAGTATTCTGGCTTGGAGAATTCCATGGACAGAGGAGCCTGGCGGGCTACAGTCCATGGAGTCACAAAGAGTCGGACAGGACTGAGCGATTTTCACTCTACCCCACGCACCCCACACACTGTTTAAACAACTTTCATCACACTTGCCAAGTATAATAATTTACTGTGTTATTTTATAATTTATATATTATTGTTTTAGGATATATAAATTATATACCCATCTTTATTCCTTCAAGCTGTGAGTGCCCAGTCGCATCTGACTCTTTTGTGACACCATGGACTGTATGGTATCCAATGAAACTGCCAGGCTCCTCTGTCCATGGAATTTTCCAGGCAAGAATACTAGAGTGGGTTGCCATTTCGTACTCTAGTGGATCTTCCCCATCCAGGGATCGAACTTGTGTCACCTGCATCTCCTGCATTGGTAGGCAGATTCTTTACCACTGTGCCACTAAATGTTTCAAGCTAGATGTTTATTGTAGCTTTTTTATTCTCTTCAATTTTTTTTTAATAAAAAATGTTATTTTGGAGAATTCCCTGGTGGTCCAGGGTTAGGATTCTGTGCTTCCAATGAAGGGAGCACAGGTTCACTCCCTGGTCCAGGAGCTAAGATCCTGCATGGTGCAGCCAAAAAATAAAGGTATTTTTTCTGGAAAAAAAATGGGTTCAGTGAAGTTGGTGCACTCATTCAATAGTGATGAAAACGTGAAAAAACACACTTTGGTGCTGAACAGTCTGTGGCTGGAATCCCACCTCTATTACTTCATGAGTGTGCTTGAGTTCTACCACTCCAGGACTTCTATCCTTCATACATAAAATGGGAATAATAACCTTTCTTTATAGAATAATTGTGAGGTTTACCAAGCCCAAAGCAATCATTCAATGAATGGTAATTATTATTCCTAGGTACAGTGGGATTAAATGATGGAGCTTATCTTTCCAGGCTGTGGGAGGAACCTCGTCTAGGGTGAAGTCAGCCAGTCTCTTCTATAATTGATGAGTAGAATGTGTGTGTTACAGCCTAGTTGCCAGATAACAGAGTGGGTGCCATGTCCCTTTTGCTGACTTGCATTTCGTAGGGACCCAGGAAGCTGAAGGAAACCGCCGTGCAGTACCAGCGGGAACTTCTGATCTTGCTCAGATATGGTAACTTAATTTTCTACTCAGCTATAAACAAGTTAATCTGCAATTTAACCTTGTGTGGGTGATGGGAACCCCATGGGTCTACTTCCCATCAGTTGGTTAAGACATTTCAGGACGTGCAAAGGGTTCCTTTGAAGCCCTGTTAGGCGCTCAGAGAGGACCAGTACGGATGTGTCTTCTGCCCACAAGTCTGAGCGCTTACAGCCGCCTGACGCAGCACTTCACCCAGGGCCTGGTTTCAAGTTCTTCCACCTTTAGAGCAGAGTACAAGCGCGTTTCTGAAACTGCCAGAGAGTTGCTGTGGTTCAGGAAGCACATTCACGTAGTAACTCAAAGGAGCTTGACAGGAGGACCTTAAAGGGAAGTCTAGCTGGAAACGGGGCCGTGGTGACAACACGTGGATTTTGCTCTAAGATTCAGGGGCAGGGCCTGATTCTCCCCCTTCTGTTTGGTGAGATGAGGGAAGAAGACAGCCTGCTCAGGGCACCAGCCAAGGGGCAGGAGTTGACTGGGGTCCAGGTAAGGCAGGAGACTGAGCAGGAAGCAGAAGCAGGAAGATTGAGCTCTCCTGGAAGGAAGTCAAAGTCATGCACAATGGCCAAATTCCAAAGAACCAAAAGTATTAGTAGCACCAAGTCTAGGGTCTACTACAAAGGTCAAGTTCAAAAATAAAATCAGACTATAAGCAAGGTGGAATCGAATGTAATAAAGAGTTGGATAATGGGAAAGAAATGAATGGGTTTTTTTCCTGAAATTTTTTCTAGAATATTAATTGACATGGATGTGCATGTGTGCATGCTCGGTTGCTTCATCGTGTCTGACTCTTTGCGACCTCCATGGACTGTAGCCCATCAGGCTCCCCTGCCCATGTGTCGGTTGTCATTTTCTCTTCCATGGGATCTTCCTGACCCAGGGATCAAACCCGTGTCTCCTGCGACTCCTGCTTTAGCAGGTGGATTTTTTTAAGACTGAGCCTCCTGGGAAGGCCCAATGACATGGATACTTTTCAGGTAATGGCTTGCCATGAAGGCTGAAAAAGTGTCGGTGGTAAATGAGCGGGTGGGTGCACACAGATTAGACGTCCTAGAGGAGAGCAGACAGCTAACAGTGAGGTCGGTTATTATCATATCCTAGGCTGATTGTTAACTTCGCTGGTTCTGCCCCTAATTAAGCATGGGGGAATTTCCCCTTCCCACCTCTTGTCAGCTAAGAGTAGAGCTTTTGCCCTTTTCTCTCGGAGGTATGGCTATTCGAGGCCTTGACAAGACTGGAGGCGGGTCCCCTTGGGCAATGATATGTGGAGAAGCCTGAGTGGGCTCCGCTCTGCTGGGACTGAGTACCGAGTGTGGACCAGAGAAAGCTTGGTTTGGTCCCTGTTCTTAGACAAGTGGCTTCTCCAGTGAAATCAGGGACTCTGAGATTTACGACTACTGGGCCTTCAGACAATGTCCCTCGTGCTCACCCCGCTTTTCTTGAGCAGTGGCCTAAAGCCTTCTAGACTGCTTCTCCAGGATCAACCCCCAGCCTCTCAAGGGGCCCTCTGGGAATCCCCTCTTGTTGGAAAATCCCTCCTCACCTACTTCCCTTTTTTCTCAGAAGCATTATTTCCCTTCATGTTGCCTTCTTCTCTGGGGCACTTACACGATAGACCTTGATAGTTTAGAAGGTAATTTCCTCATTAAAACCTGACAGTTTTGCTCTCCTTGGGAGTGAGGAGAGCTTAACTTCAAATCCTCTGAAACTGAGGTGACATTTCTGCATTCCTTCTCTCCAGTGCAGACAAGCTGGGGAAAACACAGCGTTTCTAGTCAGCAGCTTGAAATGTCACAAGCTACTGCAAAATAGTCACATGAAAGGGGATCAAAGGCCAGCAGGGGAGAACCAGACATCCTTGAACTAGAGACAAGGGACTCAGAGGTGGTGGGTGGGGGTGGGGAGTTACATAGAGATAATATACAACATGAGAGATGGAAAAGAACTTGTTAGGTAGCATACACTTGTCTCCTCCATTGTACTATAAATTCCTCAATGGCCATGATTGTGGTATTCAGCTCTCTGTTCTCAGCATTTAGGTGTAGAATTATTAACACCTACTAGGTGCTCAATAAATATTTGCTTGTAATGAACTAAACTTAACCAAGCTATTTCCATGACAGGAATTTATAGGTGTGAGCCAAGTCCCCAAGATGTCTTGAAAGTCCTACATATCTTGAACAACTGGAACCTTTAGAGGGTTAGAGATATATTGGAACATTCAGTGAATAAGTATCAGTGATGGCTCTAGGAAAATGAAAACAAAGACAAATATAAAGGAAATAGGCAGAAAAGTACCTGAATGTCAAATGTAAAGTAAGTGGTAGTTCTCTTATTCCAAAACTCATCACAACAAACAATGTCTTTAAAATAACTCTAGTTGATCTAATTAGAGCAGATTTTAAAACATCATAAATAGTCTTATTTCCAAAATAAACCACCTTTTTCTCAAAATGATGAAGGCAACAGGACATAAATTACAAAACAGAAATGTCAAGTAGATTCTGGGATCTGGCTGAAACAGAGAACCAGGCATCACTCTCCATTAAGGTTCAATCTGCTCAACACAAGGATTTGTATTGTGGGAATATTGTTGTTGTTTTTCAAATATATTGTAGTAAAACCCTTAACTTGAGTTTCCCACTTAACAAATTTTCAAGTGTATGATATAGTATTGTTACGTGTCCAAACTTGGTTGTACAGCAGAACACTGGAATTTATTCTGCCTGTGTAACTCTTTTAAATTTTTCTCTCCTTTTTTCCCCCATTACCTTTCACTTACTTACCTTTGCCTTCAACATCAGCTCTAGTTCCATTCTTCAGTTTCTCATCTTCAAAGATGTAATTGGACATGCCATTTCTCTCACCTTGTTAACTCTCACATGTCCTTCTCTATCTATCAAATTATTCATCATCACCCTGCAGTTCTCTCCTGATGGAAGGGTCAACAGTAAAAGATGACATTCAACTTCCTTCTCACCACTCCCAGTCTACACAGGAAACTTCTCTACATATTCTAAGGTATTCTGTTCCTCTCTCTTAGACCATGCACCACCCTACATAATTACTTGTTCACTCATAGTGAATGCCACCCTCTCTAGCTTCTTATCTCTTTAAAGGCAAGACATGTTTTCTTCAAATCCTCAGACTTAATACAGTGCCTGATATGTATTTAATAACTGATGAATGAAGGTAAGGGGAGGGAGAGAAAGCGGGAGAGAAGAGGAAAAGGAAGGAAGACGGAGAAAAAAAGTTAGTGAATTCATTTTGGAGAATTCTATCATAAAAGAGAAGAATAAGATATTAAAATTGTGGAATCCAATTATTCCTATGCACTCATACGACAAAGTCACTCTGATGACGACTCAGTTTGATCACTTGAAATGACCTGGCTAATTGGAAAGCATGTCTTGAGTTGTGGAGAAATTGGCCAGGTTAAGCAACTATTTGTTTTTTAAAAGTCTCCAATTTCTAAAAATATGACCATCAACAACAAACTAACCAAACAAAAGCAAATTTCATTTTGGTTATCAGGAAATTTTGGGGAAATTTTGGTTTTGAATCTTCAGGGGAATTTATTTTTTTTTTAATTTATTTTTGTACATATAGTGATTATCTTGATGATTGCCTTGGTAATAAGTAACCCTTTGAAAATTATTCTCTTTGAGTTAATGAACTGGCTTATTAAGTTACTTTTGGAAAACAGTTTTCTGTTCTTAAATCAAAGTATTAATCCGGGAAACATAGGCATTGTGAATCCTGAGATCACTGAGACTATCAGTGAGTTTATTGACCTCTTGTTGGATTAACCTTTATGAGATTTTATATGCTACAGAAAGTGGCATACAGTTACATTTTATAGTTCTTGCCTGAGATAAACTTATTTTGGTAAAATCAGCTTTGCTACTATCCAAGCAGTAAATTTTCACAATGACAAAAGTAAAACTTTAAAAAAGAAAAAAAAAGTAAAACTTTTAAGGCAATATGAATCTATTTTTTAAAATAATCCAAGAAAGTAATTAAACTTATCTTCTGTCTTGAAACTTAATTAGATTCTGTCTTTAAAATAGTTACAAAAGGCATATTAAAAATATAGATGCCAATTTAAAAATATTAATGCAATGGATAAATTTTTGAGGAAAAAAAGTTATTCAACAAGAGAAAGAAAACCTGAATAGGTCAGTTAGCTACGCAGAAACTAATAAAGTTGCCAAAGAACAACCACTCCAAAGTATCAAATGGTCTTATAGGTGAATCATTCCCATGGTAAATAGAAAAAGAATATCCAGTTAATTTAGAGACATGATCTCGATAGGAAAGTGGCAATAATACCAAGCCAGCAACAGAAAGATGTGATATTGATTGAGTGACAGAGAAATCCAGCCTAAAGTCAAGTCCCTGGTCAGTTGTTTTCATTTTTTGTCATTTATAACATATATGGTTTAAAAAGGCAAGCCATTTTATGTGACTTATTCATTATAATGAGAAACAGTGGATCCTTTCATCAAAAGGTGGGATATAATTTTCATTTTATTAAATCTGCATTTGCCTCATGATTCACATGTAATCAATAAGATGCCTTAAAATTCTATTGCATTATTTCTGCCTTGATCTCTTTGAATGCATGTCTTTAAATGCTCTCTCTAAAGACTCAGCCACTGTGCTGTAAGAAGTTCAGGCAGATGGAGATACCATGACATGCTCCAGGAGATAGCCCTAGATGAATTCCCAGACAACAGTCAGCGTTAATTGCTACCCACATGAATGAATCATCTCGGACATCCAGCCCTGTCAAGCCTTCAGATGACCACAGGGTAAGATACAACAAAAGATATCTGCCTCGCTGAGCCTTTCCCAAACCCCTGACCCACAAAATCATGTTTTCTGGCACACAATTTGGGGATAATATGTTATGTAGCGGTAGATAACCAAAGCACCTGCCTAGGCCCAATTCTCAGTTCTAAGAAGCACCCCCTCCCCAAGTTCCCACATGGACCAACAGAGCTACTAATGAAAGTGCTGGTGACTACAGAAGCTACCAAGTGCTGAGACTGAATGATTAGAAACTAAAGATTTACAAGTGGTTTTATGATACCAGCCTGGTGCCCCAGCAGGCCAGACTAGCTCTGAGGATACCTCACATAGACTTTGGGACCAGGCCACACCAGCCACTTTGCAGTGGAACCAGAGGATGGCACAAGGACTTCTGCCTGTGGATTTGAGGCCTCTTCTCGCTCACAGTCAAGACATTGTGTCAGCTGATCTCCATCTTCTGCCCTCTTGTAACCCCACGGCATCTGGGAGGAAAACAGAGAAAAGAGGAAGAAATATGAAAGGCTGAGCATTTACATGAAAGAGACTGAATGACTTAAATGATTACACTTTAACGGGGAGATTCTGAGGTCTGACTGACAAAATGAAGTTCAGCACCATGCCGCTGCTAAGGAAGATTATACATGCTAGAGAAAATTTAAAAGCCACATATAGTGTTTAAAGTGTTTGATCCCACTACACTTATGTAATCCTTGAAATAAAAAGGTAAGTAGATTTTAAGCTCTAGATGCTTACCGGCCATAACACTTGTTTTATGTCTCCAAAGCACTAGACACATCAGTTTTTCTTTGTCCAGAGGGTTTATAGTATAGTAAAAACTTAAAGACTAGGAGGAAATGGATTTTACAGCTAATAACCCCATGTTGTAAATTACTATTAAATCTTAATAAAGAATATCCCTGATTGTTTGAATTACTTGAATAAATAACAAGAACAAATATAAGCAAACAGATCTTGACCATGTCTGTCCTTGATAATAGCTGCCAGAAGTTAAACATCAGTTGATAAAAAATTTTATATGCATTCTTGTTCTTATGCTGGCCAAATAAAGCATCCCATTTCACAGAGGACGCTGTGACTGACAGACGCTAAACTTGCCGCAGGGACTTCCCTGGTGATCCAGTGGTTAAGGCTCTGCTGCTCTTCCAAGGCAGGGGTGGTGGGTTCGATCCCTGATTGAGGAATTAAGATCCCACGTGCTGTGCAACTTGACTAAAAGCTAAACGCAGGGAGACAGTGAAGGACAGGGCAGCCTGGCTAGGGGCAGTCCATGAGGTCACAGTGAGTCGGACACAACTGAGCGACTGAACTGCAATTGCCAGAATCACACTTCAAAGCTGTTTTACCTCAAGCTAGTATTATCTGTTTTCATTACTTGTTACCCTACTGTTACTGTAGCCATTAAGATTTATATTCATTTTCACTTTACACATTTTTACTTTTAAGATTGTGCAGAGATAACCTTTAAGTATCCTTGGATACTTTAAAAAAAGTGTTAAAGTGGAAAAATACTTCACAAAGCAGAAAACCTCTAGCTCCTAGGCCCCATTAAAGGTTATGGAATCCATAATACTGTAACATATTTTCATGGTAGGGTGATGGATGTTAAGAGATACTAATGAAGATTGTAGATATAGAATTAAGGACAGATTGTTTTGTTTTTGTTAAATTACTAGTTTAAAAAGTTGCAGTTTTTGGAGATGGCCCTGCCCAAGTCTAAGCTTTTGCTTTAGGAAACACTACTAATAACAAGCAACATACATTTTGTATTTTTTGCAACTACCTCTGCATGCTTCAGTACTTTAAAGAAGAGGGAAACCATTCTGACTCTTCCCTTGCTAAAAATTCAGAATATTGAAATCACACTAAATTGAGAAGGTTTACAAAGGATACTTATGGGGACAACTGCCTTGCATAAGTAAGTAATAAATATTTATTGGTTTGGTTTTTTATTTTGATTTTTTATCTTTATTTGCGTTTCCATTTTTCATTAATTTCTCCTGAGAATTTTGTATATATAAAGAGTTGATTTAGTTTTGCTGTGTCAACAATTTTGTATAGATTTTTATGCCTCTGTTCCTGATGAATTTGATGCTTATCTGAGATTTTACATTTATCTGGTGTTTTCTATCTCATTACTAAACCTCAACTGCAACATCTAAAAAAATTAATCATTTTATGATTCTCTCCTATTAAGTAATGAAAATAGATCCCATTGGTAAGACAGTACAAGGTTGCCTCATGTGGTTTCTGGAGGATATAGTTGTGGCTTTTTAAGTTAACCTGATTATATATCATTTCTATTGATGGCTCCAAAAGAAAAAAAAGGAATGGCAACCTGCTCCAGTAGTCTTGCCTGGAAAATCCAATGGACAGAGGAGCCTGGCAGGTTCATTGGGTCAAAAGAGTCAGACATGACTGAGCAACTGAACACACCAAAAGAAGAAATCAGTAAGATTCATATTGCTTGGAGAAAAGTGATAACACCTTTACAAGTACAATCTATAGTTCAGTGAAAAAGACCTGTTACATACAAAAGATATGACAAGGAAGTAGGCACACGATATTAAACATATGATGGAATATATGTTGCAGTAATAATATATAGTAATAAATGATGCATCCATTGATTTTTAAATTATATATTTGTAATGTGTATGTAGAGCATAATATATATAAAATAAAATGTATATATATTTACATGTTATATAAAAATAAATCCTTTTACTTGATATTATTTGCCTGTCTTTTTGTGTGAATTTTAAGTAAACAATGTTAAGAAAGATATTCATCCAGATGTTAACAGAGGTTGTCTGTTGATGGGAGGATTTCAGGTAACTTTTTTTTTTTCTTTGTTCTTTTCTGAGTTTTTACCATGAGTGTGTATATTTTTATAAAGATTATTGGTTTTTCAAAAATTATAAAAAAACAGAAACTTATAATTACAGGAAAGAAACTATATTCCATTCCGATCACTACATCAACCAATTGAACAAGCAGCAGACATCAATATCCTGTGTGCCCAACCCATAGATATGGTGGTATTTCTTGCAACTCCGCCTTTCCTCATGAGTTCAGCAGCTAATTCAACAGCCACTTTTCTTAGTAGTTTACCATCAGCATGTTCTTAGTTTCCATAGAAAGAAAAATTATGTTTTCCTAATTAGATTATGTGATATTTAATCCAATAATGAAAAAACTGAAAGTTAGTTACAGTCGTGTCCAACTCTTTGTGATCCCATGGACTGTAGCCTGCCAGGCTCCTCTGTCCATGGAATTCTCCAGGCAAGAGTACTGGAGTGGGTTGCCATTTCCTCCTCCAGGGGATCTTCCCGACTGATGGATTGAACCCGGGTCTTTACCAACAGAGCTACTAGGGAAGCCCCAATCATAATAGTTGCAATATTAAGTGCAACAGGTTGGTAAGCACTAAGTCAGTCACTTGATAGGAACAGGAGTGTGTGGGTAGTTGAGCTGGATCAGTTGCCTTACAGTATGTTGATTCTTTTGTTCCTTACTGATCTATTGACACAAGGAGCCTCACGTGACAGAACACCATTTGTGGCATACAGTTTAATGGGACTAATAATAAGCCTCTGAGTGGAAACAGTCCTGTGTCACAACCAGGACTTTTGCATGCTCAAAATCTAAGGTTGAGGGGATGGGAAGCTCCCCCGAGTGGGTCCCTGAGGGCAAAGGTAAGTGCAGCCAGTTTTGCTTCTATCCTTTGGTTCTCTGTCCCACAGAGTCTACCTATTGGAGACAGAGTAACATACAAGATGGCTAATTGAGGGTGCTACTGCATAGAGTATGGGGTCCCATCTTCACAGAACATTAATTCCATGCTGACATATCAGCTGTACTTTCAAAAGGCCATTCTATATTCTCTGCATCACTAGCTCAGAATATATTGATCTTACCTGAAGACCAGTATCTTTAAATTTGCAGCTATATACTATAGACCAGCTATTTTAAACAGCATTCTTGTGATGTCCCTTTTAAAAACTGATATACCTAGACATGTATAGAAAAGAATTAGACTTGGCCTTAAAGGGTCTGTATGTTAAATTTTTTTTCTCATTTGTACCTTTTTAAAATATAAATTTAAGTAACAGATACAGGAAAAAACCCTTGCATTTGTGAAACTGTCAAACCCTCTAACACCAGGCCAACCCAGTATCTGGCTGGGGCTGGCAAATGTTTCCCCTTCATGCAAGGCTTTCTGGTTTTTTGAGTGTGTGTGTGTGTGTGTGTTTGGAGGAACTTTTACACAGATACAGTGCTCCTTACAGTACTGATGTTCAGGACTCCCCTCACCACCATACAAAAGATTGTATGTCAGATATATCTCAATTCTCAGGATGTAAACAAAAATATATGTGAATGTCAGGGAGTGAAAAGTGCTACAAAGGAAAATAATTCAAATTAGGGGATAGAGAGTGGTGGGGGGCTATTCTATTTTTATTAATGGCTGTGCTGGGTCTTCCTGGCTGTGTGCGGGCTTCCCTTGTTGTAGAGGACCCGCCTCTAGGCTTCAGCAATTGTGGTGCAGGGGCTTAGTTGCTCCTCGGCATGTGGAGTCTTCCTTGACCATGTGGAATCATCCTTGACCGTGGATCAAACCCGTGTCCCCTGCATCGGCAGGCAGATTCTTAACCACTGGAGTGGTGGGGGCTATTTCAGATCAGGTGTTGAGGGACGTCTCTCTCTGAGGAGGCGATACCTGTGCAGGGACCCGAGGTGTGAGAGAACAAGTCTCACAAAGGCTTATGGGAAGGGTATTTCAAGTGGCAGGAGCAAAGGCCCTGGGGCAGGAAAGAGTCTCAGGGTCTAGGAAAGGTGTGGAGAAAAAGAAGCTGATGATCATGAGCCAATTCCTATCTCATATGCTCCTCCCTTTTATACCTTTGGAAGACAGGACATCTGTGGGTCTCCGATCACCTCTGGTAGGTGTCCTATAAGGGCATGTGAGGTATTGCTGTGACAAATTTAAAGTTTTAGAAATAGAGAAACTTGAGGTTAATGTCATGCTATATATGTAAGTATATCAAGTGCTAGTACTCTAATATAGTCCCACAATCCCTCTTCGTTGTTTTTTTTTTAAACAAGAAAGGTAATGCAATGCCTACAATTGTGTGTATTTTAACATTCCATTAAAGCCTGGAGTAAAATGAGTAAATATTGACACTAAGTGGCATATATAACGACTATAAATAGCCTCAGGTGAGTTGAGTTGAGATTTTGCCTCCAAATGAGGTAGGGCAGGTTTTGCTGACAAAGTGTTACCCCCCCCAAAAAAAAAAAAAAAAAAGAAACCCCAAACATTGGGGTTTTCAGTGCCTTTGAATTTTGGAATTCCAGATAGAGGATTGTAAACCTGCAACACTTTCCTTTCATGGGTCATCTGTAAGGTCAGCACTCTACGGAATAACCTGTAGCAGACGAAATAAAAACCCAAACTGAAAAGTCTAATTCTACCCTAGCTGCTGTTTTTGAACTATTTCCTATTTGTTCAGGACAAACTATTATGATATTCTATTTGAGACATCTCAAGAAGCATCTCCAAGATAGGTGTAGAATACAACAGCGCAAACACATCATTTTCATAAAGGAGGCAAATAGGGGTCGCCAGAGCAAGCCCCTGGGGTCGGCCCAGAGTCTAAGCAGGTTTAGAGAGCTGATGGTATATATTTATGACACTAAGCTCCTGGTGACCAGAACCACCTTGCATAACGAGATGAAGTTTGCCAGCTGTTCCCTCTATTCAGCAATTTTGTTTCCCAGGTAAACACGGCTTGGAGCCAGAGTGGGAGTTGGGTCTCAGTGGCTAGTGTCTATACGATGAGAGTTAAGTGGGTTGGTTGCATGTTCATAGCCCTTCAGAGCACATAGAAATACTGAATTGACCCTCAGTAACATCTGACCTCAAAGCTGTACAACGGATAAGAACCTGAACAATGTTCCCCTTTCACTCAATGTTTATTAACCATTCGGTGCCAGAAGCTTGGAAATAATCCACACTGCAGCCCGTATCGAGGCTCTCCTGGTATGAATGGGCTGCCGGCTTTCCCCACTGGTCGCTGCCCCCGGGGGTCCCAGCTTTGCCGGCCCAACGCGGAAGGCGGCTCGACCCTCTGCCGCGGAGCTCCAGCCACCAGGGGGCGCTGCGGCCCCCTCTCCCGGGAGCGGCCGAGCCAGCCCGGTGGGTGTTTCTCTCTCCCTCTCGCGCTCTCTCCTCCCGGCCTCACATCCGGGTCTGGAGCGCGGCCGCCGCTGTCAGTGTTGCAGCGGTCGCGTCGGGGGCCGGGCCGGGGCGCAGTAAATGGCGGCAGAGGGAGGCGGAGCGGCGGCCGCGCTCAGCCCTGAACCCCCGAAACTTTAGACTAGAAGCCCCACAACTTTTCCGCGAAGTGCTGCCGCTCCGGGGGCGTGGACGGAAGGGGAAGGCGAGGCGGGAAGTCTTGGGGGAAGCGGCGGGTAGCCGGAGAGACTCGAACCCGCGGCGGAGGCGGTGGCGGAGTCCGCCCCGGCCTCGCGCCGCCGCGGCCCCCGCCTCCTTCCCCGTGTTCTCCCCGCGGCCGCCGAGGCGGAGCCGGAGCCGCGCGCTGCGCGGGGCCTCGTCGGCGGCGGCGCGCCGAGCCCAGCCGGGCCCCCTCCCCGCGACCTCCGGGCCCTGTCGCTCCGACGCCCCCCGCGCGTGTGAGGCCGGGGCTCCCAGCCGCTTCGGGGCGGGGGGCGAGGAGGAGAAGGAGGCCGGGCGGCGCGCAGCCCCCGCCATCGCGGGGTCGCGGGGCCGGGCCCCCGGTGTTGCATGCGGGGCGGGGTGGCCGTGAGCGGAGGCGAAGATGGAAGGTTTAACGCTCAGCGATGCGGAGCAGAAATACTACTCGGATCTCTTCTCCTACTGCGACATCGAGAGCACCAAGAAGGTGTCGGCCAACGGGCGAGTGCTGGAGCTGTTCCGGGCCGCGCAGCTGCCCAACGACGTGGTCCTCCAGGTAACGCCGCCGCGTCCGGGGGTCGGCCGGCCGCCGAGGGGGGTCCCTTCCCGGCGGCTTGGGCCTCTAGCCGCCTGCTTCCGCGCGGTGGGAGTGGGCGCCGTTTCCCGAGGGGCCGGCGGTGGGCAGGTTCCCCGGTCTCCTCCACTGCGGGCTGGGGCCGCAGGTGCCCGGGCCGCCGGGACCCGCGAGGGGGAGGGGGTCGCTCTTCGAGGACAAAAGTCAGGCAGAGATACTGTGGGGCTTGGGGAGGGGGTGGTGGTCTCTCTATTATCTCTGGAGAGCGTAAGCCCTGTATCTCTCGGCTGCCCGGCAGAATCTGGATTTTTCAACCCTGGAAGAGCAACTTCAGATGAAAGATCTGGGATTGTTACCATGCTTTTGAATCCTTGGTCTTGAGATCTACTTTTCTTTTTCTTAAGGAAGCTGAATTCTCAAGGAGATTAAAAAATGTGAACTTTTAACTAGTAGTTTGCAAGCAGGTATGGAAAGAACTTTAGGATGCGTGGCTGGTTTTTCCATTGGCATTCGATAGCATTTGGTGGAACTGGTGGATTGGGTTGGTAGATAAGTATTGAGCAACTGCAAGTCAAAGGTGCATATTTGCCTCAATGCCCTAGAGGAGAGAGGAGAGTTAAGTTTTAAGCTTTCTCCGTCTTATCTAATGTATGTGGTGAGCAGTGATGTTACTCTGGGCCTTGTGATTCATAACTGCTAGTAAGATTTTGTCTAAACAGCGTACGGGAACAGGTTTTAAGCTTTCCTCTTTATGATGATCCAAGCCAAATCTACAAAACTTATGGCCATGTGCATAGGTATGATGTAGTGTATTGCAGAGAGCCCTGAATCAGGAGTTTTCAGGCCTGGACCCTTGACCCCCACTCTCTTAACCTGCAGTGTGACTTTGGGCCAGGCCCTTTAAACTCTTCAAGCCTAAGTGTGCTTAGAATGAGGGTCAAGTTCCTTCTGAGGAAGCTTCTGGGAAATATAAAAATGTCCACACAGGCCTCTATTTTAGAAGTTATCTGTGCATTAATTGTGATTAAATTGAACGAGTTCTTTTCACATAATCTGGTTTGTTTTATGTTGCTTTTTAAAAATTTTGGGAGGAAATTTGGGCGTCTTACACACCAGCAGCTGGGAGTCTCATATTCATTCTGCTGAAGAGACAAAGTGAATATTTTAGGGTCTGCTGGCCACAAACAGTCTCTGCATGTATATTCTTTGTTTTTGTTCTTGCAGTCTTTTAAAAATGTAAAAATCACTTTTAGCTCAGGGGCATACAAAACAGGGCCTCCGAGTACTGTATGTTCCCCTTATTGCTTTGGAGTTAGACTTACAGGAACATACTCACTAATGATTTTGCTATTTTTGTAGAAATAGGTGCAAGACATTAGAAAATTAAAATTAAGGAGGAACCTCCCATGTTCTATTTGGTTTCTTTCTTCGGGGTAGGGCAAGCTGAAATCAACTGACATTCCTATTTTTAAGGGTGCATGAAGACTTTAGAACATTATATTATTGTTTAGGATACAAATTAGGCTTAATTAACCTTTGCTTCAAATATGTTTAACCCAGTCCAACTTATTTTCATGTCATGCTCAATTTCATTTACACTCAAAAATAAATTTCTATTGCCTTTTTTCTTTTTTAGAGAACTATTTAATAGCGTAAATATTCAGGATTCAGTTATATTAATAAGTTGGAAACTGTAGGAACTCCCTAAAGCACAATTCTCATAGCTTTCTGGATATCTTGAAAGCAATTTACTTAAAAAATTGGCCTAGGAGATAAAATGTGGAACAAGAGGAATGTGGACTTAATTCCCTAATGGAAGCTCAGGATTGTCGGAAAACAGTCCTCCCTTGCTTCCTAAGCTGAAAACATTTGGAACAACTCAGGTACAAATTAGCACTGGGCTAGGTGTTGCAGGGCATCACAGCAGGAGTAAGAAGTTCTCAAGGACCTTGTAAACTCCAGAAATAAACATGTAACAAAGCAGTGTGAATGTCATGAGATGAAAAAAGGAGGGTGTGACCAGGAAAGGCCTCTTCACTTAATTCAGAGGGACTTTACAGCAGTGTGGAGGGATGAAGAGGATTTCCAGGCGGAGCTACAACACAGCCAGAGGTAGAAAGTGTGGGTAGGACCCCTTGCAAGGACTAGCAGATAAGCCAGTTTTGCCAAAGCTGTAGTATGTTTTGGAGATACTGGCACTTAGAGACCACATTGGGAAATATTCTGAAGAACAAGCCAATTTCATATTTCAGGAGGCAGTGGAGACTCACTGATAGTTTTTGACTTCGAGTGAGAAAGATGAGAGGCTAGGGAAGGAGGCTGAGCAGTGGCTCAGAATGGGTGCCAGGTGCTGGGCGCCCACACCAGGGTGGCAGCAGCAGGACAGGAAAGGAGGGGCTGGATGAGCAGGTCTGTGTTGCTGAAGGGCGGTTGGGTCGCACAGTGCGAGGTGTTTCGTGGTAAATGTTTGAGACTGGGTGGAGAGCTTCGAACTAATTGTGAAGGTGGCAGGGAGTTACACATTTAAAGAGAACTGACTCATAAAAGCTGTGCTTTAGGAGGCATTTTTGGTGGCTCAGACAGTAAAGAATATACCTGCAGTGCAGGAGACCTGGGTTCCATCCCTGGGTTGGGAAGATCCACCGGAGAAGGGAATGGCAACCCACTGCAGTATTCTTGCCTGAAGAATTCCCTGGACAGAGGTGCCTACCGGGCCACAGTCCATGGGGTCACAAAGATTGGACATGCCTGAGCTACTAGGACATGACTGAGCTACTAACGCGCTTAAGAGGCATTTAGGAGACCAGAGCAACAAAGTAGGGGGAAGAAGACAGTGGGGACTGGCTCTTTCATATGTAAATGAAGTGATGAGGAACAGGGCTGCGGAGCTCAACTGTGGGGGTGGGGACGGCTAGGGGGACGGGGATTTTGCCACCCAAAAGGCAAGACGGAGGCAAGAGTGCTACTAAACAGCCTACAGTACGCAGGACAGCCCCGACAACAGAGGGTCATCCGGCTGAAAATGTCAGTAGTGCCAAGATTTAGAAAACTTGGTCTGGACTCTGCTGGTAACAGTTGATCAGAAAATGAGGCTGAAGATACATTAGAGGATGATGGAGGTAGGCCTTGATGAGCCTGGGTTAGCTGGTGATATTTTGATGAGAGAAGAGAAGGGCATGGTTTATTCTCTGTAGGACACCAACACCACTCACAGTTACAGAAGGAGCAGGAAGAGGACCTGATTTTTGAAGAGAAATTGATGAGTTTGTTTTCAGGTGTTTTGAGATGGCAATGGAGTACTCCAGGAGATAGTTGGAAATGTGTGAATGTCCACTCTGAGTGCTGGTTCTTGCAGTGCAATTTGTGTGTTGGGGATCTCTCCTCTGCCTTTCTGCCCTGCATATCTTGGAGGTAGAGACCAGACAGCTTCTCATAGGCATGCATTTTTGCACATCAGGGCTTTGATTGATTCAGTAGTTTTCAGCATTTGTTAATAAAAGTCATGAGAAGACTGAGTCATCTGAGGAAGGAGTGTGGAGAACAAAGAACAGAGGGCCCAGAACTGAAGGAGGAAGGAACTGGCATTTATTGAGTGCCTATTGTGTCCTTTTACTGTGCAGGTCATTTTCATGCAGGAACTCATTTGATCCTTGCAAAACAATCCTGTGAAGAGAGTATTATTCTTGTTTATTACCTGGAAACTTGATAGGCAGAGAAGTGGTAAACAACTAGCGAGTGAATAGAATACCTCTCCTTTACCATTATTTCTTGCCACCTGTCGGCTCTTTCCTATTTTTCACCATTTGTGTACTTGGTTTGCCCATAGTTCTTACAAAGAGTAGAGATTTTAAATGATTTGATTTTGAGTTACATGTGGATTTCCTCCTTTGCAAAATAAATATTTTTATTCATGATGATGTCTGGAAATATAGTCACTTCAGAGAACTAGGAAGGTTCTTGTATATGGTATCCTGAGTTTCACATTGCAACACCGTCCTAGACTTCCCTAGTGGTCCAGTGGGTAAGAATCCGCCTGCCAATGCAGGAGACATGGGTTCGATTCCTAATTTGGGAAGATCCCACTTGTCACGGAGCAACTAAGCCCATGTACCATAACTGCTGAGCCTGTGTGTGGCAGCTCCTGAAGTCCACACAGCTGGAGCCTGGCTCTGCAGCAGGAGAAGCAGTGTTCGTTCTGCTTGTTTGGGAATACCAGAGGAAAACCTGGTCTGAACCTAAGGGTTTGTTTGGGGAGACAGTGTGTTAATTGACGAAGTGAATGAACTAGAGCTTCATAGTGTTATGCTCCACACCAGAGAGGAACAAGACTAGGCAGAGAAAAATCTGGTTCATAGGATTTAATCATGAGGAATTTTGCTGTCTGCTGACCTTGAAAATATTCAGTGGCTTAAAAATAATCTTCAGAATTATTTTTTAAATGTTAGGGAAGGTATGCTATTTACCACACTAATCAGTATGTTTTTCTAGCTTTTATTTAAAATTTATACTTTGGAAAATGTTTTAAAACTTCATGTAGACTTTGAATGCACAATAGCTTGATAAAATGTCCTAGTAGTAATTGTTCTTTGATTGAAGATTATAAGCAATGTACCCATTAATGAGTCTGAGAAAATCTTTTAGTTCATTTGTATTGAGCAATATCTTGGTAGAATACTTGAATAACACGTTTGTTTAGTGCAGGAAAAGTGATAATAATGAAACATAAGCCATTTTATTTTTCTTTTGAAATTTGTTCAATTATATGATCTACTCATTAGTAATAAGATTAAAGAAGCAGAGCTTCATTTATGCATTGAAAGTTACAGACTTAATGTCAAGTTTGTTCTGGAGAAGTGATTTTTCATTTGTAATTGCTAAAATAATTATAACACATTATAAAAATAATCTTACCTTAAACACTTTACACAGTTGAAAAATATACTGTTTGAGAAAGAAGTCACACTTACTGGCTTTCTGTAGTATCATATTTACTTAAATAATTTTTCTTTCTTATAAGGTACTTTGAGTCTTTTTCTTTTCTTTAGCCAGTAGCCCAGAGTTGGTCTTAATAACTTGAGAACTCACGCTAGGCGTTGTGACAGCGCTCTAAAAGAATGTGAGGAGTTGATGTGTCAAGGATCACTACACACAGGAGACAAGTTCCAGCCCTGCCCCGAGGAGATTACTTAGTGCCTGGATTTTAGTTCTTACCATGGAAATGATTGAATTGGGTTTTTTATTTATTTTTTTTAATACTTTTTTGGCCACACAATGCAGCATATGGGGTCTTAGTTCCTTGAGCAAGGATTGAACCTGTGCCCCCTGAGTTAGAAGCTCAGAGTATTAACCACTGAACTGCCAGAGAAGTTCCTGATTGGGTTTTTTAAGGAAGAGGTTACAGTGTAGGAATGGCCACTCTCTCCAGCCACATCCTTAAGAAAGTAGTCACTCAGACTTGAAATTAGTTGATACGCTATTTTGAAGCTGGAATTGATTTCTTTTACACACTTTGGGAGATATTGAAGAGGTGGATCTTGCCCAGAGTGCTGAAGTGACTGTGTATGTAAGAGGGAACTGATGCAAGGGTTGTATGGTCCGTGACGCTTAGTTCTTCAGAGTGTCTGACCAGTGAGTATTTGATGGGTAATAAGACTTGGCATTTTTTATGCTTTCCTGATAGTATATTTCATTTTCTGTAGTCTTTCCTGTGATAGATGTGTCTTGATTTGTCTTTTTCCTCTACCTCTGTGTAAGGAATTTATGGCTGACGAGTTGTGTATATAGGCATGACAAAAATCAGGAGATGATAATAACCTGGCTCAGAAATCTTTTTTTAAGTTCATACCATATACCACATTTTGTTGCAGTTTGATAAATTATAGGACTTAAAATCCCTAAAAGAAACTACATCTCATTTTGTTTCAAGAATTGACTATGTTGAATTTGAGTCTCTCGTTACATGATGAAGACAATGTATTAAACTGTGTATTTCCCTCTAACTCTTGTGGTTGTGGATTCCTTTGAGATTCTGGTGCACATGCTGGACTTCTGCTTAGAAGACTTAGTTACATAAAAGTCTGCATGTAATTTGAGGTTGCCAGTCTTCCCCTGACCTAGCCAAGCTTGACCCATGGACCTCTACATTAAGACAGTTTTAAGGAGCAGCAGGCAGACCTGGAAAAGCTGACCATAAGTCTTTCTTAAATCAGTTTTGTATGTTTTCAGAAAGTACTTCATGGCTACTATTTATGTTTGGGTTGTATATGCAGTGGTGAAAACTCAGGAATCTTCCAAGCCTTCATGGATTATAAATTGTGGTAATGTTTAAAAGGAAAAGAATTGTGTTACTAGAGAATGATGGGAGGCTATAGGGACCTACCTAAGTGTAAGGAAAGACCTCTATGAGGGGATGGGGGCATAGCAAGAGAACAAAAATGAGATGTTTCACATAGAGGGAATGAGCATTTAGCTAAGGGCTAGAACAATATATGAAGAGCTTGGGGTGTTAGAGGAGATGAAAGCTGGAGAAGTATGGGCAAGAGGGGAGAATGGCAGGGACCATGTGCTGCAAGGCCTTGTACACAGGGATCAAGCATTTGGATTATGAACAACTGAAAGTTTATGTCTGGGGGAGTTCAGTTCAGTTCCGTGTCTGACTCTTTGCAACCCCACGGACTGCGGCATCAGGCCTCTCTGTCCATCACCAACTCCTGGAGTTTACTCAAACTCAAGTCCCATTGAGTCAGTGATGCCATCCAACCATCTCATCCTCTGTCGTCCCCTTCTCCACCGGCCTTCAATCTTCCCCAGTGTCAAGGTCTTTTCCAGTGAGTCAGTTCTTCACATCAGGTGGCCAGAGTATTGGAGTTTCAGCTTCAGCATCAGTCCTTCCAATGAATATTCAGGACTGATATCCTTTAGGATGGACTGGTTGGATCTCCTTGCAGTCCAGGGGACTCTCAAGAGTCTTCTCCAACACCACAGTTCAAAAACATCAATTTTTCGGCACTCAGCTTTCTTTAGAGTTCAAATCTCATCCATACATGACTACTGGAAAAACCATAGCCTTGACTAGACAGACCTTTGTTGGCAAATTAATGTCTCTGCTTTTTAATATGCTGTCTAGGTTGGTCATAACTTTTCTTCCAAGGAGTAAGCGTCTTTTAATTTCAAGGCTGTAGTCACCATCTGCAGTGATTTTGGAGCCCCCCAAAATAAAGTCAGCCACTGTTTCCATTGTTTCCCCATCTTTTTGTCATGAAGTGATGGGACCAGATGCCATGATCTTAGTTTTCTGAATGTTGAGTTTTAAGCCGAGTTTTTCACTTTCCTCCTTCACTTTCCTCCTTCACTTTCCTCTCTCACTTTCATCAAGAGGCTCTTTAGTTCTTCACTTTCTGTCATGAGGGTAGTGTCATCTGCATATCTGACGTTATTGATATTTTTCCCAGAAATCTTGATTCCAGCTTATGCTTTATCCAGTCCAGCATTTCTCATGATGTACTTTGCATGTAAGCTAAATAAGTAGGGTGACAGTATACAACCTTGACATACTCCTTTCCCGATTTGGAACCAGTCTGTTGTTCCATGTCCAGTTCTAACTCTTGCTTTTTGACCTGCATACAGATTTCTCAAGAGGCAGGTTAGGTGGTCTGGTATTCCCATCTCTTTCAGAATTTTCCACAGTTTATTGTGATCCACATAGTCAAAGGCTTAGGCATAGTTAATAAAGCAGAAGTAGATGTTTTTTCTGGAACTCTCTTGCTTTTTCGATGATCCAGTGGATGTTGGCAATTTGATCTCTGGTTCCTCTGCCTTTTCTAAATTCAGCTTAAACATCTTGAAGTTCACGGTTCATGTACTATTGAAGCCTGACTTAGAGAATTTTGAGCATTACTCTACTAGCATGTGAGATGCGTGCAATTGTGCAGTAGTTTGAGCATTCTTTGGCATTGCCTTTCTTTGGGATTGAAATGAAAACTGACTTTTTCCAGTCCTGTGGACACTTCTGAGTTTTCCAAATTTGCTGGCATATTGAGTTCAGCGGGGGAGTGACAGCATCTTAAATTATGTTTGTCAGAGTTTACCCTGCTGTGTAGAGAAGATTGGCCACTCGATATGCAGTAATTCAGGTAGGAGACATGATGGCTTAGATTAGTGAGGTGGTGGTAGGGTGGAGAGGAGTGGACATGCTTGAGGTATTGGTAGGTGGTAGACGTAGTGGGATATGATAGTGGATTGGATATGGAATGTAATGGAGGAAAGAATTCAGGGATCTTGCTGCAAGTAACTATTACTGGATGGCTGGGAAAGAAATAGGCTTTTTAAAAGGGGTTTTTGTTTTATTTGGGTGAAGGGTAATGGTGAATTCAGCAGTTTTCTTTTGTCAATCTTAAATTCTCAGAAGCCTGTAAGATTAAGTAGACCTCTGTCAGAGAGGATCAGCAAATCCTGAAGAACTCAGAGATATTTGACTTGGAGATGTCAGTTTAAAGATTATCAGTGTGTTGTTCAGTCGCTAAGTTATACCTGACTCTTTGAAACCTCATGAACTGAAGCTCTCCAGGCTTCCGTGTCCTTCACTGTCTTCTGGGGTTTTTTCAGACACCTGTCCATTGAGTCAGTGACACTATCCAACCATCTCATCTTCTGTGGCCCCCTTCTCCTCCTGCCCTCAGTCTTTCCCAGCATCAGATTTTTTTCCAATGATGTATTGGAGCTTCAGCTTCAGCATCAGTCCTTCCAATGAATATTCAGAGGTGGCTTCCTTTAGGATTGACTGGTTTGATCTCCTTGCTGTCCAAGGGATTCTCAAGAGCCTTTTCCGTCTTTACAGTTCGAAAGCATCAATTCTTTGCTGCTCAGCCTTCTTTATGTCCAGCTGTCACATCCGTACATGACTACTGGAAAAACTGTAGCTTTGACTGTATGGATCTTTGTCAGCAAAGTGATGTCTGTTTTTTAATATGCTTTCTAGGTTTGTCATAGCTTTCCTTCCAAGGAGCAAGTGTCTTTTAATGTTATGGCTTCAGTCACCATCTGCAGTGATTAGTGATATTCAAAGCCATGAAAATAAGTGAAATCCCTGAAGAGACTATAGAGAGGAAAGACGAATTGGTTAGAAATAGAACCCTGAGGAACACTACATTTCTAAGTTGGGAAAACTGAAAGTCCTCTAAGAAGGAAGCTAAGAAGGACAACCCAAGTGGAAATTGGGAATATATATTGGATCATGTTGTGGATGCCAAGTAATGCAAGTATTTCAAGAAAGGAATAATTAATTCTTGAGTTTGGCTGAGAGGGTGAGAAGATATGGGGAGAAATATGACCTTTGGATTTGGCAACCTAAAGGTCATCAGTGACTGTAAGGATCCTGTGTCACAGACTGGTAGAGATGGAAGCCAGATTTGAGTGACTTGAAGGACATACAGTGACCCGGGAACTAGAAATTGGGTTTAAAGAAGTTAAAGGAAACAGACACAGGGCTGAAGTTGAGGTATGAGGACATAAAGGAAGTCTTTGCTTTTTTGAGTGTATGAGAAATACCACAGCATGGTATTAGTTGTTAGGATTAATAAGGGAAGGAAGGAAGATGAGGAGAGACGTCCTTGAGAAAGCAAGAAGGGTCTCGGACCCTGACTGCACAGTACAGCAGTTCTTTGATAGGAAACAGATAATGTCCACAATTCCAAAGGGAAGAGAGATGGGGAAAAATTATTCCCAGTAGCATCTAAAAAAATAAAACACTTAGGAATAAGCTTTAACAACAACAACAACAAACCAAGATTTTTTTATTACAAAACATTAACTGAGAGAATTTAAATAAGATTTTTTTGTTTTGGGCGCACTAGAAGGCCTGTGGGATCCCAACCAGGGATTGAACCCAGGCCCCCAGCAGTGAGAGAGTGCGGAGTTTCAACCACTGGACCAGGGAATTCTCTTAAATAAGATTTAAATAAATGGGGAGATAATCTGTGTTCATAGATTGAATGATTGAATGTTAAGATGATAATTCTCCCCAAATTGATTTATAGATTCAATAAAATACCTGCAAAAATTCCAGTAGACTCTTTTATAGAAATTGCCCAGCTGATCCTAAAATCTGTAAGGAAATGCAAAGGATCTAGCATAGCCAAAACACTTTTGAAAATAAACAAAATAGAAGACTTACCTTGCCTAATTTTAAAACTTATATAATCTGTAGTGATCAGGACAGTGTGATTGGCATAAGAATAAGCATTATAGATGCCCCCCTTACAATTATGTTCACTTGGTTTTTTTAAAAAGTGCTAGGACAATTCAATGAGGAAAGGATAGTCTTTTTAACAAATAATGCTAAGACAGTTGGCTATCTGTATGTTTTTAAAAAGTAGATTTAAAATATACTATTTTATATACTAATATTTCACACCATACATGAAATTATCTAAATGATAGACTTTGTAAATTTATAATGGTAAAACTAAAGCTATAAAAATTCTAAATGATTACATAGGAGGAAATCTTTGTGACCTTGTGTTAGAGTTCCTCGATAAGACACCAAAAGCATGAATTATAAAAGAAAAAGTAATAAATTGGACTTCTTTAATGAAGTTTTAAAACTTATTCTTCAGAAGATAGTTAAAATAAAAGACAAGTCACAGACTCACAGAAAGTATTTGCATATTGCAAACTTGGTAAAAGTCTTTAATCTAGAATATATAAAGAAGTCTTATAATTCAATTATAAAGGAAAAAAAAATTAAAAATGGGCAAAAGAGTTGAATAGATACTTTACCAAAGGAGATGTTATGAATGGCAAATAAGCATATGAAATTATGTTCAACATCATTAGTCATTGAAGAAATGCAAATTAAACTGCAGTGATGTATTGTCACACACCCACCTAAATGGCTACAATTTAAAAGACTGACATTACCTAATATTATTAATGTGTAGAAACTGAAATCCTTATACATTACTGGAAATGTAAATGCTACAGCCATTTTGGTAAAGTTTGATTGTTTCTTTAAAAGTTAAACATATGCTTACCATACGAACCAGCAGTTCCACTCTTAGGAGTCTATCCAACAGAGATGAAGATGTGTGCACACAGAGAATTGTAACTGTCCATTGTATCCATATTCACAGTAGCCAAAAATTGGAAAACAATCCAAATGTCCCTCAAATGGTGATAAGCAATATATGGTATATCCATACAATGGAATACTTTCCTATAAAAAATAAGGAACAAATTACTGATAAATGCTATAGCAGAAGTGGATATCAAAAACTTGAGAAGTGACAGAAGCCAGACATTAAAGAATATATGTTGTGTGCTTGCATATTTATGAAATGTTTAGAAATACAGAAAACAGGATGGATACCTGAGGCCAGGGCAGGAGTGGAAGCACTGGAGGAAAGTTTGGAGGGTGATGTGATGGAAAAGCTCTAAAATTGTATGAATTTCCTTAAAGCTCAATGAACTGCACACTCTTTGTGAAGTATAAATTATACCTCAAAGCTGTAAATTAAAACTTTATAACAGTTTGGAGGGTGAGGAGAAGGCATGAACTTGTCATCTTCGAGAATGTGCAGGTGAGTGGTGGAGAATAAAGGGCCCTTTGTGCTGTCTGTGTCATTCATATTACCTCAGTGTAACTTAATGTAATGTGGCATTTGGTTACGCATTTGTGTGTTGAATATCATATGGAAGATGACATATCAATAGATATTATGTATGAAGGACATCGCCATATGAAGATTTGTTACAACTGCATATGAATAAGCATATTAATAGATTAAGAAGGGGCTGAAAAACTTGTGATCTGAAATAATGGAAATTAATTTCCATCTATTAACTGTGGGTGGTATGCCGACTTTATATACATTTAATTCAGATGTCTTAACTTTATGGAAAATTGCAGAAATTAATATGTTAACATTAATCCAAGTTTGAAATAATTGTGCCCAATAAGTAATAATTTTAATGAAATAATGGTTTCAATCTACAGGACTACTTCTGGTTGCTTCCTTTTATTGAAATAATTACTGTCACTATTATGACTTTTTTTTGGTAAAAAGAAAACTAATGTTACTTAGTCACCGATTTCTTGTCTGTGTAGTTTCCCTACATTGCTGTATCCAATCTGAGGTGTAGATAGATCTTGGGCCACATTATATTAATGTGCTCCTTTGGATAAAAATTAGTTGGAGAGTGCTGATCTAAGAGTGATTATTGTCTCTGTCTGTGGATTATGTAAAAAGGTGTATCTATGTCCTTAAGAAATGGAATTATTGTCTAGAAACTGTTCAAGAGTATTTTTTATTTTCTTGAAGTCTCATTTGTGGTTAGAAGGATCAGAGGTTTGACTCCTTAAATTACAGAATGTTTATTGGTATTGTATGTTATTATTAGTTGTTTTACAAGAATTCATATTTTTTTCTAAAACAATTATATTTCATAGGAAAGCATTTACTTATAACTCCCTTGTGATTTTCTGTGTCAGCAAGTATTGTATGCGGTCAGAATGCGTAGACTTAGGAATGTGACGGTTCTGGGTTTGAATCTCCACCTCAGTGCTCATTGACTTTCTTGCTCTGAGGAAGTAAGTTAACCTCTTTTAAAGACTCCATTTCCTCATCTGTGGACTGAGGATGATACCAAATCCAAAAGTTTCGTAATACCACAATGAAGTAACATGTAAACATCTAGTGTAGTGCCTGTCTCTCAGAGCGTGAGCAACGAAGTTTTGTTCACTCAAGCTCTGCTCTGTTGAGGAAAACTCATAATTTGTAGGATCTTGGCTTTTAATAGTAGTAAAAGTCTCTCCATTGTTTTTCAAACCTAGCTTTATACCTTTTGTTGTTTTTGTTGCATTGAACTTAATACACTGTCCCCAGTCCTTTGATCCCATCTCTATTGCCTTATGTTTCTCCCTTTTACCCAGTAATTAGCAGATTTGTCCTTCTGGAGTTTACCCCGAAAGATTAAAATAAAAGATGGCTCTGAGGTCCTGAGTCTGCGTGACTTGCTGAGTGATGACAACCATGAACAGAAATAAAGAAGTGGAGGGCGGGGTCGAGTTTAGTTGAGAGCAGTGTGCTGAATTTGGTGTGCTGAGTGAGCACACACACCCATGTCATGTTCAGTCCATCTGGGTAGCAAGGTTTAGTGGGCGTTTGAAAGCTTGAGAGCAGCAACTGGGTGGCTTTAGAAGCTTTTGCAGACTTGATAGTGTCTCCTGAATAAGGCCATTCGATAGAAATGATAGATTCAAACTTAACGTACTGTATTTGAAATGTCCTTTCAGAGTAGATGGTAAATTGCACTTCTGTGTAGAGGATTAGGTATTCTAACTTAAAGGGCTTGAAAAATCTTCTGAAGCTGTGTTGAGCAGTTTCAGCAGAAGGCAAGGTGAATGAGGAAGTAACGTCTCTTTACCTGAGCTTGGTCCAGCCTCCAAAGAATTGAACCTTGGATGTTAAACCCAAAAGGCATTTGCACATTTAAAGCAAGAGGTCTTAGCTTTTTGCAAGCAAGTTCCAAAGCAAAAAAAATTGCTTTTAGCTGAGGAGTGAACCTCAGAGCTAAGAGAGTCTAGCTTATCCTTTGCCATCAGCATTTCATTGCAGCTTTGTGCTTCTCACTTAACACAAGATCTCTTTTAATCTTTATAAGCCTGCCAGATACTGTTCTCCCTATTTCATTAATAAAAAATTGGATGCTCTCTTAATACTCAAGAATTAGTAGATGTGTGCATCAATTCCTTGAGGGCGAGTTACCTTGTAGTGTTGCTGTACCATTTCTTCAAGGATGGTTCTGTTAAATTCTGCTTTCCATATATTCAGAATATTTTTTTCTATTTAATATCTTATAATTGCATCATTCATGAATTCAACAAATACTGTTATTAAACATCTAAGCATCAGGGTATACTAATCTTCTCCTAAGGTCCAAGAACATAGTAGGAGATCAGTGTTCCTATCTGGTTCACCACTATCTCTGGCATATTGTTGTCAGTTCACATTTGTTGAGTGTTGAATGGGTGAGCATGGATTTATCCTTTCCCCCTCTCCAAATATCTTCACTTACCTCTAGCTTGACTATATATATTGCACTCAATTCAAATAGTAATAATAGTGTAGTGCCTACTCTATGTCAGACACCGTTTGCACTCTTTTAGATTGATTTCTCAGTATTGTGAAATGGATAGTTTATTATGCCTGCTTTTAAAATGAAGATAAAGAAAGGACAGGTGTTAACTTCTCCAAGGTCATACAACTCCTAAGTGGTAGAGCTGAGGTTTAAGTAGTCCTTTTTTTTTAATCACTGTGCTCTGCTTCCTAAATATTATATGATTACATACTTATTATCTCACTTCTGTGCTCATATCTTTACCCTCTACTCTATCTCTTGTATATCCTGAATCCCCACATTTCTTCTCTAGAGTTACTTGATGTTGATAGATCGTGTTGAGGGCCCCATACCAGCTTGCAGAGTCCCTGTCCTGTTGTGAGTCCTGTTAGACTTTAAAAGTTGTAACAAGTCCTGTTCATCCACGTCTTTCAGCAGCGTGTCTTGGAATATTTTTGTAAATAAAACTTCTGCTGCATTTATTTGGATACAGTTGTTTATTTTCAGTTGTTTGCTAGGTAAATTAGTAATTTTATTTAAGTCAAGGGATAAAATTTTTAACTTTTTATATGAAACACAAACAACATTCTAAAGGACGGCTGAGCAGAACACTTTGATTTACTCGGGCTGACTTAGTCACTGTCTCCTCTGGGAAGTCTAGGTAACATTAATTTGTTCAATTTTTATGAGGCCCTGCTTCTCCAGAGGACTGGAACTTAGGAGAAAGTTCCTGGTAACCTGGTTTGGATCCCCGTAGGATGGGGTGGCGGTTTATGCCATGGGTATAAATAAGATCAGTCAGGATGCATTTGCAGGGTGAAAGGAGAGCGCAAAAGGAAGCCCGAAGCAGTAGCTGCCTGAGGCTTAGAGGGAAGAGAGCAACATTCAGTGTAACTCTGTCACTGGGGTTGTGTTTATTTTCCCTTAGGATCCAGAGCAAATCCTTCTCTTGGTGAGTTCTCTATGCTGAGATATTTACAAACTAGCTCATGTTTTATAGTCCTTTAGTTTCCTTGAAAATTTTTATCCCATATGTAACTTTTATCCAAAAAATCTGAATCATCAAGGAAAATCTTGATGTTCTTAAAAGACAATGTTGTATTGTTTTCATGAAATTATAAAGGTATTTCATAATTCAAGCAACATTTAAAAATACCACTCATGTTCTGTTTTAGTTTGACATCCTGCTTCTTTGAACTTTCCCCTCATCCTGCCAACCAGCTAACCCCCCCTTTCTGTTATCTCCCCATACTGTTGTATATGTTTATACTTGTATACAACTTGTACTTCCTGTTGGTGTGTGTATATTATCCTTGATAGGTGGCAAGCAGTTTGAAGGCAAGTGTTATCTTATCCTTGTTTTCCTTAGATCACTCTGGATATGATAGGCACCCAGGTCTTACTGGACTGATTGGTTCTACAGGGTTTTACTCCTCATCAGAGCCTTGTTGGGTCCTAGCCTCACTGCTTCATTTTGTCATGTCACTTAGAAAATCCCAAATGACAGGGAATGAGCCTTTTTGAACAATATGGAACCTCTGAGATCTTGATTGTATAAATCTTTCAATTAGACTGTGAGTAAGCTAGCTAGTACTTTGAAAGCTGGTCAGGTATAGTAAACATGCCTGTTAATAACTTTCCTTTAAGCTGTTGTACCTCAAGGCTATTCATTTAATTTTTTATTTTTAATGATAGTTCACTTTAATAGTAAACTCACATGAGATTTTCTGCTTTTCAGAAGTATAATTTCTAATTCTTTAACAGGACAATGAACAAATAGTGGTAGATGAGTAATCTAAATAAGGAATTAATTAGGTCAGTAGTTTCTCATTTAATTAAGCTGACTCTTTTGGAAGAAAACATAGCATTCTGGTAAAATGCATGGTAATATGAGAGCATATCAGATGTGAGCAGTCATGCTTACCCGGCCTTAAAAGTTACCTGCCAGCTCACTCCCCCGCCGGCAGTCTTGTTTCTGGTTATTCCTCTAACATGGACTTTGTGTTCTGACCCAGCAGATCTGCTTGCTGTTTCTCACAGTTACTTGTTAGTTTTTTGTAGTTTTTTTTAACATGTTACTTTCTGTACCCTCCACCAGCTTTCATGCTTCCATCCTCCCCTTTTGTGAAAGGCTCCTCAGCTCTTGTATGTTTCGGCGATCTCATCTCTGCAGCCCTCATAGGCCTCCTACCTGTCCTAGGTATGTTTTGTGCTGTTGGTGCTGTTTGTTCAGTTATGTCATTGCTTAACTACTTTTCCAGGATATTTACATCCCAACAGAATTATAAGTAAACTCCAAGTACCATTCAGGTTTCTTTCATTTCATGACCTCATGATTATCTCGAGTAGCAAAAGCACATAGTAGATGTTTAGAAAACAGATCTAACTATTAAGGAAGACAGTTGCTTAGCTCTTCTGTTTCTGTGCATCCATGGACGTGATTGGGGTGATGAATTAAGGCAGTTCTGGGCTTCTCACCCAGGGAAGTAAAAGCGGGGGTGGTAAAGCTTGCAGCCTCGGATGTTCCTCTGCCAGCACCCTGGGTACTCTCTCCCCACCGCAGTCAACGTTCTGGGCACGAGAAGAGAAGGAGGCGGCAAGAGCAGGAACAAATAGCACAGAATTCTCTTTGAGTTTTGACTTTGCACTTTGCTGACCAGCATTGCCAGTTCCCTCTCCCTTCCTTCCAGAACCTTTTTTTCCCCTCTTCTTTTTTTTTAATAGCAGAATTCGAGAAACTTAAAAAGAAGCAAAACTAGGAATTTATTGGCAGTAAATAATAAATTTGTTTTATTTATAAATACATTTACTTTATTTTACTTATAAATTTATTTATTGGCAGCAGATTATGGTGGAATATAGATATCTTGTCACTCTTGCTTATGTTCTCTTTACAAAATGTAGCAAAGCACAGTTCAGTCCCAGTGCACCTGGCTGAAAGGTGAAAACCGCAAGCCCACTTAGAGGGCGGGTGCTGGACACACTCGCGTGGTTCCGTGCGGTGCTTGCACACCCCCCACAGGCGTTGAGACTCCGGTCATGTCACAGTCACAGGTTTTGCTGCTGGTCCTTGTCACAGCAAATGTAAACATGACAAGAATCATAGAAACTGCTGATGTTAAAGCTTTGAAATCTAAGCGCCTCCTTTCTTCTGTGCCTGCCTTCAGGAAGCTAAAGATTTAATAACCAGAGGAAGGGAGTTTATAGTTATGTTTTCTGTTACTGTTGTTGTTTGGTCACTTAAGTCGTGCCTCCCCCCCAACTCCTCCCAGACTGTAGCCCACCAGGCTCCTCTGTCCATGGGGTTTCCCAGGCAAGAATCCTGGAGTGGGTTGCCATTTCCTTCTTCAGGGGATCTTCCTGACCCAGGGATCGAACTCGTGTCTCCTGCACTGGCAGGCAGATTCTTTACCGCTGAGCCACCGGGGAAGCCCTTTCTATTACTACCCACAATTTAAAACCCCTAGAGAGAGAAATCTTTTCCTTCCCTAATCACCTTTCTTAGATTCCCCCTAAGACTTGTTTCTGGAATGAATCCAAACAAGTGTTTCTCACTTACACCTAACAAAAGACAAAAACATTATGGTCATAGTTAACTAATTGTATTGTATTATGGTTATTTTCTATTTATGTAGTGTTCCTTTTTGCTTCCGGTGTTATTCGTTTGACCCTGCACACCCATCCAGTTGCCTTCCTATTTTTCTTCTTCCTTTTACTTCTGAATAACAGATGACCCAGATTTCTTCTCTTCTGTCTGTAGTAGTAACCTGACTTTTCTATTCCTCCCACTCTACCCCTTGAAAAAAAAAGATATTCTTAAAGTTCATCTTTATCTAGTCAGCAACTCCAGTAATATTTTCTTAGGCTTCATTCTCTTTTATCACTTACTTCCCTTATAATTGACACTGAATTACTTCTTGGATATTATCTCTTTTTTTGTTCTCTGTGATGCTAAATTATGTTACTGTCTTTAAGCATCCCATCTTCCTACTATGTTTTTCTCTTTGTAGAGTCAGCTTTGACTCCTTTTCTTATATTCAGCTTACAAAGTCCTTCAGATGTTCTTTGAAAAATTTCAACCAATCATCCTTTTCTGTCCTGTTTATTAATTACTTTCTGAGCTTCAACCAGATTATTGATGCACTAGTGTATTAGCCGCCTAACTCTTAACTAGCTTTTTTTTTCTGTAATTGCTGAAGAACAAATGAGTGAATTTCTTAAAAATTATATGATGTTCTTCAGAAATGCTCAGTAAAAATTAAAATTAGTCTGGCACTTAGAACCTTCACCGTCTAGTTTGATCCAGTTTACTGCCTAGCCCCCACTAGAATCTCTACTTTGATCTGTTGGCACCCCCCAATAACAATGCCCATCTTGTTTTGGGTTGTTATCCAAAAACCTGTTCATGCTTTAAGATCCAGATCAGGCTCCCCCCCACCCCCCTAACAGATATTTCTAATCTGTCTCTAATTCTTACAGAAACAAGTACTGATTACATAGTACCTATTATGGGTCAGGCATAGAGCTATTTGACATGTGTTTAAAGTTAAACTTAAGAGAATATATATTATTTCCACTTTATAAATGAGAAACCTGGGGCTCTGGAGGCTACCTGCTCGACCTGAGCTGGTATTCAGATCCAGCTCTATCAGATGACAAAGTTTGTATTCAAAACACCAGCCATTTCAACATATAAGAGTACAGCCTTATATGATAGCTTATCTTTTTTCATTTGTATGTTATGTTTGTAACTAAGTTAGACATTTCTTGAAAACAGGGGTTGCATGTGAGAACCTTAAGTACCTCCCAGCGCCCACTGTATACTTTGAACATTGTATGTACTTAAGAGGAGAACATTTTGCCAAGGCCTATCTATAGTACTACAAATTCTAACAGCCTGCCTCCTTTCCAAGTAAGAGCATTCTCTGCAGTGTTGTGAGTTCAGGAACGACTGCAGACATGGCTGCATGCTTGAATTAGAGGAGGCCGGTGGAGCAGCCTTGTGGTTTGTTTTCCAGAGTGTCAGGTATGTACCCAACACTGTGAAGGCACGTTGTGAGAAAGCTATTCTTTTTGAATTGTTTTTTAAATCTGATTAAGGAGAATGTTTCAGTTTAGTACTGGTAAGTTTTTAACATCTTTCTAACACAGTTAACTCTCTTAATAAAGAACAGATAGGCCTTGAGATAGCTACAAGTACATGTTGCAGACAGTGGTATTTGGCTGAAATTAAATGACAGTTTTGTTTTCATTGAATGTGTTACTGGTTTTGTTATTTCTCTTTATCTCAAGTGATACTTAATTTCCATTTACATAGAGATAACAAGTTCCTTCTAAAATAAATCTGTTGAGTTTTTTAAAAAGTGTATTGATTTTAAAGAAGAAATATTAAGAAGGTAGTAGCACAAGTGGCTCATGGACATGGCTAGCTTGTGAAGGTGGTATGTAGGAACCTGAGGTTTGGGGAATACATAAGGGAAAAAACCAGGCTTTCAAGTTTCTCACAGTTGGGCTCCTGTCTTGGCCCTGCTGATTTCTAGTCAATGACCTTGGGCGAGGACTTTCTCTTTGTCTTGCTGTTTTGATTTATAAAGTTAATGTAACAATGCCTACTTTGAAAATTGTTTGAGGATGATCTTAAATAAATACTAGTATACCACTGAATAAATAGTAGCTCTGTCATCAATATTGATAATTTATTATTTATTTTCTCATTTGGTCAACTAGAAGTCTTTGATAGAATTTTAAAGATGCAGTGTAAATATTAGTATTTCTGACCTTTGAGCTAGTATTTCACTGCCCTGGGCCTTTGATTCTCTGGGCATTAGTTTTTTCATCTGCATATTGAGAATTATTCAGCACCCCGATAGGGTTGTTTTGAGAACTAATGAATTTGTAAAATAAGAATATTATAGCATTACAGCAGTGCTATAGAGTTATTTGGTGTGTGCTGTATAGCTATTACTATTATTTTTTCTTTAGAAAGAAAGTAGCTTTCTGGCAGATCCTGAAAGCTACTTTTTGTTCTTTTTCCCTTTTGTTCTTACATCCTGAGTTGGGGGTGGAAGGTGTTCTGTGATGTTTGGTATATCACTGAGCATCTACTGGGGGTAAAGCATCTTGGTACTGGGATCACTGTAAACCAGCAAGGGAGAACTTGGTCTTCCGTAGAACTGTTCTGAGCCACTACCCACGCCCCGCAGTTACTACTGCGTGTTTTGAAAGGAGCTCAAAGGAAGACTGATGGGCCCTCTAGGATTGAGGGGGCCTCATGCCGAATCACCAGGAACTTCTGTATGGTATAGTATTTTCTAATGGAGGAAAATGTCATGGAACATTTGATATCGATATGTATCTGTATTTTTTAAAGTATATGTGTAGTATGAGTTCATAATAGTTGATTGGTTATATTTAATACTATTTTTATTCTCCAGTTTTTATCTGTTTTGTAAGATACACCTGGTTTCAGGACAAGTAGTATTTGTTCCTGTTATAAAACAAATGTGGCAAGCCAAGTCATGTTCCTATTTTTCTTGAGTAATTAAATTGGTTCTCTTCCTAGAGAGGGGAAAATTAACCCTCAGACATAATAAAAAACTAGAATGCAGAAAGTTTTTCACTATCAAATATTTAATACAAAAATGTGATGACCCACTGGAAAAAAAAAACACTAAAAAAAAAAAAACTTAATGTGAAGCTTAAAAAAAAAAAATGTGATGAAACACCCATTTACAAAACAGAAATAGTGATCCTTGAATTTCATACCAGATATTGTTAGAGCTATATTTACAGGACAGAGTTTAGCAAGTGACTTATTATTAATTATTCCTACTTAAGTCCCCAGTGAATTTAATTTCTTATGGTTTTTGCTATCATAACAACTCATATTTAAAAACACATTATTTAAATATGTATCATCTTTAAAGGGGGGCGCATAACTAATAATCTATGGTACTTTGGCAGAAATATAGATTTTTGAAAATTCGATGTTTTCAGAGGGTAGTTTGTATTGTAGTTACAGACTTGACATGAAATTTTCATTCAGAGAAATAATATTTGCACTTGATGCAATCTTAGAAGTAAAATCTAAACTTTTCCTTTTATTTACAAGGAAACAAGATATATTATGTAACTTAATCTATGTTCATGTAGGAAGCAATTATGAAAACTTGATTCTGTGACCTAATCACCAAAACTAACAGCTCCTATTTTATAATGTAACATAGTAGACTCTGGTATAGTACAACTTGTTATATGAATTTACCACTGGGAAAATATTCAATATGATCCCTAGCAAATAATGTAGTGGTAAAGTGCATGGTTTCAATCCAAGTTCTGTTACTTCCTGTGTGTCCTTGAGCAAGCTCACCAGCATATCAGTTTTCTCTTTTGAGAGAAGTCCCTACCTTTTAAGGTTGTTAGGATGGTTATATTAGTTAATAGGTTACTGAGCTTGGAACGGTACTGGGCACATTGTATGTACACCGTCAGTGTTAACTGTTACCATAGTCGTCATCATTACTGCCATCGTCTTCACCCTGTAATAACCTGCAGTAGCCCATAGCACAGGTTAGAACATTATCCTAAGCGTGGGATGTGGGTTTCTCTTTATCACAAGTGATATAGAAATTTCCCAGGCCCATGTTCTGCTGACCCCTGGCCAGTGGTGGAGAATATGCGCACAAAGTTACATCGCAGTGCTTAACCTGTTCGCGCTGACTCTGCTCGCTGAGTGCAGAACTTAGACCTCCGCTCTATTCTGTGTGCTTATGAAAAGTCACGGACTTCAGTCTTCCCACTGAAGGAGCGATAGTGCTAACTTCGTGCAGTGGGGGATCCTCTGCTCCCCCATCCCTGTGACCATGGAGGGTGACTTTACCTCTGTGCTTTGGTCCTCTCATCTATAAGATGGGATACAAGTCTCTGTCTTTCAGGGATGAAAGCTTCTGATGTGAAGACCCAGTGACTTAATTTATGAAGTGCTAAGAATGATGCCTGGCCCACAGTATTTAAATGTTTGACTTATGTTATTATTTTAAAAATTTTGCTAGAGTAGTGTTGCCGAGACTCTAGAATAGTTAAAATCTTCATGTAGAAAAACAGGTCTAACTACTAGTCACTGGTTTCTAAAAAATGACTCTTTAATTAAGATTAATATTCAGTATGGTGTATTGTGAGGGAATAGGTTTTAAATGTTGCTTTTCCTGTCACCTTTTGCCCCTTACTGGTTAAATGGAATCATTTGTCTTTAACAGTGTTCTGGAAGGGCAGTTGCAAGCCTGGGTTTGCTTGAAACAATCCTGACTTACGCCTCTTGTCCCGGCATACCTAGAAATAGTGCTCCCTCTCATTCCTACAGACGACTCAGGTTGGCTGTAAATTACATGGTCACCCTAAGTATAGTTTACTGGCCAGATTTGCTTTACAGGTTATCTCCATGCATTAGTAATATTTCTAAAGGCAAATACTACTATTTTAAGCTTAAGGTTTGGGTGGTTTGTGGAGTTTTTCAAATCACTTTCATATTTTTATTGTTTTTGTCCTTTCTTACCTTTAGTCTGTATTTCAGTTGTTTAAGTTGTTGTTGTTAAGTAGGCAGTACAAAAAAATTAATTGAATGTGAGGACAGGAACTACCAATAAACTTTATTAGCAGTCATATAATTTTTCATATCAGACTCCTTATATTCGAGGCTGTTAGAAGTATTTTATTTGTTTAGACAGCTAATGACTATGATACTGATTACAAGCAGTAAAATACTTGTTGGTCTGTGTGTACTACTTTTATCATGGTTGACTGTCAAAGGGAGTTGATATTGCCCAAAGCAAATAAAATTATAGTACAGAATTAGGAATTAGATACTGCTAAGAGGAATCTCTTTAATTACCTATTCTATTCAGAAGTTCAAGTTAAGAACTTCTTAAACTTTTAAAGTCTGTCTCTGTCCTCTTTTATGTTAATTATTTAACTCAGTACATTCTTTATGGTTTCTTTTTTCAGTAGGTAGAATGAAGTCTGCCTTCTAATATTAAGAAGCTTCTAAGTCTTGTAGCAGTAATCTATATTTAATAGTATGCTTGTTGATGAATTGCTGTGATAATATTAGTAAGGGAAAAAGAACATATATTTGAACTTTTTCTGCTGACAAATTATAGGAGACATTGGTAGTTCTTCCTTACATTGAAAAAATATGGCTTTTGCAGATACATGTATTGTAGAAAGAAGATTGTTACTTATTTAGTACTTATCTGATATTTCAGTCCCTGATATATAGTAAGGGCTCAGGAAAATTTGATGTTGCTCTTTAGCTGAACTTTGACAGATTTTATGTTTTTCTTATTTTTGAAGTAGTCTGTAAAATAATGTGTGCTATTTGTCAGCAATGAATATATGTTTTCTTAAAATTTTCTCTAAGGACATAACTGTTGAGGAAAGACTTGGAGAACTCATCCTTAATTGAGATAAGAAAGTGGTTGAAATGTGAAATGAAAGCTATGAATGAGGGTATGAGTGAAAGGAAGAAAAGAAGAGAATGTCTGTTTATTTAACTAAGTGTTAGGATAAAATCATAGCAGGAGAAAGCAAGAAGCTGTGTGATCTGGAACTGTAGGCTTGTAATCAAAAATCACTTGAGATGTAAAGCAAAAAGTGTTAAAGGTTTTAGATAAGAAAGTAATATAGTAAAAGTGAGATTAGATATTTGCCCCAGTAAGACAACTAAGTATCTTGAAAGGGTTGGTAAGATTGCATTTCACTTTAGACCTAAGTTTAGTAGGGAATTGGCGGTTGAGTTGGTCACAGAGTGACAGCTAGAATCATTTAGGAATGCACACATGCTTCATGAGTCTAGTAACGGGTGGGTTTCCCATATTGTTGGACTCTGCTAAGTTTTTAAATTGTTCTTGTAACAAAGGAAAATACTAGAGATTGATGTGTCCACATTTCTTGTAAACAAGCAAAACATACTCTGTTGACATAAGTATTTGAAAGATATTAAGTCATGTTGGAATGATTGGGCTTTGACTTGTGCCTCTATCTTCTTTGCCATTGGCTTTTTTTTTCCTTAACCTTTCTACCTGCCCCAGTGTACTGCAGCAAAAATGATATGCAAACATGCATGGATCGTGTGTAATCCAAACTACATTGAACAAAGCAAGCATGTTTATTATTAGAAAATGTTTAATTTTTAAAGAAAAGGTTAAAATGATCTTTCCTAGGAAGAAAAATTTAATTCAAATGAAGACGAACAGAATGAGTTTGTTAAGTCCGAAGGATGTGAGCACCATGGGAGAGCAGTTCCCTTCAGTACTAACTATCTACTCTGGCAAAATACAGTGGCGTATCTTTCAGTGGGTTCCAGTTGTGACTAAGTCATGGTCTCTGCACTCAAGGAGTTCAGTGGAGGGAGGAGGTGTCAGGAGTGTTAAGCTAATTACACAAATAACTCAAGTCACTCAAGTGATATAATAGGAGCTGGAATGCTAGTACAAAGAACGCACTAGTTTGCTTGTTTATGGAGAAGAAAGGATAGAAAATATTATAGGACGGAGGTTCTTACTATGGATTGTGAAGGAAGGGTATAATTTTAACAGACAGACATAGGTTAGAGAGCGATCTAGTGAGAGAGAAAAGCAGAAGTGTGAAGACAGGTGAGCCCAGTCTAGGCTGACCAAAGTAAGACTGGGAAGACAGTTGGGAACTGTCTTAAGAGCTAGACTTAAATGTGTTTGTTCTTTACATATAATATACACTGTTTGGAGCTGTACTTTAAAATTTTTAATCCTGTAGTCTGTGTAGGAGTGGAAAGACACTGCAGCAAAATTGATTCCAAAATATTTCATTCATTCATGTATCCAGACAAGAACATATTGGTACTGTGCATCAGAAGTTGTTATAAGTGCTAGAAATAGGAGGGATCTTCCTTGTTTGTTGGAGACTGACTTGTTTGGAAGATGTTGGCAATAAATAAGTGAACAGTAGGGTATTCATGGTAAACCCTGAAATTGCACTTTGAGCTGAGGCCTGAATGACCCAGGAAGTAGCCAAGCAAAGATCTGAGGGGCAGACAAACTGAGGATGCAGCAAGTGCAAAGTCCTTGAAGCGGGAGCAGTCTTGACTTACTGTAGGAAAGGAGGAAGGGTGTTTTAGAATTCTTGTGTGTTATACTGTGGGTATGTGTGAGGACTGGACCTGACACCGGTCAGGGAAGGGTGGTTCCTCTTCACTTGTCTCAGTCGTTTGAGTCTCTTGCTAGATAACGAAATATTATATTAAGCCATTGTATTCATTAATAACCTGAGAATAATTTGGAGGGGCTTTGGAATCTCACTGTAGTATTTCTAGAGTATTTCTAGTAGGATTATACTATGTAATAACGTCTGTATATATGATTATCTTCCATAAAACTCCATCTCACCTTTTCCCACCTTGCTTGCTAGAGGATTGGAAGGAACATTACTGCAGTTTTTGCTGTTTATTTTATGCCATTTTCCTAGTAGTAACTGTAGAATACTTTCTGAGACATTATGTGTAGATAGGTGGTCTCAGTGTTTTAGGTGATCTGCATATTTTTAAATAATTATCTGAATCCATATTAGCATTTAAAAGTGAGAACAGTATCATGGAATATTCTAGACTTCCAGCTTTAGAAAAATCTCAAGATCGCATCATTTGACAGATGTTCTTCTATAGCAGCAGTTTGCTAGAGCTGAATAGCAGCTGCTCCTGTCACACCTGCTCATCTTAGCTCACTGCTGCTGCTGCTAAGTCGCTTCAGTCGTGTCCGACTCTGTGCGACCCCATAGACGGCCGTCCACCAGGCTCCCCGTCCCTGGGAGTCTCCAGGCAAGAACACTGGAGTGGGTTGCCATTTCCTTCTCCAATGCGTGAAAGTGAAAAGAAAGTGAAGTCGCTCAGTTGCGTCCGAATCTTAGCGACCCCATGGACTACAGCCTATAAGGCTCCTCCATTCATGGGATTTGCCAGGCAAGAGTACTGGGTTGCCACTGCCTTCTCCGTCTTAGCTCACTGCATCTCCGCATTTGGCCAGTTTCCCTAATTTGTGGTATACTTGCTTCCACCTTTAGACATGTTCTTAGTGGCTTCTGTAGGGCAGGGAGTGTATAGCATTGACATCAAAGCAATCACTACCATATAGAGAGTGTGCTCTCTAATGGCATTTCTCAAAGTTTGGTCTTCAGAGCCCTGGTCTATGAGGTTAAAATATATTTTCATAATGATAGTGTTATTCCTCCCTGCTGCCCATTCTTTTTTTTTTTTTTTGCTGTGCTGATACTTTCATTCATAATGCAGAAGTTGTCAATAAAACTAACTCATTGGAAAAGACCCTGATGTTGGGAAAGATTGAGGGCATGAGGAGAAGGGGGCAACAGAGGATGAGATGATTGGATGGCATCACTGACTCAGTGGACATGAGTTTGAGCAAACTCCAGGAGATAGTGAAGGACAGGGAAGTCTGGCATGCTGCAGTTCATGGGGTCACAGTCGGGCATGACTTAGCAACTGTAATACTATTGTATTCTTTACTGACATACAGGCAAAAAACCAGTTTCACTTTAAAATGTTCTGTATGTAGAAAAAATTAATTTAAAAAAAAACTTCATCTTTTAGTATGTATCTTTTTCGTATCTTATGTGATGCAGTGGAAAGTATGCATAAACCACATTTGCTGCATACTGAAAAGTGATGATTTTCTTGAGGAGAAGTACTTATTTTACTGTTTGAGTTGTGACCTATCCTGACTTTTTTTTTTTTTTAATGGAGCATCATTTTTCTCGAAGAAACAGCCTACTTGGGTATTGGGCAAAGATTTTCTTGGAAATGAAGAAAGTATGATTGTCACTTAAAACAGTAAAACAGCTGTTACTATTTGTTACTAATGATATAAAGTTCAAACTTTCTGCAGAAATTAGGATTTTGGAATTTACCTGCAACCATGTGTTTGACTGCTTCCCAGTGTTTAATGACCTTTTTGACGAGACCAGTGGTGATAGTAACAAATGTAATTTTTAATATTTTGTAAATAAAATATGTCAACATTTGGAAGATCTGCATGACTCAATGAACCAACAGTTTACATATGGGGCAGTATGGGATGCAATAGACCAGATACACCAGCGGATTTTTAATGTAAGAGTATGCAGAAAACTTTATTAATGTGACTTTGGATTCTGAATTTCAGCTAACCTATAAGCAACTACCACTTGTAGAGTTTTGGTGTAGTATCAAAAAATATCAGGTTTATCTGAAAAGACTATGTAAATTGTCCTCTGTTTTCCAACACATATCTATGTGAAGTGGGAGTGTCTTTATTGCTTTCAACAAAGCAACATATTGTGGTAAATCAAATATAGAAATGACATTAATGTTGTTGCAAGCTTGACATTAAGGAAATTTGTATATATATTTATAAAACAATGTACTCTTCTCATTTTTTTTTTAATTTTGGGAAAAAGTTATTTTCATAAAATTTTAAGTTACACATGATGGGAAATTATTATTCTTGTGTTATTCTTGTGTTTACATAAATTATTCTTGTGTTTACATAAATTCATAGGTATGAATTTTATTATTCTTGTATTTACATAAATTCATAGGTATGTATTTTTTAATTTTCCAATTTAAGTTCTAACATGGTAAATATCAGTAAATATAACCCACTAAAACAAAAGCTTTGAGCAAGTCCTCAATAGCTTTTTAAAGCATGTATAAGGGATCCTTATACCAAGAGAGTTTGAAAATCACTGCTCTGGGTGGGGTCTTATAGCATTGATTCCCAAAGTGTGTTAATACAGAGTATCTGACTATGGACCACTAGTTTGGAAACATTTTAATTGGTCCTAATCCAAAAAGAAGTTTGTTCCTAGGCTGTAGGATTGTTTTAGTGCCTCTTATGGGCTAAAAATGCATTGTGAAGTCTCCAAGGAGACTGTAATACATCAATTTATTCAGCTGCAGAGCCTTTAACTTGAATGGTGTTCTTTGGAATACATTTGGAGCTACTGCCCCATAAACATGCCATTGTTAAGAGTTCTGTTTAACTATACCTCAGAGGCACCTGGGAGTGGAAAGCCTTTGGACTCAGACTAACCTGGATTTGAATCCTGACTGCCACTTACTTGCCTCAGTTTCCTTTCCTGTGACCTGGAGATAATGGTAGCCAACGTTAGAGGATTGTTCTGAGTATTTAGTGGGACAGCAAGTAAACACTCTTACTGATAATAAGTACTCAGTATAATTGTTCCCTGTTTTCCACTAATTTGTAGTAAACCCGAGTCTGCATTGCAAGTATTCCCATGTCAGTAAAGCTAATGAGTCACAGAGAGGTGTGGAGACAAGTCTAACAAGTTGGTGGAACAATAAAAGCTAGACTGACTTGGTAGCAGGTGTTGTGCATATAGGTAGACCAAACTGTCTGGGCCTTTAAGCCAACAAAAACAGCTTGTCTGCTGACCCAGTCCAATTTAAACTAAAGAATGTTTATAAAAATGAAAGCAATACAATCACCTTCTTCATTTTAACTTGATGATGACTTTAAAGGGAGGATCTTCTTTCTGTTGTATTTTGTTAGATTAAACATTCATAAGATTTCATTTTGGAGAGAATTTTGACAGTATTGTCAGTGATTATGTATTGATTCTCAGTATTATGTATAGTTTCAATATATTTCTCATTCCATTTTTTTGCATTTTTCTATTTATAATTCAGCTCATGTGTTCAAGCTGAAATTCTCAAACAACTTCCATATATCTTTATTGTTAGCATTCCCTGTGCCCAGTGTTAGGAGCATAGGATTAAAAAGCCTTCCTAATGCATTTAAACTACTCTTTCATTGTCACTGCTAGGCATTCTGGACTTTTAGGCCTCACTGAGGGCACTTGCCCTGAGGTAGCCAACATTATTGTAGGAAAAGGACAGTGGGCAGCAAGTCTTGGCAGAAGATTAAAAGCGTGACTTTGAATTATAGCTCCTCCCCCCCTTTTGAGTTGGCTGGCCTTAGTTAGCCAGTCTGATTCTTTTTCTTCTTCTGTAAAATGGTGATAATACTAATTCTACTCCATTATTTTCAGAATTAGATGGGAACACCTTGAGTATTTAGCACTATGCTTAGCATTGTTTGTGCTCAATGATGTTAGCCCCACCACCACCTCCATACTTCGTATATCAGAAGTAAAAAATGTTGTTTGTGTCCCTTTTGCTCATTGGAGAGCCCTTTGAGTTACTATTAAAGAACTGTTTATTCTTGTTTTCTACAGTATGAAGAGGTTGGTTCCATTTCTAAACCATGGCATACAAAGTAGAAAGGGAGAAACTGGAAAGACTACTGGGAAGATAGAGCAGAAACGATAGCTTGGCAAAAAGGCAAAAGTCACAAATCATTAAAAAGAACAGAACAAAACAAAAATGGTAATAGTGTTATCCTATTAGGTGAAAGGAAAAAACTCTGCTTTTCTTAAGGGTCCTGAATACATACATATGCTATCTTCTGTGAGTGTTATGATTTTGTGCTTTACATTTAGATCTGTGATCCATTTTGAGTTAATTTTTGTAGAGGGTCTAGGTGTACATTTTTTTGGCATATATCCTGCCTTCTGTTCTCTTAGCTTCCTGGTTCAGTGGTTCCATTTCTGGCATTAATTTGGGGGAAACTTTTAGTCATTATTATTTCAAATATTTCTTCTGTTTAATTTCTCTTTATTCTCCATATTACACGTATGTCATCTTTTGTTGTCCCACAGTTTTTGAATATTCTGTTTTTTCCTGTTTGCTTTGCAGTTTTAGAGGTCCTGTTGCGATATCCTTAAGCTCAAATCGATGATTATTTCCTCAGCCTTGTCCACTCTGCTAATAATCCCCTCAGACACAATCTTTATTTCTCCCATAGTGTTTTAGATATCTAGCTTTTTTTCCCCTTAGGATTTCCATCTCCCTGCTTATATTGCCTGTCTGTCGTTGCATGGTGTCTACTTTATCCATTAGAATGCTTCACAAATTAACCACAGTTTTACGTTCCTGGCCTGATAATTCCAACATCTCTGCTGTAACTGAGTCTGATTCTAATGCTTACTTTGTTCCTTCAAAGTGTGATATTTTTCTTTTTTTTTCTTTTTAGTATGTCTTGTAATTTTTTTTCTGAATAGCGTGACATGAAGTGTTGGGCTAATGGGCTGCCATAAATACTTCTTTAGAAATGTGGTGGTGAGGTGTGGGAGGAAGCAAAGCGTTGTGTAGTCTTACGATGCTGTCTCAGTCTTTCGGTGAACCTGTGAACTTCATCATTGCTTCTCAGCCCCACCCATATTCCCTCTACCCTTCTTAGGTGGGACAGGATGGGTAGAGTGGCATTTCCCTTCTCCCAGGTCAGGTAGGTGCTGATAAATACCGGGCAGGTTGGGCTCTGGTTAACTAGTTTCTCCTGAGGACAGGCCTTGTTAAGAGCAGAGTGCTTTGGTGGATTTCAGGATGGTTCCTTTTCCCCTCCCCCTGCTAGAAGTGCTAGGGTTTCCCCACACTCACTGTGAGCCCTGGTAGAGGTTTCTCTTGGAGGTAAAGCCCCTGTATGACCAGGTCCCCCTGTAGTTTTCTCTCAGCCTTGTGCACCCTGAGCCTACCGCAGTTCATCAGTGACAGTTCAGCACTGGTTTTAGAGAAGTTGATGTTGATGGGTTTCTCTTCTCGTAAGTTGTGATTCTCTGTATTTTCTTCCTTTTGGTCTCCAGTTTGGGTAGCAGCAGTTTTCTATATGATCTCTGTTCTCCTGCATATCCAAAAGGAGTTCTTGACTTTTTTGGTTTGTTCAGGTAGACTAGAAACCAGAAGCTGATGTCTTTTCCCTTCACCTTCTCTTATCCTTCCCTCTGTCAACTTGTTAGCTCTACTTTTACCTACTTAATATTGAGAACATTGGCACCTTGTTCTAGAACTGTGATTCTTAATTATTTAATGTTTTGGCTTTAGATTGACTTTAGAATATAAAAATTCACTGTAAAAAGGTCTTTACAATATGATATAAATATGTGTACTTCAGTCCCAGGCTTTGTACTCTGATTACATTCTTTCACTTTCTCCACTGCCTTTCTTTTTTTTCTTGCACTGTTGCTTCCATATCCATTCCTTTATTTTTTCTGAAATGTTCTCCTAGAGCATTCTGTCAGTTTACTCTGTCAGAACTGGTTACTGCTTAGGCCGTTTGCATAGCCGTTCTCCATTGCAACGTTATTTCTCTGTTTTCTTGGTGTGTATGTACTTTTTTCCCGTATTCCCTGTCCTCCAGATTTTGCTAAATAACATCATTTTCCCAAGAAGGGTTCATAGGAGATAAACTTATTAAAATTCCTTCATCTATGAAAGTATCTGCTTTTGTTATCATCTTGATACTGGATACAGAATTCTGGTTTGGAAATACTTTTTCTCAGAACTTTGAGAATATTGCTCTATCGCTTTCTGGTTTTCAGTATTACCAATGAGAGGTCTGATGCTAGTCCAGTTAATATTTTTTCTGAAGCAGTCTTTCTTACCTCCCTGCCCTATGCCTATTCTGGCTGCTCTTAGGATCTTTGTTTTAATCTTTGCTGTTCTGAAGTTACACAGTAATCATGTGTATAGGAATTCTTGAACTCATTATGTTGAACACTCAGTAGACTCTTGCAGTCTGAAAACCTCTGTCCTTTAGCTTTGGGGTAAATCTCTTGTTCTTTGATTATCACTCTCCTTCTTCCTCTGCATTGTTTGTAGATATCATTTTAATAAAAATCTGGCCCATCTAGATTAATCTTCTTTGTTTCTTTTCTCTCATATTTTCTAATTCACCTTTCCCTTTCTTGCTTCTGGAGAAAAAAAGATTTTTGTAAATCTTCTTGTATTTTTACTGAACTTTGTATACAGCTCACCGTTGAACAACATGTGCAACTCTACACATGTTGTTGCAACAACAACTGTACAAGTCTAGTAATGTGCAGATTTTTTTCCAAAAAGTATACAGTTGGCTCTTGGTACCTGTGGGTTATGCATCATCAGGGATGCAGAGGACCAGCTATAGGACTTCAGGCATCCTTGAAGCATCCAAGGCAGGTCCTGGCAGGTCCTAGAACCAGTCCCCTGTAGATACCAAGGGACTGGCTATATTTCCATACCTCTTATTCCCTGATTTTTCCTTTTTCATAGTATCATTGTTATCCTGTTCTTGTTTTGTGGGTGAGGCAGTATTATCTTAAATCTCCCAGAAGATATACTCTAGAATATTTTTAAGTGATCTTTCTTTATTGAATTATGTCTTTCAGAGTTTTTTCCCTCCCATTTGTAACTTTGGCACTTCTCTTCCGTTTTGTATCTTTCTTCAGTTGGTTGTTGATGTTAGAGGCAGTAGAAAAACTGAGCACTGTGTAATGGGGCATAACACCTCAGAAGGCTGCCTCACTTTAGGAGGAGTGGGTCAGATGTTCTTTTTAACTGGGTTGCTAAATGCTGGAAACAGAAACTTTTCTCTAGGGCAACAACTCCTGTCTAGGTCAGCAGTCCTAATGCTTCCTGGACATTTGCTTTTCGTTTCTTTGTTTTTACTTGGAGGGAAAAGTCTAGTTGCTGATACTCTGTGAGTGACTGTAGGGATGGGGAACTTCATCCCTGTCCCAGGCTTACTCTCAGTCATATCTAGCATTTCTGGATGTGTCCCTGCATTTTGCAGGCCAAAATGACTCTTCTCTATGGATATTCTTGGCACTGACTTGTACCCTAGGTATGGGTAGAAGAAGAATGAATGCCATACTAGGTGTGGCACCTGCTTTTCTTAAATTTATTTATTTACTTTTGGCTGTGCTGGGTCTTCATTGCTGTGCGGGCGCGCTCTTCTCTAGTTGTGGCCAGCGGGGGCTGCTCTGGGGTGCGGGCTTCTCAGGGCAGTGGCGTCTCGTTGCAGAGCTCGGGTCTGGAGTGTGGGCTTCAGAAGCTCAGCCCATGAGCCCGGCAGCTGCATTTCCCGGGCTCCGGAGCGCAGGTTCAGTGGTTATGGCACGTGGGCTTAGTTACTCTGCGGCGTGGGGTCTGCCTGGACCAGAGATTGCACTTGTGTCTCCTGCACTGGCAGGCGAATTCTTTACCGCTGAGCTACTAGGGAAGCCCCGTCTGCTTTCTAATTGCTAAAATTTACCTAAATTTCCAGTTCTTTGTTCCCCTTTTCCTCTTGTTTATTTTTATGAATTCCCTTACTATCATTTTAAAAAGGTATCTGAAAGGAAAGGAGATACATTCCTGTGTTTGGTTATATTGTCTTAAGCCACAAGTTCAAAATACTTGCGAAGGCATGAGGGTACCCTATATTTTAGAATTTAAAGACTATTCTTCAAAAATTATAATAAAACCCAATTTGGTGCTTATAGGCGTTAGCTCTCAGGAAAATGTGATTTTCAAGAATGATTTAATCTTTGACATCCCTGACTAAATTAAGTACATTGTGATCAGGAGTGCAAGTAAAAAGTAATAATAATGATATTCGTGGACCAGACCTTGTTGTAAGTGCCATATGAGACAGTATATTCTTTTCCCCAGTTTACATATGAGGAAACTGAGGCACATTAAAATTACATAACTTCCTCAAATACTGTATGAATGATATAGAATGATTGCCTAGCAACAGTAATCTCTGTAGGTATTAAAGCAAACTACCATCTACTTTATCTTTTCCTAGAAAAAAGAAAAACCAGGCAGGCAGGATTCTGTGCCCTTCAGTAAGATGTTACAGTTATTCAGAGTTACAGTACTTGACTGTTACATTTTAAAGCATATTCTGTTTCTGCAGATTTGTTCTACAGTTGTACAAGTGTACAAAGATAGAGACATACACATGAATGTTTATGGCATTATTTGTAATATAAAGCTGGAAAAATGTAAATGTTCAGCAGTAACGGGCTGGTTAATTTGCAGTAGGAATAGTCATGCAATGGAATGCTGTGTTAAAAAAAATGAAAGAGAACTATATATACTGATACAAAAAGATCTTTGAATAGTAGTATGTGGAAAAAATCATATATAGTATGACCCTACATGGGTGAAAAGTGTATGTGAAGTATATGTGCTCATGTGTTTGTTATATGTGTAGAGAAATTGGAAGAACATAAAAAAATTGTTACTTTTGATGAGAATTATAAGAACTTTTAATTCTGTATCAGTTCTTATTTCTTTTACCATGAGCATATAAATTTTGTGATGTTAATAAGATAAAGGTTAATTGTTTTCAGTAGCTGTCAGCAGTAGACCAGCAGTCACTCACTGGCCCTGGGTTTCCTAAATGAGTTGGAATCTAATGGAAAGGGTGTGGGACTCTGTATCTTAGGGGCTTTAAGTAGTTTTCATGATCAGATAGCTGTGTGAGCTTCTGGACAAATATACATGATTTAGAATAAGGGGAAATTACCATAAAGAGGCGATTAAAAGTGTGAGACTCACACACTTAAGAATGAGACTCCTTTGAATAATGCTGAACTAATAATAAATTTCTAAATTTGGAGGTGATAAATTATTTTCTTGGAAATTATCAAATATTTTAGAGATAGAAAACCTAGTTTATTCCCAATAACATGGAAGAAAATGAGTTGTGTATCAGAGGTGCCCAGCCTGTGTCATTGGTGAATTGTCTTCTAAATCTTTAAGGATTATGTAATTCCTAATCTATTTAAAGTATTTTAGAGCAGGAAAAAAGTAAAGTTTGCTAGTTGTGCTTACAAAGCCAACTCATATCAATTCCATACCTTTCAGATATAATATTTTTTGTACACTTAGTCATTTTAAGATTGTGATTAAAATTTTATATAAATATTATTTGAAAATGTAATGCACCATAACTAAGTGGAATTCATTTTAGGGATCAAAGGGTGGTTTGATGTTAGGAACTCTATTAATAGAACTATTAATATTAATAAGGCCAAAGAGATAAATTAACTATCTTCTCATTTTCTGCCCCAAAATGCACATAATTAAAGTAACATCTCTCTGTGGTTTTTTAAAATATAAAGCCCCAAACAAAACTATTAGAATAGTAGAACTAGCTAAATAGTTTCTTAACAAAGGTATTGCACAGTATTAGCCAACATTGCCCTTAATGATAAAACAGTGAAGTGGTCTTGTTAAAGTTATAAACCAGACTGTACATGAAAATTGCTGTCCCAGTTAAAACCTCAATTTATTTTGATAAGTATTTTAAAATTTATTTGAAAGATTAAGTAACATGAGAATAGCAAAGAAAATTCTAAACAAGAACAAAAAGCGAAGGCTGGGCTAACCTTACTCCAGGTATTTAAATATTATAAAGCTAAAGTAATTTTAAAAGAAGGTTAAGCAGCTATATCCCAACTTAAAATTGTTTAAAAAAAAAAATAAAGTAGAGATGACAAAAAAAGAATGTTACAGATCCAGGAATAGTTACGTAGAACTGTGTAACACAGGGGGTCAAAAATAAATGCATGTAAGTGTGTGAGTGGCCTTTCCGTTTGCTGGAGAAAAAGATGAAATGACTAGAGATGAGAAACATTCGTATACTGACAGTGAGAGAATAAGTTTCAGTGACCTTTTGGAAAGGCAATTGGCGATAGGTAAAACATTTTAAAATACACTGATAGTTTGGTCCAGCAGGTCTCCTTCTAGGAATTTATTCCAAATATTTCTTTAGAGACAGATTTTGCCTAATTCACAGATTGTGATAGTAATTTAGACTTCTTGGTAATTTAATCTTGATAGACTTCTTTAAACTGTTTTGTCAGGTATTATTTTTGTAAGTTTATGTGTCATAACTTGTTTCTTCCTCTCTGGTGCTCACACGGGGACACACATGCCCGACGGGGGCCACAGAACGAGTCTCAAAAGGGATGCAGCCGAGACGAGCTGGAGAGGAATAATTGCATTTATTGCCTCTGATTTTTTTAATCTACTCTTCTCAAAACATCTTTCCTGAGGCGGCAGCTTGGCATACAGACTTTTAAAATTTTGTTATGTCTGCTACAGTAGAAGGATAGTATTTCTCCTTGCTCTTCTACCCCATCCCACTCCCCACTTCCACCCTTACATCTTGGGAAGAACTTTGGGTTTGGACTCAAAAGACCTGATTTCCAGTGCCTCTTCTGCTGAACTAGCTCTGAGACTTAAGAGAAGCAGAAGTACCCTTCTAAATTTACTTTCTTTAAAGCCAAATATTTTAACCTGTTTTGTACTTGTCTTTCTACTTAAATTCCTCCTGTTTATTCCTTAACCCACAAACTGGATTTTATCCTACCTCATCCCTATAACTGCTCAAGTAACAAGACATAATTGCAAAACATCAAGTATATTTCCCCTCCTTTTTGGGGGTTCTACTGCTTCTCTTTTTTAGAAATTATTTATCAATTTTCTGATTAAATAATATTATATATTTTTGGAGTAAATACAGCCTCATGTAAATAAATATAGAAATATCCCTTAATCTCAGCACCCAGAAATAAATGATGGCATATTCACTACCATTTTTATGTATATGTTATAAGAGAATTGGGTTATGCTTATGTGTATACTGCTTTTTGCTTTCATAACATTAATCCTATAAGTGAATTTTAAAGGCTACATATTTTTCTCATATGGCTATTCCATAATTAATTTTATCTATTCTTGTGAGTTTAGGTTGCTTCTCATAATACCTTGTATGTAAATCTGTATGTGCAATGATTGTTTCCTTTAAAGCTTGCTCTCGCCTTCCAAAGCCTTGTCCCACCTTTGGTTTCCCACTTTCTGCTGGTGTTTTTCCCACTTTCTCTTTGATAAGCTCGGTTTCCTTTTGTCACTCTGGGTGTGCTGGCAGTCTTGTCCGCTGGTCCCCCAACTTCAGTCATGACCCTGGCAGTCTCGTTTACTGGTCCCCCACCTTCAGTCATGACCTCCTGTCTGCTTCCTAGGTACAGAGCATCTCTCAATGTACTCCCTTCTGAACTCTAGCTCTTTGTTCTATTCCCGGGGTATCTCCCACTGAAGATCCCACAGGCACCTGAAACAGATGTAACAGGGATGAACAAAGTACATGTGATCTCCTTTTAGGTCCTCCCTTTATCTGGCTCTTACCTGGTGTATTTTAGGACCTTTGGGTTATAAGGAGAAGTATCTCAGATGTATAATGATCCCAGAGGGGGTTGCAGGTGGGCACAGTAACCACAACGCAGTGCCTTCATACCCTTGTGCTCCTCCGTTCTTGACTCTCACCTTCCTTTTCCCACAGTTCTCCTAATGTAAACCTGCCTCTTTATCCTCCTTGCCCTTTTAAATTTACACAGAAGTGATGCCCCTTAGTGGCAGAAACAGGAACTTCCTCCCATGGTGATCATTCATAGCAAAATGACTGTCGTCTTTCCTTGTGCAAGTAAACAAATGGTTATTGTTATTGTGATATATTGCTGAACCATCGATAGGTACTTTTGCAGTTCTACTAAATACTTTATTTTTGACTTAGTACCACAACATCTCAGGTACCTTAATCTTCCTTTGAATGTGTTGGGTAAAAGAAAATAGACTAAATATGCTCTCTTTGTACAAGAATTTGGATTTTTGAGAAGCTGAGACATGGTTACTTAGTGCTTGTTTTAAGGTTACTTTGTGATGTCTGTATAGTAGATACTAATACACTTTTTGGGATTATAATTTAATTTTGTAACCTAAAAGTCTCTTTTCCCCAATGGCTCAGCAGTAAAGACTCTGCCTTCCAGTGCAGGAAACATGGGTTTGGTCCCTGGGCGGGAAGATCCCCTGGAGAAGGAAATGGCAACCCACTCCAGTATCGTTGCCTGAAAAATCCCATGAACAGAGGAGCCCGGTGGGCCACAGTCCAAAGGGTCCCACACGACTGAGTGAGTGAGCGCAGTTTGATGCTTGGAGTAGCCAGTCAAGGAATCCTTATCGAATGACTAGAACAATCCTTAAAAGGCTTCGTGCTTTTTTTGAAAAAAGGCAAACAAAAATTGTTGTTTTAAAGAAAAGTAGCATAACCACATTAAATATAATCTGGAAAGTAAAGAGAAATAACCCATACTCGCAATGTCACCTGGCAAACTTGCTGGTAGAATCTTTATGTATCTGGTTGTTTTAAAGTTTGTGCTTATGTGGTCAAAATTATGGATCATGCCCTTTCCCACTTAGTAAGTCATTTTATGGCTTACCTTAAATGACTGGGTTATAATCTGTTGGTTGCAGAAACTTTTGGACCTATTGTATGCACAGTGTTTATGAAGAAGAACAGATGGTACGTTTGTTTCTAAAAGATATGATTCTTAAGAGAAAAGTTATTCTAACAAAATATAATTGTTTATCACATGAATTTTACTAAGTAGGAGAATGATAACCTATTGTAAGGTCAATGCCTTTTTATTTTCAAACATTTAAAACTGAAACTTGAAGAGTTGTCAGTTGAGAGTAATATGCCATATGTCAGCTATGTATTTTGGAAAAGTTATAAACAGGGGTTGGATAGTTGCTTATGTGGAGAATTATTATCATAATTCTTTATATTAACATTGTTTTCTTTTATAGATTATGGAGCTTTGTGGTGCAACAAGACTTGGTTATTTTGGAAGAAGTCAATTCTATATTGCTTTGAAACTTGTAGCTGTTGCCCAGTCTGGCTTCCCTTTAAGAGTGGAAAGCATAAATACAGGTAACTATGGAATATATTAGTAACTGAAATGAAAATGAACTTCTAATCAAAAATGAAATAAAGTCAGTAGAACTATGGAGCCTTTCTGATGTTTCAGTGGCATTTGTGACCTTGAATTAAAGTATCGTGATTTTATTTTTGCCATGCATTTTTCACTTGTTACTATTAGAAAAATATGTCTACCTTAACTCGTTATGGCATTTATGTACTTCACACATGTTTTATGGTAATATAAAAACTTAAATGGCAACTTTAATTTACTAAAAATTGCTTAGAATTTAGATGAATAATTTTATCAAGGTAGCTGATGAGTTGTAGTGACTACCTTCATATATGCCTTCCTTATATTTGCCACTAAGTATAAAACGTTATACTTTTCCAGTTTGGAAAAGCTATGAAAGTTCCATTTGAAATTTAGAAAGTATTAGTTAACCAAAATTTTGATTGGTAGAGACAGTATTAAAATATTGGCAGACTAAAACCCAAATACAAACATCTGCCCACCCTATAAGTGTCACCTAGGATAATTTGGTTTTCTAATATTTGAAGGCTCGTTGGTGTCTAAGTAGTTGAAAATTCTTAATTTCTTAAGAATTAAATCCTTAAGAATTTCTTCTTCATTCTTAAATGCAGAGTTCCTTGATTTTCATAGGGAATGGGGTGGGAAGAGAAAACTTGAGGTTTTCTGTAATGTTAGAATTTTTATAAAACAGTTTTAAGTACCACCTCTGTTTATTATTCATCCAGAAGTTTTCAGTGTGGAGCTCTCATTTCATTGTTCTAGAATTGAGAGTTTACACTCTTTTTAGGTAATTTTTATTTTCTTTACATAAATGCTGCATAAGCATTACTATTTTCCCTCCTTAATGTGGAGATTCTAAAGAGAAATGCAGGTAATCATGGTGCAGGGAAGTACACTTTCTTCTAAAGATACTGCTGCTGCTGTATTCTAGTCTAAAAATGTGCAGAGACATTCTCAGTCTTATATCCTTTTCTCTCTTTAAAAGTGAATGTAGAATATTTGCATGTAGGAGTGTCGTAAGCGGGACTAAAGTGGGAGGTGTAACTAACGCCTTGTTCTGTGTCCTTGGTAGGTGGACAGTAAGATGTTCTCAGGAATTTCTGCAATGAAAGTGTCTAGATTAATCTAGTTTCAAACTTAGTGACATATTCTTGTTTTGTTTAGAGCTCTAACATCTTCCTTTAGGGAACCAGTGTGAGTAGAAACAGTCTACGCTTCAGGGTCAGACTGACCTGGGTGCAGATCCTGTCAGTTACTGTCAGTGACCTTGGCATCTTAGAGTCTCAGTTTCTTTATCTGTAAAATGGGGTTGTTTTTTTTTTTAAAGTTTATATGGTTATGAGATAAATATAAAGTACAAAAAAAAATCTGACATGCATTGAACATTTCATACATCTTAACCCCTTAGAGTGACAGTTTGATGTTACTACTACCTTCTACATTAGAGTTTCCCTAAACAATCTAAGGGAGATGATCTGAATTTTGTGGCGATAAACATTTTGTATCTGTTGTTTCTGTCTTAGTTTTTGCAAACATTCTTTCTAATAGCAAATTCATCTCATTTCAGTTTTTAATGTGTGTACCCTATTTTATTTTGAAGTAATAATTATTTTTGTGGTTAATAGTAAAGGACCTTCCTCTGCCAAGATTTGTTGCTTCAAAGAATGAACAGGAATCTCGTCATGCAACCTCATATTCTTCAGATTCTGAAAATCAAGGGTCTTACTCTGGTGTAATCCCCCCACCACCTGGCAGGGGACAAGTGAAAAAAGGGTCCACAAGCCATGATCCTGTCCAGCCTCGTGCATCTGTAGACCAGCAGGTAATCACGTACATGTTCATGCTATCAGTTGATAGACTGTGAGAATGCTTAACACTACAACATTTATTGACTGCCTGAGTAATGAAAATGTTACCTTAAAATTTAAATTTTCACATAATGATGTTCTTTCTAGGAACCTGTGTCCCCAGTAGTTTCGCCACAGCAGTCTCCACCAACTTCTCCACACACATGGAGGAAGCACAACCGTCATCCCAGTGGAGGAAATAGTGAGAGGCCTCTTGCAGGACCTGGACCATTCTGGTCTCCCTTTGGTGAAGCACAATCAGGTACTTAGAAATTTTTTTAAAGTAACATTTATTAAGGGTTGTAAATTGAAGGAAACTTGATAGTGTTCCTTTAAGAGTTGCCTCTAAGTCAGCTTTTAATTTATAAGTTCAGTTCAGTTCAGTTACTCAGTCGTGTCCGACTCTTTGCAACCCCATGGACTGTAGCACGCCAGGCGTCCCTGTCCACCACCAACTCCTGGAGTTTACTCAGACCCATTAAGTGCCTTGCTGCTGCTGCTGCTAAGTTGCTTCAGATGTGTCCGACTCTGTGCGACGCCATAGACGGAAGCCCAGCAGGCTTCCCCGTCCCTGGGATTCTCCAGGCAAGAACACTGGAGTGGGTTGCCATTTCCTTCTCCAATGCATGAAAGTGAAAAGTGAAAGGGAAGTTGCTCAGTCGTGTCCGACTCTTCACGACCCCATGGACTGCAGCCTATCGGGCTCCTCCGTCCATGGGATTTTCCAGGCAAGAGTACTGGAGTGGGCTGCCATTGCCTTCTCCAATTAAGTACCTTAAATAGAAGCAAAAGCCAACTGTGAAAGTTTCTAAGTAAATTGAGTGGTAATTGCATTTACTTATATCTGTGATGCTTAGACAAAAGTTTATAGTTATCAGATTCTCTCTGAAGGGTAAAATGTATAAGAGATATATTATATTGAAGATATATTCCCAGGTATATATATTATATTAGTGAAGGGAAGTATACTTTGTTATAAAAATGATTCTGCTGCTGTATTGCTTATTATAGCAATAAACTGGTTATTATGCCAAATGAGGTATAATTTTAAATTGACAGGTAAGATTCCATTTTGGAAATGGTTATTATTTCCTCAGAGTTAGCTTTTTAAAAGAAAACTTGTTCATGTGTGTGGTGATTTGTTATCATTAAAAACCTGGTAACTTTATTTTTTCTTTCAAAAGTGAGTCAGTATGTTTACCCATTCTGTTTTTAGGTTCTTCTGCTGGTGATGCAGTGTGGTCAGGACATTCTCCACCTCCACCTCAAGAAAATTGGGTCAGTTTTGCAGATACTCCACCAACCAGTACTCTTTTAACCATGCATCCTGCTTCTGTCCAGGTGTGACATTTTATTGGTATTGCATTTTTATTTGCTTCATTAAGAGTATTGCTGCTGTCATTGTTTTTATATTTTGCTGTTGCACATTTTATAAATACAAGTTCACTCTTTTATTTAAAAAAAAGAGCTTTGTGCCTTTTCTTCAAGTCTTTTCATTGGAATGTTTTATTGAAAGTTTTGGCTGATTTTTCTTGCTAATTCCATAGTGAAATTTTGAAAGGTTTTTGCATCTAGGAATGTATTTGCTTGGCTTTCTTAGCACCTTTTACATAGCTTTCTGTTGCTTACATATTGCTGTCATTCTACACATTTATGTAATCTTTGTGCAAAAATGTTTAATAACCTATATAACAAATATGTGGTTTGCTGATGAGTTTGTTAAGACATATTTTTAAACATCCACAAAAAGTAAGTTTTACTTTCAAAGATAAGTAACTTAACAATCTTGGTCCATATAGTCATATAGATAGATACTGTACTGAGGAAAAAATGTTTCATTACAGGACCAGACAACAGTACGAACTGTAGCCTCAGCTACAACTGCCAATGAAATTCATAGGCAATCCAGTAGTTATGACGATCCTTGGAAAATAACAGATGAACAAAGACAGTATTATGTAAATCAATTTAAAACCATTCAGCCTGATCTAAACGGATTTATTCCAGGTGAGTTGTTAAAAACAGAAGTTCTTATAAATGGGATAGGATGGTCTCAGTTTCATAATCTCAAAGACATGGTTTTATTGGTCAGTGATGATAAAGGATAAATTAATTCTCAAATTGCCTAAAAAGTTTATAGGCACTGGAAACCAAAAATATGATATGTACACATGTTAAGGTTACCTTTTTCTCAGTGACAGAAGTCTTAAGACTCTTACCTCACGTTTTATTCTTGGAGCTGTAAGTCCATAATAACACTAAACAACACTGTTTTAATATTTCAGGATCTGCAGCTAAAGAGTTTTTTACAAAATCAAAACTTCCTATTCTTGAACTTTCTCATATTTGGTAAGTATGATATATCATTAGTTGGATAATGTGGGTTGTTTCAAAGGAGTTTACAGCAGGTAGAATTTTGAACTTAAACTATTAGAGTAACCTTTTCAAGAATGTTCTCAAAGAACTCAGTATTGCCTTATAATATCCAGCTTCCTCTCACTCTTCAGAAAGGAACTAAGTGGTTACTCTGCAGTAGTTCTTTAAAGTGTGCTAAAAGTTTTTAAGCTGTATCAGCTGTTTCTTGTTGAAAGAATAATGTGTGGCATAAAAGCTGGTTTGCTCATACATGGTTATGTTTATCCCATTTGGTTTTTAACAGGGTAAATAAGTCCTATAGCAAGGCATGATCTCAAGAACATGCTTAGCTCCGATTTAAATTTAGACTGAGACTCAGGATAGCTGGTATGTAGTTGAAATTAGCCATCAGAACACAAGTTGCATTCACAAATTACTTTTTAAAAGCAATTATCAGATAAATACATGTTATTTCTACTTTATATCAATGTATTTATTTATACTCTAAATTACTTTGTTAGTAGCATCTTTAGAAGCATAGGATACTATGGTAGGAAAAGTAGATAATGCCTAAAACTGAAAAATCAAGAACTGGCAATATATGCATGCTGTTAACATTTATGTAATTTAAGGTAATAAATTAAAAAATGATTGCTTCTGCAACCAGGAAATGGACACCAGGGTGGGGCTGCTGTCTCAATGTATCAGGACTTGTAATTCTGTTGAATGCTTTAAATGCATACATGTAGAAATTTGATAACAACAAAAGCAGTTTTTAAAAATTTCAGTGACATTATTAAGTAACCCAGGGTTTAACTAAATCCTTTTACTAGAAATGCATGTGGGTTAAAGGTCATTTTTTGGTGACTTTATTTATTGGAACTGTTTTTTCAGCATTTTATTATATGAGATTTTAAAGTACACAGAAAAGTATAAAAAATTGTGTCTTGAACACCCATATGCCCACTGCCTACAATTAACAATTTGCTGTATTTGTTTTGGTGGCTCAAACGGTAAAGTGTCTGCCTGCAATGTGGGAGACCCGGGTTCAATCCTGGGTCAGGAAAATCCCCTGGAGAAAGAAATGGCAACCCACTCCAGTACTCTTGCCTGGAAAATTCCATGGACTGAGGAGCCTGGTAGGCTACAGGCCATGGGGTCGCAAAGAGTCAGACAAGACTGAGCAACTTCACTTTCACATTTGTTTTGGGCTTCCCAGGTGGTGCTAGTGGTAAAGAACCTGCCTGCCAATGGAGGAGACATAAGAGACCCGGGTTTGATCCCTGGGTTGGGAAGATCCCTTGGAGAAGGGCATAGTAACACAATCCAGTATTCTTGCCTGGAGAATCCCATGGGCGGAGGAGCCTGTGAGGCTACAGTCCGTGGGGTCGCAGAGTTGGACATGACTGAAGCAACTTAGCATGCACATACTTGTTTCATTACATGGCCTTCCATCTGTGGAATTTTTTAAATTGTTAATTGCTTTTTTCTGGGAAAGAATTTCTCTTGCTTCTTTTTGAAACCTAAAAGGAGCCAAAGCAGAATATGATTATATTAATAATAAGTTTTTATTCTAGGGAACTCTCAGACTTTGATAAAGATGGAGCCTTGACACTGGATGAGTTTTGTGCTGCTTTTCATCTGGTAGTTGCGAGGAAGAATGGCTATGACTTGCCAGAAAAACTCCCTGAAAGCTTAATGCCCAAACTGATTGATCTGGAAGATTCAGCAGGTAAGATCAGGAGCTGAAGAGACCTGACTGCATACTTCCACAAATATAACACTTGATTCCTAAAGCAAAATCAAGATGTGATAACTTAGGTTAAGAGCTTAGACATTTCATCAGAAGTACATAGATTTGCCATCAGAATAGACTGTATGGGTTAAACCTGAAATAATGGTTTCACTTATTTAGTAAACTTGAAATAAAAAGATGAAGAATATATGCCACTATGTATGCCACTGTTTCACTTAACACTCACGAATTGTGACGATCTGAAGAGCATTTCACAGTGTCTTGTTATTTTGTGGCACTTAACTGTATTATAAATTACCTGAAGTGGGTAAAGTAGGCAGTCTTCATTATCAGCATTTTTTCATTTAACGTATCTTGATCTGTTGAAGGGAATGCCTGATTTATCATTAGATCTTTGCAAACTGAAAGCATTTCCTTTAAAAAGCCCACTTCTTTTCTTCAGTCTCTGAAGAAGTCTGGGAAATTTGTATTTGATTATAGATAATGCTTTTAAAAAATATTTACTAGAATGTTTTTATAAGGCCTCAAATTGCCTGGTAGCTTTCTTTAAAAGGAAACAAGAATAGAATACATTTTCCTTGCATTCTGAATGAATAAGAGGAAATTAATGCTAAATTCTTAGCAAGTTTAATTAAAACTAAATTACTGTTTTCAAATTTTTTAAATCTAAATTCTCTTTTGTGTATTATGTTGGAAGGAATTTTATAGTTGTAAGAAGATAGAACAGAATTTGGCTCTTAAAAGAGCAACTTCTATTTAACTCAGAAATGAAATGAGCTGACTTCTTTTTCTAAATTACACGGAAGGAACCATAAACACGTCATTACTGTCCGGAAGACAACAGGTCTCCTTGGAGTTAAGAACTTGAGTGTGCTTCTGGTTTGTCAGTTCCTCTCTGACCTTGGGCACGTTCTCACCAGTCACTCTGTTTTTTTATCTGTTTCTCCATCTGAAATGTGAATTTGACCATTCCTATTTTAAGACTTGAATTATATACTGACTCTTTATCTACCAGTAGGTTGATTAAATAATTTACTGTTGGTTTCAGTTTTTTACAAACACTATCCTGTGAGAATCCCAGGATTTTCCTGATCATTTCAGGTAGTTATTTGGTATCAGTTATCCTCTAACTTGAGCTGAAAGCTAAGTGTTTTTGTTAGATAACTTTGCTTTGTTTTGGTTTACCTAATTAAGAAATAAATAAAAATTACTTCTTTATTTAGCATATTTGTTAGGTAAGCCAAAAGGGAAACAGTTGTGATAGCTACAGACTTGCTGTATCATTGATTTATAAATTGGACTTTGTATGTTGAGATTTTCTATGACTTTAATTTTTAAAAAACTGATAGTGTACTAACAAGAAATAAGTCAGACTTGCTCTGTTGTATGTCATTTTCTGGAGACTTCTCTGGTCTTATTAACTGTTGGATTCAGATAGGTGAATCTGGCTTTCACGTTTTTGCAGTGTAGTCTTTTTTTTTCTTTCTTTAATTTAAATAAAGTCTTGTTCTTTGTCATGTTGATCTGATGGAGTTTTAAGACTGATGATTCAAGAAGTTCTTTCCTGGGCATTTGTCTCTTTATGTCTGCTGGATTTGTTTGGCAAAGAGACACTCTGGTTTTTTGCCTGCATGTATCTATACGCTATTGCTCTAACTATAATTTTAAAGGTGTCAAAGACTCAATTTTTTCCAATTCTAATATTATATGGTTTTCCAATCACATTTATTGTAAATGTTTTGACCACACGATATTAGATTAAAATCTGCTTTGCCTACTTATAAATGATAAATTTGGAATTCTGTTTGGAGGTGGGAAGAATCATTTAATCTTTCTTCTCCTACCTATTGTAAGCCTGAGATTTATATGACACAAAGTCCATTGAAGTATAGAAATTGTTGTGTGACACTGTGATTCAATCAGTATCTTTAAAAACCATTTTTAAATAGTTGTGTTTTTAGAAGTTCTCAATTAAAGGAGAAATACCTAAACACTTTCTTTTGGCTGACCTGAGGGATATTATAAATATCCCTTCGGTGGAGCCCTTGTGACCTCCAGGCATAGGTGGTTTCTGTCTTCTCTGATCTGTCGCAGCATATCCTATGTTGCTGTTCATTTCGGTACACATTATGCTGAATCCTGTTCTTTTGTCCCCTTCTTTCTACTACAACATTCTGAGCACCTTAAAAAACTGGAAATGATCATATTCATTGTAGTATTCTCAGGACCTTGCACTTTGTAAGCAAGCACTAAGTAGCTCAGTAAATAATTATTGAGTTCAGCTCAGCCGCTCAGTCATATCTGACTCTTTGCGACTCCATGAACTGCAGCATGCCGGGCCTCCCTGTCCATCAACTCCCAGAGTCCACCCAAACCCATGTCCATTGAGTTGGTGATGCCATCCAACCATCTTATCCTCTGTCGTCCCCTTCTTCTCCTGCCCTCAATCTTTCCCAGCATCAAGGTCTTTTCAAATGAGTCAGCTCTTCCCATCAGGTGGCCAAAGTATTGGAGTTTCAGCTTCACCATCAGTCCTTCCAATGAACACCCAGAACTGATCTCCTTTAGGATGGACTGGGTGGATCTCCTTGCAGTCCACGGGACTCTCAAGAGTCTTCTCCAACACCACAGTTCAAAAGCATCAATTCTTCTCCTCTCATCTCTCTTTATAGTCCAACTCTCACATCCATACATGACCACTGGAAAAACCATAGCCTTGACTAGATGGACCTTTGTTGACAAAGTAATGTCTCTGCTTTTTAATATGCTGTCTAGGTTGGTCATAACTTTCCTGCTAAGGAGTAAGCATCTTTTAATTTCATGGCTGCAGTCACCATCTGAAGTGATTTTGGAGCCCAGAAAAATAAAGTCAACCACTGTTTCCCCATCTTATTTGCCATGAAGTGATGGGACCAGATGCCATGATCTTAGCTTTCTGAATGTTGAGCTTTAATCCAACTTTTTCACTCTCCTCTTTCACTTTCATCACGAGGCTCTTTAGTTCTTCTTCACTTTCTGCCATGAGGGTGGTGTCATCACTATATCTGAGGTTATTGATATTTCTCCTGGCAATCTTGATTCCAGCTTGTGTTTCCTCCAGCCCAGCATTTCTCATGATGTACTCTCCATTATTATGCTAAATATGTGCCATTTTTAAAGTAAAATGTTTAACATTTCTGTCTTTGAAAATAAAATCATTTGTTGTCGTAAGTTTATGATGTTTTGTTGTTATTTTGTTGTTTAGTCACTAAGTCATATCTGACTCTTCTGCAACCCCATGGACTGGACTCTGCCAGGCTCCTCTGTCCATGGACTTTCTCAGGCAAGGACACTGGAATGGGTTCCCATTTTCTTCTCCAGAGGATCTTCCTGACCCAGGGATTGAACTCCCAAGTCTCCTGCATTGGCAAGCAGATTCTTTACACCACTGAGCCATTAGCTCCACAAGTATTCTGTATTTATAATTTAAATAACTCTTATAGAAAGGTAGATGATGAACAGTGATGACGAGTTACAGTTGCTTGAAGTAAGTTTTCTGTAGGCGTGCAAACATCGGTGGGATAAATATGTATTTTATCCAAAGTCATTTGAACAGATTTATAGGATTAAATATCAGATGGCTTCTCTTGTGGCTCAGATGGTAAAGAATCTGCCTGCAATTTGGGAGACCTGGGTTCAGTCCCTAGGTTGGAAAGATCCCCTGGAGGAGGGCATGGCAACCCACTCCAGTATTCTTGCCCGGAGAATTCCATGGACAGAGGAGCCTGGTGGGATACAGTCCATGGGGTCAGAAAGAGTCGGACACGACTGAGTGACTAAGCACAAATATCGGATAAACCAGAAAAACTCTAAGGCTCATAGGTAGAAGTACTTGTGTGGACCTGAATTAAACTATTTAACATTGACCATCTCTGAATTTGGCAATGCAGTTCTCATTGTTAAGTTGCTAAGTCACGTCTGACCCTGTGACCCCATGAGCGGCACACTAGGCTCATCTGTCCTTCACTATCTCCCACAGTTGGCTCAAACTCCTGTCCATTGGATCAGTGATGCTGTCTGACCCTCTCATGCTCTGCCGCCCCCCACTTCTCCTGCCTTCAGTCTTTCCCAGCATCAGGGTCATTTCCAGTGAGTTGGCTCTTCACACCAGGTGCCCGAAAGTATTGGAGCTTCAGCTTCAGCATCAGTCCTTCCAATGAATATTCAGTGCTGTGCAGTGGGTTCTTATTAGTAACCTATTTTATATATATAGTAGCATATATGTGTTGATTCCCAATCTCCCAATTTATGCACCCCACTTGAAAGAAAGATTAAGGTTATGTGCTAGCCTACCACAACTGTACCTTAAAGAAAAAAGAAAGCATGTTGAGTTGTTATTTATCTTAAAACTCCATGTCAAAAAAAAAAAACAAACCCTCCATGTCTTAAACTCAGTTTCCAAAGAATAGTCTTTTTAGCACAATTGCTATTTTATGTATATTTTATGTGATCATTTGGTCAGTCTCTTAAACTAGCTTAGAGGTTCCCGGGCAGGTAGTAACCAGATCTGTCTTGTTCATTATATTTAAGTATCTCACAGGGTGCAAATTGAGTACGTAAGTAGCCGTTTATGTTTTTGAAATGTCTAAATGACTGAACCACTTATTTTTTAAAACTGTTTCCTGTCTTCACACCACACAGCTCACATGAGCACCTTGGTAGGATCTGGTTGAGATACTCAAAGATGGAAAAGAATTTGTTCACTATTCTGTGTCCTTTCCATAATCACTTCTTTAAGCAGTAAATTTCAGTGTGTTTCATTGTTGTTAATATAGTACATAGCATAGGCCCCCAAGCTTCTAGTGGTATTTAACATGAATGTTTTTAAAGCCAGAGACTTTTTATTTATGAGTAATTTGCCAAAAAGCCATACTTGAGACTAGGTTGATTAATGTTAGGTTCTTTCACCCAGAAAATTTAACATATAAAAGCCCACAGAAATAACACATGCAGCTGTTTTTACACAAGTACAATCACACTATACATCTGTGAATTTTTTTCTAATAATGTTGGGCATCTCTGCACTTATTACATATAGAGTTGTCACATTCTTTGTCATACATATGAATGTTCCTTAATTCAGCCAGCTTCATATTGATGGAATTTTCAGATAATTTCCTTGCTTTATCTTTAAAATGGTGCTAGGGAAAAAAAAACAAAACCACATTTTTGTTTTGTACAAAGAAAGTTGAGTCTTTGTTTTGGAAAGTTTGCTCTTCAGGTGCCTTTAGTTGCAGAGATAAAAATAATAAAAATAGGCACAATATTCACCATTACCACTACATCTAAGGAATTAGTTCTCAAGCACACCCCACCCCATATCTGTATACATTCTTAATGGCATCATTTCAGAATGTGGGGTATTGGAACGGATGGATCAGAACAACTGTAAATACTGGCAAAGGGGCACCACTTAATGAAATTGGAAAAAACACTTAGCCTCCTCAGATTCGTGGCAGAAATTGACAAACACTTATCTGTTTGTCACAGAAAAGTGACAAACAAGGCTAGCTCACACTTAAAAGAGAAAATCTCTGCAAGAATGACACTAGGGGCTTAACAAGATTGCGGTTTAAATACAGTAGATTTAATGAGAGTCTTGGGACTATTTAATGATACCCTTAATTATTCTTGCAGAAATGAGATTTTATCTTGGTGGTTGTGTTGTGAAAGTCAGAATGGAGTGAAGGATGTTTGTCTTGCTCTGTCAGGATGAGAGCTCCATGGAAATGAATGGGAGCCTCGTCCTCTTGTACAGTACTATGTCTTTGCTGTATTTACTTACAGGCCCTCAGTAACGATGCACACTACTGAATTCTTGCTTTATTAATTGTGCCACCAAATCTCACCCCAGATTTTTAATCTTTTATTCTTTACATTCATTTTCTATGTTAGTCTTAAAGATAAAGCCCCAGTTTCTAGTTGTTGTTTTCTGTTTATGAAGCTTGAGTCCTTATTTTAATTGGATTAGCTTTAATGGGCTTTTCCCATTTTTAGGTATCCTTAGATAATGGAAACCTTCTGTGTTATCTGTAGGTAGTTTTCTTTGGAGTATAATAGTTGAGTCAAAACAGTATTTGCTATAAAATATTGATAAATACTGCAAAAAGAGAAAGACAAGTGCAATTTAATTAATATTTGGGGTAAATGTTTTATTCTTTTCAAACCTTGTTGGGCATGCTTTTACTTCAGTTTTAGAAAAAAATCTTTGGTTTTAATTCGAAATTGAGTCCTTCTTAAGATCTGCTTACTGAATAGGTTTTCATTTGTGGAGTATCAGGGAGAAGTGGAATTAGTTTTTGAACTAGAGCTCAGTTTTTTGATCCATGTAATGTCGTTCAAGGCAAAGCATATCTTAAACTGAGTCCTTAATTTCTTTCTGCATATGCATTTCTTGCCTCTGTCATTTAAAAATATGAATGAAAAAAGTACTCTTTAATAGGATTTGTTTTTGAAAACGCAAAATTTATTGAAACCTGCTTTTTTAAATTAAATTTTTTTTCTTGTACAGGTAATATTTACACCTCAAATAAATAAAAGATATAGTTACTTTTGCTTAGATGAAGCTGTTAAATGAGCTTAGAACCTTGAACCTTCATGACTGAAGAATTCTTGGATTTGTTTTGCTACTTGAAAGGAAAATAAGTTTTAAACCATAAGATTTCAGATAGTGTATTATGTTTCTAAAAGATTAATAATAGCTGGCAGTCATTTTTGAAGTAATTTTTTAGTATATTGAGTATAATACTAGGAAAATAAGATAAATTTGGATTAGGTACGTTATAAACCTAGACTAAAACCGAAGCTGTTCCTGAAAGAGCTTGTTCAGGAGGTACACTGAACTGAATTGAATCTGGGGAACTTTTCAGAGTCTATGAAGGCTCGAAGGATGAAAACTACTGACTGTTTATTTGCTAGTGCTATCCTGAAAATCAGGCTTGTGTTTTAAATGTTATTATTACTAACTTTTCAGTGTAGATTGACAGTACATCAGTATGATCATGCTGGGTTGTGTCTTCCAGACAAAGTTTTTATACATGGAAATACTTTCTGCATAAAAGCCCTTTTGGGGTTGACTTTAACAAATGATTTAGGCTCATGCTCTTCTTTTTCAGCCCTGATGCTCTGATGATGTCAGGGGCAGAGCAGAAGCCTGAGGAGGGAGGCAGGGGTTGACACAGTGTTCCAGCAGGAGGCTAGGCTGGAACACTGCATCAGGTAAGAGTGAAGCCACACCCCTGCCTCCGTGAGGATGCAGTCTTAAGGACTTAACCCTTGTGGCTGGACGTGAAGCCCTTTGTTGGAGTGTTTGTAAGGAGCGGGTTGAAGGAGACGCAGTTAATTTACACGCTTAATGCCTCCCCTCCAGCTCATGACTGTCAGTTTCTAGAGCGTAGGTAATTTGCTCTTTTTCTACTGCCGTTTGTTTTATGTATGAAATTAAGAAAGAACCAATGGGCAGTTTTGCTAGTTTATTCCAGAAATAATTTTTAATTTTCTAGGACAGTGATTTTTTTCAAAGCTTTTTGTCATCAGACCCCTTTATATTCTTAAAAAAATTTGTGGACCCTCAAAAAAGCTTTGTTTTTATAGATTAGATCTATCAATAGTAACTTTATTAGGAAATAAAAGTGATATACTTAAAAAAACACTTCTTTATTTTGAAATTAAAATAGACCCCTTATATATTAGTGTAGATATTTTTAGGAAAATAACTGTATTGCAAAAAGGGTGGCATTGTTTTACAATTTCGAAAATCTCTTTAATATTTGGTTTAATAGAAGACAGCTTAGATCTCATCTATCTGCATTCTGCATTCAATCTGATGAGTGTTTTACTTTATTTGAAGTATAGCAGGGGTTGGCACACTTAAGCCATGAGACCAGAGCCAGTTTACTGACTGTTTTCAAAAAAGAATAAATTTATCACACATGAAAATATATGAAATTCAAGTTTCAGCATCCAAAAAATAAAATTTTATTGAAACACAGCCAAGCTTGTTCCTTTATGAATTACCTATGGCTTCTTTTGACCACAGTAGTGTATTGTGAGTGGTTGCAACAGAGACCTTAAAGCCTACAAAGCCTTAAATATTTACTCTCTGGCCTTTTGTAGAAAAAGATAGCTAATTCTTGGTACATGAAGAAAATTTGGCCTCACATAGTAAAAGGGAGGATTATTTTCATATAATTTTGGATATTCTTTGGTACTACCCAAAAACTCAACATATAGTAATTTCTTAAAGATTAATTGCAGTGAAAGCTGAAACCATATTAATGAATTGTTTGTACTATTACATAGATCTGTCTTGCACTTTGAATGAATCTGTTACCACGCATGGTTTTATAACATAATGCATTGATAATTTGTAAAATATCAGTTCATTGAGTTGTACACCTTTTGAAATGTTGGAACATTTTATTGTAAAATATCAAAAAGTTTAGTTGTTAATGTTACAACCTATCTTATCAAAGAAGTCTTTTAAGTACTGGGAAGCTCTTGAGCTTATAGACATGATATACATTTTCCAGAATTCCAACGTTCACTTAAAAGTTCAAACTTTGTCATTGGTAACAAATACTGAAAATAGTTACTTTAGATACAGGGTCACTTAATCCATTTTTGAGAAAATCTGTGCCCTACCATGTCTGAATAATTATATAGTTTTATCAGTTGTTCTTTCAAGGATGATAGTGTTCAGTGAAAAGTGTGGCCTGTTCAGCTGACAACTGAACACCAGTAGTTTCCCATGAGAAAACCCCTGCACTTTAATATGGAGAAACGCTTTACATATGTTTCCCGCTTTATCATACAGTGTGTTTTAAAATGAGTTTTGGGGTGAGATTTAATAAAATTAATAGTTCTTACTGCTTAATTGTGAACATTCTTTAGTGAAGTTACTGGTTTATTTATTTTTATATGTTTTAACTGGAATGTGTGGCAGTGAAGAACACAATGACTGCTAGTGTGTTTAGGAGCCACGCTTAGTTCTTGCTGATAAGCCAGCAGGTTTACCCACCATTGCTTTTGCAACATCAGTGCATGTGCCAGCACGGGGAAAAAGCATTATTACTATTACAAAAATAATTGACTTTTTAGACCCCCTAGCAGAGTCATGGGGGTCCCCAGGAGTCCATGGTTCACAATTTTAAGAACTGCTATTCTAGGGAAATAACTGTATTGGGATGATTATGAAGTGTAATTGTTTGAGTGACTAACTTCAGTTCTCAGCCTCAAGGGGCTAGACCCGCTGCACCTTTATACCAGTGGATTAGAGAGGTACCCCAAATCTATCCCAAACCTGCACTTCCCAGCAGTGGGGGTGGCGTGCACTGTGGCCCTAAGTTTCTCAGCAGTGGACTAACGGGAAAACAGAGGTGTAGACAGTCAATTGAGGGCCCCTGTGTGCTCTAAGGTGATATTTGGAGCTTAAGTTGAAATGGAATATGACTTTGAATAGGTTTTTTTGAAAATTGATCATCCTATAGTTAATACTATTTTTATTCTGTTTCTTGTTTCTTTAATACCTGCTTTGAGGGATCTTTTAAAGATACTTCTTCTATCTCTATCCTTCTGACAGTTTCACTTCCAGTAAACTGTTAGATCTATGGCCATATTCTCCTTCAACTCCCTTTCCTTTTGTTACCATAGGAAAAAAAAAAGTCCATGATTTTTGTTCAGACTGAAAACCACAAGCTGTCTCCATAAGGAATTTGCTGCTACTATTTATCATAAATAATTTTTTTCATTAGTTGTTCTCTGAGAGCTTTGAGTTAAAAAGTCTTCATAGAACATTATTTAAAGCATTTCTGCCTCTTACTGGTTCTGTATCACTATGGCACTTTTATTGAGAAAGGCATGGAATCAAGAAAGAAATCTGAATAACTCTTGATCTATGAAAACCAAAATTTATCAAAATATGATAGAACTTGCAGTGTGATGACTATAAAGAAATAATGTCAGGGTAAGTAAAAGGGAAGTATTGATATTTCGAGGTAATCATGTTCAGAATAAGGTGAAGAAAAATTTTGAGAACTTTTCAAAGTCTCAGTAGTTAACTCTGGTTTTAGGGAAATAACACTAAAGAATGAATTTAAATGAAGGTCACAAAAAGTAATTCATTCAGTAAATATTTGAGTGCCTAGTAAGTATTAGGTTCTATGTTCAGTACTATAGTGTGAAGGATTTACTTATGAATAAATTGAAAGGTTAAACCTATACTTCGCCAAGTTATTTTATGTCTGTCTCTATAGGAATCTGAAATATAATACTAACATTTAATGGCAGGTGTCTTCCTTTCTGATGGAGAAACTCAGGTGCTATTTATTTTATTCAGCTTGCCCATGGTCACAAACAAAAAGATAGTGACGGATATTAGAATCATATTTTTTGACACAGGTTCTAAATAGATTAGGTATACTCCATTAATTTGGCAAAGTTAATGTGATTTTCAGACAGGAATTATATTCAAAGCCATGTAAAACTTGGGAAGATTGGAATGAGAATTTATTTACCATTGAAATTTTCTTCCATTTTTAAATTACAGTTTAAGAGAGAGTTTAGATGAGGCCTTAACTAATTAAAAGTAGAACATGATGTCACATAATACTTTAAAAACCACTTTGAAATTGTGTCATGGATTTGTAGCCCTCTCGGTTAAGCCTGTAAATGCGAGTGAGCTTAACAACGATAAGTTTGTTTCATGTGGACTTATTGACTTTGCTTTTTGCTCCTGCCTGGGTTCTTCCTCTCCTTTTGCTGTCTGCCTTAAAAATATATGCTGCTTCTTGGTTACAAAGAAGACTTGTTGAGAAAATGCAAGTGAACTAGTGTAAATCAACATTTCCTAAAGTATATGCCAAGGGGATATTGAGGGTTTTTTATCTGATTTTAAAAAAGTTTATATTTGGGAAAGACTGATTTAAACAACGTTTATTTGCTCTAGGTCTTTAATATAGAAATGTGCATAGGGACACGTCCAACAGAGAATTATGATATCCCCAGATTTATTTGAATGAAAAACCTATTTTTTTAAAAATGCCTTACTGATTAATATTCCTTGAAGTAAGCTTTGGGAACTGGTACAAATCCATTTCTATTAGAAGAAGATTCCGAGTATGTGCCTTATTTCATTGCTATGTACAACACTCTTTCTCTGTGTATTTCTAACTAGATTTTATTTTTCATGGAAAACTCTGGTTTCAGGTAGACAATAAGTAGCAGGAATACATATTGCCTGTTTAATTGTTAAAATGTTTGTTTGGGGAACATGAGAAAAGGCAATTCAGATTATAAATTACTACTTGTGAAAATCTTCTGTTAGGTTTTTATGAATAAGCATTCCAGAACTCAAATATATTGTTTACAGAAAATTTCTCTATTTTTAAATTGCAGATGTTGGGGATCAGCCAGGTGAGGTAGGTTATTCAGGCTCTCCTGCAGAAGCTCCTCCAAGCAAGTCTCCTTCAATGCCGTCGCTAAACCAGACTTGGCCGGAGCTGAATCAGAGCAGTGAGGTTAGCAACACTTCCCTTTTCTTTCACTAATGTTCACTTTTTTAAGGTAAGAAGTTCCAAGCAGGGTAATTTCAGCCTATAGCTCTTTCAGCATGCATGCATATGGACCATATCAAGTGTGCCTGTGATAGATGCTTGTAATTACATGACTCTCTGAGGTTCTCGAAGTCCTTTTTCACACGTGTACTATCGTTTAGTTTCCACCATTCATTCCTGTTAAGACCCTGTGAGTTAGGTGAGACAGGTGCATGAACTTAACAGTCAAAGGGTAGATGTCTTAGACAAGACATCTTACAGCCTGTCAGGGAACAAGGACTGAGGTTTGAACCCAAGTCCTTTGACGTTCAGTCAGCTGGCACACCCGCTGTGTCACGCTGCCTTCTCATTCCTGTAAGAAGGCCTGGGATAGTAGATTTGGAATCTTGGCATTAGAGGTGATATGAGAAGCCACTCAACCGGCTTTCCACATGAAAAAAGGATTCCAAGCTATTCATAGTAATTTATTTTGTTTAATACAAAATGGAGTGATTCAACCCTGTTAAATGCAGTGGTTAAAGACCACTTTATATAAAGACCATGTTATATAAGATCAAGCACAGCATACAAAACAGAATTTGAGACACATTCCCCCCCCCACCCCGCACCACCCCATTACTTTGGAACTCGATTATATAAAACAGTGAAGAGGACCTGAAGCCCTGCCTCCACAAAGTACCCCCTGAAGCCCCTCAGTTAAACCTTAGTGCTCTGTCAATCCCTAATTGAAAACCACTGCTTAACTTACTAGAGCAGTCTTCTTTGTGAACAAGTTATATCTATATATTTTTTCTTATAGTTTTTGGTATCACTTTTAGATAGTGCTACAAATAAAAGTTTTTTGACTTTCAGGAAGAAACTCCTCTAAGCTTCTGTGTTTTCCATGTCTTTTAAAGCCAGAAAAAAATACTGGGTTTAAGAGACACTAGTTAATTGTGTACAGTTGAAAAACAGAGAAGTAACTGGCAGATTTAAAGTGCTTGCTGCTGCTTTATGACATAATCACAGATACCTGTTTCTGAGACATTATAACATACATCCGTTGTGCTGTCAGATATAAAACCATTTATATGAGTGTTTTTCTGGAGGGAAAATTTAAGCCTTGAAAGCATTTACTAGTAGAGAGGTTTTATAATAAGAGAATAGGGTCAGTTTCTTGAAAGCACTGTTTCTGCTGCATTTATTAATTTCTGTCATTTTTAAGAAGCAGTGTCAGATTTTAAAAGTATTTTTATCAATGTCAGTTCATAAGTAAAAGCAACTCTAAGGCATCTCAATTCAAAAGTCTGTCTTCATTCTAAATAAAATCACATGTGATCATTAAAAAGTAGGAAGAGAAATCCCTTTGAACTCTGATTGAAGCAGTTGCATTTTTTTCTTCTTAAATATTCCTGGCAAGTTTCATTTTGTAGTATTTACTAGTAAGGTACTGAATTTCATGATTTTTCTTTTTTCTTTTTTTTTACTGTGTGTAGAAAATCAAAATTCTACTAACATTGATTTTTTTACACATTTTAATAATATCTTTTTTAAAGTCTCCTTAATGTATGGAATTTATATTTTAGTTTTCTGCCTTGAAGCACTAATCTTTCAGTAAATATTCATCCAGCACCTGTTAATGTAGATGAGGCACTGTAAGGGATAACACTAACAATAATCCATAAAGTTTATCGAGGACTTTTGATGTGCCAGCTCTGTTCAAAAAGCTCTTTACATATATTAACTGTTTACATCTTTATAACAATTCTGTGATGTAAGCATTATTAATGTCATATTTCACATGGTGAAACTGGAACATAGAGAGGTTAGATAACTTGCCTAAGGGTGTATGGCATAACTAGGATTCCAGGAGTCTGGTTCCAGAGACTGTGCTCTTAACCATTATACCAAACTTCTAAAGATAAGAGTGTTTTTCTGCACTCCAGGTAGCTTACATACCGCCTTGTGAAATCAGGTAAAATCTCATGCCACCAAATAGGTAAATAAATGTCTTCTAATTTTAGGGAAAAAATAGTCTGCATCTAAACTTTTCTCCACAGTTAGATAATTACAAATTTAAAAAATTTTTCTGTACCTATGCAGCAGTAATTATTGAAGAAACTGATGATATTAATAGACATTGGTAAGTCACTTCCCTGAAGTGCTGTCCCACGATAAGAGTGAATTACTATGGACTCTCTATTCAGGAGACACTCTGAATACATCAGTGTTTCTCAATATATTTTAGTTTAATGATTTTGAAACATCTGAGAGAAGAACTGTTGAATGATTACATTAGCCATTTTTGTAGATAATTTTTATAAATGTATTCATTTGCTATTATTTAATTTCTACATGTCTTCTCAAATTGAAAAGCACTGTTTTAAATATTAAGTCGAACTTTGAAGCATAAAAATGTTTACTGAATTATAAAGAGGATTTTAGTTAATGGGATAGGTGTGTCTGTGTGTAAACATTTGTGTGTATATATTTTATATGTGCAAATGTTTTTCCTTCTTCAGAGTCATTGATAATTCTTAAGAATCAAATTGTAATGATAATTTTAATGATTTTGATCTAAAAATCCTATACTATTTATTACTAAGATCTTCAAATGGAGTTACTAAAATTATTCACTTATCACTCCACCTAATTTGAGGTATGATATTTGTGTACCTCTTTTAGAAGAGTAGTATTTCATATCAAAATACATCTTCTATATATAACACAAACTCAGTTGCTTGATTTGCTCTCATTGTGGCCGCATTCTGATTTTTCTAGCATGGGGCTGGAGGTGGGTGCCTGATTGGCAGTTCTGTCTTGTGGTCTGGCATGGCCCTGTTCATAATGCTGAACATAGGGTTTGATTTGCTGCAGATTGACATAAACTGCAACTTATATTAATTCCAGAATTCTTTGCATTTTATCTCAGTTATATTTTATTAAATATCTATACATTTGTATAAAATATGTGCACGTACATAATAGAATCATCTTTCAGGGGTCGCACTGGCAAGTCACACTGACTTGCTTTGTTTTGACCAAAACTCTAATACAATCAGAATTCATTAGCATCACTAATTCAGTGCATTAACACTTGGATTTTCAACAAAGGATTTGAAGTTATTCTTTGTCTAGAAAAAACCCTTTTAAATTTTTATCTTGTTACCATTAATACCACTTAGACTGTTCCTTTATTGTGTTTTGAGTTAAATTCTGTAAGGCTTTGAATCTCTCCCATAGAGAGATCAGTTATTACTGTACACTTGAGTATGAAGCTGCTCACTTTACACAGATAATATAAAATGTTTATGGAAAAATAAAACTTAACGGAATTTGTCAGGCCTACGAAACACAACTTGCAGTGCAACCTCTGAATTACCTTGCTAAATCTTCTCCGGTGATCTTCTACTCCATCTTTCTCGTCATGCTGACTTGTCTCTCCTCTGTCTGTTCAGCAGTGGGAGACATTTAGTGAACGCTCTTCAAGCTCACAAACTCTGACCCAATTTGATTCTAACATTGCACCAGCTGATCCTGTAAGTCAATCACTTAGCTTGCTTGTTTGAAATTAATTTTATTAACCCAAATTTTCATTCATTATGGTTTTTAGCTGATATGCATGATTCAGTGGAGTGCTTAGAGGGAATTGGTGGCAGACTTTTCAATTTTTGTGTGCTCAGTGGTGGAAAGAACTTTTTTTTTTTTTTTTTTTTTTTTTTACCATTCTCTGTATTTTCTAGTTATTTTGGTGAGAGAAATCTGTTTTTAAAATCTGGTACATGTGTCTAAAGAAGCATTTTGTGAACAATTGATATAGTTAATTTTGTTTTTATTTGGTAATTGAGTGTATGTTTTTATTAAACATGCTGTTTATTTCAGTGTAATGACACTAAATGCTATTTGTATGCTTACACATCATGTATTATGTACTATGTATGTAAATATGCAGTGTCATCATTTATTTAATAGTCTAGATGGTACAGCTTTGACTTAATCAGTATGTTGAGTTCTGTTACAAGAGAATCAAGTTCAGCAAAACAATGTAGAATTGTCAGTCAGATTTTCATTTGTGCAGAGGACCTCTGTCTTGTCTTCCTGTGGTTTGCTGTGTTGCTTTGAAAATGCTACAAAGTTCACATCCTGATTTTAAAAAATAAATTATCCCCATAGATTGAACTTCATATATGCCCCTCCTGTCCCTCAAGTTATTTGAAAACTTCAAAACCTTAGCTATGAATCATTCTTCTCACTGTTCACTTCTGCTTTTTCTTTTAATTTTTTTTCCTGTAAAGAGAAGGACATGCTAATAAGCACCTTTCAAAAAGTAAAGAGGAAGTAAGTAGGAAGGGAAGAAGAGTGTAAAGGTAGGATTTTTTAAAATGAGTTCAGTGAAAAGATATGGAGAAGGTGACATGAGGCATTCTTTTGAGGTGTTTCTGACCGAAGATAGCCAACATTTTATTCATTAAATGTAAAAATACTCGTTATTTAATATAAATTGAGGAGAAGTGGTATTTAAAGATAATAGTACGGCTTCAGCATTTTAAATGAATGAACCTTTGGTGTTTTACAGTTTTAAAGAATTTGTATCTATTTGAAATATAGAGAATGCTGTTATATTCAAACATAATGTATCAAAATGTTTTAAGTGTCTATTTTATAATCATTATTCAGGGAACAATTAATATGTAGATTATCTATGCCTTTGGCTTCTCTTTTCTTACCACTTTGAGGATGTTAATGTTTGATTTTAGTCTCTGAAAAATGGAAGAGAAATAAAAAGGTAATGCTTAACAATTTTTGCTGCTTATTAGAATAGTAATTAAGGTCCCTTGGAAAGTGATGGGTGTGCTATAAGCTAAGTTTTACTTTAGCTCTGAGTTTCATTTCTCCATATTATTCCTATCTTCTATTTACAGAGTCAAGTTAATTTTGTTTAAAGTACTTTAGTAAAAGTACTTTACAGGGAAGGATATAGCAGTTGAGACTCTCTTTTATTCTCTAACACTTAAGTGATATTGAAAATAGAAATTCAGGCTAGGAAAGAACATTAAAAATATAGACTCAAAGGCAAAATAAATTGACTCATGACTGGCAGGAAATGCAGCGAAATAGTTTAATAACAGTAATGTTCTTGTAACTTCTTGGAAATAATATCCAAATTTGTGAATTCCAGCCTAATGTTTTAAATGACATAACACAATACTTTCTTTTGTTATTTCTAGTATGACAGAAGGCTCTAGGGAAAAAAAAAATTTAATGATCAATGAAAATTTTAAACTTGAATTTAGACCTCTAAATTTAATAATGTTGGCAGTCTTAAATATTTATAATCTGGTACCAAAAACCATCTTTTTTCTCTTATGGTGGTGAATTCTAATCTCACTATAAACTTGTAATTGGTACAATGCTCTGCTCTTAGTGAGGGTCTGAGCTTCTTAACCATCATCTAATTCTTACTTAACATATTGCCTGTTCACAGAACAGTCTGTAGTCACAATCCCAAATGATCCTCAGCAAGGCTTTTATAAATGAGAATTATAAGTAAGTAAATAAGATCCATTCAGATTAGAATCACATAGGAGAAAAAGACCACCACAGTTCAGATATACAAATTTAGCATACCTTACAATGTCAGAAAGAATTGATGGAGTAATTTTTTTTTTTGATGGAGTAATTTTTAAAAGTCAAAATTTGATAAGCAGGCATTTGCTCAATAAACATTAAGTCTGTGAAGAGCTCCACTGTGCTCTCTGGTACTTAGAGACAGCTGTCACACAGTACAGTGACCTCACATGAAAACCAAGATGGCTCTAGGTTCCCAGGTTTCTTATGAAATTGGGTTTTTGATATCTCGTTTCCAGAAACTTGATTACTTTTGTTGAACTGCTTATCAGTTAATAGCTTCTGGTAGAATCTGTTTCTGCTAGGAAATTCTGAAATGATGAGAAGTGCAGTGTACTAGTCTTCTCCGTGGTTTATGTCTGATCCTGAGTGCTGTAGAATGTTTGTGTCACTCAGTGTATGAAAAGGGAGTTCAGTTGATCACTGATTATGTCCAGCCAAGTCACTTGGTTTGGTGGAGCCCCTTCCACATGCCCATGTTATTCTCTAGGAATACCAAGATGTCAAAAAAAATTCCAGTCTTAAGTAGACCACAGCTTGATCATTACAAGTTGATGATTGTAATATAGCTGATTGTAATGATGTAAATGATGAATTTTTAATGAAACTGTTAATTGGCAGAAGTGGACAAGGGCATTCCAAGCAGAGGGAAAATCATGAGCAGGAGCAGTTCAGTGCAGTGAGATACAGGGTAGGTGTGTATGGGGCAGTGATGGGGAGTAAAGAGCGTGCCTGAAACACAAGTGGGAAGAACTTTGTATGCTTGACCAAGGATCTGAACTTAATCTCATAGACACTGCAAGCTGACAAGAAGTACCATGAGAAGATGGGGTTTCTGCAGAGGTAGCTGGGGAAGGTCATTCAGGCAACAATGTGAAGGATTGATGGGGTGGAAAGAGTCAGATGATGAGCACCTGAACTAAGTTAGTGACACAGGAGTAGAAAGTAAGCAGGGATAAACAGGATAATAAGACAAATAGTATATTAAGATTTAAGCCAAGTAGAAAATATAGATATATGAGCACAATAGAATATTCGGTAAAGTACTAAATTGTATCAGATGAAGTACTCAAATATATGATACAAATGTGCCATGGTTGTGAAGTGTGTAGGAGTAGGTCCTAAAGGTTTTGTGTGGTTTGAGTAGACAGAAGAAATGGGCAAAGCCTCCAGTCAGTCTTTCTACTTTTTTCTCTATTTTTAAATATGAGGATGCTAATTTGGAACAGAAGTTTTACTTAGCATCTTTTGGCTTAGGACTCAAAAGAATCATAGGCATTTATGGATCTTTATTTGGATATTGAAATGCTCTTTATTGAACTGCACGTTATAGTCACAAACCAAGCTTCCAGTCCAGCAGTCTGGGGTTAGGCCTGGTCATCTCTGTAAAACTCTTCCAGGAACTGCCTTGTCCTGCTAGTAGCAGGATCTGGTGGAGTAAAGCTGTTGTAGGCTCATAGCAACAGAAAATTGATTTATTAGTACAGAAACTTAGGCAAATTATTTAGAGAATATTCATTCTAGAAGATTTCATGATTTTCTTTTCTTAGGGTCATGAATATGACTTCTGTTTTTTGTGTGGTAAATACATGAAAAGGCTATTTAATATTACTGTTACAGAGTTTATAAATCTGACTTTGTAAACATACACACAGAATACATATTAGATCAGTATTATGAGTTAAAGTATCTAATAAGTTTTCCTTGCTTGTTTTTTCCTAGTTTGTTTGGGTTTAGAATAATGAGATATCTTGCTTTCTCCTTTAATCTTGCCTTAGAATGTTAAATTCTGGTTTTTAGTTATTTCTGCTATTAAAATTGTAAGCTAAGAAAATATTTATTCTTGAAGCCATATTTTTTATACCCATTAACAAACAACATCTAGAGTGATTGTTAATAACTTTCTGAGTATGACTCATTATGTGAGAAATCTATAAACTTTTATCCATCTATTATATTCACCTTTTATAACTATACTTTTAGAGTTGTAGGTGAAATGTTAGTTCAGTTTTGTTAGATAGTACATAACTATCTGTCCAGAGTCTCACTGGCATGGGGACAGGAAATTACTGTTAATGAATTTATCCATAGAATTGCAATAAGGAATTCATTTGTTATTAATGGTTTGAATTTAGAGATTATGAGAATTAACCAAGGAGACCTATAAAACAGGAGATGGTATGTTGGAACTCAACTTTCTGTGGTGTTACCTAATACTGTCACCAAAACGGTGTCTAACTTAAATTGAAAGGTCATTATTCTTTATACTAAATTATAAACTCATTACAAGGTATTCAAAATTTAAGGATCTCAGGTTGTCTTTAGCAGCAGCACATTCAAAATATGAGCCAACTCCTCGTAGAAGGAGCTGAATGTAGCTACTCGTAGAAGTAGCCGTGTTTTTCAGCTGTCTGTTGCCATTAAACCAGTTGCTTGATCCTGTTCTGGTTCCTCCCCTGGGTGGCTCAGCTCCCAGGGCCAGGCCTGCCTGGCTTCCCATATGCATCTTTCTCTCTTCCTTCCCATTTGGAGAGGCTGCCATACGGTGCCTTTTCAGTCCTTTCAGAAATTTGTTCTACCAGTTCCTTAACTGCTCTAACTAGCCTTGCCACTCATGACTTAAGTAGAGGATTATCAGATTTATTATAGTCATGAAAAGTTTAAGTAAAGTATTAGAGTAGGAGTGTTACTTATCCTAACTTAAAAAATGAATTCCTTTGTGGAAGTTTTATTCATGAAATTTAAACAGTTCTGTGGAACTAATCTATATAAAGTATGTATTGTGCCTACTGTTAAAATATGATGGGCATTTCATTAACTTTGTTTTATACATGAAAAAGAAGAGTGTCAAGTTTTCTTGAGCAGTTTAGTGAAAATGAGTTCAGTCTGTTACTCAGTCTTTGGATTCTCATATCATTTCACAGTTTGCCTTTGAATATTGTCGTGAAGTGTGTAAGACCAATTTTTTCTTCACATCTTTAATCATTCAAAGTTAAAATGTACTTTTTATAAAACAAATCAGGTTCTTAAGCATATATAGTAAGCTTGATTTTTAAAATATAATTCTGGAATTTTTAATTAAAAAATTCTCATGCCTAGCTTAGTGTGAAGGAGAACTCTGTCCACTAGTTTTTGAAGTATTGTTAGTTTTGGTTATTTCATGGTATCTACTTGACATTTTTAATACAAATTCTGTATGTCCTCCTATTTGTCTGTAGGATACTGCTATTGTTCATCCAGTTCCCATTCGTATGACTCCAAGCAAAATCCACATGCAGGAAATGGAACTTAAAAGAACTGGCAGTGGTAAGGAAACTGTTGCTGGGTTGTTTTTCAGTTTAGTATGTTGTGTTAATATTTTAGGTTAGCATCAAACCAAAATACACAAGCAATCATTCTGAGTTCAGATTCCTTTTGCTAATTACTTATTTTTAACATAGTACTTTCTATGGCAGTATATGTATTATGTGTATGTGTATATTTTTAAATGTAGCAAATTATTGAATTTAATTTATAAAATTTTAAATAAAGACAGTTGGAAAACGTGACTTTTCTAATACCCTCTGTATTTTAATGATCATGCTTACAAATCTACATTGAAAATGTGTTCAAATTTTAACTGAAGAGGTATATGTTAAAATGAATTTTGTCTTTGAAATTGTTTATTTTGCTTTAATTCTTGAAGTTTCTCCTCATTTTAGATTAAATGTTTTAGTTAGGGTCTCTCAAAAGTAGATTTGTTTTCTGTGTAGGTCAACAACAATAAATTAATGACCCTGTGGTTGTTTGTGTGGTGCTTTATTTAACTAATTGCCCTAAGGGATAAAATTAACAATGTATGAACATGCAGCTTGATTTTTTCATTATAAGGTATCTTCTGTTGTGGCAGATAACAAATTCTATATAAACAGGTTTATATTTATCCTATTAAAATATTGCTTTGTCTTATATGTCACGGATTTACTTGCTCCTTCTTCAGAGTATTAAAATGAAGTCTTGTTTTATACTCTGAGGTTTGTGAATTTATTAATTCAGGTACCTATATCTTGTATGTTTACCTATTAATTCTCTCCTAGATCATACTAATCCCACTAGCCCATTGCTTGTGAAAACATCTGACCTTTCAGAAGAAAATAAGATAAATTCATCAGTGAAATTTGCTTCTGGAAATACTGTAGGTAAGTGAAAGAATTACATCTTCCATGTGAGATTTATTTTGTTAATTTATTTCTTATTGGAGGATAATTGTTTTACAGTGGTGTGTTGGTTTCTGCCATGCGGTCACCATGAATCATTCATAGGTATACATACATGTGTTCCCTGCCTCCCACCCCACCCCATCCCACCCCATCCCTCTAGGTTATCACAGAACGCCAGGTTGCACTCCCTGTGATATACAGCAACTTCCCATTAGCTATATGTTTTACATATGATAATGTTTGTATTTCAATGCTACTCTCTCAATTCATCCCACCCTCTTCTGCCCACACTGTGTCCATAAGCCTGTTCTCTATGTCTGAGTCTCTTTTCCTGCCCTGCAAATAGGTTCATCAATACCATTTTTCTCGATTCCATATATGTGCATTGATATATGATATTTTTCTCCTTCTGACTTATTTCACTCTGTATAAATGGTTCTAGGTTCATCCATCTCACTAGATCTGACTCAAACTCGTTCATTGTTATGGCTGAGTAATATTCCATTGTATATTTGTACCACAACTTCTTTATCCACTCGTCTTTCTACAGAGATCTAGGTTGCTTCTGTGTCTGAAGTGAACATTGCAATACATATGTTTTCTTCGGTTATAGTTTTCTCAGGGCATATGCCCAGTAGTGGGATTGCTGGGTCATATGGTAGTTTAATTACTAGTTTTTAAAGAAATCTCTATACTGTTCTCTATAGTGGCTGTATCAGTTTGCATTCCCACCAAGAGTGCAAGAGGGTTTCTTTTTGTCCACATTCTCTCCAGCATTTTTTGTACATTTTTTGATGGTGGCCATTATGATTGGTGTGGTAATGATACCTCATTGTAGTTTTGATTGCATTTTTCTAATAATAATTGATGTTGAGCATTTTTCATATGTTTACTAGTCATCTTGTATGTGTTCTTTGGAGAAATGTATGTTTAGGTCTTCTGCTCGGTTTTTGATTGGTTTGTTGGTTTTTCTGATACTGAGCTGCATGAGTTGCTTGTATATTTTGGAGATGAATCCTTTATCAGTTGCTTCATTTGCAGTTATTTTCTCTTGTTCTGAGGGTTGTCTTTAAATCCTGTTTGTGGTTTCCCTTTGCTGTGCCAAAGCTTTTAAGTTTAATTAGGTCTCATTTGTATATTTTTCTTTTTATTTCCATTACTCTAGGAGGTGGGTCATAGTGGATCTTGATATGATTTATGTCAAAGAGTGTTCTGCCTATGTTTTCCTTTAAGAATTTTATAGTTTCTAGTCTTACATTTATTTAGGTCTTTAATCCATTTCGAGTTTATCTTTGTGTGTGGTTTTAGGAAGTGATCTAATTCCTTCTTTTACACATAGCTGTCCAGTTTTCCTAGCCCCACTTATTGAAGATACTCTCTTTTCAATAAAAGATTTTTCATCCTATAGTCTAGCCTCCTTTGTCAAAGATAAAGTCTTACATCCTTTGTCACACCTGCCCATAGGTGTGTGGGTTTATCTCTGGGCTTTCTGTCTTGTACCGTTGGTTTGTATTTCTGTCTTTGTGCCAGCACCACACTGCCTGGATGACTGTACATTGTAGCATCGTCTGAAGTCAAGGAGGATGGTCCCTCCATTGCTGTTCTGTCTCAGGTTTGCTTTGGCTGTTCAGGGTCTTTTGTGTGACCATACAAATTGTGGATTTTTTTTCTTCTAGTTCTGTAAAAAACGTCATTGGTAATTTGATAAGGATTGCTTTGAATCTGTAGATTGCTTTGGGTACTATCATCATCATTTTCACAATATTGATTCTTCCAATCCAAGAAAGAACACGGTATATCTCTCCATCTGTTTATGTTGTCTTTGATTTCATCAGTGTCTTAATAGATTTTCATATATTGCTTTTATATTTCCTTAGGTAGGTTTATTCCTGGGTGTTTTATTCTTTTTGTTGCAGTGGTGATTGGGATTGTTTCCTTAATTTCTTTTTCTGATTTTTCATTCTTAGTGCATAGGAATGCAAGGGATTTCAGTGTATTAATTTTGTATACTGTGACTTTACTAAATTCACCAATTAGCTCTAGTGATTTTCTGATGGTATCTTTAGGGTTTTGTATGTAGAGAATCATGTCATCTGCAAACAGAATTTTACTTCTTCTTTTCCAGTATGGTTCCTTTTATTTCTTTTTCCTCTCTGATTGCCGTGGCTAGGACTTCCAAAGCTATGTTGTTAATAATAGTGGCGAGAGTGGGCACCCTTATCATCTTCTTGATCTTCAAGGAGATGCTTTCAGTTTTTCACCATTGAGAATAATGTTTGCTGTGGGTTTATCATATATGACCTTTATTATTTGAGATAGGTTCTTTCTATTCCAATTTTCTGCAAAGTTTTATCATAAACGTGTGCTGAATTTTGTCAAAAGCTTTTTCTGCATCTGTTGAGATTATCATATGATTTTTATCTTTTAATTTGTTAATATGGTGTATCACATTGATTGGTTTGCATATATTGGAGAAGTCTGGCATCCCTGGGATAAACCCAATTTGATCTTGGTGTATGATCCTTTTAATGTGTTGCTGGATTGTGTTTGCTAGAATTTTGTTGAGGATTTTTACATCCTATGTTCATCAGTGATACGGACTGTAATTTTCTTTTTTTGTGATTTCCTTGTCTGGTTTTGGTGTCAGGATGATGGTAACCTCATAGAATGAGTTTGAAAGTGTTCCTTCCTGTGCAATTTTTGGAAGAGTTTGAGAAGGATAGCTCTTCTGAAAACATTTGATAGAATTCACCTGTGAAGCCATCTGACTTTTGTTTTTTGGGGAGATTTTTGATCACAGTTTCAATTTCAGTGCTTGTGATTGGCTTGTTCAAAATTTTAATTTCTTCCTGGTTTAGTCTTGGAAGGTTGAACTTTCCTAAGTATCTGTTCGTTTCTTTCAGATTGTCCATTTTATTAGCATATTGTTGCTCGTAATAGTCTGTTATGATCCTTTGTATTTCTGCATTGTCTGTTGTAACCTCTTCTTTTTCATTTCTAATTTTGTTGATTTGAGTCTTCTCCATTTTTTCTTGATGAATCTGGCTAACGATTTGTCAATTTTGTTCATCTGCTCGAAGAACCAGCTTTTAGTTTTACTGATTTTTGCTATTCTTTCCTTTATTTTTTATTTATTCTCTGATCTTTATGATTTCTTTCCTTCTGTTAACTTTGAGATTTTTTTCCTTATTTTTCCAGTTGCTCTAGGTGTAAGGTTAGATTATCTATTCAGTGTATTTCTTTTTTCTTGAGGTAGGACTCTATTTCTATAAACTTCCCTTTTAGAACTGCTTTTGCAGCATCACATAAGTATTGAGTCATCATGTTTTCATTATCATTTGTTTTTCTAGGTATTTGTTTATTTCCCCTTTTATTTCTTCAGTAACCTGTTATTTATTTAAAAACATATTATTTAATCCCCGTGTGTTTGTGTTTTTTATAGCTTTTTTCCCCCTGCAGTTGATAATCTCGTCTCATAGCACTGTGGTCAGAAAAGATGCTTGATATAATTTCAGTTCTCTTAAATTTACCAAGGCTTGATTTATGACCCAAGATGTGATCTACCCTGGAGAATGTTCCTTGTGCAGTTGAGAACAAGGCTTATTCTTCTGCATTTGGATGGAATGCCCTAAAGATAACAGTTAGAGCCATCTGGTCTAATGTGTCATTGAAGGCTTATGTTTCCTTGTTAATTTTTTGTTTTGATGACCTGTCCATTGGTGTATGTGGGGTGTTAAAGTCCCCTACTAATTGTATTACTGTCAGTTTCCCCTTTTATGACTGTTAGTGTTTGCCTTATGTATTGAGATGCTCCTATTTTGGGTGTGTAAATATTTACAATTGCTATGTCTTCTTGGATTGATCCCTTGATCATCATGTAGTGTCCTGTTATTCTTTGTAATATCCTTTATATTAAGGTCTATTTTGTCTGATATAAGAATAGTTACTCCAGCTTTCTTTCAGTTTCCATTTGCATAGTATATTTTCTTCCATCCTTTCACTTTCAGTCCATATATATCTCTAGGTCTGAAGTAAGTCTCTTGTAGACAGCTTATATACAGGTTTTGTTTTTTGTAGCCATTCAGCCAGTCTGTGTCTTTTGGTTGGAGCATTGAATCCATTTACATTAAAAGTAGCTGTTGATGCATGTATTCCTGTTGGCATTTTCTTACTGTTTTCGTATTCTCCTTCTCCTGTGTTTCCTGACTATAGACGTCTCTTTAGCATTTGTTGTAAAGCTGATTTGGTGGTGCTAAATTCTCTTAACTTTTATCTGTAAAGCTTTTAACTTCTCTATCAATTTTGAATGAGATTATTGCTGGGTAGTGTAATCTTGGTCATAGATTTTTCCCTTTTGTTACTTTAAATATATCCTGCCATTGCCTCTGTCTGGCCTGTAGAGTTTCTATTGAAAGATCAGCTGTTAACTGTATGGAGTTTCCCTTGTATGTTACTTGTTGCTTTTCCCTTACTGCTTTTAATATTTTTTCTTTTTGTTTAATTTTTGTCAGTTTGATTAATATGTGTCTCAGCATGATTCTCCTTGGATTTATCCTTTATGAAACTCTCTGTGCTTCTTGGGCTTGATTGACTATTTCCTTTCACATGTTAGGCAAGTTTTCAACTATAATCTCCTAAAAAATTTTCTTAGACCCTTTCTTTTTCTCTTCTTCTGGGACCCCTTAATTTGAATGTTGGTGTGTTTAATATTTTACAACACAGTCCATGGAATTATTCAGGCCAGAATACTGGAGTGGGTAGTTTAATATTATTCCAGCAGTCTCTGAGAGTATCCCCAATTCTTCTCATTCTTTTGTGATTATCCTGCTCTTCAGTAGTTATTTTCACTTATTCTGTCTTTCAGTTCATTCTTCGGCTTCAGTTGTTCTGCTGTTGATTCCCTGTAGATTATTTTTAGTTTCAGTAATTGTCTCTGTTTATTCTTTGTTTCTTCTGGGTCATTGTTAAATGTGTTAAATGACTTGCATTTTCTCCATTCTATTTCCGAGATTGTGGATCATCTTTACTATCATTACTCTGAATTCTTTTTTGGGTAGTTGGCCTGTTTCCTCTTTGTTTATTTGGTGCTGTGGGTTTTTACCTTGTTCCTAAATTTGCACAATATTTCTTTGCTTTTCCATGTTATCTAACCTTCTGTGTTTGACGTATTCTCTCTTGTTCTTGGTCTTGCCATCAGCGGGTGTGGTTGGTCCAGTGGTTTGTGTAGGCTGCATGTTGGGAGGGACTTGTGCCTGCCTTCTGGTGGGAGGAGGTATTTTTCCCCCTCTAACTAGCAGGCCTGTGTGAGTGGTGTGTGTTGGGGTGTCTGTGGGAAGCCTGTCTCCTCTTGAGGTCTTGCTTGTTGTTTGGGTAAGGTGCCCTTCGCTGGGTGCTGCCGGCAGTTGAGTGGTGCCGGGTCTTGGATCCAGGAAGCGGCCTTCGTGGGAGGTCTCGCTAATTAATACTCCCTGGGATCAGGAATTCTCTGGCCGTCTAGTGTCCTGGACTCAGTGCTTCCAACCCAGAGGCTCAGGCCCAGTCTCTCATTGAGGAACCAGGATCCCGCAAGCTGTTTGTTATGGCAATAAAGGAGATTAAAACAAACACATACAAAAAACAACCCCAGACAAATGGTAAATGCAAAATCAGACAAATAGTAACAGAAACAAAGGGACATACACACACAAAACCAAAATAGTGCAAAGAAAACGAAGTACAAGAGAGTGACCCTGTGAGCAAAGGAAACCATAAGTGATAGCAACAAATTAAAAACAGCACTAACTAAACAGAAAACAGGACCAAAGAAGAGAGCCAGCTGAGGAATAAAGCAAACAAACTGCCAAACGTGATAAAAGAAAGAAAAAAACAGAAAAGTACTGTTAAAGTATATAAAAAAGATTTATATATGAAAAAGAATATATACATAATAATCTTATTGTATAGTCTATATATATGTATATATATTAATATCTATAAAAAGAATATATTGTATACAATAGTGTATATATTGTATGTATATAAGAGGAACTAAAAAGCCTCTTGATGAAAGTGAAAGAGGAGAGTGAAAAAGTTGACTTGAAGCTCAACATTCAGAAAACTAAAGATCATGGCATCCAGTCCCATCACTTCATGGCAAATAGATGGGGAGACAGTGGAAACAGTGTCAGACTTTATTTTTTTTGGGCTCCAAAATCACTGTAGATGGTGATTGCAGCCATGAAATTAAAAGACGCTTACTCCTTGGAAGGAAAGTTATGACCAACCTAGATGGCATATTAAAAAGCAGAGACATTACTTTGCCAACAAAGGTCCGTCTAGTCAAGGTTACGGTTTTTCCAGTGGTCATGTATGGATGTGAGAGTTGGACTATAAAGAAAACTGAGCTCTGAAAAATTGATGCTTTTGAACTATGGTGTTGGAGAAGACTCTTGAGAGTCCCTTGGACTGCAAGGAGATCCAACCAGTCCATACAACCAGTCCATCCTAAAGGAGATCAGTCCTGGGTGTTCATTGGAAGGACTGATGCCGAAGCTGAAACTCCAATACTTTGACCACCTCATGCGAAGCGTTGACTCATTGGAAAAGATCCTGATGCTGGGAGGGATTGGGGGCAGGAGGAGAAGGGGACGACAGAGGATGAGATGGCTGGATGGCATCACCGACTCGATGGACATGAGTTTGGATAGACTCTGGGAGTTTGTGATGGACAGGGAGGCCTGGCATGCTGCAATTCATGGGGTCGCAAAGAGTCGGACACGACTGAGCAACTGAACTTAACTGAATATATAAATAATATATATATCTTATTATGTATAATTTATATATAATAAAGAAGAAGGAAACAACACGAAACAACAACAAAAAAGAAAAAGCCCCACAGATCTGCAAAAAGCCAATGTAGAGATAGATGTATATGAAGGAAATAAAATGTGTTTTTAAAAAAATTCTCAAAATCTTAAATAGATATAATAATAATGAAGTCAACAAGCACAGCATCTGAGGAAAGAAAACCAGAATCAACTACAGAACAAATCAAAATATAAGAATAATAATAAATGTTTTTCTCAAGTCTCAACTGTCAGCATCCTTTCCCCTACTGTGATTCACAGTCCACTTCCATCTTGCTAGGAAGCCCTCCAGTGTTGGGGGAGCTGGTCTCTAGACCAGCTGTGGGGACAGCACAGACTCTAATCTAGTTCTACTCCTGTAGGTTCTTGCCTCCAGTGTCCACAGCTGTCAGAGCTAGGGCATTTTGTTTTGTGGATACACTCGTCCTTCTATGCATTCCATAGACACAAGTGTCTGCCTAGTTGATCATGTGGATATAATCTCTAGCTCATATAGCTGGTGAAAAGGTTTTCAACCCTCTTTCTTGTCCACTCTGCCCCTGGAGCTCAATTGTGGTTTTATCCCCACCTCTGCTTGTGGGTCATTTACAAGAATTAGTTCCTGAGGCTGCCCTCTAGGACTTGGGTCTGCCCCAGGGAGGACCGGGTGTGGAGGTGGTGTGACTGCTTAGGTCACAGGGACTCTGATGGCACCAGATATGCAGGGAAGCTGGCAGCCACGGGCACGGGAGATATGATGCTATTAGAATCTTTTTCTGGCTTCTGGCAGCTGGCATTCCAAGGGCCTGATGGGGGTCCTTCTCTGTTGCTTGGCATGTCAGGCACTCAAATGGCCACCTTCTCTGGGGTATTCCACTGTTACTCAGCTGCTCATGCCAGCATGTAGGGAGAGAAGTGATGGTTCCGGTCCTTGTGTGCGACTCAGCAGTAGCACTGCTGCCTGACTTTATTCCAAAGGCATTCCCCACAGCGATCTCCTCCTTCGCATCCCTTCAGGCTGTTTCCCCAAAGTCAGCAGCAGTCCTTACCCTGGGATTGCGCTTACTCTCCAGCTCCCAGCTGCTCTGCGTTCTGGCAGACTTGTGTCCCTGCCTGGCCTATGTAGGCCCACGGCACAGATTGTCAGTGTGGTTCTCACGCCATTCAGACTGTCACAGATCAGCTCCTTCACTCTCCCCAACAGTCTCAGATGCTTCCCCTTTGTCCCAACCGATTGCCCTGATGTGGGGATACCACCCCTTCTTCCACTTCCCCACCTACTGGGTACAGGTTCAGTTGTGCTAACTCTCCTCCTCTTCCCTTCCCTTCTTTGTCCTACCCAGTTTTGTGTGGATCTGTATATTCCTTTCCGGTGGTCAGGGACTCCTACTAACTCTAAGCTGGTGCTCTGCAAGATCTTCTGCATCTGAAGATGTATTCTTGATGCATCTGTGAAGAGAGGTGTACTCCACTTCCACCTGCTCTTCTGCCATCTTCTCTTATCCTTGTCTACATTTAGCATCTGAATAATTTGAATATATAACCATTTAGTATTATCTTCACTGGATAATGTAGGGAATAGTCAATCCTTTTAAAGACCTGTACCTTCTGTATTAATAAATGGATGCCTATTGCCACTGCAGCTGCCTCAAGGCAAGCCTCCTGTTGGCCATCCCTCTCAGCTAGCTCTTCCCCACTAACTCCTTTCTTCCTCTCTCAGGAAACTGTGTACATGTTCATTCAGTCATTGTTAATGGAATACCATTAATATGTGTCAGACTCTGTTCTAGACACTTGAGTATTCAGCAGTAAACAAAACAAAAAATTCTTTGCCCTTACGAAGTTTGCATTCTGTAGGGGAGATAACAGAAAAATAAAATAAAAATAACTTGTATCTTAAGATATAGTTAACACCCTGGATAAAAATTAAGTTGTGAAAGGGGAGGGGGAGTGACAGTTTAAGTAAGGGGATCAAAGAAAGCCTTACCAAAAAGTAGCATTTGAGTTAAAACTTGAAGGAGATGAATTTAACTGTGTGAGTATCTTAAGGAAGGACGTTTTAGGCCAAAGGAATAGCCAATATGGAGCCCTGGTTTAGGGACGATGCCTTCTTTAAATCTACTAGAAACAGCCAGCAAACACCAGAACTAGAACTGGCATGTGGGAGAATGGTAACTGGGGAGCAGTATAAGACTGACTTCTACCGAGAAAGAAGAAATGCCATTTAGAAGGTTTCTGAATGGAGAAGTGATGTAACCTGACTTTCCTTTTTTAACAAGATCATTCTGGCTGCTATATAGGTAATAGACCAGAAAAAGGCAAGAATTCAAACAGGGAAAGACCATTTTAGGAAACAGTTATATTAATACAGGCAAGAGAAGATGATGACTTGGCCTAGGGTGGTAGCAGTAAGAAGTGCTAAGAAGTGGTCAGATTCTGGCTAGATTTTGGTAGGAAAAAACCACAGGATTTGCTTACCTTTGTGATACAGGATGTGAGGGGTGGGGGCATGGGAATCAGGGTGATTCAAGGGATGTTAGCCAGAGCAACTGGAAACTGAAGAAGTCTGTTGTAGTAGAAGATTTGTGGGAGAAAGGGTAGGAATTCAGTTTTGGACGTGTTCAGTCTGAGATGCCTGTTAACAACGTCCAAATGAGAATGTGTTAATTTTAGCATCATTCCTGTACCAATTAGTAAACTTCCCAGTGATTTGACAGGAAAAAGAAGTGGGATACACTTTGAAATGAAACTACACCAAATAACCAGTTCCTTGCATTTATAACTCTTGAAAGGTATTTAGTAGTATTTCTTCAGATTATCCCTAGAGTTTCTGTTTTAAAACTTCTTTATTGTTTCTTAACTGTTAGTCTGATTCTGGGGTTCTCTGCTCCTTTATAAGATTTTGAGGAAATTGAAAATATGTCCTCAGGTGAAAAATTGGAACCCTCTGCTTAATTTCATAAGTTTTATCATTGTCTAAGCACAGTTTATTCCTTTATCAATTTTTTTAAAATTTACATTAACAATTTTTAAGTTCGCTTTTTAACTTAAAATGCTTCTAATTTATCCTTTAAAATGAATTTTTTTCTTTATAAAAACTATTCACACTTGTAGAAATGTAATAAACAAAAATAAGAAAATACAAATTATAATCTCACTGTTCCACAAATGACCATAATTAACATTCATTGTCAACCGTAATCTTTTACTTTGTGCATATTTTTTTATGAAATGAAATTGTGATATATGTACTATTTTCTGCCCTGCTTCTGTGTAACTAATTTTGAATATTTCTCTATTATCAAATGGTAACATTTCTAGATTTTAATTTCTCTCTGTGCATAGTATTTTGTTGTATAAATACACCATTTATTTGATTTATATCTAATCTTTTATGGTTAGTAATACACTGATGAAACATTAACCTGTTGGCCAATCTTTGAATATCCCTGGTTTGAAACAGTAATTCAGTTACCTGTTTAGGGCATATAGAATAAAAAGTAAAGGAATGATTATTATTAAATAGGATATATCCCCTTTATCAGCAGATGGGTACAGTAGTTCAGACTCTTTTACTTCGGATCCAGAACAGATTGGAAACAACGTAACTCGTCAAAGGTTAGTGTTTCTGTTAATTAAAAAAGCATAATTAAAGTATTTTGTTACATTTTAATATTGAAAATTATTTGAAACCAAGTATACATTATTTTTGGAGAAGGAAATGGCAACCCATCCAGTATTCTTGTCTGGGGAATCCCGTGGACAGTGGAGCCTGGTGGGCTGCAGTCCATGGGGTCGCACAGAGTCTGACACGACTGAAGCGATTTAGCATGCATAAGTTATTTTTCTCAGTTCTTCACTTCTCTAAATGCTGTCAGGTTACCAATTGATTTATGTAAAAGGGAAATGATTTTTATTCTTTCCAAAGCAAAGCAAAAGGAATCGTTGTCTTCATGGTGTTCTGTGGGAGGTTTAAAATAAACTGATAACTTCTTTGCACTTGGTTTAATACAGTCCTTTTTTTGTAGCTGAGCAGTTAGTCTCTTTAAGTATGAAATGTGCAGGTTTCCTCTTAGAGCCGTATGGGACAAGTACCAAAATTTGGTGTTCTAAAATGTCATCTGGACACGCAGGCCAGTGTTGAGCTACCTACCCATCCTGAAGACCTGTGTCACATGTTAACATTTCAGGCACAGACAAAAATGATACGGGATAGGGTGAGGTGGCAAGGGGTCTGTCTCCCAGGGCTTCACCATCCTCTCAAAACTGCACAGGACAGAAGCATCTTTCTCCACTGCTTTTCATATATCGTGAGAGTCTTTTGCCACACACCTGGAGGGTGTATGGAGAGACTGGTAACGTAGACTCTCCAAGAGCTCACACAGTCAGAAGGCTGCTTCTTCATATGTCTTAAGGTTCTCTTTTGGGGTTTTAGTCTCCTTTTTGTTCCTATAAGTGAGGATCAGATTGTCTTAGTCCATGAGATTCTTCAGAATATAGAAGACTTTGGTGGCTAATAGCAGATCTCCAGGGTGAGTGAACATGAGTATAATCACCTCTAAAATGAGTGATTTTAAGATGAGATGGCATCTCACATAGTTGAGCCAAAGTATACCTCAGCTTACCAAATTTAAATACATTGAAAGATAACCGTATCTGTAAGTACAGTTTCTCTTCTTTGAAAACAGCTTTTCAGACTAATATTGCCTTTAACTGAATATGAAAACATTACACTAGGTTAGTAGTCTACCTTGAATTCATGTTAATAACTTTTTTTAAAGTTCTTTAAAATTTTGTTAAATGTATAATTAGAAGATTATTTGCTGTATTAAGTAACTGCTTGTTGAATGCACATCATAAATAATACTCTGTTCATTTAATACCTGTGTACCCTCTGGAGAAAATGTCACTCCAATAAGATCCTTTGCTGCTTAGCTAAGTTTGATTGCCTAAAAAGAAAAGCTGCAATATCAATAACGTGACCAGCTGTAACGGGGCCACTTTTGCAGGTCTCATTCAGGAACGTCGCCTGAAAACACCGCACCTCCACCCCCACCGCCACGGCCTCAGCCCTCTCATTCTAGATCATCATCCTTAGACATGAATCGGACCTTTTCCGTCACAACAGGTAGGAGTTAGAGAACTGTGATACAAATTAAATTAAATGTGTTAAATTGTTAAATATATTTAGTTGATTAAAGATACACAGTATTTTGTTTTCTCTTATTTTTTGATATTTATCTGAAGAAAAATTTTAAATTGAAAAAGTATCAGGTGAGAGGGAATTTTTTTTTTTTAATGATTATCTAAAATGTGAGTTCAAATGATAAAGATGGTAACCTGAGAGATGGCACAAGAGATTAAAAAATAAAAAGATCTTATGTGGAGATACTAAGGAGGAAAAGCTAATAAAATAGGTCTTACATTACATGACAGAGGAGAGAGAGGAGTCATAACTTACTCAGAGGGTTCAGTTTTTATATGACTGGTCTTACTGTTGGTCACAATAGAAAAGTTAGGATAGAGGGTGATGGTGTTCTGTTTTTGATATTATGTGTTTGGAGTGATGAGAAAGAAGAGAAAGAAATTGACAGGCCGCTGGACCTATGGGCTAAGCAAGATTGATCTATTATTTGAGAATCATTTACATAGAAATGGTAGACTAAAATGCTAAATGGAAAGAGGAGATTTGGAAGTCTTCATATTTGATAGCTAAAAGTAGTCAGAAAGGTGGGGAGAAGACCAAGAACGTGTAGTGTTAGAGGGACGGGGAGGAGCAAGACCAGCGCTGTGTGCACTAGAGCGAGGGAAGTGAGGTCTAAGAGGCTGTGAGATTCAACCGCATCCGGACACTCTGACGAGATGGATTTGGCTTCCAGTACTATACACTGGCATTTGAAATCTTTATCGTTTGATCACATTCCTTCAGCCTTTCTGCTTTACTGGCAAAGTAATTATATATATTTACAAAAAGAAGATTTGTGTATTCACACAGGACAGCAACAGGCTGGAGTTGTTGCCCAACCTCCTGCAGTGCCTCCAAGACCACAGCCCTCCCAGGTAATTCTCCTAGGTCTTCATTAGTAAGCATCAGTTATTATAGTCCCCTTGGTCAGTTTATCTGTTAGGTCTTTGATTCTATTCTATAATTATTTTGAAAATCGGGAATTGCCTGTCATTCTTAATGCATATTTAATTCGGAGAAGCTAGGTCTTTTCTTAGAGGATAAGAATTCCAATAATGATTTGGGTTGTTTTTTCAAAGAAGCTTAGAAGTGAACCAAATGATAGTGTCTTGACAAAGGAGGGTTTAGAAGAAGAATCAATGGATTGAGGGATAGGAAGTGTGTCATGTATGTCCTGGACCTAGTAGTGACTCCAGGTAACCTCCCTGCATCTCCCTGGATGTGCTCCTGCATCAGTGAATAAAGTGTTGCACAACTAACAGGTCAAAGTTCTTTCATCTGCATAAAACTATTATGTTCCAAAGTAGATTCTAGTTTGTAGCTTAGTTTTATGTGACTGACTGGCTACATTTTTACATGAATGAATTTGGTTGATTTTTCTGAGTTAGATTCTTATAATGAAATTGGTTGTTTGTAGTTAAAAATATGGTTTCCTAATTGTCAGAGATACTGAAATTTGAATATTCCAGTATTTATTTTATCTAAAGGGCCAATGAGAATACTTTTACTGTATTAAGGTGTAAAACGGAGTGAATTATCTCTTGACTCAAGAACCAGTCTAGTGGGAAAAACAGACCTGTAAGCAGTTATAATAGAAATACTATAGTAGACATACTTATAAAATGTTTTAGCATAGATGTCCTATAGTAACATCAGGGATCACACTGAAAAAGTCAAGTAAAATGAAGGAAGTTAGACGTAAGCAGAGACTTGAAAGATAAAATACTATTTCTTGAGGATAAGGCATTACAACCAGAAGGAGTGGCACAGAGGGTAAGGTAGGCCTGGCATATTCTTCAAGGAAAAGTATTGAGTTCAGTACAACTAGAGTGATGGGAAATAAAATTGAAGAGGTGAGGAAATGACAGAGCATCTCCTCTGTCATACTAAGACGGTGGAGTTTTTCTTGTAGGATGTGGAGGATCTTTTAAGGGCAAGCAGGGGAGAGACTTGAGATTCATTCCTTTAGCTTGCTGTGCTTCCTCTGTGACAGAACTCCTCACACTGTATTTTAATCCCTTGTTTACTTCCCTCGTCTCCTGCGCTAGATTATCAGCTTTGTTAGGGATGGACCTTATTTGTTTGGTCAAAAGTATAGGTACTCAATAAATTTAGTTTTCAAATGGAGACTTTAGGAGAATTGATCTTGTAAAAGAGTGGAGGACAAATTGAAGGCCAGTGCACTGGAGTGCTGGAGAGTGGCTATAGCACTGGTTTTCACACTTTAGAGATAATAGTCTTTTTAGAAACATAGTGAAACATATAAATACTGCTTTTTAAAATAATGACCCATTATGCAGCAACCTAATTTAAAAAATAGATGCAAGGAGAGAATCAGAGATTAAGGCCAGAATTTGTCTCCTTTGTTGCACATTCTTGGCAATAAGAACTTTGTTAAAGTATCTTTTAGTGTCTTAGCATTTCACTCAAGGTTTTTTAGAGCTAAATGTTACTGTAGCTCACTTTCCTGAATTTTCAGCTAATAAATCAGAGCATCCTTATAATAAATTTTCAAAGAAAAAGGCTACTCTGTGACACTAAGATCAGTAAAATATTTGCTCCTGTATCCTAAACCCTCCTATAGGCTCCTGGTCCCGTTGTGCATCGCCCAGTGGATGCCGATGGCCTAATAACTCACACTAGTACCTCACCTCAGCAGATACCAGAACAACCAAATTTTGCAGATTTCAGCCAATTTGAAGTATTTGCTGCATCAAATGTAAATGAAGAACAAGATGATGAAGCCGAGAAACATCCAGAGGTCTTGCCGGTCAGTTTTCAAGGGCTTCTCTAATTTTCTGCTGGGAATCTTCCAATATTATGCTCATAAGCTAGTCTTGAAACAGAGGAACCCCTAAAAGAGCAGATAATAGAAGGGACATCAGTGAGTAAAACACCTGCTGTTGCTGCTTTTAGAGGGTTTATATTCTGTAGATCAATGCTTCTCAATTTCTTACTGGCCTCAGACCACCTGCTGGTTGCATAAATTGCTTAGTAAGAATCAATATCTGGGTGAAGGGTAGATGTCACATGAAAAGATGTAACCATCTGGTTTTGGCTAAAACACTGTTCTGGGGGTTGCATTTTAATGCTGAGCATCTGATTGTGTGATTCAAAGATTTCCGTATAAGAAGAAGCTGTGGTTGCCATAGCTACACTCGCTGTGTATGAGAATAAGTCAGTTTATGGGGTTGCCTCTTAATGCTAAGCATCTGATTGTGATTTGGTGAAAATTGTATGGGAGTAAGTCACATCAGTTAGACAGACTTACAGACCACAGGATGCCAGAATTTCATCTTTGCAGCCAGTGTTCTGGGGGACTGTTTGGTTCTAGCAGCAAAAACTTCTCTATGAGGGACAAGAATCCCTGTCCTCATAAGTGTAAATACAGAGTCGGAGGAAACAGGGGAATTCTGAAGTTTGCTCTGATTATTCCAGTTTATACTGATCTTCTCTAATAGATTTAAAAAACTGACATTTGACTGGCATAATTTACATAAAGAGTTCTTACAGATTTGGTCCGTGGAAAATTTTCTGCCAGCTAGTTCTTCAAACCTGTAACTTTCCACCTGGCCAGGGGCTACTGGGGAAATGGGCTGCACCTCCAGGAAGGCAGACTGGGCCTGAGGTGGGAGTGGCGGTGTGCAGGGGGTGCTTATACATGCCCTCCCCCAGCCAAAGAACTTCCCAGACTTTGTCTGCCATCCCCTCGGAGATGTATTCTCTTCCCTCTCTGACCTAAAGGGGCAGATGCATGGTCATTTCACAGGGTAGTCTCAAACTCCTCTCATCTTCATCTGAGCTTCTTACTGTTAGAATGAATGTTTTCTAAACATTTTACTGTCTGATCTGTCACTTATATATTTATTCATATATGTATGTTACTTATATATAATTTGTAATAATAATATACTCATCTCTAGGTTGAAAAAGCTTCTGATCCCGCAAGTTCTCTTCGCGTTGCCAAAACAGATAGTAAAATTGAAGAAAAGACAGCTGCTAGTGCTCCCGCCAATGTGGTATACAAAAGTCTTTTATAGTATTGATTGTTTTATACATATAAAAATTACATGGTATAATTTGAAAAATCTTACAAATAAAGTTAGAGATCATCTAACCCGTTTCACTGCCTTAAACTGTAATACACATAGCCTGTCTCATCCACCTAGAGGTAGAGATGATAGCCTGTCGTTTGTATTAATGCGTGCCACAGGTTCTCAGATTCTGTGTGGTGGTTACGTTGTTTCAAGTACATAAAGTAGGACTTCCTTTTTTGTCATACTCAGTTTCTGTTACTTCAGTTCTGAGTGTGTAACAGGGAAAGATTATCAACCCTCTAAGGTTAGTATTGGGAGAAGGCAATGGCACCCCACTCCAGTACTCTTGCCTAGAAAATCCCATGGACAGAGGACCCTGGTAGGCTGCAGTCCATGGGGTCGCTAGGAGTCAGCACGACCTGAGCGACTTCACTTTCCCTTTTCACTTTCATTGGAGAAGGAAATGGCAGCCCACTCCAGTGTTCTTGCCTGGAGAATCCCAGGGACGGCAGAGCCTGGTGGGCTGCCGTCTGTGGGGTCGCACAGAGTCGGACACGACTGAAGTGACTTGGCAAAGTTAATATTATACTCTCTACTCTTTTTTTAACTGTCTTAGGAATAATTTTTTCCCAAAAATTTATTGTGAAAAATTTTAACCATACAGAAAAGTTGGAAGAATTTTATATTGTACAACAATAAAGCCACACCTTGATTGTACCATTAATATTTACTATATTTTTCTTCCAGTTTTTTTTTTTCTTCCAGTTTTATTAAGATATAATTGATACACAACACAGTTTAAGGTGTACAACATAATTATTTGACTTACATATATAACGAAATGACTATCAGTATGTTTAGTGAATGTTCTTCATTTCATATAAATACAGAATTAAAGAAATAGAAAACTATAACATTTTTCCTTGTGTTAATATACTTGCTTTATATCTGCATCCTTCTCTATATCAGTCCTTCTTACCTGCTGTTTGCATTTCAAAGCACATTGCAGATAACAGGACACTTCTTGAGAAAGAGATTTTGGTCACTTTTTTGTTACCACTGAGACAATACCCGGTAGTCAGTAAAACTGAGTGTTTCTGAAAGTACATAAATACTGCTTTCTGGGCACTGTTTTGTTTTTTTTTTTACTGTTAGTACTTCTGTAATTTTTTTAATAGTGAATTTTATTTTGTCAGTAAATGGCAATATATTAAAAATAGCATTTAACCAAAGGGATGGCAGTTGACTCTTGTTTTTACTTATTAACAGGTCAGATCAGGTTATAGTAAATACCAGACTGTTATATTTGATTCTGTTGAGGACAGATCTCCAATAAAACAGCTACTCATTTTTAAGAGTTATTGTATATCTTAAAGATTTTTTAAAGAGTTGCCTGGTTTTCCACTTCTTTATAAATTACTCATTAAGATAATGTGTCTTAGGATATGTGAATAGAAAACCCTGTGGTAATACTGGATGCATGTTTCTGGAGACTGCCTTTTATAGTTATTGAACAGATACATATTGAGTGTGTTATGTTAAAACTGAATATTATAGCCTTGAGTCACAGAATTCGGGCATTAAGGACCTTGTTATGTCACCCTGTAAAAAGTTTTGTCTTAATAGGTACATTTACAGTTGTGATGTCACTAGGAACATTCTTTCCCATTGTAATTTAAGTTAGCTGTTGCCACAAATATATAAATTGCTTTAAAGCAGGACAAGTGACCCATAACTTTTAGAGAATGAAAGGCTTAAAGAAAGCATATGATGTTGGCAAAGTGCTAACAAACCACAAATGTCTTCAAGAAATGCTTATTATTCATGAAATTCTTGTCTCCCAGAGCAAAGGCACAACACCTCTTGCTCCACCACCTAAGCCTGTTCGAAGGAGATTAAAATCAGAAGATGAATTAAGGCCAGAAGTTGATGAACATACACAGAAGACAGGCGTCTTAGCTGCTGTTCTTGCATCACAACCTTCTATTCCTCGGTAATCAAAGCTGTTCCTAAACATGTGTAATTCCTGGAAACAAAATGCACAGTAATTAAAAATATTAAACAGAAGGGAATTATGGTCAGTCTTGTCCTGTAGTTGAGCACAGGTCCTCCACTGTTCCCCTTTGAGAGTTTTCTCATTTATGAGTAAGTGGAATATTCTTCCCACTTTCCCCCCACTTCTGTTACTAAGTTCAACTCAAGTTACAAATCCTAGAGCAGACTTTAAAAATTTTTATATCGCTCAGTAACACTGATGTTTTAACTATGGTTGTTCTAGAATCAAGAATTGGCAAGCTAGAGCTCATGGGCCAAAGTCAACCCATGACCAGTTTTTGTAAGGGTTTTTACATTTTTGTTTAAAAAGAGAAAAAGAAAAGATACGAAAAACAGAATATTCAGCAGAAATGGTATGGTCTGCAAAACTTAAAATACTTACTATCTGACCATTAATAGAAAAAGTTTGCTTATTCCTGCCCTGCACTGACTTAAACTCAGGTGATTCTACAGAAAAGTCACTAAATCAATAACTACAGCAATTAAGCCTCTGAAGCTTAGTAGTTTTTGGTTGAGCTTTAAAACTGAACAAGCAAGGTTGAGATACGCTAGCAGGGCAAAGGTGCTCCCTCGGCTTCCTGGGATTGGCCATAGATCACAGGGAAGAATGGAATGAATTTAATAATAAGAATGAAGTTCAAGTTTTTTGCTCTCTTTATCTTCTCAGGTCTGTTGGGAAAGATAAGAAAGCTATTCAGGCATCAATTAGACGCAATAAGGAAACCAACACAGTTTTGGCCAGATTGAATAGTGAATTGCAGCAACAGTTAAAGGTAATGTAGTTTCTGAATCTTTCTTTGGAAAGTTCCGTGGAGTCAGAGCCTGTTAGTGTTGAACTAAGACTTGGAGGTGATCCAGCAGTTCTTATGCTAGTATGAAACTTTCCAAGTAGCAGGAGAAGTGTGGATCTAAAATGTTTTATATGCCTTTGAATCTTTTAATATTAAAAAGAATTTCCTGTACTAATTTCTTGTATGATTGCCTTATCCTATATGTATGTAAAGCATATTCCTAAAATGTTCAGTCCTGAATATTCATTGGAAGGACTGATGCTGAAGCTGAAACTCCAATACTTTGGCCATCTGATACAAAGAACTGACTCATTTGAAAAGACCCTGATGCTGGGAAAGATTGAAGGCAGGAGGAGAAGGGGATGACAGAGGACCAGATGGTTGGTTGGCATCACCGACTCAATGGACATGAGTTTGAGTAAACTCCGGGAGTTGGCAGTTGACGGGGAGGCCTGGTGTGCTGCAGTCCATGGGGTCGCAAAGAGTCGGATGTGACTGGGCTACTGAACTGAACTGAAAATGTTCGTTAACTTTCATAATGAAACGCAAGAGTAGAAATGTTGTGACCTCAGCTACCTCCAGGATCATATATGTGGCTCTCTACACACTAATTCTACAATGATTCGAGTATTGTTAACTTATCCTTTTATCAAAACAACTCAGATTCTATGAAAATGACAGGTCTGAAGAAGAGGGATGAGGGCAATTTAGATCATCTCTAAAACAGAAAAGACAAACCTTAAATAGAAATGGTGCTCAGGGCTAGTGTGTGCTTCTGTCATCTGTACTTGAGAGGATGAGTTTGTTTTCTTGCTTACTACTCATCATGATTTTTTTTAATCCCTATACATAAAAACTAACAAGCAGAATCATGTATGATTCATCAACATTATTAGACATTCACGTCTTAGAAACCAGTGGTTCTCAAACCTTAATTGTATACATGTAGGAAGGGTCCATGGTAAAATGAAAATTGTGACTCATGTCCAGTATGGAGAAGGGCCTGAGAGTTCTGCAGTTTTTAATAAACTTTCAGGTGAAGGAGATGCTCCTGGACAGTTGACTCCACTTTGAGTAGCAAGGTCGTAAACCATAAAGATGAGGAAGGAGTCCATGGAAATGTAAAATGAATACAGAGTCAGTTGAGTCCCGTAATATTCTGTTCATATTCCTTTTCTAGCATTTATCACATTGTCCATATCTATGGCACATTTGTGTCTCTGTCCTACTAACCTGAACTCACTGAGGCTAAGTCATAATCATTCCTGTTTACTGACCATGTAATATATTGTTCAAACCAAAGTACTTTTAAGAGAAAAGAGAGAAAGGAATGTGTTAAAGTGTAGGCCAGGACATCAGAGAGAAACTGAGACTGTCCTGGATAGGTTTATAACCATCTTGTCTCTGTCCTCAAAACTCCACACGTGGGGCATTTGATAAATGTATGTTAAAGGAATAGTATTCTTGTGTAACTCTTTGATCAAAGAAGATATTCATAGCTGTATTTGGTCCATTGTAACGGAAGAATGTGAAACTAAATGACAAGCTTTCTGGTAGCTTCCTTTAGGTGGAAGTTTTGTTAATGCATATTTTTCTGAAGAACTATGAAAAACCGTAGAAACATGCGTATAGAAGCTGTTTTTAAAAATCACTTTTCTCATTATCCTCTGAGAAAGTATGGTACCAAGTAGGAGGAGGTCATTCTGGTTAAAACATGATACTGTCAGTGTGATAGAGAAAAAGAAAAAAAGGATATGGCTGCATAAGTTGCTGACTGTCTGAAAAGACTGTCCCAAATCGACAGTCATTAGAAATTTTGGTTATAAAATACATTAATTCATTGTGAAACTGAAGCTCAAAATGAGGTGCAGGAGTTATGTTATGACCAGAGGTAATCACCAGGGGAAAAAATCTTTGTTATCCAGCTCATCTGCAGTTACTGCAAGGGGTGGGCTTTGTGCAAAATTCATGCATTAATAACCATCATCTGCAAATACTGGCTTTTCTAATAATGAAGGAAAGAACATTTGATTACCCTGATTTAAAGTAATGAGAAAAAAAAGATTTTAATTGATTGTGTTTTAATGTAGGCACCTAAAAAGAAACTTATGTTTCTAAAAGGAACTATGTCCCTTCATGCAGTGCTGCTGTTAGATGTGCCTGCGTTTTTGTATATGTTGAAATATAACTTGTCTTTCCATCTTTTTCAGGATGTTCTTGAGGAGAGAATTTCCCTGGAAGTTCAACTGGAACAGCTTCGACCATTCTCTCACCTTTAAGCCAGTTGCCGTTAACTGTGAACATACCTGTTTTTAAGCGGTTTTGGGTTCAAAGCCAATTTGGAGACCCAGACATTCAGCTCACTGCTTAATTCAACATTAAATTTTATGATTCTGTTTTGCCCTATATGTTCACCATTGTATTTAAGTATCTTTTATTTTTTAATTTCAACAATAAAAGGGTCAGGATGACTTTTTCTGGAGGGTGTATTGTGTTTGTTGGCACAGCCCCCCTCCCCCCTTCTTATCCCATAACTTTGGTGCATTATACTTATGTGGCCAAAACCTCACACTGCTTGGATTTACAGAATGGGTTTCTCATTTAACACCTTAAGCACAAACTCAGAAATATTTTCAAAAGGAGACAAAATTAAATAAACTGTCAATTTGTCTTTAGGCTTAATACTTAAAGAATCCAAAAATCTTTAAAATGTGTTTCCTATTTGATTTTTAATTTGAAAGAACTGTATCGGATAAGGCATACTTTAACCATAAGCTCTGCTGTAATCAACATCCTTCAAGAGTCTCATGGCACTTACAGGCTTTTTCATATCAACTTAGGGGGCAGATTTTATGTTTTCCTGATGAAAATTTGATCCGTATCACCTGTGACTTAAACTTTGTCGTGTGTGAGATTTTAATTCCTCAGCAGTCCTATAAAATTAGGAAATAACTGAAGATAGGCATTTTTAAATTGTCTGCTAGAAGCAAAGGGAAAGTGTTGATGCTGCAAGCCACAGAAGTACTGTCCAGTTGCAGACGTCACTTTTTGCATGATTTATGCACTAAACTCGCAATGATAAGCTTATGCTCATCAGTCTCTAGAAGTGTTTTCAAGTAACATGTTTTAGAACTTCTGAGGATCTTAATTATTCACTATTATAATAAATGAAAATTCCTTAAGATTCCTAGTTATCTTTAGCTCTCTTGTTACTCATTCTTTTGCCATGTTTTTCTTGTTTAGTCCCTAAGTCATGTCCAACTATTTGCGACCCCATGGACTGTAGCATGTCAGGCCCCTCTGTCCATGAGACTCTCCAGGCAAGAATGGAAGAGTGGGTTGCCATTTCTTCTCCATTCTTTTGCTATAGAGACTTTTCCTATTAACAAAGAGTTTCTAAAGTTTGTCCTATTCAGAATCATGTAGTGTCTCAGGATTTGTTTTCTATTATATGATAGTTCCATTTTGATCACATTTGTGAATTTACATTTATTGCTAACTAACAGCAGACATTCCTTTAATGTTTTATTCTGTCTGACATAGATGTTAAGCTGCATGGTTTTATCATAATAGTGTGATTTTACACTAGTTAAAAACAACATTTTAACTTTTGTACATTTTTAAACAAGAATTTAAATTTTTAAGAATTAGAAGGAATTTGTATTTTCGTTGTAGAAAAAAGAAAATGTTTAAAAAAGCCTACTTCACAATGCTAGACTGTACTAGTAGATTTCGTTTCCTTAAAGGAGAATTTGAAGCAAGGAGGAAACTGACAGCCAGAAGCTTCCAAGATTAATACAATATTATCTATCATTAAGTGAGTAAAAATATTACTATTGCATATATCATCTAAAGTTTCAAAGTGGCTAACCAGTTTATAGCTTCAGTTTATTAAATAATTAAATGAAAGCTTTAAGGGCCCAGAAAACTACTCAATACCTATTTTTATTTTTTTTTCTGTTTTAAATAGAATTGTCTTAATTTCTTCAGTTTTTACTCAGCTAAATTCCATTACAGGCAAATTTTGTTTTTGTTTTTTAGAAAGTACCCCCTCACCCTCTACCAAACAGCCTTCTAATTTAGCAGTGTAACAAATTTTTAAACCATTTTATTTGGAAGGTCTAAGAATTTAATTTTGCAACAAAGGAACACTTAAGAATTACAGAAAATTTTAGTGCTTTATAGTGGTATGTTTTTAATGCTCTCTGTAGGAATACATTCATATTATGGATATATGTGACCAGTTTTTTAGTAAAGTACTATTTAGATTTCTTATACATATTTTTAAAATCTATATTTCATGGAAATGTTAAAAGAGGTTGATAATTGGTAAGTCACCAACAGATTAAGACATTTCTCTAGACTGATCATTTAAGAAATACTTTTCATTATGACTTTATTTTTCATTAGATCAGAAAACAAATCTTTAAATACTCAATATCCTTATTCAGCCTTAGCTTTTGTCAGTCAGATTAAATAATACTGTCCATGAAAAACAGCTATCAAAAGAAGTGGTTCAAATTTTTACATTAAAATTTTTCTTATCCATTTCACCTAATTGAGCATAGATGATAAAATTTAAAAGTTAGGAGGAATTTTATGAGTCCCCCCTAGTTCATCCACGGATCATCCATGATGAACCATTATTCTGCTTCTTACTGGATCCTCTGTAACAGAAAACAACACACTTTGTCAGGGCAGATTGGCACCCCTGTTGTCTGAAGTCCAGACTCACTTTTCCATACTACTTTTGATGGCATTTTGGAGTACAGACAACCATAGAAATTTATCATCTTCAACTTCTGTTGCACAGATCCATTCATGTTTTGGACCTTGAAGAATAAATGCATTCTTGATAACTGTAAAAATATTGGAAGTACATAAATTAATTTTTGTAGGTAACAATCAAAAGGAAAAAATGTTTTAAAATTCAAAAGTTGATCAAGTCATCTTGAAGACTTTTTGAAAATTAAAGTTTCAAACACAAATCCAGTTTAGAGTATAACTTCCTAAATTACTGAAAAATTCAAATACAGTCTAAAATAAACTTGTCTTTATAATTGTTTAGTTATAATTAGCAATTATTTTTAAAGTAATAGATGATATAATATTCTTTAATTTCAGAAGGAACTGGAACCAGGAAAGGTCTTTACAAGAGTTATTGTAGATAAGATGCTGAGAGCTGGACCTTGGCCACCCTGGTATGAGCACCAGGACAGAATGAAGCCAGCGACGACTTAGCTGAATGCCCACTTTTAGCTTACGTTATGATGTTCTGACATAGAGCACAGCTGATTAAGGGGAGATGGAAGGAGACATGTCATGCACATTATGGATAACTAACCCTTCTTAACTGAGTTTGAAAATACTTATTTCTCAATAGGTGAAAATATTTATTCCCATGTTTAGTGTTCAGTTTTTCTCATGCTTAGATTTTAAATGGAGCCAAAGCTAGTGGAAAGCAGCTCTTTTTAGATTAGTTCCTTCTCTGAGATCTTAGTTCTAACTTTACCCGTAAGTCCTACCTTCACGTGCAGTGAAAAATATTGGAACAAAGGGTGTTATATTCAGATTGGCCTAACAGAAACAAAGGAAAAGAGATACAGATCTCTTTAAGATTGGAAAGTAGTGTAAGACAAAAACTAAAAGGTACAGTAGGTTTAAGTAGGATTTCTTTTTGTAACAACAATTATTTCTTCTGAGATTATTATGAGTTAAATGTTTGTTACTAAACATCATTTGCAAATGCATCCTTTAGAGAACTCGTAAATGCAAATTTACGGAAAAAGAATAGTCAAATCTGCAATAATCACTTAGTCCTAGTATAATGGAAAAGTAATAGATAAAAATTGTTTAACATCTACAAGCAATAGAAGGTAGTGGTTAAGGACTCCAGCTTCCCTGGCAATGATACAGGGTTATGTCTCCCTTTGTGACTTTGGAAAGCTGTTTTCCTAATGTGTAGGGTATGTGTCTGACAATGCCAGCATTCCTTTCTTTTGCTGTTTCAAAGGTAGAGGAAAGTTTACATTAATGAGATCCTGAAAATACTTGGGAAATTATTTGCAAATGCAAATTCCAGTTCTCTTCCTGCTTTTCTACTTCAATAGCTAATGAGTTTTATGTAATACAGCTTCTTAAAGGTGTTATCTCTTAGGAGGAAGAGAATACATACATTTGGAATCTGGTATGTCTTCTATGATTAACCTATGAAGTGCCACTGATGCAATGAATTGGTAGGTTGATTTTGAAGTCCTTTCAAATGGAGTATGAGATGTACCCCGACTAGAAACGAGCAGTGCATCGTTGAAGAGGAAAAGACTGAGATCACAGGTATGTTCATAGAGCCTGGTTTAAAAAAGAGAAAGAGCAGCTTAGTTTTACATATGCATACATATGTGCTTTGTCGCACACTTCACCATCTTTATGTTGATAAGCTCATCATCAGGGTTTTTCCCTCAGACCTTTGGACTGACTTTTTGAAATTCTCTGTATTTTTCTCCTGGGGTGAATAGTCCCTCTGTCTCCCAGACCAGTCATGTAGGTAGGCCTCAGGGTTCCTGGTGGAATGATTTGAGCTTATCCATTGGACAGTATCCAATCGATGCAGAAAAAAATGAACACTGAATTTTCCCAGTGTTACAACACAAAGTCAGGTTAAAGCTGTGTTGGTATTTTGTGTTTGATGTACTTAGGCAATCTGCGGAGAATGTTTTCATTTACTTTGGTTTCATCTTTAAGGGTAACAAGTTGGGTTAGAGAGAAGCACAAGAATCAGTAAGGTGTACAGTGTCTCAAGAAGAAACCAGGGGAGAAAAAGCATTTACTAAGTAGGAAAATAGAGAATTTTCTAATATCAGTTGGAGAGAAATTGATGAAAAGTTGGATTTAAGTAGCTCTTCAATTCTCCTGAGGTTGCTACCATGTCAGTGGTAGGTATTTTTTGGTCCCCAACCTCCATCTAGTATCCTCTGTGGTTTTCTGCTGATGGGGCCAGATCACAGTGTTTAGCAGGATTTCACTGTGCTCTGGTGTGGGTTACCTCATGGGAGTACTCAACCAAGCATCAAATGATGTACTAGGGAGGAATTTGGGAGAGCCTCACCCCATGTCCCCAATCTCTGTCCAGCACCAGGAGTGGCCAAGTGCAGCAAGCTCGTTACTTGGATGGAGGATAGCCCCCAAAAGTGTTTTTCTCTTAGAAGCATCAGGAAGTTACTCTAAGCAAGCAACTCAGTTGACTGGTTTATTGAGAGGAATTCTCTTATTTCTTATCTTCATCGTCTGTTTGATTTTTACGTTGCTGAGTTAGAACCAGAGAGAGTTGCACAGGAGTGACACCGTCACATCAGCAGGTACTGTCAGTGGTTTTACTGTACTACTCTTGTTTCACTTTTTGTTTGGCTCACGCCTCCCTCCACTTGTGTTACCCAAGTTACCAAACAGTATATCATCTTTCCACTTTTTTTTTTTTTAACCCATTCAAGTAGTCACTCAAATATGTATTTATGTATGCATCTATTTACAGGTAGGTGGTTTTGAGTATTATTCCAGGCTCTTTTCTTGCTTTTCCCAGCAATAGAAGTCACTTCAAGTTCTTTTTAATGACCAAGTAATAGCATGGATGGACCAGCATTTTTCTAACTCTTCCCTCACTGAGTGGGCATTTCTTTGTTTGCAGACTCAGGTCTCTCTTCCTTCTTCCCTCCCTCATTTCCTTTGTTTTTTCTTGATTGCCACTGTGAGCAATATTTGAAAAAACCAGTTCCTTACATATAAACAGACTCCTTACATGCACTGATATTTCTGTCAGGGTTTCCAAGGGTAAGATTGATTGACCAAATGGTTATATATATTTTTACCAAAGACTGACATAAAAGCTACTATAATTCACATTTAAAATCCACTCTGTATCATAATGGCTCTGACTTGTACAAACTTTATTGTGCCTCTGAATTACCCAGAGATTTTTGTTAAAATGCAAATTCAGTAGAGCTAGACTAGCCCGCGGAGAAGACAATGGCACCCCACTCCAGTACCCTTGTCTGGAAAATCCCATGGATGGAGGAGCCTGGTAGGCTGCAGTCCATGGGGTCGCGAAGAGTCGGACACGACTGAGCAACTTCACTTTCACTTTTCACTTTCATGTATTGGAGAAGGAAATGGCAACCCACTCCAGTGTTCTTGCCTGGAGAATCCCAGGGACCGACGAGCCTGGTGGGCTGCGGTCTATGGGGTCGCACAGAGTTGGACAAGAGTGAAGTGACACAGCGGCAGCAGCAGACTAGCCTGAGATTCTGTGTTTCTAACGGCTCCCTGGTGATGCTGGTTCGCCAACCACACTTGAGAGTATTGAGGCACTTAAGTCATGTATTTATTACAGCTGTGCCCATGTTGTGGGCAAAAGACTAGACTGGGAGAGGCAGTGGTGTAAACATTTTTAAGGAGTGCTTTGCTTCAGCTTCAGCTCTTGGGAGCGCGTTGGGGGTACAGCTCATGTTAGGTGTGTGGAGAGATAGAAATGCAGTGGTCATCCAACCACTGGAGCCACCTTTTTCAAACATTTCCTTCCCATATCTGTGGTTATGATTTAGGCTGGAGGGAGTGGGATGCTTCATATATACTGGTAGTTTGCAAGAAATAATGTTCCAGATTAAGTTGAGAGGTTATTCTGAGAATAAGGGAGCAAATAGAAGTAAGGATGAGGGAAAGGGGAAGCAAGAAAGGGGGTGCATCTAGATCGGTATGTGGTGAGCTGTATGTGCTGAATGGCCACGTTAGGCAAAAGAATTCCACCCATGTTTTTGACCCTTCATTGGCAATATTTTTACTCTTATTACTGATGAGAATCATATCATTTGAGAAAAATATTTAAAAGCTGTAATAAAACTTTGCCTTTCTATCTGAATGGCCAGGGAATGTGCCTACCAGGGTGCTTTGAAGATGTAGCTTTGAAAGGGGTGTTTGCTTTGGTAAACAGATGTTTGGTTTTTCACTTTGGAAGGGATAGCATTGAAAGGAAGTTAAATGAAGGGAGAATTCCAATTGCGTGACCCACTTGGACTGGGTGGGTGGATGGCCCAGAGGAGGGAAGGAGCAGGCACATTTATTGAACTTGGAGTTGAGGCCACTTGTAACCTGAGGACGTGAGCAGAGAAAGATAAATGCACAAAGAGGTTTTTATTATTTTAATCTGATTATGAAAGTGCTATTTAAGATACATATAAATGAATTTTACCTTGGAAAAAACTTTCCAAAAGCCATTTATACTCACCAAGAGCTTCAACAAGTTTCATCCAAAGACAAAAAACACCAGAACCCTTTAAAAAAAACCTTTATTCTTCCACATATGTAAAAGCAAATAATTTTGCCTTTCACATTGACATAATGGAACAACTGAAATGGAAACTCTGGATCCTACTCAAGATTCAGAAAACTGCTCCTGCTCAGATTCAGAAGAACCAACTCCACGGGTGGAGTGTTTACCTTGAATCTGGACAGGATTTCTTTGCTTTTTCACAAATAGACTCAATGACTCTGCCAAACATAGCTTAAATTCTTAACACCATTCTAGAAGTGTTTTGTCATTATTTAATCACTATTAATACGTTAGCCAGACCAAGAAACAAAGTACCCAACTTCCATAAATACATAAAACTTTAAAAGTAATTTTCAGAGCATAAACTTTGGCATGAACAGATGACAGGACGTCATTGGTTCTGTGAGCTAAGTGTTAGTCACTCAGTCGTGTCCGACTCTGCAACACCATGAACTGTGGCCTGCCAGGCTCCTCTGTCCATGGGATTTTCCAGGTAGGAATACTGGAGTGGGTAGCCATTCCATTCTCCAGGGGATCATCCCAATCCAGGGATCGAATCTGGGTCTCCAGCATTGCAAGCAGATTCTTTACTGTCTGAGTCATGAGGGAAGCCTCTGCAAGCTGACCTGAGTCAAAACTGTTTATCACCTTGTCCTCATCATCCACATTCTGACTAGTGGATCATAGTGGCTTTTGGCAGTTGCCAGGATAAAAATCAATTCAGAGCCAGAGTCCTGTATCCCTGAGGAATCTGGGTATTTCTCTTCCCCCAGTGCCCAGTTTTCTGGTCAATGACTATAGGTCCCTTTGGGTAAGCTAAAAGTAAAGTTAACAATATACATACTCTGTAGTTTAGTAATGTTTGTCCTCAAGAGGACTCAGAGTCTGAGCAGTGGATGGCTCTGTTTGGTGATCTAAAGCCATGCCTCTATTCACCAGTCTTAGAGGCTCCACTTTTGCCCTTGGCAACACCCCATTAGAAGAACAAAAGTAAACATAAATGCTTAAAAAATCAGCAAGTTTAAAGTCACACATGAAAATGTCAAAGTTCCAAGGTACATAAAGACTTAATCCAAAACTATGTGGGTTATATCTACAGAGAGACAAATGCCTCCAGGTTTCCTAGCTCTAAAATGACTCTCCCCAGAGCAAATTCTGTCAGTTAGAAACATGGACTTAGATAAAGAAAGATAAAAGGGAGCGTGTCTGAGAATGAACACATGAAGGTAAAATTAATTCTAATAATAAAAAACTGGAATAATCCCTAGCATGTGTCCTACTACATGGATGTGTTTAGAATTGCTGACTTGATATCTAGCTTCCTTCTCTTGTTGTAGCTCATTTCTATTGTTCCTGACCAAAAACAACAAAACAAGAAAACAAAAGCACTGGGACAGTGAGAAAAGTGACACAGTTGTGTGACTTGATTTCCATTTAAGGGAGTGGTTAAATCAAGGTGAAAGGACTGGTTTATTCCAACCTCTCCTCCAACCCAAATCCTGTCCTGGGCCTTTGGGGAACATTCGGTGAAATGTTCATTGAAGTAACAGGCAATCTGATTTTCATTTCTTTTATAGGAATTAATTTCTCTGCATTTGGTTGCTCTTTGTGGAGCTACCATCTTTGCCATTAATACTGAAAACATAGATTGGCAAACAGTTTTCTAAAACAAGAATTTAAAAACGATGGCCCCACTCTTTGCTTCTTGTAAATAAAGTTTTATTGGAACACAGCTACATTTGCTGACTTATATACTGTATTGTTTATGAAGATCATATTAATCATTATGTATTGTATTTATGTAGCTACTTTTGTGCTAAAATGGCCAAGTTAGGTAGTTGCCACAGATATCACTTGGTAAGAAAGACCTGGAATACTTACCATCTGACCTTTTACAGAAAAAGTTTGCCCATCCTTGTTGTAAAGGAGAAAAGGAAATGTTAGCACCGTCGCATCACAATAGTTTTTACACTACTGTGAGCACTGTGCAAACTAGACATGGGAGACCTCAATACCATGGTGGTCCCACGGTGAGACCTTTCGAGCGCTGACCTCAGTACCAAACCGCAGATAATTAATTGGCCTTCTGTTTCTCAGAGTTGAGCAGATCATCCATGTGGTATCTCACATCAGCTCTCCTCTCAGTAGGAAAGTGACCAAACCGGACATCCCATGTCTCGAGTTAGTGGCCCAGGCAATGACAGTTTAGTTTCTTACATTCTACGAAGTAGCTGCCTGGAATGTGAGTACGGTGATAAACACCTCACGTGTCTCAGAGGGGTGTGTGTGTAACCTTTCAGATCAACACAAAGATTTATTGTATATTTACAATATGACAGACGTACTGGATTCTGGGTACAAGATAAGTAAGAAACGCTCATAGCCATAGGATAGCTGAATATTTACCTTAAATAGAAACTTATGTCCTCATCACAGCAGTGAAGTTGGGCCACATCTTGAATCCTAATCAGATATCTGTTTGCTTCTGATAGAGTCTATGAAATAAATAAAAAGAATTAGAAATATATATATATATTTTATAAAATAAGTCTCACTACTGAGTAATCATATCCCAAAAGATCTAAGTGTTGAGTATAACTAAGTTCAATTATGAAAAAAGCATTGTTTTTAAAACTATACTTGAGGAAGTTGTCTAATTTTTAAAACTATTGAAATTATTTTTTTTATTATAAATGCTTTCCTACTACCAAAAATAAAGTGGGGATGTGGGTGAGTCAGAAGGGATCTATCAAGAAAAGGAAATGAATGAAATGTTACAAATTAAGATGTCAGGCTCTTTTACTGATCTAGCCATGGAGATGATCACTTGGGGCATATAGTGATCCAGAGATAAAGTTCTGTGGACTTTGTGAGCCCCAAGATTTTTGGATTTTCTGTAACCCAATCAATCCCATTACTCTTTCCCTTTTAGAATGTGCAGATCTAAACTAGGCAAAAGCAACTGCATTTTGCTTCCTCAATTTGGCCAAATAAAACCACAATCGTTGATATTTTAATTCAATATAATTCACATATTAGATTCCTGCTATATGCTGAACACTAGAAGACACTAGTTCATACCTGATGGAGCTCCCAATCTTGTGGATAAAGGACTGTAAGAAAGTGTGACAGGGAGGTGCAGGGTGCTGAGAATAGCTAGGAAGGGGCAACTCACACCTGGAGATGTCGGGGGAAACTTTTCAAGGCAGATGATGCTTGAACTGGATCTTTAAAGTATGAATAGGAGTTTATCCAGTGGAGCAGAAAAAGAAGCAATTTCTTAGAGGGAAGGGCATGAGCAAAACACAAATGTGTAGGGAGAGGCTGACATCACTAGAGAATTATGAGTGTGTCTGTGTGGTTTGATCATAAGGTGGTAGGCGAGGCAGTAAGAAGGAAAGCAGAATGAGTCAGATGATATTCCGTAGGTAACAGATAACTAACAGAGGACTTCTAGGATTTTTACAGATGTCCTCAGTGGGCAGAATCCTGCGCCAGATATTATGTGCAGGGAGATAGACAACAATAAAGACATGGCCCCACTCCTCAAAGCGGGTCATGAGCTCTGTAGTACCAAGCAAGGTGCTAAGACTACAGAGAAATCTTGGGATGGGGTCCAGCCCGCTTGTGCCTCTTCTCGTCTAGCATCCTTGCAGATAAGGATGTGGAATGTGAGAACTTGGCAGCACCTGGCACACACTCAACAGATGTTAGCTGCATCAGAATCTCTGTCTCCTTTTTGAGCATGAGATGTAGCAAGTGCATTAGAATACGTACAGGGCACCCCCAGATGAGTCTCTGTATGTCTAACAGGTGATCTTTCATATTGATGTTCCGCTTCATCTAGAAAAGAAAGTGACTTTAGGCAAACTGAAATTGTGATATTTTTATACATAAAAATAGATTAAAATATGTTATAGCACTTGATAATGTTGTGGTATTTTCATAAACTATCATAAGACTCTCAATTTCCTGTACCCAGTGTTTTAAAACAAAGAGGCAAGTGGCAAGACTGTCCAAAAAGTTTTTTTCTGGGTGTACTGTGTTATTGTTTCCATTCAGCCCAGACTCCTGGGCTGTGTGCCCATCACAGTGACATGTTCAGAATGGTAGTCCTATACTCCAAGATGATCAAATCTTGCAGAGAATAATTGTGATTGCTGTACTTTCTTAGGCAGGAAAGTTGACTAATACATTAAGAAGTAATTTCAGAAACAAAGAGATTTGCTCTTTTTTTTAATCTGTATAAGTGTACTTAATAGAGATATCTGAAAACATTATTTGGTTTAGAATAAAGGCCCTCAGTGCTCAATATCACTGAATACAATGATTTAGCATTAAAAGAATGGGAAAAATTTGAAGAGAACCCCAAGAGGCTAAGGGATTTCGGAACCTTTGAGTCAGAGTACCACAAAAGCATTATAACATTTTTAAAGGACACAGACTCTTATCAGCAACCAACCTGATCTATGTAGCCTTTGTAATTTTTGATTTGGTCAATTGCAATGGTCAAGTTTCCACGGTCAATATGTTCTGCAGGAGTGTGAAGCCTCAGAGCGTAGAGAAGATGAAGATATTCTTCAAACCTTCGGGATGGGTACAAAAGCAGCTCCGGAAGACTGTAGGAGGCGCAGAGAGAAGGGAGCTCTGGTCTCTTTCTGAGGCCACAGAACTCCAGGCCTTGGCGTGCCCTAGCTGTGCTCTCCCTCAGAGCTTACCTCAGCATTTTGGTAACAATGGTCTTATCGTGCCTCTTCAGGAAAGCTCGGAATGCTGGTATCATTTCTCTGCACTAAGGTGAGAGTTATATTGTCAAAATTCTGTAAGACAGTTGTGAAGTGTTGTTTCTGTTCCACCAGACAAGCATCATCTATGAAGCACTTAAAGCAAAAGGGCAACATCTACACCAAATCACAGTACTATTAATACTATAGGTGCTTCCTGATATCCTAAGTATAATGTATTAATTATACCATAAATTAACCCTAGTCATTGAGCTTAATCAGTATAGAAAAATAAAAATGAATTTTGCATGCAGGTAGGCCTGGATTAGAATTCTAATTTAACTTTATCTAATTCTGTGTGACTTTGTCAAGCTTACTTAACTCCTCTGAGCCTCAGTTTTCTTATGGATGTCATAGCTAACTCTTGGTGTGGGGCTGGGGAGGGGGCGGAAATCCTATCCACAGAGTGCCTGCCACACGGTAAGTGTTAAGTGTAGGGATTGGTGTGTGATTCTGCTGTTGAGCATGTTTTCCACAATAACATGAAGAAGGTGCTCCTTTGTACTTAAAATCTGTTTTAAAATGCATTACTTAACATCACCATTACAGCCCCCAGGAAGTCACCTCATTTTTCTCAGATGCCAGTAATTCTAATTTCTAGAAATCAAATAGTTGATTTCAATAATATTAATAGCTAACATTTACTGAGCACTTACTTATATGCACCCCCCATGCTAGTGAAATAGACACATTATTATCCATAACTATAAAATTGCTGGCACCAATCTGCTATGATAACATGTGATGCTTTGCTCCAATTCTTGTCCTAAACGTCAGTTCTATGTCACTGCTTTATTCATGCAACTTTCACATAATCGAGTTGCGCAGCAGAGCTTAAACTCCCCGGGGTGGAGCAGGAAGAAGACGACAAAGGGAGATGTCTGAGGTCAGGAAGTGTTCAGAGACCTCCCAGCCCTAGGCCTTCACTTGAGGGCCTCAGGGCAGACAGGTGGGCAGGGCCACAGCGGACAGGGACAGGGCAGAGGGCACCGCTACGTCCCAAGGTGCCCCTCCTGCTGCCCTTTTGACGCAAACCGAGGAGGGAAAAGAGGTATCTTATTGCATCAGAGGAGATCCCAATGAGAACAGTGAGGGGCACAGATGAGAGCTGCATAGGCCTGCTCAGGCTACATACACATTGTCACAACAAAGACAACTGTTTAAAAGGCACTTGGTCGGGAATATGAGACAAAGGAATTCCTTATTTTATCGTGAGATTTCACACATTGAGTACACATGATTACGAATTCCTTTTCTCCATGAGAGAGCTGGACTCACCCCACGGGCTGTGGAGCCAGTGTGAAAGCAGGGTTCACAGTTTTGCTTCTGCCTAACTGTGAACTACGTTCCTATAACCAAGCCCTAGGGTAACTGGGGCAGGTGGGAGTCCGGAAATCTGCGTGAGGACTAGTTCAGTCCCACAGCCAGTTCCTAGGCGCTGCTGGGTCAAGCACTGTGCCAGCCCCTAGTGATCGAAACTAAGTCAGTGCCCTCATCCTCAAAGAGCTCATGGTAAACCAGAGGAGGAGATCTGGAAGCCAAGGATAGAAAAGAAATCTTTCCTACTAATTCTAGTCTTTCTAGTCCTCGCAAGTTCAGAAGATCTAATTAAATGCGTGGATGGTCCCTCAATCTGTTACCTTCTCAATAGTTTTCAGAACCACAGGGTAATTGTTGAAGAAATTGGTATACGTGTTCAACTGGCTTCCAAACTTGATGAATATTTCTCCCACACAGTGAGCCGGGCCCCATTCCTGTAGTCTGTCTCTCAGGTCGTCTAGAAACTGCCTGCAACATGAGAAAAGTGTGGCTGTGAAATACTGACCAGTGATAGCCTATAACTTATAAAAAGTAAATTTGTTCTCAGTCATTTATGGCGGGGCTTTTGTCAGATCCTTTCGCCTTGACACAGAGCCGGAAAAGGGAGAAAGCAGGTTGACTTGGGGGCTGAGTCAGGATCCCAGGCTGGCCTGGAGAGGCTGCCCTGTGTTCTCTCTCCCCTTTGTCTGGGGACAGTTTCTTACAGTCCTCAGAGGAGGGTGCTCAACTCACTTCAATAGCTGACTGCCATCACCGCCACTAAGCCCATTTCCCTTGGATCAAAGGCTATTCTTCAGCCATCACAGAATTTCAAAACTGGAAGCACACCAGTTCCTTTGATAGAATCTGGGGTCCCCGAAGCTAAGGAACTTGTTCTAAGTTATCTAAAGAGTTACTGGCAGATAAACACAAGTTCAGTTTGTCTTACTTTATTCAGTGCAAATGATCAATTTTCTCTCTCAACCCTTCCATATACATATATGGTTATTACACAAATCCCCAGCCTCTGGTTCTCTAAGCAAAGTATTCTAGTGACTTAATCCTATTACAGCCTCCTGTTCCTCTCCCACTGATCAGCCAAACGCTGATGACTATGAACAGCTCCCCTTCCCATTGTCTTTTGCATAAATAGCATGATGAATATAGAATCCCCAGGCACTGAACTCCACCCCTTGTACTGTAGCTCTGCGTCCAGGCAGGGATACACGCCAGGAGTCATCACTGCTGTTTGCAACCCACTGTCTAGAGTCATCTCTCCTCTGTGAGAGGATCAGGCAGTGTCCCCAGGAAGGGCAGAGAATGACTGAGCCTCTGTATAACTTTTTGAAACAAGTGTGTGCTCCTCCCATACTACAATGCATATTTCAAAATATAGCTATTCAGAGTTTACCTGTTGAGACATAAGATTTGCAGGATATCAGAGAACATGATCTGGATGTTTGCAGCACTGAGAATGGCTCTGTTTGATGACAGTGCCGCTCTCAGTGGCCTCACATAAACATCTCTCACAATTTCCAGCATCTGCACATACTTTCTCTCGCTCTTTAAGAGTTCCCTGATGACTCTTGTTCGCTTTTCGGCTGAATCCAACTGGAGTTTTCTCTCCTGTGGAAAAGCATGAAGAACTCAGAAGGAAAGTGTAATGACTCATTTCAGGCTTCCATCATCAAAAAGCCTGATGGTCAAAGGAGACAGAGAAATGAAAGTATTGAGCAGTCAGGCAGTCACTCTGAGGGTGTCTTTCTGGTTTGTGATACGCAGGGCTGAAGGGAAACTTAATAAGGGAATGTGGAGGACTCTGCTGACCACTGCTTGTCCCCATCATCAAATTGTCCCTCACGCTGGCCACCTGATGCCATAGTAGAGATGGGCCTTGGACTCTTGAATCTTGAGAAGGTGCAGATTGAGAATTTACTTTTATCCATCTATCCATCCAAATAGATATCTAGTGTCATGTGCTAGGTGTTGGCGCTACAATGATGCGAATGCAGAATTCTGTCCTTACAGAGGTGATGGTGAGAAAGGCTTTGGGTTGTGCATTGTTTTCCTCTTATTTTCCCCAGTAGCGTTTTATTGATTATCGTGTAAACAAGACTGAAATGAGCTAGACCTCTCATTATCAAATAGTTCAATAGTTATTTCCTTCTGTGTATTATGAAATACCAAAATCATGCTCTTCTTTCTGTGTTTAGGAAAAAGTACTGTCTCTCCTGGGTAGTTAGGTTTCCCGATGTTCTATGCTTTCTATATATCGAAGTCCTGTTTTAGCAATGCCGATGGAAAAGCCATGCACTGATATAAAGAAACCCCACACCCTGATATTGAGTGCAATGTTTATGATTGGAGAAATTAATTTTCCTTACTGGAATTAGGATTCTTTCCCTTCTATTTATACTTTTGAAGTTGTAAAATTAGTATTTTTACAATCTAGAAAACAATCACAATATTCAAATTTTTTAAATCTAATGGCCTTGTATTTGCACCTAAAACAATTAAAACTCTTTTTTTTTTTTTTTTTTTTTTTTTTTTTTAATATTATTTTATTAGTTGGAGGCCAATCACTTTACAACATTTCAGTGGGAATTAAAACTCTTTAAACACAATTTCCTCTTTCCCCTCCAGCCCTGCCCCACACTGCCCCAAATAAAATATGACAATACTAATGTTTAATGCCATGTGATCTGCACCTGAAATGTCAACCATAATTTCATGAGCTAAAATTAAAATGTGAAAATAATTTAAGAATCAGAACATTCATTCTGTTTGAAATACTATAAACACTGTTCTTGGTTAGTTTTAATCTTTCAAACACATGCCTATTGTATATAAAGCCTATTTAGATAGTTTAAATTCCCTGGTGGATCAGTGGTAAAGAATCCACAGCAAAGCAGGAGACATTGGAGACACAGGTTCGATCCCTGGGTCAGGAAGATTTGCTGGAGGAAGAAATGTCAACCCACTCCAGTATTCTTGCCTGGAGAATCCCATGAACAGAGGAGCCTGGTGGGCTACAGTCCATAGGGTCGCAAAGAGTCAGACAAGACTGGGCAATTGAGCAGGCACAATGAGTTTAAAATTACATCCATATCCATTGGCAGGTGGCTTACAGTCCATATTATATTTTATGTGTATTTCAGTTCAGTTTAATCGCTCAGTCGTGTCTGACTCTTTGGGACCACAAGGACTGCAGCACGCCAGACCTCCCTGTCCATCACCAACTCCGGGAGCTTACTCAAACTCAGGTTCATTAAGTCGGTGATGCTATCCAACCATCTCATCCTCTGTCGTCCCCTTCTCCTCCCATCTTCAATCTTTCCCGACATCAGGGCCTTTTCCAATGAGTCAGTTCTTCACATCAGGTGGCCAAAGTATTGGAGTTTCAGCTTCGGCATCAGTCCTTCCAATGAATATTCAGGGCTGATATCCTTTATGTTGCCATCCAAATGACTCTCAAGAGTCTTCTCCAACACCACAGTTCAAAAGCATCCATTCTTCAGCACTCAGCTTTCTTTATAGTCCAATTCTCACATCCATACATGACTACTGGAAAAACCATAGCTTTGATGGACCTATGTTAGAAAAGTAATGTCTCTGCTTTTTAATATGCTGTCTAGGTTGGTCATAATGTTTCTTCCAAGGAGCAAGCGTCTTTTAATTTCATGGCTGCAGTCACCATGGGCAGTGATTTTGGAGCCCCCTAAAATAAAGTCTGTCACTGTTTCCATTGTTTCCCCATCTATTTGCCATGAAGTGATCTTTAAAATACTGGCGTTTTAATAATAATCGTTATAATTAATCCTTATAATATTTATAACGATTTTGATTTAAGGCTTCAGTTGTCAAACTTCCGCTGTTATCTTGACACTGTAATAGCAGCGCTGCCCAGCATAGCTCTTAGCGCGGGGCCATTGCTGTGAACCATTAGCCCCACCCCCACCCCACCCTGTTACCAGGCAACGGCTACGGAGAGACCGTTAGCGTTCCTGCTCAGTCATTGGTTGGTGCCACAGTGGCCCCTCCCACAACCAACCAACTGTCAATAAGCTACCGTTGGTGGGAGCATTCGGCCAACCGTCAGCCGGAGTGGTGGTCTTCTGGTGGAAAGTGAGGTAAGAGGTGGATCTCAGCTTTTTCCCTGGGCTCTTTAGCTCACCCAGCCTTGGGCCAGCAGGGGCCCTGTTCTGCAGGGCTCTGGAGCTCTTGCCAAGGCCGCCCACTGGCCGAGCCCCAGGCCTTGAGGCAGTGGTGAGCTTCTCCCCCATCCCCACCTCTGTGACCTAACGGCAGTGGCCATGTGCCTGGGACTTGGTCTCCAGAACCTGTCCCTGCCATTTGGGCGGCCTGAGGAGCCTGAGGTGCCTGGCTCCGTCCGTGATGCCGGTTGGGCAGGGTCTGGGGACCTGGCCCTGAGGGAGTCACCAGTTGAGATCGGCCTCCTCTCAGCCAAGACCAGAACTCGGAGGGTGAAAGGGTGCCTTGGGACCTGGCCCTTTCCTGTCAGAACAGAGGATAATGTTTGTTTGGTAGAAATTTATAGGAACATCATTACCTGACCATGACTTGACCTCAAGAACAAAGGCTCTGACACGGAGAGGTCTGCAAGGACTAACCACACTCCCCCTCACCTTGTCTAGAAAAGGGCTTTGCTGAGAGCTTTCAGGGAGTTTGGGGTTTTTAAGGCCTGAACCACCTGTCTCTTGCCTGGCCCTGCCATTAACTTTTCTCTGCTCGGAACTCATAACTTCGTATGTTTGGCCTCACTGTGTGTTGGGCATATGGAGTTGTGTTTGGGTAGCAAAACCATTGTGCAGTATTATCACCAACGGTCAGAGGAGATACTGTCGTATTTGTTTCCTTGTAAACCCTCTCTTTCTGGGTGGTTCCTGGGGATGGCGTGGGGCTGAGTGAGCCTGTGGCTGCCGAGGTCCACAGGGACACTGTCCACTGTAGGCGGACTGTAGGTACCATCCACTGCCGGGGTCCAGCCTCGGCAGGATCCAGGGGGTACCCTCAGGATCAACGGCGTCAGCAAGAGAGAGAGAGAAGACACGTGAGACCAGCCTTGATAGGGCCAAGTCTGCGAGGGAGAGAGAGAGAAAGAGGGGGAGAGAGAGAGAGAGAGTGACCAAATGGGGGGTGCAGCAGAGTCTGGCAGGGTCTGGCAGAGTCTGGCAGTGCTTTATTTTTTACCGTAGCTTTTATACCCTAAGTTAGTACATTTCTAGGGGAAAATAGTTTAACATTACATCAGCTTGTTCTTCACGAAACCAGGGTGTTTTCTGCATACTTCTTTGTTTATGAGGGTCTTGTACATTATCTTCTGGCCTTGGGGCCTATTAACATTTTATGCAGATCAGGTGAATGTAAATCTATTTTCTGTTTCTATGGTGACCTTAACTGAAAGGTAGCAGTCTCATAGGGCAACAGTACAGAGTAGAAGTATAACCTTGTTAACACAAAAGTTAATCCTTCTGCAGAAGTTGTCAGTTGAGTTTATCTAAGAAGTTTACCCCACACTGACTGCGACTTTGGTGAAGCAGCCTCTGCCTAGCACTCCTGGGTGACAATTAACAACCATCTCACTGTTACCACACTAGGGCTAAGCTCTTATTTTTCTAGACCTTTAACTATATTAACAATGGTTTCCGCTGCACAACCTTAGCACATTAAGAGTAAAAACACAGCAAGCAAAACGCAGCAAGCAAACGTCAACCCAATAACCACTTTTAGAATAATTTTTCTTGTGTTTTCTAATAGGACTCCTTCACCCCTCAAAAAGGCTCTATGTCTATTAGGGCCTTTATATGATCAGGTTCTTTATGCTGTTTTATGATTAGGGTATTATGAGCAGTCATGCATATTTGTACCAAGGGCATAAATGCATTTGCCAAACAAACTAAAATACCAGCAAAGGAATTGAAGTTAAAACACTCCTTTCACCCTGGATAATCTCATAAAATACCACCACCTGGGAAACTTATTGATTAAAGTTCTAAATTGATTCTTATTTGGGAAGAGATCGGGGAAGGCCTTCTGCCTGTGTCACAGAAATTAGGGAGTAGTCTATTGAAGCAAGCATCAGAAAGACAGATATCATCTTTAAGGTGAGCGCCGGGGGCAGCTTTTTGGAATCCCTGAAAACCTGATCCCGCTTGCCTGTCAGGATTTCTCCTCATGACCTTGTCATGGGTGGGATCTCGTGTGCCGGCTCCCGGCAATCCACTGTAGGCAGACGGGTCCCAGCTCTTGTGTGGTTGGGAAAGAGCCCAGGGCTGAGCGTCCTTCTGCAAGATTCAAACGTTTCTCTCTGCCTGTTGCTTGACCTTAAGGAAATCATTCAAGTTTTCTGACTTGCCTTCCTCTTCGACAAAATTCGGGTTCTAATGTCTGCCTTTCAGGATTCTGAGGTTGAAACATGATAGTAAAACTGGATGTGTGTTGTAGAAATGCTAGGTGGCACACATGCGCTGTCTGTTAACCAGCAGCACAGGACCAGGCCTCTGCCGGTCCACACGTCCTCCCCCCACTACCCTTTGAAAGACAGCCCTAAAGGTTATATTGATTATCCTCAACATTTGAAATCAGACCGTAGCTGATGATGAGTCGGTTAGAAACTGTGACTGATTGATTATACTCAATCAGCAGTTGATGGGTCGGTTAGAAACTGTGAACCTTCATGTCCACGGACCATTTTTTTTAAATGCCTTTCTAGCGTCCTATTAGAAAAGCATGGAGGAGCACAGAGATGATTGTTGTTGCCAAGATGTTTCAAGTCCATCCCCTTGGCTCAACTTCTTTTTAGATCAGGACTTACTCAAAAGAAAAAGCTACTGGTTGAATCCCCTCCAGTTATATTTGGGGTTTTTCCCCCCTCTAAGAGAAACTCTCAAGAAAAAAGAAAGAACAAACCAGAATAGTTGGCTTACCAGCTTAACCAGCAACTCAAAATTTGGATCATTTTTGCTGAGACTTGGTTTTGTGTCCTGAGGGTTATCTTCTATAACATCTCTTTCCTGAGGATTAAATGTAGACTTGATTATTTGGAGGCAGGCCCTGGAATATCTAAATGCCTAGTCAGTGCTAAGCCCACAGGAGGATTTCAGTAGCTCTGCCTTTGGCCCTAATCACAGTGTTCTCTAGACACATAAGTTAAGCACTCAACAAAATTAAATTTTATGTTTAAAAAAAAAATAACTTTTTGCTTCCTAGGAACTGTATTAAGAAACTCAATTCAGTGCAGTTGCCATTTTCCCTGGGAGGAGTTCCTCACACATGCCTGGGAAAGAGGTCTCTGCCTCAGTTCTGGCAGCAGTGAGCACGTAAGTTACCTTACTTTCAAGATGCTAGAAGAAATGTTCACAGTACTTTGTGAAATTCACCTCTTTTTTCACCTAATGAAAAAGTGTCATAAAGAAATTCACATGACATTTCTAGATCTGTTTCCACATTTAAATATGGCTTATTCTTTCCTCACTTTGCCTTGTTAATTTTTCTTGTGGCTTCCATATAAATTATCACATTAAAAAATAACCCCCCTTCTGCCTGCAGCATCCCAGGGTCCACCCGAGAAATGGAACAATGGTCCCACATTTGTGTTGAAAGCTAATGATGATGAATGGTCACTACTGCTGCCCTTAGGAGTCAAAGATAAAACTATCCATGGCAACCCCTTGATATGTAGAAGTAAAACCAGAAGAAAAATACCAATTTATAACCAAGACTCCTTTTGCTTTACTCTACTCAGACAAAGACACACTTTTATTTTGTACCTCCAGACATCCCTCATGGCTGCCTGAAGACCCCTGGGCCCAGAAGCACATGCAGCCAGCCAGTTTCTCCTGGGCCTGCAGTCCCCGCACCTGAGTCTGAGCACTTCATGGTTGCTCCACATAGTGTTTTCACCATGTCCTTTCTCTTCCCCATTTGGGGCTGACCCACACCAGTCTGGCATGTATTTATACTTGCGTGTGTGCTCAGTCAGGTCCAACTCTTTGTGACCCTGTGAACTTTAGCTTGCCAGGCTCCTCTTTCCATGGAATTTTCCAGACAAGCATACTACAGTGGGTCGTCATTTCCTACTCCAGTATTTATATTTATGCTGGGTGGGGGGGAATCTACTTTGAATTTTGACAAAATAATTCAAAATTTCCATGCGTGGAACATTGTCTTCTTTCAAAATATGTAATAATGCTGATCATTCATGTAGAGAAATGATAGCTTCAACCAGTCAGCAGTGACACTGCAGTTGTGTAGGTAGATGTGGTTGCAGGCATAAAATGAAAATGAAACTCAGCCTGCTTGACTGGAGGTTAAGAGAACCCAAGTCATACAGATTTGGATTGTGGATTCCACAGAGGACAGAGGCCCCCTTATCTGGGGTATCATCCCTTTGGACAGGCTCCCATGGGTGCTCAGTCACTGAAGCTCAGCAGTGGACTCCTAGACTACCCTGGCTATCTTAGAACCTGCTTACTCAGACTGGGCTTTGTTTAATCTCTGGCTCAGCAACAGCTTTTTAAGAATTTTTAAGCCACTGAACTACCAGGGAATTCCCAGCTACAGCTATTTCTTAAATGTAAATTTTTCTTTGTGGATAGCAAGTCAATTTGACATAGTAATTGTATTTGAAACTAAAAACAACACATTCTCTCATTTTATATTATCGAATTATTAGGATTTTTAGAGCCTGTTCTTAGGTTAAGATGCCATTTGCTATTCATTTTGAAACATGAACTCGAAGGAAGTAACGGAGCAGCAAACTTCGCACATTTTTAAGAAAACAATTATTTTGAGTCAATCGGCCTTTGCCTTGACTCTCTCCACGGCCTGTAAGGGAGACTTTGGATCACATATTTGGAATTTTCCTCTAGGATCTTAGTTATTGCTAACATCCTACTTATTGCTGGTGCTTCTCCCAGAAAACAATTGACTACCTGAATTAGGGTCCAGAAAGAATTGTGAGGCTTTCCAGGTGGCTCAGTAGTAAAAAAAATAAAAAAAAGAAAGAAAAGAAAGAAAAATCTACCTGCCAATGCAGGAACCACAGGAGATGTGGTCTGATCCCTGTGTCTGGAAGATCCCCTGGAGAGGGAAATGGCAACCCACTCCAGGATTCTTGCCTGAGAAATCCTATGGACAGAGGAACCTGGCAGGCTACTCCATGGGGTCGCAGAGTTGGACACGACTGAGCAGCTGAGCATGCATGCAGTAGTTGTAAAAATGATAGTGCTGAAGAACAACTATGATTCTGGCTGTGACCTATCACCATGGTTCTATAGCATCAGTGTAAACACTGCAGGCATATCAAGGCCAGGAGTTACTACTGTACTGACTGGGCAGCAAGATGATAGATAGATAGATGATAGATAGATAGATTTATAGAGTGAGCTGTCTACCTATGTATGTGTATATATGTATGTGTATTTGGTCCTGGATTTGGCAGACTAATCCTTTTATACAAACCCTTGTGGAAGAATCTATGAAACAGTTGTCTCAGAAAAAGGCATTACTTTCCACTCCCATGGCTGAGAGTTTGTGTGCTCTTCTGGATGAATATCTACACTTTTAAAAATAAACCCCAAGGTGTGGAGAAACTCACCTCCATTTTATCCAAATTCAGCCTCTATATTTAATCTGTGGTTTTCCTTCCTAGGGCCACCAACTTTATTTCATGGGCATCGTGCAAAGGCTCCCAAGTGTTAAATAACAGAAAACCAAATAAGAATCTAGCACCTATTTTTTTTTAAATTTTATTTTTAAAAAAGGAAAATATCAAAGATATTCCCAGGCATTAAGGAGTTTCAGATTTCTGTAGTTTTATTACAGGAAGGTGATGTAACAAGAGCAGGTCTATTGGTTCTGATTCTCTGGACAACCCTGATGAGTACATGGTCTGTGAGTTTCCTAAGAGATAGATTTAGGGGTCAGGTTACAAGGAAGCAGGGTTCTAACATCTAAAGGCTTTGATGTCCCCGGGAATGTGTTTATCAAGACTCCTGCTGGAGAGGATGCTTGTGGTTGGGGAGAATAAGCTGCTTCAGGGGGTGGGGGTTCTGCTAAGAGGCATGGCCTACTAAACCCAGAGGGCAGGAGCTGCAAAGCTGCAGGCCTTTCATTCTGCTGAGTGAGTCTAGGGCAGCTTGGCGGAGAGGACGCGGCCCCAGAGGGGCACCGTTTGCTTTCCCCTGCACTGTGCTGTCCTGAAAGCTAGGGCAACAAAGTCTTCCAGAATATCAGGTTAATAGGGCAACACACCATTTGCTACTAGGGGAACTTACAAGTCTATTTCTCCTAATAGTCTCCACGGTGACTTTGTGTTAGGGGTGGCATTCCCAGCCTTCAATCATCAAAGATATGTGCTTTTCCAATGGGCATGAAATGGCATTTTCATAGAAATCAGTTCTCTGAATGACAATGCAATTTTCAGTATTTCCTGAATCCATATTACTTCACTTAACCAAGAATGTACGTATTCTGAATATAGTACTGGCAAAAATTATTTTTGCTCGACTAAAGAACTAGCTTCAAACTCACTTTTTTTTCTTTTATGAATTTGAATCTCAACTAAAAGAAAAAAGAAAAAAAGAACCATTTTTAGTTTCAGCAAAAAAGTGTCCTGGGTTGCAAATGAAAAAAAAAAATCTCTTTAGGTTATGTTGGACAGAATACGCGTATTCAATTCTTCCCCCAAGAGTCAACTAGTGTTACTCTCATCAGCATGATGCCATGTAATCCACTAATCAAGTAGATTAAGTGTTACTAACATTATGAAACTACAAAGCACCCTTTTAAAAATAAAAATCCATGAAAATGAAGTTCTGACAAGAAATGACAAATTGAAAGCTTTCCAGGTTAGAATTATCATTACTGATTATGAATTTCTTAAGCACATTTCTCGAACTGTACAGTGAAGCAACAGCATAAAAATACCACAGTAATTTTACCTTTGTGAGTAAATTGTGTGTTGCCTTTGGGTCACTTTTTGTCAGAATGACATTTCTTTCAAAATGCTTGCTCTTTTTACTACATTTCTTCAGCAGAAAATATGACAAAAATTCCAGAGGGTTGTCCTGAAAGATTACCACCCCCCCCCCCAGAACAATTTTTATTTCAAATGCAGGTCAAGAGTGCAGCAGATATGAGAACACATTTTCTAGTAGCATTTTCAGCTTTCTGCCTAATTAATTTACAAGTCTAGAAAACAAAGTAACTGTTTGAGGTAGTAAATGGGGCTTTCTGGTTAATCTTGGTTCTCAGCTTATTGTTACAGTTCAGTGCGGATGCCAAGGTCTTATGGGAGGGTCTCAAGTCTTCAGAACCAAAGTGGCCCACACTGGCCTCTTAGCCAGAGGAGGAAAGGAGACAGGACAACTTTGGTGTGTTACAGGGGAAAGGAGAGCCTCCAAGCAGCAGAGTTCTTGGGGAAAACACCCTGGTGAGACTCCCAAATCTGGTTCCCTCTCAGGCTGTAGGTTTGAACACCATGAAAATTATATGATACAAAGTTATTTTTAAATAAGTTGGTGGCATAAATACCATGAACCAACGTCAAACATTGAATAATTCTTTGGTGTTTGAGAATAGTGCAGAGAATTTCAGGGCCTCAGGATTATCCCTGTGAACATCCCTGATAGTATTATCAGCAGAATTCTCCAGGGCCTTTATTGCTGGGCTGTGAGAGGGTTGGCTAGTGCACTGGAAAGTTGAGTCTTCAGAGAAGAAAATCATGGCTACCTGCACCTCCTCAGGATCCACACTGGGCCATGAGCCCAGGAGATGTTTGGTATTTACTCAGGAAGCCAAGCTGAAACCATGATAGATAAGGAGAAAGTGTCCAAAGGCAATGTTAAATCCCCCACAAAGTATAATTATTACAGTGGGAAGGAAGGATTTGAGAACTGTTTCCTGGAAAACTACAAGCCTTATACAGCATCAGGTATGTTAATAATACCCCATTCCTGTCCTGTTCTCAGCTTCCCCTGAACTGAGGGCTGCAACAATTATGCCTCCTTATGCATGGGGATTGGCTTCAGGACCTCTGCAGATACCAAAATTCTCAGATACTCAAGTCCCTTACGTAAAATGGTGTAGTACTTGCATACAACCTAGGACATTCTCCCAGAGACTTTGGTGTGTGTGCTCAGAGGTTAAAGCGTCTGCCTGCAATGTGGGAGACCCAGGTTCTATCCCTGGGTCGGGAAGATCCCCTGGAGAAGGAAATGGCAACCCACTCCAGTACTCTTGCCTGGAAAATTCCATGGACAGGGTAGTCTGGTGGGCTATAGTCTGTGGGATCGAAAAGAGTCGCACACAACTGGGCAACTTTCACTGTCACTTTGTGACACCATGGACTATAGCCCACCAGGCTCCTCCGTCCATGGAATTTTCTAGGCAAGAATACAGGAGCTTCAACATCACTCATTATCAGAGAAATGCAAATCAAAACCACAATGAGGTACCATTACACGCCAGTCAGGATGACTGCTATCCAAAAGTCTACAAGCAATAAATGCTGGAGAGGGTGTGGAGAAAAGGGAACCCTCTTACACTGTTGGTGGGAATGCAAACTAGTACAGCCACTGTGGAGAACAGTGTGGAGATTCCTTAAAAAACTGGAAATAGAACTGTCATATGACCCAGCAATCCCACTGCTGGGCATACACACCGAGGAAACCAGATCTGAAAGAGACACGTGCACCCCAATGTTCATCGCAGCACTCTTTATAATAGCCAGGACATGGAAGCAGCCTAGATGCCCATCAGCAGATGAATGGATAAAGAAGCTGTGGTACATATACACCATGGAATATTACTCTGCCATTAAAAAGAATTCATTTGAATCAGTTCTAATGAGATGGATGAAACTGGAGCCCATTATACAGAGTGAAGTAAGCCAGAAAGATAAAGACCAATACAGTATATTAACGCATATATATGGAATTTAGAAAGATGGTAATGATAACGCCATATGCAAAACAGAAAAAGAGACACAGATGTACAGAACAGACTTTTGGACTCTGTGGGAGAAGGCGAGGGTGGGATGTTTTGAGAGAACAGCATCGAAACATGTATATTATCTAGGGTGAAACAGATCACCAGCCCAGGTGGGATGCATGAGACAAGTGCTCGGGCCTGGTGCACTGGGAAGACCCAGAGGAATCAGATGGAGAGGGAGGTGGGAGGGGGGATTGGGGTGGGGAATACTTGTAAATCCATGGCTGATTCATGTCAATGTATGACAAAAACCACTACAATATTATAAAGTAATTAGCCTCCAACTAATAAAAATAAATGAAAAAAAAAAAAAAAATACAGGAGCTTGTTGTCGTTTCCTATTTTGGGAGATCTTCCTGACCCAGGAATCAAACCCAAGTCTCTTGCATCTCCTGCACTGGCAGGCTGATTCTTTACAACTGCACTACCTGGGAAACACCCCCATATACTTTACATATTTATTTATTTGGCTGTACCGGGTCTTATTTGCCACACATGGGATTTTCAGTCTTTAGTTGCAGCTCCCAGGATTTAGTTTCTTGACAAGGGGTTAAACCCAGGCCCGCTGCATTGAGTGTGCAGTCTTAGCCACTGGACCACTAGGGAAGTTCCTCCCATATACTTTAAATCGTCTCTCAATTACTTATAGTACGTAGTACAGTATAAACACTATGTAAATAGTTGTCAATGCATGGCTAAATTCAAGTTTCATCTTTTGAAACTTTTGGAATTAAAAAAAAATATGTATTTAATTGGTTATGCCAGGTCTTAGTTACAGCATGTGGGTTCTAGTTTCATGACCAGGGAATGAAGTTAGGTCCCCTGTATTGACAGCAAGAAGTCTTAGCCACTAGCTGAGTCCCTGGAATTTTTTTAATGAATATTTTCAACATGTGGTTGGGTGAATCTGAGGGTGCAGAACCCATGGTTGCAGAACCCAAGGATATATGAGTTGACTGTATTTTATTTTCCTAGAGCCTTTCTATGACATTAGGACAGAGTATGTTTTTACATTGCCTCCCCTCACTGTGTCCTGGTATGTGGACTGACTTTTTTGGAAGAGCATTCAAGATTTGCTTCTGATTTTTTTCAGGCTTTCCCCAAGTTTATCCCCAACCAAATTACTGCCTTGCTTGTTTCTGTTCTGTTGTTTTTTCTTTTCCTTCCTCTCTCATCTAGCCTTCCTTGCCTTTCATCTGTTCTAGCTGGTTTCACACTCTGTTTTTCTGCCATACTATTAAGTTGTTTTAACTGTTGAATAATGTTTATGTGAAATATAAGCCACTAAACATGTTTTTTTTTTTAAAGGAGTCACTTCTGACTGAAATTAATCACAAGATAGATCAGTGTACCATATGATTAATATCAAATAACTGAGAAGATTTTCCTATATGTCTATTTTGGTGTAATAATACATCTTGGGTTCAGACTCTTTCAGTGGCTGTTTTCATAAACTGATGCTATTTCTCTGAGGAATTGTGTTCTAAAGGATAAAGTGGTAAATGCACACTAAAATTTAAGTTTTGGGAGTTTTGTAGCTTATTTTATTCAAAGGAGCACTTACAGAATTTTCTTTTGAAAGCTCTATCAATCCATCTGCCAGAGCTTGTACGATTTCTTGGTTATTCAGAATGTTAGCCACACTCATGGTGTCAAATACAAATTGCCCTGTAAATATAAGTCCATATGCTTTGTAATTAAGAGATGTGATCAAGAAGAAAACTCAGTTCTTATAGTTGCTTGTTAGTGTATAAAAATGCAGACTAAGAATAAAAATTCTATTATGCCATGAAGATTATCTATCAAGGTAAAATAGAAAATGAGCAAAAGCATCTAAATGTGTAGCATATAAAAAGTACCCACCCTGACAAAGTTGACATTAAATGAAATATATAAATTGGACAGGGAAAGAACATGTAAAAATAAACCTTATAAAGTTTAGATTCTCAATTCTACCAAAAGCTCTTCCATATTCTGCATTATCTTTGTGCTCAATTCCATAAATATTTTAAGTGCATAGAGAATAACATACAAACATACATATATATTTTTAAAATATTTTGAGCAACTTGCATTGATTTGAAAAGCAACCTTTTTCCATTTGATTTTCATGCCTTATGACATACATGATCAGAAAACACTTCTACTGTTAATCTTTTCATTTATCTCTCTAGTCGTTAATACCTGTGAAAGAAGCAGGAGAAATAATTTCTCCTTGTTTTTAGCCTCATAACAATTTTTAAATATTAGCTGAACACCTACTAAATGTGGTAGAGTTAAAACCAAAAAGACAAATCCTTGCTTCATGCAAAGAGATATGGGCATACGTTGACAGATAAAATACCTGCATGCATATTTGTATGTTGCAGCTCTTGTGTAGACAGAGCAAGGCAGAGGAAGGGAAGAGAGAAGTAAGACAGATGTATAATGACTTGACTGGTACAGTGCTTCAGTGTGAAGAGTTAGGAAGGAAAATGAGTTGGCAGTTAAAGATGCAGGAAAAACCTACTTAAATACATTTTTTAAAAAGTACTTAATTTTGAAGAACTGACAGGTTTAGATGAAGATCTAAAGTTGAAACAGGACATTGTTTCCAAAAGTGTTTATTGTGATAATTGGATCGTGAGTAACAAGTATAAATGTGAAAACAAATAATGTCCAATAGGCCTCCCCATGAAGCCCATCACCAAATTAAATATTTTAGAAAGAAAATACATAGAATTCAATTATAGAACAGTTTAAGTAATGGGTGCTGTGGTCTAAGAGATGCTTCATTGGGATGCTGGTGCTTAACTTTGAGAGCAAATTGTAGAGGGAAAAGGACAGAGCTCTCTGGCTTAGCAAAGTGAATTTTGCCAAGGTAAACAATTGACTAACAGAATAAGATGGTAACATTTGAAACCAGGAACTAGCTTCAGTATTTTAAAGATGAATATATTTGTTCTTACTGGATATTCATGGTATCTGAAAGAAGCTATGAAAAACAAAGACAATAAACAGTTTTTTACTTCTGCATTCCTACATTTGTATTCACTCTGGATGTGACAAGCTTCATAATTACCCAGCAACAGAAGTAGCAACAGTTCTTACCTATCATCCTGCCACTGATGTTCTTCTGCAACTCCTTGAAGAGAGGACTTAATTGTTTCCTTACCAATTTCAAGGTGTCTTCCAGGAAGTCGGTGAAGCTGGACCATGTCTGCAGCTTTGATTCGCTGAAGTAGATGGAAGGGGGTGCCGTTTCCCACTGTCGTCCCAGCCAGTCACTAAGAACTGACATTATTTTCCCCATTTAGTATCACAGACTTAAGCTCAAATGAAAGAGTTCTTCTTGTTTATAGTATGGGGGAAAAAAACCCTTAATTGTATTTATATCAGGCTTATTACCCTTTCTCATTAGAAAACTAAGATAAACACCCATAGTCTGCTTTCAAAGCTAAAATTAGAAACTCAAAAAGAAGAAAATGAATAATTTCAAATGTCTATCTACTCTTTGATAGATAAGTTTGACATGTTACACTGTATTTGAAGTAAAATTAAATAGCTGCTGGATTTTTGCATCAAAAGCAGAATAGACTTCCAAATAAGAATACACTATTTTATGTTCACATTCTAAAAAGTAAAAATATAGGAAAACCGTACTTTGCCTGGTTTCCCTATCATGTCATCTGAAAGTCATCTCCATTGGAGCCAGCCCTGCATCTTATTTACATCATGTCCAACTGCTCTTTCTCTACAGATATCTCTACATGTACTGAAATGGGTGCTTAAGAAAGTTTCTTTCCTTGAAAATCAGTGACTGAATTATACAGGGCCAAGGGAAATTTGATTTTCTGTCCTAAATAGATAGTTTCATTCTTCTCTCCACATTTTTTGCTGATAAACGTGAAACTATTTGTAACATGTTCTTCTAGAATGAGAAGAAGAAGAGTGGGCAAAGGAGGAAGAAGAGACAGAGGAGGAGAAAAAGATGAAAATCCATTTTATAACTGCAGTGCTATCTGCACTACACTGCTATTTACACCCTGCTATCTCTGCGAGGCTGATTTCCTCCCTTCATGGGGCCAAATATGCTCTCATTGGGTGCTGCTGCTATGTAAACTAAAAGTAACAAGCAACTTCTGCTACAAAACTGTATTAGGTCAGCAAGCTTTTTGTTGTATCATCATGAATCTTCTCCCTTACAAGTCTCCCAATGATGCCAGCTTTCCTGTCTTGCAAGGCACTTAGCATCCAGGATTAGAGAAGTAATGCTTTATATAGTTTTACATCACGCCCATCCCTGTTTGACAGGGAGTGAAGGAGTTTTAAAGCGGAAAATGATTAACATTATTATAGCAAAGCAATTTGACTCTTGTTAGTCAGCCAATGTTACATTTTGATCCAATAGTTGCAGCTTTAGTATCTAAATGAAATTTTGCTTTCAAGTGTAATTTCTCTTTGTTCTTCCTCTCCCTTAAGGCTACTGCAGTGAAACTTGAGCCAGCCCCTTCACTAGCTCCTTAGAGCTCCAATTCATTTTTCCAAATGAAAGCACATTGATAATATTTTACAAAGAAAATTGTTCTCTGTACTTATCATTTCTCTAGATCAGCTACATCTTTGTTTAACTGTGAAAGCTGTATTTTCAACAGTTTTTGCAAATGATGGTTTGAAGCAGATATTTGTAATAATTCCTTTCTAAGCAAATGATTGAGTGATGAGAAATGAACTAGTTTGGGGGGGTGACAGCACTCCTTCAGAGTAGGAAGGAAAGGCAGTAATTGACATTGCCAGAACCAGTATTATGAGCTGTGTTTTGTCTTTGGTGATCCTGGAGTTGGTGGGTATCACTGGACACGGTGGTCAGCACCCATACACACTTACCATGTTGGTAAGAGCCAGTGGCAATCCCAGTGGGGGCAGTAAATAATGTGCCAGTCAGTTGAGACAGCTGAGAAAGAACTTCTATTCCTGCCTCTGCACAGTCAAAAATACTTTCATTAGTTCACTCACAGGTTTGCCATAACAGTTAAATACTACTTAGAAGCACTAATGAGCTGGCCAAGAAAGGTCACTTGTAGGCCTTGTCTTCAATTCAAATCCCTCATGGAATAGTCCATCAACACTTTACAGTTCATCCCTCAATGCTGAAGTCCAGACACTTCATTCAGGAGGATTGACAACAGGGTGGAGAAAGAGGGATGCAGTTTGACCTGGTGCTTATTTTCAAATTTGGAATTAGGCCAAAGACAGAAAAGTCTACACCGGTTCTCTAAAATAGTCTGACTCGAAGTCTCACTGCAAGAGGATAGTTTTAAAACTGTTAAACACACAGTGAAATACAATGGTCAAATTTTAGTGTTAATTTTACCCCTTCTTCTGTGACACAGCATATAGATCAAACTACTTCAAATGAAACTATAGGGTAATGTATTTTAATTCTTTGTGGTCCAGGAGTAAAGGATTACTCCAAGTTGTTTCAGTTGCTCGCAGCAAGATGGTTGTGGCTGAAAGATTGGGATATCTGTCACTTTTTTGTATCTAATGTTTCCAGTGACAAATAGATCAATGAAATTACAGCAAGTTCATAAGAGTACCTACACATTCATAGTCAATTGATTTCAACTAAGATGCAAATAAAATCCACTGGGAAAAGGATGGTCTTTACAAGGAATGGTATTGAAATAATTTGATAGCCACGTGTTTGGAAAAAAAAAGAATTTCAATTCATACCTAGCATTCTATTTTTTTTTTAAAAGCATAAATCAAATGGATCACAAACCCAAATGTCAAACTTAAAACTATAAATAATTTTGGAGAAATCATAGAAGTGATCTTTGGTTAGGTAGAGTTTTTAGATATGACATCAAAAGCATAATCTATAAAACATAAAGATTGATAAATTAGACTTTGTCAAAATTAAGAATTTCTTGTCTTCAAAAGAAACTATTCAGAGAAGGAAAAGATAAGTCATAGAGTGGAAGAAAATATTTGCAACAGAAAAATTTGTTTATTCCCAGAATATATAAAGATATCTCAGTAAAAAAGCCAAAAACCCTAATTTTTAAAATGAACAAAAGATTTGAATGGACACTTCACCAAGGAGGACAAATGGCAAATAAACACATGGAAAGAAGCTTAGCATCACTGATCATTAGAGAAAATGCAAATTAAAACCATGAAGAGATATCAGGACACACTTCAGTGGCTCAGATTAAGAAGACTGACCTTACCAAGTGTCGGAGTGTTGGGTAGCTGGAGTGGAAATCTAAAATGGCATAACCACTTTGGAAACAGTTTGGCTGGTTTTTGGGTTTTTTTTTTTAAGTTAAACATACACCTATCATATAAACCAGTGATTCCACTCATAGTCATTTATTTACCCAAGAGAAATGAAAGCATATGTTCACAGCAGCTTTGCTTATAAAAGCCTTAATCTGGAAAGAACTCAAATATCTATCAACAGGTGAATGGATAAACAAATTGTGGTATAACTATACAATATAATCATTCCCAGTAGTAAAAAGGAATGAACCATTGATACCAGCATGACATGGATGAATCTGAAATATCTGGAGTGAGGGAAGCCTGACCAAAAAAATGCACTGTATGATTCCATTTACAGAAAATTCTATAAAATGCAAACTAATATATTGTGAGATCAGTGGCTGCTGCTGGTTGGAGTGGAGAAGCAAAGTGAGAAATTGCAAGGTGGCAGGAAGAAACTTTCAGGGATGATGAATGTGTTCATTATCTTGACTGTTTTATGGTTTCACATGGTGTGTAGGCATATGTCAAAATTTATGAAATTACACACTTTAACTACTTCGTGTCAACTATACCTTAATAAAAGTGCTTACAATTTGTAATACCAAAAAAAAAAAGATGAGTTTTAGGTTTGTGACTTATTAGTAACTGGTGAATAATGAAATCTTAAGTGAGGAATCCTGGGAAAGGGGTGGGTTTGTGATGCAAGGCAATCAAGAATCTGTTTCAGGTGTGTGCACTTTGAGATGCCTATTAGCTATGCAAACTAAACACCCACATCAAGATGTCAAGTAAAAGCTAGATACGGGTTTACAGCTGAGAGATTTCAGAGATGGAGACATAAATTTGGGAGTCTTCAGTATCCAGATTGAACATAGAGTCATAGGAATAAATGAGACTCCCTAAGGGAAGAGTGTATAGTCATGGAAAATAAGTGAGACTGGGATCAAGCCCAGGACACATTTAAGGGCCTCACCAAAGAGAAGGAGCCAGCAAAGGAGACTGAGGGGAACAGACTGCTGAGGTAGGAGGAAAACAAGAAGTGGGTGGTATTAGGGAAACCAAGGGAAGAAAGAGAGTTTTGAGGAGACGTATTTATCCACCTCAAACGCCACTGAGAGGTCAGGGCAAGGTGTGGATGGAGAAGGGACTGCTGGATTTGGGAACATGGGAGTTGTTTATAGTCTTCCAAAAGTGGCTTTGGTAGACTGAGACCACTTGGAGGAGCTTGGGAGGCGGGCAAGTGAGAGGTCTGAGGAAGGTAGAAGCAGTCAGCTAGATCAGGGATCCCCAACCTCCCGGCTGTGGGCTGGTACCATCTGTCAGATCAGTGAAAGCATTAGATTAGAAACAAAGTGCACAATAAATGTAATATGCTCGAATCATCCCGAAACCCCCACTTCTGGTTCATGGAAAAACTGTTTTCCACAAAATCGGCCCCTGCCGCTGAAAAGGTTGGGGACCTCTGAGCTATACCAATAGTTCTCCAAGTGTGGCTCTGGGATCAGCAGCATCAGAATTGCCAAATTCTCAGCTCGCATGCCAGACCTGAATCTGAAACACTAGGGTGGGATCCAGCAAGGTGGATTGTGACAAGTCCTCTAGGTGACTCTAGGTCTTGTATTTGACTCTAGGTGAGTCAAATACATGTCAACAACTTGAGAACCATTGGTATAGTCAACTCACGTGAGGGAAAGTTTATGGTCTTTTTCAGGGTTGGGGGAGAGTGGAGGAGCTACTACAGGTGTTCTTGCTCTGATAGGATTAATCCAATAGGATTGAGGCTCTGGGAGCAGATTTGAGCATAGGAGTGATGTCTTGAGAAGGTGAAAGGTGGTGCAATCCGGTATCCAAGTGGAGTAGCTGATGTTTGATTCAAGCAGGGGTGCTGTTTTCACCGTAACAGAAGGGAAGACAGGATGAATGTAAGAGGTGGGATAGATGGTGGTTTTTGTGGTGGGAGGTATATTAAGGGGTTTCCTTAGGGAAGTAAATGGTGAAATCAACAAGTGAGAGAGACGGTTATTGAAAGATTGACTAAAGAGGAGACGGGATGACATAGTCATTAACGAGTGGGAAAATGAATTTACCAAGGAAATGTGGTAGGATTGCTTGTCAGAGCTCCAATCCCATTTGGTATTTATGGCATTAAAGTTGATCAGTAAGAACAGTTGTATTACTCTTTCCAACAGTCTTCAGCTGCTTCAGTACTGGCAGGCATAGATTATGCAGAAGATTGTGTTCTAATCGACATTGCTGCTGCTACTGCTAAGACACTTCAGTCATGTCCGACTCTGTGCAACCCCATAGACGGCAGCCCACCAGGCTCCCCAGTCCCTGGGATTCTCCAGGCAAGAACACTGGAGTGGGTTGCCATTTCCTTCTCCAATGCATGAAAGTGAAAAGTGAAGTCACTCAGTCATGTCCGACTCTTTGCGACCCCATGGACTGCAGCCTACCAGGCCCCTCCGTCCATGGGATTTTCCAGGCAAGAGCACTGGAGTGGGTTGCCATTTCCTTCTCCAGCCGGCATTGGGATTTAGCCAAATAAACTGGGGTTTGGCCAGCAGAAAAGAAGTTCAGGTTCTTTGCAAGAGAGATGATAATGACAAACCAGTAATGAGGTTTAATGAGGAAGGGACCAAGGTTGAAGGCATAGTGATGGAGAGTGAGTAAGTGGGAGTATGTGGATTGGAGATCCTCAGGCAAAGAACCGATAGAGTGGGAATATTTGAGGACATGATTTGGAAGTGGTACTCAGAGACAGATGCTTAAGATCAAGATTTCAGAGGTGGTACAGCTATAGGACTGACAGGCTCCAGAGTGATTCCTAAGGTGGTGGAAGATTTTTGACTGAGAAGCCAGGGCCTTCTGACTGAACCAGGGTCTCGATGGTTCACCTAGGAGAAATTATATTTGATAAGTCCAGGGATGACCTGGGGGCCCAGAATGGCAATGGGAAATCTGTTGTTTGAGTACCATTAAGTTTCACTTGAGACCATTTTTGTGTCACTAAATCTGTTCTTTTCTCCTTTTGCCCATATTCTCTTGGCCTTTCAATACGTTACTTTTTAACATCCTTTTTTCCCCCCCACTCCCATTAAAAAATTTGTTTTGCTCTCATTTTAAAAGTAATACTAGTTCACTACAGAAAATAGAGACAAAAAAAAAAAAGATCAAAGAAAAAGGAAAGTATAAAAGAAAGGAAAACTCACTAATATTATCCAACTATTGTCAGCATGATGGTATATATGCTTCCAAACCCTTCTTATACACACACCCCACCACCACCCTCCCTGTAACATACACAGATTTTAAACATTGGGGTCACACCTTCCACATTCTTTGTAACTTACCCTTTTCAAACTGATTTTAAAAGAAAATTTGAAATAACAGATCTAGAGATAGACAGTGTTAATAGTGCGCTATATTTCCTCCTAGAGTTGTCTATCCCTGTTTTCTACATAATTGAGATTATATACTTGTAGTAATTGTAAAAACTATCTTTTTACAATAATTTGTACTTCATTTTCTTTTAAACTCCTTGCTATACTTCCTTTGCCTAGGGGCATCCTGCCAGAGTCATGCTTTGTATGTATTGAATAGTCCAATGAAATCTAAGGATTAAGAACTAAATTTAAGTTCCCTAAGGAATGGGTAGCAAGAAACAGTTTGAGAAACTTTAATCCCACACTTCCTTTCCCATGTTCTGCTTAGCTAAAAAACAACAGCAAAGAAATAAACAAAAAACATAGCCCATGAATTCAAGAAAGCAAAGCTTTTATGTTAAATATGGCTGATACTAGACAGACACTTAAAATGATAAGTTACCACACTCATCTTTACAAGGCACTTCACCATTTTTTTTAATACTCCAACATTTGAGTATTTTATATGTATTTTGATATTCACAAGTCTGATAAGGTAAGATACTATTATCCTAAATTTCATATTAGGAAACAGAGGTCCACAAACTAGCCTAAGACCACACAGCTCAAGTCACATGAGTGGAATTGAAGTCCAGGTCCCTGGTCACCAAGTTCATGCCCTCTTCTTCCAGATTCTGAACCCAACAGGGAAAGTTTCCTCATACAGGCTGCTCATGGTCCCAGTGCTGGTCTGGCATTTTCACCTGCACTGTGGAGGCTGATTTTACTGTGTTTTCCAGAAGAAACAAATAATTTTTCTGGTTGGCTCTTACCACTAATGACTATTTCTTTAGGGACAGGTTACTCTGACCACTAACCTTGATGTCCTTTCCCCCTAAATATCTGAGTATGTGTAGTATAAGGAGAAAAAGTAAAAAAATAAATGTAACTTAGTTATTTGAATTGAGGAGATTTTATAAATCATCACAAAGTAGGTATGACCACTACCTCTCAAAACTGACCTGATGCTCCAAGTGGTACAAAGAGGTCCACGTGACCCCCTTCTTCTTCAGGGGCCACATAGCTTCCTAATTTTTCCCAGAAGTCTCTCACTTCAGGCATCAGTAAATTTTTAATACCAATTTTATAGCCTGAGGGGGAGGAAATAAAAATGTCACATTATTATAACAGAAGCTAAGAGCAGTTTGTGTTGTGAAAACATAGAGGTTCAAAAAGCCAACATCTGCTTGTAAGGCCAAGATCTGCAGGGCATCTCTGCTTCAATGATGGCCCCATGTTAGGACCACAGAAGGAACCACTGGATTCCGACATGATAACACTCTCCTCCCGTCCTGGATTTATCAGACACGGAGTGCTTAGGTTAAGGACATTGTGTCTCTGCTTCCGGGGGGGCAGCGGTGTGAGTTACCAGGCTCACGGCATGGTTGGTCAATGGCCAGTCAAGTCCTGGGACTTTGCAACCAAATTCCAAAGTGGAAATGTTTCCCATGATTGCCAATCAATAAATAAGTCCTCGAGAGCAGAAGTAAGGCTCCCAGGCATGGGAAACTTCACTGTACCTTTCACCTGCGGGGAATTGAATGTGATGATTCAGCTAGTCTGCATGTGTCTAACACCGATTTCTAAAAGGAGTCCTGGAGACTGCCTTCCTAAGCCCCAGTAAAGAAAGAAAAGAGTAAGAAGGAACTCCTCCTGCCTGATTGATTTGAGATGGGATAGCAACCTCCTTAAATTGTGGACAAACACTACCTCAGTGCAAATTTTTCTTCCCAATCCCCAGTCTTACCTTGGAGTAAGTTGATTTCTCTGCTGTCTCCGTCACTGAATATTCCCACACTTTGTGCCATCTGCCCATCCAGAGCTTTTTCTATGAGATAAAGTAGGGTCTCCAAGTTTAGGCCACTGTGTTCATACACCACAGAAATGATACCTGCCCTAACACTGTTCGCCACCATCTAGAAAACAAAACCAGACCAGTAAGAACCAAAGCCCATTACTTTAGAATGTGTTACTCACTCAGTCATGTCTGACTTTGCGGCTCCATGGACTGTAGCCCACAAGACTTCTCTGTCCATGGAATTCTCCAGGTAAGAATACTGGAGTGGGTTGCCATTTCCTTCTCCAGGGGATCTTCCCAACCCAGGGACTGAACCCAGGTTTCCTGCACTATAGGCAGATTCTTTACCATCTGAGCCACCAGGGAAGCCTGTTACTTTAGAATACTTTTTAATAAAAACAGTGACTATGTAATCTATGATTTTTGAAGACTATTGTTTTTCTTCTGAAATTATAGGAGGAAGATGATAAGTTTTCTCCATCACTAGTTTCTTTTTTAAATTATTTTGTTTTTTTCTAACAGGGGAAATTTTTGTAACTCCACCATCCACCACTCAAAGAAACACTAATGAATTATTTTCTTCCAGTTTTTTTATCTTTGTACACACCCATGCACAGTGACATATACACTAAAGTAACAAAATTATGTAATTTTGTAATGGACTTCTTAAATAGATTTTGTTTTCCTCTTAATTATAAATTTTTGAATGATCAATATTGGTAAATATTTATTTCGTAGTAAATAAATGCTAAAAACCACTGTTCTTTGAATTCAAGAACCAAATAAACTTTTCACTTTGATAAAGTTAATTCCTTAGCAGCAGTCAGGCTGTAAAGTCATTGAAGGCACTGATTTTTCCCAAAACCTCATGCCACTTTCTAGAGATCACAGTTCAACTGAATTGAGAACTACCACATGGTTTCATGGTTTTTACCTAAACCTCCATTACATTCATAGTCAGATGAGTAAGTCTGGCATAGTCTTACATAAAGAAGACAAACAGGATCATGGATTTATTCAATTCCACTTTATTCACTCTTACTCTGTCATCAGTCATCCTCTGTGCCCAGCATGATGTCTTTTTAAACATTAGAGAAACTATCTATGGCCCACCTGGAGATCAAACTCTGATCTTGCTTTCATATGGATCCATTAAGCTAGCCAGTTGTGAATGATCAAAGTCAATTCCTAGATGTTCAACAGTGAAGTGATTTCATACCTTGAAAGCAACCATTTTCTTACAAATAGAATTTTTTGCAAGAACTTTCTAAGTAAGCCAACAAATACATTCTACAAATGCCATCCCTTACATATATGCCTATGTGTGTATCATACTCATATGTATACATGCTTCCTATGTCTTCTTTGTGCTTCTTTTTTCTTATTCACATTAAAATGTAAAATATATAACTTCATTATAGAAAGCATATTTTCATTTAAAGTCACCTTCATTAAGTAGATCACAAAATAGATTTCTGACAGTTTTCTTTTTAGAGATGCTAGTTACAAGATATTATTAAATTCCTCAGTCATTCCAAAGAAATTTTAAAATAATTTGTATAACTTTACTCTTTTGTGGATTAGGGACAAAAATTGAATTCAACAAAAATTTATTGGACCCCTAAAAGCAAGGCAGTTGGGCCTTTAATGTAAAAAAAATAATTTTGATTTATGGTTATTTTTATTGCTTCTGATTTTTAAAACTGTTTGGGTCTGTACATTTCCACTTAGATCAGACAGCTTTCCTTTAAGGAGATGAATCATTTTCATACACATGGTGACCAAAAGATTGCCATACGTCTGTTCTAGGGAAGATTAAAAAAACCCAATTCAGAGAAGGGCTGGCCTCCTAACACACTGTACCTCATATGCAGGAATCCGAGATGATATTAATATGAAATGTGGCTGGAGAGCATTTGAAGAACTGCTGTCATTTTTATAAACTCCACGCCAATTTTTCTTTGATGATAAAGGGTAGGAATGGCATCCAGAAATGTTGCTTCTATGAGGATAAGGGGGGGGGAAAGTGAGGTTTTTATTTTCTCTCGTTTGATAAGTGAGCACCATTGTGTCCTCTGGGCATCAGTTCTCTGTACAAGGCAACCAGCTTCAGGACCTCGGTCTCCCTGTGGTTTTCACGGACGTCAGCAAAGGGGACTCCTGGGTGAGTGGGGCCAAAGCTGCCCGCCAGGTGTCTCCTCCTGTCTTCATGGGATGCTGGAATGTGTCCTTGGGACTTACTTTTGTAGGCACTAAAAACCAATGTACTGACATACTAAAGGGCTCAAAATAACATTCGAAAAGGAAGCAGCCAAGATATTTTACATTTCCTTAATCACCTGGGCCTCATGGTTGTTTCAAATAATGTCCATTATTTCTACAGTCGCCTCATCCCCACCACCATTCAGATGTATATACTTACTCCACTTAAAGAAGAAAATTCTAGTATGGCAAAAACCACTACAATATTGCAATTAGTCTCCAACTAATAAAAATAAATGGAAAAAAAATTCTGGAAAGATGTTATTTTTGCTCAATAACTTTATACAGAAAAACTGCTACATCCACAATATAGCTTCTTTGCAGAGTTTAGAATATTTGAAATGTAAATTTTGAATGTTACATATTTACTTCAGAAAGCATGTTCAAGACCACTGTTATTGAAGATTAGGGAACTATTTCTATTGCTATTTTATAGGATAAGAGTGATTTAATTATAGAAGACCCAAAAAAAAAAAAATTATACAAGACCACCGCATGTTAGCTAAATTATTCTAGAATGAGTTCTTGGTATCATGGGAAGGTGCTGAACCTTCAACAGATGAAGGTTTGCTTACCGCTTGGGCAAAGATTCTAAAGATGACAAAACAAGCTGTTTCTCCAAAGTTTCATGTAATCTCACTCGATCCCTCACAGTCTGGGAGAGACGTGGTTGGCATTTGGATCTGAACAATCTAGAGCAGTGTGTTCCACTCACCCAAGGGGGTCGAACTTTGAACAACTCCTCTGAAAAACAAACAGCAGCAGGCTTGGCTGTTTACTTCAAGCTTCTCCCAGCCAAGTCTACACAGATAAAGCCATCAAAATTGAAGCTGTACCAGGGCAGTATTCCAGATGGCAGTAATTACAGCCATTTACAGACTCTCTTTGGTTCTCTTATCCTCTCTGCTCTGTAGCTGCAAGTTACCAGTCACTTCAGGTCAAGAAACAAAGCTCAGAGAATAAGCAACTCTTTTCTCATAGAAACCAAGTTCATCAATTTGTAGGCTTCACATCATTTTTGCCTCTCTTCTTGGCTTCAAGTAAATTTCCCATTTGTTACAGTCTCACAGAGGGTGAGTCAGTGAAAAAGCAAGATGGGAGAACTCAGATCAGGTTTGCTGATTACACACGTGCAGATCAGAGGGCTTAGCTGAGAGCATGTCTCATCCCGGCTCCCTTTCCACCTTAAAAAAAATGTCATTCTTCTTGCTTCCATTTCCATTTTCCCTATGTTGTCACCAATACTAATTCTTCTGAATTGTCCTGAATGTATTTGCTTTTGCTGTGTTTGTGCTGCTCTCTCCTTACCTTTAGTCTCACGGAGGCACTGGCATTTAACCTTACGTATTTCATTGGAAATCTTTTTGTTTTTCTTAGTTAATAGTGAAGAACAAAGAGTTTTCCCTGACATACTTTAAAGAATGCCACCTATAGGCTATTTTGAGAAGACGGTGCTATCCTCTTCTGTGGGAATTTGTATGTAAATCCATTGGTTTCTACAATACGCGGCTAAGATATAAAGTTGTAAAATACCACTCACTCTTACGTAGTGCAATTTTCTCCCAAACTATTTTCCTTAGGCACTTTTCTCTTTGCCTCTCCTGTAGCTCTTCCTCTTCTGTTTTGGGTTCATTCAGAGTCCCATAAACAGCAGCGGCTTCCCTAGGGGTTAGCCAATCTAAACTGGACACACAAGCAATGTAATGGTGTTTCCAAGCACCGTACTCATTATCAGTTGGCGTATAGGGCAGAAACCATCCAAACTTAATGCATTTGGGCATCCATAAGCAATCCTTCAGAAAAAGAAATGAGAAAGATGAGTTGCAAGGACCGTTTCCTAGTAATAATCTTTTTAGGCACATAGATAATTTTTTCTTATTACATTGAGATTTTTAATGCAGTTGACTTGCCATCTAAACTTGATTCCGAGAAATAAGATGCATACCTTACTCCATAGGAAAAATGTTATTTGATGAACATGTATGTTTTATATGAATATATGTATTAGTCCTCTTTGTATACTTATTCAATGCTCCCATAGCGTATGCACCAGATTCTGAGAATTCTGCTTCTAACCTTTGCATTGGGAACAACTTTGACCCATATAATAATGCCAATATGCAACCAGTTTTGAGATATGAAAACAGCAAATTTCATGTGGTTTCATCTAATCAAAATCTATACAAAAAACTGTAAAACAATTACTTAAGGTACCAATTCAATGAGGACTTGTATAACTAATGCCTTAGAGGAGGGAGACCCAGAAAAGTAATATCCTGATTCTGTCTCAACTTTTCACTTCCAGACACCTGACAGTTCCAAAGCAAAACTAAGGCTGAGGAGCAGAGCAGGACGTTTTGACTGAAAGACTTAGAAGGTGTTAAGAACTATAAGGATTCTTGCAGGGAAGAGAGGAAAGATTCAGAGCCCACAAAGGGGAATAGCCTTGGTAATGATCCTGGCTTTTAGCTGAGATCCTTTTCAGTAAGGATGACAAAGAATTAGGTTGAAACTAGCTTTGAAATATTTCATTCTCTGATTGGATTTAAATAAGCTATTCCTAGCCTAACCAAATGCCAGAAGCAAGTTCTCTCTGGAGGAAGATAACATCATCTGGAGACTCAAATTATTGCATCAATTTTTTTATATGAAATATTTGGCACTCAACCAAAAATAGCAGGCACACAAAAAAAGACAAGAATTGTTTGTTTCTTCTTTTGTTTTTTACTAAATAGAGACCCTCAGGAGATCCAAAAGTTGTAATTATCAGGCACGAACTTAAAAAAAACTTGTAGTTAATATACTTAGGAAATTAAATGGCTGGGTGGAAAATTTTGGCAAAGTAATCAGACCAACACTCTAAAACTGAAAAATATAATAACAAATTTAGAACTCAAGGGACAAGTTTCAGAGCAAATTAGAATCCAGCTAAAGAGATAATTAGTATACTGAAAGCTAGGCCAGAAGAAAAATCCAGACTGAAACACTGAAAGCCAGAACAATGGAAAAGACACATAAAAGAATATGAACCTTGTGGGACATGGTGGATCAATGTAATAAATCAAAACCCAGAGGAAAAAACAAAAAGTGGAGCAAAAACAATATATGAAGAGACAGAATCTGAAAGCTTTGCAAAGTTTATAAAAGACATAAAACCCCCAATTTATGAATCAGTGCAAAATGCAAAACAGGATAAACACACACACACACACACACACACACACACACACACACACACACACACACACACACACACACACACACACACACACACACACACACACACACACACACACACACACACACACACACACACACACACACACACACACACACACACACACCCTGGGCATGTTGCTCAGTCACTAAGTCGTGTCTGACTCTTTGCGACCCCATGGACTGTGGCCTACCAGACTCCTCTATCCATAGGATTTCCCAGGCAAGAATACTGGAGTGGGTTGTCCTTTCCTCCCCCAGGGGATCTTACTTGCAGAAAACCAAAGGCAGAGAAAAATATCCTAAAAGAAGCTAGAGCAAATAGAAACATTACCTTTCAAGGACCAACAATAAAACTCCCTACTTTTCAAGAAATTATGAAAGCCAGAGAACAATGGAACATTTTCAAAGTTCTAATAAAAAATTAATTGCCAACCTAGAGTTCAAATTCCCAGTGAAAATATCCTTCAAATTTGAAGGTGAAGTAAAGACATTTTCAGACAAAAACTAAGAGAATCTGTCAGTAGTAAGCTGTACTAAAAGAAATATTAAAGAGAATTCAGAAAAAATTGAACCCTGTAGGGAAATCAGAGATGCAGAAAGGTATGAAGTATAACAGAAAAAGTTTACCTGTAAATAAATATTGACTATGTATTAAACAATTGTAATAAATATTCATGAGGTATACATATATTTTAAATACAAAAGAGATATTATAAATTATTTTTATGTTTGTTATTATATATTTACATATATATTTTAATGTATGTGTATTTTATATGTGTGTATGTGTAAAATTAAGATGTTTGAGAACAAAAGCATAGAAACTGAACAGGGAAGCAAATGGAGTTAGAGTTCTATGCTCCTTTCATTATCTCAGAGGTAGTAAATAACCCTAGGATAAGTGCTGTAATTTCTATGGTAGCCATGAAAGAACTGCTAAAGAATTTAAAACTAATCTAAGAAATATTTAAGTTAATCCTAAAAGAAGACAAAAAAACAAAATATAAAATAGTAAATAAAAATAGTAAAATGGCGGACTTCCGTGCAAATGTATCAGTATTTACATAAACGTGAACAGACTAAATGACTCCAGGTAAAAGTCAAAGATTGTCAAGTGGTAAAAGAAAACCACTACCATAATTTGTTTATAAGGATGTTTCTTAAGTGTAAGGACAGAGAAAGGTTGAAAGTAAAAAAAGAGGAAACACTATACCATGGGAACACTAAACCTGGATTCACAAATGCTATAAATCCAGGGCTCACAGTTGGCTTTTCATGTGGCCCCTCCATGGACAGCCAGGTATTCTGTGAGATCAGAATCTCAACGTAAGTCCATCCTGGAAAGTTTGTATAAGTTAAAGGAGTAAATTATTGATTTGTATTTAAAGTATGCCAACTATTACATTTCATTAAGTCTTTTAAAAGTAAAGAGATAAACATCCCAGAGACAGAATTAATGGCAGCAGATGTAGAAGATCTAGTTTTATATTCTTCAACAGAGGTTAGCCAAAGAGGGAGCAGTTAAAGTTGTGGTTATAGAGCAATTTTTAAGGTGAGTTATCATGACTAAAACAATATCATTTAAAACCAAATCTTAAATAAATTTTCACAAAATATTGGACTTCTTAACCAAGATAAATTATTTCCTAAATAACTAAATTGAGTATTTAAAGATTATCAGAATTATATGAATTATTAGAATAGTGTATATCCCCTGACTTATAAAATAAATTACTGTATTTAATTCCCCCATTAAATACAATTCCCCATTTAAAAAATTCCCTATTTTCTCCTCTTAAGGATAAATTAATTATGGTTCAGACACCCTCAGTTATTATTTTCAGGGAAAGGAGCTACCCTCATTGCCTCATCACAGATAACAGTTGCATCTGAGCCCTATTCCTAGGAAGTGACAAATGGTAAACCTGCTCAGTTAAAAATTTCCAGGGCCAGCTGACTTGTGCAGCAGCACACAAATCTTTTGGATTCAGAAAGGAAAAGATGTATAGAGAGATGAAGCGTGGTAACACTGTAGAGAAATCCACTCTGGCCACTTGCATCCTTTCTGAAAACCAGTCTTGGATAACCCTAAAAAGAAAAATACAGAAATTTAGTTGAGAACACTAATATTTAAAATTGATTAAAAATCCAGTATAAATATTGGTCACTATTCTTTCTCTAATGTTCTACCTTTAAAAAAATTAAGTCCTAAGTAACATATGGCTAGATTTTTAAGAATACTGTATCCACATTCAATGATCCATTCTAAAGAGGAAAATGAGTTATCAATACAAAATTATATATTATCAATATCAATCAATATCTAAAATTCACAGGGGAAAAAAATTCTGAAGTAAACATGGTTGTATACAATGTAAATCTGGGGTTTTTATTTACCCAAATTCAATAAATAAACAAGTCCTGTCAGCTCTACAAATAGATATCCCCCAAAATATATGCCCCAATACAGCCACTTCTCTCAACCCCCACAGCCACCACCACCTCTCTCCTGGGCGAGTGCAGTCACCTCCTGATTGCCTCACAGCTTTCACTCCAGTCTTCCTGGAGCCCGTTTTCCACACAGTAGCCCAAGTGGTTTTTAAAAATATAAATTAGATAGTATCACTCATGCAAGTGAAAGTCTGCAGTGATTTCCCAATGCAATTAGAATAAAAACCTACAGCTCCATCACACTTCATTGTGAAATAGTAAATGTCTTCCTCTTGACAAAGCAAGATTGTCTACACTCACTACTATAACATGGGATAGAGATACTAGCCAGTTCAATAAGGGAAGAAAATAATAAAAGATATATGTATTGGAGAGAGAGTAGTAAACTGTTTCAATTCATGCACCACGTATGTAGAATCTATAAAACTATTTAAATTGTTTAACTTATTAGTGAAAAATTGTTGATAATTTTATATTTTTTAGATGTTCATAGAATCTATAGCAACATCCAATTTTATATGCCTGATATTACTAATTCACATTTTCTCTCTCTGTTTTCCTTGATTACTCTTCCCTAGGAGTTCATCAATTTTGTTACTATTTATAACAAACCAGTTTTTGTTTTCATAGTTTTTCTCTATTGTTTGTTCAGTTTCTATTATATTGATTTCCATTCTTCATAAATTCTCTCCTTCTACTTACTTTGGGTATAGTTTGCTATATTCTGTGCCCTCCCCCCTTCTTAAGGTGGAAATTTAGATTGTTAATTTTAAATTTTTTTTTCTTTAACAAAAATATTTACATTATATTATCCCTCTAAGTTGTACTGCAGTCCACTTTAGCCATGTCATATTTTCATTGTCATTCAACTTGAAATATTTTCTAATTTCTCTTGTGATTTTTATTTGATCATAGGTTATTTATAAGTGATGTTAATCTCTAAATATTTGGGGATTTTCTAGGTATCTTATTTTTATCAATTCCCAAATTTATTGCATTGTTGTTAAAGAATATACTTAATAAGATTTCAAGAATTTGAAATGTTTGAATCTTAGTTTGTGGACCAGGAAATAATGCATCTTGATAAATGTTACTTTTCCCATAAAAATAACATATATTTGGAAATTGGTGTGTCTAGTTTTCTATAAATGTTAGTTCTAGGAGAATGAGAAGATTGCTCAGGTCTTCTATATTCAAACTAATTTCCTTTTCTTTGGTTCTATTCTGTCAGTTTTTGTTTCATGTAATTTCAAACTCTGTTATTTGGTACATAAACATTTATAATTGTTGTGACTTCTTGATGAAATTGTTACTTTTCTCACTATAAAATGCCCATATTTATCTCTCTGGTAACATTCCTTGTCTTGAAGTCCATTTTGTCTGATATTAATGTTGCCATCCTACTTTTATATGTTTACTATTTGCATAATGTATAATATATTTTCCTATTCTTATACTTGGAGAAGGAAATGGCAACCCACTCTAGTATTCTTGCCTAGAGAATCCTGTGGATGGAGAAGCCTGGTGAGCTGCTGTCTATAGGGTCGCAAAGAGTCAGACACGACTCAAGTGACTTAACGTGCATGCATGCATTGGAGAAGGAAATGGTAGCCCACTCCAGTATTCTTGCCTGGAGAATCCCAGGGTTGGAGGAGCCTGGTGGGCTGCCATCTATGGGGTCACGCAGAGTTGGACACGACTGAAGTGACTTAGTAGCAGCAGCAGCATTCTTATACTTTACCAATAAGTGCCTTTATATTTAAAATGTAGGGAATTCTCTGGTGGTCCAGTGGTTAGGGCTCCATGCTTCCACTACAAGGGGCACAAGTTTGATCCCTGGTTGGGGTTGGCAAAAAAAAAAAAAAAGTCATATTTAAAAGTGTCCGTTGTAGTCAATATACAGTGAGATTATCTTTTTGCTCACTTGCCAAACCTTGTCTTTATTTGATGGTTTAGTCTGCTTATATTTAATTTAATTATTGTTATATGCCCTGTTGCTAAGTCATGTCCAACTCTTGTGACTCCATGGAGTATAGCCCACCAGGCTCCTCTGTCCATGGGATTTCCCAGGCAAGAATATTATAGTGGGTTGTCATTTCCTTCTCTAGGGAATTATTGTTATTGTTGCTGTGTTGTTCAGTTGCTAAGTCACGTCTGACTCTTTGAAACCCCATGGACTGCAGCACACCAGGCTTCCTTGTCCTTCACTATCTCCTGGAGTTTGCTCAAATTCATGTCCATTGCGTTGGTGATGCTATTCAATCATCCTCTGCCACCCCCCTTCTCCTTTGTCTTTCAACCTTTCCCAACATCATGGTCTTTTCCAGTGAGTCAGCACTTCACATCAGGTGGCCAAAGTATTGGAGCTTCAGCTTCAACATCAGTCCTTCTATGAATGTCCTATGAACATTCAGAGATGATTTCCTTTAGGATTGATTGGTGACAGTTGAACCCAAATCTCAATTTTGTTATTTGTTGTTTGGTTGTCCCATCTGTTTTATGAAACTTTATTCCTCTTCTCTTGCCTTGATTTGAATTAATAATCATTTTCTGTATTTCATTTTAATACCTTTATTTGTTTTTTAGGGTATCTTGGCACTACTTTTTAAAGTTGTTTCTAGGAAGTATGATATGCATCTTTAACTTTTCATAGTCTACATAAAGCTAATATTTATGTAAAATTAAAGTCCAGTGCAATGATATAATTCTCACTATCCTTTGTGCATTTGTTGTCATCTCTCTACTGCATCTACTTATGTTATAAACCCCACAATACATTGTTTTGCTTTAGTCATATATCTTTAAAATAACTTTAAAATTTTATATTTTCTCCCACATTTATCATTTCCTGTGCTCTTCATTCCTGCTTTTAGATCCAAGTTTCCATCTGGTATCAATTTCCTTAGCCTGAAGAACTTCCTTTAACATTTCTTTATTGCAGGTCTTCTGACAACAAATTTTGTCAGTTTCCTTTTATTTGAAATTTTCTTTATCTTACATTAATATTTTTAATACTATTATGACTCCAGTAATTAAATAATTATCATCCTGTACCCAACCTGGTTTCTGCCATATCCCATTCTTCATCTTCCTCAATCATCCCCATATTATTTTAAAACAAATCCAAGACGTTATATAATTTCATCCATAAATATTTCAGTGTTTATCACTAAAAAAGAAAAATTAAGCATAAACTATATCATGTTAATACATTCAACAAAAACTTCTTAATATGACATCTACAAAGAAAACTTCTAAAATACAATATCCTACAAGAAAACTTCTTATATGCATGCTACCTAAGCACAGATAGATCTTGAAGGAATACAGAGTCCAAGACCCTACTAAAGTGATCATCTTAGAGGCCCTCTTAGGCCAAAAAACATTTCATGGTTCATGAAGAATGTACTGCTGGCCCTGCAGCTAACAATTACACACACAAAAAAGACACTTAATACCTGATGGTTCTCTTTACATTAGCAATAAACATCTGCTACAGTTCCAAGCCTCCGGGTAGCAATCCAGGTATCAGTAAATTAAGCTTTTCTCTGAAACTCCCTGATTTCCTCCAAACTCTGCAGATTCACTGACATTTTGTGACTAATCTTAACAGCTAATTGAAAACTTTGGTATAAGAACCTACCAGAACTCATTTACCTAACGCCACTGGGACTTCAAGACTTTTTCTCACAAAGTGGCTACTGCTGCCCTATTACTGAGTCCTAATGGATGCAGATTAACTCACTGAAAGAACAGTGATGACTCTGAGCAGATTTCATCCTTCAGTGGGTCTTCTCTGACCTAAATTTCCATAGAGTGGGCCAAGCCTCAGAAAGTTTCAATGCAAAATGAAAATGGTACCTCCAGTGAGGGACAAAAAAGACTTTAGTTACCCTCACCAACAGATTGTTTAATATCCATTAGACCCAGAGACAGTTTTGGCCTTGAAATAACAAACTTTTGGCTTAACTGGAGCCTCATTTCAAGTCCTGGGAGAAAGAAATGCTCTACCTTGCAATAGAACACCATTTCATACATATAGAAGAAATTAAGAAATGAGAAAATCAGCTATCACAGTAATAAGTACTTCAGATTAGAATCAACAACATATGCTAAAGACTAGTGGGTAAAAGTTTGATGAGAAAAAATACTTGCATAAATATTTTTAATTAGTTTAAAACTAATCACTCAAATCCTTTTTAATTATTAATAAATATAAAATACTTTATAAGTGATAAAGTCAAGGTCATTAACAATGGGACAACCTGATATACTATACCCCCAGTATGATCCACTGAGAAGAACACAGCATCAAGTCTGTGTTATTCCTGCCAAGAATGTATGACCTCAAAGTAATCTTGAGGAAATATCAGTCAACCACAAATTGAAGGTCATTCAACAAAGTACCAGCTCTATGCTCTTCAAGTGTCAAGTAAGAAAAGACAAGGAAACACTGAGGAATTTTGCCACATTGAAGAGACTTGAAACTAAATACAACATATGACCTTGGTTGGATTTTGGACTGAGAAGGAAAGAATGATTGTAAAAAATATTGTTGAACAATCAGGAATATTGAATGGCATCGGTGCATTGGATACTAGTGTTGAATTGATGATTTCCTGACATTGGAGGATGTACTGTGATTTTTCAGCAGAGTGCACTTGATTTTTAAGAAACATACTGAAATGCTTAGGGTTAGTGGGGCGTTAAGTCTACATCTCACTCTCAAATAATCAGAATAATAAAGAAAAAATGGTAAAATGTTAACAATCAAGGAATCCAGGTAAAAAGTTTAAAGAAACTATTTGCATTAGCTTTGCACCTTTTCTCTGTAAGTTAAACAATTATGTAAAAGTTGTTTTTTTTTTAAGAAGCAATTATTTGCTTCAGTTCCAAGGTTTAATGATTGCCTATTATTTTTGTGTGTTCTACTCCCCTGACTTTATGTCACTGCTTTTTCTTGATCCCTGTCCATGCAGCTTTATCATAACTGGAGATAGAACAGAGTGGTTTAAAATGAACCTGCAGTCTGGAAAGGATGGGGATTGGGGGTAAGCAGGAGGGCAAAGGATGGAGTTCTGCATGTCCTGGCAGCACAGAGTATCCACAGACAGTGTCTCATAGGGATCTTCTCAGTAGTGACAGTGATTAACATTCAAACTGAACGAGACTTGTGACAACAACAAGGACAGTTAATCCCAGTGGATTCATGACCTTAACGCCTCACTGTCTGAGGTAGCCTTCACAATCATTCCATGGGCCCTTGAGAGACAATTTGCTCTCATTTGGAATTCTAAAATAGATCAATAAAATAAGTGCAAAACAGGAGTTTTAAGCCTCCTTTTCAAAGTCTGAGTCTCTTCAGAGTCTTTGTTCCCATCCACTTTAGCATCTGCTGTTCCATCTCAGTAAAGTAAAGGAGAATCAAGTCTGAGTTGCTTTTTAAAGTAAACCTTAATTACACATGTTTAATGTTTGTTCCTAGTCTGCATTGCTACAAGGAAACATTCAAGTATAATGAATCTTAAGCATGAAGGAAAGAAAATGCGTCAGTCACGTTAAAAAAAACAATCAGTGCATGAGGAGCAGAGAAATAGGGTGGTTTGCAGTAATGACACTGTGGCTCATTGCATTTTAGTTAATGTCGCAAAGTAAGAAATCCGTGAAGAGAAATAACAACATGTGAGGAGACAATGAACAAAATGTGCTTTGCTCATTTGCTGTGACAGGGTTCGCTTCATTTAAATAATGCATGATAATGCCTCACAGTGTGCTGTTCAGTGCACAATGCGTGCTTTGCAAAAATAACCAGGCTTAGTAATACGGAACTTGAACCTAATTCTCTGTTCTAGAATTTCTGATAAGACGTAGAAAGAAGCTGCCACAATCATGATGAAGCGGCATGATGAAGCGAGGGCAGGTTGGTGAGGTGGTCTGGAGAGGCCTGAGCAGACTTGGCAGGGCTCCTGGCCTTCTAGTGGTTTACGCAGAGTCTCCTTGTCTTATCTAGCAGCTTCACACATGCTTGGTGAGGTGGTAAGGGTCTGTGCTAGGTGGATTTTCACAGGGAGGCGAGTGCCACACAGAATAACCATTGGGTCTGGGGTGGACAGAAAACGGAGAACCATGTGCTGAGGTCTCCAGTGAGAAAAGAGCAAACCTAGGTGTGGGTACGGCAATAAGGAGGCTGACTGAAGAATTTTTTAAGATTTTAAAATAATTGGTATATGCACATTCACAAATAGTTAAATGGATACATAAAAGCATAAAAAATAGAAGAAAGTCACATTTAAGTGGTGCAATTATGGGTGATTATGGGTGATTATTTTTCTCTTTTTGCTTATTCACATTTTCTAGTGCATCTACAAAGGCCTGATTTTATAGAACTATTCAACAGACAGAGAAGGCCCATGGCTTTCACACAAGTGGTCCTCTCCAGATGGAACACTCATTCTCCAAGTCTTGGCTTGTCTATCTCTAAACATCCTTCAGATTCCAGCTGAAGTGTCAAATCCCCAGGGAAGGCTTCCCTGAGCCCCTTCACTAGGTGAGATCCCAGTTACTTTTCCTTTGTCACTTAGCACAACGGTAGTTATTTCCTTGATATTGATTGTATTGGCCAAACCTGCCTAGGGTTATGGAAAATAAAGGATAATGCATGTACTTGGACTTGATATCACTATGTGAGTGCAGGATGACTTTCCTTGTGTGATTCTTATTATTATATGACTTGTGACCAATGAAGCAAAATAAGGTTCTGAGGCAGGCGCACGAATTTTCTCTGGAACCAGAATGGCAGATCAAAGTCACGTGGCTTGTAAAAAGCTAGTTTTGTGACATATAGGTGACCATATAAGGCGGGTTTGGGGGGTGATATTTCTGGGGTACTGCAAGAATCCTCTCACCTTCCCAATAGGCTGACCGTTTCTGTTCCCCAAACACTTCCCCTTGTGAGGCTACCGTTTGCTCACTGAGCTCTGCCTACTTAATTCCATCTCATACTTAATTCCATCTCATATTCTTTGCCAAAACCTGTATCCTTTACACTTGATGTGCACTATAGTGTAAGCTAAGCCTATTTTTGTGTTTCTTTTCTAGCTAGCCCTCAAATCTTTTTAGTCTTTTTTTTTTTTTAACTCATTCACCATTTAAAGTCTTTCTCTTCTACAGGACTAGAAGCCTCATAACAAAATAAAAAGGCCTAGTGGCAGTCTCATTGGCTGCTCTGTCCCCAACACCTGATATGGCACTTGTAGCTTAGCAGGGGAGTAAATAAATATGTTTAAATTAGAAATAGAGGGTGAAAAAAAGGTGAAAAACAAGGAAGACAAAGTCGCTGCTTGTGTTAATTTCCTTTTCATTATAACAGGTTACCACCAACTTGGTGGCTTAAAGCAGTACACGTGTCCTTTTGGAGTTCTGAGATCCCAAGTCTTAAATCAGGGTCACTGGGCTACAGACAAGGTTTTGGCACGACTGGTTTATTTCTGGAAACTCTAAGGGGAGGTTTGTTTCCTTGTCTTTTTCAGGTTCTAGTAGCTGCCTGTTTTCCTTGACTCATATCCCCTTTCTCTACCTTCAAAGCCAGCAGCATGAGATCTTCAAATCGCTCCATCTCTTCCATCATCACATCATATTCTCTTCTGATTATGATGTCTCTTGAACCCATTACAAGGACCACTGAGATTATGTTGAGCCCCAATAATGCAGGATAATCTCCCCATCATAAATCCTTAATCCCATCTGTAAAGTCTTTTTTCCATACAAGATAACATTTTTAGGTTTCAGGGATTAGGGCCTGGACATATTTTGAGACATTTATCCAGTCTACCACAGTGCTCTAGCTTCTAAGACATGCAAAATACTTGCAAATATTTCCAGGGGTGCTATTTTGTATTATCAAATATCCAGTGAGACTCATGGACATTCTTCTTTTACCATTTTAGGACAAGTGTTAGTCTACTAAAATATTCACTTCAGAGGGTAGGAGTCTTTTACACTCTGTTTAGTGTTGAATCTCATGTACCCAGAACTATGCTTGTTATACAGTAGAGCCTTGGTAAAGATTCATTGAATGCTCGAAGAATAGACTTTATCTGCTGACTTGGATGGTAAAGAATCTGCCTGTAATGTGGGTAGACCAAGGTTCAATCCCTGGTTCCAGAAGACCCCCTGGAGAAGGGAATGGCATTCCAGTATTCTTGCCTGGAGAATCCCATGGACAGAAAAACCTGGGGGGCTCCAGTCCATGGGGCTCACAAAGAGTTGGACACAACTGAGCAACTAACACTTTCACTTCACTTTCACTTTTGGCATCTATCATTTATTTCCTCTTCTTTAGATAACCTCAATTCCTATTTGGTGATCCATATGGTTCTACAGAAGCTGACTCCAAAAATCACACGGTAAAGGCTAATTCATGTGGATCAATCCCATGGCCACAGCCACTGGCAGAGATGGGCATGGGCCCAAACTAATCCAATCAGAATGAAACCAAAATAAGAATTTTTCTCTTCTGGACACAACTGAGGAACCATAATAGTTGAAGCCATGACCATCAAAGGTAGAGCAGAGGGGCAGAAAAAAACACATCATTGGTTTTATTACTGAACCTCTGTATCAAGCTTCAACTGCAGCCAAACCTACGTCTGAGTTTTCCAATTACATGAGAGTAAAATATTTCTTTTATTATTTGTGTCAAGTTGAAAGTTCAGTTCAGTTCAGTTGCTCAGTTGTGTCCGACTCTTTGTGACCCCATGAATCGCAGCACGCCAGGCCTCCATGTCCATCACAAACTCCGGAGTTTACTCAAACCCATGCCATCGAGTTGGTGATGCCATCCAGCCATCTCATCCTCTGTCGTCCCCTTCTCCAATCCCTCCCAGCATCAGGGTCTTTTCCAATGAGTCAGCTCTTTGCATGAGGTGGGCAAAGTATTGGAGTTTCAGCTTCAGCATCAGTCCTTCCAATGAACACCCAGGACTTGTCTCCTTCAGGATGGACTGGTTGGATCTCCTTGCAGTCCAAGGGACTCTCAAGAGTCTTCTCCAACACCACAGTTGGAAGTTACTTACAGTGAAATATTCTAAAACTACTAAGAAGTATCAGATATGAAAGGTGAAAAACCTACAGAAACTGAACAAAAAATTTTGCTTTGTTAATTGATAATAGAAAAGACAGGACACTCATGGTTTGTATCCCTGCCTTCAAGAAGGAATAGATGAAGAGGTGGAAGAAGGCTTGGGGCCTTCAGGTCACCCAGTTCAGTTCAGTTGCTCAGTCGTGTCTGACTCTCTGCGACCTATGGACTGCAGCACGCCAGGCTTCCCTCTCCACCACCACCTCCCGGAGCTTGCTTAAACTCACTCCATTGAGTCAATGATGCCATCCAACCATCTCATCCTGTTGTCCCCTTCTCCTCCTTCCTTCAGTCTTTCCCAGCATCGGGGTCTTTTCCATTGAGTTGGCTCTTCACAACAGGTGGTCAAAGTTTTGAAGCTTCAGCTTCAGCATCAGTCCTTCCAATGAATATTCAGGACTGATTTCCTTTAGGATTGACTGGTTTGATCCCAGGCCTTGTGTTATACACTTGACTGTAGATCAAATCATCTTGGGAACTTAGTAAAAACAGCTTCCCAGCCCCACCCCAGGTATGTTGAGCCAAAATGTCTATGGGTGAGGCTCACGGTTCATTTTTAACAAGTTCCAAGTGAGTCTAATGGGGTCACCCTCCTCAATGTTGGTGAACTAGACTTCCTGTTGGTAGAAGAGGCAGCCTAGCAGATATTGATGCTGATGCCAATCAGGTACAAAGTATTGAATACATGCATGATGTCCTTAGAAGAATGTATAATCCTGTTTGAAGCCCTGAATTAAATATTTAAACTTGGCAGGAAGGTCTGACAAGCTCTCTCCTATTGTGTAAAGGACATCAGTTTGACCACTAGATGCTTTTTGTTTTTCCAAATCTATCTGGTTCTTTGCTAGATCCTGGAAAGTTGATATGACAAGAGAGTGACAAGTAGATAAATGGTCTATTATGGACTACCTTAAAACCTGTTTATCTTCCTTTCTCTTTTCTTAAAGAAGGAAAATCAGGGCAGCTCCAGAGTTGGTGAATTCAAGAACTCACAGTAGTCAAGGGTCAAGATTTTCTGTATTTTCACTTTGCCTGCTTAGCATCTTGCTGTGCTCCTCAAGCTTGTTCTCTGAGGCTGTTTCCAAATGGCTGACTACGGTGAGCAGAGATTTGCACACAACAGGGATGACAGGCTATAGGGCAGACGAAGGCGTGTCCTTTCCCCAAGTTCCTTTTTAGGTTCCTTTGAGAGTGAAGAAAATTCTCCCAGAAACTTTAGCAGCCACTCTCTTGTGTTTCCTTCAGCAGAACCAAGATCTATCTGCCCTTTCCTAAACCAGACACCTCAAGGAGGAGGGAATGACCATGATTCTGTCCAACTGTGACTTACTCTTTGGGTGTCAGGGTGACCCATCACCCCTGAAGCACAGGATATCTAGGAGGGGGAAGGGCTTTGCAGGAAGATGAAGAGGAAGTGGGGAATGGTGTGGGTGGGAGGGTGTGTGATGGACACTTTCTAGCCCTTTAAACAGGAATTGATGCAAGAAGAGGAAGGATCTCCATCCAGCTGCCCAAGTGCCCGATCTACCCAATCTTTATAGTTGCCTGTTTTTTTCCTCCCCTTCAGAGCACTTATCTCAGTCCTTTTACCCTTTACACTTGAGTTATTACATGGAATTATTTCGTAAATGGATAAAAGTGGTTTTAATATCTGGCAGTGCAACTCACTAATTTTTTTCTTTATCCTTAGATTTTCCATAGCTGTAATAGTCCATTCTCTTTTCAAGGTTAGCTTTAGAATTAATTTCTCAAAGTTCATAAGAAAATGCTCTTTGGGGATTTGTACTGGGATTGACTTGAATTGAAAGATATATGTGGAGAGAACTGGTATCTTTAAACATAGCATATCTATTTACCCAGGCTTTTTCTTCCTGTTCTTTAATACAGATTTCTAATTTCCTTCATAAAGGTCTTGTGCTTATCTCTATAGTTTTATGCAGCACACAAGGGAAGCAGAGCTGGGAGAAGGGAGACAGAAAGAGCTATGGTAACATTGTTTGAACCTTAGGATCTAGTACAGCCTATAACCTGACAAATCTTAGGTCATTAAATTTCCTTTGCTTCCTAGTCTTGTCTGAGCTCCATTTCTATTATTTGCACTTGAAAGCCTTTTGACCATGACATCAAAAGCATACATAGAGAAGGCAGGATGAAAGATTACAGGTGTTCACTGAATATTTATTATGTATGTAATAAAAACCTCCTTCTTCTGCTTCTAAGATTTTTAGCCATTTAAGTCTGATAGGCAGCCTCTTCTACTCTTTCGAAAAATTTATTTATTTTTAGCTGTGCTGGATCTTTGTGGCTGTGGGGGTTTTTCTCTAGTTGTGGCAAATGGGGCCTACTCCAGTTGCGATGCTTGGGCTTCTCATTTCAAAGGCTTCTCTTGCTGTGGAGCAAGGGCTCTAGGGCATTTTGTGGGTTTCAGAAGTTGCCGCGTGTGAGCTCAGTAGTTGCAGCTCCCGTGCTCTAGGGCACAGGATCAATAGTTGTGGTACATGGGATTAGTTGCTCCGCCACGTGTGGGATCCTCCTGGAATTGAACCCATGTCTCCTGCGTTGGCAGGCATTCCTTACCACTGGGCCACCAGGGAAGCCCCACTTCTACTCTGACTCTGCCACAACCCTCCTGAAAAGTTCTTAAAGAGATTCTTAAACACAGGATAGAGACAAATAGTCTCCTAAAACCTTGTCTCCATTTTCCAGTAAATTATCTGTGGATTTGACCCTTCCTATGCAGAAGGTAAATGATACTTGGTAGATTTGGGAAGCTAACATCATGTACTTTATAAATGAGTGGAGTATTATCAGGGCTGCTACATTTGGGAAGCTGTACAATAAACAAGTTTAGCAGGTGCCATTCACACAGATGACAGAGTGAAACAGCACCCTCTGGAGGTGTGCAATATGTAATGTGTGTTAATCACTCAGTCGGGTCCGACTCTGTGTGATGCTATGGACTGTAGCCAGCCAGGCTTCTCTGTCCATGGAATTCTCCAGGCAAGAACACCATACCTTCTCCAGCAATATGTAATACCCTTAGGTATTATTACTATGCATAATTCCTTCTGGAATCACTTTATGGAAGTCTTTAATTGATTAAAAATGAAAAGTCTTCAATGAAGCAAAGTATTAATAATATTCTATATTCTAGAACTTGTAATATCTTGAAAAAAAAGTCCTTCCTCCTAAAGAATTACCAAAGGAAAGTTTTTTCCTGATTATCTTTTTATTATCATTGTAATAGGAGTGTCTAACATATCTCCATTCATTCAAACAAGGGTTTGTTGAGTGGCTACTATGAACCTGGTATTGTTTTAAGTAATAGGAATGGAAAGAGATACCAGAGTGCAGATACCCTGCACTCATCGAGTTAACTTCTAATGGAATAGGCAGACAGTAAATAAACAAGCAAGTATTACTGTGTATAAGGAATGGCAGGTGGAGCTACATGCTGTAAAGAGAAGTGAAACATTACAAAAGGAGAAAACAGGAAGTGAGGACTTCAAGTGCAGGGGCTTTGCCTAATGTAAACCAATGACTTTCCTACCACACGCTCTTACTCTGTCCCCACCCCTACCCGGTAAAAAAGCTTTGGGTTTAGGTTTCTCCTTTCCTTTTAAACTTCAGGATTTTCTTTCTTGAGGGATTCCCTGGTAGCTCAGCTGGTAAAAAAGAAAATCCTCCACCTGCAATGCAGGAGACCCCAGTTCGATTCCTGGGTTGAGAAGATTCCCTGGAGAAGGGATAGGCTACTTACTTCAGTATTCTTGGGCTTCCCTGGTGGCTTAGCTGGTAAAGAATCTGCCTGCAGTACGGGAGACCTAGATTTGATTCCTGGGTTGGGAAGATCCTGTGGAGAAGGGAACAGTTACCCACTCCAGTATTCTGGCTTGGAGAATTCCATGGACTGTATAGGCTATATACTATATAGTTCATATTCTCCTTTCCTTTTAAACTTCAGGATTTTCTTTCTTTGTTTCATCCACCCCTAAAAGCCACCCCCAAAACAAATACTGATATTTCCTGTGGTTGTCCATAACCATTTGATCTATGTGAAAGGGTAGAAATATTGGGTTGGCCAAAAAGTTCATTTGGGTTTTCAAAACAAACTTTTTGGCCAACCCAGTATATACAGAATATGAGGCTGATGAGAGGGAAGAAGCAGGATGACCCACATTTCCAGACCTGTCTTGGATATTTAGAAAACAATGTGTCTCTGAATACTACCCCCTCCTCTCCACCAACTCCACACAGAAATATCCTCCTTTCAAATGGACAGCAGTAATTCAGCACGGTATAGTTGTTCTATATTTAAGGATAATCTAGAAGTCTGTTGTCTCTGAAAAAATTTATGCACTAGATTTCCTCAGAGATTACAATTGAAACAGACATCCTCAACTGAGTCCTCCAAGGAACTCCTTGGGTGGGGGGTGGATGGGTGTACTGAGATGAGAGTAAGAGGGGATGTTCCCTCTTAACTATACATGGGTTGGTACATTTTTCTGCCCTCCAACCCCATTTCCAGGTGACTCTGATGGAGATGAGTGACAAGAGCTAATCTTTATTTGGTTGTGATCCCCCCCCCCCCCACCTACACACACACACACTCCATCCATGTTTTGGGAATGTCGTTGTTCAGTAGCTAAGTCATGTCTGACTCTTTGTGACCCCATGAACTGCAGCACACCAGGCTTCCCTGTCCTTCACTATCTCCTGGAATTTGCTCAAACTCGTCCATTGAGTCGGTAGTACCATTCAACTATCTCATCCTCTGTCGCCCCCTTCCCCTCTTGTCCTCAATCTTTCCCAGTCTTTTCCAATGAGTCAACTCTTCAATCAGATGGCCAAAGTATTGGAACTTCAGCTTCAGCATCAGTCCTTCCAATGAATATTCAGGGTTAATTTTCTTTAGGATTGACTGGTTTGATCTCCTTGCAGTCCAAGTGACTCTCAAGTCTTGGGAATGCAGTTACATGAATCATGAATGTTGCCCCACCCACCAGGAAAAGCTACAAGCTTGAACAGCTCCAACCCCAGAAAGAAAGGTCTTTGTAGGAGGTATTACCTTTGACTGAACAGAAGCAATTTGAAACCAGTCCCACCAGTGTGACTAGGAGACCGATTCAAATGTCTCATAGGTTTCTCCAAGCATGACAGACACAAACAGCCAAGTTTCCTTCAAGGAGTCACAGGAAAGGTCAGCCTAGGCAAGAGGCAGGGGGACAACGCCACTGGAAATCATCAGACATGTGGCCAGATAAGCATAATGTATGGGAGGTTGGGGGAAATGCCATGAAAGAGTTTTGTAAAAATCATGGGGTGAAAGTTGAGCACAAAGAGGACATTTCCCAGCAGAGGTGACATTTAAGTTGAGATGAGAGGGAAAACTTGACAGAGGGAAGGTTTAAGAAGGTGAACCTTTGAAAAGTGTCATAAATATTATAAGAAAAATTCCAAACTCTTAACAACATGGAATATTTATTAGGACAGAAAATATTAGATATATGAATATATCTCATACAGATTAAGAATAAACTTTTAATAAAAACTGTGACAACATATTTCTCAATATTGCAATAAACTATTTAAGTTTTGTAACTGCCCGAATTAAAACAAAGTTATTCAGAAATTATAAAACAAAGCATCTCAAACTTTGGCTTCTCTGTCTTGAAAACAAGGTATTACACAAAGATAACTAAGCTTACATACAAAGTGTTCAGGCATTCAAATAATGCTAAATTCTCTCATTTAGTCACAAGCTTATTCATAGTTATGGGGGAATAGGGACTAGAGGAGTAAACAAAACTCAGAGGAAACAATAGTTAAAAGTTGATTCTAGAGTTACCATTTGACTCAGCAACTCCATTTCTAGCTATACACCTAAAAGAAATAAGCATCCATAGAGAAGAAGTTATAAAGTGATATTTACAGTAGCATTATTTACAGTAGTCAAAATGTGGAAACAACCCAAATTCCATCAACTGGTGAATAAATAAAATATGGCATATCCATATTATGGAGTATTATTTCATGATAAAAATGTAAACCTTGAGAACATTACAATTTATGAAAGTAGGCAGTCATTGTATGAAAGTAGGCCACATATTGTACGAATCCATTCATATGAAAAGTTTAGAATAGGCAAATTTATAGAGAAAGAAAATAAATTAGTGGTTGTACATGGAATTGGAGGAATTGGAATTGGCTGGAATTGGAGGGGGTTAGAATGGAGAGTGATTGCTAATAGAAAGGAGGTTTCTTTTGTGGTTGATGGATATGTTCTAAACTTAGATTGTACTGGTGGTTGCCCAACTCGGGGAATGTACAAAATCCACTGAATTGTGTCCTTCTAATGGATAAGTTTTATGTATGTGGATTACATTTCAATAATGATGCTTTAAAATTTATTGCATTAACTTTAGGCTAAAAATGAAAATGAGTTGGTCTTTTATATTTACTTAAAATCAAGCATAGCTCAAATGAGATTAGACCATCCACACGTGGTATCTGCAGCTGTCTGTAAGAGAGAAGAAATGACTGGCCAAAAAAGATGGGAGGAAGTTGTGTAAGAGAGACTTCATCCAGACTGTGGGGAATGAACTGACTGATGTTCACCAACAAAACCACCACTGCAAATTAAAGATTCTGGTTTCGGGATGCCAAACTCAGAGACTAGAAATTGACATACAGCTTCCCCTGAAATCACTAGCCCAGAACATGTAATAACAGCTTCATGGGACTATGAAATACACACTCTGCAGAAACTGCTGTCCAACAAAGCAGAGAAATTTCAGTGAACCGATTAGTTCTATATCCCTGTCCTAGAGTAAGAAGAATTCAGGTACCAGACAATGGATGAAGTTTCCAGTGAAAAAATGTCAGGCCTAATGTTATTGAGCCTCAAAGTATACTACAAGATCACTAATGACCTCCAGTGGTTACAACTAAAATTGCTCACTCTGTGATGCATGAGGCTAGAACGTGATGGCTCACAAAGCAATTATGGATATAAGGGTTGGGTCTATTATTTTCTTATCTTGAAAGCTGCAAAGCTGGAGCCAAAGGAAACCTAGCCAATGACTACCATAAGAATGTCCCTTCCCCCTGATTTTTAAGCATTGATTGAAGAGCCTCTTTATCTGTGAGCTGTCTTTGCAGCCTCTTTCAACACAGTGTGTTAATGGGAGAAGATGGCCGTCTCCCTCCAGTGACTCTTTCAGGGATAATCCATTATGGGCCCACGGATGCACAGAAAGCTGGCAGCAGAGAAGGTGAGTTCATAGGCAGAAGAGAAGAAATGGCTGATTGAAAGAAATGGGGCGGGCGGAAGGGTAAGAAAGAGTGAGAAGCAGATGCTATAAACTAAAATTAGCCAGTTTGGTCTTGCACAACTCTTAGGTACTTTTGGGTAATTACCTAAGAATTTCAAAGGTTGGCCGGTCCTCCCAGCCTCACCACTTCATGTAGTCTCCTCTGTGGGCTTGATGAAATCCCAGCTCTCTGAGCCTTGGGTGAAAGGTTCACTCAACTGAGAAATAACAGTGTTCCAGAAACAGGATTCTATTACTACCCTTGTTGCCCTAAGGCTTTCAGAGATTCCACAGGCAGACAAGGCCATATTTTGGGAGATGAATTCATCCTTATAAGCAAGCACCTACCAGCCTGGCTGGATTCTTCAACCAGGCGTGCCGGAGGGCACTCTAGAATATCTTGGTTAGTCCACATATCAGAATACCTTTAATTTCACCAAAGACGGGTCATTCCTAGCATTCATCCCTCAAGCTATGCCACAAGTCGCTCTGAGAAAAACTAATGTCTGATGTTTGATATGCTACTTAGCAATGTGTCTGGTAATAACTAAGACATTTTAACTTTTCAATACAGTGGCTAGCTAACCAACCCAAAGTGCTAACTCTTGATTAGAACACTAGCTGCCCCTGGGTGTAATTGCAGTGAACACTTTCACATGTCCCATCAGCTATGCTGGAGTATTTTAAAATAAATTACAGATATAATAGGATGTAAGGGAAACAATTAAAACCCAGGACTTACTGTTAATAAGTAATCACTGCTGTACAAGTCCTTCCCATATTTCTAACGGTTGCTGCCATTGTCACTTCTCAGATAAATGGCAACCCACTCCAGTACTCTTGCCTGGAAAATCCCAGAGATGGAGGAGCCTGGTAGGCTACAGTCCATGGGGTCACAAAGAGTCGGACATGACTGAGTGACTTCACAATTATCACTCATGTAACAAATATTTTGGAGCACCTACTTGAAATACCTTATCTGATAGTTTCAAGGAGAACTTAATATACTAAGAGATTGTTAAAGATTCACTGGCTGAAGCTATTTAGAACTTTTTGCAAAAACCAAATATCCCACTATGGTATGAAGGTGTTCAAGGTCCCCAAGGCTCCATTTCACACTCAAAGAGGAAGCAGCACTAGAAAAGATTGTTTATAAACCTTAAAATATCAATTGTGTTGTTTTTCTCTAGGGAAAAGGAAAACTCTTAAAGGTTATATGAGCAATGTATAATATTTATTTTCTTTAAGATAATTACATCATTAGGCTACATTTACCTTAATTGTGATGTAGTGCATCGTAAAAAAATCGTGAATAAGAATTCTTGACGTTGCTTGTTAGTCCAGAGATCAAACCAGTGACTTATAAGAGCAACTCTTTCCTGAAAGAGCTACAAGTTGGGGGAGAAATGACATTTTCCTTTATAGTTCAATATATTCTAAGTTGCTAAGCAAGACATAAGCAACCTAACAACCTCACAGCTAATATTTGCTTTGCACGTTACAGTTCATACACTTTCACATTGTAGTAAGGGTCTGTCCCTTCAGCTTAAACTGCTTTTTATTCAGGGATTCAGGCAAGCCCAGGCTTGCTGGGCAGGCAGGTGGGAACGTAACTACAGAGACGCCCAAGGAGGGCGCAAAGAAGTAATGAATCCTCGCTCTTGTTTCTACCTAAACTAGTGTGGTACGGAGAAACAGATCCCAAACATTTCATCTTGAAAATACATACCAGCTACTTGCTTAATTGTGAAAACAGGGCCATGTGGAGTAGGTGTGATTTTACTAAGCCAGAGTCCTACATTTTCCCACCAAAATGAAAGTTAGTAAATATTACTGAGTAGCCTTTGTTAGGAGTGTCTCCACAAAAGACATACACCAGGACCAGTGTGCCCCTAAACCAGGACCTCAGTCCAGGTTGGCTTAGATGATATACACAAACTCATGGCTGTTACTACTAGTCAGGCTTTGCTCCCAGCCTGTCTGGTCTCTTTGTTTTATGAACAAGCCTGGGCCACGCTTGAGCTCTGAGTACCCAGGCAGCCTCCTTCTCCATGGAGGCCTGGCAGAGCTGCCTGGGCCATCCAGTGACTACCTCTCAGAGGAGGGGGAACCCTCAGGCCCCAGGGAACTGTGCAGTAAGCACACGAGGGAAGACAGAATGAAAGAAATACGCACACTACTGCCCTCCACAGCAAAACACCACCCTTACGGCAATCAGGGTGTCCTGGAGGTTTCGACTTCGTTTCCTGAGGTGTAAACAGGACAAAAGTGGGGGCCGGTCTTGTGCCTTCCATAAAACTGGAGTTGTGAACTGGGGTGAAGAGAGATTATCTTTGGGGTAGACAAATGTATGTTCACTTCTGTTTAAAGTGACTCAAATACTAAGTTCTTACAAGCATTTATTTTAAATATGGTAACATGAGACCCAATATATCACAGTAAATGTCACCCTAGAATTTAATCTTATCTTATTCTAGAATATGTGACTCACCTGTCGATTTAATGACTTGTTGCTAAAAGGTGTCCAGGCACTGAATCTTGTGTGGAAGCTCTCCATTTCCAGGCTTTCCCTGGGAGAATTTCCAGCTGACATCTCAGCAAATTATTTTTGTCCAGTCCTAGAAAATATACATTGATTTCAATAAATGTTTAATTAAGATCACCTAGATCCAGTATATCAATGCTGTCCTTATAGGAATAATAGAATTACAGCAATTCATCTATATAGATTTGTTTATATAAATATAATTAGAAATATATATATATATCCATACAAATATGTACAGGGAGTTCATGAACTCTAAATCATTGAAATTATTCTTTCCTCAACTACTTGCACTGAAATATGAATCCAAACCAGAGTTGTTTTTTACTTTGCTGGAAAACTGACTCAAAATTTGGAATGATTCTTTACTAGCCATGAATACTGACTTTTTCTTTCTCTGCGATCTGAAAGGCTCAAAGAGGATGCACCCCACCAGCGCCCTACCCCTACCCAACTTTTGAAGGCATAAGTCAGAGGATAAGGAGAGAAAAATTAGACTAATATATTAATGATTAATATTAATATATTAATGATCTATTGCTGCATGGAAAATTATCCTAAAATTTAACAGCTCAAAACAACTGTTATTATTATCTCAAAGTTCCTGGGAGTCAGAAATCCACACACAACCTAGTGGGGTATAGTATTGTTAAGGTACTAGATCTGCCATTACAAAATACCACAGATTGGGAATGGGGCATAAACAACAGAAGTTTATTTTCTCACAGTTCTGGAGGCTGAAAGTCTAAGATCTACATTGCTGTTTCTGGTGAGGCCTCTCTTCCTGTCTTGCAGCAGCAGCCTTTCTGCCGTGTTCACACAAGGCCTTCATTCTGAGCACATGTGGGTTTGGGGTAGGGGTGGGGGTGCGCTCTGGTATCTCTTCCTCTTCTTATAAGGACATCAGTCCAGTTGGATTAAGGCCTTCGACCTTATAAACTCTTTTAACTTTTATTACCTCTTTATAGGCTCTATCTCTAAATACAGTCACACTGGGGGTTGGGGCTTTGACATGTGGGTTTTATGGGGACATAATTCAGTCCATAAGGGGTCCCTCTGCTTCACAGTCTCCCACAGACTGCAATCAAGGTGTTGGCCAGGACTCTAGTCTCATCTGAAGGATTTTTTAAACTTATTTGCCTGTGCCAGGTCTTCCCAGTAGCACGTGGGATGTTTGATGTGGCATGGGGGATCTAGTTCCCTGACCAGGGATCAAACCCAGGCCCCCTGCATTGGGAGCATGGAGTAGCCACTGGACCACCAGGGAAGTCCCTCCTCTGAAGGATCTATGGCTCATTCATGTGGTTGAAGCCAGGTTTCAGTTGCTCGTGAGCTGTTGGGTGGAGGAATCCCTTGTTTTCCTTGCCACGTGGGCTTCTCCATAGGGCAATTCATATGGCAGTTGGCCTCCATCAGAGTAAGCAAATGAAAAAGCAAGAGGGGACACACGGAGGGAAGCACAGGTTCTTTGTAACCTCAGAAGCGGTATCCCATCACTTTTGCTCTATTCTATTAGGTAAAAGAAAGTAGCTAAGTCCAGGCCACATTCAAGGGGAGCATATTATACAAGAGTAATACAGTCTACCACAGTTAACCCTTTGGGTCAACTTCCTTCCTTTCCTATGTGCAGAAAATACTCATCCACTCCCCAAAGCAGACAACCCTAAAGTTCCATCTCAACAATATTTTCTTTTATTTTTCATCAATACTTTTAGCTTAGATTCCAGGAGATAGAAATGATTCATAACAGTCATGACAGACCAAGATATACTCTTGACCTACAGATCTTTGAACTAAAAAGAAAAGTTATCTGGCCTAGCCCATACACACACTATGCGTGCGTGCTCAGTCATGTCAGACTCTTTGTGACACTATGGACTGTAGCCCAACAGGCTCATATGTCCATGGAATTTCCCAGGCAAGAATACTGGAGGGGGTTTCCATTTGCTACTCCAGGGGATCTTCTTGAGCCAGGGATGGAACCCAGGTCTCCAGCATTGCAGGCAGCTTCTTTACCACTGATCCACCTGGGAAGCCCCCATACATACAAGATACATATAAAATGGTAGAACAATTAAAGGATAACTGCAATAAGTATTCCCATTTGTAAAGGATAAGAATGGTATATAAAAGAGTTAATCCATAGCAATTCTGAGATCCTGCTGTAGAAGGCCGGATTTCGATTGTCATTTTTTTAGTCTCAATCACATTCTTTTTTAGACCATGTAGGTGACTCCTTTGACAATACTGATTTCTTAATATTTATTTAAAATTATTTGAATTCAGGCAGTGCTATGTTCACAACTGTTTAGAGACTTGTCTCTGTCTTTCTGTATAGTCAAAACTATGGTTTTTCTGGTAGTCATGTACAGATGTGAGTTGGACAGTAAAGAAGGCTAAGAGCCAAAGAATTGATGCTTTCGAAATTTGGTGCTGAAGAAGACTCTTGAGAGTCCCTTGGACAGCAAGGAGATCAAACTAGTCAATCCTAAATTAAGTAAATCCTGAATATTCACAGGAAGGACTGATGCTGAAGTTGAAACTCCTATATTTTGGCCACCTGATGTGAAGAGCCAACTCACTGGAAAAGACCCTGATGCTGAGAAAGACTGAAGAAAGGAGGAAAAGGGGGCAACAGAAGATGAGGTGGTTGGATGGCATCCCTGACAATGGACATGAGTTTGAGCAAGCTCTGGGAGATAGTGAAGGATGGGGAAGCCTAGCGTGCTACAGTTCATGGGGTCTCAAAGAGTCGGATACAACTTAGCCACTGAACAACAACTATGAACCTAATCAGACTTTCCTTGGGAAGAACCAAACTCTAAGTCTCTTCTTCTTGAGATATGCTCCCAGCTGTGAAAGTATATGCTACCACTTTTTTCCATTCGGAGATCCTATAGTGCTGTGACAGCCATTTTCTTTTTTTTTTTTTTTTTTAATTTTATTTTATTAGTTGGAGGGCCAATTACTTCACAACATTTCAGTGGGTTTTGTCATACATTGACACAAATCAGCCATAGAGTTACACATATTCCCCATCCCGATCCCCCCTCCCACCTCCCTCTCCACCCGACTACTCTGGGTCCTCCCAGTGCACCAGGCCTGAGCACTCGTCTCATGCATCTCACCTGGGCTAGTGATCTGTTTCACCATAGATAATATACATGCTGTTCTTTTGAAACATCCCACCCTCACCTTCTCCCACAGCGTTCAAAAGTCTGTTCTGTACTTCTGTGTCTCTTTTTCTGTTTTACATATAGGGTTATCATTACCATCTTTCTAAATTCCATATATATGTGTTAGTATGCTGTAATGTTCTTTATCTTTCTGGCTTACTTCACTCTGTATAATGGGCTCCAGTTTCATCCATCTCATTAGAACTGATTCAAATGCATTATTTTTAAAGGCTGAGTAATATTCCATGGTGTATATGTACCACAGCTTCCTTATCCATTCATCTGCTGATGGGCATCTAGGCTGCTTCCATGTCCTGGCTATTATAAACAGTGCTGCAATGAACATTGGGATGCACGTGTCTCTTTCAGATCTGGTTTCCTTGGTGTGTATGCCCAGCAGTGGTATTGCTGGGTCATATGGCAGTTCTATTTCCAGTTTTTTAAGAAATCTTCACACTGTTTTCCATAGTGGCTGTACTAGTTTGCATTCCCACCAACAGTGTAAGAGGGTTCCCTTTTCTCCACACCCTCTCCAGCATTTATTGCTTGTAGACTTTTGGATAGCAGCCATCCTGACTGGCGTGTAATGGTACCTCATTGTGGTTTTGATTTGCATTTCTCTAGTAATGAGTGATGTTGAGCATCTTTTCATGTGTTTGTTAGCCATCTGTATGTCTTCTTTGGAAAAATGTCTGTTTAGTTCTTTGGCCCATTTTTTGATTGGGTCATTTATTTTTCTGGAATTGAGCTTCAGGAGTTGCTTGTATATTTTTGAGATTAATCCTTTGTCTGTTTCTTCATTTGCTATTATTTTCTCCCAATCTGAGGGTTGTCTTTTCACCTTACTTATAGTTTCCTGTGACAGCCATTTTCTTCTTGACTCGGTCTTGCTGCGATGCTGAGTTTTAAGCAGCCTTTGTTTCTCAGAGCGTTTCTCTGTTGCTTCTCTGCTGGTTGAATGTGCGACTCAGTTGCACCTCCACTCAGTTGCAGGTATCTGAGTTTTTTGTTGTCTCTGAATTCCTTTTCATCTCTGCTTGCAAACCAGACCAATTTTTTCTTCTGAGTTCCTTTAATTCTGGTAGTACCTTGGCAAATGCAGCCAGTAATAACAGACTCATTATAATAAGTCATTTTCTACCCCTTTGCATAAAGTATAAGCTTATTAGGTATATAATATGCCCTTTAAGCTATTCTAGAATATAGTTCTACAAATTTTTTGGTGACATGGATTGCTAACAGTCCAAGTTCCCAATAACAATTTCATGCTGCTATATTGGATGTTAATGCCACATAATTTGGAATATATTGATGCTTGTATGGCAGTACCCTACTCCTGGAGCCAATATTTGTACCTACAAAACACTTAAGGAAAAAATATCAATTGAACTTATTCAAGAGAATAGAAAATTGGGAATTATTTCCAGGTTCTTCTATGAAGTCAACATAACGTTAACACCAAAACGCAACAAAGACCATATAAGAGAGGAATATTATAGGTTTATTATCGTAAACATAATCCTATAACAAAAATCCTAATCAAAATATTAGAACACCAAACACGCCAATATATGAAAAAGTTAACATATCACCACCAATTTGGACTGATTCTTGGAACATAAATTTAGTTTGATATTACAAAATCAATGTACTTATCATCGATAAAACAAAGGAGAAAATCATAAAAATCTCAGTAAATACAGAAAGTGCATTTTTTTCCCAGCTGTTCCATATGGCATGGAGGATCTTAGTTCCTCAACCAGGAATCAAAACTGTGCCCCTGCAGTGGAAGCACAGAGCCCTAACCAGTGAACAACCAGGGAATTCCCCCAGAAGTGCATTTGATAAGCTCCAACTCCTGTTCGTAACAACAATAAAAATCTTACCAATCTAGATGAACTTGGATGAAACTTTGGGTGTACTGGGATGGGGTAATTGTATGCTGCTTGTGAAAGGCATGTGAATCATGACCAGAGGGTGGGATGTCGTATATTGTCTGTAGCTATGGCCAAGAATAATTCCTCCCATCCCAGTTCTTCCGTCAAGGAGTAGAGTCTTATTGACCTTCTTCCCCTTGTATCTGAACTAGCACTGCCTTATTTTAACCACTAGAATGTTGTAGAAGTGATGGTTAATGACTTCTGGTCCTAGGCCTTAAGACTTGCTTTCTCTTTTTGCATCTGGAGATGTAGCTTCCATGTAAATAAGCTTAGAGTAGATTACTGAGTGAGGAGAGACCACATGAAAAGACAAGGTTGAACCCAGCCCCCAGATTTTAGCCACCCAAGTCAGAGTACCTGGTGTGTGAGTGAAGCCAACTCAGGTATTCCAGTTCCAACCGAGCTCCTAGGTAAATGCAACCATATGAATGACTCCAGCCTATAAAAGAAGTAGAGGACTTACCTGGTGGTACAGTAGATAAGAATCTGCCTGCCAGTGCAGAGGATATAGGTTCGATCCTTGGTCCGGGAACGTTCTACATGCTGCAGAGCAACTAAGCCTGTGTGCCACAATGACTGAGCCCTCACTATTGAGCTCCAACTACTGAAGCCTGCAAGCTCTGGGGCCCAGACGCCACAACTACTGAGCCTGAGATGCAACTACTGAAGCCTGTGCACCTAGCGTCTGTGCTTTGCAACAAGAGGAACCACCACAATGAGAAGCCCACACACCACAATGAAGAGTAGCCCCCACTTGCCACAAATAGAGAAAGTCCAAGAGTAGCAATGAAGACCTAGCACAACCAAAACTAAATAATTAATCATGAAAAAGAAGAAGTGTACCTGCCCAGATGAATTGTGAACCCAGAGAATTGTGAAAGACAATGATTCCTGTTTCAAATTTGGGGATGCTTTGTTATCCAGCACAGACTGACAAAACTGAGTGTTGGTGAACATCCAGAATGGTCATATACAGCTGGTGAAAGTGTAAATCAGTATAAGTGCTTTGAAAAACTGTTTGGAATTATTTTCTAAAGTTGAAAATATGCATACAGTTGACTCAACAGAAAAATATGCACATATAAACCAAATGTATCCACAAGAGTATTCATAGCTGCATTGGATAGCTCCAAACTGGAAACAACCCAAGCATCCATCAGTAGTTGAATGGATAAATATATTGTCATATATTCATGCAATAAAATGTTATAGATCAATGAACAGGCTGCTGCTAGACACATCAGTATGCACAAATCACACATCATAAGACATTTAAAAAGGAAGCTGGGAACAAAATAACACATTTTGTGTAGTCTCATTTATACAAAGTTCTACACTGTAGTTTTCAAAGTCAGAATAGTGGTTATCTTTAGTGAGGAAAGAGATGGGAATGACTAGAAGGGATATGAGAAGGGATTTTGGAGTGATGGTACTGATCTAAGAGTGGGACCCTAGGTGAATCCACTTCATAATTTATTATTTACCCTTAGGACTTACATATTTTCCTATCTTCTATTTCAATTAAGAAGTTTTAAAAGAATAATATCAAACACTACTAATTTCCTAGGAAAAAACTAAAAGTACAACTTTATAAAGAAAATTAGAAAACTTTACTGAAAAAAAACTTTTAAAGAATTAAATAAATGGAGAGACATGTTTGATTCATGTATTAGAGATTCAGAAAAATGAAGAAACTAATTCATTCAAACTGATCTACAGATTCAGTGGAATCTCAAAAAAAAAAAAAAACCCAAAGAGAGATTGGGGTGGGGGGGGGGCGGTGTGTGTAACTTGAAAAGCTGAGTTTAAAATATTCATGGAAGTTTAAAGGACTAAAGTTGGGAATTCCCTGGCAGTCCAGTGGTTAGGATTCCACATTTTCACTGCTGTGGGCCTGGGTTCAATCCGTTTTTGGGGAACTAAGATCCCATAAACCAAGTGGCATGGCCAAGAAATAAAGGGCTAAAGTAGTCCAAATGGTCTGGAAGAGCAAGAGAAGGAGATGTGTTTCTAAATATCAAGACTTATAATAGGGAGAGATAAATACGGAATTTGTGATTAACATACACACAATACTGTATATAAAATAGATACAGTATTTCTTATTGTATCTATGAACCTACTGTATAGCACAAGGAACTATATTCACTATCTTGTAATAACCTATGGTGGAAAAGAACCTGAAAAAGAATGGTGGTGGTGGTGTAGTCGCTAAGTCGTGTCCAACTCTTGTGACCCCATAGACTGTATCCTGACGGGTTCCTCTGTCCATGGAATTTTCCAGGAAAGAATACTGGAGAGGGTTGCTATTTCCTCCTCCAGGGGCTCTCCCCAACCCAGGGATCAAACCTGGGTCTCCTGCATTGCAGGCAGATTATTTATCGACTGAGCCACAAGGGAAGCCCTTGTGGGACTTTTTATTTTTTTTATTTTTTGGGGGGGACTTTTTAAAAAATTAATTATAGTTGATGTACAAAGCTATGTTAGTTTCAGGTGTATAGCAAAGTTTTATATATATATATATATTTATATATATATATATATATATATATATATAAACTGTATCACAACTATGGGCTTCCCTGGTAGCTCAGTTGGTAAAGAATCTGCCTGCAAGGCAGGAGACTGCTTGCAACACAAGAGATGCAGGTTTGATCCCTGAGTCAGGAATATCCCCTAGAGAAGAAAATGGCTAATGGCTACCCACTCCAGTAATCCTGCAGGGAAATCCCATGGACAGAGGAGCCTGAGGGCTACAGGCCATGGGGCTGCAAGAGTTAGACACAACCAAGTGACTAAATCACAATCACCACCACATCACAACTATATCTTATTTTTTTTTAAAAAAGGATATATTGTATAGCATGGGGAATTACAGCCATTACCTTGTAATAACTTTTAATCAAGTATAATCTGTAAAACTGTTGAATCCCTATGTTATACACCTAAAATTAAAACATTGCAAATCAACTATACGTCAATAAGAAATTAATATAAAAAAGACTTTATAAAGCTGCAGTAATATGATCACATGGTATTAGCATGGGGACAAACAACTAATCACAGGAGCAGAAGAGAAAATCCAAAATAGACTCACGTAAATCAGACACTTCTTAGATGACAAATCAAAGAGGAAGAAAGAGATTTTTTTCATTTATAGAAAAATAGAATATTTTAAAAAGAGAAAAGCAAATGGACCCCTTCCTCATACCATACCACACACACATAAAAATCTGGAGGCTTTTTATACATAAAATCAATTACATATGGTTTGTGAGTGCCCAGAAGACAAAATTAAGAACAATGGATGAGGTCAGAGGGATGGATTTTGGCTCAGTCTAAGTAGGAAAACAATCACTTCAGCAGCATTAGCTGTCCTGGGAGATTATGTCCATTACAGAAGGCATTAAAACACAAATTGGATGACTGCTTCTCAGTGAAATTATAGCTGAGGTTCAAGCATCAGAAATGTTTAAGTTTCTAAGCAACCTCTGTTGCTATAAATACCGAGAGGGAACAATGTGAATTTCTTTAGCCTGGAGTAGCTGAGGAAATTTTTTTGGCAAGTCAGAAAAATATGAAAATAAGACAAACACTGGTGCTGCCTCTACACTTATTACACTTCAGTCAGATAGAAGCACATTTTAAAAATGAGTATCTCAGAAAGGCACGCACCATATTAGGAAGGGCAGCAGGACATGGTGAGCACCAAATTTGGACTCCTGCTCTGATCTCCCCCAAATTGAAGCTTTTAGGGGCTTCTCTGGTGGTCAAGTGATTAAGACTCCCTGCTTCCCATTGCAGGGGGCATGGGTTTGATTCCTGGTCTGGGAACTAAGATCCCAAGTGCCATGTGGACATAGCCAAAAGAAAAAAAAATTGAAGCTTCACAGGTAATTTCATCTCGGACCTGTCTCATGTGTGAAGTAAGGCGGTGATGTGTCTTGGCAAACTACACTACAACAATGTTCGGATAAAAACTTCATGGCAATGTGGAAAATTAATACCTCCCTCTGAATCAACATTAAATGAAAACAAATCCTTAGTTTCATAAGATGCCCAGCTGTTGTTATGTGAAATGTCTCTAAGAGCCAACATAAGGGATTTTTATTTAGCAAGTTCTCAGAATTGTTATTATCCTCTGTGGCAAGGGATTTGCTGAATTACAAAATGAGCGTAACATTGCAGAAAGAATAGTTACTATCTCTGCTGGTGAGCTTCAATATGTGGATATAGTACATCATATATAGATATAAATACAGACTCAGATGCAAATTCCCACAGGATTATATTCATTCTCTTAGATTAATATCTTACTTCATTGACTAGTTATTTGACTGAGGGAGAGACAACATGCTGGCAATCACTACTTCTTTAAATGGAATGATTTCTTTTCAGTCTAACATTTAAAATCTCTCCAAGTAGTAGCTCCATAAGGTATTAATAGGTATTTCCCAGAAAAAGAGGATATGTGGTTAAATATGCCTGGAAATGATTGATGGAACAAAATTTAAATTGTGGGGGATTTTTTTTGCAGGATATTTTAGAAATTTAGTATGTTGATGTCCATAGTCAGTCTCCATGAGAAGGATATAATATGTAGCATTTCCCTTGTTCATTGCTATAGGAGCATATCATGAAGAGTATTAGTTATCTGATGTGGGTAACATGGTGGGTATCTAGTGCTAAGTAACAAACGGTCCCAAAACTTAGTTGCATTAAAAAAGCATTTATGGGACTTCCCTGGTAGGTCAGTGGCTAAGACTCTTGAGCTGCCAAGGCAGGGAGCCCAGGTTCGATCCCTGGTCAGGGAATTAGATCCCACAGGCCCCAACTAAGAATTCACATGTACCAACTAAGAGTTTGCATGCCACAACTAGAGTGAAGATCTTGTGTGCTGCAACTAAAACCCAGTGCAACCAAACAAATTAAAAAAAAATTTTTTTTTTAAAGCGTTTATTCTATCATAGTTTCCATGAGTCAGGGGTCAAGCATGGCTTAACTAGGTTCTCTGGTTCAGAATCTCTCATAACCCAAGTGTCAGCTGGGGCTTTTGTCATTGCAAAGCTGAACTGTGGAAGGAGCCGCTACCAAATCATGGTAGAGGGCTGTCAGCAAGATTCAGTTCCTCACAGACTGTTGGAACAAGACTTCCTTATAGGTTGGCGGCTCCCCTTCCAGCTGGGTTTTCCATAGCTTAGCTCACAAAATGGTAAGCAAGCGAGAGGGTAAGAGAGCGCAGGCAAGATGGAAGCCAGAGTCTGTGATAAAATCTCAGAAGTAATATACCATCATTTTTGATTAGTCAGAGCAGGGGTCAGTAAACATGCTCAGCAGGCTGTATTTGGCCCACAGCCTATTTTTGTAAATAGTTTTATTGGAAGACAGCTAATCACATTTATTTACATATCGGCTGTGGTGACTTTTGTAGTATAATAGCAGAATTGAATAATTGGGAAGGAAACAATATGGCGCACAGAGCTAAAAATATTTACTACCTGGCCCTTTACGGAAAAAGTTTGGCAGCCCCTGTATTAGAAACAATTTTAGCCCACACTTGAGGGGAGGAGTTTCACAAGGGCAGGAATACCAGGAGGCTGGGGTTGTAGGGAGTCATTTTAGAAGCTGCCTATCATATAGTGCCTACCAACAGGTAGAAAGTGTGAGTTGCTCAGTCATGTCCGACTTTTGCAACCCCATGGACTGTAACCCACCAGGTTCTTCTGTCCATGGAATTCTCCAGGAAAGAATACTGGAGTGGGTTGCTATTTCTGCCTCCAGGGGATCTTCCCAACCCAGGGATCGAACCCTCATCTCTTATGTCTCCTGCATTGGCAAGCGGGTTTTTTACAACTAGCACCACCTGGGAAGCCTGCCAACTGTTAACGGACTTGATAAGTATTTGCTGAGTGAGTAAATGAGTAATTCTACCACATCTACCAATTTTCTAAATGCAAGAGCTGAAGGAAAAGTTGCTAACCAAGAAAATGCCCAATTCCTTCACTGATTATTAGGGCCTGACTATTGCATCGCAACTGTAACAACTTATCTACTTGTGTGATCTTATTAGTAATGTCCATCATTGTGTCAAGTGAGTTAAGGTGGTAAAATAAGCTTACAATCGAATTCATATGTAGATAGGACAGTTTTTTTTTTTTTAATGACATCAGCAACTGGAAGATAGCATACTTATTTGAGGTGAGAATTCACTCTGGGGGTAAGAATAGATATTGTGAATTATAATACACAATAAGGCAGCTACAATATATTCTAATACCAAGAGAGACATGAAACTTGAGTACAAAATCAAATTCTCATCCATTTTTTCATCTTTTCTCAGTGTCCTTTCTCCAAAAGCCAAAACACTGTACCACAAAGATCTTCCTTGATCACTTCGGATCTCTCTTGTTTTTACACAAAGCAGTGTGTCACTCTTAGAAGAGGGAATATCCTGCTGCTTCTTCACTTACAGCCTAGTTTTTCCACTGAATTGAAACTCCAGCATGGGTGACGCAAACTGGAGAACTCCTTCTTACTTCACTTGGTAAAACAAGGGCTCTACATATTTCTAGTTTGTTGGAAAAGGATAGTACAATAGGAGATCCTAGTCTGTAGGTCTTCTCATGTGTAACTGAATCCAACAAACATAATAAGTAACAAAATCAAAGTGGGGAGAGGAGCATGTCATAAATGCTGTATTTACTATCCTTTTTTTGAATAGCTACTCTAACTGGCATGGTGCTAGTAAGTCTCTTTCCTATACACAAGTTCATATATTTCTCACATTCACCTTGAGAGTTTGATTACAGACAAGAACAGGGAAATCATCTATGGTCACACAGGCAGTAATTGGCTATCAAATTTAAAGATTATACTGGATTTTTCCTAATATGTGAGTGTAACTTTGATATATGACTACTCTTAGTAGAGTAGTTATAGGTTATAGTAGTTATAGTAGTTATATAGTAGTTATAGTAGTTATAGTAGTAGTAGGTTAATTTGGAAATATACTTTCTATTCCATGACTGACTATTCTTTAAAACTGACATATCAATGAGAAACTTAGCAATTGACACTGGTACTTCCATGCTTAGTGAAAGAAAAGGGGGTGATTCGTATGACAATCAGAGCCAGACTACAGGGTGAGACGGCTGGATAATCGCCAGTCCATACAGAGAGCTAAATCATCACTGGGATGAATCAGAACCATGTTGTCCTTAACTATGTTTCCACAGGTGACTGGTTACACAGTTGGAGGAATGCAAATTACTCTGGTTCTGCTCCCCAGGACAAGACACTGGCTTGGAGTGGAAACCGAAAACAAAACATTGTTCCCCGGCACAGAGGTACCTACATTTGAGTACTTTGGCAATTCACACTGCAAGTTGTACAATGATTCATTTATTTTATTATCTAAATTTTAATTCTTTAAATATGCCTCCTCTTGGGTTGCATGGTTCTAAAGACTGCAGAAAAGAACAGGTATAGAGAAAAAGTGTGTGTGATTCAAGAAAAAATAGAAATGAAAGATAATTCTAGTTAAATGTCCAATATGCAGGGCATGTAAAAACAAGACACTTGAATGTCAACTTGCATATAATTTTTATTAAATGCACAAATAAATGATGAAAATAACTGCGTGTCTTGAGGAAATCTGCCTGATTAACAGCATAGAAGTGGGTAGGAAATACCACATTGTGAGCCAAAACTGTTGCTCCTCAGTGGCTTCAGTAGGGTCCTATGCTTTTCGACCCTATAGACTGAAGCCTGCCCGGCTCTCTGTCCATGGGGTTCTCTGGCAAGAATACTGGAGTGGATGGCCATGTCCTCCACTCCAGGGGATCTTCCCAACTCAGGGATTAAACCTACCTCTCCTGCGTTGCAGGCAGATTCTTTACCCCTGAGCCTCCGGGGAAGCCCGTGAGCCAAAACTGGACATATTCAAATGATGAATTTGCTCACTGATAAGAGAAGTTTAAAGTTATAAACATTAAAATTATAACAAGAAGCGACTGTACTATTTAAATTCACTTGAGAAAAATAACCAATTATTGTTGTTCTAAAACTTTCTAGTCTCAATCCTTATTTTCTTTCATGGAAATAATGGTTTTTAGAGCATGATTTTTGAGGCTCTTATGGTGCACAAAGGTCAAAATGGGCTTGAAAACAATTATACGGGTTGAGCTGCACTTGAATACATGCGATGTCTGGATATTCTGTTCTGATATATGGCAAGATTTATTAATAAGTAGAGCGTAAGTACTTTTAAAAGGATAAATATAAGTACCATGATTTGATCCTATTGACCTATTTATGAATATAATCCTATTCATCAAATCTTAGCATATTAACTTTTCTGAGCTATGCAGTTCTAACCATGAACTGTATTCACAGGTTCCTTGTATTTCTCCTTTGCTACCCCCCGCCCACCCCTCCCATTCTCCACATTTCTGACTCCGCGGAAGGAAGAGGGCGATAACTAGTCAATGTAGGGTTGGAGTCATTGTGAGCGAGTTCAGAATTCTACGAAAATCAGTGTTTTCCGAAGTGCTAAAGAACTTCATCTCTACCCCAAATGCGTGCTCTGCAGAAGCTAAGAGTTTACTGGCAACGGTCCAGTTCAAACCTGACCTTAGGCAGGGACAGTTTCATTCCTCCCAAGCGCCACTTCTGGGCGCTGGTTCCTCAAGGTCACGGAAGGGAGCCCAGCGCCGGCGCAGCTTAGGGTCTTCGCGAGGCTGCACCGGGAACTAAACCGCCCAGGCGCTGGACCCCGACGGCCCCAAGCAAAAGCTGTGCGGCCCGGAAGCCAAGAGCTTTACCTCCAGGAGGTGGCGGAGAGAGCCGGCTCCTGGCGGTTGCCTCCTCTTTCGATCGCGTGGAGGGGCGAGAGCAGGACGCTGGCCGCAGCCCGGGGAAGGGGCTGGGTCTGCAGCGCGCCGTTTCCATAGAGTCCGGACAACACGGCCCCGCCCCGCCCCGCCCCGCCGGCGGCTCTGCAGGATCCGCATCCACAGCCCATAGCCCGGCCTGAGCGGCTGGGTGGCCAGCTGTCCCAGCTGGGGGCCGAGAAGCCGGGCGGACTACACCCCCATCATCAGGGCTGCACCGGATTCTGGCCAGGTCGGCGATCCTGCTCCTTTGTCACCCTCCAGGGAGTTTGTGACAGGATCCCAGGAGTCGCTATAGTCCTAGAAGCCCCTGAAGACGCAGAGCAGGGGAGCCAAACCCAACAGGAGACTTGGATGCTGAAGCCAGTGTTTGTTTGGTCTCCATTGTCAGTAACTTTAGGGCTGTGTGATGCAAACGGTGGGGTTTCTTAATCTTCAGTAAATCCTCCGAGTATTTTAATACCTATTGCCAATTTTCACATTATACAAGAGGTACCAAAGCCCAAACAATATCCTTCTTGATAAGTTTTTACTGATTCTGGCCAAAATGCCTTTAAGTATTTATTGTGAAGCCTTTTTTTTTTTTTTTTTAAGTAGATGAACAGTTACCGCCAAGAAAAAATGTTCACAACATGAAAAGTCTGTTAGAAAACTATATGAATTGTGCTACCTAATTTTTGTAATTTTTCGAGTCCCCTGGTGGCTCAGATGGTAAAGAATCTGCCTGCAATGTGGGAGACCTGAGTTGGATCCCTGGGTCGGGAAGATCCCCAGGAGAAGGGAATGGCTACCCACTCCAGTATTCTTCCCTGGAGAATTTCACTGACAGAGAAGTCTGAGGGGCTACAGTCCATGGGATCGCTAAGAGTCAGATACTACTGGGAGACTACACTTTCACTTTAATTTTTGTAAATAAATCTTCAAGAACTCCAGAAGTATGTGAACAAATGTTAAATGGTTTGCTCTGGTAGTACTTTTAAAAAATCCAATCTTAAGTAAAAATTTTCTACAGTAAACATGTGTGTGAAGTCGCTTCAGTTGTGTCCGACTCTTTGAGACCCTATGGACTGTAGCCCACCAGGCTCCTCAGTCCAAGGGATTCTCCAGGCAAGGATACTGAAGTGGGTTGCCATTTCCTTCTCCAGGGGATCTTCCCTGCTAAGGGATTGAACATGTGTCTCTTGCATCTCCTGCTTCTCTAGGATCGCCTGCATTGGCAGATGGGTTCTTTACCACTAGCGCCACCTGGGAAGGTAAACACATAACAACTGTATAATAAATAATAAATTTTATTCTAACTAGGTTTTGTTCTAATCCAAGTACCTCATGTTTTTTTTCCTGTTGTCTTTTAACATGTTTAAGTTGTGTGAAAGGATACAAATTAGATAAACTAAAAATTTGTCACCTGAGACCCACATAGAGTTCCTTGACACAAAGGACAAATGAACCAACTGAACAAACAAGGTCAATCTACTGCTCTGTCACTAAGCCACAGGAAACAGCTTTTTCTTTACTCTGTCTCAGGACTTATCCAAGAAAAACATGTCAAATGACAGAGTTTCCTTTTGCTATGTCAGACCTAGGATGCTCTTTCCCCTGGAATCCCTATCCGCTTATCCCAACAGAAAAGTTTTGAAGGTTGCATTTAAAGTTCTGGTGACTTTCTCATTTTTAAAAGGGGTATTAAAAAGATTAGATAAAGTGACCAAAATTCTTTCAACTCAGAATGCCAAAATTTACTGAAATTGAGATTTTTAAAAAATAGTGTTCAGTGGGTCCCTGCCCTCCCCCATCTCCATTTAGGTGCTTGTTTCTTCGGCCTGGAAACAAGGTGGAAGAAGCATGGGCCTATTCTACAAGGTGAAGGCAAGTGAGCTATAAGTAGATAAACAAAATGTGGTATATCAATACAACAGAATATGATTCAGCCAGGAAAGGAAGTATTGATACATGCTACAACATGGATAAAACTTGAAATCTTGAAAACATTATAGGAAGTTAAAGAAGCCAGTCACAAAAGCTGTGTATGATATAATTCTATTGATAGAAAATGTCCAGAATTGGCAAATCCATGGAAACAGAAAGTAGATTACTGTTGCCAAGGGCTGAAGGGTTTGGGAGATAGGGAATGACTGCTAATGAGTTTCTGAGGTGATGAAAATGTTCTAGCTAGAATTAAATTATGGTGATGAACGCACAATTCTGAATCTACTAAAAACCAATGAATTACACACTTTAAAAGGGAAAATTTTATGGCATATGAATTATTTCAATAAAGTTATTTAAAAGCTAATGTTAGTATTAATAAGCTACTGACTGCTGAACATTACTGGTGTCAACTATCGTGCTAAGGATCTTATACATACATGTTTTACTTCCTCATTACAACCATTACAAGTTGGTTATTAACCACATTTTTCTAGATTAAAAAAAAAAAAAACCAGGAACTGAGTAAACACACATGAACCTAAAGCTAAGGGGCAGAATGGAGATTCAAACCAAGGTCTAAGTAAGATCAAAGCCCATGCTGTTTTTCATTATATCAATATTTAAATGTGCACAAGGTGTAAGGTTTGCAAGAAAGGTACAGAACCTCAACTTTCTAAATACAGTTTACCCTTGGAGGATTGAGCCAGCCCTTATATTCCCAGACTGAAGACTGTAAGTTGATCTAAAACAGAGAGACTGTTTTTAATTTAAAACAATCACTTTATTAAAAATAGCAAATTTCACAAATATTCATTCAACATTTTGTTGTCACTGGCCACTGGAAAACACACCAGGTGTGTGTACCGATTGTCTAATGTAAACTGAAGCTGGGCTGCCACAAAAAGCCTGTGCATCATCAACTTATCAACAGAGGAATAAGTTTGATGAGCTCAGGAAGGATAAATCCTTCAGCCCCATCAACAACATTTAGCACAGTGCATTTCAAGTATAAACCCATAAGGCAACAATATTAAGCATAGCAGCAAAAGCTCTGTATCACATTTCCTGATTAAGCCTTCAACAAGACCTAGACCTCCAGTTAGGTGAATTATGGCAAGTCAAGTTTACTAAAAGCAGCATGTGAAAGCAATCACTGTATTTGCACTTTAATTACTTTAATTCCTTATTGTGAAAGATGATTCTGCTACTGGATTCAGCTGGAAAAGTAAAGAGTGCTGCTTTTCTTCAAATCACGAGAAAGCAACTGAATTTCATTTTAGCTGGTGGAAGTATTTGGAACATCTTGTGCATCTGCCAAATGGAGTTTTTGTCTGAATTCATCAGTTAAGAACATTTTCATTCTCTAATGAGTACTTCTTTTACATTTCTGGAAATTACATTCAAGAGCTAAGAGACAGAGGTATTAGAAAAAGAAATATGTTTAAACAGAAAGTGCCTATGCTGTTATTGAGGAACTTGGATGTGGTAAGATGGTCTTTAAATGTAGTGAAGTATTTTACTACATCTAGAATTTGAAGACTTAAAAAACTTAACTGGATTAACAAAATTCACTTGAGAAGACAATACCACTTTATGATCCTTGGGAAGATAATTTCTTTTTGAAAGTCCAAAAGAATAAAATAGAAGAAAATCATCACAGTTCTAAAATCTTTTCTATAATCCTCCAACCTATTCTTCAAGAAGACTGGAAATAGGATAGAATTCCTGCAAAATGTATTCCCTATCCTTCTAATCACTGCCTTTCATTTTCCTCTTTCACCTATATGATCCACTTACCACCTGGTTTTCAAGACCCAGTTCAAACAATGATCTGGATATCCTGTGGATAACTAAATGCTAGCAATACACGTGTAGCAGATGTTTGCAAAAAATGTACAGACATGAGCTCTGCTGTCAAAGATATTCTCGGTCGGCTGGAAGGTTGAAATTTAACACATATAAAATGAAATAAGGCAGAATGCTAGTCTGAGGTACAAACAAAATGCTTTATGAATGTGGTCAGCTTGAGTGTTATTTGACAAGGAGAAAGGGGAGGTCAGAGTAACTCTAGGTAGAAAGTACAACCTGAACAAAGGCATTAAGGTGAGCATGAATTTGAGCATCCAGAGAACTAACTTGATGGGAATGAAAATTAATGAAAAACATAATAGGATGAATATGTTGTGATCAAATTATTGAGAGCCTTTAAAAAGTCTGACAGTGAAAAACTTGGTAAGAAACAGGAATGGCAAGATAAAAGTGATGTTTTAGGAAGAATAACTTTTAGTGGCAATGTCTAAAGTCTACAGCAGTACTGTCCAACAGAAATATAATGAAAGCAACAGATATAGTTTTTAAAGTATAATTATTTATATTAATAATTAGGAAATTATTTCACAAGTAATCTTTATAAAAACATTAAGATACTTTGCATCCTTCTTCTCAGTCTAAATCTTTGAAATTAGGTGTGCACATTATACTTATAGCATATTTCAATCCATATTGGACACAAGTCATGTGCTCAGTAGATAACCTGGCTAGTGGTTCTCATATTGAACAGTGCAACTCTAGAGTTTCTAGAGAACAGAAATTTGAAATATTATAGAATCAGGTGATGAGGGTAGAGAATGAAAGAATATAAAACAGAACTGGTAATGCCTGACAACTAACTGTAATTAAGAGATAGCAAGTAATTTCATGTCCCTGTCCAGTTAAATGGCAGACAGTGCCATGACTGATTAGCAATATCTGCTACAGTTATAGAAAGGATTTTTAAATAATCTTGAACATTAAAAAACTAGGGGCGCTGATGACAGGGCTATGTTTGACCACTTATCATCATTCTTAGCAGGCAGAGACTTTTCTACTTGTTCTGTCAGGGACTGTAGCCTTTTCTTAGGCTCTCTAAATAACTAATAAAAATTATTCAATCCTATCTATTGCTCAGCAGATAATAAACTGCTCTTTCTTCTGTATGTAGATTCCAGAAAACACTGCTCACAGATATCCAGGGATATATTTCAATTACCTAAAATCTTTCGGAAGATATTTTAATTATTTTTTTCATAATATATATGGAGGGGAAGAAATACATAAAAATGATTTTCTTCCCTCTCCTTCTCTCTTTTCCAAAGCCCAATACCCTGTAGATTAGAAACCAGTTTTTCTATGTGATGTTCAAATCCCAATATTTTTTTTCAAATGTGTCCTAAGTTCAGCTTAACAACTGGAACATAATATAAAGGATAAAAAGAACACTGCATTGCACCCACCTTCCCCTATTTAATGCCCCAAAATAGTTGAATGCATGTCATTCTGGTGCTCCTAAAAGTTGTTAACAATGAAACATCGTTTCACACTTCACTTTGAGAACCATCTGTAATAGGTGACCCTTACTTAAGACTAACCCTAATAGGTGACCCTTACTTAAGACTAACCAACTTCTGCCTCCCCCATTCAGCTGGGCCTAAGGGGTGACCAGTCACTTTAAGGCAGAAGTAGTATGCATTCTGCCAATGAGACCCACTGCTTTGGAGTCTTTATCTGTAGTTGTCTCTCTCTGGTTTTGTCATTCATGAGTTGGACTCAGGGTCACCCAATGTCCAAGTGTACATACTCAGGAAGGCACTCAGATGTCCAAGATGATCTGCTTATTTAACTTATAAGCAGAGTACATCATGTGAAATACCAGGCTGCATGAATCACAAGCTGCAATCAAGACTGCCGGGAGAAATATCAACAGCCTCAGATATGTAGATGATACCACTCCAGTGGCAGAAAGCAAAGAGGAACTAAAGAGCCTCTTGAGAGTGAAAGAGGAGAGTGAAAAAGCTGGCTTGAAACTCAACATCCAAAAATCTAAGATTATGGCATCTGGTCCCTTCACTTCATGGAAAATAGATCGGAAAAAAGTGGAAAGAGTGATAGATTTTACCTTCTTGGGCTGCAAAATCACTGAGGACAGTGACTTCAGCCATGAAATTAAAAGACACTTGTTCCTTGGAAGGAAAGCTATGACAAACCTTAGACAGTATAGTAAAAAGAAGAGCCATCATTTTGCCTACCAAGGTCCGTATAGTCAAAAATATGGTTTTCCTAGCAGCCATGTACAGATGTGAGAGTTGGACTATAAAGAAGGATGAGCACTGAAGAATTCATGCTTTTGAATTGTGGTACTGGAGAAGACTCTTGAGAGTTCCTTGGACAGCAAGGAGATCAAACCAGTCAATCCTAAAGGAAATCAACCCTGAATATTAATTGGGAGGACTGATGCTGAGGCTGAAGCTCCAATACTTCGGCCACCTGATGTGAAGAGCCAACTCATTAAAAAGACTCTGATGCTGGGAAAGATTGAAGACAGGAGGAGAAGGGGACGACAGAGGATAAGAAGGTTGGATTGCATCACTGACTCAATGGACATGAGTTTGAGCAAGCTCTGAGAGACAGTGAAAGACAGGGAAGCCTGGCATGCTGCAGTCCATGGGATCACAAAGAGTCTGACATGACTTAGTGACTGAACAGAAACAACAACTGATTATAGAGAGGAAAACTAGGAGGGGAAAGTGTGATTACAGAGAGAACATTTATTAATGATGAGGAAACTAAGGTTGCCAGGCTTTGGTCAAGGTTACAGTTGCTTACCAAGATTTGAAACCAAGCAATCCAAAGCCCATGTTCTTGTACTCTACCACCATGCCTTGTTTAAATGTGGGGGTTGAACTGAGAAAGTTGGTGAGACAAGTAAGTCTAAATATTTAACAAAAACTCAGATAAGAGGATAGCAATTCTGTGTCATAAGCATACAAGAAAGGATATAAAGCATAGAATATGAAGCTTAAAACAAATACAAAGGAACTTCCCTCGTGGTCCAGTGGCTAAAACCCCACACTTTCAATGCAGGGACCTGGGTTCAATCCCTGGTCAGGAAACTAGATCCCACATGTTGCAACTAAGACCCAGTGCAGTCAAATAAATAAATAGATAAAAATATTTTTATAAAAAGAATATTAAAAAAGAACTAGGAACTACCCCTAGTGAAAAACCTCCTAATTAACTCATATCTTACCCCTGTATTAAAGTCTTTCTTGATAATGATATCTCACATCCATATCTCCCTACAGTTTATGTGGCTTCTTAAAACTGTATTTTCTTCATCTATAAAATGAAGGGTAGAACCACCTACTTTCAAGGTAGGATCAAATGAGATAATGCATGTAAAATGCTTCATATAATACTTGGAGAATAACAGGTATTCAATAAAGGTTAGATATTAGTTACTACTACTGGATTTATATATATCTTCCTATTTCTTCATTGTTGTTATTATACAATTTAGCAATTAGAAATAGTACATTTTATAGCAATAATAGCAAAATACTTTTAAAATATATAGTCTATAACATATAGTTTGGAAATTTTCATATACACATCATTACATGTAGCAATTACCTCAAATTACAGAGGACACTCTAAGATGTTAAACAATCTACCAAAATTTACATTAGCAAAATGTGGAACCAAATTTTGAAAATCAAATCTCTTGACTCTATAACCAGTATCCTTACCAGTATCTCATTATTTGGTTCAAAGAGATGCCTAACTTCATTTTTTTTTATTCTTACATACCTCATATTGTGCCTATCACTACATTCAAAAATACATTTTAAAAAGTTCTTGAAATAACTGCTCTAAATTAGAATGTCAAAACATGAATATTTTACATGTGCCTCGGTGATTTTCTTTAAGTTAACCTCATTATACACCTTTCTTAATGCATCTAATTCTAACATTATATTTAGTGTAGTCTATTATGTCTGCTATCCCACTTCCATTTACCTTAAGAGTCTAAGATTCAAAATAATGTATATGGCAACTAGGCTAATTCTTAATTCTTTTGATTTCTTAATTCTTATATTCTTAATTCTTATATCTTATTTCTTAATTCTTATTCTTTAAAATATTTAAAATTTTGTTTTAAAATTCCAAAAATAATACAAAGCAAAGCACAAATGATAGAAAAACAAATTTTAAGCATACAAAACAATTAGGAAATTCCATTTAGAAACCAAAAGGAAAAAGAGATGGCCCCAGTAAATAATAGTAGGTTTCTTCACTTGATTAGTACTATTCACCAAAAATTATAATCTGTAAACTTTTCACTGCTGATACTAAGCAAAGGATACATGGAAGAATTCAATTCTTCTAGCTGTAAACACAAAGCAACAAATTTAATTTTCATTTTTATAACATAAATATCACAAGTAGATAATTGTTAATCAGATATTAAAGAAATTATTTCTCATTTAAACTTTCTTTAAATAAAAAAACAAAAGATTAAAGAACTTTCTAAAACTTTTTAGACTGAGAAAGTCACTTAAAATAATAATAAAGTAGCTTTAGTATTTATGAAATAAGAATATGAGAAAAGAGTTAAAACCATGTGATAAAAAAGAAGCTTTATAAGTATTCTTAAAACCAGTCTTAACTATAATCATCTCTGATAGTTTTTAAAAGAAAGAAGTTGCCATTTTAATGATCAAAATCTTTAAAAACTTTATGAATTACAAAAAGATTTCACATGATACTCAGTTTTTAGTAGCAGGTAGAATTAACCATTCCTATTTTACAGAGAGAAATATCTGAGTTACAAAAACATTAAATTGCCTAAAGTTATACAGTTCTATGGAGACCCTGGACTAAATTACAATAAACACCAAATGTATATGCAACTACCACCTGAGTAATTAATACAAAATGTATTAATCATGCTAGGATCTTTTGAGATACTATCTTTTATATCTTAAGATCCTTTACATATGTACAGAAGCAAATATTTTTACTTTTAGATTTGCCAGCATCTCAGAAAATATGCTTAGATGTAAATATAATTTCCTTTGAATAAATTTCTTTTAAAAAAGAGTGTATGTTACACTAAGTGAAAGAATCCAGACATATATAGTCACATATTTTATGATTTCCATTTATATGAAATGTGCAGAGTAGGCAAATCTATAGAGACAGAAGATAAATTGGTGGTTGCTACGGGATGGTGAGAGGGGAGAATGGAGAGGTATAGGCTTTCTTTCTGGAGTGATGAAAATGTTCTGAACTTAGATGTGGTGATGTCTGCACAGCTTTGTGAGTATACCAAAAATCACTGAATTTACACTTTAAAATGATTACCATGGTGAATTTTATCTCAAAAATTCTGACTAAAAAAAGAGGATGGTACTCACATCAGACAGAAGCCTCTCCAGATTAGAGTCACTGGCTGCTTTTCTCTTATCCTCGGGAAGTTCTTCTAACTCCCCATAGAGCTCCAAGTTCAAGCGAGCTAATTTCTCCTGCATTCCCCGAACATGTTCCATCTGTTCAATGGAACATTCATTTCCTAGGGGAACATTCCAGAATATTAATAAAGATTAGGATAGGTTAAACTAACTGTCTTGAGGAAAAACTTCTAAAGTCTAGGTACATAAGATAAATCAGTTTTCTTTCTTTTGTAAATTACATTGTAATGACTGCATATTTTCTGCGTAAAATTATAAATCAAATCCCTGATCAAGAAAACAACAACAATCTAAAACATGATCAGGCATTAAAAAATTATATAGAAAACATTTTTTAAGTAAAAGAATGCTTTTAGCTAAAAAAAATTTTTTTAAATAGTAATATCATATATAGAAGTTAACACCATCTATTCATGTCCTAGTTGACAAATACCATTAGAATTAAGTAACCCAGCATTTTATAATAATCTGAGTGAAATTAAGAGTCTTATAAGAACTTCAGCCATGAAATTCTTAAAAATCAGGACTCATGAACAATAAACAAGTTTAGGCTTCAAAAAAAAATAATCGAGTGTTTCTAAATTGAAAACTAAGTCTAAAATATTTTAATTGACAAAGAATGTCCCTGTTGTTTGTTACACTTTCAAGAGACCTAATCCATCAACAGCAATCCTACTTTAACATTTCGACTAATCAACCCTTGTTAAAAAATCTTTTCTCCTGAAAGTTTAAAAAGCAAATTATATCCCATGACAAATGCAATCTAGGATGATTGCACTTTATGCCTCTGGACTTTTTAATTAAAAAAAAACTGACACTTTAAAAAGGAATGACAAATACATGCAGAAAATATGATGCCAACATCTTGAGAAGAAAAACAGTGGAAAGAAGCACTGTATATTACCGAAAGCTTGGAGTTTTCCAGAGTGGAAGTCATTTAAAAGGCTGAGGAGGCCCCTTTCCATTTCCTGGACATCGGAGACATCGGTGAGGAAGGAGTGCTGGATTGGGGTTGACTGGGCACCTTTGCCTTCTCCACCTTGAGGTTTGGCCTTTTCTTTCGTCACTCTGTTAAAAGGATGCAATAAAAAAAAATAATTGCATATGATTATCTTTAAAAAGAGATAATTCTATTTTTTCAGGTTGTTCTAGATTCAGCAAAATTAGTGAGTTAAATGGAATTTCCATAGAAACGAGACATAAGGATAAAAACAATGCTAAGTAAAACCAGTCATTTCAAGGCAGAAACCAGCAGAACAGACTGAAAATCTCAAACAAATGTAAACTAGAACTATTAAGGTATATACAAATTTTGAGTAATATATCTTCGTGCTCAGCCGCTCAGTCATGTCCAACTCTTTGCGACCCATGGACTGTAGCCTGCCAGGTTCTTCTGTCCTTGGAATTCTCCAGGCAAGAATACTGGAGTGGGTTGCCATTTCCTCCTCCAGGGGAAATTCTTTTCCTCCAGTATCGAATTCTTTAGATATGCAATAAATAAATAAATAACTGAAAAGAGAATTAGTAAGTCTTCTTACTAGCGTTATGTTTCATATTTCACTTCTCAGGAAACATTCTGCTTTCTCATCTAAACTTTATCCCAGTTGTTCCCCGAACTATGGGTTGTCCAGTAAGTGGTTATGGGGCCCCCACTCTGTAGCTGACTTGGTGCCAGACACTGAGTACATGAACATGCGCAGGACATCAGTTAGTGTACTGAAGCGTGCCCAGTCTTCAGAGAAAGACAGACATAATTTCACAATCATAATGTGATGGAGTGGTAAAATCTGTTACCATCCTTGAGTCTCCCAGCTTCCTATGTTCCCATGTGCAGGCAGGAAGTCCTATAGATTGTATCCATAATGCTCTCTACAAGCTCTCTAGTTCTCTCCTTCTCCACTGCTACTATTCTTTGAACGATTCCAACAGCTTCCCAACTGGTCTCCCTGCCTGTGTCTTGTCTGAGTCCCCCTTCCTTGCCCACAGAGCAGTCAAGTCAGTTTTAAAAAGTAATATCAGACCATATAATTGACTTAACTCAAACCCTTGAGTAGGCCAATAACTTTCAGGAATCCTATTCTCTCTTGTTCTGTCGATGCTCCAGACATTCTGAATCTCTTTTGCTTCCTAGAAATCCGTTCTCTCATCTGCTTTCTGCTAATCCTCTGCCTACATTAGCATCTTTCCCCAGCCCCCCACTGCCATCTTTGCCAGGCTACTTCCCACACATCCTTTACATGTGATTTCCTCCGGAAGGCCCTTTCAGAACCCTTAGTAGAAATGATTCTTATTATACATGTCTAGCATATCCCAGGCTCCCAAACACTTGAGTGATGGTGCTACACACATTGAGATACGGGAACAAAGAGAAAGAACAGTTCATTCAGCCTAGGGACAGCAGAGGAAACGTGAAAGGTGGTATGTGAGTGAAGGCTCAAAGACTAAGTGGGAACAGGGGTTACTTTTATAACCCCAAGGCATGCTACAGATCCTGAAGTACACATATACTGCGCACTCAATTAGTTTCTGCATAAGGTTGCGTGAAGACGTCTTCCCCACAACTCGACGCACTACAAATTTGGGTCAGACGAATAGGATGGGCTGTGGGTGTGGGGGGCATGTGGCAAGACAAACTAATTCTCTGGAAATCAACGTAGAACACATGGGCTGTGGAGAGTAGGTCAGTAACAGTTCTTCACAAAGCAAGATTTGTAATTTTATGTTACAAATGATGATATTAGATATATTAAATGATATATGATATTAGAGCGCTACTCTAGCGCTGTCCAAGACCTGTACCATCCCTATTACCTGTGAGCTTACTAGAAATGCTTATCTGAAGCCCCATCCCAGACTAACTGATTCAGAAACTACATTTTAAAATGATCCCCAGGAGATTCATACTCACATTAAAATCTGAGATAAACTGCTACAGAATATAAGGTCTTGGTGTAGCAAATTGTTTTTCTTTCAAACTGGAAGCTTTATCCAAGTGTTTTGCATCAGTTCATCATTTAACAATCCTCTCAAAAAAGAAAATATTAATCTGTCCCTTCCTACTTCAGGTTTTTTGGTCATGTCATGCGGTCTCACTTTATTTTAAAATAATTCAATTAAAAAGTACCCACTGAAATTACACTTTGTGCCAAGTCCCACTCTAAATACTGTCTGGCACATAAACCCCAGGCCTCAGGAAGCCTACATTCTAGAATGGTGTATAGGAATAAAAGTACTAGGTAGAAAATGACAATGAGCTACAAATAAACTGATGCAAAAATTTGGAAAAAGGAGTGATCTCCTTGCAAATCTCTTGGCCCTCTTTTTCCACCAACCATAACCATATTCAAAATCTGACTCTAAATTAAACTCCTCCAGAAGGAAAACTCCTTTCCAGTCGGATAATGTACTTAAAAGAAGTCCTTATAACTCCTGTTGTTTTTCATTTAGTCCTTATTGGAATGTTCTTTTCCAAGTGTCTCTGGCTATGTCTCTTTGGCTTCCTCAAAGAGTGTAAGATCATCACCAAGACAGCCCTCTTGTCTTTTGTGTAAATCTAGCAGCTACAAAGTGTCACAGTGTTACTTCCTTAACTGACTCTCATGATGAACTTGCAACTGGAAGTTTATTTAATCATAATTATCTAAAGGATGGAGGTTATGAAGTGCTTTTTCTCTAAAGATATTATCTTGCTTTCCAAATATCTAGCACTACAAAATACATATATGCATCAGTAATATGTAACACATTCAAACTTGTCCTCCGTTTTCTTTCAAGTCTTAAGACAAATGATGTTCACCAAATGTTAATAATGATTACTTCCAGGTGGTGGAATTTTAGTGTTCTTCTGTTCTTTGAATTTTCCCTGTGTTTAAATATTTACAATAAATACAAATCATTTCTATTAAAACGATGAATTCATTATTTAAAAAAAAAAACTACTAAAGCACAAATATTCAGTTTAAAAAACAACCACCACATACCTCTTTTCCATTTCTGGCTAGCTCATCAACTTTGTCTACAAGTTCTTTTGCTCTGTATATTTTAATATGAGACAAAGAGCCTTAAAGCCAATCATTCATTCTGCATTTTCTAATCTCTGTATACTGTAACCTTCATAAAATTTTTTCTAAATCACATATAGTATGTGCCTCAAAAGTCAAACCAAGATAAAAATGTTATAAGATTGAGTGGATTTAGTATTTACTTTAATAGCATTTTGCTATAATAATGTAAAAGAAAAGAAGTCACCTTTTTAACTTTGGTCGCTGTGAAGTTGACTGGGATGCAGGATTTGAAAACCCCGTGCTTTTACTAACTGGAATGGCATTTTTTTTGGTATTAACAACCTGAGTAGAGTGGGCACTAAAAGACTTAGGACTTCTTCTCTTCACTTTGCGCTCCTCCATTGTTTTAAGTTCCTTATTGCACCCAGGCCAGCTTCTTATGACCTAAGGAAATACAGCAGATTTATACACATATGCTAGAAGATGCCAAAATGAAAGGGGTTCAAAGACCCACTTTACAGGCTGAAAGATGATCAAGAATTTCAGAGATCATTAAAGTTAGAAAAAGGATCCTTGAGCTTCATTTTACTAAATACACAGAAGCCCTAACCAAAACTGCCTGTTAGACAAAAAATTTTGTTCATCATTTTACTAATTCATCCTACAAATATTTACTCTCTTCCACATGTCAGACACTATGTTGGGCATTAGTGAGACAGTACTGAGCAACACAAAGTCCTTGCCCTCAAAAAACCTATATTGTTATAGAAGGGGTATGACACCTAAACACCAAACAAATCATTCAGCCTGCATCAAGCCTAAGGTGGTCTTTAGGTTTCCCTTCTAAAACGTATTCTTTGAAAAAGGAGCTAGATTCAAACAGATGTAAAACTGACATAGGTACCTGCATTTTAACTAGCAACCAGAAACCTTATTTCAATTACCACATAGAAATTCAGTTTCTCCCAAAAGATAATACTGATTCTATTTCCTTGACAAAAAACTGTTCTGTAAAATTAAACTTGTTCCATGACTATTTTGAATTTACTTTCTCTATTTCCAAGGAAACATGAAACTTTATTATATACATTTAGTTTGCTAATATAAAAAAAGTTCAGTTCAGTTGCTCAGTTGTGTCCAACTCTTTGCAAACCCATGGACTGCAGCACACCAGGCTTCCCTGTCCATCACCAACTCCCAGAGCTTGCTCAAACTCATGTCCATCGAGTCAGTGATGCCATCCAACCATCTCATCCTCTGTCATCCTCTTCTCCTCCTGCCTTCAATCTTTCCCAGCATCAGGGTCTTTTCAAATGAGTCAGTCCTTTGCATCAGGTGGCCAAGGTATTGGAGTTCCAGCTTCAGCATCAGTTCTTCCAATGAATATTCAGGACTGATTTCCTTTAGGATTGACTGGTTGGATCTCCTTGCAGTCCAAGGGATTCTCAAGAGTCTTCTCCAACACCAGAGTTCAAAGGCATCAATTCTTCAGCACTCAGCTTTCTTTACAGTCCAACTCTCACATCCATTCATGACCACTGGAAAAACCATAGCCTTGACTAGACAGACCTTTGTTGGCAAAGTAATGTCTCTGCTTTTTAATATGCTGTCTAGGTTGATTATAGCTTTTCTTCCAAGGAGCAAGCGTCTTTTAAATTCATGGCTGCAGTCTCTCACTGTTTTCATTGTTTCTCCATCTATTTGCCATGAAGTGATGGGACCAGACACCATGATCTTAGTTTTTTTTTTTTTTTATGATCTTAGTTTTTTTAATGTTGAGTTTTAAGCCAACTTTTGCACTCTCCTCTTTCACTTTCATCAAGAGGCTCTTTAGTTTTTCTTTGCTTTCTGCCATAAGGGTGGTGCATTTGCATATCTGAAGTTATTGATATTTCTCCCGGCAATCTTGATTCCAACTTGTACTTCATCCAGCCTGGCATTTCACATGATGTACTCTGCATATAAGTTAAAAAAGCAGGTTGACAACATACAGCCTTGATGTACTCCTTTCCTGATTTGGAACCAGTCTGTTGTTCCACATCCGGTTCTAACTGTTGCTTCCTGACCTGCATACAGATTTCTTAGGAGGAAGGTCAGGTTGTCTGATATTCCCATCTCTTTAAGAATTTCCCACAGTTTGTTGTGATCCACATAGCTAAAGGCTTTGGCATAGTCAATAAAGCAGAAGTAGATGTTTTTCTGGAACTCTCTTGCTTTTTCAATGATCCAACGAATGCTGGCAATTTGATCTTTGGTTTCTCTGCCTTTTCTAAATCCAGCTTGAACATCTGAAAGTTCATGGTAATGCTGGCAATTTGATCTTTGGTTCCTCTGCCTTTTCTAAATCCAACTTGAACATCTGAAAGTTCATGGTTCACATACTTCCAAGAAAGGCAATGCCAAAGAATGTTCATTTAAAAAGTTACACTATGAAATTACAGTTGGTTTTTCCAGAGAGAATATATATGAAAGTGAAAGTTGCTGACTCTGTGACCCCATGGACCCATGTAATTCTCTAGGCCAGAATAGTGGAGTGGGTAGCCTTTCCCTTCCCTTTTCCAGGGGATCTTCCCAACCCAGGGATCAAACCCAGGTGTCCCGCACTGCAGGTGGATTCTTTACCAGCTGAGCCACAAGGGAATTTACCCAGTACTTTCCCTTAACTTTATGTATTAACCAGCTTTATCTTCCTAATAGCCACCTATCTAAAAACATCCTTCTACATTTCCTTTTTACTTATGCATAAATTCAACTCTTCCTAATTATATTGTTTCATGTATCATAAGATGAGAAATGGTTACTTGTCTCATCGCATGGCAAAAAGCCTTAGGAGCATTACGTCTTGACTATGCTGTGTTGAATTTAATCATTCTATGACCATTCAATGGAGAAGGAAATGGCAACCCACTCCAGTATTCTTGCTTGGAAAATCTCATGGACAGAGGAGCCTGGTGGGCTATGGTCTTTGGGGTCTTAAAGAGTCTTCTGACACAACTTAGCAACTAAACAGCAATGACCATTCAAAAAGACTCAAATACATTGATATCACTCCTAAAGTAATTACTTGAGAATTTTAATCAAAACAACTTTTGTGTGTGTGTGCTACTAGCACTGTTATTAAACCAATGAACTCAGTTTATTCCGCTGATTCTAGACAATCATAACTGGAGCTAAACTGCCAAAGAACCAAAGGCTGTAAAGGAAAGGCTGTATTGCCCAGTCTGTAAGCGCAGAGAACAAACTGCTTAAATCTTGGTTAACGGTTCTTCCTTTAAGAAGCATTCTCAGTAACAGAACAGACCTTCTGGGGTTGGTTCGGCATGCAACACAAGTTAAATGTTTAAAAAATAACTGAACACAGACGATGGGATATCAGTTCTTCAGAGGCAAGGATCTTATACATTTATGCTACATATAAACACACTGGTTTTTTAATTTAATGATGCTTATATACAGTTGGTGATACAAGAAGGAAAAAAAAAAAAGAAAGCTAGGAAGTAAAGCAAAGCAAATAAACCAAGAGTGGTCTAAACTAAGATGTTCTGAGGGGGAAGGGCTCGAAAATTACCCGTGTTGGGAAGGTAACATCAATACTACAAGAGCACCGAAATTCCTCCTGTATACCAATCAACAAGGACCCTTTCAGAAAAGACCTTCACAGAACACAGCTCGTAGTCTTTTGAGAGCCAGGAACTCACAGCCTCCAAGAAAGATCACGAGAAGTCTCTTTAGACTTCACCTCATTTCCCTTCCGCAATCAGCCGTCACGGAGATCCTTCACCGCCCAGAATCCAGTAGTGGCCAGAGACAGTGATGGGAGGGGCCTACAAGGGACACAGCGGAGGTGCCTTTGTTTCCACGTCATACCTGAGGAGCAAGGGGATCGCAGTTCTCTTCACCCTGCAAAGGCCCCGGGGCCTCTGAAGCCACCGCCGCAGCCGCCGATGCTACCGCTGCAGCCCGAGCCGGGGTCACATCCCGGACCTCGCGCCTCCACAGCGCTCTTTGTTTACGGAAGTGACGTAGGAGGCAGAGCTCCGTGCCCGAGGCGGGGGCCCCGCCTCTTCCGGAACCACCTGTGCGCTCTCTTCTACGGCGCCGGCATCACATTGCTTCCCTTATCCTGCCTTCGACTGTAAGTTCGACGAGCACAGAAAGGAAGACACATAGACGGGCTTTTATTTGGGACTCAATGGCCCAGAAGCGGGGAGGATAAGGAGGGTAAGTGTGAAGGCAAGAACCGGAAATATACCTTTTCCGGAAGCTGCCCCGCCCCCTCAGTGAGCGTAATCTCCCACGCACTACAATTCCCAGCAAGCTGTTCGAACAAGCTTGGAGGCGGAACCAGAGTGTCGCCATAGCAACTGTTCAGGATTGTTTCTGAAACTTCACCAGGATCAGTCCGGATCAGTTCAGTTCAATTCAGTTCAGTCGCTCAGTCGTGTCCGACTTAAAGTAAATCAGTTTTGGTGGGAAGGCAGCGTGAAAAACCGTGATTCCGTTTAGCGACCCTGATGCTGAGCCCTTAAATGGAATTCTATTACTGCTACTATTACTTTTAGTCATTTGACACGTTAACTGTAAACCTCACTAAAATCTATAAGGTAGGTGTTAGAATCTGCGTTTCGAAATGAAGAATATGACACTGAAAAAGGCTGGTAAATCCACGTCTCTCTTTCGCCAAGGCTGTTCCTCTCTACACACACTGCCTCTGGAGAAGGAATTGAGAACTGAGAGAGAGCGAACTCTCCTAAGTGAGGGGCGAATCCGTGTTTCATTCCCTAGTCTGGATAGCCTTCTATCCAGATGTGGGGGATGGGGATGGGGAGGTTTTAGATTCATAAACTGTTAGACTGAAGAGACGAGAGAGTAGCACTTACTTCTCCCTCATTGCTAGTGAGGAAACTGTATCCGGCATCATATCCATGCCAGATACGCAAAGCAAAGATGAACGCAGTTATCCTGGTTTCTAGTTTTACATGAATACTATTATATTTTGTATATTGATCTACAACTTGACTTGCCACCCAATTATGTGTTTTTTGAGATCTTTTTACATGAATACAGAAGGCTAGACTTCATTTGTTAATCATACCGTATTCTATCAAATAGGCTTACTCCAAATTCTTTGAGAATTCCCATAATGGTGGGTGTTTTTGTTTTCCCATTTTTTTGCTGTTACAAGCAATGCTGTAGTGTGATCTTCTCAATATCTGTTCTCAGTATCTCAGCTCATCTCTGAATTGTCTTATCTGTGTGAGCAGAGCTTATAAACAGGTTTAATTTTGAGCTATTTCAACCCATTTATTTATCATCCCAATAATAAATGGGAAGATCTGATCACACTAGATCTGCACTGTAGGCTGGCAACAGTAGTTCAAGCTCAAGAGCAGCTGACTCTTAGATACGTTCAGGTGATCTCTGTTTTTCTCTAAGACCCATGCATTTAGTACCCATCTAAGCCCTGTGACATTTGCATTTGCAACCCCAGATATAACATAAGGGCACAAGAAGGTATTCTTTCAAATTACATAGTTCCATGTTCAAAGTTCTGTATTTAATATCTATTTTGACCAGATGCTTGTAAGAAATCAGGGGACATCCATGAACAAGATGGACAAGAGCCCTACAGTCAGAAATCTTATATCCTTGATAAAGGAGACAGATAATAAATTAGGCAAATAAGATAGTTTCATTTAGTGATAAGTGCTCTGAAATAACAGCTTAAGGTCATAGTTTTTGTAAGGGTTGGGATACTAAAGGTGGAGTACTGGGGAAGCCCTCCTGAAAGGCAACTTTGGTGGGGGAGATTGAAATATGAATGAAGGACAGGAGCCAGCCAGCGGGATGAGCATTCTTTGACAAAGCATAAACTAAAACCACAGATCTTTAGGTAAAATGAGCTTGGTGCATTTGAGGAGGCCAGTGGTCAGGGTGCCTGGATCGTACTGACTTAGGGACAGTGACGTGAGACAGAGTCATAGAAGTACAGTTTTCTTTTTTCATTTATTTTTATTAGTTGGAGGCTAATTACTTTACAATATTGTAGTGGTTTTTGCCATACATTGACATGAATCAGCTATGGATTTACATGTGTTCCCCATCCCGATCCCCCCTCCCTAGAAGTACAATTTTGAGTGTGGTTTCTTTTATTTGAAACATAGAGGCTTGAAGGAAATCTTGTTCTTTGAGACCTACTAGATTTTCCTTTATGCTTCAGAAATCCCTGCTTTGGATTGTTAAATGTGCACCTTGTATAAATTAATCAGATACTTTCTTCCTAAAGAGAGTAGATATTTCCAGAATAGGAGCTGTGATCAACAAGACCAATCCCCTCACCCCCTACTAATGTACTCTGTAGCATATTTCCAAAATTACTTTTTCTTATGAAAATTTGGAACATGTACTAAAGAAGACAGAATAGTATAATGAATCCCCATGCACCCAACATCTAGCTGTTGATTCATGGCCAATCTTGTTTTATTTATATTCCTCCCATGACATTTTCTTCTCCCCAGTAATACACTGAAGCAAATCCCAGACATGACTGAATCTCTAATATTTAAGTATGGATCTTTCAAAAACTTTATCACAATATCACCATTATTCCTAAAACAGCAATAATTACTTAATATTATCTAATATGCAGTCAGTGTTTAAATTTCCAACAGCATCATGTGTCATAATTTTTCCCACATTTTGTTGGCTCAAGGATATTTTTCTGTAAGGTCCTGGGCGATGAGTGGATTTGGAAGCCACTGTTGTGCATCTTTGTTTGTTGAGTTGCACTGCAGGCAGGCATTGTTTTTCCCCTTGAGATTACATTCCAAAGGAAAAGGTATCTCAACCCAAATCAAATGGCTGCTCTACCTAGAAAATAGTCACCGCTTTATTGTCCCTTGTGGTTCTTTTAGGAAAGAGATTTTTAAACTTAGAAACCTATCTGTGATTTTTCTAAGGGTTCCTCCATCTCCTTTTCCTCCCATGCCAGAATGCCCAGGCCAAGACAGGTCAGTCTTAATGCTTCTTTGCATGCCTGGCTCAGGAAACAGCTAGTAAAAAAGGCTTAAAGCAGAAATGAGCTTGCCATATTCATGGAACTGAAAGAATGCCAGTCAAGGAGAGTGTTCTGGACTTCAGTCTACTCTAAGATGTACATCTTAAGCATTAGTGCAGGTTCCCAAAGTAAACAGAGAGATCCTTTAAATTCTAAGTATTTTATTGCTAGCTACTTTTGTAAAACAAACAAGAGGGTAAACAACAGACATGAAAAGTTACAGACTTAGGCATTTACAAAGTCCTCACATATATGGCCTTTGCTTAATCTGTCTCCTTCAGTAGGCTTTAAGTTCCTTGAGGACAGATATTATTTTTCAGTTTATTTTTGTATCTGAAACACTTTGTCTTGTGCATTACATAGAACATGACATAAGGTAGGCACTCAAATGTATGTGTTACAAACAAGTGAAGCTCACTGATTTTATTTCTGAAAGTAAAGTCATTCAAATAATCCTTCTTTAAACCCCAAAGTCCATAGATCTAGGCCCAGTCATAATACCAATCAGATGGCATCACTAATGCCCAGGCAATTTCTCATTTTCCAACTGGGCAGTTTGTATTTGGGTATCAAAGTCTTCATACCAAGGGATCTAATGAAGGAACTAATTCTGAGACTTTGGGAAGTTGTTGCCTGCCTGAGTGATTATTTTAAAAACCTAATATTTGGGATAGTTTCTTCCTGTGATTCTACAAAACTAAGGTTTTAATCCAGTTTCATATTCACACGTCCTTTTTAAGGGCAGGAGCAGTTAACAGGATTAGTGAGTGGTCATTTGCAAGATATGAGAACAATGCATCCTTCTAGTATCCTTTCTCCAAGTTTTGTCATAGGAGCACTCGGGCTTTGGAAGAAGCACTGTGTTATAGACTCAACCAGAAAGCAAAGGATACAATGTACCAGCTAATTAGCTATCTGTATTACAATCATTCCATCAGTTTTCTCTCTTGTTGCTGAATTTTAGTTGAGGCTCAGTAGTATTATCATGAAGCACAATTAGGGTTAGGGTTAGATAAAGTGGAAGCAGTGACAGATCTTATTTTCTTAGGCTCCAAAATCATAGGGTATTAAAAAGCAGAGACATCACTTTGCCGACAAAGGTTCGTGTAGTCAAAGCTATGGCTTTTCCAGTAGTCATGTACAGATGTGAGAGTTGGATCATAAAGAAAGCTGAGCCAAAGAATAGATGCTTTTGAATTGTGGTGCTGGAGAAGATCGGAGAAGGCAATGGCAACCCACTCCAGTACTCTTGCCTGGAAAATCCCATGGGCAGAGGAGCCTGGTAGGCTGCAGTCCATGGGGTTGCGAAGAGTCGGGACACGACTGAGCGACTTTACTTTCACTTTTCACTTTCACGCATTGGAGAAGGAAATGGCAACCCACTCCAGTGTTCTTGCCTGGAGAATCCCAGGGACGGCGGAGCCTGGTGGGCTGCCATCTATGGGGTTGCACAGAGTTGGACACGACTGAAGTGACTTAGCAGCAGCAACTGGAGAAGATTGAAACTCTTGGACTGCAAGAAGATCAAACCAGTCAATCCTAAAAGAAATCAACCCTGAATATTCTCTGGAAGGACTGATGCTGAAGCTCCAGTACTTTGGCCACCTGCAAAGAGCCGACTCATTGGAAAAGACTCTGATGCTGGGAAAGGTTGAAGGCAAAAGGAGAAGGGGGCAGCAGGAGATGAGATGGTTAGATAGCATCACCAACTCAGTGAACATAAATTTGAGCAAACTCCAGGAGATAGTGGACGACAGGGGCGTGGAGTGCTACAGTCCATGGTGTCACAAAGAATCAGTCACAACTCAGCAACTGAACAACAACAACAAACCACAAGATTGCTAAGAAATACCTGTAGGGGTGGATGAAGGAAAAGGAGGAAGTGGTGGGGCGGGGCAGGGGGGAAGGTAGTAAAGCAACAAGGAAATTTTAAAATGTTACATAAAGTAAAAATAAAATAAAATAAAATAAAATGTTACATAAAGCCTAAACTGTTATCATTCTATCTTTTAAGGAGTTGCTGTAATTCCTGTTATTGGGGGAAATAAACATTTATATAGGGGCAAAAAATAAAGGATGAGACTCTAGGTAGATGGCCCATATGTGTCACAATACAATAATGAGTTTTGTATATGCACAGGTGGACGTGACACTGAGTTTGGGAATATGAATTTGAGAAAGTTGAATCATTCTGTATAATCAATTGGAGAAAGTTTTTCACTGTGGTAGAGGATGGGGGTGGAAAAGTGTTGCAAATGGACAGCAAAAAAAAAAAAGATGGGAAGAAGAGTCAAAATGATGGGAAGAAGGACCTTAAAAAGAGCAAGGAAGTTATTCAATTTATCATTGCTGGTATGGCTCTAATTACACACACACACACACACACACACACACACATATTCCCCCATGCTTCTAGATGTCAAAATAGGGCTTCCCTAGCGGTCTAGTGGTTAAGAGTCTGCCCTGAAATGCAGTGAGAAGCTTGTGCACCACAACAAAGAGTAACCCTTGCTTGCTGCGACTAGATAAAGCCCACATGCAGTAATGAAGACCCAGCATAGCCAAAAATAAATCAATCTTTTAAAAAAAACATCAAAATGAATCCCCAACAAGCTCAAAGCTTTGGGTAAATTAATCATTATGAAAACCAAGGGGAAAGCATTGTATTCTACATCTTCAGGAGGCTTGATGGAGAACAGGGGCAGCATGTATAGAACACTAAAGCAGTCCATAAACTGAACTATGTCAGATGAAGCAGGAGCTATGCAAGCCACAGTTTCCCCTGCAATCTTAGAAAGACACGAATTTTCCACCATCTGAAGATTGGAGGTTTATATTAATTTCATTTTAACCTTAAAGGGCAAGCATACCTGGGATGACATCTGGTAATCCCCTGCTCTCTCCCACTCGTTTGTTAGCTGCCTGAAGGAAGAAGCTAGGTCTTCTACAACTTTGTATTCCCAAAGTCTAGCATAGTGTCTGTCATACAGTAGAAACCTAGAAAGTGTTCAATAAAAAATGAATAAATGAGGAGAAAACTAGACTTACATAGTGGCAAGTAGCAGAATGGTATTACTAATCAGGTGTCACCATAACTTCAGTGACTAAAGAATTAGAAGTGACACTGATTCTTAGACATAACACATCTCTGTCCTCCAGGTGGCGGTATTATCTCATTTAAAATTGAGAATTGCATTTAACTTTTGAGGGAAAAAAACGAATTAAACAGTTCTGAAACTTATTTCTGTAATTATACTGAGCCAAAATTAGAATTCAAATATACTTATATGAGATTATAGATTTCAAATGAGGATTACTGGTAGTTCTCTAATTCAAGCAATTTCCAAAACCTTGAAGACATACTCAAATTGGTATACTTTGCATACAAAACACATGTATTTTTTAAAAAGTATGGAAATGTGTTGGAGGGGCCAGTTATATGTCTGGAAATAATTCATCGTCCAACAAATAAGGTGACCAGATTAAATACAGGATAGTCAGTTAAACTTGAATTTTAGATAAAGAATACTTTATTTATATAAGTATATCCCATGCAATATTGGGGACTGAAAGGGTATTCCTTTATCTGAAAATCATATCTAACTGGTCATCCTATATTTTGCTTTACTAAATCTGACAATCTTACCAACAGATATTTTGTTGTTGTCGTTCTTTCCAAAATAAACAGAACTCCCCCGTCTGCAGGGTGCTGCCGCGTTTCCTTATTTGGAGGGATAAAAAGGAAGTAGCTTGGTCGGGCGGGCTTCCTCACTTTAACTTCATCACTCTTTGTACTCTCCCCATGCAGATCTGAGTTCCTCAGCTGGGTGACTTATCTGCAGGAAATTGACCCCTCAAGCAAGTACAGATGGTAGAAACTGAAGTGGTGATTTTATACAAACACTTTTTTTTTTTTTAATAGCACATGTGATTCTGTTTGCAAAAGCCAAACCGTGAATAAGTGAGATTCTAGATCCTGTCACCTCTAATACTTTTCAGAGGTACCAGATTTACAGCAACTCTGGCAACAGAAATAGGTAAATTGCTTTTGAAATAAATCCTGTTTCAAAAAAGTAAAGACTTTTCCGGTAAATTCAATCATATGTTATAGTTTTATGTATATTTGCATTTTCAATATGAGCATTCCCTATCTTCTAGATAAAGTGTGCTTTAAAATGTCATTTATAAAAATTTCTGAATTTAAGCTTTCCATAGAAACAATACTATGAGTGGTAGATCTTCACTTTACCTAGTAAAAGTATATTTAATTATGTGACTGGAAAAAAATTTATGTGACTTAACCACTGTATTTGTAGTTTAAAAGCTTTTTTTTTTTTTTTTTTTTTTTTTAAGAGTGGTTATGATAATAGTTGGGGCTTCCCTGGTGGTTCAGATGATGAAGAATCTGCCTGTAGTGCAGGAGACCCGGGTTTGATCCCTGGGTTGGGAAAATCCCTTGGAGAAGGGAATGGCCACCCACTTTAGTATTCTTGCCTGGAGAATTCCATGGACTGAGTAGCCTGGTGGGCTACAGTTCATGGGGTTGCAAACACTTGGACACGGCTGAGCAACTAACATTTTCACACTTTCATTTCCATAATAATAATATTTTAAAGAGTAAGAAATATAGAAAAAAATTTAATATTGAATATTCATATTTGAGGAAATCCCATTGACGTGTTTGTTTTGGCCTTGCTCTGTCCCTGAAGCCATTCTAAGTGATTTAAATGAATTAACCCATTTAATCCTCATAGTAATCCTAGGAGGTAGATTTTGTTATGATCCCACATTACAGATCCTGGAGAAGGAAATGGCAACCCACTCCAGTACTCTTGCCTTGAGAATTCCTTGGACAGAGGAGCCTGGTGGGCCACAGTCCATAGGGTCGCAAAGAGTCGGACACAAATGAAGTGACTTAGCGCACACGCTACAGATGAGGAAAGTGGGGTGAGAGTTAAGAAGTGCCCGAAGCCTCACAGCTGCCGGCTGGAACTGGGACTCGGGCCACCCGCAGCTGCATTAAGCCCTGTTCACCACAGCCACGTTGATGTGAATGCAGAAGTCAGTGGACCGTACGAGAAGATGCTGGAGAGGGTATCTGATCTCCATCTGGGGTAGTACGCCATATTGTTCACTGAGCCCGGAACAGTTCAAAGTGAAGGGCTGGTCTTCTCCTTAACTTAGCTGTATCTTGAATACTCCCTTTATGCTTACCAACCTGAACATAGCTGTTTTGGGGTTTATAGGTGCAATAGAGAATGTCAGTAAGGAGAAGAAAGATTTACCTGAGGTAACTGGATAAGAATTAATAAAAGGTGAAAGAAGATTAAGGAGCACATGTGTGAGGAAAAAATTTCTGGAGTGGAAATAACTGAGCTGAGACCCCAAAAGAAAAATCAAAAGTAGAAGAATTTGACTTTGCGTAATTATCTACCTGAAAAAAAAAAAAAAGAAGTGGGAGAGATGTTGCCCTGGATTATTGCTAATTCTATGTAACTCGTCCAGATTTGTGATAGCCTGAGGTGGTTCATGCATGACCCAGTCATGTCCATGGTGCACTTCCCAAGGGACATTGCTCAAGGCAACAGTCTCTCGGGTGCTAAGGGAAGGGTCAAACTCCAGTTCCCACTTAGTCATCTTTAGATGCTCTTTTCGCCATTTGTCCTCTCCCAAAGAGATAAGACATAGGAGAGCGGAGGGGAAGGAATCCCAGACGAACCATTCAGGGCCTCTGCCCTTGCTACCTGACTAGTTGGATAACCTTTGGCCTCTGTTTCCTAAGCTGGGAAAACAGGCATGCTATTACCCACTCTGTGATGTAAGCACCCGGCAAATATTAGCTATGACCCCATTTAATCTTCACAACTCTGTGACGTAAGTATCATTCTCACTTTACAGATGTGGAAAAGGAGGTTCAGGAGAGGCTAAGGTCCCTGTTTGAAAGCAATTGAGTGCGTGGTGGAGACAGGGTAAAACCCTGTTGCTTGGCCCTGATTGCTGTTTCTCTTTCCTCCGCAGCGCTGCCTGCAGGAGAAAAGGCAACCACTGAAACAAAACGGATTACTTCCCCACCCCACCCCCCCCCATGGTGAAAATAAAATAAAACTTTTTTCTACTTTAGCCCTGAGAAATAAGGAAAAAAAAATATTTTAAAGCATTTCTTTAAAAATAAAATATTTTTTCCTAAGACAACAAGAATGGAAAGATCTTTTCAAAGCAAAATACAATGTTTGTAACACCCACCGAAACTTTAAAATTATGAGTAAGTAGACAGTTGTAGCCTTCATTCATTATAGTAACTTTTACTTTTAAATCATTTCTTATTATGCAAGTAATCCAAGCTTGTGCATTCAACTTGTATTTACTGAGCATCTACTACATGTCAAATATTTTTCTAGGCTCAGTGAACAATACAGACAGAAGTCCCCATTCTCATGGAGCTTGTACTCAAATGTAGACATGACAGATTGTAAAAATGACCCTAATAACCAAATCACTTCTGTAGAATAGAAAGGATGAGTGTTATGGGGGAAAATAGCCTGGGGAAAGGGGCATAGGGTCATGGATGGGCAGTTGCAATTTTGGATAGGGAGGCACAGAAGGGAAGGCCTAATTGAGCGAGTGAGTTTTGAGCAAAGACTTGAAGAATGGGAAAGGGTGAGTCACGAGAACACCTGGGATAAGAGCAGAGGAAGGAACAGCGCCGTGGCCCAAGGTAGGAGCAGGCTAGGTGTGTAAAGAAGACGGGTAAGGGGGTTGAGCTGGTTTGAGAGGGGTGAGCACAGGAAAGGGCAAGTGGTGACATGAGAGAGATAAGGCTTTGTGGATGTGGATGGAAGGAGTGACAGGTCATGTGGGACCCAGTGATCTGTTTCTATGGTTTGGACTTCTTTCCTTTGAGAAATGGAAGCACCTGGGGAGTTTTGAGCAGAGGAGTGACATGATCTGGTCTTCATGTGGATAGATCACCACCTCGGGGGAGACTGTGGGAGTGGAGGGGAGGAGCAGGGAGACCAATCTGGAGACCATCCAGGTGATCCACATGAGAGGAGACGGGGCCTGAACCGGGAGGACAGCTGGAAGGAGGTGAGAAGTGGTCAAAACCTAGATCCATTCTGGAGGTGAAAGTAACAAGGTTTACTGAGAGATTGGATATGGGATGTGGGAAGGTGAGTCTAGTTTTTGGCCTGAGCAACTGCAAGGAAGGATTTGACATAGACAAAGATGGCACGACTTGTGTGTTGGAGGCCAGGGAGGGCAGGAAGTTCATTTGGAGATATGTTACACTTGAGTTGATGTTTTAGGCATTCAGGTGGCAGTGTTGAGGAAACAGTTGTATATTTAAGTTTGGAGCTCTGATCTAGCCTGGATGTATATATTTGTTCATTACATACTTGGTACCTACAGCCATGAAACCTGATGAGATCACCAAGAGAATCCAGAGAGGGAACACTTGTAAGGAGCCAGCCTTGGGAAAAAAGGAACTGGCAAAACTAGGAGACTGAGACAGAAAAGACTAGAGAAGGAGAAAATTAAAACTTAGCACAGACAATGGGTATGCCATTAACATTTTAGTATATCCTATTCCAGATGTTTTTTTCCTTGCTGCATATGGTTTCCTTTTTTAAAAGTTCACTTAGAAATATAATCCAAAATTTCACTTTGTAGATCCCTCTAAAATTTTGAATAGATTAATAACACGTATGTGATATTAAAATAAAAGGTAATAAAAGTTTATGATGAAAAGGAGCTCTCTCTTCTACACAGCCTTGTTATTGATCTCATCACACACGTGTGCAGTATATGAATGTATATATATGTGTGTACACACATGTATTCATACCCACACTTAGGATATGCACACGGTTCTGTCACTTTCTCTTTTTACTTCACAGTATATCTTAGTATTCTGTTCCATATTGACATGTGTAGAACTTGTATGTTGTAGATACAGTCGTATATTAAGATTGATGTGATAGCTCCCCAGGTTATTCCAGTCAAAACTGTCACGTGATTTTTCCTGGAGAGGCCCCTACAACTGCATCTGCCTGAGCTTTAGGTCTGTCTTTCCTCTCATCCTACTAATCATTCAGTTCTTAGTTGCTCCTTTTTGTTCTTACAGAAACATATCCGCCATGGATTGCTGCCTCTCGCGATTTCTTCCTTCTTTGTCATGTAGAAATATAGCTGTTCACTCACTAAATATTTATTAAGGATTTTCTACCTCTCTGGAATACAGTGTAAAGTAGGGGACAGAATCTACAGGAACTCCTGTCAAACTGGAGATTGCAGGATTGTAAGCAAGTGGTTAAAATGCTACACTATAAATATAATGAAGTAAGAGAGATAGGAATGGAATGCTTTGGGAGCCTGGGGTAGGCATGGGGGGAAAAGAAGCAGCTAACAGGGCATGAAAGATGAGCTACTATAAGAAAGACAATTTATATATATAACACATATATGTGTGTACATATGTAAAATACACAGGTTTCCCAGGGGGTGTTAGTGGTAAAAACCTGCCTGACAAAGCAGGAGAAGAGATGAAGATTCGATCCCTGGGTCGGGAAGATGCCCTGGAGGAGGGCTCGGCAACCCACTCCAGTATTCTTGCCTGGAGAATCCCATGGACGGAAGAGTTTGGTGGGCTTCAGTCCGTGGGGCTGCAAAGAGTCAGACACGACTGAGTGACTAAACACACTACTTAGGGATCTCTTGGTTTTGACGGTTCCTTGGACTTCCCTTGTCTTGATGACCTTGACAACTGTGAAGTAGGTCAGTGTATTGCAGGATGCCTCACTATTGGAATTTATCTGATGTTTTTCTCATGATTAGACGGGGGTTATAGGTTTTGGAGAGGAAGAAGTTATATACCATCTTCATCGTATCTATTATGTTCTATAACCTACTTTTCACTCAAAGATAAATCAAATGCGTATTTTCTACTCTCTCTCTCTCTCTCTCTCTCTCTATATATATATATATATATATAAAACTATAGCATTCTTAATGGTGATAATAATATTCTGTTGTATGGATGTAGCAAAATTCATTTAACTAATCACCACCTCTTACTGGAAACTGTAGTATTTTCACTATTACAACAAATGCTACTCTCTCTGAATATTTGTACAAACATCCTTGCAAATTTGTCTGAGGATTTCCTTAGGTTAAGTCCTGAGCTATGGAGCTGCTAAGGTAAATGGTATTCACTTTTTCTTAGTTTTTAAAAATGCTTTTGATACATAATACTAAAATGCCGTCCAGAATACTTATTAATTTGAACTTCTAGCAATCATGTTTCAGTGCTCTGTTTCCCCATATTCTAGGTAATGCTGATTATTATTCTTTTCAATCTTTATTATTTATTATATTTGACTATTTATTTTTCTTTTCAACCTCTGTCAACTATAGTAGAAGATGTATCATGTTACATTATATTTGTGTATTATTTTCTGCTAGACACTGAGTTCCTAAAGGAAAAAGACTATATCTTCTTCATTTGCCAATACCTAGAGTCTAAGTTACTGCCTGAAAGAAGTAGGGGATGTGATCTGACAAGAGAATCCATGCTAAGGAGGGAAAGGGTTTTCACCATCCCTGAGTGCAATTGCATCCTCTGGGCCAGTGACCTGTGTGCATTATGTAAACAAAAGGTGTGACTCTAATAGTGTGAGCGTCAGACCAGGAAGGAGAGAAATCTACACTAGACCGAAAGAAGGTATCAGGATCTTGCCCTTTTCCTCAAATAACAAGCACAATGGCTGGGGATTTATTTTACCAACTCTAAAAAGGGAAGGTCACCTGATAGTTCCTTTAAGCTGTAATGCTGTTAAAGCATTACATAGCACAGGTTTTTAAAACACATAGATAATAGTTGTGATTTCCAGATCAAAAAGAAAATCTTTAGTCACAGTATCTTGAATTTGTGACCTTACTTATCAGTCAGAGCTACCAAAAATTTTGTTCTCCTTTTATTCTACATACTTCTCCAATGTTTTATTTATTGATTGATTTATGTTATTGTTGTTCACTCTCTAAGTCATGTCCGATTCTTCACGACCCCATCACTGCAGCAAGCCAGGCTCCCCTGTTCTCCATTATCTCCCAGATTCATACAGCTTCTTATCAGACCTTGACTCTCTCCCCTTTCCCATACTTTGCTCTTCTAAATTTTGATGTCACTTATAAATGTATTGTGTAGCCTTAATGATATTAATAAATGTCATTGTTTCTATTTGTTACTAGAAGAGGATGCTACACAGAAAGAAAAGGAATCTGTATTTTCATAGTAAATACTTCTAGTTTTGTTTTCCAATTTTGCAAGATTGACTCATTTAGTAGGGTCTGAATAAAGAAACAACGTTTTTGAGCCCAATGGTAATTCATCTGACTCCTAAAAGTGAAAGTGGAAGTGTTAGTCACTCAGTCATGTCCCACTCTTTGCAACCCCACAGACTGTACCCACCCCCCACCCCCGCACCCCAGGTTCCTCTGTCCTTGGAATTTTCCAGGCTCCTCTGTCCATGGAATTCCCCAGCCAAGAATACTGGAGTGGGTAGCCTTTCTTTTCTCAAGGGATCTTCCCACCCCAGGGATTGAACCTGGGTCTCCTGCATAGCAGGCAGATTCTTTATTGTCTGAGCCACCAGTGAAGTCCCTGTCAGACTCCTAAGATTATTAAAATTTCCATTTTCAGTGGGAGATTTCCTTAAGGTGATGCTATTTAGAGAATTCTCACATCTAAGAATTTCCATTATTTTCTTCACAGGAGCTTCACCATCCCTCCCAGTTATCACTTAACCTCTCTGGGTTATAGGAGTGCCCTTACTATTCTTCCAGTCTAGACTGGCCAAGAGGCTGACAGCAAGTTGTAAGATAGGATGAAAAAAAAAAGAACAGTCATCCTTAGGACATGATGAAGAAAAATTTAAAAAATCTAGACAGGTTCCTGAAGTAGGAAATGCTGTAGTATTAAAATTAACTTTACAGTTTGAATCTTTTTATGATCTATAATAAATCTCAGTAGCTAAATCCATCAGCAGAGGAAAATGACTGATGCAATTTTATTACATAAACGAGAGAGGTTTACAAGACTGTGATAAAATATCGAAACAAGTATTTTGCCTAACCAAACCATTGTCTTGTTTGTTCATTAGTTAATTTACAACAAAATTATTTTTCCTTTACATACATATGGAGCCACTGGCATTTAAGTTTAGTGTTTTAAAATTATGTCTAGTTTGTTTTTCTTATGTCAGTAATTTCTCTTACTAATTGTCTCAGTTTGGTTATTTAACAATTATCCAGTAATTCCTTTCATTGAAGCGTTGTGAATAATAATGATATTTGAAGAAGTAGTGGTCTCTATTGAAGTTAAGTTAGTTTATGTTTTAATGACATAGTTTTTGTTGCTATGTTATATTTATTATTCACCTAACCATGCCTAGACAACCTTACTACTAACTCCTAATCTAAAATTGAGAAATGTGTTAAGATAAATAGAAGTCGAAAGAATAAGGAATGGGAAACACTGAGGAAGTTAAACGTCATTTGAATTATCAACGTTGTCTACCTGAGACTGTAATGGAGAGAGAAGGAGGGGATCAGAATTGAGTTACAAGTAGCCTCTTACTGTTTCTATCTTTAAAGGATCAAACTTGATAAGGATGAATGTTCCCTTGACAATGTGAGGAAAGGAACTTGGGGCTCAAAGTCTCCGCAGTCACACTGGAGTTTAGGCATTTAATGATCAATTGATAATCATCAGGAATTTAGGTAAACCAAAATGAAAATAACTGACTGAATCCCATCACTTCAGTTACAGAAGGTTAAAGTTTTTAGAATAATTAGAGTATTACAGCTACACTAAATCTTTCAAATATGAAGTTAGGTATATAAAATTCCCAATAATATAGTTCAGGAAAGAAGTTCCCTAGGACCTATGAACCTTCTTGGCAGAGTAACATGTGAAATAATGTCAGCCTAGTCAGATGTTTTGAAAAAACAAGACTTTCGTGGGAGGGATAAATTTAGCCATTGTATAAGTCAGTCAAGACTTTTTGAATGACTGCGAACTCACAATGGCAGAGGCAAACTTTCCCACATAAAACAATGAGAGAATAGTGTTCTCCCTTCCTAAACTCTCTTCCCATCAGGTGCCTGCCCTCCTCAAAAGCCCACTGTCCTTTCCTCTTTTTTAGAGAAGTATCTCCCCAAATCTGCGCCATGGGAACACTGTCATTCTAAAACATAGTAATAGATTGTGCTGAAAAATAGATGCCTATGGGAAAAAAAGAATCCTAAAATGTGTTTTTAATTCTATGTATGTAAGAAAAACTCTAAACACCTTTAAGAAATCATTAATATGTAATAATTTATCTTTAAGAAATGGAATGGTGGGAGGGAGGATCGGGATGGGGAACACATGTAAATCCATAGCTGATTCGTGTCAATGTATGGCAAAAACCACTACAATATTGTAAAGTAATTAGCCTCCAACTAATAAAAATAAAGGAAAAATAAATAAATAAATAAATTTAAAGAAAAAAAGAAAGAAATGGAATGGCAACTTCTGTACATCAAAAAACAGTTTAAGGGCTTCCCTGGTGGTCCAGTGGTTAAGAATATGCCTTGCAATGCAAAGGATGCCAGTTCAATCCCTGGTCCAGGAAGATCCCACATGCTGAGGGGCCACATGCACCACAACGACTGACCCTGCACCCTAGAGCCCTTGAGTCGAAACTACCGAAGCCCACCTGCCCTAGAGCCAGTGGTCCGCCACAAGAGAAGCCCTTGCAGTGGGAAGCCTGTATACCACAAAGAAAAAGGAGCCCCCACTAGCCACAACCAGAGAAACCCTATGCACAGCAACCAGACCCAGTACAGCCACAAACAAAGAGACATTGTAAAATTTGGATTATTTTTTTTTTTTTAAAAACAACACTTTAAAAAAGTTAAAAGACAGGTGTCGGCCCAGGTGTTCGGGAAGGAGGTGCAGGCCGAGTGTAAAATTCTGTTTGAATGAAATGAAAGAGAACAATGCAGGCCTCCAGCCCACTGGTGCCTTTACATTGGATTGACTTTGGCTGTGCAGCGCTGGGTGCCCCTGGTGGGATCACTGGATATGCAAAAGCAGGCAGTGTCCCGTCCCTGGCTGCCGGGTTCCTCTGCGGTGGCCTAGTGGGCCTGGGTACGTATCAGCTGTCTGAGGATCCAGAACATTTCGCTTTTGCTAGTTACTTCTGGAACCTTGGCTGGCATTATGGGAATGAGATTCAGCCACTGCGCAAGCTTGCTGATGGTCACCAAACTTGGAGTTAGTGTCTTGGGTAAACTCCATCAGTAATAGTCATGACCCAGCTTGTACTCATGAAGAATTTGTAAACTTCCATTATTTTTATTATTAAGATAAATAAGTATAGCATTTTCATGTACTCTGACATTTTACTTAAAACAAAAACAGACAAGAAAACAGCACTGAGCTTTGCAGAGAAAAAAATCAGTCATTATCATGACAACCCTAAGGAGGTATGTAGAATGTAACACAAGAGTTCCTTCCTATCATGCTGCTGCTGCTGCTAAGTCACTTCAGTTGTGTCAGACCCTGTGCGACCCCATAGACAGCAGCCCACCAGGCTCCCCCACCCCTGGGATTCTCAAGGGAAGAACACTGGAGTGGGTTGCCATTTCCTTCTCCAATACATGAAAGTGAAAAGTGAAAGTGAAGCCACTCAGTCATGTCCGACTCATAGCCACCCCATGGACTGCAGCCCACCAGGCTCCTCCATCCATGGGATTTTCCAGGCAAGAGTTCTGGAGTGGGGTGCCATTGCCTTCTCCATCCTATCAAACCCTCTTACAATTTGATTCTTGTATGTTGGTGTTATCTGTTCTTTCTGTATCTCTAGGTAAAATCTCCAGGGATAGAATGCTAGGGTGTCACTGTTGGGGCATCCAAAGCTCTGTGCCCTACTCAACCCCCAAAGCTCAATGCCCTACTCAAGGAACAGTGTGAAAAGGATCTCTTAATGAGATTTAAGATATCTGTTCTTTTGCTTATCTTAGAGCAAAGACCTACTTTGAAATTATGTTAAAATCAATTAAAATAAATTTTACTGTAAATAAAAAATAGTTAAAAGACCATTGAGACTGGAGAAGTTACATGCTGCACATTTAAGTGACAAAAAATTGGTATCAAGAATATATAAAAATATTAGCAAAAGATATGAACAGGTAATTCACAGAAGAGAAAATTAAAATGATCAATAAACATGAAAAGATGCTCAAATTCACTAATGATAGAGGGAATGCAAATTGAAACTGAAGATACCATTTCATACTCAGATTGGCAGAAAACTGAAAAGTCGGATAATGTGGAGTGCTGTGAAGAATGTGAAACAACAGGTGGGAGTATGAATAAGTACCACCCTGGAGAGTTGATTGGCAGTATCTAGTAAATTAAAGATGTGCTTCACTCATGGTTCAATATTTTTGCTTCTAAGTACAAGAACATGCACAAGAAAATAGACAAAAAAATGTTCATCACAGTATTGTAATAGCAAGAATTATAAGTAATATACAGAGCTTTCATGGTGAAAGTGAAAGTTGCTCAGTCATGTCTGACTCTGAATACTCCAGAATACTGGAGTGGTAGCCTTTCCCTTCTCAGGGGATCTTCCCAACCCAGGGATTGAACCCAGGTCTCCTGCATTACAGGCAGATTCTTTACCAGCTGGGCTACCTGGGAAGCCCAAGAATACTGGAGTGGGTAGCCTGTCCCTTCTCCAGGGGATCTTCCTGACCCAGGAATTGAACTGGAGTCTCCTGCATTGCAGGCGGATTCTTTTCCAACTAAGCTATGGTGGTTCAGTGGTAAGGAGTCTGCCTGCCAGTGCAGGAGACATGGGTTTGATCCTTGGATCAGGAAGATCCCCTAGGAAAGGGAATAGCAACCCATTCCAGTATTCTTGCCTGGGAAACCCCATGGAGAGAGGAACCTGGTGGGCTACAGTCCATGGGGTCACAAAAGAGGCGGACATGGCTTATTGTCTAAAGAACAACAACAACGGGGGCAGGGAGGCGGGATGGTGAGGTGTGTTGTGGAGAAAAATGAAGCAGAGGACAGGAGGGGCCAGAGTGAGCTCTCGGATGGTCAGGGAGCTCCCACCTGTGTGAGGGCCATCTGAGCAAGCCTTGTGCGTGGCGAGGGAGTGAGCCACGCAGACATCTGGGGAAGAGCATGCGAGGTGCACGAGGCCGCCGGTGACCTCAAGGCAGGAGGATTCCTGGTGTGTCTGCGGAATGGCATTAGTGGATGGAGTGTTGGCAGGTGCCTCAAACCAGGTAAGCCGAGCCCACTTTAAAGACCACTGCTGTGATCTCTGGGGCACTCACCATTGAATACTGTTCTCAGTTTTTTGACACATAGTTTGTTATTTTGTGTTCAGTTTTCTTAAGTCTTTTGAAGATATTTAACTCTGTTCCATGGATGAGGCGTGTCATTTAGCGTGTGTTAATGTGTATAATGTGTATAATGAGGGTATAATGAGGCTCAAGTTCCCCTGGAAGTTGAATCGTCCACCATCTTGGACTTAATCTGTTCTAAGGAGTTTGTTTTGTATTCTTGAGGGCTATGCCATTCTTTTGAAAGTAGTGGTCTGCCCTCTTCCCTCTTGTCTCACTACCATTTGGGTGTTAAAGATACTCTGTACAAGGACATTGCAAGCAGAAGTTGTCTGGGACGGGGCGGCAAGGACTGGAATGATATGGCTCAAGCGTAGGAGGTAGGGAAACTGGTTTTCACTCTTGACTTTTTTTTTCTCACTCTGATTTGTGCAGTTAAAAAAAATTTTTTTTACCAGTATACATTTAATACATTTTCCTGAGATTAACAATCTAGAGGTGAACTATTGAAAATATTCAGTGATTTTTGGAAGAGTCTATTTCACAAGTACTTGGACGTTACAGCATATGCAGTATTCCTTTAACCACTATGCACCTTGTAAAATGTCATTTTTGTTTTGTGAAAACAAAATGAAGGAGCAGGCTTGATGCGGCACCTGATATGAGAACCTGACCTGTAACATTACTTTTAGCACCAAACAGCCACATTATGGGGAGAAAAAAAGAGCCCCTTTCACATTTAAAAATATTTTTGTATATTATTTTGCAGAGTAAAGATATAATATGAGAGCTCTTAACAGGCATCATTTGTTCTTAGTAAAATGTTTTGATTTCTATGAGTGGCCCTGTTAAAAATGGACAAAATCCAATTTTGATCATTTCTTATAGTTCATCTGAGGGGACAGTTTTGGCTGCCTACTTTAATTTGGCCAGGAACTGTAATTACGAATTTTTCTGATGGTATTACATTCAGCTGTTATTACATGAAAAAGCACTGACATCCTGATGGTCATCTGGGAATACATTATCATGTTAAAAAGCGCACTGGGGTCAGTTTGCTTTGACAGGGAATCAACTCTCGACCCCTGACAAGCTGGTTCCCAGCCACTCTGCTTCCCCCTTTTGTGACTCTTCCTTTAGCCAAAGTATTCATCCTTTGTGGTCTGGTTCATTTTCATTTCATTTACATTTTCAAGACTTTGTTCTCATTCCTTTTCTCATTTGGACTCCTCCCACTCCACTTTTAAAACTATGCTTAACCGGCCAGAATGGATCTGCCTTTTCCTTTAAGCGTTCACTGACTGTTCCCAGCTGCAGTGACTTTAAACTCCACCGAAATCCTATCTTGTGCCATTTCTTTATCTCACTTGATCATTATCATTTATTAGGAGCAGAATGCAGGATAATAGCCTCCCAATGATGTCCACATCCCCAGAATCTGAGAGGATGTTAGGTTACATGGTAGAGAAGCAGTAAGATTGCAGATGGCACTAAAGTTATAAATCAGGTGGTCTTAAAGCAGGCAGATTATCCTGGATTATGCAGATATAATCATAAAACAGTCCTTTAAAAAATGGAAGAGGCAGAAGAGGGAACCAGAAAGATGCAGTGTGAGGACTCAGCCTGACATTGATGGCTTTGAAGGAGGCCATGAGCCAGGGAATGTGGATAGCTTCTAGGAGCTGGAAAAGACAAGGATATGGATACTCCCACAGGAGTGTCTAAGAGGAGTGCAAGCCGTATGGACACCTTGACTGTAGCCCAGTAAGATCCACTGAAGACTTGTGACCTCCCAGACTGTAAGAGAATAAATTCATATTGTTTAAATTACTGAGTTTGTGAAAATATGTTACAGCAATGTTAGGAAGCTAATGTGCTGGGATTACTTAGTTATCTTTTTAGGTATTTTGACATCATCCTCTTAAGTGATTTTAAGTTCTGAGAAGATGGGTGCCAAACCTTAAGTATCTTTATGGGTCAACTTTATAGCAGGGTCTTGAGCACAGAAAATATCACAATCTGATTCTAAGAATTTAGGGAGGAGAGGGGAGAGTTCACCGCCTAGGAAACTATGTACTGGTTTTTAGATGTCCCATCTGCACACACCGGCTCTATTCACAGGGAAATCCTTCTCAACTTTTCTCCTTCTGATGGTGGCTGTTAAGTGTTTACGGCGGTATTAAACAGCTTTCCTGGACAAAAGGAAGGGGAGGCTGTAGCTTGTGCAGCTTCCTAATGAGTCGTTTATTCAATGCACATGATATGATGGGCTTCAGATTGCTGTTAAAAATGTGCTTCTGTTGCTTCACTAATGCCTGCAAAGCCAGTAGTCAGCATTTATAGTGTGCTTATTAAGAGCCAGGTACGATTCTAAGTGCTTTACATATATATATCATCTCGTTTCATTTTATAACCCTGTAAGTGGGGCCTGTTATCTTCTCCATTCAGAGGAAACTGACAGAGACCGTACGTTGCCTAATAACACAGAATTTGTAAGTAGTGGAGCAGTGATTTAACCCTAGGCAGAAGGTCTCCAGAACCCAAGCTTTGAATTTTAACTTGTGCAAACACAGTAGTTAATCATAAAATCCTTCATACCTAAGGCCTGTGGTGTTTAGGTAAAAGTTCAAAAAACAAATGTTAACTATAGGTGGCTTCTATTCATTTTTCCTACCTTTTTCCAATCAGACTTGTTTCCTGATCAGAATTTGGAAAATTTACCCAATGGGCATCCCTAACATTTCTGAGTTATTAGCTCTTTTGGAAGTTCAGATAGGTATAGTATAATTCATTCTACCTACATACAGGATGAACATTTAGATTTGTAATTCAATTTGATATTTGGGTTCCTAAAAAATATGTTTTTATTCCATTTGTTTACATTAGAGTCTTATTCATAACATAATATCCACCAAGAAATGAACCGTGAATATATCTGGTTGGTTGAAATTTTTGGTGACTTTTATATTCTTTGACCTTTGTTTTCCAAATTCACTTCATGAACGTGAAACTCTTAAAATGAAAAATTGCTGTATAAATGTTAAATCACAAAATGCTTCATACTACATAGGTCCTGTTTTTCTTCTATGCTGTTTTAAAGTGTATTCCTATCTTATTGATACTACTTCAGTGACATTATTCTATATTTTAAAAATTAATTAATTAGTATTATTTTTGCTGCTGTGCTGGATCTTCATTGCTGCACAAGGGCTTTCTCCATTTGTGACAAACGGGCTTTTCACTGCGGTGGCTTGTCTTGTGGAGTACAGGCTCTAGGGTGCACAGGCTTCAGTAGCTATGGTATACGGGCTTAGTTGTTACGTGACACGTGAGATCTTCCCAGATCAGGGATTGAACCCGTGTCCCCTGCTTTGGCAGGTGAACGCTTAACCACTGGACCACCATGGAAGCCCCCATGCTATTCTTTAATATGTAGATATTACAGTTTACTTTGCCAGTATCTAATCATCTTTTTTTTCACATTTCCGTTGTGAGAAAAAAATTCCACAGTAAGCATCTTTGTAACTAAATATCTATGTACTTTCGTTTCATTATTTCCTTAAGATACACTTCTAAATGTGAAAATGCTATGCCAAGGATTTGCAGGTTTTTAGAGCAAATTTTCATGGAATTTTAAACAAATGCCAAATTTCCTTTCAGAAACTTTGTATTACCTTTCTCTTCCCCACTAATAATGTTTGAAAGGTTAGATTTCCCCTTCTTTTGACAATACTGGATATTGAAAGTGAAAGTCGCTCAGTTGTGTCCGACTCTTTGTGACTCCATGGACTATAGAGTTCATGGAATTCTTCAGGCCAGAATACTGGAGTGGGTAGCCTTTTCCTTCTCCAGGGGATCTTCCCAACCCAGGGACTGAACCCAGGTCTCCCACACTGCAGGCGAATTCTCTGCCAGCTGAGCCACAAGGGAAACCCGTGTTTTAGTGTATGTAGCTATAGTATTCCATAGAATAAAGCTACAACAATTAACTTATTCCTTCTAATGATGAAGACATAGCTCTCCACCAGCTCTTCTCTGTGATGGATGGTGTTAGTGTGACTATGCCGGTATATGTCCACAGACACCACTGGGTGAGTGTCTTTGGGACAGGGTTCTCAACCATCTCTGTGTTGTGACCTCTGTAGCAGTCTGGTGAAGCCAGCAGACTCATCTCAAAGTGTGTTTTTAAATGCATACGATAAAATACACGGGATTACAAAAGGAATGCTTCTTTTTTAATGAATTAAATGTGTAATAACTAGGCATAAATAATAATGAAAACATTTATGATTTCTATTCATTCCAATGTCACAAATGCTATCAATATTAGTGTGGTTTGTTGTTCACATACATGACCAAATAAAATGCTAGATTTCTTTAGCATAAATAAACTCTTCCTTTGGGAGAATTTCCCTTTGCCCGCATGTTTCTGGGCACCTCCTGGGTAGGGTTAGCTGTACCCGCATTCCATTTTTGGCTCACACCAACATGGTGAGTGAACATGTCTGATAATCAAGGCTGTGTTTTATCTTCTTCCATCATTTGGTCATAGGTGCAAAGTGAGGCATCAGTACAATAAAAGTAGGAGGTATGGGCACTTGGACCACCTGTTTATGTAATTTACTTGAGCCCTGGGGCCATGCTAGACCTGATCCTCTATGTACCCACTTACGTTTTATGATGGGTTACTGCTACATCCATCTGAATTTATGGCTTAATGGGTCTTTTAAACTCTCATTCATGATGTGTAGGTTGCTTAGATCACACAGTCATTTGATGTCTCATGACAATCTCTACCGGGGCCTAGCTTTTCAAATGATAAGTTGTTCTCCGCTGCCAAAGACGTCACTTTCTACCAGAATCGTAGGGTCTGAGTTCCAACTCTCCTATTGAGGTTCTCTAGTGATCCTTAACATCCTCTTTTTAAATAAATTTTTTTTAAGTTAATATGTTGTATTTCCATTTTTATTCAGCTCAAGAAATTTTCTTCTTCTTCTTTTGGCTGCAAAGTATGCAGTATCTCAACTCCCTGAGCGGGGATCAAACCTGCCACTCTGCAGTGGAAGCTCAGAGTCTTAATCACTGGACTGCCAGGGAAGCCCCTGCATCTTAACATCATTAAATCCTTAAATATCAAGGATACATCTAATCTCACTGGTTCTTGGTTAGCATATGACTTGAGTGACTTAAAATTATAGATGTACATTCTCTTCCTTTAGGCCCCACTCAAAGCTTGCAGTCTTTTGAACTGCTTAATAAATGGGTTGGGGTAGTATTCCCAAGTTTAGTATTATATTGCCTCCAAAATCTAAAGAGACCCCCAAGCTCTGTTCCCCTTGGTGGTGGTGGTGCAAGGACAAAAACTTGTTATATTCCTTAGGTGGCCTGTTTGTGACATCACAGACTACTGGCCCTCTAAAAGTTTCACTGAAGTAGCAAGCCTGTGAATCTTTGTATTTTTTGTCTCCCATGGCATGGGAGGTTCTTACTAAGGCATCCAGAATACTTGTCACTTTCTATTCACCAAGTCTACTTAGCATGATGTCATAGTGGACCAGCTTGATTTTCTGGAGAATATCAAGATGATCAGGAATTTGGAGACAATATTATGAAGAAAGCAGAAGTGTTTAAAAGCCAAGTCAAGACAGTAAAATGTACTGCTGTCCTTCTCACATAAAATTTTTTGGATCCTCTTTTTTGTTGGGCAAGAGCTGTATACTGTATACCAGAGCTTGTATTGATCATTTCTTTTAAACAAACTGTTCAGTCCATCAGTTTCAGTTGGAGCTAGCAAGTGGTTAAGATTAAAATATCACCATTAACTGACATGATCTATCTGGTGTTTGCAGGTGCCATACAGGTGAATTAAACAGGGAAACCAACACTCTGAATCCTCTAAATATTTGAGTTGTGTGAATTCTTGAAATTCCTCTTGAGATGTGTTTGGTTTGCTATCTTTGCACTTAGACTGACTACAATGGGGGACATTTTCAAGGATTTCTTTGTAGCCTTTCTTACCACATTAACTTTTATATAGTAGGTCTTGGAATGTGAAAATTCTGCCAAATGATAAGTATGTCCATTCAAATTTCACTCTTGGGGACTGGAGAAATAATCACAGAATAGGTTATTTCCTATCTTTAGGATTCTATTCTATTCTGCAGAGTTTTGGGGATCACAGTAACAATGGACTTCTGCCAAGCATAAAGACGCTACCTGACACCCGTTAAGTCCTTCCCCACGCAGAGGTCTATGATAGCGTTTTGTGTTTGACTCTGTTTGTGTCGGTTCAGACCCTGTTATGTAACCGTCCTCACAAAGTCTAGGAGGAGGGCCTTCCTTTGTGGTTTAGTGGTAGCTTAGTGGTGGAGAATCTGCCTGCCAATGCAGGACACACAGGTCTGATTCCTGATCCAGGAAGATCCCACTTGCCACAAAGCGATTAAGTCTGTGCCCCCAACTATTGAACCTGTGCTCTAGAGTCCGGAAGCCACAACTACCGAAGCCCTAGAATCCTAGAGCCTGTGCTCCACAACGAAAGAAGCCACTGAAATGAGAAGCCCATGCGCTGCAACTAGAGCGTAGCCCCCACTCTCCGCAACTAGAGAAAAGCCCGTGCAGCAGCAAAGACCCAGTGCAACCAAAAATACAGTAATTAATTAATTTTTTAAAAGTGTAGAAAGACGGTTTTCTCCACTGTAAAGTTTCTATCATAAATGGCAGCAAAAGCTTTTGAAGAAAGACTGTGATTGGGTATCCCTCTGTCTTGCTCCTAGGAAGGTCATAGTCTATAATCATTGCCACAGCTTTCTGTAAAGACACTGTGTTTGCTATTCTAGACTTGCTGTCTATTACAGTGATTATGTCCATGTTGACTCTGTCAAGTGCCATTCCCAGGACTCCGTTGTGCTAGAATTCTGTCATTTCTGCTCGTTTCAAGGCAGCATCTCTTCAACACATAGAGGAAATGTATCATTGAATTTCTCAAAGATCCCAATGCAAACTTCTCCTTTTTATAAAATTTTCGGCTGCCCTGGGTGTTAGTTGTGGCATGCAGGATCTTTTACTTGCAGCATGCAAACTTAGTTGCAGCATTTGGGATCTCGTTCCCTGACCAGAGATGGAAGCCAGGAGCACTGGGAATATAGAGTTTTAGCCACTGGACCACCAACCAGGGCAGTCCCTCAATGCAAACTTTTTGATGTGTTTCTTATCCCTTCAGTGAAGTAAGTGTCCTTTAGGACTTCCTGAGGAGTATGGTCAGAGAGTGGATTCTTGAATCATTTGTAAGAAGTGTGGTAAATCTATCTTAACATTTTCACATCCCACCCGCCCCCCCCCACCCTGAGTTTTATGACCTCTTCTTCACTATTTGGCCAAAGCAGTTCTGGTATCTTGACCTTGCTTACAGTAAGACATCTCGCTGGCCACACTCCAAGAGCCCATCTCAGCAGCGTGTTAGGGTAACTCCAGATTTCCTTTTCAGGAGGCCTAACCCCAGGACACAGGAGAGTGCTCCAGTGTGGACGAGTTCTCCACTATGCAGATTTAGAGGTTTATATTCTTTGCCCTTACTGTCACTCTGATTGACCACTGTCAAGATACACTCCCACACATGTTCTTCCACTTCTTGCCAGCACTTATTATTCTGGTCCTGTGATTGTTTTGACTGTATAAGCTATTTCCTCCCAGAGTAGGAAATGTTTTTTTCCCTGTAAACCCTTGTTATTCCTGAGGCAGCGAAGGTTGTGGTGGCAGATCTTAAAAAGACAAAGCATTGTCTTACAAAAGGCCTGACTCAGGTGAGGTTTTTGCAAAGCTTCCAGCCATTGTGAATTTTTCTCTAGCAAGGGGGAAAGGATTGCTGCTTCTGGCAGAAGTTTCATGGAAATTTGGGGATTTAAGATATTTTGCTGTATCCACCCAAATGTCACTATCCCAGACGTCAGGTTACAGCTTTCCCTAGCAGGGCCCTGACTTTGGCATCAAAGACTTTTGAGGTTGTGCCTTCACTCTCCTTTGCAGTTTTGCCACCTTTCCTGTTAAATCTGGGGCCTGATGTTTTCACCATATTTTGCCCTATAGCTATAGGAAATGAGAGTCATTTAAAATTTTTTCCTCTATCTCCTTTTTTTACTTTTTTTAAAATCAAGGTATAATTTATATGGTTGTTGGTTAGTTGCTAAGTCATGTCTGACTCTTTGCAACCTCATGGACTGTAGCCCGCCAGGCTCCTTTGTCCATGGGATTTCCTAGGAAAGCATAGTGGAGTGGGTAGCCATTCCCTTCTCCAGGGGGTCTTCCTGCATGGCAGTCAGCTTCTTTACTGCTGAGCTACCAGGGAAGCCTGGTACAATTTATATACAACAAAGTCAATACATACTAGATATAGAGCTTGCTATACATTTACATTTACATACACTCCTATAACTGCTCCCCAATCAGGATACAGACCATCTCCAACACCCCAAGAGGCATCTTCATGCCCGCACCCAATCAACATTTTCCCCACAAGGTTATCACTGTTGATCTCTCTCATCACAAGTGTGTTTTTCCCATCTACTTTGTATAAATGGATCTGTGGTTTGTACGTCAGTTCATCATTATGCTTGTGAGGTGTATTCATGTTGTTGTGGGAAGCAGTTGCTCTTGTTCATTGCTGTTTGGCATTCCATAGTCACCATAGTTCATTTATCCATACTCCTACTGATGGATATTTGGGTTATTTCCAGTTTGTGTTATTATGCTAAAACTGCTATGTACATTCTTTCATGTGACTCTTGGTGAACATGAATGTTCATTTCTTTTGGGAGTACAATTTTCCCAGAGTAGAATTGCTTAGTTTCTGGACCATATGTACATATAACTTCAGTTAAATAGTGCCAAGCAGTTTCCCAAAGTGGTTGTACTGATTTAAATGCCCCACCAGCAACAAATTCCAGTTGCTGCACATCCTTACCAGGAATTTACTTCATACTGACAGTTCTTTTCTTTTAAGTCATTCTTGTGGGAGTGTAGTTGTATTAAATTGTAGGTTTTTAATGTGCATTTCCTTGATGAATAATGACATTAATCATCCTTTCATATGCTTTTTGTCATTTGTTTATGCTTGTAAAAAGTGTTTTGGAGACAGGTTTCTTTTAAAGGAAGTATAGTTGTGTTAGTTTCCATAGCTTCTGGTGTATAGCACAGTGATTCAGTATACATACATATATGTAGTCTTTTTCATACTCTTTTCCATTATGGCTTGTTATAGGATATTGAATCTAGTTCCTTGTAATAAACATCAGGACCTTGTTGTGTATCTATTTTACATATCGTAGCTCGTGATCTTCTAATCCCAAGCTCCTAATTTATCCCTCCCCTGCTTCTCTCCCCCTTCGGTAACCATAAGTTTATTCTCTATGTCTGTGTGTCTGTTTCTGCTTCATACATAAGTTCATTTGTGTCATATTTTGGATTCCACATATAAATGACATCATATAGTCTTTGTCATTCTCTTTCTGACTTACTTAGCATGATGATCTCTGGGTCCATCTGTGTTGTTGCAAATGGCATTATTTCATGCTTTTTTATGACTGAGTGGTATTCCATCATACATATATACTAAATGGAGGCAGTTTTTGAAAATCCAGCTATATGAGTTTATTTTTTTTCTTATTGATTTGTAAGAATTCTTTATGTTTTTGAATCTACATACTTTGTTGAATACATGCTCCAAGTCCTTGGCTTTCCTTTTAGAAAACTCTCTTAATGGTATCTTGATGAACAGAAGTTCTTGGTTTTAATGAAGTCCAATTTATCAGTCATCTCTTATAGTTAATGCTCTCTGTGTTCTATTTAACCCCAGGGTCATGAATATGTTCTCTTTTATTTTCTTCTAAAGGCTTTATTGTTTTTTTCTTAATTTTTAAATTTTTATTGGAGTATAGTTGATTTACAACATTGTATTCATTTCTGGTGTACAGCAAGGTGAATCAGTTATAGGTATACATATATCCACTCTTTTTTAGATTCTTTTCCCATTTAGGTCATTACAGAATATTAAGTAGAGTTCCTGGTGCTTAACCTCATTGTTTTATTATTTACATTTAGGTCCATGATCCATCTAGAATTACTTTCGGAATATAGTGTGAAGTAAGAGGTTAAAGTTCACCTTTTCCATATGGATGTCTAGTAGATCCAACACCAGTTATGGAAAAGACACTGACCTGGAAGGCTTTTTATTTTTATAGTGGACTTTGCATTATATTTGAATTACATGAGTATGTTTTCTTTTATCAAGACTTTAAAAGCAGTTAACAGAAGCCAAACCATTCTATAATTTTTGTAATTACTATTGCCATCTGTTCCAGTCCCAAATTACCACATAACCCATGCTATGCCTTCTACTTCCACCACATTCCAATCCAACAGGGACGATTACAGTTTATGAAGCCATTGTTGCCAGAGATTATAACCATCTCACATACTACCAACAATGAGGTTCTTCTTGCTGCATGCCCAGTGGGTGGGCCAGGTTTAGAATCTTGTCTTGAGGGCTTTCTTTCAATGGCTACTTCTGGTGTCAACTTGTTTATTCTGGGTTCCCCCCAAAGCAGAGCCTGGGTCTAGAGTTACATGCAAGTAGTTTATTTGGGATGTGATTCAAGGAAGCAGAAAGGAGGGATGAAAGAAAGAGAACCAGGGAAGGAGAGAAAGGCACACAGGGCTGCATTATTAGGAGATGGATTGGTGCCTGTTCCTGCTGAGACCTTCTGCAGGCCTGTCACAGGGACCAGGTGAGGAGAGAGGCATTGCCTCCCACTGCTGCTTTGTCCTTCCGCGGGTGTCATGTCAGTCCCAGTGGGCTCCCGTGTTGCCCTGTACCACAGGTCCAGAGAAGCCCTGCACGGGAAACAAGAGTGTGTGTCCACTCTCAAGTGAGATGCTGGGAAAAAAAAAAAGAGTGGAAGCCTGTGTGAAAGCAGTTGTATCACAATCAGATGTGATTGGAAATGTACACAAAAGGTTTCCAAGGCATGGGCTGATATAGTTCATGGGACCCAAGGGTGACAATGCAGCTGATATCAAATGTATCTGAAGTCAAGTACTTGAAATTTCATTGGGTGCTCTCTCCACATCTGCTGTTTTCTATACATCTCCTTCATTTCCAGCTCCTGTATAGTTTTGTTTGATTCACAAATGCAGGATGAGTAGAAAATGACCATCCATATCTTTTGTGTTTACATGTTCCATATTCAATATTGCCACCAGACTGAACCAAAGCTCTTTGTCCAAGTTCAAATTCCCTGAAATTCAGTGTGAGCAGATATAACTTACACTATGTCTAAACAGAAGTGTTGATCATCATTGTGTGTTTTTGCCAACCCTCTCTGTTCCCTTTGCTATGAGAATATTAAAGAAGAAAGTTGTGGCAGAAAAATATTGCCATAAACCCATGATTGATAGACAACGAATATATCTTTTATTATCTAAGTCATTGTGATTTGGGGATTGTTACTAGTAAAAGTTGACTAGTAAATGTTGACTAATCCACATACCATGATGACTGATGATAATCATGTTTTGACTATAGTTATCAGCTGGGTAAATCTGACTCAGATATCTTTTATAATTGTCTAGGGAGCTCTTTAACTCAAGAATTTTTAATAAATTAATTAATTAAGTTAATTAATAAATAAAGGGCTAAGATTAGCTAGACTTACTGGGACCTCACTATGAACATGTAGCACATAAATTTTACTCAGTAGTTATCTAAAATATACTCAAGATATTAAGCTCTTTAGGTGGTAAGTAAAAGGGACATCTTTCGGCAAAGTTTAGCAATGGTGATGATTATAAAAATGTTGATGAAAAGAGAGAGAGAATCTCAAAGGAACTTAAGACCAACAGATACCTTCAGATCCTGGAATATGCCTAAGGCAGTACAGACACAGTTCCATGGGGTCACACAGAGTTATAACTGCCCTGCTGTTAGCATGACTCCAATAGTCTTGATGTCTGCTTCTCTGAATGTCTCTTTGCTTCTCTTTCTGCTACCATCAGGCTTCCTTACAGTCTTCTTTGTACCTTTTCTCTTCCTCACAGTCTTTTCTGTATCTGTACTTTCTGACTTTTTTAGTGCCTCTGCTTGCTCATAAGTTTGGTTTGCCCTTGTTTCCTTCTAGGACATCTTGAAACTTCAGCTCCCAATATTAGTTGCCTTATCTCTATTCTCCCATTTCAAATTCCTGATTTTACTTGATCCAGATATAGTGGTTGAGTAGTGTCCCCCTGAATTCATGTCCACTAAGAACCTCAGAATATGACCTTCTTTGAGATACGGGCTTTTGAAGGCATGGATATTGAGAAGAGATCATCCTAGAATAAGGTGAACCCTAATCCAATCATGAGCGTCCTTATGAGAGGCAAAGAAGGAGAAGAAATAGGGTCACAGAGAGGGTAAAGGCCTGTGAAGATGGAGGCAGAGATTAGATGGTGGCCACATGACAAGGAATGCCAGGAATTGTCAGCCATCTGAAGCCAGGAGAGAGGCATGGAATAGATTCTCCCTCAGCGCCTCCAGAAGAACCAACCCTGCCAATACCTTCATTTCAGACTTCCAGCCTGTAGAATTGTGAGAGAATACATTTCTGTTTTTAGTCATCCAGCTTGAGGTAATTTGTCATGGCAATTACAGGAAACTAATAACTCAGCTCATCTCTGAGGGTTTTTAATATTCCTAGGCCACTGCCTGGGCTATGGGTTGGCCACCCCTGGGTGAAGGGCTTAGAGCTGGGTAGAGAGCAGAGCTGATGGTGATTTCCTTTGACGTGACACTGGATATGGGAGAAATGTAGCCGGCACGTCTCAAATAATTTAATGCTTGTCTGCCAAGCATCCATACTCTTCCTCTCTGATGCACAAAATGTCTCAGTTGACATGATTCACGTCTCCCGAACAGCACTGCCTGTGTCCAAGGGGACAAACATCTGGAAGTGATGTCACAGGGGCGTATCAGAATCTGCTTGTCCTTATCAGAATCCTCACTTTCTGGGCAGTGTCTATTTCAGTGTTCTCTATTTAACTGAAATTCTGGTTGTTGTTACATCTTTGATATTCAGTATCCTATAGATGAAACTGAAGTTCTCAAACTCTAGACTGATCTACTTTAAAAGGACATGTATAGCTAAAGATCCTCAGTCTTGACATATCATTTTAACAATAATACTAACTTACAATATATTAGAATCAAGCTATGGGGATAAACTTATAAAGCAAGAGTTGGCAAGGTTTTTCTTTCAGGCTCAGATAGTAAATATTTTAGACTTTGAGGGCCATGTCATTTCTGTCCTGACTACTGTAGCATGTAAGCAATTGTAGACAGTACATAAAATGAATGCATGTGGCTCTCTTCCAATATTCGGTGACAGCGAAATTTGAATCTAATATAACTTCCACATTTCATGAAATAGTCTCCTTTTGACTTTTTTCCTCCAACTATTAAAAAATGTAGAAACCATTCTCTGCCAGTGACTGTATAAAGGCAGGCAGTGGGACATACTTGGTACATAGGCCAACCCCGATACAGAGGATGCTCGGTGTTCCTTGTCCACCCGAGGCCACCCCTTATTTTGCTAGTGGACCCCTGATTTTATTCGGGGAAACTTTTCTCCACCTCCACTTCCCATCGGAAACTGTCAATCTGTCTGCTTCAGAAGACATGGCCTCGGCTCTGGGGATTGGTTCAACCAGAGTGAATACTGCAGTTGTATGGGGTCTACTTTCTCTTTCCACAGAAACCCCTAGCAATAAGGACATGATTGTAAGCTTGGAGATGCCAGAGGCTACCACATGAATCTTAAGAATGAAGCTGACACAGCAGAAGGCTGAGCCAAGAAATGAAGAGAAACTGAATTTTGATTACATTTTTGGAACCCCTGGATCAAGCCACTCATGACACTAAACAACCCCAAGGCTTTTCCGCTACATGAATAAATAAATTTTCTTTCCTAGTTAAGTGAGTTTGCATTTGAATTCTCTGTTACTCACAATAGGATACTAACCGAGGCAAAATCTTTTACCTCAAGTGTTTATTATAACTATAAAACAAAAACAAAATTTTAAATTAGATGCCAACTTAATTACCAAACTAGAGAATTTCAAATCAACAGTGTTATAGACCTCATTTGACTGAGACTAAATTTCATTTCTCAGTTTGAATGTGGTGTTGGCTAATATGTTGTGGAAGCTTTGCCTGCCTTTGTGTCCTACAAAGAAGGTGTGTGCTATGCAGTGAATCATTTCTTCATTGCTTTTCTCTATTTGAACTATTGCAAAATTTTCATTCACAGGGCTTACTGTGACAGCATTCAATCTCCTCTTGGTACAGATATATAATTTACACAAAAAGTCAGTCTCTTTACTTTTCTTAGTCACTAAGACAAAGAAGAATATCATTGTGCTTGCCTTTCAAATTATATTGATATCAAATTAAAGTTTCATTTTATTAAATTACTTAAAGTCTTTGATCTATGAAAATATTTTCAACCGTGAATGGAAAATAAAGCTTTGTGTTTTTAACAAGAGACAAATTCAACTGTGGTGTTTCTGTCACCTGTCCATCAGGACATGCCAACTCTTGGTAAGCAGGCAAGCCTATGATGTCTAGGCTTGTTTAATTAATTTGTGGCCCTTTTTCTGCACCTTTCACTGACTCCCACTTCCATCCCATGATTTCTATCGTTGGTGTGGTCTATTACTTCGGTTAGGTGTTTTATACTAATTGCACAATTGTCTACAATGGCATGAAGTCCTCATACTACTTCTCATACTGCTGGATCTGGGCTACTTATTTTATCCAGCAATGGTGCATTACTTATGGCTCTAAAAGTCCTGCAAAGATCTCAAAAACAGTGGCTTCTAACAGGAAGCGTTTATATTCTTGCTCACAGGCCTGCAGGTTGGCAGAGGCAGCCCTGGTTTAGGCCACAGTTCAGCTTGTCTTGGCTCTTGGCTTTAGGTTAGGTGTAGGACAGCCTGTGTATCTTACTCTGGGGCCCAGACTCATGGCGAGCAGCTAGCTGGCACACACCTCTTGGTGGCAATCATAGGAGTGCTAAAGACTGAGCCAAAGAATGCAAGGACATTTAGGTCCTTTGTGCATGTCATGTTTACTGACATCTCATTGACCAGAGCAAATTACATGGCACAACGTCAATAGAGTGAGGAAATACACCAATCCACTCTAGTGTGCTGTAGGTTTACATGGCTGAGGGATGGAGGGAAGAATTGTGAACAATAATCCAATCTAGTACATATGGCTTCACTTTGTATGAACCCTGTCTCTGCTTCTCCAACCTTCTGATCTCAATTTCTATTGCTAATATACCCTGTGGGAGTGAGAGGGTTTTCTATAGCTAGTTTGGATTTTAAAGGAAGAGAATAGTTTCCAGATAGCTTAATGGCTATAAATCCAGTAGCTGTTACAGCTGAGTTTCCATTTTGGCTCAAAACTCTAGCTTTGTTGGTTTATTTCTAAGATGAAGTTAATATTTTAGAATATATTGATTTAATTTTGTGTTTTAATGCAGTAAGAAAAATGTACATGATTCTATTATTTGATGTATCCTTAAATATACACTCTAACTAGTAAGACAACATGGGGTCTTAGTCACAGCCACATTTGTAGGACCTATCACAGTGCTGGGCACATAAGGTATGCTTGATAAATACTTGTTACTTGAAGTACATTGCTTTCTTATTTGCTAATGGTTGTTATTGATCAGTAAGTAGTAACTTGTACTTGAATAGACATTTTCTTTCTTAATATAGTGATGTATTTATAATTAATTTCATCCATGTGTTAACTGTACCAAAAAAGGTGACTATATTATATATAGGAAAGTGATGAGTTTATGTTTGCTTTTTTCAGGACTGATACAAATTGTTGATTGTGGATTTTCTCAGGTTTGTTTTAAAAATCACATGTCCCTTTGATGTGCTATGAGTCCTTTGAAGAATAACTAAAAGTGTATTTGGAAATATGTACCAATATAGGCAAAATCTACTAACTTTCAAGTTTATAAATATCAGCCAGTGAAAATACCATTTTAAATTGCTTTAAAAGCATTTAAAATTCAATTTAGGCATGATATAAAGGGATCACAGTGCAGGAGAAAGGTAGTAAAAAGAATAAATGCTCCTTGAAAGATTATTTCCTTCTTAGAAGAAAGTAAAGTAATTCCTGGAGTTGATTTTGTGAAAACTGAACACATCGTAAAACAAAATGAGCTTCATTGAAAGATAGTTTGCTTTTTATAGTAGGTCATCTGCTTAAGGAGAAGAGCAAGACTGAAGTAATTAAATGCCTTCTCGGGTTTTTTTCAATGATTCGGAAAGTTCAGGCTGTTTCCTTTGCTTTCTTACAGGAAACATTTATTATAGCTTAAACATGCACTAATGTCTCGGGTGGTGATCATCTTGCCAGATACACTTATGGCATAAAGAATGGAAGGAAACTAATATTCATGAAGTGTCTACTATATGCCTGGTAAGGTGTTAGAAGCAAAAATTTGTTAAGGTGAAAAATATTTTCATTTCAGAAAAGAAGGAAGTAGGCTCAGAAAGTTTCAATGTCAGGGTTTTTGACTCCAAAATCATGTTCTTTGGCATGAGCCAAAACCGGAGAAAACTGTCCATTTGATAATGTGGTAAACTGGCATGAACTCCACTTACAAGTTCAATAATTGCAGTGTAGTAAAACCAAGTTTTATTTAGAGATAAACAAACAAGTATGTCCATATGTTCTGCACTAGACAAATCGCAGTGGTCCAGAGCCCTACAGTGGGTATCCCCCAGTGCCACATAAGAGGCCCTGAAGAATGGTTCAGATGTGAATCTAACCACTAGAAGCTCCCCAGGCTTGGCCTCCAGTTGACACATTGGTTCCTCCTGGCTGGAGTTTCTGTTTGTGGTCGCCCCTGCTGTGTCTGCAATGCTGGCCTTACCCCTGGCCTCCAAATCCACCTCCTCTTCTGGCGGGGCCTCGTTGTCTTAGAGCTTCCAGACTCACTTTCCTAATTTGGTGAGGCCTCCAGACATTCTGTTTGGACATTTCTTTTTTTTTTTTTTTTGGGACATTTCTTTATTTAGAAGAAGGCTTCCAAATTCCATCTAATCCAGGCAAAGGTATCTCTTTTTATCAAGTACTTATCCTTCCTTGATTATTGATTATAAACATTTAACTAGTACTTGTTGTCTTTTATTTTTTAATTTAATTTTTTGGCTGCACCACGAAGCAGGCAGGGATCTTAGTTTCCCAAACAGGAATTGAACCTGCGGCCCCTGCAGTGGAAGCACAGTCTTTACCACAGGACCACCTAGTCCACTGGACCACAAATGCCTGTGGTCTTTATAATCTGCTACTAATCTTTCCGTCCTGTCCTCAAAGAATGTATAATCTACCTAAGGAGAAAAGTTATTTACATAAACATAAAAGCTGCCCTAAAAGAGCTATGACTGTGAATAGTAAGTGGTAAGAGAGTTCCTGGGAGGGAAGGATGAACCTGGACTGTGGTTCTCAGGGAGCTGCCACTAGAGCTGGTCTTGAAAGGGCTTGTTGACCAGAGGTCCCCCACCCCGATCTAACATCACGCTCTAGCCTGCATTAACGGACACACCAAAGATGGACGAGAAGAGCACAATGGGGCTGCCATTCTGGAGGAACAAAGGCGTCCACATACTCCTCCTTCTGTGCTGAGTCATCATCCCTCTCCCCATGCAGACCTTGAAGAGGGTTTGCTTTCTTCCCGGTCCATGACTTCACTCTCAGAGCTCTGAGCTTACGAGAAAAGCTGGTCTGGCTCTGCTCTGGGTCTAAGGGGAAGACATATTTGTGGTTTCTATCTTGTCTGGCCCAGCTCACAGAGTAGGAGATAAATCTCAGGCAGAAAGTCTATTCAGAAGAATAACAAATGTGCATTTCCCTCGAAAGAGCTCAGTGTCCTATTTCTCTAGAGTCCCTGTGCAATGATCAGGCAGCATAGCAATAAAAACTGGCTAAGGGCTTAGATTTGGGAATAAAAAGAAGATATTTTCCCTAAAATAGCTGTTCTAAGAATAGCAGTAACAGTTGAGAGAGGTCCAGAAGACTTCAACAGAGTTAAAGGAAGAATCTGGGGAAAAAAATCTGATGATTATTCCATTGCTCCAGAAGTTGACAGTACTAGTTTTGCAGGATACCTGAGATCAGAGATTTTCTGTGCTTCTAGGTGTTCATATTACCTGGTGAGGTGGTAGCTCCATTGTAACAGACTAAAGAGGTTAACTTGCCCACATTTGTGAAACTATTAAGTGACTAATTGATGAGACACTTGTTGGGGTGTAAATATAGGTTCATGGATTACACTAGTTTTTTAGATTAATGTATTAATAATTGAAGAATTAGCAACCTGAGAGTCAAATAAATAGTTCCAAGATGGTCTGCTGCTCTAATTTACTAGCTCAGCTAAATTTTAATGTGTATGGGGATACTAATGAATTAATGTTACCTCTCCGAAGTAATACGGGCTTCTCCCATGGCTCAATGGTAAAGAATCTGCCTGCAATGAGGAGCTGCAGGAGATGTGGTTCAATCCCCAGGTCAGGAAGATCCCATGAAGGAGGGCATGGCAACCCACTCCAGTATTCTTGTCTGGAGAATCCCATGGACAGAGGAGCCTGGCAGGGACTCCATAGAGTCACAAAGAGTCAGACATGACAAAAGCGACTTAGAACACACGCACTTTCAAGTAATATGTTTGTATCTGTAAATAGGCATTAGGATATATCTTAACCCGGTTATTTTTTTTTTAAGCAATATAAACTTGCTGCAAATGAAAACTTACTCCAAAACCCCTTAAATAGAAAAACCTAAAGCACAGCAGCTCTGGATCAAATGGGAGATGGTGTGGGGAGGTGGCGGGTGGATTTGCAAGATCATTTTTTCCACCATTTATTTTTTCCCCCATGGTCACCCTTGACTAACTCCAATGGAACTCTATACTCAAAAGTATACATATAATGACCAGCCCCATACTTAATCCCAAGGGGTGAGAGCGCTAATCTGGTAGATCTCCAGAGGTTTTCAAATGTACACCCTATATATGAACTCTGAGACATTCATGGCAACTGAACCTTGCATATAACTCATAAGCCTCTTTCCTTTTGAAGAGATTGACCTAATCTAGATAGCAAAAAATTTCTCCAGTTTAAGGTCCAATGATGTCATTTTGATTATAAAGTTAGACAAATAACCAAGAGCTAGCTATCTCCAAAATTCACATCATCTTAAGGGCAGAGGTTTGGGGAAGGGAGTGGTTGAGCTCTATTTGGTAACTCTATTTGGTTCCGAGAGTTACCCCAGTTTTCTTACTTCACCTACCCCACCCCAGCCCCAGAATGAAAATGTAATGTAATTGTTATGTTGTGATATTTCAACTTAATAGTGAAGAATGTTCTTAATTTCTTTAGGAATATAAAACTACAGAGACTGTATTGTATATTCACATGACAGTATTTCACTGATACTCTCTTTATATATTCTCCATGAAAATGAAATTTTTTAAAATGTCAACTTTACTTTTTTTTCTAAGTTAATGATAAGCTCAAGAATGCAAAATTCACATTGTACATCATGTGAATCAAGTTTCTCAGGCATTATCCTAGTGTAATTTGATAAAACATCTTTCTTAGGTCCTTTATAGTCTCTGAAAAAATAAGTTATTAATGTCAGAGAGTAATTTATTTTCCTTGGTATGTTATATTTGATCAGATGTAAATGTGTTTGCCTGCAAGCAACCAAAAATGCAAGGAAGAGAGGCTTAATCATGCAAGGGGTTTATTTGCCTCAAACAATAATATATCTGGGGGCAAGCTTCCAGGTCAGGGTGGTGGCTTAGCGGTGCCTTCATGTGGCTCTCATTTTCATGGTTGAAAGATAGCTTCACTTCAGACACCGTGTTAGTGGCAAGGGGGAAGAAGGAGGAAGAAGGAAGGGCAAAGTGAAAAGGAAGTTGTCAGCCCAGTTCTTTAAAAAACTTTTCTAAAAACCTTAAGCAGAGGTTCTGTTTACACTGCATTGGCCAGAACTGGATTGCATAGCCACCCAGCTTCCATTGGCCAAGTACAGGAAAGCAAGTATCTTTCTTCCCAGTCAGCATCCTAGTAGCGAAGGCTGGATGGGAAGGGTGAAATGGCTGGTCAGGGAGTCAGCTTACAGTATCTGCCACCACTGACAGGAGATTGTTCTCTCACTGATTCCTGGTTGTGTGGAATTATTTTAAACAAACAAAAAGTTTTCAGTTCAGAAGTTCTAGTTTAAGAATGCAATGTCCTCACCACTTATTTCCTCTTTTAAATGATAGATTTGGGCTGTCTTGTCTCTAAATAGCTACTTATTGTAGCTTGTGTTTTGAGAGCAGCATATCTAAGATCAAATGACAAAATGAAGGGAAACATCTTGTGACCTTTTGGTTTCAGTCATTGGGGATGAATTTCTTGCCAGGACCGGCAGTCCAGTATTTTTAAATATTCTGCTGTTTATTTGTTCAAGACCAAGACAGAACCATCACAAATAATGACTGAAGAAAGAGTCAAACAAGGAGATATACACATGAACAAGAAATTCACTTGAGTCTGTTGAACTAAGACAGTTCCAATTAAAGAACTGTGTTATCTTTTTCTTTGGAGGCAAAAAGTTTACTAATTTCCATGGATAAAATTTCACACTGTTGTTCTTAAGCTCTTGTAAAGACATTCAAATATTGTTGATTGATCATAAATTATCTATTTTGAATAGCAGATCCTACTGTAATTCTAATCATTAGATTATTAGTGCAGATTTAAAATATTTCTTTTTACAGTTAGAATAAAACACTCTTAGTAGAGAAACTTAATGAAAAGAGAGAAGAACCCTTTATACCTCCACTGTTAAGAGTACTTAACATTTTGATATATTTTTGTTTATGAATAGGAAGTAATAATAGCCAATGCTAATTGAATACATACTCTAGGTTAATAATTTTAAATGTATTATATAAATTAATCCTCTCAAGAACTCTAGGAGCTAGGTACAGTTTTACCCCTATTTTTACACATGAGGATGTGAAGTGTGATGTGTTAGTCACTCAGATGTGTCCAACTCTTTGCGACCCCATGGACTGTAGCCCACCAGGCTCCTCTGTCTGTGATATTCTCTGGGCATCTTCCTGACCCAGGGATCAAACCCAGGTCTCCTGCATTGCAGGCAGACTCTTTACTATCTGAGCCACCAGGGAAGCCCCTAGATGAGGATAATGATGGCTAAATAACTTGTTCAGAGTCATATGGTAGGTAAGTAACACAGCTGGAATGTCAACTCAGAAAGTCTTCAGAACCTCAGAATTCTCAAGACCTGAATGGACCTTGTGAGTATGTGGGAGGCTGGAAGAGATTCTGGGACTTGCCATTGCTTTGGTGTATTTATATCATGTGGTGCAAGACTGATTTCCAGGAAGCCTGATGGCTCAGCTGTCCACCCGTAGCCTAGATCTGAGAGATGTCTTGGTTCTTGTTCTTCCTGAGGACTGAAGTTTCGTGGGTCCTTAGATTCTGTGACTCTCTCCCTGATGTTCAGTACATTTTGCCCTTCATTTCCAAAGTTTCCCCATGCTTCCTTTCAAAGAACACTAATACAGTAGGTTTTGTCACTTAACTAGAAAATCTAAACATTTTTTCCCATGGGGAAAAACAGCAACAAGAAGAAACTTGTAGTTGAATGTTTTAAAAACAATCCATTAGAAAGTCAGATGTTCCTTTCATAAATTTAAAACATTTTATGTTCCTTATAGTCTATCCCAATTGACCTTTTTAAAGATTTTCTTTCTTAGTCTATTTGTTCATTTTATTATTGGAAGTTAGGTACATAGGTCCCTTATATAGAGACTCTAAAATTGTGCACATTTAGCCTTTTCCACTTGGTATGGACCTTACCTATTTTACATAATAGCTAGTACACTATGCACAGTAAAACTTATTCATCCTCTTTCATTTGTTTTAATTAAACAAGTTCCAGTGAATTTACTCATATGTAAAATTTCAAACAAAACAGACAAGCTGATAAATACTTTTAAACAAAACTGGAATTATTTTTAAAAGGGCAAACTAAAAGTCTCCTTTTAACTCCTCCCAATCTCCATCCCCTGCTACTGCTAAGTCACTTCAGTCATGTCTGACTTTGTGAGACCCCATCCCTGGGATTCTCCAGGCAAGAACACTGGAGTGGGTTGCCATTTCCTTCTCCAATGCATAAAAGTGAAAACTGAAAGTGAAGTCCCTCAGTCATGTCTGACTCTTCTCGACCCCATGGACTGCAGCCCACCAGGCTCCTCCGTCCATGGGATTTTCCAGGCAAGAGTACTGGAGTGGGGTGCCATTGCCTTCTCCGATCCCCTACTAGAGGTGAATTCAATTATCATTTGATGGTGAAACCTTCCAGTTCTCTTCTATAGGTTTACCTACATGTATATCCATCTATAGAAATATAGAGGTTTGCTTTGTATGTTTTAAACATGCTAAGAATGCAAGTTGCTTGTGTCACACAACAACTTGTCTCAGAGCTCTTTTCCATGGCAGTACATTATGGATTTATCTTGTTCTTTTAAGCTGCTGCCAGGTAGTCCATGATGTGGCTCTACAATGGATTATTTGATATTCTTCTTCTGATGGACAATTTAGTTGTTTGTAATTGTTGTTTATTACAGTGAAGTTGTGGTGAATACCCTTATACATTTCCCCTTGTACACAGGTGCCAGTATTCCTCTAGGATAGATATCTAGCAGTCTTTTTTTTTTTCCTTTTCTTTATGGTATTTATTGGCAACACTTTAGTTCTCCAACCAGGGATGGAACCTGTACCCCCTGCAGTAGAAGTGCAGAGTCCTAACCACTGGACAACAGGTTGATTTCTTTCATTGAAATGTGTGCTTTAAAATTTTTAATAAATAATAAGATATGAACTCATGGCCAAGTACATGGCCATATCACGAGTTCCTTGTGATCACAATGAATCATTTGTTTCTCAACAGTTACTCTTACAGAGCATTCTTATATTCCTTCTTCCACATCCTCTCTATCATATTTCCATTCCTCTAAATGATTCATATTAAAGATGCATTTCTGGTTGCAAGGAATGAAAAACTTACTCAAACCTACTTAGACAGAAGGGATAACTTATTGACTCACGTCAGGGCTTTCCAAGTGGCATTAGTGGTAAAGAATCTGACTGCCAATGTAGGAGATACAAGAGAGGCAGGTTTCATCCCTGGGTCAGAATGATCCCCTGGAGGAAGAACTGGTAATCCACTCCAGTATTCTTGCCTGGAGAATTCCATGGACAGCAGAGCCTGGTGGGCTACAGCCCATGGGGTCACAAAGAGTCAGACACGACTGAGCAGGCATGCATGCTCCTCTCAGAGCTAAGGAGCACTTTGTGTGTGCTAAGTCGCTTCAGTCAGACACAACTGAACATGTGCATGTGCACACACACACACACACACACACACACACATTGACTCATGTAACCAAATTGTAGGAAAGCCCCAGGTCTAGCTGTATCTCAGGGCAACCCACAGTCGAAGCCAGAACACTGCCAAGACTCATTTGCTTCTCAATTTCACTCCTTTTCTGCAGGTAAACTTTTTTCTTTGAGCTCTTTATCTTCTGATACAAATCCTTTATTAAATGTATGCTTTGCAAATATTTTTTTTCCCAATCCATGGTTCATCTTTTAATCCTCTTAACAGTATCCTTTGAAGAGCAGAAGTGTTAAATTTTAAGTCCAATATATTAGTATTTTTCTTTCATGAGTTGTGATTATAGTGTTGTATGTAAGAAATCTTTGCCTAACCCAAGATCAGAAAGATTTTGTCCTATGTTATCTTCTAGAAGGAAAGCTATGACTAACCTAGACAGCATATTAAAAAACAGAGACATCACTTTGCTGACAAACATCTGTATAGTCAAAGCTATGATTTTTCCAGTAGTCATGTACAAATGTATGAGAGCTGGACCATAAAGAAGGCTGAGCACCAAAGAACTGATGCTTTGAACTGTGGTGTTGGAGAAGACTCTTGAGTGTCCTGGACTGCAAGGAGACCAAACCAGTCATTCCTAAAGGAAATCAACCCTGAATATTCATTGGAAGGTGTAATGCTGAAGCTGAAGCTGAAACTGAAGCTCCAGTACTTTGGCCACTTGATACGAAGAGCAGACTTGTTGGAAGAGACTCTGATGCTGTGAAAGATTGAAAGCAAAAGGAGAAGAGGTTGGCAGAGGATGAGATGGTCAGATAGCATCACCAACTCAATGGACAAGAGTTTGAGCAAACTCTGGGAGAAAGTGAGGACAGAGGAGCCTGGCATGCTGCAGTTCATCAAAGAGACGGACACAACTTAGCAAATGAACAACAATAACAAGTCTTCTGGAAGTTTTGTAGGTTTAGGTTTTACATTTAGGCCAATTATCAATTTTGAGTTAAATTTTTATATGATGCAAAGTATGGATGAAAGTTTTCTATTACTATTATTATTGTATGTGGATATCTGATTATTCCAGCACCATTTGTTGAAATGACAATCCTTCACTAAATTTCCTTTTGCAACTTTGTTGAAAAACAGTTGTCTATTTATGTGTGGGTCTATTTCTGCACTCTCTGTTCTGTTCTATTGATTTATTTGTCTGTCTTTGCTTAAGTACCACACTGTCTTGAATACTGTACCTTTATAATAAGCATTTAAATCAGGTAGAGTTAGCCTTCTAAGTTTATTCTACTTTTTCAAAGTTGTTTTGGCTATGTCATGTCTTTCTCATTTCCACATGAATTTTAGAATCAACTTGTCAATTATGATAAAAATGCCTGCTGGGTTTTATTAAGTAGATTTTTTTTTAATGGAGGTAAAATTCACATCACATAAAATTAACCATTTTAGCCATTCTAAAGTGTATAAGTTGTGCAACCATCACCACTGTTTAATTCCAGAACCTTCTTATCACCCCTAAAAGAAACCTTGTATTCATTAGCAATCACTCTCCATTACTCTCCCACCAACTCCTGCTGCTGCTGCTAAGTCACTTCAGTCATGTCCGACTCTGTGTGACCCCATAGACGGCAGCCCACCAGGCTCCTCCGTCCCTGGGATTCTCCAGGCAAGAACACTGGAGTGGGTTGCCATTTCCTTCTCCAATGCATGAAAGTGAAAAGTGAAAGTGGAGTCGCTCAGCCGTGTCCGACTCTTAGCGACCCCATGGACTGCAGCCTACCAGGCTCCTCTGTCCATGGAATTTTCCAGGCAAGAGTACTGGAGTGGGGTGCCATTGCCTTCTCCGCCCACCAGCTCCTAGTAACCACTAAACTACTTCCTGTTTCTATGGATTTGCCTCTTATGGACATTTCATGTAAATGAAATCATACAATATTTGCCTTTTTGTGTCTATCTTCTTTCACTTACCATACTGTGTACCAGAGTCATTCATGTCGTATCTCTTGCTGGAATTTTGATTGGGACTGCATTGAATTCATAGCTCAGTTTTTCAAGAATTGGCCTCTTAAGAATATCAAGTGTTTTACATCATGATGAGATAGCTCTCCACTTATTTAGGTCTCCTTTAACGTCTCTTGGCAATGTTTTGTAGTGTTTTTTGTTTGTTTTTATTTTTTAGCAAATTGGTTTTAAGCAAACCTTTTTACTATCCTGATACTTTTGGTTCTGTTATTACAGGGGCCTACTTAATTAGATTATTATATTTTGTCTAGTGCTTTTTAAAAAGAATATGCTTGCATTTAATAGTATATCTTTTTAAAAACTGAAGTAAAGCTGCTGTGTGCAAGTGTTAGTCGCTCAGTCTAATCCAACTCTGTAACCCCATGGACTGTAGCCTGCCAGACTTCTCCGACCATGGGATTTTCCAGGCAAGAATACTGGAGTGGGTTGCCATTCCCTTCTCCAGGGGATCTTTGCAGCTGCTCTACAATATTATATAAGTTACAGGTGTACAATATAGTGATTTTAGTATAGAATTCTTGCACATATTTAGTTAGATCTGTCCCGAAGTATTTCACATGATTTTGACATTGTTGAAAGGTTTTTTTTTGAATTTCAACATCCAATTGATCATTGACAATATATAGAAACACAGTTGACTTTTGTATATTAATTTCATTGATATTCTTTATTGTTTTCATACTATTTTATTTCTTCTGTAATCTTATTTCCTTTCTTCTGCTTACTATAGTTTTCATTGATTTTCTTTTTTCTAATTTCTTAAGGTAGAAGCTGGATCAGTAATTTGGTACCTTTTCTTTTTTCAAATGTAGGTGTTAAGTGCTATAGTGTGTGTATGTGTGTGTGTGCATGTGTGCATGCATGCTCAGTTGTGTCTGACTCTTTGTGACCCTGTGGACTGTAGCCCTCTAGACTCCTCTGTGCATGGAATTCTGAATACTGGAGTGGGTTGCCATGCCTTGCTCCAGGGGATCTTCCCGACCCAGGGATCAAACCTGAGTTTCCTGAGTCTCCTGCATTGGCAGGCGGATTCTTTACCACTGTGCCACCTAGGAAGACCTTCAGTTCAGTTCAGTCGCTCAGTCGTGTCTGACTCTTTGCAAGCCCATGAACCACAGCACACCAGGCCTCCCTGTCCATCACCAACTCCCAGAGTCCACCCAAACCCATGTCCATCGAGTCGGTGATGCCATCCAGCCATCTCATCCTCTGTCATCCCCTTCTCCTCCCGCCATCAATCTTTCCTAGAATCAGGGTCTTTTCAAATGAGTCAGCTCTTCGCATCAGGTGGCCAAAGTATTGGAGTTTCAGCTTCAACATCAGTCCTTCCAATGAACACCCAGAACTGATCTCCTTTATGATGGACTGGTTGGATCTCCTTGCAGTCTAAGGGGCTCTCAAGAGTCTTCTCCAACACCACAGTTCTTAGTGCTATAAATTTCCAACTAAATTATGTTTTAATTTTTATTCAGTTTATAATACTTTCCAGTTTCCCTTTTGATTTCTTCTTTGACTTAAGGCTTATTTAGAAGTATTTTACTTCAAATATTTGAAGATTTTCCAGAGATCTTTCTGCTATTGATTTCTAATTTAATTCTATTGTGGTCAGAGAACATACTTTGTATGACTTGAATCCTTTAAAATTTATTGACACGTTTTTGTAGCCATGAATATGATCTGTTAAATGCTCCATGTGTAATTGAAAAAATTGTTTTTGCCACCATTTGAAGAATTGAGGAATTATATAAATGTCAGTTAAATCAAATTGATAGTGCTGTTCCATTCTATATCTTCCTTGATTTTTGGTCTACTTGTATTATTAATTATTGAGAGAGGGATGTATAAATCTCTGACTATAATGGTAGATTTACTGATTTCTCCATGTGGTTCTATTAGTTTTTGTTTCACATATTTTGAAATTTTGTTATTAAGAGCATAAAAATTTATGATGTCATGTCCTCCAGATGAATTGAGCTCTTTATCATTACAAAATGACCATTTTCCCCCTAGTGATGTTTAAATGATATTTGTGCCATACATTTTAATTATATTTGTTTAAACATTCAATTATCATTTAAAAATATTTAAATAATTAGAGAAAAATCATAGAATATACCCATGTGGTTACAGTTTCCAGTGCTTTTTATTACTTTGTTTAGGTCTATATTTCCATCTGGTATCTATTTTCTTTTGCTTGAATATTTTCTTTTTCCTTTAATATTTCTTAAAGCATGGGTCTGCTAGTGATGAATTCTTTCAGCATTTGTATTTCTCAGTAAAATAGGAACTTTGTGGTTAAAATGATTTAGTCTTTGTTCTCAGGATTAATTAACGATTTATTACAGGCTTGAATGTGGAGTATATATTCATGCTTACACTTATATCTTTCAGCATAATAATGTCTTAGTTTTAAATTTTTAACTTATTTATGGCTGTGCCGGGTCTTCGTTGCTGCACGTGGACTTTCTCCAGCTGTTGGAAGCAGGAGCTACTCGTTCCATGCCTGGTCTTCTCAGCGTGGGGGACTTTTCTCGGTGAGGAGCACAGGTTCTAGGCTCAGGGCTTTGTTGTCCTGAGGCATGCGGGGTTCTCCTGGGCCATGGGTTGAATCCATGTCCTCTGTATTGGCAGGCGAATTCTTAACCACTGGACCACCAGGGGAAGTGTCTGTCTTATTTTTAACTAGAATTTTCTTTGTTTTAATGCCTACAATGGGCCAGACTCTGTTGCTGGGTAAAAGGGCTGTCCCAGAGATAAAGAACACCAGTTCTGAGGCCTCATGGAGTCTGTATTCAGCTATGGGACCTCATATTCAGTGCATCCAGTTCCCAATCACCACATTATTATATTTGTGCTTATATTGTCCCAAGATAACATTTTACTTTTAAATCCTAGGAAAGCTTTATTTTCAACTTCTCTTCGTGAAATTTAGAATTATTCAATTGCTATTTCAGTATTCACTTAAACTTCTCTGGACTTTCCAAAGTTAAAAATTCTAGTACAAAGAATATCAGAAAAACAAAGTACAACATCGAGTTTTCACATTTTTCTAATATGTTGTAGTCACTATGTAACGCATTTGTCTTATCTGAGTCATCAACTGACAGCTTCCAGGTCTCTATGGAACTTTGTTTAGCTGGTGGTTTATTAATCTGACTTTGTTTCAGAAATTCAGTCCAGTTTGCCCATGGTACCTATCAGAAGTAAACTTACAGCTTTGTTGTACATTTGCTCAGCTAGCAAATGTAATTGTTTGACATTTTACACAAATATAAAAGCATCTAAACTAAGCATATTATAAACCTTTTAGAGATGTCCCATTAGAATTAGAAATTTATTTTAAGGGTTCATGCTGGAATGGGTGCCTATGGGTTAGGGCATAGGGTGAGACTTGAGCTCAGATCTAGAGCCCAGAGGGGAAATGCAAGATGGGATAGAATTCAGTTCAGTTCAGTTCAGTTCAGTTCAGTCGCTCAGTCGTGTCCGACTCTTTGGGACCCCATGGACTGCAGTATGCCAGGCCTCCCTGTCTATCACCAACTCCTGGAGTTTACTCAAACTCGTGTCCATTGAGTCGGTGATGCCATCCAGCCATCTCATCCTCTGTCGTCCCCTTCTCCTCCTGCCTTCAATCCCTCCCAGCATCAGGGTCTTTTCAAATGGGTCAGTTCTTCCCATGAGATGGCCAAAGTATTGGAGTTTCAGCTTCAGCATCAGTCCTTCCAATGAACATACAGTATTGATTTCCTTTAGGATGGACTGGTTGGATCTCCTTGCTGTCCAAGGGACTCTCAAGAGTCTTCTCCAACACCACGGTTCAAAAGCATCAATTCTTTGGTGCTCAGCTTTCTTCACCGTCCAACTCTCACATCCATACATGACTACTGGAAAAACCATAGCCTTGACTAGACAGACCTTTGTTGGCAAAGTAACGTCTCTGCTTTTTAATATGCTGTCTAGGTTGGTCATAACTTTTCTCCCAAGGAATAAGTGTCTTTTAATTTCATGGATGCAGTCACCATCTGCAGTGATTTTGGAGGCCCCCCAAATAAAGTCTGTCACTCTTTCCACTGTTTCCCTATCTATTTCCCATGAAGTGATGGGACCAGATGCCATGATCTTAGTTTTCTGAATGTTGAGCTTTAAGCCAAATTTTGCACTCTCCTCTTTCACTTTCATCAAGAGGTTCTTTAGTTCTTCTTTGCTTTCTGCCACAAGGCTGGTGTCATCTGCATATCTGAGGTTAGTGATATTTCTCCCGGCAATCTTGATTCCAGCTTGTGCTTCCTCCAGCCCATCATTTCTCATGATGTACTCTGCATATAAGTTAAATAAGCGGGGTGACAATATATAGCCTTGATGTGCTCCTTTTCCTGTTTGGAACCGGTCTGTTGTTCCATGTCCAGTTCTAACTGTTGTTTCCTGACCTGCATACAGATTTCTCAAAAGGCAGGTCAGGTGGTCTGGTATTCCCATCTCTTTCAGAATTTTCCACAGTTTATTGTGATCCACATAATCAAAGGCTTCGGCATAGTCAATAAAGCAGAAGGACCCAGAGGAGTCGGGTGGAGAAGGAGGGGGGAGGGGGGATCGAGATGGGGAATACCTGTAACTCTATGGCTGATTCATGTTAATGTATGACAAAACCCACTGAAATATTGTGAAGTAATTAGCCTCCAACTAATAAAAAAAATAATAAAAAAGATGTTTTTCTGGAACTCTCTTGCTTTTTTGATGATCCAGTGGATGTTGGCAATTTGATCTCTGGTTCCTCTGCCTTTCCTAAAACCAGCTTGAACATCTGGAAGTTCACGGTTCACATACTGTTGAAGCCTAGCTTGGAGAATTTTGAGCATTACTTTGCTAGCATGTGAGATGAGTGCAATTGTGTGGTAGTTTGAGAATTCTTTGGCATTGCCTTTCTTAGGGATTGGAATGAAAACTGACCTTTTCCAACCCTGTGGCCATTGCTCAGTTTTCCAAATTTGTTGGCATATTGAGTGCAGCACTTTCACAGCATCATCTTTTAGGATTTGGCATGGATAAAAGCAAGATATGGGGTTAAAGATACGGAAGTTTGTATTAAAACAATTCAAAATGGGAACATGAAATGGACCCTTCTGTGAAGCAGTGAGCTTCACTAGGTGCGCTCAGTGGGGGCTAGGTAGTACAGACTGTTGTGGGATATATCTGTATCTAGGAAATGTGACTTCTAAAACACCCCCTCCTCATTTTAAGATTCATTTATTTTAGTAGTGTAAAAGTTTATAAATATTACAGATGCTTAACGTCAGGGGACAGAGTCCACAAACTATGACTTATTTGCATTTTAAATGTATAAAGTTACAAGTTTGCAGGCTGAGTCATTAATGACAAGCTCTACATAAATGATTTTAAAAACAAACAATCAGGATTGAAAGTTTTTATTGATTGTAGGACTATACTATATATTTAATTACATATTATTTTAAAAGAATATGAAATAATAAAAATTAATGTTGGGATGTGTTGATTTTAAATAACATCCTTTAGAGTCTTGGAAATTTTGTTTTTAAAGAGAGCATGTATTTTGTTTAACAGAAGTCTCATTTAGTGCCCAGGGATGAGCTGAGGATTAACTGATTAATCCTTACAGCACCCCTAGGAAGTATTATTATTATTATTATTATAGATTTTTAGGTTTAAAAAAACAAGGTGGAGAACAGGGTCCAGAATGCTACTGCTGTTAAAGAATACAGATAACCTGGGTATGCACTGAATATCTCTGGAGGAATAATTCTGTATCTTTGTCTCTCTCTCTCTCTGTCTCTCTCTCTCTGTCTCTCTCTCTGTCTCTCTCTTTCTCTTTCTCTCTCTCTCTCTCTCTCTCTCTCTCTCTCTCTCTCTCTCTCTCTCTCTCTCTCTCTCTCGCACACACACATGCCTATAGAGAAGGGAACTGGGGTTCAACATGAGTTCAATTCTTTTTTGTTACTGTGTCATTAACAAAACCAACTTGCATGTATTATTTTTGTTGTCTCCCTGTTCAGTTGTGTCCAACTCTTTGTAACCTTATGGACTGCAGCCCACCAGGCTCCTCTGTCCATGGAATTTCCCAGGCAAGAATACTGGAGTGGGTTACCATTTCCATCTCAAGCAGATCTAAATAATTTGATCTTATACTGTATAAGACTAAAAAATTAAACATTTTTGGTTCTGAAATTGACACTGAGAAAAAGGAGTGTATTAGCATACCCAGAAGTCAATGCTTGAGATGGGTTAAACTTTCTACTTGAGTAAGGCCGTAAGGTTCAAATAATGATTGAAGGTCCAGACAAGAAGGAAACCAGCAACTAGATAATGAAACAGAGATTAGGGTAAAATAAGAGGGTTAAAGGAGAAAATATTCATTCAAGAATGTGTCTTTATTTGAAGAATTTGTGAGAAAAAAGGATGGACCCTCTGTAAAAAGAGAAGATGTTGCCTCTAAACACAAAAAGAGCAGACTGTCAAAGTCCTGGAAACTGACTGGTATCTGCAGAAATGGTACATTTACAAGCAGCAACCTTTAGCCCTAAGACTGCTTCCTAATGGCTTCTTAATGGTGACCCAGACCTGGAATCTTTTTACTTTTCTTGTTGAGGCACATTCTCACTTAGCAGACATAGGCCTTGTAGAGGACAGCAAGAACCACAGCATGTTCCAGGGAAATACTTCTCTCTCTCTCACTCACCTTTCATCATCCATCCACTCCCTGGATGTTTACAGAACACCTGCTATGCACCAATAACCCCTAACAGGCATAAACTAACATATTTCAAAGTTTACAGAGAAGAGCACTCTTCCCTCTAAACTGTCTAGTAAGCAACCTGACCCTTGGTTTCTGGACAGGTATTGTAACTTTACACTACCTGGCTTACCCTGTCATTTGTGGCCGAGCAAACACCACTGACTGTGTTAGTTCCCTGTTGCCACTGAAACAAAGTGCCACTAACTTAGTAGCTTAAACCAACCAGAACTACTCTCTTACAGTCCTGGAGGTCATAAGTCTGAAGTCTGGGCTGACGTAAGGTGTCTACATGGCCGCATCTTTTGGGAGGCTCACGGGGGATATTCAGGCTTCCCTGGTGGCTCAGATGGTACAGAATCGCCTGCAATGTGGGAGACCTGGCTTCGATCCCTGGGTTGGGAAGATCTCCTGTGAGAGGGCATGGCAACCCACCCCAGTATTCTTGCCTGGAAAATTCCATGGACAGAGGTGCCTGGTTGGCTACAGTCCACGGGGTCACAAAGAGTCAGAGGCGACTGGGCATGATGCAGCACACAGAGCCGGAATCCATTCCCTTGCCTTGTCCTCCTTCTAGCAGTTGTCTGCATTCCTTGGCTTCTGGCTGCATCACTCTGACTGACTCCTGCTTCTGTCTTCGTATCTCCTTCTGACTCTCATGCCTCCTTCTTTCCCTTTAAGGACACTTTGATTACACTGAGCCCACCCAGATACTCCAAGATAATCTCCCTCACTTAAAACCAAGCAATTATGAATTTCAGTCACATCTGCAAAATACATTCACAGCAATACTTTCTGTGTTTGATGGCATTATTAGGGAGATAGATAGCCATAAGCTGGTCACCACAGTTTCTTAATATTTTCTTTAAATATGCACACTATTTAAATATACTTACTGAAAAAAGAAAAATTTGTTTTACTACATGATGAAAAACCCATATTTCATTCCACAGATATAAAATATATGGAAACAAATACTATGAAAATACTTGCTAAATTCCAGCTAGATACCACTCACTGCCCGCTGAAGGCTAAGCCTGTGGCTTGGTCTCCTTGTTTACAAAAGCAGACCAGCAAGCATTAGAGAGGTGTTGACAATTCAACACCAAATTGAGCCCTTCTCCTCGACAGGAAAAGGATTGAAAGACCTTCAAAAGGAGTCATGCCTTTCTCAATATTTAATGAAGCATCTGTGCGCCAAGTAAAATCCCGTCACAGATTGCAGAGACTCTGTTTCTGACTTTGGGAAACATTGGCATAATGTTTTCAAATCCAGACTCTTGAATCAGGCTGAATATAAACCCAGAGTCTCTTCTCCATGCACTAGCTATTCACCAAATCTACTTCCTTACCTGTAGAGTGGCAGTGATAATAAAGCCTCCTTCAGTCCTAACCAGTTATTTAAGTGAGATATGCATGCACAGTTCTTGGCTTAATGCCCAGCACAACACATCTGCCTCGAAAATGTCAGCAACTTTTAAAGGAGAAGTCACTGTTTTAACTCCGACATCAGGATGCTTTCTCATATTGTCTGCTCTCTCCATCTACCCACCCTCAAGTTGAGACCTTGTGCTTGACCTTGACGTAATCTCTTCACTCTCAAGGTACAGAAACACACCACTGAATCTTATTTTAACTGTTGAATCGACCACAATTCATGTCCAAGTGCCCTCTAAAGAGGGGCTTCCCAGGTGGTGCTAGTTGTAAAGAATCTGCTAACGCAGGAAACACAAGAGATGGGGGTTCAGTCCTTGGGATGGGAAGATGCCCTGGAGTAGGAAATGGCAACTCACTCCAGAGGAAAATTCCATGGATAGAACTTATGAGAGTTTCAGGGCACTATGTTCGGTGGCCTATGTGAGCTTGAGGCTGGATGCCTGCAACACACTTCAAGGAGCCATTTGGAAGCTACAGATCTTGCACAGTTAGGCCACTTGATGGCTGAAAGGCAGAAACTACAAGGGATAAAATTATAACTTGCTCAGAACTGTACTTTATATTTCCCTTTGGTTGCCTGCTTGTTTCTCAGTATAATTGGGGGGGTTGACTGTGGTCCACAGTAATCTAGGTGGTTTGGTGTACTGAGGTGTTACCTTTCTGAGTTGTTTTATGAATTACCTTTCCTCTAACTTCCTTGTGGCCAAGATTAGCAAGCATAGTTTAGGATTATAAGTGTTGTGTTTCAGTGACAGAAAGATTACACTGTGATGAAAGATACTTTTATGCCCTAATTATCCTGATTTGATGAAATATTAGCTTTCCTTATGAAATGGTTATAATGGACATGTAATTTTTTATGTAAACTTTTAAAAAATATAATTTTTCTCAAAAGGGAAATGCTAGAGGAGACATATTATTTCACCTCTTTATGTGCATACATTAAAAGAAAAATCTGCATGTCTATGAAATGTTAATTGTATATTGAATTATTGCCAAGCTCTCCTAATTTATTAGGAAGTATGAGTTATGGCTAAATTATGAATAAAAGCTAAATGTTAATAGTTTAAATTACAGTTGGACTTAGTTGAATATTAAATAGGGCATTTTTTCCCAAATATTGCTTTCAAAATAGTCTAGTATAATGACTCAAATGAGCACACATTTTTTTTTCCCCTCAGTCTTATGCAATCAAAGGGCTTCCCAGGTGGCTCAGTGGTAAAGAATTTGCCTGCAGAGCAGGAGACACAGGTTTTATCCCTGAGTTGGGAAGATCTCCAGGAGAAAGGCAATGGCAACCCACTCCAGTATTCATGCCTGGGAAATCCCATGGACAGAGGAGACTGGCGGGCTATGGTCCATGGGGTCATAAGAGTCGGACATGATTTAGCAACTAAACCACCACCACCATGCAATTAAAACAGTATTTTACAGAAGAGAGTTGGTTTGCTGTACTTACAATCTTACTTTGGAGGAAAACAGATTGCTAGGTTGCTTTCCATTGAGATGAGGCGTAGATCCAGGTTTTATGCAGTCCAAAACTTATGCAATTTTGGAGTTCCTCTTTGAGGGAAAAAAGACCAAACAATTGATTTTTACAAACTTTACAAAAATATATGACCCTATGGACATATTGGAAAGGTTCCCTCACAAGGTCAAGGAAAAATCAAGTGAGGAGCCCCTTAGGCCTCAGCCTTGTTACCTTCACAGCAGATTCACTTCTGGCTAAATGTATATTATTATGAAAGCTTCTGAGAAGGCTCCACTTTCCCAAATTCATGAAAAGGCTCTTTGGGTTTGATCCCTGAGGACAGGTAATATTATAAATAATCAGTTACCTACATAAGATGATGCATTATTCTGTTATTGACAATGTCCCTGATTATGTCTATTTATTGAAGCATGATACAATAACTAAAAATTTTACCATTTTTTGAAGGAAGTAGTCAATATCACTTTCACAAGTGTGAGGAAATAGAAACAAAGGATTTTATATATATATATATAAAATACATATATATACATATATATATATACACATATATATATGAAAGCATTTTTTCCCTTGGAGTAGATTTTTTCAAGATAATTTTATCTTGCTAGTATTTACATAATTACTTTCTCAAAGAACATTCCATTAATCTATTAGGTTTAAGTAGTGGTTGAAAGTGGAAAGAAAAAAAGTAAAGCAAGGAGCCTAAACTTAAAATAATTTTACAACAGAGAAAGGATAATTTTCCTGACCATGCTTCTTAGATCTCCAAGACCAAAATGAAGTGGACAATTTAGATATTTACTGCATGTAGGAAATACAAGTAATCTCTGTAGATAATTCTAGAAGAAACTTTTTTTCAGAACCTCCTGAAATAAGAACATTGTTAATTTCCCATTTTGACTATAAGGATTTGGTCTCTCTATTTTTTTCTTGTCTCAGGTACATAATTTTAATAGTCTAATAATTGGTCATGTTTTTCCCATTTTCTTTTTTAAATTTTATTTTATTGAAATATAGTTGGTTTACAATGTTGTATTAATTTCCACTGTACAACAAAATGATTCAGTTAAAATATATGTGTTCTCTTTCATTTTTTTTCCATTATGATTTATCACTGGATATTGAATATAGTTCCCTGTGCCATATGGTAGGACCTTGTTTATCCATACTATATATGATCGTTCGCATCCACTAACCCCAAACTCCCAATCCATTCCTCTCCCACTCCATCCTTGGCAACCACAAGTCTGATTGTAAGTCTGTGAACCTGTTTCTGTTTCATAAATAAGTTTATTAGCCTCATATTTAGGTTCCATATATAAGGGATACTATATGGTATTTGTTTTTTTCTGACTTACTTCTCTTAGTATGATAATCTCTAGATCCATCCAAGTGGCATTATTTTATTCTTTATGACTGAGTAGTATTTCATTGTACATATATTCTTTATCCATTCATCTGTTGGTGGACATTTAGTTTATTTCCAACCCATTTCTCATTTTGAAGATGAAGAATGAAATAACTAAATGATCAGATAATGGAGGAAGGGGAGGAAAGAGGCACAGAATTAGGATTTTTAATTGGATACTGAAGAAGGAAAATAATGTGAATTTACTGAATAATAAATTAATCTCACTGATCTCATCATCTTTTGACACCACATTTAGAGCAGGAACACTGGAAAAGAGAGATGTCAGCTGTGTGGATAAGATGATCTGTTGCCCTCAGATGGGACGGGACTTGTTAGGTTTGTCCAGACTGGGCAGCAAGGTGGTTGCTGCAATTGGTTCAGGTAGCCCCCCTTGATAATGCATAAATTATCTTTACAACCTAAGAACATTGAAAATAACAAGAGGATAAGTACAAACAGTACAAACAGACAGTACTAGGGATGTGATGTACAACATGATAAATATAATTAACCCTGCTGTCCACTCTACATGAAAGTTATGAAGAGAGTAAATCCTAAGAATCTACATCAAAAGGAAAAACACTTTTTTTCTATTTCTTTAATGTTCTATCTATATGAGATGATGGATGTTCACTAAACATATTGTGGTCTTCATTTCACGATGATGTAAGTCAAATCATTATGCTGTACACCTTAAACTTAGCAGTGGTGTATATCAATTATGTTCTCATTGGGGCTTTCCTGGTGGCTCAGCTGATAAATAATCTGCCTGCAATGTGGGAGACCTGGGTTTGATCCTGGGTTGGGAAGATCCCCTGGAGAAGAGCATGGCAACCCATTCCAGTATTCTTGCCTGGAGAATTCCCATGGACAGAGGAGCCAGTGGGTCTGCAGTCCATGGGATCACAAAGAGTTGGACATGACTGAGTGAACTTCACTTCAAAACTGAAACAACAAATTTTTTAACTTTTAATAAAAATATAAAAGTAATAATGGGTTAGTTGGAAATAATGGCACTCATATTAAATAATTCATAATTAATTAAAATTTAATGCACACTTCATATTTTTCAACCACGAATTTGAGGCAGCTCAATGGGTACACATGTAAAAATGTAAATAAATAGAATTTAAAAAAAAAAGTATAGTTATGGAAAATAGAGTGGAAAGTTAATAATTGTGGTGGTGAGATTGGGAGCAAATATAACCTTCCCAGGTGGCGCTAGTGATAAAGAACCTGCCTGCCAATGCAGGAGAAGTAAGAGATGTGGGTTCCATCCCTGGGTTGGGAGGGTCCCCTGGAGGAGTGCATGGCAACCCACTCCAGTAATCTCACTTAGAGAATCAAACGGACGAGGAGCCTGGTGGGCTACAGTCCACAGGGTCACACAGAGCCAAACGGGACTGAAGGGACTTAGCACGCATGCACGCATCCTGGCCAGGAGGGCACAGACCCCATAACAGGACAAGAAGTTTGTCTTAAAGCTTCACAGAAACCTAGAAGAACCTATGGTCAGCTAGCAGTTCTTTAAAATAACTGTGAGAGAAAAAAGGTACTCATTTCTTCTAGGAAGCAATGCTTTTCCTAACACAAGGTTTAAAATGAATTTCTCAAGTGAAACTGTAGTAAGCAATATTCATAGAAAACAAAAATAATGGGTTTATAAGCTGTTTCTTGTATTGTCAGTTGATGAAGGCCAGCTGAATTTTTGAAATGCTGCTGGGCCCAAACAGCTTTGCAGGGAGTAATCCAAACTATGGAAAGAACCTGAAACCATTTACTAACCAGTTTACCTAAGTACAAACATGAAAGTAACAAGCTAAAATAATATGTAGGATAATTCTGGCACTTCCAATCTCTTTTCAATAACATGTTGACATTAGCTAAGAGAGATGTTTCTGCCCTGGTTCTGATTCAGGTTTTCTTTTACCTTGCTTTTTGTAAAGTTCATACAGTACAGTCAAATAACTTCAAAGAAGTTATTTCTAACTGCTCTGGTTGAGATTTTCAAGGCTATTTATTTGCTGCATTTCATTTTCTGCAGCTGTTTTCTCTCCCTGAGTCACAGTTCCTTCATTCCTTCTTGAGGTGGTTACTTGGTACAGAAGAACGGCAGTGTGATTTTGGTAAAGCCTTTGGAAGACTCCCATGATATCCTTGAAGACAAGATGGAGGGATATAATTTGGGTGGCAGATCTGTAGCCAGTTGAACATCTATATCCCCAAAATGATGTTAATAGACAGCTGTTATTCTGGATGGAGGACTCTGTGGCAAGTTGTAGGTGTAAGAAATGCTAAAGCAAGATCAGGTTGGGGTGCTGAAGTAGATGAGCTCAGTTCTAGACATTCCTGTGAGACTTTCAGGTTGAAATGTTCTTTATCAATTGAGCAAATGGGTTTGAGAGAGGAAAGAAGGAAGAAAGAGAGGGGAGAGGGAGGGAAGGAGAACAAGGAGAAGAAAAGGAAAGAAGGAAGAAAAAGAAAGAAATTGAGATCTAGTAAACTTTTATTATTATTTATTATCATATATAATATATAAACATTAACTATTATTATTTTATATTATTTATTATATTATAGCAAAAATTAAGTATCAAACTATGTGGTATAATATATAACAAACTATATATAATAACAAACTATTATATATATAATACATATAAACATTTGTTATTATTTATTATTATTATTTATTATATCACAGCAAACATTTATTAAGTACCAACAAACTATGTGGGCTTCTCTGGTGACTTAGTGGTAAAGAGTCTGCCTGCAATGCAGGAACTGCAGGAGTTGCAGTTTCGATCCCTGGGTCTGGGTCTAGGAGATCCCCTGGAGGAGGGTATGGCAACCCACCTGGTATTCTTGCAAGATTTGAGTGTGTTTTATTTTTTTTATTTTTTTTTAAATATTATTTTATTAGTTGGAGGCCAATCACTTTACAACATTTCAGTGGGTTTTGTCATACATTGACATGAATCAGCCATATAGTTACACGTATTCCCCATCCCGATCCCCCCTCCCACCTCCCTCCCCACCCGACTCCTCAGGGTCCTCCCAGTGCACCAGGCCCGAGCACCTGACTCATGCATCCTACCTGGGCTGTTGGTCTGTTTCACCATAGATAATATACATGCTGTTCTTTCAAAACATCCCACCCTCACGTTCTCCCCCAGAGTTCAATTGAGTGTGTTTTAAATGCTCAAGTGGCACGTGGAGAGACAGAGAGAGTGAAGATTCGAAAGAGCGGTGATTGCAGGAGCAAAGCGACAGAGATGCAGGAACAGATGACTCCTTCTTAAGCACAAGTAAGTAGACCTTCCGGCTGGAGATGGAGGAAATGATGAATATGTAAGCAGGGAGGTCTGGAGGGAGAGCTTCCCTGGTGGCTCAGGTAAAGAATCTGCTGCAGTGCAGGAGACCTGGGTTCAATCCCTGGGTTGGCAAGATCCCCTGGAGGAGGGAACGGCTACCCACTCCAGTATTCTGGCCTGGAGAATTCCATGGACAGAGGAGCCTGGCAGGCTACAGGCCATGGGGTCCCACAGAGCTGGGCATGACTGAGCGACCTTCATTCACACACACTGGAGGTGGGAGAGAAGCCTCTGAACTGTTCATTGTGAGGAAACAGTGGCCCGGATAAGCTAAGAGGTTGGTATGGGGTCTCGCAGCCAGCTTGTAGCATTTCTGGAGCTAGTAGAGTCCACTGTGTTTTCCATGATATTATATCTTCTCCCAGTGAAAACATCTCCCCTTGACTTCTAAGATATTAGGCTATTTTTGGATTGAGGAACTCTTCTCTGGTTTTATGAATCTTGTTTCTTCTCTCATCTGTTAAATGTATTCCAGGCCTACCTGCGGTATGACATAATTGAACAATTAGGGATCCTGTGTCTATTGCTTCCTAGCTTTGAGCTCTTAGGCAAAGTACTTAATTGTGCCCATCTGTAAGGTGGGTACAATAAAACTTAGCTTCAGATTACATGAGGATCAAGGGAGATAATAGGCACACATGCCCCAGTGCTCAGAATGCTCAGAAATACAATGCCCTATCTCTTTTCTCTCGGTGAGATTCCCTAGAGACCCAGGCTCCTTGCTTCTGTGCAGTTTTGAGAAAGTCACTCATCTTTCTGAATCTATTTGTTCATCTCAGAAAATGGAAGCAATCTTACGATGCTCCTGTGTTGTGAGGATGCAAATGGCCCTGAGGAAGCCTCTGTGAGGCTGCACCATCAGGTTTTGTTTTACCCTGACAGGTGCTGACCAAGAGTAACGAGAACACGGAGTGGATGGTAGAAGACGGGAGGTGCAGTTATCAGTTTAGACCCCATGATTAGCTGTAGAGGTGGCTGCATAACTTATACTAACTGATTTTGTCTTTATCTTCCTCCTTTCCTGCTTCCCCAGATGAGGTACTGAAGGTAGATAATATTGCAGTTTAGGTCCTGCTCAGAATAAACCTGAATTGATATCACCCTGAGGCTGATAATAGCTAGGGGTGTTTTCTGTTGTTATAGTCACAACTCATCTATGATCTCTCATATCTTATATAGCTGGCAAACTCTTTCTCCTGACTCCTACTTTCCCTGGTGGCAGCCCCTTCTTCTCTTTCCTCTCATTGTGATGGTTATGTTGTATTTGTTATCTATCCTCTCATCTGAGCATCTCTCAGCATCTTTCAGTCTCCCTTGCCGACTGGCTCTTCATTGTAATTCCTCATTCACAAGGGGGGAAAATGGCCAATGTTCTGTTGGAGAACAGGGCCGTGATTCCACTATACTGGGAGCTAAGGTGACATTCTTGGATATTTGGGACTCCTCTTGCCACTGGAGGTATTGGCCACGTACTAAGGAGAAATTTGGTTGTTATCACACAGAACAGTGAATGGAAAACTGTTGTCCTCAGAACACAGGATGACACAGGATGCTGCAGGAATGACGTTTTGTTTTACCCTGACAGGTGCTGACCAAGAGTAAGGAGAACACGGAGTGGATGGTAGAAGACGGGAGGTGCAGTTATCAGTTTAGACCCCATGATTAGCTGTAGAGGTGGCTGCATAACTTATACTAACTGATTTTGTCTTTATCTTCCTCCTTTCCTGCTTCCCCAGATGAGGTACTGAAGGTAGATAATATTGCAGTTTAGGTCCTGCTCAGAATAAACCTGAATTGATATCACCCTGAGGCTGATAATAGCTAGGGGTGTTTTCCACATGGGGGACAGAGTTTTTTCATTTGAGGGATGAGTAAAAAGGGATACTGAGGAGCAAAAATGTGGGTTCTGATTAACTTCCATTTGCATCTGTTCCCCTCTGCCCACCCCATCTATGGCCTGATCTGTTCCAGCCTGAGATATTGGGCTGGCTTCCCAGCAGTGGGAAGTAAGGCAAGGAATTAACAGGGAGGGAGAGGAGAGCTTGAGCTTTTTCTCCCCTGCTTCCTTCCTGGTCAGGGGCTATATTTTGGCAGTTAACGCACTTCTCTAGGTTATGGGTGACCTCTTCTTCTTCATGGTCCCAGCTCATATGCTGCTCGGTGAACACTTCCTTCCCCTTGGCCTTTTTTCCAGGTCAGGTTCCATGAGAAACAGACTCCAACATTCTGTCTGTAGGAGGCCTGGTGAGTGAGTGCTCTTGGAGTTGCCACTGGGGTGGGGAGGTGAGGGAAGCAGGACTGGGCAGAATGAGCTGGGATGACCCTGCACTTGTGAGGCGGGGGTGTGCAGGGAAGGGCGGCAAGTGGGCAGGACCTTAAATTCCAAGGAGACCAGTTACTGGGTGTGTTAAAGGACGTGTCTTCAGTAAGAAGGTGCTTTTAGTGGAGGATGAGTCTCAAAGAGAGATTTGGCTAATGCCAGCTGGCCACTAGTACTCCCAGCTGCTAATGGATGAGGTCAGTCCTGGAGGGGAATCAGGGTGGTGTTCCCCTGACACCCCTCAAACCCAGGTGGCCCAAAGACTAGTCTCTGGGGGTCCTGACATCCTTTGTTGCCTTTCTTAACCTGCTCACACCTCTGTAATATTGTCTTTTGATTCAGTTCTCTTAATTGAACTATCTGAGGTTGGTTTATTTCCTTTCAGAGCCCTGACTCATATAGATATTTATTTTAAAATAACCTGAATATATAAATACAAACTCTCATGTATTCAAGGAGTATGGTACCTGATACTAAGCAGACCCTATCTGGCTGGGGAGGTGAGGGCAGGCTTAGTCAAGGAAGTGATGTGAGTGAACTTCTGAAGGGGGAGCCAAGGTAACTACGAGGAAGAGAAGAAGAGGCAGGGGAGTGGAGAGGAAGGCGAGATCTTTAACTGAAGAAAACTTTGAGTTTGTACATCCAACCACCCAACTAACAGGTAAGGACTCTCAGGTGGCTGGGAGAGTGGAAGCAGGAAATAGAGGCTGGAGAGAAAGGCAGGACCACACCCTCATGGCTTTAAGCCCCTTATTAAGGGTAATCCTAGAGATTTTGGAAACGCTTTGAAGGTTTTTGGGCCATAATCAGAATTGCATTTGAAGAAGATATCTCTGGCTAATCAAAGACCAGTGCCATTTTTAATTTGGGGAAAATTACCACTTGCCTGCCATTGTTTGTTAAAAGCGGAAGACTCTTGGGTTCATAGAAGTCTCCAAACTGACTAGGTAGAATTTCTATCCGTTGGCAAATCAGACACATGAACTGCAGTATCTCATGGACAGAATGTTACCTGGTACACCCCACTGTGCCTGTTGTTTCTTTTTCACATTATGATAATTTGTTGCTCTTCTCCCTGCTGGTAAGTGATACTAAGAGTGTATCAACCATTAGCCTTTCCATACAATAACAATTTGTACTCTATATCAAAAAGTTGGAGAATACTGTATACTCTATCAGGACTTCTGATTTTGCTTTCCACTCATTTTTGGAGTCTTTAAAAAGTATACAAACATCTACTACTTTGGTCCTGGAATTGATTGAATAGGATTTCTCTTTATTCTCCCTTCAGGTTAATGTTAATGGACAAGTGTGAATACAGAGTATTAGTCATGGTTCCATGTACAGATTTGGCTTAGGACCTCAGGGCTCCTTTCTGCTTTCTCAGTTCTTGTTGACCATAGAGCAGAGAGGAACAGAATCAAGGCAAACCCAGATCCCTTGCTGAATTTATGAGTGGAGAATGCGGGCTGATGGCCACACAGGACCAACCAACAGGAGTTCTGGGACCAGAGCCCAAAACACTTGCCTCACCTAGTGTTTCTATCCTGTTACCCTTTCCAGCAGCCCCTGCCTCACCCAGAAAGGTCCCAAACTGGGACCTGGGAGTTTAGTATGCTATTGCTTCTTGCTTGAAGTAATTCAGGCATGAAGAGTCTCTCAATCTAAATAATTTACCTAAAAATAGTCATCTCATTGGGCTGATATTTTTGAATTGTGTCCCTTAAAAAGGTATGTTGAATCCTATCCCCCCGTACCTCAGGCTGACCTTACTTGGCAGATGTAATATATAAGACAAAGTCTTACTGGAGTGCCGGTAAGTCGCTAAGTGGCTTCAGTTGTGTCCGACTCTTTGTGACCCCATGGACTGTAGCCCACTAGGCTCCTCTGTCCAAGGGATTCTCCAGGCAAGAACACTGGAGTGGGTTCCTATGCCCTCCTCCAGGGCATCTTCACAGCCCAGGGATTGAACCTGCATCTGTTTATGTCTCCAGCATTGGCAGGTGTGTTCTTTATCACTAGTGCCACCTGAGAAGCCCTCTTATGGGAGTAGGGTGGGCCCTGGGCCCTTAATCCTATGTGCCTGGTGTCCTCATAAGATGGGGAGAGACACAAAGACACATGGGGAGAATGTGGCCATGGCAGCAGCAATTGGATTGGTACATCCACCTCTAAGTGAAGGAGCACCAAAGATTGTTGGCAAATACAGAAACTAGAAGAGGCAAGAGAGGATTCTCCTCGACAGGTTCAGAGGGAGCAGGGCCCTGCTGACACCTTGATTTCATCTTTCTAGCTTCCAGAACAGTGAGACAATAAAGTTCTGTTGTTTTAAGGCCTCCAGTTTGTAATGTTATGGCAGCCTAGGAAACTACATTAGTTGGTGTCAATTTTTATCATAAACCTTGAGGTAAAGGCCCATATTTATTATCATCTAAGGTTTGAGTCCTTTTTGATTAAGATTTAAGGACTTCCCAGGTGGCTCAGTGGTCAAGAATCCACTTGCCAATAAAGGAGATGCAGGAGACCTGGGTTTGATCCCTGGGTCGGGAAGATTCCCCGGAGAAGGAAATGGCAATCCATTCCAGTATTCCTGCCTGGAAAATTCCATGGACAGAGAAGCCTGGTGGGTTACAGTCCATGGGGTCTCAAAGAGTCAGACACGACTTAAGCAACTGAGTGTGCACCATTAAAGACAGATTTTAAGTTCTGCCTTTTGAATAATTATCAAGAAGACATAGTTGATGCAGTTTGCTTGCCTTTCTTATTAAGGACATTTCTTTTCTCCATTCACATAATCATAAGTCATTGTTCTGAGATTTCATATTTGGTGCCCCCTTCTCTAATAGTGACATTCTTGCCTGTTTGTTTGTTTTTTTTCCCCTTGATATTTCTCTGCAGCCAATTTTCAGGTCCATTCCATGAAGTCCTGGGCAAACCCAGGATTGCATGCTTGAAACTCTCCCATGGAACTCAGGCCATTTATTTATTTTGTCCACTGCATTCTTTAATCGATTACATACTCTACAGTCAACCTTTTAATGATGATCTTAATTGTGACCTTGATCCTTCTGAAATTCCCACTGTGCTAATTTGCAAACATGTGCTCCACTTTGGGGCTTCTAGAGTGCAGGGAAAGTTAGATCTATGTACCTTTTACTCAAGCCATCCAGTTCACCCAAGCTCTTATTCAGTAATTCTTATATTCACCACTTGTTGAGTTGCTAAGAAACTCCCCACCATTTCCTCTTTCTTATATCCGCTCCAAACAGATGATTTTTGCTCTCTCCTTATTGGACACCTAGGCCATCTGGCAACTTCATTTGTATTCTTGATCTCATCCTTCCATACTCACTTAATTCTCTCCAGAATCTTCAATCCCTTGATCACCCACTATTTTTTCTCTTCATAAATTCCTATGCATTTGACTGAAGTAAAAGGAAAATTCACCCCACAGGAGTTTAGCTAGTGTTTCTCAAATTGTAAAATACATCTGAATCACCTGGGGAGCTTGTTAAACTAGATTCAGTCAGTCTGAGGCCTGAGATTCTGTAGGTCTAATAAGATCACAGGTGATGCTAATGTTCCTGGTCCCCAGACCACAAGGATTTACCTTTTTAAGTGCATATATGTGTGTGTGTTAAGTCACTTCAGTCATGTCTGTCTCTGCAATTCTATGGACAGTTGCCTGCCAGACTCCTCTGTCCATGGGACTCTCCATGCACAAATGCTGGAGTGGATTGCCAAGTCCTCCTCCAGATCTTCCCAACCCAGGGGTCAAACCTGTGTCTCTTATGTCTCCTGCATTGGCAGGTGGGTTCTTCACCTCTAGTGCCAGCTGGGAAGCACTTACGTGCACACAGGGTCATCCTCATGGGGTAAGTGCAGCATTTGCACGATGGCTTTCATTCTCCAGGGCTGTCTCTCATGGCCTCAAGATCCTGCCACTGTCTCAGACTTTCCATCATGATCTGAGTACATCCAAAGGCAGGAGGCAGGGTTTGACCAGAGAGGGGAGAATGAGAGAACCTTCTTTTCTTTCTCATCTCATCAAGGAGGTGAATATTTCTTAAAGCCTCCCACTCCCTCTTAAAATTTGTTGGTTTATAGTTGGGTCACACCTGACCACTAACTGTCAGACCAGGATGGGACAGAAAGATTGACTTCTTTCAGAGGCTGGACATACCAGTACACAAGGCGAGTTCTGTCAGCAGCAAGGGGGGTGGGGATGGCCCACTGAGGCGGGCAGTGCCATGGTTATCATAGTGGCATCTTGAACTAGACCTGGTTTTCAAGCATTTATTTAAGGGAAAACTGTTTTAATAATATTGCTTCATCTAATTAGTTTTTGAGCATCTTTTCATGTTTTCTCTATGAATATTCCAATATCTATTCATATTCTAACACTGTGAATATATGAAAAAAAAAAAACCCCACTGAATTGTATACCTTAAACAGGTGAATTGTAGGTTTGTGAATTCAGCATGTTATTTCTGGTCCCTTGCACTGGGAGCACCCTCATGGGTGGGAAGGAGTCAGCTTTGCTGACTGTACTTTTACTTCTAGCCCATGCTTCACACACAGGCACTCAGCAAATACTTCTTGAGGCAATCGCACACTTTTATACTGTGACGGATGATTATACAGTGCTTCATAAATTTCAAAGCATTTTTTCCCCCCAGGGACAGCAGCAGTTCCTTTGGGCCTCAGAACATCTCAAAGGTGGTCAGAGTGGGTGATTATTAGATTGTTATTCGTCCCTATTGTGAAAAATGATCAGTTGTACAACAAGGGAAAAAGACCAAAACCCATTTCTGTCCACTAACTTTCATCTGAGGGGCTCCCTCAGGCCTGTTGGTCTTGCACTCCCGTCTCAGAGAAAGGGGAGCCACTTTGTAGTACAATCAGCACCGCTCTGGAGACTGATTCCCAAACTACAGCCCCAAAGCACAGCAATTCGGGTCACTTGGGGGGCAGAAACCAAAGAACCGAGATTCCTTCTCTGAGCAAACATCGCGATGAGGCCAGTGGGATTTTAGCTTCGGGGTATTGAAGCTCCTCAGATGCTTCTAACCAGAAGGTTTGAGTTAGTGGGGTGTTCTATGACCATGACCTCAATGGCATTTAACTAAACGTCTTCCAGGTACATAATTCAGGGTTCTAGGTTCTGATCCGCTGCCTACCCTCTTGTGCTCCCCACTTTCCCAACACACACACACACACACACGCGCGCGCGCGCCTGGGGAAAGAAACCCAGATTTGGCACATTTTAGCCAGGACCTTTCCAGATGGAGGGGAGGGAGGCACCGGAGGAACCATCCCCCTCCAAAAAGAAGTCCTTAGAGTCCTCCTCGTCCCCCTAGTTAGGAGGAGCGCACTCCTTGTCTGTTACAAAACCACCAGCCACTGGACGATCTAACGATGTCCTCATTCAGATCCACCACAGCAGCCCAGAAGCCTCGGCCACTTTCCAGAGGGGGGACTGGAGAACTCCCGGGGACCCACGGAGGGCCCGGGTGTCCCCGCGGGCAGGCGCGCAGGTGAGCGGCCGCCGCTGGGCTTGCCGCCTCCGCCCCCGCGGCGCCCCGCCCCTCCCCGCACTGGGCCGGGGGCGGTCCAGGGCTCTGTCCAGCCGCCCGGAGGCTCCGGCGGGAAGTGTGGCAGCGACATCGGAGACCCGGGACCCGGCGACCGTGCCCGGCCGATTAGGGTGCGCCCAGGCGCGGGGCCATCATCTCCCCGCGGGCGCCGGGCGCGGCGGCCGCTGGAGCCGCAGGTGGTTCCCCGGGCCGGCCCTTTTCTCCTCCCCCTTTCCTTTCTCTCGCCTCCCCTCCCTCTCGCCCGGTGTCGGCGGCACTTCCCCCGCTTCCTCCTCCCTCTCCAATCGGGAGGGAGGGAAGGAGTCGCCGGCTCTTTCCTGCCTCCCTGCAAACTTCAGCGGGACTCGCGTCTCCAACTCGCCGCCGCGCCCCCAGCCCGGGAGCTGCTCCTCGAACTTCCTCTGGCCGCGCGGCCCGGGAGCCCCGGCGGCTGGAAGGTCGCCGCCGGGCGCCAGGCGGCCGCCGCTCGGACCCTCCGGAGCCCTTCCCCGCGGCTCCCCAGGCGGCCGCCGCTCCCCTCTTCGCCGCCCGCCCGTCGGTCCGTCCCGCCCGCTCGCCTCGCTGCTCCCCGGCTGGCAGGAGACCCGCCGGCCCTCGGCGCCCCGCCGCCGCCCGGACTTTTCTTTGTGTTGGATGCGGACTCGCGCCCCGCGCAGACGGGGGCCGGACTGAGCGCCGCGCTCCCGCGCCGCTCCCCCCGGCCATGCCCTTCCACCAGAGGACCGTGGAGCCCGCGCGGCTGCGCCGGCCCGAGGCGGCCGGGGCGGCGGGCGCAACGCTCTTCCGCTCGCTGGAGCAGGTCAGCTCGCACGCCCTGGTCTGCCTGCTGGCGCAGCTCGCCGACCTGTCGCGCTGCGCCGGGGACATCTTCGGCGAGCTCGAGGGCCAGGCGGCCGCCCTGGGCCACCGCACCGCCGCGCTGCACCGCCGCCTCGACGCCCTGCACGCCGCCACCGCGCGCCTCGACCACCGCCGAGTGAAAATCCGTGAGTGGAGGCAGGCTCGGGGGAGGGGAACGAGGCGGGGAGGCGCCCGGCCGGCTGCTCCCTCCCGCCCCCTGGCGGCTCCCGGCCGGCTCTCGGGCGTCCGCGCGGAGCCTCGCAGTCCCCGGCCCGCGCGAGGGTCGGGCTCCCGGGTGGGGACGGCGCGATCCGAGACCCGTGGCCGTGCATGTGGCGGGCGCGCGTGGCGCTCTCGGGTTGCTTAGGTTGCAGGCCGCCTCAATGGAGTGGGCGCCCTGATGGCTTTGGGCTGTCCGTCTGTCTGGTCCTTCTCTCTGTGTAGGAGGCTGAGAGGAGCCCCCGGGGCGCTGTCGGCAGAGGAGGAGCCAAGGTCGTGGGAAAAGGGTCAGAGGAAGGTAGCCTGTTGGAGGAGCCGGGGTACTGGATGGGTATGGATTTATGAAGATTCCAGTCCTCGAGACTTCAGGAGGATCCGTTTGCGAAAATCTCAAAGGTTCTCAGCGAGTGTTGGGGCTGCTGGTCACTTCTCTGACTGGTGCTCTGACTTAAAAATAAAAGTATGCTTTTAGTTCAGGGTTTTCTCTTTTGGCGCTTATTCTTGCCAACCCCTAGCCGCTTCGCCGACTAGTTCTTTGTAATTCAGGGGTCCTTGACTTTGTACTGAGACTCAAAATCCCCATCGTCCTTGTCTGACCTCCTCCAACCCTGAAAATCAAGTATCTGTCCCGAGGTAGTGACCTCTTCATGCAAGCGTTTCAGTTCAGTAGCTTAACTAGCTCCAGTGAATGAAGTAACTGGAATTTCCTGCTGGCCCAAAGTAGAGACACTTTCAGCGTGATGTTTGTGTGGTTTCTCCCCTTTCGGTAGGTGGACTTGATCATAATCCTAAGCGTGAAGAGTAAAGTGGAGGTGGGTTGCAGGGTGGGAGGGGAGGTGTAACACACGGCCTAGATTTCAGCAGCTCAGGATGAAATGCTGTGTCTCTTCCAACCACTTCATATGCAATCTTGAATAGCTGGTTTTAATTTTTTTTTTCTCCTTCCTAGAGAAGCTTAACTATATTTTACCACCTTGCAACGGGAAGAGTTCGTTTTTAGTACTTTAATACCAGTGAGACTGCTTGTTGTCATACATCTTTCTCCAAGTTGTGAAGTTACCATGTAATGGTTTTATATTTTACAGTTCATCTCTTTGATATTGCTGTCAGCACGTCCTTATAAGTTGTGGACTGTTCCCACCCAGGGAGAGTTCCCTGTATCCCTCCCCTCCCCTCTAAAAAAAAGTCAGAGAAAGAAAAATCAGAGTAGTCTCAAAACTGTTGGACTTAAAGTGAATATCTACTTAAAGTGAATAATGGCCTCATGAATTAGGATACACTGTCTTAGTAGTATGTCCTGGTCATCCCGTAATCCTGAGTTGCTTCTATACCTTTCCCATGTAGTGTCTGTGTGTAGGTGAAGGAGAATTTCACCCTTGAGGAATGCTGTGATGAGGCAGATCTGATTACTAGGTGAACTAATCTATTGTGGGAATTGAAAAACTAGAAAAGACTCCCTGGAGTCAGAACTCCTTCTTTTGACAGCTTTGTTTTACATTTAAATGTATCACTCTTCTCTCTTTTCATAGATATGCACCAATAGCTAAGGTTTGCAGCCAAATCCCCCCCCAATTCCCTGAGTTAACTAAGGTCATCCTAATTAGTGAAAATAACTCTTTTTAAAACTTTTCACAAGTTTCTTTGAATCTTTGATTTCACCCCGGAAAACCTGGCTCATCTTTTTTTTTTTTTCTAAATGATGGAGATGTAAGGCTTTTATTTAATGTAATTATGTCTGATAGTAGAAGTATAAATGTAGAGAAGAAAGCTGAACTATAAACATATTTCTGTGGTTTCTGTCCTTCACACACTTAACTTTTTTGTATGCTAAAATGAGTTGAAACACTATGCATTCATCTTATTTAGACTCAGGTAAGATTTTTCTTCTTTTTTTTTAATGTCTTGTTTCTGTGTAAAAGCTACATTTTGAAGTCATTTTGATCCCTTTTTAGTCAGGTGTAGAGGATAACATGTTCCATTGGAACTGAGGCACAGACATTTAGACTTGGAACCGACTGTAAAGGTCATCTCTTTCATTAACACTTAACATGGGAGGAAATTGAGTCCGAGAGAGTTGAAGTGATTAACGCCAGGTTAGGTGGTGGGCTTAATGGCGCAGGCAGGCCTGGAGCCCAGACCTTCTGATTGGCTCACCTGCTGACCCATTGCATCTATCCCATCCCTTTTAGGGTCAGGTGGGAATGGGGAACAGTTTAGATACATTTCATAAACAGTCCTAAGGACAATGATGACTGTTAATTTCATCCTTCTTTCAGATAAACCTTGTAATGAGTCTCCCAAGGAGCAAGTAACAACTAACAGTTGATCAGAAGCCAGAGTGTAACAGTGCTGTGTGTATGTTTCACTGCCTGATGGGTCTCTAGGTATCAGAGGTGTGAGCCCGAACTGTTGAAAAAACGGATACACTTTATCTTTTCAGTACAGAAGCTGCTTTTAGTCCTGTGGGCCAGCCCCCTGCCTCAGTGATTCTGAGAAGTATCTAGTCAAGTTTGCCGCTCCCCACAACCTCATAGGTAATCGTCCAAAATAATTTTTTGTCATGACTGGGGATAACACACTTGACTTTTTTTCTCCTACTTATCCTTAAAGACTCTCCTAATGCTTCCTCCAACACTACCAGGTTGGAGAGAGAGCTCCCATGGTATCCAGTCTGGACATCTCTTTTGTACCTCCATCCCCACATTTACCAGTGTGGGCTGAAATCTATTCATTTCTGCTCCCCTCTGCTAGATAGCAAGCTCCTAAGGTCAAGGGTGGCCGTATCTTTGTGTTTTAAAGTTTAAAACAGTGTCTGGAATGCACTACCTCAGTCAACATTTGAACTGAACTAATATTTAGTCTCTCAGTGCTCAGTGTCAGCAAGAATCATTACAAAACCTTTGGGAGGGACTGGTATACTGACTGCTGCAAGTCTGCAGAACGAGACAATTACTCTAAAAGCAAATGAAAAAGTTAACTCTCTACCTCTTTAAGGGTATGAGCTTAACCACCAGAAAACTTCTTCCCTTGGAAGTCAAATCTCATTAATTTTGCTGACAAAATAAGTTCCCATTGAAAATAGTGACAGTGGCCAGAAATGTTGGTGGGTTACATCTTGGCTCTGTAAACAATCAGAACAGACTTTTCTTTGCAGAAATCAGTATACACTCAACCTCACAGCCCTGTTTTATTTTTAAACCCAGCGTGATTTGTTTCTTTTTATAATTAATAGTAACATTACACTATGTAGCACTTTTATAATTGAAAGAATGTTTTTCACATCCATTATTTGATTCAAAATCTGGTGAGGTAGGAGGGCCAGGTTGTAGTGTCTGTTTTACAGACAAAGAAATGGAAATTCTGGAATTAGTAAGAAGTATATACAGACAGACAAACCAGTCTTCTGATTTTAGTCCCAAACTTCACCTTAACAGTGCTTTCTGGGTGAATATGAAATGTAATTGTTGAAACAGGTAGGAAAAAAGATGATTTGTTGACTTTTTTCCCCTTACAGTTCCAGAAAAGTAGATTGTTCTCCCCCTCAGAAGATTCTAGAAGTTTTCTAAGTTCAGGGAGGTTTGCTGTGTTGCGCAACTCTAGGGCGCATCATTCATACATTAGTATTTGCTAACTGCTTCCATGGGGTAGGTGTGGTTTTCAGTGTGTGCACCCGCATGTGACAGCCTTGGTAGAATGTATACAGTTTTTATAGGTGAGATAAGTGGTGGTCAAGATAGCTAGCCAAGAGAAAGATTATATGAGTACTATTTTACATAAACAAGTTTGAGTTTGTAGTGTCTGTATTAGGCAGACACTGTAGCCTAATACTTTCTGGGTGATGCATGTTGTCCTACCTCATAATCACTGTTCCCCTGACCCAACCAGAGGGTTGACTGGTCCCAAAGTCAGAACATCTTTGCTGCTTCGTCAGAATGAACCTTTCATGCAGGGCGTTTGTCAATTCAGAAGACAGAGTAGAGATTTGACTGCACTTTTAAGAGCAGGTTGTGTGATTGTTTTTGTGCCTGCATGCCTGCTGATAAATGTTTGTTATTTCTGGTGAAATTGGCATTAGACTTGCTTTCATTGAAACATACCACATACTAGGGAGGATGTTGGTGTGGAAATGAGGTCTCCACCCACCTCTAATCCCTGGACGGTCCCTAAATGTATTAATAGAAACTGACAGCTGAGTGACCAGATTGTACCTCAGGTTAAGGAGACTGCATGACATGAAGCAGTGTTTCCCATACTAGCCAGACCTTAAGAACTGCCTGGAGCTCTCATTAAAGTTATGAATTCCCAGACCCTTCCAAAGCCTGTTGAGCCAGAGTCTCCAGTATTTTAACAAGTACCCCTGTGTTCTTAGAGCACTGGGAGGACTGTTAAAATGGACGAGGAAGCTCACTGGATTCAGAATCCTGAGACTTGAGTCCGACTTCACCTCTGCCATTTTCTAATGCATATTGGAACAATTTATTCATAACCTCCTTTCCTTGTTTGTAAAATAGAGACATTGACTAAAATAACCCCCCATGGGCCTTTCCAATTTTGGCATTTTGTGATTCTAATGAGGGGTTCAGTTCAGTCGCTCCATCATGTCCCACTCTTTGCGACCCCATGGACTGCAGTACACCAGGCCTCCCTGTCCATCACCAACTCCTGGAGTTTACTCAAACTCATGTCCATTGAGTCGGTGATGCCATCCAACCATCTCATCCTCTGTCATCCCCTCTCCTCCCGCCCTCAATCTTTCCCAGCATCAGGGTCTTTTCAAATGAGTCAGTTCTTTGCATCAGGTGGCCAAAGTATTGGAGTTTCAGCTTCAGCATCAGTCCTTCCAGTGAACACTCAGGACTGATCTCCTTTAGGATGGACTGGTTGGATCTCCTTGCTGTCCAAGGGACTCTCAAGAGTCTTTTCCAACACCACAGTTCAAAAGCATCAATTCTTCGGCGCTCAACTTTCTTTGTAGTCCAGCTCTCACATCCATACATGACTACTGGAAAAACCGTAGCTTTGACTAGACGGACCTTTGTTGGCAAAGTAGTGTCTCTGTTTTTTAATATGCTGTCTAGGTTGGTCATAACGTTTCTTCCAAGGAGCAAGCGTCTTTTAATTTCATGGTTGCAGTTACCATCTGCAGTAATTTTGGAGCCCCCCCCAAAATAAAGTCTGTCACTGTTTCCATTGTTTCCCTACCTATTTGCCATGAAGTGATGGGACCAGATGCCATGATCTTAGTTTTCTGAGTGTTGAGTTTTAAGCCAACTTTTGATAACAGTGGTATCTCAGATGATTTTGTAAATGCAACTTTGATCAATATTCTCTCTCTGATTCTTAACATTTGTTCTGAAGTAAATTCTTTATGACCACACAGACTCTTTCAACTCACATTTTACCCACATGGAGTGCATGGAGCGTCACGTCTTGAGGGGTTAGTCATTTTCCAAACAGATCAGGCAGATACTTGTCTCAAATTTGTGTATATCTTGCCCACAGTCCATTCATAGATTCCTCTTCATCTTTGTAAAGTGTTAATGTCATTTTGGAAAGAGAATTGTTTAAATGCATTTGCCATATGTTAGATTTCTAAAAAAGAGAGTTATTTTTGAAAAAATATTATGAGCATATATTGTTTAAGCCAAAACATCAATCTACTCTTTGACATCTGGGTATTGAAGCTATAATTACTTGGTTTAGGTTGAAATGATTTATTTAGTAATTACCTAGTTTTTCCTCTGTATAAGAGGAAGAGCCAATATTAAAATTTCATCTGTATGTATTAGGGTTGAGACTAACGAATGAGAAAACTTACCCAGTGAGAGAGCAATCTTTGAGTCTTAATATTTTGAAAGAAAATTTAGAAACAGAAAAATCATGCAGTGTTTTTCTCTGGCTATCATTTTAATGTATTTTAAAACTCACAGTTTAAGTGTAAAATAAAATGACTTGCACCTAACTAGGCACCTACTAACTTATTTATTTAGCTCTGTTTCTCCTCAAATTGGTTTATATCCTGGAGTGAATTAATTTTATAAGGTTTAAAGTTCAAAATCAGCAGGATGGTGCCAATGGCCATCTTGCTTTCACATGTCAACATTTGTGGTCTGCGATTCTAAAAACAGGTGCCTTAGCACGTCAGACAAATGTAGCAAAAGATATGGAACTTCTGTTTCTGAATGAAGGCTTCTCTGAGAAAAGGCCCTGGAGGTCCCAGCCTCAGTCCCTTCCATTCTGAATTAAATATGTCTGTCAGAGTGTTTAGCATCTCTCTAGCAACAACAGAAAAGAGATATTGATATCTAGGCAGCAGCACAGTTCCAGTTTCTGGCACTGGGCTGTCTTTTTGGTGATTTGTGTTGCCTGATGTCAGAGCACTCGTTGTAGGCCAGACACTTCACTATGTGCAGCAGCTTCATGATGCTGATACTGTCGTCTGTTTGAGAGACGATGCAGCTAAGGCACAGATAGCTTGTCCACATTCACAGCTAATAAGTGACAGAGCTGGGGTTTGAACCCAGGCAGACTTGTGTCCAGAAACTGTCCTAACCATTCCATGGTACTCTCTCCTCAAATCATGACATTCTGTACTCAGACGAGGGAAACTGACACCACGAGGATATGGCATAACAGCCTGTCAATTATCGGAGGTCGGGGGGAGCCTTAAGTCTTTTGGCCTTCTCCCTTTTCCTTCTCTTCATTTTTAAACTCTCAAACTATTATCAAATAGCCAAGAAATTGGAGACATGCCTCTGAAGTACTTAGCACAGTGCCCGGCACACAGCGATTGTGTGCTCATCCTTTGCTGTGGTTTTGATGACGGTAAAGGCCGAGTTAGCATCTGGCTGTACGTGGATGTCCATGTGCCACGTCAGGTGGCCGTTCACTGAAACTGCGAAGATAAAGCTTGGGTCAGAGAGAAATGCACAGCTCCTTCCCATGTGAAAACCAGAGAGTTCTGCCCAGGGTCTTAAAGTACATGTAGTTTCTGACAGGAATGTGTGCAGGGTGGTGGTTTCTTTCTGCCTTATAGGGGTTTGGCTTGTAGGGCTGAGGATGGAAGAGGGTTGGGGATGGGGGAAGCGAGCCCTTCTCCTGGACCCTTTGTGCAAATGTTTGGGGGCCCTGTGCATCTCCATTTCCTTCCTTTGTAGGACCTACAGACCCAACTGAGCTCCCACTGGGTTCTTAGCTCTAAGTGTGCGGGCTCAGGAGCTCAGTCATTTCTGACTCTTTGTGACCCCACAGTCTGTAGCCTGTCAGGCTCCTCTGTCCGTGAATACTGGGGTGGTTTGCCATTTCCTTCTCCGGGGGATCTTCTCCATGCAGGGATCAAACCCACGTCTCTTGTGTCTCCTGCATTGGCAGGCAGATTCTTTACTACTGCACCACTTGGGAAGCTCTAAGAACATCTCCTTTATCTCAGTTGCCCAGGGAGCTGTCAGAGCCTGAACCCTGCTCCTTCCTGATTTCATGTCCCCGTTCAGAACTTGAGGGGCTCTGCTCAGATCTCAGCGTTCCCTGAGCACCTTTGGGTGCAGAACGGTTGTTAGCACTATTTCATTCATCTGGTGTTTCCCACATATTCTGAGTCATCAGATGCACCAGAGCCCTGTTTAAAAACAGATTCCCAGAGATTCTGGAGACTCTGAGTCAGCAAGTCTGGGGTGAGGCCAGGAACACGCCTGGCTGACAAGTACCCCCAGGTGATTCTGATTAACCAGAGTTTTGGAAACACCAGTCTGTGCTGTGGGTTAGGAATCTGGTCCATTGAAGACGGTGGGATAGTCCTCCATTCATGAGGTGTGTTTGGGGTTATTCTGGTAGTGCCGAGCTGCAGGGGATACAAGGGAAATAGGGTCCTTATTCAGGCACTTTACCACTTTGTGTGAATGACCTGATACTCAAGTAAATATTACGGATGGAATTAACCTTTATTGATGACATTATGGCTAGAAGGAAAATCTGTTCTGACTTCCAAATTACCAATTTAAACTTAGAAAACCTGCCTGTAAGTTTGAAGGACAGTGGCACTCCTATGCATGTAAAATACTGATTTTAGGTGTTTTTAGCTTGCTTCGTCTAAAAATTATATTCTAAAACACAAATATAAACCCTTCTGGAATAAGATTTTTTTCACTCCACCATGAGATGATGGGAATTTTCTTCCATTAGTGTTTTATTTTCCTTTATTCTTCTGATTTGTTTCACAAGACATTATCCCCCCTCCCCCCAAAGAAAAACGATGTCTTGCTTGGGGAGAACAGACAACTGTTTGAGGTTATTCCTACAGGGAAATCTCTTTGTTCTTTCGTCTACTTTCTACCCCTTCTGATTAAAAGCTGGGAAAGTACTGTGTGAAGGACTGTGTAGTAACTGACTGGTTAACATGGCAGCAGCACATGGTAAAATATAGCGGGGACTTTTACGTGGCTGTGTTAGACATCCGATAAAAATGTTTTGAGGACTTAGCACTTACATGAGTAGAAAAGGAGATGGAGTTAAGCGGGGGCTCTGCTGGGTTGGGTTAAGACACTTGGTCGTGTCTGACTCTTTGCGAACCCAGGGACTATAATCTACCAGGCTCCTCCATCCATGGGATCTTCCAGGCAAGAATCCTGGAGTTGGTTGCCATTTCCTTCTCCAGGGGGCTCTGCTATGCATAACTAACTTCTGCCTGGCTCTGTTGGCATCTGAGGAGCACCGTTGAGGTGCTCTGCTACTTCCCTGCTGATGGTCTGGCTCCTGTGACCACCACGTGGGTACTGGTGCCTCCTTGCAGCTCTCAGGATGTTCAGCTGGTGGTATCTCAGGGAACTCCAGGCAGCCTGACTCCATAGCTGGGATTCTGTACACCTGCATTATATGAGGGCTGTGGTTGGTGGAAAATCGTGAGCAGTCCGAATAATCTTAGCATAGTTTTTCACTTAGTTTATTGAACAGGCTATCCACTTACAATATTGAAAAAAATACGCAAAAGTTATACCTTGGGAAGGCTCTATCCCCCATCTATCCCCCATCTATCCCCCATCTATCCCCCATCTATCCCCCTGCTTCTATTCCCCATCTACCTTGTCCTCCCTTCTCCCCACTAGAATAACTGCTTTTATTAGTTTCTCTGTATTCTTCCAGAATTTCTCCATGCAAGCTTAAAAATATTCTTTTCCCTCCATTTGCTATATATGTAATTTCTGGATTATCTTCTTTATCCTTTAATTTCCTCATTACCCTTTATTTGTATATATGATCAGAGTGATTACTTTCATTATTTTTCTGTATGTATTTTAAACCAGTTTCTTATTTCTGAAACCGAAATTAGCTTTTTTGGGGGGGGGGGCGTTAGAGAATGCAGTTGATAAGGGAAAAATGAGATTAATTAACCTTGAAATGGATTGTTAATTTAAGCACCTTCTTAAATGTTTTTTTTATCGTCAGTGCTTTGATTTAGATCCATTTAAAATATGAGCCTCCCAAGAGATGAGTAAGCTTTTCCTGTATTGAGAATGAAAAAGGGAGGAGGTACTTCTGTTAAATGTTTGTAAGAACACAGTGTAAGTTAAGTTTGTTTACAAGTGGCCTTTTTCTGCCTTTTATCTGGATATCCTGCATGCAGAACGCGAATTACTTCCTGACGTGGGAGGAGACTATTACTGATACAGGGCTGCATTTGAATTTCAGTGTGGAACATTTTACTCTGAGAGAGTGACTTCATTAGCTAAATAAATGCATGTGATCTGGAGGTCTGCTTGGTATTTTAACTTCACTGGGTTGGTTGTAACTACCTTGAGTGCAGAGTACAGTGTAGAGTAACACACAGACATTTGCGAAGCAAATGTGGGTATTTTCCTGGTTGTCAGTATGCTTAAGACCAAAGATTGGTACTGAATTAGTATAGAAATGATGAACTTAAGCGTTATTCATGAGGGTAGACTCAGAAACTTAATCATTGAATTACACAGCCTGCCAGTGTAGTTTTGTATAAGTAAAAGTATGTTGAAAAGCTTTCAACCTTGCAAAGTATGTCATCAAATAGTTCTAATTATGATATTAATGTATATTCATCATAAATTTCAAACTTGTAAAGTGCAGAGGCTATAAAGAAGAAATTGTCACAACCTGGAGTGTGCCTGTGTCCCCCCCCTTCCGTTTTTGCTAACATGTATTGATCTATCTGGGGCTCAGATGGTAAAGAATCTGCCCCAAATCCGAGAGACCCAGACTCGATCCTTGGGTCAGGAAGATCCTATCTATCTATCTATCTATCCATCTATCCATCTATCTATCTATCTATCTATCAGTATAGCACTAGATAGCATTTTTAAGAGAATAGTGGTGTCATTGTCTCTATATAATTTTTTGTCCTGGTCTTTTAAAACCTAGCTATGTGAGAACTTCCGCCAAGCCGTCGACACCCAGAGGCTGTTTTAAATGGGAGAAGCCTTGCGTCTCTCTGACAATCTCTCACTTGACTTTGGCTTTCCGGGACCTGTGTGTTCACACAGAGTTACCAAGCAGAGAGAATTTTTTTTTCCTCCTCCTGCTTCCTAGGATTTCTTCTCTGTGTTTAGTATTTGTGAACTTGCCAGTTGCACTCAGGAGTAGTATTTAGGAGAGGATGTGTTGGAGTTATATCCGTTAGTCCAGTGGATTGTTAAGTCTTTGCTCTTATCCTCATCTGCTGGAAAAATTCATCATATTTTATACCTAAGATTGTTTGCCCACAACGACAGTTCTGTGAATCTTTACCACAGACAGATTGTTGAGTCGAAAGATAGTTGTCTCCTTCCCTCTTTATCGGTTCTTTAATTGAGTAGTGTTTCCCATCATTCTAATAAATATTATGCTGCTATTTTTCCTCTGAAGTTATTTCTCTTTTCCCCTTAAAAAACAAATAAACATCTCCCTTCCCCATTCACCAGAATGGCTATGAGACATCTGTCTCAAGATTTCTCGCCTTGGCGGGTGGCTGGTCTTGGCGGCATATGGGGTCTGTTTAGATTTGGCTCACCAGAATTTAAAAACAAAGGTCTGTCGAATAGCTCTTGCTGCAGCTTTGGTTCTTGTTTTGTGGAAAGGTGAAGATTAACCTTATTTCTTTTACTCTAAATGTTGGATGGTTACCTGAAACATTAATAGTCTATGGAAAAATAGGGGGACAGGGCAAATACACCCATGATAATGGTGGCAGGGGATGAAGGTGTGAAATGAGTGAGAAAAATGTCTGAGTGCCATTAGTACATTTCACATTCCATTACATTTAGTAATCTAAATCTATTGCTTGGAAATTGCAAAGTCCACTTAAAAATTATGTTAACATCGACTGAATAACTTTTGTAGCATACGTTTGTAGGATACTTATTATAGTCTGGTTTCCTCAATACTCAGAATAACTGTGTAAGAATGACATGTCACCACCCCCACCTCCATTTTACTGAGTGGCACAGAGAGGTAATTCGCCCAGAGTCACAAAACTGGTAAGTTGTTGAGACAAAATGTGATAAAGGTTAATTCTGTGTTTAAACATTTTATGTGAATAGCCTTAAGTTTTGTGAACTTTTGTTCATTTTAATATTGAAAAATTTCTGAATGTGGCTAGGGTGTAATAGGTATTTTCTGCTTTATTCAGGTTATTTTTTAATCACTGTGCCACTAGCCCAGTGGTGTGACCCATGGAGGTGAATTAGCAGCCCATGTGACAGTATTTTTGTGAATCTGAAGAGAATTAATAAAGTTTGTGTGGTTCTTTGAGCTGTACTGATGAAAGGTAATCTAGTCTCTAAATACAAAGTCTTTTTGTTAATGGTTCCCATCTTCTGGTCTCTCTTCTTTTGCCAGACATTCACGATCAGTGTCAGAAGAGAGATAATATAGGAACAAATGTGTAATTTCAGGCTTATTTTTGTTTAGTGGTGTGTTTTAAGGGAGCATATTCTCTTCTTCCCTTTCCTTCTCTCCCCCTGCTTGCTGTATTTAAATACTCTAACACTGTAATATACTATCTCAAGCTTATGCCCCAAGGACATTGCCCAGTTTACTTGTTAGTGATGGAGGAGGAGAAGCAGTGATGAGACTAACTGGTTGATACTCCACTCTCTAGCACGTTTAGCTCTATTAATGGAAAATCCCTTTAACCACATAAGTGGTTGCTGGTGGCAGCAGCTGTGAGAACTGGAACCCTAACCATTCACTGCATTCATCCACAGTTCTCAGGATGATTCCTTGGCCAGCAGCATCAGCGTCGCCTGTGAACTTGCAGGAAATGTAAAATCTTGGCCCCACCCCAGGTCTGCTAAATCAGGGTCCCTGTGGATGGGCTCAGCAATATGCTGTGAAGAGCCCTCCAGGTGATTCTGAATCTGTTTGAGGACCTGCATTATCAGCTGGCCTGGGGCCAGAGGAGTGAATATACCTAGAGACCTGTAGCCTGTGCTTGGCAGTGATTGGGGCTGCAGAAGCTTGATTCCCAGAGGGTTGAGCTTCTGCCTCTGGTCTGGAGCAATCTGGGTTTTTGAACGCACGCTTCATTACCACACACTGAGAGCCTTGCCTTAAGAATCTCCGAATCCTGCCAGTCTGAGCCTTAGAGGCAGGCTCGCTAGCTGGCCTGTTTGGAGATTAGTAACCTGCCCCCCGGGCTTGTTCCTCGTCCAGGCTAAGGGCAGCCCCTCTGATCTCCCTTTTCCCAGGAACTTTAAACAGCATCTAGAGAGGGGGAGGTGACTCGCCACAATCACAGGGTAGGGATGGACTTTCTAAACAGAATCTGAAGGGAGAGGATTATTCTTTCTAAATACTGATTACATAAAACCCCCATTTTGATATTCTAGTGAGTGGCTCCTAACGAAAAAACGTAACTAGGAAAACTTGAGGCAGACATAGGGATTTTACTTGTGGATGGGATGTATACGTTTGAATAAACATGAGAAAACTATATAAGCATGAATGTATCGCGTGCTTGGTGTTCTGTTGCTGGCGGTGGAATCCTATTTTGCTTTACCCAATATAATTCAACTTTTCCATTGATTATTTTCTTATTTATGGAAGTTATCCGTAAATTAACTGTTAGTACTGTATAATCCACTGTAATTTGGAGAGGTCAAAGATAATTGAAGCATTTTGGTAATGACTGCAAAGCAGAGTAAAAAGAGAGGCTGTGTGACCTTGAATAAATTACTTAACCTCTCTGCGCTTATGTTTTTTCCTTGGTAAAATGGGCATTGTGTTAATGGTTGTTGTGTGGATAAAATGAGATATATAGAACATTACCTGGCCCATAATGAACAAGAAATATTAGCTGATAGGTACTTGGGACTGGCCCTTACAATTTTTTTTTTTAAACTTCTTACTTTTTTTAGCATATTTTTAAATTGGAATGTAAATAAAGTTAAGACTTTGGTATAAAGTATTGGGCTTAAATGTTGGTATAAAGGGTTGGACTTAATTATTTGATTGGATTCTTATAGTCTCTGGTTTTCCCAGGTGGCGCTAGTGGTAAAGAATCTATCTGCCAATGCAGGAGATATTAGAGATGCAAGTTGGATCCCCGAATCAGGAAGATCCTCTGGAGTAGGAAATGGCAACTCACTCCAGTATTCTTGTCTGTCCATGGACAGAGGAGTTTGGTGGGCTACGGCCCATGGCGTTGCAAACAGTCAGACACGACTGAAGCGACTTAGCACGCATGCAATGAGTATGCTTGTGTTCTGGTTAATTGAGTTTTCTAGATGGGTAATAGTTAGGTTTGGTAATTGGGGTAGTTGTGGGACTTCAGGATTACTGTTGTAGATACCATGATAATTCAGTTCTGAAAATCTAGAATATTGGATTAACTGTATTCAGTATGTTCTCTAAAAATGGTGTTTTGATTACATTTTGATGTTTTGATTACATTTTGATGTTTTGATGTTTTTGCTCTTTTCAAACTGTGAGGTAAGTGTCATGTCTGACTCTTTTGCAACCCCAGGGACTGTAGCCCACGAGGCTTCTCTGTTCATGGGACTCTCCAGGCAAGAATACTGAAGTGGGTATTCCATTCTTCAGGGAATCTTCCTAAACCAGGGATCAAACCCGAGTCTCCAGCATTGCAGGAAGATTCTTTACCGCCTGAACCACCAGGGGAATCCTTTTTTCAGACTGGGACCAGATAAAATCACATTAGTTAGGGATTTTGGTTTGTTGAGTTCCAATGAGTTGATTTTATTACACACATAATCTCAAATTTAGAAACCTGTCAAGTTACGAAGGTGAATTTGTATGTTATTGTGAACTTGTAATGCATTTCCTCTTATAAACCATGTTTCCAAAGCATGGCCAGGCACAGGGCAATGTAATGTAAGCCTGTTCAACCTGAAAGATAGATCCCCAGACCAGCAGAGACACAGGGTCTAATGATCACATGAGAATTTGCTGTGGGAAAGAGAGTTATAAATGACAACCAGGATATAAGATCACAGTCTTTGTCTTCCCAACCCTTTCACTTCAGCTGTGTGACCGGCTTCATCTATAGCATGGATGATCTGAGTTAGGCCTCCAGAGACCTTTTTTAGGAGAGGGGAGGATAGACTATGATTTGGTGGTAGTATGATGTGTGAGTGCAGAGTTTTAGAGGCAGGGAACAGGGTGATTTCTAGGATGTGCAGGTGATGAAATGGGGCACATTTTAGGTCTTGTGCTTATTAGCAGAGCCTCGGCTGCGGGCACATACTACCCCTAAGTCCAGTCCGGGTCGGAGAAAATGAAGCCTGCAGGGTCATGTGGGGCAATTGGCAACTATATGCAGAGCGTTTCAATCTGAATGTTTATAATAGACAGCTGCTTATGGTGCCTCTTTGTTTTTTTTCTAGGAGAGTTTAAATGGATAAGGGTCAGCAGTTTTATCAGTTTTAAAAGCCCCCTTATTATAATAATTATATGTAGTTTTGCTTTTACTTACCTCTGTTTTATATGAGCATGCATTTACATTTGATTACTTTTGTAATATGGTGTGTGTGTGTGTTAAATAAACAATATGTAAAGCATTAAAGATGCTTTCCACTTCTACTCAGCATTCTCTGGAAAAGGATCTGAGATGTTTATAGAATCCAACGAGCTTTTGGTAAAGTACATGTTTTTAAATCATGTTGAACATGTAAAGAAAAGACAGACTTGAGCTTGTTAAAAAAATTACTCCTGTCAAGTTCCATGTAACTTTGCCTGTCAAACAAGACTTGAAAATGTTTTCCCCAAGTGGCCATGTCTTAACAATTTATGTCCTTGAGGGAGTTCTTTGGAAGGAACTAAGTTCTGGGAGGTCACATTTTTCTTTCAAGTTTGATTTCCAAAGTGAAAATGAACTTCTGTTTTTTAACTTGAACTTTGAAAAAAAACAACACCCAGTGAAGAGCTTTTAGAACTATGCAGCAATTGTGTTATATGTTGCTCATCTCTGCAGCTAGAAATGAATCTTGACAGTTTCCTTTGTAGCTATAAAAATGGAGGGAGAAAGAGAAGAGGTAAAAAATGCGGAGTCTGAGAAATTATTCTAGCCACTTAAACCTTCGCTACGTAAATGTCTTTATATTAATAGGGTAAGATCAAATAACGATAATCTTTTTTTTTCCTAATGAAATATTTGCTCCCCTGGGAAATCAATCACTTCGCAAGCTTCTTGTTGAAAACATATAAATAGAAAAAATTTAACATTTATCGTAATTAGGAAATGTACAGTTTTGACGATGAAATTCCAGTCAAAGTGACATATTCAGTGTTTTTTTTTTCTTGATTATTTAGGCTAATGGAGAAGAGGTAAATGGAATAATCTAGAAATATTTTTGCTTTATTAAGTCCTTGAAAATGAATATATTTCATGTTTTGAGAGTCATAATGTAGTACTCTAAGTTGAGCCATAGTGAATATCTGTTTCAGGAAGAATTGGAAAGGATTCTCAGTTACTTGATTGCTTGTGCATGGGTGCTCTGTCACGTCTGTGTCCAACTACTTTGCAACCCCATGGACTGTAGCCTGCCAGGCTCCTCTGTCCATAGCATTTTTTCAGGCAAGAATACTGGAGTGGGTAGCCATTTCATCCTCCAGGGAATCTTCCCCACTTAAGGATCAAACCTGAGTCTCCTACATTGCAGGGGGGTTCTTCACCTGCTGAGCCATCAGAGATACCGCTTTTGTTCACATGTTTTTTCTGTAACCATTTAATATGAGAAATAGAACACGTTACCTTTCAAGTGGCCTTGTAGATCTAGACAAAGCTGAAGTACCCTGTTAGCATACTGTGGGTTTTAATTTTCCTCAGTCGGAGATAATAATTAAATGCTTTCCTTTTTAAATCTTACTGTTGGGTGGTCAGTTGAATAACTGTGAAGGGTAAAGAAAATCATGAGGTGGAGGCAGTGATAAAATTCTTTATTGGCTAAATAGCAATACCTTGAAAGGTAATGTATTGTCCTTAGCCTTCAAGGATATAACTGCTTTGTTGTTGTTCCTATTGAGTCGCTAAGTTGTGTCTGACTCTTTGTGACCCCATGACCTGTAGTATGCCAGGCTCCTCTCTTCTCCACTCTCTCCCAGAGTTTGGTCAAATTCACGTCCATTGAGTCAGTGATGCTATCCAACCATCTCATCCTCTGCCGCCGCCACCTCCTTTTGCCCTCAGTCTTCTAGCATCAGGGTCTTTCCCAGTGAGTTGGCTCTTCCCATTAGGTGGCCAAAGTATTAGAGCTTCACCAACAGTCCTTCACATGAATATTCAGAATTGATTTCCTTTAGGATTGACTGCTTTGATCTCCTTGCAGTCCAGGGGACTCTCAAGAGTCTTCTTCAGCACCACAGTTTGAAAGCATCAGTTCTTTGGTGCTCAGCCTTCTTTATGGTCCAACTCTCACATCTGTATATAACTCCTGAAAAAACCCAGTAATTTCTAAGGGACTGTTAAACTAATTGCTTTGACTTTTCTCTATGGCTGTAGCAGATTTATGGTGATTGATTTCATGTTGGGTACATTTCCTTTGATGATGAGCTGGCTTTATGGCCATGGAAATGAGCAGTGGGATTGGCTCATGTGAAAAACCATGGACATGGGTAGCCATTCACGTTTTTTAAACTGATTTTTAAGAAGTTTACTTGCATAATCATGCTGGTTTTGTGATTTCATGATTTTTTAGGTGTTATTAATATCTATTGACCTCTTCAGATGAGGGTTTAGCTCTTTTCCTTCCCTCCATCCAGCCCCCACCACACACGTATACCTCCCATCCCCACATCCTCCCTACACACTTGTCTTGTCGTGTTTAATTCAGCATTTGGCGTTTGCTGTTATCATCATAGACGCTGTTCAGAGCAGAGCCACATCAGCAAACATGATTATTTTTCATTTACTACACACCTTCTGTTTTCCCTGACGTTAGAGGGTTTTTTGGTGTGTTTGTTGTTATCTCAACTTCAGACTCTGTCAAAGCAGTGTCTTCTTTTCACCTAAAGAATTCTCTGAATTCCGTCTGTCTTTGAAGTTTCTCCGCAGCTTTCTGATCTGCTCTGATCTAGGTTGACGCTCCTCGATGACTGCTGTGCCGCTGTCGCTCTGACCTTCGCTGTCATCCCAGAGATGCTGCTGTCCCCCGACTTAGGTTTGTCTCCTAACACCTGGGTTAACTCCTTCATTTGGGTGGAGCTTGGCCTCGGTGTCTTCCTTAGAAAGACTGTGTTACAGGCAAAGTTCTGTGCACGTCAGCCCTTTCATTTGATTGGTAGTTTTGCTGAAATAGGACTCTTAGGTTAAAAATCATCTGCTTTTTCTACTCTGAAGACATTACCCTTTAAGTTTTCTTAGCTTTTAGTTTTCACGTTGGTATTGAGAAGGTGGAGCTTCACTGGGGGCTCAGTGATAAGGAATCCACCTGTCAATGCAGGAGACAGGGGCTCGATCCCTGGGCTGGGAAGATCCCCTGGAGAAGGAAATGGCAACCCTTTCCAGTATTCTGGAAAACCCCATGGACAGAGGAGCCTGGTGGGCTACAGACCAGACACGACTTCAGTTCAGTTCAGTTGCTCAGTCATGTCCAACTCTTTGTGATCCCATGGACTGCAGCACGCGAGGCCTCCCTGTCCATCACCGGCTCCCAGAGTTTACCCAAACTTGTGTCCATTGAGTCGGAGATGTCATCCAACCATCTCATTCTCTGTCGTCCCCTTCTCCTCCCGCCTTCAATCTTTCCCAGCATCAGGGTCTTTTCAAATGAGTCAGCTCTTCGCATGAGGTGGCCAAAGTATTGGAGTTTCAGCTTCAACATCAGTCCTTCCAATGAACACTCAGGACGGATCTCCTTCAGGATAGACTGGTTGGCTCTCCTTGCAGTCTAAGGGACTCTCAAGAGTCTTCTCCAACACTACAGTTCAAAAGCATCAATTCTTCGGCTCTCAGCTTTCTTTATAGTCCAACTCTCACATCCATACATGACCACTGGAAAAACCATAGCCTTGAGCAGACAGACCTTTGTTGGCAAAATAATGTCTCTGCTTTTTGGTATGCTGTCTAGGTTGGTCATAACTTTCTTTCCAAGCAGCAAGTGTCTTTTAATTTCATGGCAGCAGTCACCATCTGCAATGATTTTGGAGCCCAAAAAGCAACAACAAAATTGAGAAGGAGGTTCAGGACTCTTCTTTCCTTCTTTAAAAGATATTAGGGTCAGTTCTTACATCCTAATGTTCTGAAATTTCACAGTGATGTCCTTTGGGCTATGTTTGTTTTTGTTTTAATTAATATTGTGTACCTGATGAGTTTTTTGAATCTAGAAAACCATTTGCTTTAGTTCTGATAAAAGGTTTTGAATAAATTCTTAATTTGCTCTCTTTTTATATTTTCTGATGTGAGATCTGGGCTAATCCTCAAGCTTTATCTTTTCTCTACTCATTGAGAATGAGTTTTTCCATCTCACTGTCCTGTGGTTTTACTTCCTGAACTATTTTTTGTTCTTTCTCTTCCAGGTCTTCTGTTGAACTTTTTGTTTCTGCTTTCAGATTTTTAATTCCAAGAGCTCTTTTTTGTTGTTGTTCTGAGTGCTCTTTTATATGCCCTCCTGCTCTTAGTTGCATTATTATATTGTCTCCTGTTATCTCTTTGAGAATATTAATGATTGTAAAAAATTTTATTCACATTGAATATGTTTCTATCAAGTTAGTTTTGTTTTTTTTTTTCCCCCATTCTGTTTTGGTCTCCTTTGTATTTTAGTGATTTTTTCCCCCCTAAGGTGTCTGGGTAGTATTATATTGTCTATTCATTTGCATGTGGGGGAACATAAAGGCGAATTGGAGGGTCTGAGAGTTTAGACAGAGTTAACTAAGTGGGCAGATTTTGTGAGAGAGTCCCTGCTGACAATAACTTTAGGTCATTATGCATGCATGCTCAGTCGCTAAGTCATATCCAACTCTTTTGTGACCCCATGGACTTAGCCTGCCAGGCTCCTCTGGCCATGGGATTTCCCAGGCAGGCATACTGGAGTGGGTTGCCCATTTCCTTCTCCAAGGGATCTTCTGACTCGGGGATCGAACCTGAGACTCCTGCATTGGCAGGCAGATACTAGACTGGTCAGATTCTCCAGAGAAAACTCTTTTCATCTCATAGCTGGAGGGTAACACTTGGCTCTCAGCTTTGCAGAGACTGTGTGGAAAGAAGGCAGGGCTCTGAGCATTCTGATGGCAGCTCTTAATACCTCTTCTTTTGGTAGGTTCTCAACTGTAAACCTTCCATGTTAGCCTCTGCTGAGAAATAATCTCCAGTCTCCTACTAGTGTGGGTGAGGGTGGTGGGATGTAGGGCTCAGACTGCTTATGCAGTTTTCAGCCAGTCCTTTCTGCTGTCCCCTGCTTCCCAAGAAAATCAGCTCATTTCTACACCGTCAGTGCTTGTTACCACCAAGGCCTGAGTGGTGAAGACCGTGCAGTATAGACAGTGTAGGTCCTTAGCTTCCTCCAGCTGCCTCAGGATCCGCCTTGTCAGTTCTCCAGCTTGCTCAACCTTCTGTATTCCAGTTTCCAGATTTTTCCTGTTACACTTTCCCATTCTTTCCATCTTCTTAAAATAGTTAAAAAAAAATTTTTTTTTTGTCTGTAGTTTTAGTGGGACTTTTTATACTTGTATTCAGTTTACCCCTCTTTGCCTGGAGCCCCTGGGCGTTTGTATGGGTATGTTTTCCATACTTTCTCAAGTATGTCTTCACCCCACATTTCCTCCCTCTTCCCCTGTTCTGTTGGGAGTACCACCCTTCTTCTAGCCATCACACGGGAGCCTGAAAGTCAGCTTTGACTTTTCTGCCTCCCTCATTGTGTATCCACCCAGTGAACAATTTCTTCCTGAAGATCTCTCTCATTCTACTGTGTGAATCACAGGGCCACTGCGTTCCTGGCAGGGCTGTAGAAGTAGCCTTGTGGACAGAGACTGGCTTAGCAGCCTGTCACAGTGAGGCTCGAACTGTTCCTAATGAGATAACCTATTTGGAGAGGCCTAACAGGTCCTAGGAGGAGAGACAGGAGCTGGGCCTTCTGGTTCTCTCATTTTCTCTTTTCAAGGTTGTGGGATGTCTTCTGGGTGAAGTGGGCATTCTACTGAGGGCCAGTGGAAAGGAGAAAACTGCTAAAGGTCATCCTCAGATCTGCCGTGTCACCACCAAGACGAGAACACTACCCACAGTACTAATGATGCCATGCGTGTGGGCTTGCTTCTTACGGTAAGCAATTCTCACTCTACCTTGAGCTAACTCAACCCCCACTGCTTAAAGATTCAGCCCCACAAGACTGCTATCCCCAGTTTAGACACAACTTAAAGGTCCCTTTTTTTCTTAAAAAAGAAAGAAAAGAAAAGAAAAAGAAGTCCCAGGTTATCACCCTTATTTCTGACCAACCAGTTTATAAGTCAGAGGTTCCCATAACCCCCTCCTCAGATTGCTAGAAGCTCACAGAATTGGTGGCTCAGACGATAAAGAATCTGCCTGCAATGTGGGAGACCTGGGTTCGATTACTGGGTTGGGCAGATCCTCTGGAGGAGGGCATGGCAACCCACTCCAGTGTCCTTGCCTGGAGAATCCCCACGGACAGAGGGCCTGGCGGGCTGTAGTCCATGGGGTCACACAGAGTCGGACATGACTGGAGTGACTGAAGACAAGGAAACCTTTGCCTGTGTTTATTGGTCTGTTATAAAGAGCATCATAAAGGATCTGGATGAACAGCCAGCTGAGGCGTTACACAGGGTGGCATTTGGAGGGGCCCTCTGGACAGAAGCTTCTGTACCCATGGATTTGGGGCGTGCCCTGGCACAGGGACGCCTTCACCAGCCAGAAGCTCTCTGAACTTCATCATTTGGGGTTTTTAATGGAGGTTTCATTACGTAGGTATGGTTCACTAAATCACTGGTCATTGTTGATTGAACTCAGTCTCCAGTCCCTCTGTCTTCCCTAGAGGTAGGAGATGAATGAGGTGGGACTGAAAATTCCAACCCCCTAATCACAGGGCTGCTTCCATCCCCCACCATTAAGATAAATTCAGGTATAGTTGAAAGGAGCTCCCTGTAAATATCAAAAAACACTTCCGTTACCTCTGTCCTTTTGGATATTCCAAGTGTCCTGGAAGCTCTCTGCTAGGAACCAGGACAGAGAGCAAATCAATATATTTCTTATATCACAATATAATCAGATACAGGCCCCATATCATACTTACCCAGGCCTTGGCATTTTGTGGCCACATTGTTTCAGTTATCTTCTAAGAGTCTTCCCTCTTTAATCATTCCTGTTCATCAAATTCATTTTGCCCTTGTCTTCCAGATGAATGTTTTGAAAAGTCTTCTTTAGGTCATATCCCCAGTTGAAAACGCGTTACCTGTAAAATAAAGTCGAAAGTCTTGACATGGAAGGCGCTTTCTGTTCTGATCCGTGACTGCCCCTAGCCCACAGATGGACCTCTTGGGTCCTTCCCTTTATGACTGACTGACCCAGCCAAGTACCTTCATTTGTCCTGGTTTCGTTTTTTGCAACATGAGAGGGTTGGAATGGCCAGCTTCCAGAGTTAGCTGATGATTGAATGAGATAAATCTTATTTAAAAAGTTTACAAGCTGAACGTCTTATAAAGATCTAGTGTTTTCATTTGTATTAATGAATCTGTATGTTTGTCCCTGTTTTCTTTTAGCTCCATCCCCTCCCTCCCCCGTTGCCCACTCTGCCCCCAAGCGAGGCTGGTTTGTCACTGTTCTCTGAGTCTAACTTGCTTCCCCCACATCTTTTGTTTATGCCATGTTTAGAATTGGTAAGCAACAGAGTTAGAGGTAGATTTTGACTGACATTGGTTCTGATGGGTGAGGGCCAGGATGACTGACATTGACTGACATTGGTTCTGATGGGTGAGGGCCCTGAGTAGAGTGTCTGTGCTGAGATGAATGTGTGAATGAGGCTCCTAGTTACCTTCTGTCTTAGAACAGTCTGCCCTTTCCTCTCTGTGTATCTCAAGTGATAAATGTTCAGTCACCGATGACCAGTGATTTAATGAATTGTACCTATGTAATGAAACCTCTTTTAAAACCCCTAAATGATATATTTCTGGGCCAAGTTAAAAATCCCTTTCTTTCCAGATGTCTTTCTTTTCTACCTAAGTAATAATAACAATTAGAAAACGGCTTGCTTTTCATGTTATTTATCTCTAAAGTTCAACAGAAATACAAATACCTCAAGAATAGGAGCTGCCTTATGCTGCTTAAGATTCCTTTTCGTGCACTCACAGATGTTCAGACAGAGTGCCAAATGCAGTGTCTGGAGGTGACCTTGGCCTTGGAAGAGCGTTGGAATTTTGAGGATTTTCTAGCGCTTGATACTTCAATCCTTGGGCAACTTATATATCACCTCTTTAGAATACAATTTCCTCATTTGAAATGTAGGTGAATGAGATTACATCAGCTGTAGAATCCAAAGTAAAGAAAGTGGATTTTTTGTTTGTTTTTAAAAAATTCCTAAGCAACTTCACACATTGGGATACTGTGAACTGACATCAGATAGAATGGACAAATAGGGTAAGAATTTCTGGTGATTTCATTATGCAGTGTACTTTGGTACTGACTGCAGCTGGCATTTCTCTACTTTGGGTTATAAAGAGTTCTTTTCCTTGACTTCCCAGGTAGCTTGTTGATAAAGAATCCGCCTGCTAATTCAGAAAATGCCAGAGACACAGGGTCAGTCCCTGGGTTGGAAAGATCCCGTGGAGGAGGAAATGGCAACCCACTCCAGCATTCTTGCCTGGAGGATCCCATGGACAAAGAAGCCTAGTGGATACAGTCCATGGGGTTTGCAAAGAGGAGGACCCGGCGGAGCACACATGCATGCATGTTTTCCTTGCTGTCTCGTTTAAACTTGAGGCTGTCCGTGCTGGTTTGAAACTTACAGTGTGTGTCCATTATGAGTTCTTCTCAGTGATCCTTAAGTTTTCACACAGTGTGTAACATATATTAGAATGTTTTTCGATTTCATAGCAAGAGTGAAGTATTAACTGTTAAAATGTAGAATTGTATGACTAATGAACTTTTTTCACGGGCTTCCAAGATGCAACTACAGTTGGTATGTAACAAAAGGATTTGAACACCACAGATATTTTCCAGGTATTGATATTTCACTTGATATTTCCGTTTCTAAACTCATGTTTGTGAGAATGTGGAAAGGGTATGAAAGTAGAGAAAATAATGAATAAAATAAAAATACATTCCTTGAACAGGCAGTTAAAGGGTCTGAGATTCTTTCTGTTAGCTGCTTTGCATTTTGACTTGCTTGAGATTTGGTGAGTGAATGAAATTCTAGAAGAGAACTGAAAACATTGTGGTTGACCAGACATTGACATTTTATCCTCCTTTTCTTCCCCTGCTCTTTAGAATAATGTCTCAAGGATATGCATTTCCATTCGGTTGTTTTCAAGAGAAATTATGTCGTGTTGAGTGATGGTCATGCTAGCCTCCTCAATTTATTACATACAGCAGAACAAGGGTTCACTTAGGTGACTTTTGCATTATTTTACGTGATGACAAAACATGAAAATCCAAAATTCTGATGTGAACTCGAAAGTAATTCTTAATGTTGAAGTTTTCCATTATTTCAGTCTTTTTTTTTTTTAACAGTGCCAGAAGTTGCTTCATTGTTATGTGGATTTCTCCTTCCTTTTACCTCCTATTGACCAGTTATAGAAAGAAATAATATTCAGTAAGAAGGCCACCGTTGGATGGTAGAATACACCTTTTACAGTCCTACAAAAGGCTTTCAATTAGAGTTGATGTTATGAACTACTATTGGACTTTGACCTCTGAAACAGTCCAGGAATAATCATTTTAAAATTCTACTTTGCTTCCTTTTGTTATGCTTGTGCTATTAAGTTCAGAAATGGGACTCCACTTGCTTGTTCTTACATTTATAGTTTCATCTGGATTGCAGTTCTAGTTCTTTGCCTGAGCTCAGGAATTGCTATCTTTAAAGGGATGTTAACAGCAGTGGTAATGAGGCCCCCAGTTTCCCCATGAAACATAGCTCTGGAACTATAATGGTTGCAAATAGACGAAATTTGACATATAAGAAAAAAATCTGATAGGCGGCTCAGATGGTAAAGAATCCTCCTACAATGTGGAAGACCTGGGTTCAATCCCTGGGTTGGGAAGATCCCCTGGAGGAGGGCATGGCAACCCACTCCAGTATTCTTGTCTGGAGGATCCCCATGGACAGAGGAGCCTGGTGGACTCCAGTCCATGGGGTTGCAAGAGTTGGACACGACTGAGTGACTAAACACAGCACTGCATTTAGGTGAAAGTGGAAATGGCAGCCCACTCCAATATCCTGGCTTGGGAAATCCCATGGACAGAGGAGGCTGGTAGGCTACAGTTGCAGTCAGATATGACCGAGCAACTAAGCATGCACACACGTTCTTTTCGTAATAGTTACTTTAAGAGAGTACGTCTTTCATCCTGTGTTGTTAGTTTTGTTAAAAACTTTGTTGAATTTTAAAAAAATTGAATCTGGAATCTGTTAGCACACTTAAATTTTTGGTTTGTGCTCAGGTATTAGTTGTATGATGAAATTTTTAATGAAAAGGGGCTAGTGGTATAGGATTTTATTCCCCATGCTCACTAGTCCCACTTCCCTCTTCAGAAAGAATCACAGTCAGCATTTTCATGTCTGTCCTCACAGCTCCTGCCACATTGTTTTGTCATCCCCCTAGAGATAGACATTTGGGTTGTTTTTTAGTTTTTACCATCTCAAGCCATGATGCTTTGACCATCCTTGTACCCACCTTGTTCTGTAGCTGTGTTGACAATATCTGGTATTACTGTGAAGCTCTCCCCTTTTTTATTGTTACATGCTGCTGTTGATAAATTTTTATTTTCTAACCTTTATTTTGTATTGGAATACAGCTGATTAACAGTGTTGTGATAGTTTCAGGCGGACGACAAAGGGATTCAGCTATACATAGATATATATCCAGTGCTTCCCCAAACTCCCTTCCCACCCAAGGCTGCCACAGAACACCGAGGAGAGTTCCCTGTGCTAACTGTCTCTTGAAGGGCATGGAATTCATTTTTGGCAAAATTATATGGCAAGAAATCTGGTGATAAGGTATGTGTTAAGCTCTTCACGTAATGAAAGTTTTGACATAGAGTGATAATTTCCAGAGTTATTCCTGAAATAAATATCTCAAGATCATTTCTAAAGATGATATTGATCTGGATGTAACAGTTCCTGGGGTGTGTATGTGTGTGTTTAATTCGTCTCCTTACTGTATAGTTAGACATTGTACTCAATGTGCTGTTGAGTTGTATTTAGTTGTAGCAGATGATTTTCCTGAATCTTTAGTTAAATAAACGTACTTTGATTCATCGTTGACTTTCACCCTCCAAATTGTAATGGCTGCTGTTTCTGCGTGGGCTTTTCTACAGTTTGTCCGCTTGGCTAAATCCACCAGCTTCTGCCAGGAGGTAGCATTTGGGCTGTGTGTTCTGTCCCACCCTTCTGGGCCTCTCCACTCTCCGCGTCCTCCTGGCACCTATACCCGTCTTCATGCTGCTGCATGTCGTGTGCTTTCCCTACTGTGGGTCCCTGCAGATCAAGTGCCTTGAGAGCAGGCGCTGTTGTCTTACTGATCATTTCATCCCCAGCTAGACTGTGTATGTTAAACTCTTGACTGAATGCAGTAGTGGGGATAACTGTGGAGAGGGCCTGGGGCTTACACTGGGAAGGACTTGGTCACCAGGTGAAAAAGCTTGGTGCTAAGTTCAGTGGCCAAAAGGGGAATTCCTGGGGTTTGAATAGAAGTGGAATAGGATCATACCTCTGATTAAGAAGATTAGGTGGTGTTCTGTATGAGATGAAATGGAAAACTGAGACAGGAGTTGAAAAACAAGAGTGAGATTAAAGCGGCCTGGCTTGTATTTGTGTAATGATAATAGAAAAAGAAAGGAGGCGACATTTTGAAATATGCCAGAATGACAACTGACTAGGTGCAACATCCGTGTATTCATTCAGCTACTTGTGCGGTGTGACATGCTGGGCACCGTGTTAGGCATTGATGGAAAGGGGCAGAGGACAAGCCTGCTGAACTGGTGTGGAGGGTGGGTGGCCTGTGGGATGGTCATGCCACTACGGGCGATGTTAAACCAGGAAGGAGGAACTGGTTTTGTTGGACAGTCTCCTTAGCTTTTTGACTTGTTGAGCTTAAGCTGCAGAGGAATGTTCGGTAGAATATTGGTGGCAGCATGAGTTCTTTTGAAATGGATTTTGTGTTTAATCTGTGTGAAGGTGAGCGGTGAAGCCCCAGAAGTAAAGCACTCCAAGAATTACTTAGATTCTGCCTCGTTGGAAAGCTTGATCACTCTCAGTTGTGGCGTAGTGCAGAGGCCTTGGGTTTCTGAAAGCCCTCCTCCTCTCACAGCCAGGGCAGTAGACACAAGGACTGGGAAATGAACACTAAATTCAGGTGAGAGCAAAGGGAAGATGGAAAGTTGACAAAACGAGGATGAAGGGCCAAAGAACCGCTAATTTTGTTGTACCTGTTTGCTATTCCACTTTTCTGACTTGGCATTGGTGACGATTCATTTTCTGTGTCAACTTGCCTGGGCTCTGGTGCCCAGATGTTTGATCAGACACATGTCCAGGTGTTGGGGTATTTTTTAGATGTGATGAACACTGAAATCAGTAGACTTTGAGTACAGTGGATTTCCCTCCACAATGGGCTTGGCAGCTGTCATCCTATCAGCTTGAAGGTCTTACGATAAAGATTGATGTTCCCCAAGGAAGAGGCAGCTCTGCCTCCAGACTGCAATGTCAGCTTCTCCCTGGGCCTCCAGCACGACCTGCAGATTTCATACTTGGCTGCCCCCACAACCGCATGAACTGGTTCCTTAAAATAAACGTCTCTAGATAGATGGGTGGACACATGCATACGTACACACACACATACATGCATACATACACACAGCCTGTTGGTTCTGTTTCTTTGGAGAACCCTAACTAATACAGATTTTAACATAGCTAGAGTCAATTGTATTTTCTATTTACTGAGCTTGTTATTTAGCATTTAGTGTCATGCTGGCTTCTGAGTCTTTTGACAGATGATTCTCCGCTTCTCAGAAGTTTCTGATTCTGCTCTTGGCTCGGTCAGTACCTGGTGTGTGCCTCTCCTGGGCATTATATTATTGTAATTGTTGGCATGTGTGCCTATTTCCTAAATGAATCTGAGCTTCCTGCAACCCATGACTTGCTGCTACTAGCTTGTGTAGCTTGGGTAGCCAGCCTAGGGGGCACATAAGAATTTGTCTCAGTGTGTCTATTCAGTTAAAGAGTTTACCTCTGACCAATACTAGAAAGAACTCAGAAGGAGACACACCAAAATGGAAAGTGTGACCAGAAAGAACCAGAGAGGCTGGCAAGCACATTGGCAGCGTCTTCTGGTTTATAGTCTTATATTGGATGGCAGGTGTGATATGTATTATGGTCACTTGGCTACCACAGCCAACCATTATCTAATCAGTGTTTGTTTTACAATTTATCAAATATTTACTCAGATATGACTTCAGCAGTCATGGCTAGGTAAAGCTAGACTTTAAAGTATTTCTAATATACATTTTCAAAGAAACATAGAGCACCAAGAAACAAATGCTTATAATCTTATTACCCACAAAAAAATAAACTTTTTTTTAATAGACTGACTTAAAATTTTTAGTATACTCAGATATATGTAGTGATAGCATACTGTGTAGACTGATTTTTTACTTTTTTAAAAGTAAACATGTCATGTCATCTTTTGCTGTTATTTAACTATGCATTTTTTACTACTTTTATACTACCTGCATTATAGGGAAATATGTATTACTTAATCAGTCCCCTTATTATTGGACATTTAATCTCTCTCCTCCCCTTTTCCTCCCTCCCCTTCTCCTTCTCCTTGTTCTTCTTCCTTTCTGTCTTAAACATGGGCTAAGTGCATATGTTTGCACAATGTATCTTTCTATACATGACAATTATTTCCTAAAAATGAATTTTTAAAAGTAAAATTTATGGGTCACTTGTTGTTTAGATACTAAGTCGTGTCTGACTCTTTTTGAGACCCCATGGACTCCTCTCCCCATGGATTTCCCAGGCAAGAATACTGGAGTGGGTTGCCTATTTCTTCTCCAGAGGATCTTCCTGACCCATGGATTGAACCCGCATTTACTGTGTTCCATGCAGATTCTTTACCGATGAGCTGTCGGGGAATCCCTGGTCACTGGTAACCAACTTTATTTTTAAAGGTTTTTGCAATATGTTACCTAAGTACCTTCCAAATACATTTTACCAACATAGATTAATTCCAGTGACATAGGAGAGTTCCATGAATGGCATTCTTGCAATATGTACAGGAGTGTAAGTGACTGATTGGGTGGTGGTGTTTTTTTTTTTTTACCTCCTAGGATGAGTTGTTTTTTCTTAAGTCTTATATTCTGCATAAGATCTTGTTCAACCTGTTAAGCCCATTAGTGATTCTATCCAGATAAATTAATAGTCATCATGTATCCATGCTTGTTTGAACAGAATGCTCAAGCATCCAAAATATGAGTAGCCAGTCTTGCAGCATTCATGAGTGACTCACTTGTTTGTTTGAAATGCAAATTGATGGGAGGAGGCAAGTCAAAAAGACTCTGAATCCTTAAAGGAGCCATAATATAGTATGAAGACGGATGAACTATCTCCAAGCCCAATCCTGGAGAATGAATAATAGCACATCAAATCATGTTATATTGTCATAAAATTCCAAACAATTACAAATGATATAACCATAGGTTAAAAATAATGGTTTCCCAAGAACCAGGATCACATCTCTGTATCTTAATTCATCTCCGATAAGAAATATTGAAAGAGTACTCTTGTAGTCTCAAATTGAATTTTTCTCATGGATTAAAATTAAGCTATATTTGTAATATTACTTTGTGATAATTCAGAAAACTTTAGGACAGAAGAAATTATGAAAAGTATGATAGTTATTTCTGGTTTTGTTATTGTTCATAAAGCTACTTTCATTTAATATAAAGGCCCATTATTTATTCTAACATTATTTTTTTGAAAACCAGTTTTATTCAAGCAATAGTTTTGTTTTCTCTTTGAAATTATTCAAGACTCATTTTCTTACTTAGATTTAATTTTTTCTCCATGAAGCTTGGGGGCATTCTAGAAACTTCAGATTTCTGGCTAGAAAATCAAGACATAGTTTCATAAGATCAGTCCTGATATATCTTATCTCTTTACTGCAGTTAATAAGTATAGTAAAAGGTAAATCCATAATTGACAAATTTAAATTTTCTCCCATTTAATTATTTTTTGATTGAAGATCATTAAACACTTTTTGGAATTTTGAAAACACATGGATAAATTTAAAGTAGTTCCCATGGTAGCTATAAATTAAGGGGGTATGTGTAACTGAATAAATCTACCTTTCTGTGCCTTTGGCCAGAGTCCTATATTTTTCTTTCCCAGAGTTCAAGGAAGGAGTACTTTTATATAAAAGAAAATTTCTGTATAATCAAGTTTATGCATTTGATTCACTAAATATTCAAATGGAAATACAAAGACACACACCAGTCTGAAATTTTCTGTGCTCAGATTCAAGTTGTAGCTAACTGAAGTCTTAGATATTCCAGCGTAGCCTAATTAAGAGGTAGAAGAAATGGAAAATAGACAGATGATCTAAAAACAGAGAGCTGCCCCTGAGTTTGCTGCTGCAAAAGGGGAATTACGTAGGTGTGTTCCTGTTGCTAGTTGGGGTTAAAACTGCCAGGTAAAAATTCCTGGGGTTCAGGGTCTTCAATTATGCAGACTTTTTTTTTTAACACAAGACGTAGTATTTTGAATCAGTAAAGGAGTAAGGATAAGGTGAGACATTATGTGAAAGAAAGATATCATACAAGTTATGTATTTCAGAAAGGGTATGGCAGGGAAAATAACTCACTCTCTTAATTAACTTGCGTGACTCAAGATTCTGTTCAATTAACATAATAAAATGTCATGAAGAATTTTTAATGCTGGGAATTTTTGTAATTCTTGGGCTCTTGAATCCTCAGTGAGTCAGTCGTTAAATCTGAGAACATCATTCTCTTAACTCCAGATCCATAATTTGATAGGAGATGCCCAGGATTATCTTGGTTTTTCTTCAGTAGTAGAGAAATACTCTCTTTCACAGCTGCTGCTCAGAAATGTCTTAAATATATTTATATTTTCATTAGTAGTCAGGGGAAGTATAAAAGTGATTTTGTAAGATAAAAGTTAAGAATTTGAGCGTGTATCTCAAGCTGCTTCCCTCTTCTCTTGCCCTTTGTCAGTATATGTAAATGTTGACTAGCAACTCCAGCGTGGACCACTATAGTCACAGTATGGGGCATAGCCATTGTATTTACAACTGTAAATATTAAAGAAGTGAAACAGTTTCAAACTTCTGCTCCTTCCTGGTAGCCCTACGAATCCTCTTGTCATTAGAGTAGATTTAGTCAAATTAACTTAAAGTTCTTATAAGTACCATTTAAAGTTAAAGGTAAAGAACTCCGGGAGTTGGTGGTGGACAGGGAGGCCTGGTGTGCTGCAGTCCATGGGGTCGCAAAGAGTTGGACACGATTGAGCAACTGAACTGAACTGAAAGTTAAAGGAACTTGTATGGACCATAATTGAACTCAAGCATAGCCAGAAGCTTCTGTTTTAGGAGATGATTGTAGATAGTAAAAGATTTTTGCCAAGATAGTCTTTACCAGATACTTGGATTTTTTAAAAACTTGTAAAATTTTTTAAATTAAAAAAAAATTTCCCAAGTCTATCTTAAAATTTCTTTTCTTGCAGTTTTCTCATTGCAGTTATTTATAGACTTTTTCTTTATCTAGATTTTGTATATTCTCCAGATAGTCCAGGGACATTTTAGAAACTTCCAAATTCTGTGAAGAAATGAAACACATTCTTTTGTAGCAACAGGGTGGATCAGCCTTGGTGTTTCTTATCTTTATTGATGTTAGCAAATGTAATAAAAGGTAAATCTTTCTTACAATACAAATGTGAGAAATGAAACCTAAAATTTCTCATATTTGATAATTTATATTATTTTTAAAAATTAAGCATTGGTTTTAGTTCTGACATTATGCCAAGATATAAGATGCATGGGTATTAATAGGCCCTCATTAGGTGGAATTTTTTTTTTTTAACCTCTTTATGAGGAAGACTCTGAGTTTCTGATGTTATCAAAGGCCTCTGGTAATTTGCTTATAAAATGTATATGAATTTTAAAAATTGCAGGATAACTAAAATGTAAGTAAAAAAACACCCAGCAACCACAATTCTATAAGCTCTGATCTTCGGACGGAGCAAAGCCTGTTTTGATTTTTTTCAGGCACCTTGATAGAGGTACCTTCATGTTGCTGTCTGTCTGTAAATCATGCAGCCTTCTCGAGCAACTCATTAGTGAGTGTGATTGCCCAGTCATGCATGAGTATAGTCAGCACGGAATCCAGTTCAAATGGGAGAATAGCATCTGTGAGGTGAAACGTAAGAAAGAGAGGAGTGTGTGTGTGTGTGTTTATAGGGTAGAAGACAGTGCTTACAGACTGAAGCAACAGTAAGGCTGAAATCCTCTATAAATGAGAATTGATTATTGCAACTGATGAATGAGGAATGGGTAATTTAAACATAGTATGTAAGGAAACAAACTTTTCCTCAGGGTTGTCCTCTAAAGACAGTGGTGTTGAGAACCTGCATTGGGTGTCTTAATCATGTTTTCTTAGTTGGCTAATTAGGACGTGCTACTGATGTGATCCAGGAAGTTTTCAGCTCCTAAAGAAGTTGCCAGAAGAGGGGAAACCTCCTTGTTGTGTACCAGCTTGGAAACAGAGTGCCAGTTCTCCTTCGGGGTGAGTGATAGGAGCAGATCACCCGTGTGCCTGTGTGTGTGATCACAGCGTGCGTGAGCAGCTTCACCTGCCCTTACTCCTCACTCTGTGTGGTGTGCTGCCGTCCACGGGGTGGCAAAGAGTTGGACACCTTAGTGACTGCAGCAACATCAGCTTAGAGTCTCAGAAACAGGTTTCAGCACTGAGTGCATTGCTAATTTCCACTCCCATAGATAATATATCACTAGGAATGCTGTCACCGAAAACCCCCGCCCTGGGATGAAACAAAACATTTGTTTTTCTCAAGTAACAGAAGGTCAGGCAGGTAGGCTGGGGTCACACAGCTTCTTACCAGTGTTGGTGGGGACCAGGCTCTTCCTGTGTTGGGGAGCCCACCTTGGTCAGGGGAGTTCCTCCCTAGCGTTTTTGGGGGAGGTAATCTCTTGGTGACTTCGGCCTGCATCACATTGGCAAGAACTGTGAGTGTCCATCACCACCTGCAAGGGAAGGGTCTTGTGTTTTCATCTGGGCATGTGGCTGCCCTGGGAAGTGGTTGGTGTGGGGTTAGTAAGAAAGAGGGGGAGAATGGGTTCTGGGTCGGCACACAGTGTATGCAGGAGAATGTTATTAATATTCCACTAATTTTATTTGAATGTGATCCTTTTGAATAATTGCTTACATAAAATGATGGCATGTCATGTGGCTTTGCTTAATTCTTTTAGTGTCAAAGTTATTCAAGTGCAAAAACATTAGTATTCATTATAGTAGGGAGGAAAGACTGATTGTAAGTTTATGTTCCACTGTTGCTGTTGAATATAATCCATTTTCCTCTGACTTATCTCGAAGCTATAAACTCATGCCAAATTAGATATTTGTTTCACAGGTTTGTTTAAAAAAATTATTATTCAGCAGCCTCTTACTGAACAGGAGCTTTTCAAGGGAGAGTGGAGCATGACCAGTGGATGGGATCTGGCCTCTGGCCTCACAGAGCTTCCCGTCTGGTGGGGTGGCGGGGGATCAGCTGCTGACCAGAGTAAAAGCATGAAATACAAACTGGATATAGAGGTCAGAGGTCATACTTTTACGTGTACTGTGGGAAGAGAGCAACAGGGTGGACTTAAAACTCCAGTAATGTTGTTCAGTTTTCATTTTTAATTGTCTTTTTATGTACATTTAATTAGCATAGTAAAGACAGATCTTATCACTTTAATAGGAAAGGAAAAGAGCTTTTATGACTCAGACATGTCATTAGAAGCATGTTGATTCCTCTTATTCTCTTTTCCTCCTGGTTTTATAGCTCTTTCCTAGATTCTGCTCAATCCTAGTTTTCAAAACAGCCACTGAAGATGTGTGAATATATTCTGGAGTTTAGTTTCCCCAAATAAAATACTGTGAACCTAATAAAACTAAACCCCGAATACAGAAATTCTTTTTAAAATCAAACAATATCAGAGTTTTGGTCCCCCGATTAACTGCATTCACGTGCACACACACTGGTGTGGCGGGTTCATTTTCACATCGTTACAGTCATACCTTCTCTGTGTGTGGTTCTGCAACTTGCTTTTTTTTTTGGTGACATCTTTTTTGACTCTCTTCTCCAGAGTACACATGGAATAGTGGTTTTTCCAAAGAAATATTTCTAAACCAAAGATGGTACCACCCGACCACCCTCCCCTCAGTTCAGTTCACTCGCTTAGTCATGCCTGACTCTTTGCGATCCCATGGGCTGCAGCACACCAGGCCTCCCTGTTCATCACCAACTCCCAAAGTTTACCCAAACTCATGTCCATTGAGTCAGTGATGCCATCCAACCATCTCATCCTCTGTCGTCCCCGTCTTCTCCTGACTTCAATCTTTCCCAGCATCAGGGTCTTTTCAAATGAGTCAGTTCTTCACATCAGGTGGCCAAAATATTGGAGTTTCAGCTTCAACATCAGTGCTTCCAATGAACACTCAGGACTGATTTCCTTTAGGATGGACTGGTTGGATCTCCTTGCAGTCTAAGGACTCTCAAGTCTTCTCCAACACTACAGTTCAAAAGCATCAGTTCTTCAGCGCTCAGCTTTTTTCACAGTCCAACTCTCACATCCATACATGACCACTGGAAAAACCATAGCCTTGACTAGATGGACCTTTGTTGGCAAAGTAATGTCTCTGCTTTTTAATATGCTGTCTAGTTGGTCATAAGTTTCCTTCCAAGGAGTAAGCGTCTTTTTATTTAATGGCTGCAGTCACCATCTGCAGTGATTTTGGAGCCCCCCAAAGTAAGGTCTGCCACTGTCTCCACTGTTTCCCCATCTATTTGCCATGAAGTGGTGGGACTGGGTGCCATGATCTTAGTTTTCTGAATGTTGAGCTTTAAGCCAACTTTTTTCACCTTTATCAAGAGGCTCTTTAGTTCTTCTTCACTTTCTGCCATAAGGGTGGTGCCATCTGCATATCTGAGGTTATTGCTAGGGAGTGTTTTTAACTATACAGGGAGCTTTTATAAAATTTATTTAATTGAAGGATAATTGCTTTACAATATTGGTTTGATTTCGGCCATATACCAGCATCAATTGTGGGAGCCTTTTTATGACAAAATGTCCTGCCCAGACTGCCAATCTCATCGAGAAACAGTGATATAGAAATACCTTGTCTTTTTCACATTTCTTTTTATAATTAAAACATGTGATTATATCATAAATATTTTCTCCTTCCTGGTCAGTGACTTTAAGTGTGTGTGTGTGTGTGTGTGTGTGCACATTTGTAAGAGCCTAGCACAAATTACTAGAAGAACTGCCTGGTCAAGAGGGTATGCATATTTAAAATTTAGTTATATACTCGCAATTGCTTTCCCAAACCACTATAGAAAATTGTAGTCCTAATAACCGCAAACACATTCTCCCACGTCCTTTTCCAACATGAGATATTATCACTTAAAATGTTTTGCCTACATAATGAGAAAAAAACAAAGTCGTGTTTGAGTTTCCATTTTCCTGTCCAAGCTCCTGTTACACAGTCCTTCCAATATGGTGATAAGCGACCCACGTGCTTTTAGAGAAGTGCAGCGCTTGCTTGTCTGCTCTGGACGTGCTGCTGTCCATCTCATTCATGTTTTAGGTCCAGTCCCATTCACCGGTCATTCACCTCTTTGAGGTGTCTTTCTTGTGTCATCTGCTGGGAGTGTCATACCGATACTGACTGGAGTGATTTTTATGAAGAACTGAATTGATATTTGTCTAGAGGGAGCTATGTTTTCCAAAATCTGGTTGCTGCCCAATTAGTGGGTTGGTAAAATCAAATTAGCAATATAAAAAAAGAAATAGAAAATACCAGAAGATCTCATATATAGTAAAGGTAAGACATGTTTCATGAAACTCACTGAATATGTCTTTTAGTATGTGTTTTGACTATGTCTGTCCTTAAATATATATATATATATATGCGCCTATTTAATATGTCTGAGTGCTATACTGTGATATAAAATATCGCTGGGTTGAGGATTTCTAGTATGGAGAGTCTTAGCCTTACAAATCTATTCAAAACAGTTTATTTCTGGCCTAACAAGGAAGAAGTTTCATACTTGTTTGTGGCATTAAAGAATATATTTCCAATAGTATCAATATTATAAAAGCTTAAAGACAAAGGCTTATAGAGGGGCTTAAATGCTTAAAGATAGATGTCACCTAATTGGACTTGGAGATATAATGGGTGTGTAAAGCCAAATTGGCTTGGGTGCAGGATGAAGAAATGCTGAGTTACACCCTACTAAACTTAATTTCACTGAGCAGTGTAATCTGTCTGTGCTTCCGTGCAGTTACTGCCCTTGACTCTACAGTAGTTGCATCACTGAGTTCAGTTCAGTTTAGCCGTTCAGTCATGTTCGACTTTTTGCGACCCCATGGACTGCATCATGCCAGGCTTCCCTGTCCATCACCAACTCCCGAAGCTTGCTCAAACTCATGTCCATCGAGTCTACTATGCAGGCAAAAGTACGCAGAGTAAGTCTTCACACTCAACAATTTCTCCTTGTGAGCTGCACATGTGCAATTGATGATCCAATAGTGGTGACTTGAACTAAATTGAGTGGTGACTGTTTCGCTTTCCTCAATTCCAATGCTGATCTTACATTGCTTAGAAAATTACCTGTTGGTGATTATAATAAATGGTGGTAATTAAAATTAAAAACAAAAAACAATGGAACACTCTGCATGTGGGTGTATTTAATTACCTGGCAGGTGTCCCTACTTCTAAAGTGCGAGAGTTATGGGTAAACAATGGCCTTTCTGTTAGAAATTCTACCCACACTTTTGTGTTTTATCCCTTTTATAGTTTGGTATTTTCCATCATTTGGAGAGCAATAATGATGATAATTAACTGTTTTGTGCTCTACTGTATGTTTCCCAAGTGCTTATAGCTTTCATTTGTAATACTTTGCCTCAACTAGTTCTAATGTTCTTACTTGAATTATTCTTATAATTGCATCTTCATAAAAATGATACGAATGGAAACTTAGCTTATTTTCTGGATTTGTAAATAGCTGATGTTAGAAAATTAGTGTGTTTAAAGTTCTGTGATATAGTCAATTAATTTCTTACATATGTTACAATGTATTGCTGATACATTTTTGGCAGATATGAACACTAGATAACACATCTTGTTTCACAAACCAAAGAAGATGGAAGTACAAGTTCTCTAAGGACTGTCCACCACCACATGATATTACTGGGTACCGGTGTTCTCTCCTTCATATGAAGCATGAAGAGGCTGTGCTGACATCGAGTATACTTACTGTGCTACTGTGTTACCCGCAAGGCCTTTCCTTGTGGCTCAGCTGGTAAAGAATTTGCCTGCAATGTGGGAGCCCTGGGTTTGATCCCTGGGTTGGGAAGATCCCCTGGAGAAGGGAAAGGCTATGCACTCCAGTGTTCTGGCCTGGAGAGTTCCAGCGACTATACAGTCCGTGGGGTTGCAAAGAGTTGGACATGACTGAGTGACTTTCACTTCATTTTAATCCCCCCCAGAGTTTAAAATGATTTTATTTATTTATAGGTAAGTATACTTTTTATGAAGCACAGTTGATTTTCAGTGTCACATTAGTTTCAGAAAATAAATTTGCACATATTCTTGTGCAATCTAATCCTATCTGTGAGATAGTGTCCTGAGAGAGTGCATGCGTTTTTCTGTGCATCTCAGATTTTGCTCAGCGCCATCAAAGCATCTGATACCTATTGTGGTTATGGATCAGCATCTCCTACTAACTTACCAGAAAGTTTGCTTATGTAAAGCACTTTGTCAGTGATGAGTCTAATGACTGAGGTTCCTGTTAAGCATCTTATGGGACTTCATTATACAGTACTTGAGTTGAATTTATAGTTTCCTTACAGAAGTATGTTATTGGTCTTTCTCCTCCTTGAAGGTCACTCCTTTCCATTCACCTTTCATCTAAAGAAGCTGCAGCATCAAGAAAGAGAAGGCAAGGTTTAGGTGATATGAACGAGTGTTAATATTTCATTGTTTCTACTTTAGCCCGTCTGTTTCTGTCAATTTAAAATGATGTGAATGCTAATTGGACTGGTTGGCTTGATGAGAGAATCTCGCATATTACAGAAACAAAGTCATTTTAGTAGATGTTTGAAAGAAAAAGGAAAGCTAATGTCATAATACATTATGTTCCATATGTTCAATTTAGGAAAACATATTTTGTGAGTTTCTTTGAATGGAATTATTTGTGCTACTCAACAACCTTTTCACTTTTTCTCTTCTGTTTCTAAGACGCCCTCCCCGCATTTAGATAGTAAAAGGACTAGTCAACATTTAGGAAAAAAACTAAAGAAATGCCAATGAAAATCAGTTGTAATTTAAATGATATGATTTTTTTTCTTTGAAAACATTAAATATTACATTAAGTTGATGGGCACATGTAGTTGTTAAGGCTTAACAGGCGAGTTTTGTGAAATGTTATTTATATCAAAATATGAGACAATTCAAAACAAAGTGTGTTACAAATAGATCTATTGTTGTTCAGTTGCTAAGTTGTATTTGACTCTTTGACCCCGTGGACTGCAACACGTCAGGCTTCCCTGTCCTTCACCATCTCCTGGAGGTTGCTCAAGTTCATGTCCATTGGGTTAGTGATGCCATCCAACTATCTCATTCTCTGTCTCCCCCTTCTCCTCCTGCCCTCAATGTTTCCCAGCATCAGGGTCTTTTATCAGATGGTTGGTTCTTTGGTTCAGATGGTTCTTTGCATCAGATGACCAAAGTATTGTAGTTTCAGCTCCAGCATCAGTCCTCCCAGTGAATATTCAGGGTTGATTTCCTTTAGGATTGACTGGTTTGATTTCCTTGCAGTCCAAGGGACTCTCAAGAGTCTTTTTCCGACACCACCGTTCAAAAGCATCAATTCTTCGGTGCTCAGCCTTCTTTATGGTCCAACTCTTGCATCCATGCATGACTACTGAAGCAACCATAGGATTGATTATGTGGACCTTTGTCAGCAAAGTGATGTTTCTGCTTTTTAATGCACTGTCTAGGTTTGTCATAGCTTTTCTTCAAAGGAGCAAGCATCTTTTAATTTCATGGCTGTAGTCACCATCCACAGTGATTTGGAACCCAAGAAAATAAAATCAGTCACTGTTTCCACTTTTTCCCTGTCTGTTTGCCATGAAATGATGGGACCAGAAACCCGTGATCTTAGTTTTTTGAATGTTGAGTTTTAAGCCAGCTTTTTCACTGTCCTCTGTCACCCTCATCATAAGGCTCTTTCTGCCACTAGAGTGGTATCATCTGCATATCTGAGATTGTTATTTCTCCCAGTAATCTTGATTCCAACTTGTAATTCATCCAGCCTGGCATTTCGTATAGTGTATTCTGAATATAATTTAAATAAGCAGGTTGACAGTATATAGCCCTGACATACTCCTTTCCCAATTTGGAACCAGTCTGTTGTTCCATGTCCAGTTCTAACTGTTGGTTCTTGTCCTGCATAAAGGTTTCTCAGGAGTCAGGTAAGGTGGTCTGGTATCCTCATTTCTTTAAGAATTTCCCACAGTTTGTTGTGATCCACACAGTCAAAGACTTTACTGTAGTCAATGAATCAAAAGTAGATGTTTTTCTGGAATTCTCTTGTTTTTTCTATGATCCAATAGATGTTGGCAATTTGATCTCTGATTCCTCTGCCTTTTCTAAATCCAGCTGGTTCAAATAGATCTAACTTACTCTAATTAAGGACGATCCACATAAAATCTTTCAAAAGTAGAATTCCATGACTTCTTCCAGTGGCCTTGTAGAAGGAAATAAAGATCTGTATCGCATACAGGTCTAATTAATGGAAGATCCATGGAGTTTCAAGTTTCAGAATGGCTTCATTGACTTGTGGAAGTAAAGATACTGCATAGAAATAGTCTATGAAATGAGAGTATGTCTAGTTCCTTCCCTGTGAAGGGCCAGAAGTTTACAGAATCCGCCTACACCCTCCCAGGTTGTCATGCTCTGTGTCTTTGAGGAGTTCTGCGTATAAAGGTCAAGTCACTTCTTGCTGTTGTCTTTCCACCGACTCTGAATGTTAGCCTCACTCTTGTCCTAAATGCCGATGAGGGTGTAATATCTACACTCTTGTGTAGTAACCTGGTGTGTCACTCTTTGTTCAGCTTTAGGAGAAGTATGTAATAAATAATGGCTAAAGAAGCTTCCTTATGCAACTCCTTCTTAATTTACCAATAAACCAGTTTAATGATTTTAAAACACACTATATTAAGGTACAGTGTTACACCAGCTGCGTTCATTTATGCTTTTTCTTGTGTGTGTATGTGACTATGCTGTAGGACCTTAGTTCCTCCACCAGGGATCATACCTGGGCCCTGGCAGTGAAAGTACTGAGCTGTAACCACCAGACCACCAGAGAATCCCCCATTTATGCTATTTTTGTGGTTGAGTATATTCATCTTACCTTCTGCTCTATCACCCTCATCTAATACCTCTCCTTCAATTATTTTGCCTGAAAACTTTTTAAAAAAACAAATTCTTGCCTTTTTCGTGGCGCTGACCCAAAGAAATACAGTGTATGTTTGGAAGGCAGAATTAAACTGCCCTGATTGTCTGTTATATTTGTTGTTTGTTTTTCAGTCGCCAAGTTGTGTCCAACTCTTAAGTGACCCCATGGACTGCAGCATGCCAGGCTTCCTTGTCCCTCACCATTTCCCGGAGTTTCCCCAAGTTCATGTCCATTGGATCGGTGGTGCTGTGCAAACCCTCATCCTCTGGTGCCCTCTTCTTCTTCTGCCCTCAATCTTTCCCAGTATCATGAGTTAGGTGACCAGAGTATAGGAGCTTCAGCTTCTGCATCAGTCCTTCCAAAGAGTATTCAGGGTTGTTTTCCTTTAAGATTGACTGGTTTGATCTCCTTGCTGTCCAAGGGACTCTCAAGAGTATTCTCCAGCACCACAGTTCAAAAGCATCAATTCTTTGGTGCTCTGCCTTCTTTATGGTCCAACTCTTACATCCATACGTGACTACAGGAAAGACCATAGCCTGGATTATATGTATCTTTGAAGATTATGTTACATTGGGGAGCACCAATAAACTCTTCTCCCAGTATTTACACCTTGTAGCGGGCCCTTCCCTCTGAATGTGGGTTTGGTCAGAGATGTTAACTAACAGCGTCAGCCAAAGTGGTACTGTAAGTTCCAGATATAAGCTTTAGGAAGTCCCAGTAATTACCTCTAAGAAGTCCAGTGACTCTAATGGAGATGGCATGTGGATGGAGAGAGGCCATAGAAGTTACCCTACAGGAGAGAGAGAGGCCTGGCTTTTCCAATGTCCTAGCTGGTCCGTGCCAGTTCAGTGCAGCCTGCTGTGATGACTGGCAAGATGAGCTGAAGAGTTGCCCAATTGAGCCCAGCCTAGACTGCAGCATTGTGAGCAAGTAAAGTAATTGTTTCTCTAAGCCACTAAGCTTTAGGGTGGTTTACTATGCAGCAATAGATAGATGAATAAGATGAAAACACCCCAACATTAAAAAATGTATCATAATGACTACTTAGTAATAGTTCATATTTACATACTAGAACACTGAAATATAAGTTATTGCTTATCAGCTTTTTTCTTTTTTAGAGTTTATTTTTATTTTTTTGTTTCCTGTTTGTTGTGACTTTATTTTTTTTTCTATTTATTTTTATTAGTTGGAGGCTAATTACTTTACAATATTGTAGTGGTTTTTGCCATACATTGACATGAATCAGCCATGGATTTACATGTGTTCCCCATCCCGATCCCCCTCCCGCCTCCCTCCCCATCCCATCCCTCTGGGTCTTCCCAGTGCACCAGCCCTGAGCACTTGTCTCATGCATCCAACCTGGGCTAGTGATCTATTTCACCCTTGATAGCATACCTGTTTTAATGCTGTTCTCTCAGAACATCCCACCCTCACCTTCTCCCACAGAGTCCAAAAGTCTGTTCTGTACATCTGTGTCTCTTTTTCTGTTTTGCATATAGGGTTATCATTACCATCTTTTAAAATTCCATATACATGTGTTAGTATACTGTATTGGTCTTTATCTTTCTGGCTTCCTTCACTCTGTATAATGGGCTCAGGTTTTATCCATCTCATTAGAACTGATTCAAATGAATTCTTTTTAATGGCTGAGTAATATTCCATGGTGTATATGTACCACAGCTTCCTTATCCATTCGTCTGCTGATGGGCATCTAGGTTGCTTCCATGTCCTGGCTATTATAAACAGTGCTGTGATGAACATTGGGGTCCACGTGTCTCTTTCAGATCTGGTTTCCTTGGTGTGTATCCCCAGCAGTGGGATTGCTGGGTCATATGGCAGTTCTATTTCCAGTTTTTTAAGGAATCTCCACACTGTTCTCCATAGCGGCTGTACTAGTTTGCATTCCCACCAACAGTGTAAGAGGGTTCCCTTTTCTCCACACCCTCTCCAGCATTTATTGCTTGTAGACTTTTGGATAGCAGCCATTCTGACTGGCGTGTAATGGTACCTCATTGTGGTTTTGATTTGTATTTCTCTGATAATGAGTGATGTTGAGCATCTTTTCATGGGCATCTTTTCATCTGTATGTCTTCTTTGGGGAAATGTCTGTTTAGATCTTTGGCCTATTTTTTGATTGGGTCATTTATTTTTCTGAAATTGAGCTGCAGGAGTTGTTTGTATATTTTTGAAATTAATCCTTTGTCTGTTTCTTCATTTGCTATTATTTTCTCCCAATCTGAGGGCTGTCTTTTCACCTTACTTGTAGTTTCCTTTGTTGTGCAAAAGCTTTTAAAGTTTCATTAGGTCCCATTTGTTTATTTTTGCTTTTATTTCCAATATTCTGGGAGGTGGGTCATAGAGGATCCTGCTGTGATTTATGTCAGAGAGTGTTTTGCCTATGTTCTCCTCTAGGAGTTTTATAGAGTTTATTTTTATTGTACAGTCTTGGTACTGTTGGGCTATTTTATATGTGTATTACTTACTTTTTTTAAATTTATTTTTAATTGAAGGATAATTGCTCTGTAATGTTGTGTTGATTTCTGCTGTATAGCAGTGTGAATCAGCTGTAAGAACATAAAACCTCTTTCCCGGGTGCTTGTTGTTGTTCAGTTGCTGTGTCATGTCCACCTCTTTTGACCCTCTGCTCTGCAGCGCGCCAGGCTTCCCTGGCCTTCTCTATCTCCTGGAGCCTGCTCAGATTCATGTGCGTTGAGTCCATCATGTCCATTGATATATAAGTTTATCGCTGTACTATGTGCTGTTTACAAATGCATTTACATCAAGAAGGAAAGAATAAAATAGCCATTGGAGAGCTTTGAATGCCACTCAGTGGTGTTATTAGATACAAGCCTTAGAAAGTACTGATGACTTTGAAGATTCTGACTTCAATTTAGACCACAAAGTTGGAAGAGAAATGTAAGCAAGACATTAAAAATATTATTTTTTGATGAGATGCATTAAGTTCCTTTTCCTCTCAGAATTCTTTTTCTTTTTCAACTGATGTTTCAAGGTAAATACCTGGGTAGGTTGACTGATTACAAATGTTTTCACTCAAGCACACGAGCTTCTAAATCTGTCTGTGAGCAGTTTTCTGTAAGCTTAGAAAATAGTTTTTCCACAAAGTATACAACTCCTGAGCAAGCTTTTGTTCTGTGGACAGATCTGATTCATCAAGAAACATCAAGATAATTGTCACGATTTAAATTTTTAAAAGAAACCAAGAAGCCCTTGGCTCAAGTATAAAACTTTCTGTTGCTTTCTTGGCATGACGCCTTGAGTTGAATATTTGTGCTGTATGTTTTTTTTGTTTTGTTTTGTATTTTTGCCCCTGGGACAGGAAACTGCAGAACAAAATATATTCATTTTGGTAACCAGTCCTGGTCCTTTGGTGACTCACTATTCTTGAGTGATTAGTGCAGAAAGAAGAGGCTGACACTTGAATGCTGCTCCCTAGTGGATATAGATGATGAGCCAAGATCTCATTCTTTCATCACAGATATTTTGTAAAGCTGGGAATCACTATTTTGACACAAGAAGGACAACATTCACATGAAAGCCCTCTTCTGTTTTGTAACTTTTTTCTTTCTGATATAATATGCTCCATTTTAATTAAAATTCTTAATGGGCTTTGACAGTGTACATTTGAATACACCAGTGTTCCCTCCCTCTTGGCATTCATCTCTGTGATCATGTAAAAGTAATTTTATAGAGAAGCATTTTCTTTCAAAATTGTAAGCTTCTAGAAAGTGGAATCATGTCTTACTTGCTCAAGAGTATAAGATCTGAAATCTAGGATTGATCTGAGCATTTCTAAGTCTACACTCAAGTTGTTTTTTGAATTAATGAATTTAGCTTTTTAGTCAACATTTCCCACACTGCCCCCACATCCCCCGCCTCCCTGCCTGCCACCCCAACGACCAGCTAGGAGTTACTGGTCTAGGTAGAAGGCTAACAATTCCAGATGGGCAGCTTATGTTGAAGCAGTCACATTTTCGTACTTCTTTCTCATTGGATAGTCACTGATTTTTTTTTTCTCCCCCAGTTTCATAAAGCATTGATAATAATTTTTAATTCAAGTATGTGTAATGTTCTGAGACTTTTCACCTTACAGTTTCTAATGCTTACAAGATATTCTTTGGAGTTAGGATTAAAAATATTGGCATTGTTGATTTTCTTATAATTCCTTGTTGAAAACCTGTGTAACCAGGGATTTATGTGGAATGTTAAGAATGTTTCGATGTTTCTGGAATTACTGATTTGGAAAGTGCTTGAGTAACAAAGATGCTTTAGAAAAGTTTTTGTAGCCCTATAATTATATGATAAAAATTTTAGGTTCTTGGGAACTTTACTAACAATTAATTTTGTTAATTGTTTGTGTTTAAAATTTCCCCTCACCTAAAAGAATATAAAGAAAATTTGTTTTTCATTTTACCTTTTTGCCCAGAATATGTCATACTCTATTTTATTCATTTTTAAAAAATTTAAGTAATACATATTGAGCACTTATTTTATGCCAGATACCTCTTAAGTCCTTGAGGTACAACAGTGAACAAGAAGACCAAGATCCTCCCTCTGGGGATGTCTGCCTTGCTGTAGAGAAAAGCGGACAAACAATGACGATAACAGCAAAAAGGAGATGTTATAGTGGGTATAAGGTGATGCGTGCAGTGGAAGCTTTAAAGCAGGGTAGTGGGAATCGAGGAGAAGGGGTTATAATTTTAAATAAGCTGAGCCAGCCTCTTTAAGAAGGTGATTTTTTTTAAGCAAAGCTGGAGGAGGTGAGGGAGTCAGGAAGATGCAGGCCCGGAGAGGTTTCCTGAAGTAGGAAGGATAGGGATGGAAGGATAGGGATGGAAGGATAGGGGTGGAAGGGCCAGCGCAGGGTACAGGCTGCTGCTGCTTCTGAGCAATACTTGGATGGTTCAGCTTGGTCCAGATTGCTGCTAGGTAATGCTAGCGCTTATGAACCTTATTGGAAATGATCATTTTATTATCCTATTATCAAATAAAACAACACCAAAAGAAGAAATTACTAGAATAGAATCATGTAATAAGTTATGACCTTCAAACCTCTTTTCTCCTTGTGGTTTTGAGGCCCTGTGTAAATCACACAATGCCTTAGTGACAGATAACTGTGGTTCTGGAATTCTTGATCAGACCCCAGAGGCCTTTTAGATGTTTAGGGTTCAACAGTATTGACCTTATATTCAAGGTTGGAAACCATATAAATCAGATAATTAGAATGAAGGGAGTGGAAATATGTAAAATTCCTTACGTCTTTGCCTATGTATAGTTAAGTACTCTGCAGATATTAATTGAATCTAGGATCAGAATTTTAACTAGGTGTTGAATTTTAATGTTTATATGCCTATATAGAAAACACATGGCAGTTTTAAAACATTTATTTATTTATGGCTGTGCTGGGTTTTTGTGGCCACTCGGGCTTTTCTCTGGTTGCAGAGAGCAGGGACTACTCTCTAGATGCGGAGCGCAGGCTTCTCATTGTGGTAGCTTCTTGCAGAGCATGGGCTCTGGGAGCTTCAGCAGTGTGGTTCTCAGGCTCTGGAGCACAGGCTTAACAGTGGAGGCACATGGCCTTAGTTGCTCCGTGGCAAGTGGGATCTTCCTGGAACAGGGATCGAACCCAAGTCTTCTGGATTGGCAGGCAGATTCTTTACCACTGAGCTACCAGGGAAGCCCAATTTTTGTTTAAAAAATAATAATTTTTTTTTCTCATCTTTATTTTATATACCACCTTATTCCTTCTCTTATAGTCTTTGCTCCTCCAAATCAAAATCAGATTTTTAATTAATAACAGTAATAACAATACAGCAATGCCCGTGTCTCCCTTTTAAAAACATTGATTTATTTGTATATTACACATTTTCAGCTTTCTGGTTCAGATGGATTTTTAACCCAACCACCTGGCATTTTAAAAGATACTGCTTCTTATTGACTATTACAATATAAAAATAAGTACTTTCAAGAAAATTTTTGCTGTCTTCTTGTTCTGACTTCAGTTGTTAAATGATGAATACATATAAACTTGAAAAATAAGTTTTATCTCTTATAAGTGTAAGTGATTCTGTTAAAATGGTACCTAATTATACCATAATTTTTACTTCTTACTTTTTATTTTGATATTGTTTAGGGCCTACTGTGTGCCAGGGGTTGACTAGGTCCCAACACAGACACAGCTTCATCTTACATACTTGTGTTTTTAAACATACGTAAATGAGTGTGAGTTTGAATATTGGCCCTACCAGTTTTAAAGATATGCCCTCATTCCAATTAATTACTTAATTCTGTGAGATTCAATTTTCCCATTTATAAAAAATGGAATTAATGATACCTTCAGTATTATGGGGAATGAAGATGATGCCTGCAGAATGTCTAACCTGGTACTTGACATGCAGTAGACCTCAGTAAATGGTAACTGCTGTTAATTAAAAAAAAAAAAAAAAAACAGCGTCTCATTTATTAGCTGTTTTGGCTTCATTTGCTTTCATCTCGACACGTCTTCTGCCTAATGTGTTAAGCTTGCCTTTCCTTTCTCTGCTTGTCAGCCTTTTGAAAATAACCACCTAAGTGTCTGATGAGTACGTTTATGAAGCAGATCCAGTATTTAAAAGAATCTTAGCATAAAATACTTGAGAATGATTACCCTTTAATTATAGTGTCTTTCTTTGAACTCCTGAGTTTCCTTTTTATTATTTTCCCCTTGCAGGCCCACAGCCCTTATCTCCTTGTGCTTGGCCTCCTGGATTCTTCCCACTAATTACTGCCTGTTCTCCTCTCCCGCCACTCTCTTCTACACTATGCACTGTTGCTAGAATAAATTTCTTAAAGCATCCCCATACCCCTTCTTTTATTTTTTTAAAACGTTTACCTTGGCTCTTTGTTACCACGTTGGAAGTTCTTTGCCTAAACTTCATGGTTCACCAACATCTGAAACCCTCTCACTTCCTTATTCAGTTTAACTTTCCATGATTCCTAAAGCCAGTCAGTGCAGACCGTGCACAGCCCTCTGTATTTTGTCTCCGTTCCTTTGTCGTTCATGCGCTAAGTCATGTCCTACTCTTTGCAACCCCAGGGACTGCAGCATCCGCGTTTCCCTATTCCTTACTATCTTCCCGAGTTCACTCACTTCCTTACCTGCAGCTTTTTGTGTATCTTGTTCTTTCTGCTCACATTCTTCTTCCTCATCTTCTCTACCTCAAGTCAAACCCATTTTGTAAGGATGTATTCAAATTCTACATTCCCTTCAAATGTCTCTTCCTGACTCTGATCTCGGCGATTAAAAAAAAAAATCATGCATGACATAGTAAAACGTTAGAGAATGTATTTTGTAACGTACTGACTGCTCATTTTAGTCTTATATCTTGAGCAGAGATATGCATTCTTTGTAGAGTTGGCCTCTTTCACTAAATGTAAAATCTTTCAGATTTACCTGTGCTGCCGTATGTGCCAGCGCTCGTTCCTTCTTTTTGCTGAGTAGTATCCCAGTGTTTGAACATACCTAAGTATAATTATCCATTTTCCTGTTGAGGAACATTTGGATTACTTCCAGTTTGGAGAACTGGGTTTGATCCCTGGGTCAGGAAGATCCCCAGAGAAGGGAATGGCTCCCCACGCCAGTATTCTTGCCTGGAGAATTCCATGGACAGAGAAGCCTGGCGAGGTATAGTCCATGGGGTTGCAAAGAGTTGGGCATAACTGAGCGACTAACACTGGACTATTATGAATGAAGCTGCGAATATTTGTATATCAGTCTTTGAGTGGAAGTTGTTTCATTTCTCTTGAGTAAATACCTCTGAGTGGGATTGCTTGGTCAAAGAATTAGTGAAAGCTTAACTTTGTAAGAAACTACCACATATTTTTCCTGAAGTAGTTGGAATATATGAGAATTCTAGTTGCTGTCCAGCCCCGCTGCTGTCTTTCTTTTCAATTTAACCTTTTTTTTTTTTATTGTGTATGAAGATATATTCTCATTGTTGTTTGAATTTTCACTTCCTTGAGATTGACTATGTTTTTGTCTACTTATTGGCCATTTATATATGTCCTTTCAGGTAAAACCTGTCCAGGACTTCTGCCTATTTTTGTTGGGTTGTTTGTCTTTTGATTATTGTGTGGTAATTTGTCATGTATTCTGGTTATAAGCCTTTTTTCAGCTCTGTGGTTAGGGATGTTATCTTGCCTTTTTTTTTCTTAGCAACTCAGAGGCAACAATTCTAGAAAACTGGTGCTTTAGACATTTTGTCTTCACAGAGCTGTGTGAATGGGAGGGCTAGAGGGCAGGCAGCTAGAAGGAACTTCTATCTTATGTTTTCTCTTTCTAGAAGAAGAAATATGTTTTTCTTAAGTAGTTGAGCTTTCTTTCCTAGAAAAGCCTTGCCTATGACCTCGCAGAAGACTTCTATGTATTGTTAACAAGAACTGGGTTACTTGGCTTCAAAGGAATAAGTAGCTAGAATTTAAAAACTGGTTTCTCTATAAGGATCAGAAGGGTGTATACTTTGATATTTCAAGCAGTTGAGTAAAATTTATTATGTGGCTATTATTTTGTGTGAGTGAAATATACTTAACCAAGATTCTCAAGTTTTATCCTGAAGATAGTTTCAGGTAATATCCTGAATTGCTCCCTGGAGAAGATGGAGAGGAGAAATAATTTGACAGTCTCCAGATGGCCATTAAAAAGTACTAAATTTCCTTTAAGTTCCTAATTATAAACTATGCATTTTGTTGTATTTCCTCTCCAGACAAACCAAGTAATCCTGATGTGAGTATGACTCTGCTGTAACCCAGATTTAACTTTATTAAAACAGATGGTACAAAAGGAGAAGAAAAGTCTTTTACCATCCCCTATGGGCAAAGCTCAAACTTATTTATCCTCATCCAAAGCAGTTTCTCTCTGTTTTGGCCTGACTTCTGGGAGCCCAGAACTCTTAAAAGATGTTTTCTTGAAAATAGTGAGCTCTTTTCTTGTCTGTCCCAGTGTTCTTGGCTGAGCTTCCCATATTCTGGCTGCTTTTTACTCATTAATATTCAGCCTGATCCATAGTGACTGAGAAGGCAGCAAAAGGCTGGAAACTAGTGCAGTGAAAGATCCTACCAGGGCTTTCTGAGGAAAGATGCAAATGTCCCCAGGAATAGTGTACCCAAGTTTCATTTTCTTAAGTCAGTTCAATGCTTAAGGCTTTCAACCCATTTAAATAGGAAGTTTTTTTTTCCTTTTTCTTTTGATGTGAATTCAACTAGGATTTAGCTTTTCTGCCTCCTTTACAGTAAATATACTTGTTGAGAATAAAATAATGAATCAGATTAAGATAAACATAATGCATTTCTTAGCTCAGGGATACTTACCCTGATTGACAAATATTAAATTGTTTAAGAATTACTGTCCGCCATGTGGCTGAGATGACATTGATTGTAAAAGTGGAAACTGTGTAACTTCAGAATTAGTTGTTTCCTTTTCAGCATACTGAAAAACACATTTAGCTCTTCATCCAAGGATACAATTATTTCTTATAAGATGGCTTTGAAAAGAGTAATCTCCATATATAATTTCCAAGTTTTACACTGTAGAATCTTCTAATAGAAATTTTGGTTTTTTTCTTCATGAGAAAGTGATTGTGTTCTGTTCAAGAAAATACATAATTAAAGAGTGTGATCATTATATTTTTAGACTGTACTACTTTTTTATGAAGCCTATTTTCATAGAAATCAGTTTCTAAATCTTGTTTGCTTATGAAGGTTTGAGGCTTCCTGTAAGTTTAGAAGGAAATCCTATTATCACAAGTGCTTTTATAATATAGTTTAGGTAAATTTTGTTACCAGAAATGCCTCCACAACTAAATTTGTGTACTAAAATTTTTTTTTTTAATTCAGTATAATATTGATATAAAAATTACTGGTCAGCAAACAAATTTGGTACTTTTAAGTAATAGTGGGATTTGGCCTTCTTTGAAATAGTGATGACTGTTCCTTGCTACCCCATCTATTGTCCACACTGTAGTTGCTTCTGGGCAGGGCTGATGTGTTGGAGGTAGAAACCATTACCTCCCCCTTGGACACTAACTTCAGTCAGTGTTATGAACAGAATATTCTTATCTGTACAAGCAATAGAGCTTCTCAAGATGATTTCAGTATTGAACATGCTTTTTGTTTTTGAAGTTGCAGCCATGGAGGAAGACTGTTGTTTTACAATCAGAATTCTGATAGTTCCTCTCTGAGGCTGATATGGTGTGACTGGAAGTGGTTGAGCTCCATAATGACATGTCTGATGTTTTCTTTTCAAACCTGTAGTGTCAAATAAAAATGCTTTTTCTTTGGCATCCATTTATCCCATAAATGTTTACTTGTTTAGTTGCTAAGCTGTGTCCGACCAGCTCTTTGCAGCCCCATGGACTGCAGCAGGCCAGGCTTCCATGTCCTTCACTATCTGCCAGAGTTTGCTCACACTCATGTCCTTGAATTCTGTGATACCATCCACCAGCTCATCCTCTGTCACCCACTTCTCCTCCTGCCCTTGGTCTTTTCCAGTGAGCCGGCTCTTCGCATCAGATGGGCAAAGTATTGGAGCTTCAGTCCTTCCAATGAACATTCAAGACTGATTTCTTTTAGGATGGACTGGTTTGATCTCTTTGCTGTTTAAGGGACTCTCAAGAATCTTCTCTAGCACCACAGTTCAAAAGCATCAATTCTTTGATGCTCAGCCTTCTTTATGCTCCAATTCTCACATCCATACATGACCACTGGAAAAACCATAGCTTTGACTACGTAGACGTTTGTTGGCAAAGTAATGTCTCTGCTTTTTAATACGTTGTCTAGGTTTGTCATAGCCTTTCTTCCAAGGATCAAGCATCTTTTAATTTTGTGGCTGCAGTCACCATCTGCAGTGAGTTTGGAACCCAAGAAAATAAAATCTGTCACTGTTTCCACTTTTTCTTCATCTATTTGCCATGAAGTGATTATGTAATTGTGTAAATATTTACTAAACACTCAATTACTGTATGTAATTGAGTAATTGAGTTTTTGCGCTAGCAGTTTCTGTTAATCATTGGGGCTTCAAATGCTTGTTAGTCTTGGCCAATGGCTACTGTGGGAAAAGATTGGAGGAGCATGCTTTCATTACATAGAAATAAATAATTTTAATGTAAATAATTCAAAATGTTTTAAAATATTTCAAAGTAATCTAGGATCAGTGTTTTGAGTTATCTAGTGAATGATTCTTTTGGGGATACTCAGGGTAAATTAAAATATTGACATAGGGGAATTAACCTAACTAGTGTAAGGTGTAATGTTACAAAGTATGAAGATAAAGCTCTAAGTCATTGACTCCATAGACCAAATTGACCTTGCTGTTCATGTTGCCAAATAGTATAATCCTTTCCTAGATGTACATATTGAATATGAGGATAGGAAATTAATAGACTTTGATCACAATGAGTGATTGTCTAGATGTACAAATTGTGTGTATGTATGTGTGTGTTTGTCCATATTATGTTGATAAAATATTTGAATAACTTATAGAACTCATATAAATGAATTTCTTATATGTACTATGTTACAGATATATTCTGATGAGTATTATGAACATTAAGATTTTCTTCTCTGGGAAATGCAAATCAAAACCTCAATGAGGTTCCATTACACGCCAGTCAGAATGACTGCTATCCAAAAGTCTACAAGCAATAAATGCTGGAGAGATTGTGGAGAAAAGGGAACCCTCTTACACTGTTGGTGGGAATGAAAACTAGTACAGCCACTATGAAGAACAGTGTGGAGATTCCTTAAAAAACTGGAAATAGAACTGCCACATGACCCAGCAATCCCACTTCTGGGCATACACACCAAGGAAACCAGAGCTGAAAGAGACACGTGCACCCCAATGTTCATCGCAGCACTGTTTATAATAGCCAGGACATGGAAGCAACCTAGATGCCCATCAGCAGACGAATGGATAAGGAAGCTGTGGTACATATACACCATGGAATACTACTCAGCCATTAAAAAGAATTCATTTGAATCAGTTCTAATGAGATGGATGAAACGGGAGCCCATTATACAGAGTGAAGTAAGCCAGAAAGATAGAGACCAATACAGTATACTAATGCATATATATGGAATTTAAAAAGATGATAATGATAACCCTATATGCAAAACAGAAAAAGAGACACAGATGTACAGAACAGACTTTTGGACTCTGTGGGAGAAGGCAAGGGTGGGATGTTCTGAGAGAACAACATTAAAACAAATATACTATCAAGGGTGAAATAGATCACCAGCCCAGGTTGGATGCATGAGATAAGTGCTCAGGGCTGGTGCACTGGGAAGACCCAGAGGGATGGGATGGGGAGGGAGGCGGGAGGGGGGATCGGGATGGGGAACACATGTAAATCCATGGCTGATTCATGTCAATGTATGGCAAAAACCACTACAATATTGTAAAGTAATTAGCCTCCAACTAATAAAAATAAATGGAAAAACAAACAAAAAACCAAAAAACAAAGAACAAAAAAAGATTTTCTTCTCTGAATGACGAGCTCATTCAATTTATAAATATATATGTGTGTGGGTGTATATATAGTGTATTTGTGTGTATGTATGTACGTGAGAGATGTTCTGGCCTGATAAAATCAAATAATAGTCAAACCACCACCATATCGTAATCTAAGATGGCATACAGTGGGCTATGTTGTTATAACTTATAAGTTATAACCTTATTAGTTTTTGTATCTCTTGTGTAAAGAACCCAGAGAAACCAAACAGGGGAACTGCTATTCTAGATCTAGTGTTTAGGTACAAAGGAGAATAGATTCAGGAACTTTCTGTATGGTAAAATTTGTTGGTGTTCATCAACTCAGCTTTTGTATATGTGTAAAATATAGAGTAAAAGGAAGATAATGTCCTGGATTGTATTGATCTACAGAACTGACAAACTGCATAGGGAGCAGTTTGGGGACTGAATATTCTAGATGTCTAATTTTATGGTCCTATTCTTTTTGGGAACAGGTTTGGCATTAGGTTGGTATTTTTGCATCAAGAAATGTTGAGTAGAGAAGGCTTTCCCATCAATATTTCATTTATCATAATACTGCCCTTAGAAGGGAAAGAATAGCAAGTGTTCCACATTCCTCTATGGGGAAAGTTTAAAAAATAAATTTCACATGATTTTAGGTATTTTATATATGTGTGTGTCTGTGCAGCATAAATTTTGATATTCAGAAATATGCTGATGACTCGAGTAAGAATGTGTATATGATATACAATAATGTTTTGTTTAGTCTTAATTATTAAGTGAGATAGTCACATAAAAATGCTTGTTGATTAGATAAGCAATACTTGCTAATGCTGAAAAATTAGAAAGTTCAGCAACCTGCCATGTGGAGTTGGTATATGCTGCTACATTTTGACTTTTTTCTAATATTAATTTAGATCCTAAAGTGTAGCTGAGATTTAAATGTGCATATGCACTCATGTATAGACTATTATATTTTGATGTTCTGTTTTTTCATCTACTATTATGAAAATTTCCTCATTTTTGGATTGTAATTTTTAATGAAAACAGAATATTCCATCCCATGTATATACCATAATTCAGCCATTTCCCTCTTTTTCAGCATTTAGGTTTTCTAATTTATGTTTTTACTATTAACTTACTATAATTTGTCATAATCCCTAACAGGCTCAGTTGCTTGATTCTTTGATAAGAGTATTTTTGTCATGTCTAATATTATAGTTTATACATGAAATATGCATATGACTCATTATTTAAGATGAATATATACACACACAAATACTATTGCTTTTTTTTAAAATTCTGACATTATTCAGAAAGAAATGCTACCTTGAGTAGCATGAAGACTGATTAGGAAGAGTAGAATGAAGACTGATTAGGAAGTGTTTTTACACTGTTACATTTAATTATTTTACTTTTTTGTGTAGCCTTAGATGTGATCAGTGTCATCTTTTTCATAGAAGAGAAGAAAGCTATATAAATATCTAAACAAGTTGCTGAAAGTAAAACTGAGAGTATTGGATAAGGAGAGTATTGAGGATGTAAGTTTCATAATAAGAATATAGCAATAGGAAATTATGTCTGATAACCTGGGAACTGGGGGAGTGTGTCCTTCGTGTTTTCATTCCACTATTTAGAAATTCTTTAACTTGATGGAAGCATAAATTTGATTTGAATATTGAAATTGTGTGCCAGTTAGTGAATTAATAACACAAGGTCTTTAATGCAACATTCGATTCATATGTTGAAGTCGGCCCTGTTTTAAATTTTCTGGCAGGAGCAAGCTGCTGTTTTATTCTTGTCTTTATTTCTCCATCCAAAATCATCCCTTAGGATGACTGTGGGGGGATTGCTTTCAGGATCTTCAAGGAGACCAAAATCCTTGGATGCTCAGGTCCCTTATAGAAAGTGCTTGTAGTAGTCACATATAACCTATGCACATCCACATTTTAAATCATCTCTGAATTACTTCTACTGCCTCATACAGTGTAAATGCCATGTAAGTAGTTGCCAGGGTGGCAAATTCAAGATAGTTTTTTGGAACTTTTTGGAATTTTTTCACCTGAATATTTCTGGTTGGTTGTCATGTATGAATGTGAGAGTTGGACTGTGAAGAAAACTGAGTGCCGAAGAATTGATGCTTTTGAACTGTGGTGTTGGAGAAGACTCTTGAGAGTTCCTTGGACTGCAAGGAGATCCAACCAGTCCATCCTAAAGGAGATCAGTCCTGGGTGTTCATTTGAAATACTGATGCTGAAGCTGAAACTCCAATACTTTGGCCACCTCATGCAAAGAGCTGACTCATTGGAAAAGATACTGATGCTGGGAGGGATTGGGGGCAGGAGAAGGGGACGACAGAGGATGAGATGGCTGGATGGCATCACTGACTCGATAGACATGAGTTTGAGTAAACTCTGGAATTTGGTGATGGACAGGGAGGCCTGGCGTGCTGCGGTTCATGGGGTTGCAAAGAGTCAGACACGACTGAGTGACTGAACTGAACTGAACTGAATCCTTGCATGTGGATCCTCAGGATAGAAAGGGTCAGTTGTATAAACTGTATTATTGTTTTTAAACCTCTTACATCTCAAATTATTTATTTAAAAATAGTTAGGACATGATCACTGTGTGATAATTTTTAAAGTCAGCTCCTCGCACCACCCCGGCCTGTATCACTAGTGCATAAGAATTCAGTTGATCTTTGTGAATTTTTTTCTCTCTCAGGTAACCTTGCTGCTTGTCATTCTAGGGGCCAGCAACGTACAAATCTAGAGAGGGAAATTGAGATAATGGGCTAAGAAGGGCCAGGAAAATCCCAAATAGTTCTACAGGGCCAGAGAGGGATTGTTTATGACAGAGACTCAGTTTGCAAGGAGTGAAGGCTAAGAGACAGAGCCAGGAGCAGGGACGCTACACTTCTCTTCTCTTCTGCTACACACCGACACACAGACACACTGACACACACAGACAGACACAGACACACACACAGACACACACAGAGACACACACAGAGACACACACAGACACACACACACACACACAGACACATAGACACACACAGACACACACAGACACACACACAGACACACACAGAGACACACACAGAGACACACACAGACACACACACACACACACTCTGGTGTACTCAGTACCTGGCCACCCCTCTTCCCCCCAGGCCTGTCAAATGCACTAGGGAAACGAGGAGTATTTTCCTTATGAGATTCCTCCCTGCTGGGATCATAGAGAAGAGATGCTGATACTGAAACCCCAATGAACAGCTTATTGCAAAAAAGGACCCAGTTTACTGGCTTAACGTGCCCTCAGTCCCAAGGGCACTTCACAGGTATGTCTGGTATGTCTGGTGATAGAGCAGAATTTATAGACTATAGAATCAGCCCATCTAAGGACATCAACTCTGAGAAAATGACAGTTGCTGTTTTGGGATTTTTGCCTTAAGAGGCAAGAGATTCTTGCATTAACACCCAACCTAAAAGAGTTAGTTCTAAGAGTTGAATAACAGTCTTTAAATTAAGTGGACCGACCAGGCAGGGCTGGATGCTTGTTTCCAGATGTTTCTTTCCCAGATCAGCATTAATTTGTTGGCTAAGAAGGTACATGGAATGATTTGGACACCTCAGAGCCAGGGGTCATTTGATCACTTAAAACCAGACTGTCTGGAGACAGCCTTCTGTCTGTTCTTGATTCTAACAATGGATTGTTGTAGCCTCTAGTGCCTTCGTGTAGGGTCACGAAGCTGACTGATGCTGAAGGCAGGAGAGAAACACCCCTCAACAGTAATTTTCCACAGAGAAATGCTGGGATAAGGAAACATTTATTCATCAGGCATTTTTGAGCTTACCCTGTATTCATGGCACTGTCTTACTCTTGTAGAGTCCAAAAAGAGGAAGAAAAGGACTCCTGCAGAGATACAGAGCACCTATGTACTGAGGGGTGAGGGGTGATTGTTGAAACTTGAAGTGTGAAATAGACATGAACTCTGGAAAAGCAATGTCTGGACATAATCAGGACACATGTTTACCTGGAATTTTATTTAGAGAGTTAACGGTTTGTTTTTCTGGTCATTTATCCCATGCTTCCCTGACAGAACTTGAGGAGAACCTGTAATTCAAAGTAGTAGAGATAGGTACAGATATTTAAGAAATTTGGTGCTCATGAGGGATTTTTCCAAGGATCCATTAAAGTTTTTGCCGATACCCCTTCTGCTGTCACTTAGGACCTTTGGAAATATTAAAGTTCATTCGTATGGGGAAGAAATGTTAGAGGGGGTTCGATTGTGTTTAATCCAGGTGGAAGAAATGTGAGAAGGGGCAGAGGCGAGCCTTACTGATCTGAGTGTCATAAGTACAGGGTTTCTGAACGATATGAATTGCCCACTCAGGCTAAATGGGGCATCTGTTGTTCTGCTTTGACATTACATAATTTCCCCAGGTAATCTCAATTCATCCATTCTGTTTTCTGTGCTTGGGGGAATTGCTCTCAACCTTCTAACTCCAGACTCACACATGCAACTTCAACAACCTGAGTCAGCTTGTGAACACTTCTTCTCTTTTGCATTCTTTGTCTCCCCGTGATTTCAGAGCCTCACTTCTCTGGGTGTGCCCGCCGACCAGCAGCGTCCGTGTCACCTGGCCTGTTGGAAATGCCGAGGCTCCAGCCCCCATCCAGACCTACTGAGTCTGAACCTGCATCTTGACAAGCTGTCCAGGCAGTTCTGCGCACAGCAAGTCTGAGACATGCTTTCTTAGACTCCGCAGTTCCTCTCACATCCCGTCAGTCAGTTACTAATGTCAAAAGGTTGTCTGTCCTCAGTCACCTCAAGATCCAGGAGAGTGGGCTGGGCTCGTGGCTGTTGGGAAGCCGCCGACGAGGACTAAAGCGCTCAGAGTAGCTCAGGCTCCAGCTCTCCTGTCATCTGCCTGCCTCCCCCAGGCACTTACCTGCCTGTCCCTGAAATCGTCCGAGCAGCTGTCCCTGGCTACCCTCACTCCACTGTGCCGGGCCTTTCTCTTCTCTGGACTGAGTCGCTTAAACCTCGTTCTCATCTGCTGACCCTCAGATCCTCCTGCCTATGAATCCAGACTCCACAGCTGCTGGGATTCCTCAGTGATTGCTCAGGACTCGGTGCTCTGTTTTAGAGTAACTCCTTGAACACACCTGAGTGTTTCCATCCTCTGGTTTGTACCCCGCGCCCCCCCGCCGCCCCAAACCCTTCCTTCCTGCTGGGCCCTTGGACCTCACTGTAGCGTGACCGGCTCTGTGGACTCCTGACCGCTCCCCCCAGCATCCCATCCTCCACCGGAGGCAGGCTCCCGTGTGTCTGCGCTCTCCCACGCAGCAGCCTACCGTCCTTGGGAGCGGCACTGTGCTTGTTGTTCGTCTCTGATATTTTGTGGGTGAGTGCAATGTCTGATAACTCTAGTGAGTAATCAGTAGATGTTTCTTGACTTGAATTTGTTACACTGACTAGGAAATTTTGTTTTCCTAGAGTTATTAAAATAGCTAAGTCTTTTTCCTCTCTTCTGGAACTCGGGTAGGCAGAATTGCATCAATCGTAGTTCTTGGTTTATGATAGATTATCGTTGGTCCATGCTTGCCTCCCTTGATTTATTTAATAGAAAATTAATGTGCACTCCTAAAACCTCTTCCTCCTCAACGTGAGAACCAGTACACTATTTTTCATCTTTTCATCTGCACACATCTCCTTTGTACAGTCCCCTGCTTCCCTGCTGCCTTCCCTCTCCTGTCTTCCATCCTTGACAGTTTATTCTTGGATTCCCTTGGCCATTTCTTCTCTGCCAGGCATGCAGATGAGCAAGTTCTTTATTAATTTAGTGAATCCTCCAAGCAACCCTACAAAGCAAGCAATACAATAAAGCCTCTCTTTTCTCTATTGACACGATTTGAAGGCAGTAGTTACTATCATCTTAGGAATGGTGGCACATGCCATCCTCACCTGATTGTTGATTGTTTAAATTGGCTCACAGTATTTCTTCAGTAGGCATGGGGTTAGTGTTTGGTTTTAAGTGTATGCTCATTAGCATCCTTAGACCCTTGCTTCACTGCAGCACTGTTTTCCTTCAATAAGGTTTGTATTTGGAAAGGCTGATGTTTTTGGCCTTCTTGCTATCTATTAGGATAAATCTGTTTGATATGGAACTTACCTGGAAATATGAGAAATCATAATGTTTTTCCTTCTGTAAAAATTCTACTGAATTTCTAGTTCTTGTTTGAGTTGAGTATGGCTCATTCTTCTCTCTTTCACTATTTGGATCAAAATATTTTCTTTTAAAATAAATATTTTGGCTTTATATATATTTTATAATTTGCTATAGATAGAGTGATTATATGACTATTTGTGAATTAAATGTAGAACAGATTTTGCTGAAGTGTACTGGTTAATACTAGGACTGACTGAAATTAGAACTTTAAACATTGTACTGTATGGTCACTTTAATTATAAGCATGATTTTTTTGAAAGATTATCAGATTTTTCTAATTCTTTCACTTGAATCTTTCTTGAGGAATGGAATTTTGTTATATTTTGAAAATTTTCCTTTTTTAATATAGATAGATTTTCTTTCCATTTATCAAATGTATTGATGTATTTTCTACTCAAATATCTTTAGGGTTTTGTCCATTCTTCCCAGTTTAAAAATCTGTTAACTTTATGCATTGATTGGTTATTTTCAAAAGAGTCATCTACAATTTTTGGTTGTCAATTTCATTTCATTTTCCTTTTCTATTTGTTTCTTTATCAAGTTTGCCTTTTCTAATTTTATTTTGGCTTGATCATTTGTTCCCTAAGTTCCAACTCAAGAGGCTTGATTTATTATGCTTTTCTTTTTTAATTTTGTTACCAATATAATCACTTAGTTGAAGAGCAGTGAACTTCTTCATACTGCCTAGCAGCTTTCCATGCATTTTGTTATCTCATCTACCAAACAATATTTTATTTTATTCTGAATTTCTTCCTAGGTTCAGCCTTTAAGATACTTTGGTACTGATTGTTAAAAATTAATTTTGTCATAATAACTACTAATGTAAGCCAAACTTTGGACTTAGTACCTGATCCATTTTTATAAGTCATTTTGTTAGAATTGGAAATCAGATGTGTTCTGTTGTTTTTTTCATTCACCCATATATGGCAATTAGGTTATTCCAGGCGTATTTCATTGTCTGCTTAAGCTGGCCTGTTCTGGCAGGGGCCTTTCAAGTCTTATTTACTTCTGTAATTCTCTCTGGCCATGTTATCCCAGCCTTCCCTCTTTTGTTTACACTGCTGCTAGATTTTCACTTATATTTACTTATTTGTTGGCTGGACCAGAACATTTTAAAATAGATTTGCTTTAATGTACCTTGAAGCTCTTTGCCTGATTCCCTAATAGCTATCATGTTTGGGGTGCCCACTACCTGGTAGTTGCTTTTACATATTTTCTCTTGTTTATTCTTCACAGGATCCCTACAAGTTAGGTAGCGTTGTTCTCATTTGACTCTAGGAAGAAGCTGAGGCATTCAGATGCTGGACGTAGTTCCTCAATTCACATGCCTCGGAGGAGAAGGACCAGCGATCTGAGGGCTGTCTCCTTGCTGAGTCTGGCTCTGAAGCATGACCGTGCTGTGACAGTGGGTTTTGTTCACACTGCATCCACCTGGGAATATCCCCTAGATTTTAGTCTGCTTGCATTTTTGATAGGTAATCAATTACACTAAAAAAAGGTAGGAAGTTTATTCTATTTATGTTTTCTTTCATATTTCAGATATTTCACAAGGTAAACTACAAGATGAAAATGGGATGTAAACGAGATGTAAATTTGCACTATTCATCACTTTCCTGACTATCTTTGCATTTTCTTGCTTTCACCCTTCTGGGGGTGAACTTAAACTTCGAGTTTCCATGGAGCTAAATTGGAAGATAGTGATATGTGCTTTTTCTATATAGGCAGCTTTGAACGTTCCTATGTGTGATCTGTGTACCATTGGTAGTGTAATTAAACCTTCTCAACAGCCTCTTTATTCAGGATTCAGTCTTCAGATTTCTTAGTCTGATGTTAATAGAACAGCGGTTACTCAAGGGAAAAACAGAGGCTGCTCACATTGGTGCTACTATACCCTGATCTGCCCAACACCTCCCGCCTCACTGTTGCATCCCCCCAAGACTTGGGAGATCGATAAGAGCTGCTCCAGCCTGGCGTCCCCTTGCTCACTGCACCTCCCCCCCTCCCCAGATGTGTGGCTCGGGTATGGACAGGAGGAATTGTCCTCCAGTCTCGTGTCTCTGATCCCTACTTCTGCTCTGAATACCCAGCACATCAGATGTTTGAAAAATAGGTATTGGCTCTCAGGGTCATAAGTGGGGCAACTTGGGAGATCCACCAACTTGTCTCAGCTCTCTGTAGGTGATTTCCACCTTAGACCCTCGTCAGCATTGCCATAGACTACTGGGCTTGAACAAGACTGCATTTGCTGGAGCAATAGTTGAGAATATTATTATATGTTTTGTTTTTTAAGTTCTAGACTCCTTTGCCCTCACAATTTAAAAGCATATCTGCTCTAATGTCAGAGGTTTGTGTTTCAGCATGCTTTTTGAATAGCTTTACAGACAATAAAGAAATGCTTCTATTTTCATTTATATTAGCATTTGTAGTAAAAATCATTTTAATTAATGCTTGTTTTTTTTTATGTTAGTGGCCACCATCTTGACCTCTTTCCTAAAATTGATATATGTAGAATTTAGCTTTCTTTTGTTCTTTCTTTCTTTTTTTTTTAAATATGTGGACCACTTAAAAAGACTTCACTGAATTTGTTACAACATTGCTTCCGTTTTTATGTTGTGATTTTTTGGCCCCGAGGCATGTGGGATCTTAGCTCCCTGACCAGGAATCGAACCTGTACCCCCTGAATTGGAAAGCGAGGTCTCAACCACTGGACCTCCAAGGAAGTCCTGAGTTTAGCTTTTTGAATAAGTCATATTCTATCATTATAGTAATGAACTCCTTTGTGAAGTTTTGTTGTTATCCCTTGCTCTTCTCAATTGACTAATGTTATAAACAATTGTAATATTTTACTAGCATTAAATTATTTGGGGGGAGCGGGTCATGAATCTCCTGCATAAACTCTTTCTGTTGCTTTTATTGTGACCTTCTTGGATGTTGGTCTTGCTGACAGATTGTTTCAGGTCATTTAGGTCATGAAATACTTTCTGTCTTCAAACAAACTGAGGATTTTGCCTCAGTTCTGGGCCTGTGGTGGCAATTTCCTTTGTGCATATTTTCTTTCAAGCTCTTCTTTCTCCTCACCTAAATCTGAAGGTTTCTTTTCTTAGCATCTTAAATGTTATCTCATCATCTTTCCTGGCAGATATTACAGAGTATCTTGTTTTTTGGCTTTTTTTAGTACACTTTGAAAACGTGACCATTAGCTATGGTTGTTTGTTGTTTTGTTCATTTGGGTGGGTTTAACTTGAAGATTACTTCTTAATAATTTATATACTAGTCGTCAATTCTTATAAATTAAAACAAATTATTTCTGTAATTTTGGTTCATATTATTCAGTTTCTCAAATCATTCTGCCCTGTGTGATTTTTTTGGCCCATGAATTTATCTTGCATTGTCATCATACATTTGGGTACACCGTTGTTGTTTTGCTGAGTTGTGTTTGACTCTTTTGTGACCCCATGGACTGTAACCTGCAAGGTTCCTCTGTCCGTGGGATTCTCCAGGCAAGAATATTGGAGTCGATTGCCATTTCCTCTTCCAGGGACTCTTCCTGACCCAGGGATCAAACCCATGTCTCCTGCTTGGCAGGTGGATTCTTTGCCACTGAGCTGGTGGGAAGCCCTGGGTACATTGTACTAGTGTATTTTCAAATAAATTATTTCTCTAGAGTGTTATATCAGTTCAGTTCAGTCCCTCAGTTGTGTCCAACTCTTTGCGACTCCACGGACTGCAGCACCTCAGACTTCCCTGTCCATCATCAGGAGTGGGATATGGTTTTGATTTTTGTTAGCTCATTTATGCCTTCAGTTTCTTTCTGAAGAAATAGTCCATGAACTTTTTGAACTCTTCTGGGCTTGAACACAACTACTGCTGAGTGTCCTATGGAAAAACTGTGGCTCATAAAAGGGAGATGCATAATTTCAGAGTTTAATGGATCCCAAGTTTCTATATGACTCTTCCCTCCTTTTTAAAAACTCCATGGAAAATATGCTGAGTATGCACTACTTGAACTCGTTCTTTCACTTAAACGCACGTTGTGGATGTCTTTAGCAGGTCCTTTAATTGGCTGGCAATGATGAGTATGAGAAGCAGCAGCCCATCAGTCCCTCCCATCACTGCTGGAGTTAGTAAATTTTATTCTCCTTCTAATTGCACTAGCCTTTAATAATCACATTTAGTATTACGTTCTTCTTTATAAGTGGGCACAGACCTTCAGGAAATTTCAATGGTCCATTTGGTATTTACACATTTTTCATTCTGATTATTTTAAGTAACCTCCATCCTCCTCTTTCTCACTCTCCTAGAAGTGGACCTTGTGGAAGGCGAGACAGGGGCCCCGTGACACCCAGGCCCAGGGGTGGGGCCAGTGACCCAGGGAACAAGAGGGTCATGACATGTGAACACGCTTAGGTGATGATTTGTGTGTTTTTAAAATAACTTATCTTTAAAAATGTCTCCTCAGCTTTACTGAGGTATAATTGACATGTGACATTGTGCCTATTTGTTTTAAATATCAAGCATCACAAACTCAATTTAGCAAACATACATTGCTCGATTCTCTTGTTAGGTGGCAGACAGGCCTCCTGTTTCATTTACACGCGGCTGGAACCGGACCTCTTTTCATCAGAGCTCTCTGTGCGTTTCTTTCACACAAAAGTGAGTCAGGAGAGGATACAGTTCTGGAGAGGCAGAAGAAAGGAGGGAAAGTATTCTTTCCTGCAGTTCCCTTTATACCTGCCTCTTCTGGATACTATAGGCAAGTTTGTTTTAAACAAACTTCGTTGACGTACTTACCACCCATTTCATCATGGGTGATGGAACATATCACCCATTTCCAGTAGCGGCTTCTCATGTGGTATAATGGTAAAGAATCTGCCCACTGATACAGGAGATGCAGGAGCTGTGGATTTGATCCTTGGGTTGGGAAAACACCCTGGGGAAGGAAACAGCAACCCACTCCAGTATTCTTGCCTGAAAAATTCCATGGACAGAGGAGGCTGGTGGCCTACGGCCTGTGGGGTCACAAAGACTTGGACATGACTGAGCATCCTCACACGCATTTCCAGTGTAAAATTCAGTAATTTTAAGTAGCTTTACTGAGGCATAAAGCTATCATCTGTTTTAGAATATTTTCGTCACTCCAGTAAGATCCCTCATGCTCAGTCACAGTTGATTCTTACTCCATTTCTAATCTACCTTTTGTCTATGCATTTGCCTTTTCTGGATACTTCATCTAAGCACAATATGTGGTCTCTTGTGTCTCTCTCCTTCCTTCCCTTCCTTTCTTCCTTCATTTGTTTATTATGGAGATATAGTTGATTTGCAATATTATATTAGTTTCAACTGTACAATAATTAAAATTTTAAAAAATTGACTTCATAACTGGTTGTTGAGATGTATATTAATCAGATGGCCATATCCTATATTAATCCTCTGGCATATTAATCAGATGAGTGTTTTTTCCTGAAGTGATCTAAACAGCTAGTTAGCAAACGATGTTTTTAATCAGCCTTTGCTCTCAGCTACATATGGTTGCTATTTGAAAAGTGCTTCTTCTTTTGAATAGGATGGGACTTGAACACAGCTACTAATTTAGGTCCAACAGAGTGCCTAGAATGTTCTAAGTCATTTAAGACTGTGCTATACGTGAAGTTTTTTTGGGTGGGAGGGGTTTATGCAGCATATAGGGATCTTAGCACCCTGCCAGGAATTGAACTGGTGCCTCCTATATTGACAGTGCAGAATCTTAACCATTGGACCACCAGAGAAGTCCCTACACCAGGTTTTTAACTGTGTGTTGGAACCAGTTTGAGGAGTTTTCAGAGTAGATATCTCTGAACTTCATTCCCACCCCAGTGAATCAGGAGCAGGGGTCAGGGCCTGGGCATGCAGCTCTCAGCAAAATCTCCTTGAGTGGCTGGTACACAGCCTTAATAGGGAAGTAGTCCTGGTCTACCAGCTTTCCCGAGAATACTTGCATGGCTTTGCCCTTCAGGAAGAATTCTCTGTTACAAGTTTTTATAAATTAATGCATAGAAAATCATATCCATATGAAAGTATTCACATACCGCTGATGAATTTGCTAATAGATGTTTTCTGTTTGCACAAGTGCAGCGGTGACAGCCTCAAATGTGAGCGTGAAGCTGTCATCCCCTTGCGGGTCACTATGTGTGCTCTGCTCAGCTCACGGCAGTTTGAGCAGCATGGACTGTCTTGGGATCAGACAGGGAGCGAGGTATACACCTTTCTGCATCACTCTCCTGTCCTTCAGCAGTGATGTGGACGTGGTACCCACCATTTTGTAGTCTTCTGACATCCTCAGAAGCACTGTCAACTTTAGCTAATAGCTATCTGATATCTTCCGGTTTTTTGTTGTTGTTGTTGTTTTGGGGTTTTTGTTTTCTTGTTGTTGTTCTATTTTTCACTCTCTGTTTGTTTTTGCAAGCATGATTTTCTCCTCCCAACTGTTCTCAACACAGTAGACTCATGTGGAGAACAGTGCTTCCTCTATGAACAGATAGTGGAGGGAGGGAGGGAGGAAGGGAGGGAGGGAGGGAGGAGTAGACTCACAGATGGAGGAGTGTGCAAAAGGTGAACTTGATTCTTTGAATGGAAAGGGTGGCTTGTAGATGGGAGGGAGTGGGAGAAAGAGAGAAAAAGAGAGTGGGAGGCTATTGACTGACTAACCTTTCCAGTGAGTCTGGGAGGTAAAGGCAATTTCATTAGAGTAGGGGGCTTGCAGTTTATCTTGTTTCCTTTGAAATACTTCTTGCAACAAGGCAGGACACCAATCTGCCTTTGTATACATGTTACCTCTGCCTCTTCCCACAGCCTGAAAAGATCACTTTCCTGCTCTGATTAGCCAGCATTTTCTATTAGTGTAAGCCTCACCTCGGCCCGGTGGTCTCCACTTCCTTCCTCTGCAGTCTGCAGTCTTGCTCCTCTCCTCTGAGTTACTGTAGTATTTGAGTTACCCTTCCCACTTGTGCATTTCATTACCGTCTCTTTTGATTTGCTTCTTGCTTTATGTGAGCGAGATAATTTATCTTCCCAACCAGATGGGGACCTTATGAAGAGCAGCACTGCCTTTTAGCTCACTTTGGCATCCCTGTGGCCCTGAGGAGAGCAGGCCTAGTGCTTCCTGGTCCTGCCCTGACCCTCCCAGAGAACTCACAGGACTACTTCCTTTTGGCCTGTGGCTTGATGAGTGATGGAGAGAGACACCTCTGCTCCCCAGACGGGATCAACCCTAAGAACAGCGACGTGTGTGGCTGGAGCTCACTGTGTTTCTCTGACCTGGTTCTAGCTGACAAGGCAGTTTTCCTGGAGCGTTTCCTCCTCTTGCTATAGTCTTGGTGGGAGGAGAGGGGAATGTAGACTGGTTTCACAAATTCCAAATATCTAGTAAGACCTGTTCTGGGCCTCTCCCCTCAGTTTCATGTTGTCAAGTGGGCCCTCTGGTCTGGTTTATCCTGACTTGCCAGGCACCCCAGCATTTGCTAACTTTGACCCAAATACTTGGAGTGGCAGGGTACACTGAAGGGACTTTCTCCTGCCCTCGGCTTTCTCTCCCCCTCTCTCTGTCTTCTTCCTTTTCTTTCTCCCTCCATCCCCAACTCCCACCCACAGCCTCTCTCACTGGAGGAGCTGTAATAGCCTGAATTGACTGTCCTGTTCCTGCTGGAAGTTTTGCTCCTAGCGGAGTGCACGTTCTCCTCGAGTTCACTGCTGTGGATCTACGGGCGTGTGCAGAGTTGGAGCCAAGTGTCTGCTGTTTGTGAAGTCCCACTTAAAATTTTGGGGCCTTAGGTAGCAACTGTCCCATTGTAGCATCGCTATGCTGCAACGCAATCTGCTCATGGTCCCTTCTGCATGTATTTCAGACATAGCATCAATGAGAAATAAAGCTTGTGTATGAACTTGTTATTTGTTTTGTTTCAAAAAAGTATAGCAAGTCAGACTTTATTTCTTCTGGGATTTTGGTAAACTTCGTTAGAGAAGCTATTTTGAAATAGAGTCCTAAGCGCTTTCATGTCAGTAGAGCCGTAACCAGGAGCCATGGGTACTTGCATCAACTTGGGCATCATGCTTTAAGTCAGTGGGCATCAGTTTGAATTTGCATATTCCCCTTCCTGCCTCCCGTTATTCTTAAATATTTATTTATTTACTTACTTACCTGGCTTGCTGGCTTGGATCATTTTCATATCAAAGAGTGGTGTCTTAAATGAGGTGCTTCCATTTATATAAAATGTGAGTGTCTTTTTGTAGCTAAAGAAGACTGGGAGTACATCTGTGAATAGAATCATCGTCTTCACCAACAAGATAGCCGCATTGCCAAGGAGGGGCTGGGAGGCATCATCTGAAACAGTACGGTGAGAGGACCGTGAAATAAGCACCAACACAGCTCTTGTTCGGTTGCTACCTGGAGGGCGGCTTGGGCTGGCAGGCTCTCCTCCCGGGTGGAGAAGGTGTGGGAGGGCGGCACTGATCCAGCCTCCTCTGCTGTCGCCCGTGGACCTGAGGTTTCCATTAACGCTGGAGGCTGAGACCTGGGGCGGGAAAGGGCTTTCTTGCTCTTTCCAGAGCTCTGGAGCTATTCTGTCTGAACTCAGGTCCCAGTCTGCCATTTCCTGATGCTGTGATCTTAGGGTATATTATTTAAATTTGCTAGGCCTCCATTTCTTTAGCTGAAATGGTGCTGTGGATAGTAGCTACTTTGAAGGTTATTGAGAGGACTCAAGTGAGTGACTTGCTTCACGACAAAGTCTTGTTCTATAGCAAGCATTTGCTTCATTTGTCATCATTCAGCTACATGTCCCAAATAGTGGTGATTTAGTACATGTGAATGATTCTTTTCCTCCTGTAATGAGAAGTAGATACCCCAGGACTGATATGGTGGTTTCATGAGGCTACCATCAGACTCCAGTATTTCTACTCTGCTATCTTTAGTGTGGGTCTTTGTCGCCTCATAGTCATAACATGGCTGCCTCATCTCCAGCATCTGTCTTAGGTTCCAGGCAGGAAGAAGAGGAAGGGCAAAGGGTGAGCATCGGCTGAACTGCCTCATCTTATAAAGAGATTTCCCAGAAGCCCTATCCATCAATTTCTACTTACATCCTGTTGACCAAAATGATAGCACATGGCCTTATCTATAAGGGAGGAAAGGAAGTGTAGTTTTTTTTAAAATTAGTCACGTTATCATCCTCACCAGCACCAAAGTTGTTGTTCCTGGTAGGAAGGAAGACGTAGGAAATGGATATTGGGTAGGCAGACTGGCAGTGTCTGCACCACAGTCAGTATTATTGTTGGAAGGGTCTTGAATGTAGATGTCCCCGGAGAAGGAGAACCATGGAAGAAGGAGGCTTCAGGATCGTGATCAGAATTTCGGAAATATGCAGAACTTCTGGAGAGTGATTTCTAGAGTGAAGCATCCGTTTCCCAGCCATTCCAGAGTGACTGTAAGCCTAGCACAGACCCGTTCCTCTCTTTCTCCTGCTTTCTCAGCCTTGCCCACCTCCCCTCCCCTGTGACTTTCCAGGGACTTAAATGTCCTTACTAGACATTTTCCTTCTATTCTGTTGCTCACAAACTCCAGGGTGCTTTGGGGGAGTACTTGGAGGCAGTGGCAGTCCGGTGGCCCCATCAGGCCCCATCAGCACTGAGAACGGGATGCAGGCAGCCCGGTCTTTCCCGTGGGGCGAGGACCATGCAGGTAGCGTGCGTTTGGGGAATTTCCCAGTGTCCATCCAGCTCCCCGGCTTGCTGTCCTTTTCCCTCCACTAATCGAATTCTTAGTTATACATACTTCCTCAGCTTTATTGGCATTCCATCCCCATGGTGAGTGTTGATGAAATGGAAAAAGAGCCTCTGCCTGGATGTGTCAGCAGGGGAAAGCCTGGCTCAAGCTCTTGGACGCTGGTGTGGCATTTCCCCTCTGCGGTGAACATCACCAAAGTGACTGGCTCACGGCACACATCTGTCAGTGGCTCTGAATTTGGGGAATGCCAAGAGGCCAGGTGTCATCACCTAAAACTCTACCTCAATCAAAAATAATGAAAGACTTGTCACTGCATGGGATCAACTAGTTAGAAGTCAGGCTCGGGTTTTGTTATAGGCTGTTTTATTAATAGCCAGTATTTTGGCTTGCATTTCATTAAAAGCGCAATACCAGCCAACGTTTAAGCAGCTTTCCATACCTGTTTGCAGCAGTCTTACTTTCTCTCCAGAATCAGTGAACTTTCCATTAGGAAAAAAAAAAGAAAGAGGGTGGCCTGGTGTGGTGGTTTTTCAGGATTTGCTTTAAATCTACTTCTAATTCCATTCACTCTCCATAGAGAGCCAATGCAAACACCAGTATGGACAGCTTGTTAGGAAGGCATAAGTGCTCTGTAGTCTGGCTGAAACTCAAGGTGGTATCTCCAGTGCCCTCTCTTTTTAAAAAGGGACTTTTTTCTCCCCTCAGTCAAGTGGTTTATAAAAGCAGTGGCTAAGCAAGGGAGGTTAATTTTTTTAAAGTCTATATTTAATTTGTCCAGTGCTATATAAATTCTACAAACCAGCTCATTTACTACAGGGATGATATATTTAAAGCTCATGAGTAAAAGGTGGATGCTACTAAGGCAATAGGAGAAGGGGGCGGCAGAGGATGAGATGGTTGGGTGGCATCACCGACACAATGGACATGAATTTGCACAAACTCGGGGGATACAGTGAAGGACCGGGAGTCTGGTGTGCTGCAGCCCATGATGTGTGCCAAGTCACTTCAATCCTGTCCGACTCTTTGCAGCCCTTTGGACTGCGGCCTTCCAGGCTCCTCTGTCCCTGGGATTCTCTAGAAAAGAAAACTCGAGTGGGGTTTCCATGTCTGCCAGGGGATCTTCCCAGCCCAGGAATCAAACCCTTGTCTCTTATGTCTCCTGCATTGGCGGCAGGTTCTTTACCACTAAGAGTCACCTGGAAGTTCTGTGCTGCAGTCCGTGGGGTTTCAAAGAGTCAGACATGACTTACTGAACAACAGCAGCTGTGTCAGACCAGTTAAAAAGGAAGATGGTTGAAAGGTTGGTGTGTCAATTCAACTGTAGATATATATTTTTTGTATGTGGAAATGTTCTCACAGTAAAACGTCCGAATGTTTCAATTCTCCTTGACCACTTTTCCTAGACCCCTCCTCAGAGGTAATTGGTATTTTCTGTTATATATATTTCTTGACTTTTTTCTATGCATTTATATTTGCTTATAGACATTATCCTTAAAATTGCACGTAGTATTATTTTTGCATTATACAACTTTCTGCTGTTAACAGGAATATATCCTTTTAAAATTGAAATATATTTGATGTATAACATTGTCTGAATTTAAAATGTACAACATGTTAATTTGATGCATTTATATAGTAACATTATTGCAACTTTAGCAATAATTAGCACCTCTAGTATATGACATAATTATCATTTCTTTTTTAGTGGTTGGAATAATTAAGTTGTAGTCTCTTAGCAAGTTTAATGGTCAGAATAGCACATCTTAAATATTATTATTGCACATGGGTACATGGATACTTACCCAATGCTGCATAGTATTCTGTATTATAGCTAGACCATAGTTTTAGCCATTTCCTTGTGGTTGGGCATTTAGGTTATTGCCATTGCTTTTGTTTTGGGCCTTGTGTTTGGGTATTACAGACTATGGTGCAGTTCTTGTATTTGTCTTTCTATGCACATCCGTGAGTGTTTCTCCAGGATAGATATGGAGAAGCAAAATATTTGAGGCATAGTGTATGTGGCATTTAAAATGTTAATGGCTACTTCCAAATTGCCTTTAAAGGGGCTGTACTAATGTACTTTCCTAGCAACAGTGTATAAAAGTTGCAATAATTTTTTATTTTTGGCTGCTCTGAGTGGCTTGCAGGATTTTAATTCCCCAATCAGGGACTGAATCCACACCTTGGCAGTGAAAGTTTGGAGTCCTATTATTGGACCACCAGGGAATTTCCTTAGCATACTTTTAATATGGCATTTCTTTTCTGTGTTTTTTTTTTTTTTAACAGCCTTTAATGGTGAACTTTTGTATACATTTTCATTATACGACATGCTTGGGGGCTACACTTAGTACTTGCATGTATTTAATAATGCTTTAAATTTGGAACAATGATAAGTAATAAATCACTTTCATCCTACTGAAGCAGCAAAGTACACTGAGAAATTTTGTCACCTTAACTCTCTCCTTTAGTGAGGTATGTATGTGTGAAAAGCCTGATTAAAAATGCTGTCTATTGATTGCTATGTATAATTGGCGTTGCGAGTTGCCTACTAAGAATCCATACACCCTATACTTACTAGCAGAATTTCCTTATTTTCCTTCAGAAAGTGACTTCATTTAAGGCATAAATCATTGAGACACAGTTTTCGTGGCCACTTGAGTTGAGGTATAAACGTGAAATGTAGTTCAGTCTCACAAGACATGGTGAGACACCGGCTGAAGGGCTTGGGTGAACAATTTCCTCTTATTCTGCATGTATTATTATTTCTTATGGTGACACCTACAGCAGTTGTCTCCATCTTTAAGAACATGCTAAGGGAAGGTGGAAAGAGATTGGGTCCTTGGTCTGCCAGATCTGCTGGGATTGCTCTCAGCTGCAAGTAACAGAAATTTAACTGAAGTGGCTTGAAGAAGGGTTTATTTTTCTTGGCTCAGCTTCCCAGTGATGTTATCCAGGCTCAGAATTTATCTTCTTTCCACACGCTGACTTTTCTTCTTTATGCTTGTTACTTCCTGGCTTCTTAAAAAACTAGACAGAAGGAGTTCCCATGTAGCAGATAGCAGATACCTCTCAACAGATTGGGTCATTCATCTCATGCCCGGCACTGGGGCACATGGCTGTCTTCACACCCGAGGCTAACCGAAAGTCAGATAATAGGCATGGGAAATGATTTTCATGATTTATCTCCTGACACAGTCTTTGCAGCCATATACCAAATTTTCTTCTTATTTGAGACATTTTGGGTTTTTTTTTTTTTTTGGTGCCACTTTTAGCCAAAATAGTTCTAACAGATTCAAATAAACAGATGAGAATATCATGCCAAGAATCATTGTGATTTCTTGGTGACTCAGATGGTAAAGAATCTGCCTAAAGTGCTGGGGAGCTGGTTCTATCCCCGAGTCAGGAAGATCCCCTGGAGAAGGGAATGGCAACCCACTCCAGTGTTCTTGCTGGGAAATCCCATGGGCAGAGGAGCCTGGCAGGCTACAGTCCATGGGCTGCAAAGACTCAGACACGACTGAGCAATTCACACATTAACACCAGGCATGAATCTAGTCATGCGTTCCTTTGACAGACATGGGTCATTTGTGCCTTTCTAGCATATATTCCCTACATTTTCTCTAAATAATTTAATTTTCTTTTGGGAGACTGCCTGCCCCATTCTTGGTTTCTGTGACTTTGGGGGCAGCCGAGTTAAGTGTGGGCACTCGTCCCAGCCTTGGAAAGAGTTACCATCTTGGGTTCCCTGAGCCAGTGATAAGCAGCCGTGGGTCTTAGTCTGGAGCTATCAAGAGACAGGTTGGAATGAACACAGAGGAAAGTGAAACTGAGAGGAGAGTTTTGTGCTCTCATCTTTCAAACTATCCATCCTTAGACACATCACTGTTTGCTCATGTCTTCTAAATTGTGTTTCTAGTATTTGCTACTGAATGCCTAGCCAACACAGCCCCCAGACCTAACTTGTCTTTCTTCTCAAGTCTTAATTGGCTCAAAAATGTGTTTGGGGCACTTTGAGAGGAGGCATTGGTAGAGTCCTGTGGGGGCAAACAGTCAGCCCCTCTCTTGTGAGCCAACTTCAAGACAATGGGGTGACAAGGGGCTGAACGCTGAGAGTGTCCTGCTGAATCCTCAGTTCAGATAGAAGGGAGAAGCGTGGTGAGACACCATGAGCCTATAATACACCCTGCGCCTGAGCACATCTCTCCTTCGGTTGGACATTCCTGAGGGTGTTACAGTGGAGGAGTAGCAGTAATGGTTGTCCTCATTCCAGTGATGGCTGTTGAGCATTTCTGGGTGCCAGTGGCTGTGCTCAGCGTTTTCCATTCATTATCTCATTTAAGGTTCCTAACAACATCTGAAGTAGGTGATGTCATCCTTTTATAGAGGAAAATGAAGTTAAGAAGCTTGGCCAAGGTTACGCTTAGTGGCAGTGGTGGGACTAGAGTCCAGGCAGTCTGATTCTTGGACTGTGTGGTCCCCTTGGTGATGTGTTTCTAGCTTGCCCGAGCAACCTCTGCTGGGTCCTCTGTTCTTCCTGGCATGATGCTCTGCTACAGTTTTGGTCCCCAGCACTCTCAACTTCCATTCGGGGCCCCATTTCTATTGACTTTGGCCTGTGAAACTGCCCTGTTTGATGCCTATGGAAAATCCACTCTTCTTGGTCACTTTATTTGGAAGTAACACATTTCTCAGCAAGTCTCCAGCATATATTTTCTTATCAGCAGTTCTTGATCTTTTGGGGACTGTGCAGTCTTTAAATAAGCATTATTCTCCCTACAGAAAATTGCATATATATGTGTCGATTTGCATACAGTTTCTTGAGCTCAGGAGTATCCTGAAAACCAGTGTCTCTTTACCTTCCAGACTAACGGAGTAGATGTGTGATACAGTGGGTATGAAAGAAATGTTCCTATCATGTAAATGTCTTTGCTGCGTTCAAGGTTTTTTCCTAGTCCCCCAAAAGAAAGGGATAGTCTCAATCTTATACTGAATTCATTTGTATATTATAATGTGACTAGCACAGTTATTTGTCTTATAAATTATAATTTTGCTCATAGCTGCAGTTGAAGGAGACGGTGCTAGTTCCCCCCCACCCCCACCCCAAATCATCTTGTTCCAAGTAGTAACTTCAGTTTCTCATCCTTAATAATGGATCAGGAATTCTCTTCATGGAACGTTAACTGAAATAATATGGAAAGTTAGTAGATAAAAAGTTTCAGTGCAGGTAACATGTCTTTTCAAACCTATTAGGCTCAAGAAATGAATTTGGGCTATAGACCTATTACTTTGTAACAATGCCTGTTTTATAGAGGAAGCAAGAATTCTTGGCTACATAGTACATTGAAACGTGTATAAAATTTTCAACTCTCCTCTTCCCAGTGTAACTTAACTTGCCCATATGGAGCCTGAAAATGAGCTTTTTTTTTTTTTTTTAAGACCAACTGTTAAAATTCTGTTGCATGTGTGTATTGTAGCATTTGTGTTTGGATTACTGCTACTCAGATTTAAAAGCCTGAGACCCTTTTGTTGTTGCAAACTGACCTCCTTTATTTCAGAAATGACTTGGTATGCAAAACATGTCATTCAAAGTAGTTTTCATGATTTTCTGACAGACAGACATGTTAGTGCCTTTCAAACAAACTAAAGCCTTCGTCTAATACGATTTCTGCTCCTGTGAACTAAAGTATGTGCTTGGACAAAGCCGGGTTTTCGTCTAGAACTCTTTTGTTGGGGCTCACTCTTGTAGAACAGATTTCCCAGCTTTCCCTGTGGCTGGACAGTGAGTGAGCCTGGCGGGGTTGAAGGTCAGCATGGAGGCGGGTGGAGGTGTCTGGGGAGGCGGAGGCTTCTCTCTGAGGATGCCCTGGTAATACGCTGCATCTCCTGAGAGGATCTCAAAGGGAGCTGTGCCTCTGGGGTCCTAAAGAGGCGTCCTGTCTCCTCTCAGGCTCCAGTCATTGGAGCCTAGATTGCGGGATTTTGTTTCATGGTAGGTGTGAGTTTAAAGACATTACGGAGCATCCATTTGGTCTCCCAGCTCTGTTCCCTTTGAGCTGTTGTCCTTCTGAAGCAGACCTCAGCATTTAACTTTGAGGCCCTGTGGGAGGGAGGCAGTCAGACAAGCAACTCCACTCTGCGGTTATAACCACTGATGGTCCTCACATTTGTGAGGCATTCGTCACTGCTTTCGTTCTTTGCAAAGCAACTTGTTTTTCTTGAGTTCCCCAAGCTTGCGTTCACTGAAGAATCAGAGCATCAGAATTTTAAACCTGGTGATATTCCACCTCACTCCCCAATTCAACTTCAGAGAATCTCGTAGAATTTTATGGTGTCCTGTGTAAACTGAAAAATCACATTGCTCCAGGATTCTTTGCTTTTTTGCTTATGGGCCTGATGGAGTCCTTTTGTCTTCTGATCTGTTTCGGGGCTGATCTATGTGAATGCATTCTTCTTCTTTTGGTTGGTTTATCAGATGACAGTGTACTTAGAAATTTGTAGTGATGTCAGACATTTGTAAGAGAGAGACCGTAGCTGACTCATTCTTCTGTTCGCAGTGTTAGCATTGAGGCTTACGTTCAGTGAATGGATGAATTTACTCCTTGAACACAGTGTCAGGCATGGTGCTGGTTTCTGGAGATACAAAGTTTAGTAAGGTACTGTTGTTCTTAATGAGATGGAAGAGAGAGATAAAGAAGAGGAAATAGTTATTCAACAATGTGGACCCTTCAGGCCGGTGCTCAGGGAATACGGTAGCACTGGGGAGCTTTTTATCTGGCTCTGAGGCACCTCCTCTTTGAGAAGGCCCCCTCTCAGCTGACAGGTGAGCAGGGGCCTTGTGAGCAGGAAATACAGGCACTGGGGACATGATGCTAGATGGATGCCTGGTACCACGAGACCTACGGTGCTGTAGTCCTTTCATCATGGAGGGCCTTGTGTGGCTGGCATACAAAGGAGATTCGGTCCTAGCCTGCAGAAGTGACCTGGAGTGATATAGGCAATATGCTGAATAAGTGGATGGCTCTGTAGGCTTGTTAAGTGAATAGACATTTAAAACATTATCATAAAGGACACAGGAGCCATCCTCAGTGGCTCACATGGCAACGAATTCACCTGCAATGCAGGAGACCTGGGTTTGATCTCCGGGTCAGGAAGATCCCTTGGAGGAGGGCACGGCAACCCACTCCAGTGTTCTTGCCTGGGTAATCCCATGGACAGAGGAGCCTGGTGGGCTGAAGTCCATGGGGTTGCAGAGAGTCGGACATGACAGTATGCGGGCACACGTGAGTGACCTTGTGGGTCTTTGTGTCATTTTGTTGCTTTGAACTTTTGTGATGGTGGTTGGTGAATTAATTAATTATAGTCTGTCGCAGATGGGAATGAGACAATAATAACAGTTCCTGCTTTGTGGAGAATGAAGAATTTTGATTGCAAGTGGGGAACTTGGGGTGGAGGGAGGGGGAGGAAGAGGAAGGAGGTGCAGACAGCTTAGTCTCCAGGCTGGAGGGAGGGAGTGGAGTGAAGCAGCCCATGTAGGCTGTGATTTGTGGATGGGGGTGGTCACAGCTGAGGGCGTTAAGAATGCAATAAAGACCTGCCTTCATGAAGCCCTTTGCTGCTTGGGAAACCCCTTCACCTATATAATTAATTTTGAGCTCACAAAATCTCTGTTTAAGAAGCAGAACAGCCACAGAAAAGCAGCAGAACAGTAATTCCCTTCCAGTTACAACTGACGTTCAGCGGGATTAAGTAAGATGTTCAACAATATGCAATTAAGAATTGAAAGATGTGGTAAAACTTGTTGCATTTCTAACTCCAGAACTCAGGTCCTTTCCATATGCTCGCCGTTCAAGGATCTTGGCCCTTTTCCTCTGAGCATTGCAAGCAGCTTCCTTCAGCAGAGAAGTCACTGTGTGAACAGACCCGTAACAGTATAGACACCTCAGTCAGATGAAGGTGGTGTCGGGCTTACTGTCTGGAAACAAAATCATTTTGGTAATATGATGCTTCACTTTGATGACAATCAATTATGCTTTTTTGGTTGTGCCTAATGTCATTAAAAATGCCCTTTAATGAAATAGTAAGGTTGTGGTGGGGAGACAGGGTGAGTGAAGCTGGAAGCTGGTCAGTGAATAGTGCTGAGAGAATTAACACCCTTGTGTCTCTTCTGCTCAGTAGTTTGTTTTCATGTATCTATAGCTGGGAGAAATCTGTTCCATTTTGACTGCTGCAGTATTTTAATCCTGGAAAACTCTTTAGAGATGAGAATGTGAGCATTTATATGTTTATTTGTTTACATAGAAAGATAAAAATGGTGAAATCCAAGTTAGGCCCGCCGTCCCTTTAACTGTACCGTGCCAATCAATTTCTCGCTTCTGATGATGATGATGCACCGTTATTATCTAAGATGTCACTGTTGAGGGAGGCTGGGTGATTGGTACACCAATCTCTCTACTATTTTTGTAGCTTCTTGTGAATCTATAATTAAAGATTTTTTTTAATTGATAAAAAAGTAAAGGAGATTTATCAGTAGTTAATATTATGGAAATCAGGTATTTTCCTTAGGTTTGAAACAGCTTGCTATGACTTTGTCATAGCACAAACGACATACTCATAATTCATTAATTCACCAGATATTTACGGGGTTCTTTACCCTGTGCCAGGCATCACCCTAGATGTAGAAAAATGGAGATACATCTTTCTGCAAGGGGTTGGCTGGAAAGAGTCTCAGCCTTGTCTCTGTGCTATGCAGTTGTGATTCTTAACCTGAGGCCTATGGATTTCAGGGGTAACACTTGCGTGCCTATGTGCTTTCTGCCGAAAGTATCTTTAGTTTTCATGTGATTTTCAGAGGCTAATGACTGCTGTTTGGAAAATTACTTCTCTTGCATAGGTTTCAAAAAGAAATTTCAATATCTAGGAGCATCCTGAATATGATTAGCTCCTGCTCAACTATCTTTAAAAAGCTCCAGCTTCTTCATCCCAAGTGGCCAACTTGCCCACACAGCTCTGCTATTCAGAATCTATGTGGTTTTTTAAATTAGTTCCAGGTAAGCTTAGAATTCACAATGTAGTTTACAAATTCTCTCTTTTATATGTGGTTGGTACAAGCGTGTGATTTTTCTCTGAAAAGAAAAATCATAATTGATTTGGAATTTATATGGAACCATATTGCCCTGCGATTATAGCTATACTTCTTGGTAACATTTAGGGTACATGACGTGTTTCCACTTGAAAGAGGTGAGATATTCTTAGAAAGAGAGATAAGAGAGATAAGAGAAGGTCATTTTGGTCTAAAATAGGTCTGGTTATACCTGTAAGAATTTGTAATGATAACTTTTAAGTCAGTCTCCTGTCTTGAGATTGTGGGCTGCCTGAGGACAAGGGCCGAGGCCATTTCCATTTAACCCCTAGTGTGGGGTCCACGCACACGAGTTGTCAGTAACTGTTTGGTGAAGGCATTCTCACATAAGCGCTGTTGTGCTATGCAGATCCCACCAGACTTCATAGTGCCTGCCGAGGAATGCATGCGAAACCTTCACACTGATCTCAGAATCTTGGGGTATAGAGCGCTGAGTCCTGTTTTGTTTTTAAAATGCTGGAAATCCTCAAAAAGTTTTCCCCTAGAAGTGGATAAAATGTTATTCTTTTCTCAGCAAGTTCTTTCATTTTAAAAGCTTAACTATTTGTTTAATAGTTACATTTTGGCAGTTGTTTAAGTAGCTAATTTGGGGGGAGTGGAAGTCATCTTTTTTCTTTTTCTAAATGGAGACTGAAGCCAGCAAATAATATTGTGAGCTGAATTAATTTTTGTTCATGTTGGCAGTTTCTTTGTTTGAGGGCTTGAGGGCTTGCTCTGTGGGTTTCCTCACATGCTTAGCCATGATGATGTCCGTTGTTGATTTATGAACTACCTAGGAAGAAATTCTGCTTTAATTTTTTAGAGCACAACAGTGTCTTGAGTGCATGGATTCTTAATGCATCTGATGACAAGGATGTAACTCTAAACACTTATGTGTGCTGATGATGAAAAGAACACAGAGCATGTCATATGCAGTTCCAGGTGCGTTCTCTCTGCTGTGTTACCCATGCAAAATGATAAATGCCCCCAATTGTTGGTAATAATTCAAAATTAGATTGAGTAAACTTTAAAAAATACTTCTATTAACATGCAAAAATCATTTTCTGTGGAAATAAAAATTAAAAATGCAGCGTCCTTATTTGCTCTGAAGAAAATGAAATAATAAATATAAACATGTACAGATTCTGTATGCTACAAATTATAAAAAGCTAATGAAAGAAATCAAAGAAGACCTAAATACTTAGAGGGAGAGAGACATACCATATTTGTGGATTGGAATATTCACCATTTTAAAGATGTCAGTTATCATCCAAATTGATCTTAGGTTTACTGTAATTCTTATTAAAGTTTCGGTAATTTTTTTTTTTTAGAAATAGACACTTATTCTAAAATTCATATGGAAAGGGAAAGGCCATAGAGTATCCAAAACAACTTTGGAAAAGAAAAAATGGGAATAATCACTCTTCCTGATGTTAAGGCCTATTGTATGACTTTAGTAATCAGAACACTGTGGTACTAGGATTGGGTAAGCAGTGGATCAGTAGAACAGAATAGAGAATTCTGAAATAGGTCTGCAGAAATATGCTTAATAAGTGATGCTGGAGCAACTGGATATCCATAAGCAAAAATTTAATCTTGACCTAAGCCACCTTATACTTTACTCAAAAGTTGACTCAAAATGGGTCATGGACTTAACTGTAAAACATAAATCTACAAAATTTCTAGGTAAAAAACAAAGGAAAAATCTTCAGGACTAGTACTAGGCAAAGATGTGCAGGGAACTTTCACTGACTAGGAGATACAGATGCCAAATAAACATATGAAAAGAGCCAACATCATGAGCCATTAGAGAAAGACAAATTAAAACCATGATGAGATGTCACTATCTACCATTCAGAATGGCTAAAATAAAGAAAATAATACCAAGTACTAGTGAGGATAGGTAGAAACTAGATCATTCCTATATTACTGGTACTGGAAAATAATTTGGCACTTTTATTTAAAACTAAAAGTGGACTTGAACCTGCCATATGACCTAACAGTTGGACTCTTAGGCATATAAGCCAGAAAGATTAAAATGCATATAGGAATGTTAGTAGCGGCTTTATTTGTAATAGTCCCAAACTAGAAAATACTCAAATGTCCTTCAGTGGATGAACAAACTGGGATACATCTATACCATGGAATAACACTCAGTGATACAAAGGAGTAAGCCTCAAGGAAATTATGCTTGAGTGAAGGAAAAAAAAGGCAATCTCAGGAGGAAATACTCTGCACAATTCCATTTGTATAGTGTTCATGAAATAACATCATTTAGAGAGAACAGATTGATGGTTGTCAGGGGCTAAGGGTGGAGTGGGAGTGGCTATAAAGGGGTGGCGTGATGGAGTCTGCGGTGATGTGATATTGATGGAGGTGGTAGTTCTTCAAAGTAACATGGTAAAATTACATAGAACTACACACATACACATGGGTCCATATATGACAGGTGAGATATGGGTAAGATATGTATGGATTCTACCACTGCCAATTTCCTGGCTTTGATATTGTACTGTAGTTATGTAAGATGTTAATTTTGGGAGAGGGGTGCATGGGGACTTCGCTGTATATTTCTTTGTACCTTCTCATAAATTAAAAATGATTTCAAAATAACAAATTTTCAGTAATAAACCTGATGTTTCACCTTCACATCATAAAAAAAAAAATTCAACTAAATTATCACTTTTTAGTGTAGTGCTGTTTCATAGTCCTGAGGAGTATTGAAACACTTTCTGTGCTATAGGGATGTATAATCTGATAGGTCATCTTAGGAAAAAGTGAAAGCATATGCATTTCCTTTCTTTTTAGCCTTCACTTTGACTTTTGTCATTAAAGCAAATGAAATCCTGAGTTTTTGTACTGCTGGTTGCCTGATTGCTTGTCAGAACAAGACCCAGTTTCCCTCACAGTCTGTCTCTCCCCTCAGGAAGCTTCCATAAGCCTCTTATCCTTATCCATCAGAGGGCAGACAGAATGAAGACCACAATCACAGAAAACTAAACAATCTGATCACATGGACCGCAGCCTTGACTAACTCAGCGAAGCTATCAGTCATACCATGTAGGGCCACCCAAGACAAACGGGCCATGGTGGAGAGTTCTGACAAAATGTGGTCCACTGGAGAAGGGAATGGCAAACCACTTCAGTATTCTTGCCTTGAGAACCGCATGAACAGTATGAAAAGGCAAAAAGACAGGACAGTGAAAGATGAACTCCCCAGACAGTAGGTGGAGAAGAGTAGAGAAATAACTCCAGAAAGAATGAAGAGGCAGAGTCAAAGTGAGAACAGTGCCCAGTTGTGGATGTGACGGGTGATGGAAGCAAGGTCCGATGCTATAAAGAGCAATATATCATAGGAACCGGGGATGTTAGGTCCGTGAATCAAGGCAAATTGGAAGTGGTCAAACAGGAGGTGGCAAGATTGAGCATCAACATTTTAGGAATCAGTGAAGTAAAATGGGCTGGAATGGCTGAATTTAATTCAGATGACCATTATATCTACTACTGGGGGCAAGAATCCCTTAGAAGAAATGGAATAGCCCTCACAGTCAACAAGAGAGTCTGAAATGCAGTACTTGGGTGCAATCTCAAAAATGACAGAATGATCTCTGTTCATTTCCAAGGCAAACTGTTCAATATCACAGTAGTCCAAGTCTGTGTTCCAACCACTAATGCCGAAGAAGCTGAAGTTGAACGGTTCTATGAAGATCTACAAGATCTTCTAGAGCTAACACCCAAAAAAGATGTCCTTTTCATCATTGGGGACTGGAATGCAAAAGTAGGAGATACTTGGAGTAACAGGCAAATTTGGCTTTGGAGTACAAAAGGAAGCAGGGCAAAGGCTAACAGTTTTGTGAAGAGACCACACTGGTCATAGCAGACACCCTCTTCCAACAACACAAGAGACGACTCTACACAGGGACATCACCAGATGGTCAACACCGAAATCAGATTGATTATGTTATTTGCAGCCAAAGATGGAGAATCTCTATACAGTCAGCAAAAACAAGACCAGGAGCTGACTGTGACTCAGATCATGAACTCCTTATTGCCAAATTCAGACTTAAATTGAAGAAAGTAGGGAAAACCACTAGACCATTCAGGTATGACCGAAATCAAATCCCTTATGATTATATAGTGGAAGTGAGAAATAGATTCTAGGGATTAGATTGACAGAGTACCTGAAGAACTACAGACTGAGGTTTGTGACATTGTACAGGAGACAGTATTCAAGACCATCCCCAAGAAAAAGAAATGCAAAAAACAAAATGATTGTCTGAGGAGGCCTTACAAGTAGCTGAGAAAGAAAGAGAAACAAAAAGCAAAGGAGAAAAGGAAAGATATACCTTACCTATCTGAATGCAGAGTTCCAAAGAATAGCAAGGAGAGATATGAAAGCCTTCCTAAGTGATCATTGCAAAGAAATAGAGGAAAACAATAGAATGGGAAAGACTAGAGATCTCTTCAAGAAAATTAGAGATACCAAGGGAATATTTCATGCAAAGATGACAATAAATAAAGGATAGAAATGGCATAGATCTAACAGAAGCAGAGGATATTAAGAGGTGGCAAGAATACACTGAAGAACTATGCAAAAAAGATCTTCATGACCCAGTAACCCTGATGGTGTGATCACTCACCTAGAGCCAGACATCCTGGAATGCGAAGTCAAGTGGGCCTTAGAAAGCATCACTATGAACAAAGCTAGTGGAGGTGATGGAATTCCAGCTGAGCTATTTCAAATCCTAAAAGATGATGCTGTTAAAGTGCTGCACTCAATGTGTCAGCAAATTTGAAAAACGCAGCAGTAGCCACAGGACTGGAAAAGGTCAGATTTCATTCCAATTCCAAAGAAGGGCAATGCCAAAGAATGTTCATGCTCTGCACAATTGGATTCATCTTACATGCTAGCAAAGTAATGCTCAAAATTCTCCAAGCCAGGCTTCAATAGTACGTGAATCGAGAACTTCCAGATGTTCAAGCTGGATTTAGAAAAGGCAGAGGAACCAGAGATCAAATTGCCAACATTCGTTGGATCTTAGAAAAAGCAAGAGAGTTCCAGAAAAATATCTTCTGCTTCATTGATTACGCCAAAGCCTTTGTTTGTGTGAATCATGACAAACTGAAAAATTCTTCAAGAGATGGGAATACCAGACCACCTGACCTGCCTCCTGAGAAGTCTGTAGGCAGGTGAAGAAGCAGCAGTTAGACCCGGACATGGGACAAGGGACTGGTGCCAAATTGGGAAAGGAGTACATCAAGGCTGAATATTGTTACCCTGTTTAATTTTTATGCAGTATACATCATGCGAAATGCTGGGCTGGATGAAGCACAAGCTAGAATTAAGATTGCTGGGAGAAATATCAATAACCTCAGATATGCAGATGACACTACCATTATGGCAGAAATTGAAGAGGTCCTGAAGAAGCTCTTAATGAAAGTGAAAGAGGAGAGTGAAAAAGTTGGCTTAAAACTCAACAGTCAAAAAACAAAGATCATGGCATCTGGTCCCATCACTTCATGGCAAGTAGATGGGGAAACAATTGAAACAGTGACAGGCTTTATTTTCTTGGGCTCCAAAATCACTGCAGATGGTGAGTGTAGCCAAGAAATTAAATGGTTGCTCCTTGGAAGAAAAGCTATGACCAACCTAGACAGCATATTAAAAAGCAGAGACATTATTTTGCTGACAAAGGTCCATCTAGTCAAGGCTATGGTTTTTCCAGTAGTCATGTATGGATGTGAGAGTTGAATCATAAAGAAAGTTGAGCACCAAAGAATTGATGCTTTTGAACTGTGTTGGTGAAGACTCTTGAGAGTCTTCAAGGAGATCCAACCAGTCAATCCTAAAGGAAATCAGTCTTGAATGTTCATTGGAAGGACTGATGCTGAAGCTGAAGTTCCAATATTTTGGCCACCTGATGTGAAGAACTGACTCATTGCACAAAGACCCTGATCCTGGGAAAGATTGAAGGCAGGAGAAGAAGGGGATGACAGAAGATGAGAGGGTTGGGTGTCATCACTGACTTGATGGACATAAGTTTGGGCAAGCTCTGGGAGTTGGTGACAGAGAGGAAAGCCTGGCATGCTGCATTCCGTGGTGTTACAAAGAGTTGGACAGGACTGAGCGACTGAACTGAACTAATTACCTGATTGAAGAAAAATAGCCTATCATGAATATTAGTCATTACTTTAGCTTTACCAAAGAGTACTTCTAAAAAAAGAAAAAAAAAAAAAAAAACCCCAAAACCAGTATTCCTCTGACATGCATTTTCTGCATGACAGGTGCAGTTAGGCAATAGCAACACATGTCCAAAGATGAAACTGAATGCGTAACGAAAGGTTGAAAGGTTCTCCAACAGATTTCCAAGAATGTTTGACATTTCCTTAATGACCTAGGTGTTGGTTTAGCTTGCGAATGGGTATACAGAAAACTGGAAAACATAACTAAACAGATTTTGAACATAAGAATAGATCTGGTTGCTGTGTTAGAATGAAAGCATTAAAATCAGGCCAAGGAGGGTAATCAAAAGATGTCCAACAATTTTTGTGATTTACTTTAGATCAGAGTTCCAAGATAAATGATTTAGGTTTATAGAGCAACCAGATTTGATAGCCATTCCTTTCCAGTTAGTCCAGATTCTCCTCAGTACATTTAATCTCTCAAAAGGTAAATGGAGGCACGTAAAATTGGAGTAGGATCCTTTGTCTTTTTAAAAAATCGAATGCTTTCATAATCATCATTGAAAAAATGCTCTAATATGGGTTACAAATGATTTTGAAGTGGAGACAGCTCTTTCCAAGCAGACAGTATATTCTGATATGTGATGATACAGGCAGATGTATCATGCTACAAATGAAGTGGTCATTTTTGTGGAATAGATTTTCTAAACATTTTGAAATTTTGGAGGTCTGGATTATTGTAAAACAAATTTACCCTCTCACAAATGAAACCTTTTGATCCCTGTAATTGCCAAATATGTAAATTCTAATGAGGATATTAAGAGCTAGGTGTTTGAATTCTCTGGTTACTAAAGAAAATTTCAAGTAAAATTTTGGATTGTTAAAAAAAAAAGTGCCAAAATTATTTTTCAATTTAAATTTAGTATGATGAGACAATTAGTCTGAACCTAAGGAAGCATGGATTACACTTGATTTTGCTTAGCAATGTTCTCTTTTGATTAAAAAATGAAAGTTAAAGGACATGGAAAGAAGTTTCTTAGGTTTTTGTCACCCAGCAACCTTGAGTTTAACAACCGTTTATGTGCTAGGCGGCTTCCCTGGTGGCTCAGAGGTTAAAGCGTCTGCCTGTAATGCGGGAGACCTGGGTTCGATCCCTAGGTTGGGAAGATCCCCTGGAGAAGGAAATAGCAACCCACTCCAGTATTCTTGCCTGGAGAATCCCTTGGACGGAGGAGCCTGGTGGGCTACAGTCCACGGGGTCCCAGAGTTGGACACAACTGAGCGACTTCACTTTTATGGTGCTAGTAAACATTTAATGTTTGCAGTTGCATTGTTAAATCAAGTTGAAAAAAAGCTGTGTATTCATCAAATACAAAACACCGCTGTATTCATCCGTTTAAAATTTGCTACAGGCTACACCTGGGTGTACATAGGGTTATATTCTGAATTCTTTCAGCACCAGTCAACAGAAAAGACATGTGGGTGACATTGGAAAGTTACTTTCTAGCCCTTGTGCAGATACTAACCTAGCCCAGCCCGAGACCTTCCCTGGAGATCAGATTGGATCAAACTGCACATCTGTCATTTGATAAGCCCAAGGTATCTCAAGCACTCAAGGAGAAACTGGAGGTTTCTAGAGTATCTTGGGTTACACACTTGGTTAGATAAGCCAATTCTAATTTCATTAACACCATTTTTTCTGCATGTATTTACAAGGGGGGAAAAAGACTATAGCCTTCCAAATCTCTTTCATATAGAACAGGTTACTATAAAGCTATTCTTATCATACAGAATTTGTTTTGGAAAGATACATACCAGAATTTGAAACAGTTAGGGAGCTCAGCATGTTTTCTTAGGTTAGAAAATGTCCCTGTGCTGGGAGGTAACAAACAAGTCTTCTGATTTTACAGCAGGATAAACTTGAACACAGAGAGAATGGGAGATCTGTTGATGGTCAAACAGGGGATCTGCTGGGAAATAGGACTCTGAGCTCTGAACTTTGACCTGTGTACTTTCGCAACCTAATGACTGAAAATATAAGAGTGACGTGAATTGAAAGGGAGTGTGCAGAAGGTCACTTGCTGGAATTTCATCATCATTATAGTGCCTAAGGTGTGAGAATGCAATCATCCTATAAGGAACAGAGGCAGGATTCAGCACTGGGTATTAATAGCATCGTATGGTTTCTCCCACCCCAGTACACAGGCGCGCTGCCTTCATTTTAGTCTGTTTGGACAAATCTGAATCTGAGGACAGTGGAGAAAGGGTTCATGCTCAGGTATTTTTAAAGTGATTTCAATGATCTAACAAATAGCCTTTCCTGTAGTAAAATGGGAGTTTCTCAGGCAATGTAATCCATTTATAGACTCCATTTTATTTTATTTTTTAATTTATTTTTTAATTCAATTTCTTTACAGAATTTTGTTGTTTTCTGTCAAACCTCAACATGAATCAGCCATAGGTAGATACATATCCCCTCCCTTTTGAACCTCCCTCCCATCTCCCGCCCCATCTCACCCCTCTAAAGTCAGTATGCTGCCCTAGCTGTAATGTAAGGAGAACTAAAAGGAAAGTAATTTCATAGTCATTGCTCAGGCAAAACTGTACTAGAAGATGTAACGAAGCAATTAGATGCCTCCATGTGTGCAAAGACCACGTGTTTGTTTGAGACACCAAACTCTGTGAGCAGGGTGCAGTTTTCAGAAATGATAAAAACTTCCTGATAAAATTCCAAACTAAGCAAACTGAAATGATCTTTTGATTTAACAATACCTGCATTTCTGGAAGATTTAGCATACAGTAAAGTCAAGCACAAATGTTGCATTTTTATGTAAAATAGAATTGAGTTTCTAAGCTTGGATGATACGAAAAAGACCTTTTTTACTGACATAATTCTGGAACTTCTGAAATCGGTGAAGGGTGTAGGACCACATACGTCCCACACATTGTAGGATGTCCAGCGTACCCATGAAATGCCAGTGAAGTGACCCAGTCAGTGTGACAACTCAAAATGTTCCACACGGTTCCATGATGCCTGCTATGGAGTGATACTGCTCCTCCTCCCAGTGTTCATTTCCTGCTGTTTTTGATGATTTGCTTACTTTTTAGAAGAAGGCACTCTGTCATACCATCTCCTATCTTCACCTCATTTGGTATTCTTGTGGATGGGGAGCTGGGAGAAGACTGTAGTTTGTGTTAATGGAGAGTATTTGACTTTAATTCATGAGGGGTGATGGGTCTCTACCCTTAATAATGCTTTTTACCCCAGAAAATATAATTTGCCTGACCTCATCTTCTCCACAGTTATGCTGGAGAGTGTGTTAAAAACTATTGTGAGAAAGGATTGTTAGAATTTTTCTTAGGAACAATTGAACTAATCAATATTATTAACTGTACAAATTTCAAAGCCTCAAACCATCTTCTTTAGGTGGTTCACACCAGAACCCATCTCCGAGAGCTGAGTGTGACCGTGTAACATATCGAGTGTTGCTGTTTTTGACTAGTGTGTACCAGCAGTCACCTGATAGAGTAGAAACAGGATGTGCCGTAACATAATAATAGTGGTTTGTTATAATACTGTCCCAAATTACTGTTAATCGCATTGCATTTTGGACGCCTCACCTCGTGAAGATGTGGTTCTCTGATGCCCAGACACCACCCCTGGTCCTCAGAGCCACGTTTGTCTGGGGAGCCTGACCCAGTGCATTGGACTAGGTTGGCCATCTGTCCCAAGCTGGCAACACAGGGCTCCTCTTGAGTACTGAGCCAGAGAGGATGGAGGGAGAGAAGATGGAGGGAGGGAGAGAGAGAGTCACTCTGTAGTGGGGTTGAGCGCTCGGGCTCTCATCAAGGTGCTGGCGTGTTCCGTGCTTTCTGAGGGCTGAGGAAGGATCGGAACGAGGCCTCTCTCCTTGGCTTGTAGATGGCCGTCTTCTCCTTGTGTCTCTCCACACTGTCTCCCTTCTATTTGTATCTGTGTCCAAATTTCCCCCTCGTATGAGGACATCAACTATATTGCATTAGAGCCCACCGCAGTGATCTCATTTTAACTTGATTGCCTTTATAAAGACGACATCCCCAAATAAGGTCGCATTCTGAGGTACAGGCTTAGGATACTAACGCTATCTCTTTAGGGCAGACTCGATTCAACCCATAAGAAGTGCTTGAAACGAGTGTCCTACTGAGCGGACAGGAAGCTGATTTGTAGGGAATAAAGCACAAACAGGATGTTATAAGAAGTCACTTCATGGTTTCCTGACAGGTCATTTCCAGTTTTCCCTGGCGGCCAGTTGTATTCTTAATGTTGGTTTCTATGAGTTGCCATTTTGGCTTTCTAATACATTCCCCTTGCTTAAGCTTATTTAAGCTCGTTGCTATTATTTTTAGTCAAGGAATGCTAACTAGTGGAGAACCAAACTGAGACAAACCTTGTAGTGTACTACCTAATGAGCTGGATGCAAATCTCCTAGTCTTTGTGAAGCTGTTGCCGGTTAGATGGGCTAGAAAAATGAAGCAGGAGGAAACACTAGAAGCCCACTGTAATGGAATCATGAGGCAATCAAGGGAAAGGTGGGAAGGAGCAAGCAGATATCAGTCCTTTTCAGGGTTATCTTTTATTGTATGTTACGGATTGAATGTTTGTTCATGGCCCCTGCTCCCCGCCCCGCCCCGCCCCCACATTTATACTTGAAAGCCTAACCCCTAGTGTGATGGTTTTAAGAGGCGGGGCCACTGGGTGGTTAGGTCATGGAGTGGAGCCCTCATGAAGGGAATTAGTGCCATTTTAAAAAGAGACATGAGAGCTTGCTTTCTGTCAGTTCTCTGCCATGTGAGGATTCAGCAGAAAGACCACCATCTGCCAACCAAGAAGCAGGCTCTCACCAGACACCAGATATGCCTGTTTCAGCCATCCCGTCTACGATATTTATGTTATAGCAGCCCCTTGTGGCTCAGATGATAAATAATCTGCCCACAAAGCAGGAGACCCAGGTTTGATCCCTGGGTCAGGAAGATCTCTTGGAGAAAGGAATGGCAATCCACTCTAGTATTCTTGTCTGGAAAATTGCATGGACAGAGGAGCCTGGTGGGCTACAATCCATGGGATTGCAAAGAGTCGGACATACCTGAGTATGACTAACACACACCCATTCTAAGCTGACTAAGACACTGTATAAAGCCTTTCATTTAATTAGGGTCTGAATTAAGGACATGGATTAAAGAGATTCAAAGAAAGATGGAAAGTAAGAAATCTACAATGACTCTGAATTTTCTGTTTTAAATTATGGGGCTAGTAGGTTTGGTATTAACCAGTTAGATGGTGTTAACTTTCTGTTTGAGGAAGGATGTTAAGTTGTGATTTGAAAGTATGGAGATTGAGGGTCTTCAGCTTAATCAGATGAGGATTGCCGGGAAAGCAGCCGGGCATGGTAACTGTAGTGTGAATGCTGGAACCGCCATTGTAGACTCCGTGTAATATATTAGTTATGCTATTTGAAGGCATGTTGACTGGAAGATATCACCAGAGAGAATCCCAGAAAGGGCCATGAATGAACATCACCAATGTAGGGGCAATCAGAGGAGGAGGGTCAAAGAAGAGCGCAGTAGAGTAGTGGCCGTCTGATACAGTGATTGGCTTTAAACCGACTCAGTAAACATTTGCCAGTATTATCAGCATAGCGGGTATAAAATTTGTAAAGTTCTATTGCTGTATGTTGAGGCAAGAACTGAGCATTGGAAAAACGAAGGCAACAACGTAGATTGTTCCTTCACAAATGCAAGAAGGGAAGACAGTGACTGATCAAGAGGAAGGTAGAACAGAAGGAATGTTTCCACTTGAAGGGGGAAATCCCAGTTCCTCCAGAGATATGCTACTTAAAATACCCATTACCCAGTGAGGTGTGCAGTGTCTGGCTGAATGCTCTGTATATGTCACCTAATTTACCCCATCCACAAACCTCTTTGACTTTAGAAAGAGAAGTTAGGTTAAACCTGTGTACCTCAAATTCATACAATGCATATGGAATTGAGTCAGTAAGGGATCCCAGGTCTGTCTGAATCCACAGCCACCCCATCCCTCATGTCCACCCCCTGCCCAGAAGATGAATTCAAAGTGTTAAATACAAGAAAATACAGAAAAGGAATTCAGGTCATCTCCTGGAATTTTAAGATGGGATTTGGCAGGCATACTACATTACCAAATTAAATGAACAATAATAGGTTAAAAAAATAAAATTGTATATGGCAGTAAGGGGCGCAGAGTTCCTATTTGGTTTGGAAAGAAACTGTTCCAGGGTTAATTGTGTAAATGAAATAATAGGAATAGGAATTGCAGATTCATTTGGGTGGCAATTAGGAAAAAAATACCAGTTAATGGAAAACCAGAAGAGCACTTTCAATAAAGGTCAGGAATATAATAAAGGTCACTTCTAAAAACAGTTAACTAACTTAGATATAGTGTCAGGAAGCGATTAAGGCCTAAGTTTGAAACTAGACTAGGAAATGAGAACGTCAAAGTTCATTGCAGAAAAATTAAGTAGGAAGGGTAGAGTGAAAGAGATCTCCCCCTCAAAAAAAGAGATGACTATCAAGAGATATAAGAAAGAATTAATGAACCTAAGTTGTTCTCCACTGGTTAAGTCAAAATGTAAGTTTAATATTAATTCATGACCCATCTTTTCTTGCGTATATAAAAGGGTATGTGTAAAACATAGCCATGGCAGTTCACGAATTGAGAAGTTATGTATCATAGATTGTAGTGATGTCTACTAACTCACATTCCCCTGCCTTCCTGACCCTGCATCCCCTGGAGCACCCCACCCTCTCGCTCATCCTGTATCCTTAGTAGTATCCCCTGGTACACACTGGTCCTCAGTAGACACCTATTTCTTCTGTGTTCTCTCATTTCCATTTGATGCAGGAAAATTAAGAGTTGAAGGTCACATAAGAGGATTTTAGGTACTTGATCAATGATTCACTAACTCAGTAAAATAAATACTATTTTGTTTCTATATCCGGGGTTGGAAAACTAAGAAATGGGGAATACGTTGATATAATTCAGTTGCATTAGATTTTTCACATTATTAGAAATGTCTGTTATCACTTGGTTTTTGATTACAAATCTGTATTTCTATTCATTATCTTATTTTTAACCCAAGATGACCTGTTGGAAAACCTAACAGTTACTTTCCTATTTAAGAATTAACTTTATCAAAGTGATGCCAGACTTTGTTACCTAAGAGAACAGTGTTGACTTTTTGAAACTTTAATTGAAAGATAACATGCCTACGGGGAAGTGTATATGTTTAACTGCTCTGTAATAAGCAGATATCTTCTGCTTATTGAACAGGTTCATGGAGAGTTGGTTTGTCCTGCTTCTTGCGCTTTTATAATGTTCATTTCTGCTCATTTGCTGAAGAAAGCAAAAAGGGCAATGCAAATACTAAAATAAAATGAAAAAAGAATGTCGTTTACATAGGACCTGCCGGCGGTATTGTATATTAGGGTTTTGTGTTCCACTCGGTGTTTGAAAGTCTCAACTTTTTCATTGAGAAGCTGCAGCTGCCTCTAGAAACTGCTTTTAAAGAGTTATCTCAGTGAAGCTTTGAGAGTCTGTCGGTAGATGTCCATCTTCCCCGCCTCAACCTCCATTGAATCTAGGTGAGAAATGGATGTGAGCTTAAAAACATACTCAACCTCTTTAACCCTTTGGAGCAGTTCTGCTATGTTAATTGCAGTCCACTCTTGGGGGCATCCTTTTTTGGTGATGCTGATGCTTCCATGAACCTTGGCTATTTTGCCAAATTTATTGTGTCTTTGTAATCTTAAACATATTAACAAATGAAACTCTGTTGGTTTCTTCACTTGCTTCGATGTGTGTCATGATAGTTTAGCAATCCACTTAGTCATCAAAATTCTATTTTGACTTGTCCACATAATCCTTTTAGTCTATTTTTAGATTTATTAAGTGCTTTTCACAGAGTTGATAAAAAAGTTTTCATTTATGAAATTGTTTCCACCTGACCCCGGAGGCCTCCCATTGTAGTTTAACAGGAGTTAAGATGTTGCATTGTTTGTTTGAAATTGGGCAGTGGACTCCGTGCTAGCATACAGGCACCCTAGCTCTAGGGCTGGGAGGGTCTCTGGGTGGTAATTTAACCTCTTCATTTTATTGTCAATGCTGCCCAGAGAGTTTCAGCAACTTTTCCCAGCTGATTCCACTGGTCAATGTATATTCTGACTCCTAGGCCCTGTTCTTTGCCTCCATCAGACTGACGCTTGAATTCCTGAAGAGATTGAGATCTTTGCCAAAGAAATGCCTTTCAAGTTGCTTTGCATGAGAGCTACAAAGGAAGAGGTACCTTTGTCCCTAATGTGTTTGGTTTGAGCTTTCAAAGTGGCATTTATGGCCTTTTTTTCTTTGGGGTCGGGAAGAAGGCAGTGTTGAAGAGAGAGACTCAGAAATGCTATTGTTGTTTAATCATTCAGTCATGTCCGACTTTCTTGCGACCCTGTGGACCTCTGTCCTTCGGCTCCTCTGTCCACCAGGCCCTCTGTCCATGGGGATTCTCCAGGCAGGAATCCTGGAGTGGATTGCCGTTTCCTTCTCCAGGGGATCTTTCCAAGCCAGGGGTAGAACTTGCATCTCCTGCATTGGCAGGCAGATTCTTTATCACTGGGAGCACCCGGGAAGCCCCCCAGATGCCTCTGCGCTACTTAAAATGAGGAGAAAGGCGGGCTGTGTTGGCGCTGCCGTGGTCAGGTACACAGATCCTGCAGCAGGTGCGTGTGCAGACGTTGCTGTGGCGGCCAGGACCTGGGCGGGCTGTGGACCCTCACTCTCTCTTCTCTGTCTTCTCCATCAGGACTCACGGCTTTGCTCCTTCGCCAGTTCTCAACTTGTCTTTATGCTGGACTGTTCTTACACATTCAGAGTGCATAGATACCTTTTCTGCTGATTAAAGAGATTCAGAAAGGAAAGAGAGAGAAATCTTTTTATATTCTATTCCAGAGTCCCCTGTTCAAGTTGGTTCTTTTATGTTTATCTATACTTATATATCTTTGATTTTTAAATATTTTTGGTAGTTCTTTGGATGTGGGCCACTTTTAAAGTCTTTATTGAATTTTTTGCAGTATTGCTTCTGTTTTGGCCTGAGGAATCTTATTGCTTCCGTGGTGGCTCAGGCAGTAAAGAATCTGCTTGCAGTGCAGGAGACCCGGGTTTGATTCCTGGGTTGGGAAGATTCCCTGGAAAAAGGAATGGCTACCCACTCCAGTATTTTTGCCTGGAGAATCTCATGAACAGAGGAGCCTGGCGGGCTATAGTCCATGGGGTCGCAGAGTCGGACACCACTGAGTGACTAACACTTTCACTTTCATGTGGGATCTTAGGTCCCCAGACAGGGATCTAAGCTGCATACCCTGCATTGGAAGGCACTTATCCCCTGAACTGTCAAGGAAGTCACTATATGTCTTTAATTTCAACTCTCTCCCTCTTTCTCATGTCTGTTCCCTTTTCTGACATACTCTGCTTGGAGACTATATGCATAAGAAAGGCTGAGTGAATGTAATTTTGGAAGGACACTGGTTTTGAGAAATTGCTTTCTATTTCATGTATGTGACTGAGCTACTTATGAAGATCCCCCTCGGAGGTGTGTACCCTGTGCTGTGGCGCATACAGCAGTCCTGCCTTTAGTACACTGAACACTCCTGGTTTTGACTCTCTCAGGTGACTTCCGAAGACTCAAGACATGTAATGAAATGAGTCCCAAATTAGGGTCATGTGCTGGGTGGGCGGGGTGGGGGGAGCGGGGACTTAGCTCCTATGAACCAGCAGACACCCACCCACAGCCCTCTGCACCTGAACGGGCTTTGGAGAGCATGCTTTGATCTGAGCACCTACTCCCCTCAAAGTGATATGTTTTTGTTTGTGAAAGTGGCCCAGGGCTGGGGGGGAGCCACCTGTGATTTGTTGGTAAACTTAAGGACTCATTAAAATCTCGCTGCATAGCCCTTATTAATGTCAATGTGCTCAATTCATGGTCCACGCATGATCAGTTCTTTGTCTCTTGGCTTTGTCTTCCTGGGAAGCAAAACAGTGGTTTTCAGCTCTGGCTGCTGCTCCTTGGGAATCATGTTGGATTCTGTAGATTTGGCCTTGGGCCCACATATCTGTAGAGTTAAAAGCTCCCTCGGTGATTCTGATGTTCAGCTATGGTTAAAACTCATTGAAATAGACTAGAGCATGCACTTCAAAAAGTTCAGGGAAAGTATACCCCTACTCCGAAAAGTCATCCTGCGGGAACAGGAAAGGAGGCAAAGGGGTACCTCCCCTCCCTCCCTCAAGAGCCGGGGAGTGATTTGAGAAGCCTAGCTGAACTGGCAGCGCCAGGGGCCACCAGAAGTTAAGTTTTTAGGGATTTAGCTCTGTTTGTGCTCCTTCTCCCAGTCCACACTTGATGCTCACCTTACCCTGGAATAGTTGTGAATGGGAGTTCATTCTCTGCTACTATAGAACAAGTATACATGGTGTCTTAGAAAAGCTTTTTCTCGGGTCTGTTGCCTGGAACCTGAGCAGCCAGAGTAGCGTGTTTCTCAGGCTTTATTTCCATCCACCCTCCTTCCAGATAATAAATGTGATCAAATAAACTGAAATCCCCTCTCACCCCATCCGTGGAAATTTCCAGTATTCATTAGCATATCAAAGACTGGGAAAGTCCTGTGGTTAACACAACAACAAAAAAACTTTTTAAAACTTAGAGTTAAATAAACTTATTTGCATTGGAAGAGACTTTTTGCTCCTCTACCTACAATTGAGCTTTTTTTTTTTTTTTTCCCCCCTTAACACCAGTTTGAGAAAGACTGGCCAAGTCACTTTTTGATTCAGTAATTTACTGAGGGTTAATTTCTGACAGCTGAACCTCTTTTTAAAATCCCCTTTGAAGTTGGACTGAATTAGCGAATGGAAGCCTTGCCAAAGCAGTTTACTAATTCATAACTATATCCCTCTGCTTTCTTTCTGTTGCTAAGTACTATAATCTTTGACCTGAAAGGAAGAATACTGCTAACAAGTAAATATTTAAAAGGCCCATGAAGTATAATGTGTATAATGTGCGTGAGTTTGTGCCTGGGGAACCCTTCTGCTTGATGAAAGCAGTGACTGACTTTTCATCTCCTAAATAGGCTGTTGTTTTACAGTAGGTTGAAAGGAAGTATTTTAAGTGCTACGAGTTAGATTTTTTTTAATTTTTATTTTTAGATTTAGTTAGCCATTGGCCTCACTGATTTGAAGGTGGCGTGTAATTCATAACTCCTGAGTGTGTTGGAACTCTGTATGAGTGAATTAGCATTATTGTGAATGAATGAACTCTGTGCTACCAAAGACGACTTGGAACAGTGTAAGGAAACGGAAACATGACTCATTGATGGATTTGAAGAGTATCTAGGGGGACTTGCTGACTTCAGAGCCAGCGCTGAGGCGTGGTTTTAAAGCAGGGGGAACCTGGATGGGGCGAGGAAACCAGGGTTCCAATCCCAGCAGTGCCTCTGACTGGCTGGTGACAGTGGCCGAATCTGCAAACCTCTCGGCCTTCATTCTGTCCGTAAGGGGAAGCAGGAATTATTTGTCGCTAGGATAACTGCCAGCCTCAAGACTTGATGAGTCTTTGAGTTCTACAGATTTTCTGGTTTGTGTGGAAGTGGGTGTGTATGTTTTAATGGCTTTCAGATGGGATTCATCAAAGCTCCATGAAACAAATCTTTATTTTTAAAATTGGAAGTGAATTGCTGCGACAGAGTATGGTCAGGGGAGTCCACGACAGAGAATGAGGAAGCAAGTAAACTTTGATTTATAAGGCTGTGGGCCGCAGATTTCCTGTGGCTGTGGCATTTGGTATATAGAATGATGATGCATCTGTGATACTGTCAGAGAAAGGTTCATTATTGTCTACAGGCAGAAGTTTTGCTCTATCAGGATTTCTTTTCGAAAGCTGTAAAATGGCACCTAGCTACCCTGTTCAATACGCCTCACTATGTTTTAAAAAATACTGAAGATCACCCCACTGAAATATTTCCATAGACATTTTTGATTAAGAACAGCAGTCTGATCTTTAGCAACATAGTTTTTGCAGTCACTAGTGTATGAAAATGACCTGATGACCTACTATTTTCATTGAATGACTTACTCTCATGCAGGCTAGATTGATAGGTACATTGAAATATCAGCGCTATGCCTGTTAGAAACTACCTATGTATTCTTTAAAAGTGATAATCTGACTTATCTAATGTTTTGGAGAAGGAGCATAGCAAAATATTCTGAGGTTTCTAATTAGTTATCTTTAATTTTGGCTATGTGAATACATCAGTTGTCATGGAATAATTGTGGAAATAATTACTGTCATGGAATAACTGAGATTGAGCAAGCTCCGGGAGCTGGTGATGGACAGGGAAGCCTGGCGTGCTACAGTCCACGGGGTCGCAGAGTCAGACACGACTGAACTGAACAACTGAACTGAACTGACTGAATTGTGGAAAAAGCTTATATATCCAAACGATAACTTTCAAAGTGAATTCATATCTTTAAGTTCCTCTAGTTTTATCCCTTTTTTTCACAGCAGCTTAAGCCACAATTTTTACAATTTTTACAATTTTTACAATTTTTAAGCCACATATTTTACTACAGTGGATTTTTGTTTTTTTGATAAAGTGGTACCAATAGTCTCTTACCTATTCCTTTCTAATTATATTTTGCAAATTATTCTGTTCAGAAAGATACAGCTGACGGTAATCATTTCCCTTCATGCATGGACAGAGTCCTACAGTGCCATGTGCTTGGTTCATAAGCCCGCTAGGTGGCGCTATGATTACTCTTTGTTTTCTGTGTGTGGCTGGGTTCAGAGAGGCTTGCCCAAAATCAGCTTGTCAATAAGTACGTGTTGAAATCAAGACCAGAATCTGTCTCTGCCTAATTCAGATATTTGTGGGGTCCCCCTCTCTGTGCCGTACCTGCTTGCCTTGGGGTGGAGGGCAGGAAAGTGGTAAAACCTTGTTTCATACATGATCTATTCAGTAGATTTCTACTGAACACCCACAGACTTAACATTTTTTCTTTTCAAGGAACCATCATTGGATCATTGGTGGACTGGAGAAGGGGCAGTGTGGCTGGTTAGACCTCAGTTACCTGTGGCAAATTAAGAAATCCCATATCAGTTTCATGGTGCTTGTGAGTTCTTGGTAGAAAGTGTAAATAAACAAAATAGCTGCTTTGACGTGGGGGTGGGGGTGGGGGCAGTCAGAATTGATGCCACCGAGGAAGGGGCACTGAGATGAATCTAGAAGGGGTCGGGTTGGACTCTGCTAGGGGGCCTGAAGCAGACCGAGAAGTCTGGGTTAGATTAGCAGTGGTGGCTCCTGAGTGGTGAGGGCTGTGGTTCAAGGCTGACGTGGCAGGACGTGGAGGCCAGACTGACCAGCTCAGATGGATTGAACTAAGCGCGACGCTGCGAGAACTTTCCTTAGGGCAAAAGGGAGAAGAGAAGAGGGACCTTGACTGTTGCTTTATTTTTTTAAATTATCTATAGATGACTGTGCTGGGTCTTCGTTGCTGCTCACCAGCTTTCTCTAATTACGGCAAGCTGGGGCCACTCTCCAGTTGTGGTGCAGGGGCTTCTCATTGCAGTAGCTTCTCTTGTTGCAGAGCGCGGGCTCTGCAGTACCTGTGGCCAGTGAGCTTAGTTGCCCCGTGGCATGTGAAATCTTCCTGGACCGGGGATCAAACCCATGTCCCTTGCATTGCAGGGCAGATTAACCTCTGGACCATCAGGGAGGTCTGGCTGTTGCTTTGTTTAAAGGGAGGTTATCTTGGAGTCTGGGTATGAAGGTAGGAAGGAGTGAGGCTTAAAGGAAAACCTAATGGTTTGGAACAACAGGAGCAATGTGCGGAGTAAGTGCAGAAACGCTGCAGAAAGATGAGGGCCCAGTGGAGGTGGGCGATCCAACTTGTGGTCAGGCTGTTTCCCCCTTTTACGAGGTGTTAGGGACTAACGGGATGAGAGTGAGCGCCAAGTTATAGGGGGCCAAGGAGGAGGGAGGGCTTGGGGGTGGGGGAGGGGGGGGACTGTCCTGACTCCAGGCAGACCCTGTGCTGAGGAGCAGAGCGTGGGGAGCGGGGAGTTATTTTATTGTTTGTCCATTCGAGGGAGAGAAAAGCAGGCTCTAGAAAAAGAGATTGGAAGTGCCAGGTAGCAAACGCATTCATGCTGCAGACAGTGGTCCAGGAGGCAGGAGTGAACCTAGAGAGGGAAGGTGGGTTATGTGAAGGAGGCTTTGCAGTGAAAAGGAGAAGCAGGGAAGTGGGGAGCTGGGGCTGAGGAGTCTGGCAGGTCCCCCGCTGAAGGGGAGGCCTGCCGGGCAGCTGTGTGGGCCCCAGCCTGTGCTGGGCAGTGAGGTTCGTCAGCCTGCCCAGCCAGGTGTTGCCCACCCTGACCTGTAGCTCCCCTCCAGGGAGGGAGTGAGTACACAGCCAGTGACCCCCAAACTTGTCTGATAAGCCCCCAGGTGCTTCCCTGGCTATTTCTCAGGAGGTTTCTGCATGTCTGGGATGGGGCCCTGGGGTCTGTATTTTAATAAACTTCCTGCAGGCCATGCCAATAGGCAGGTGAGTTTGGGAAACACTGACATGGATTCTGGGGGTGTCCTAAAGGCTGGACAGTGTCCTCTGTGATATTTCTTCTTGAGCTCCTCAGCCATCTAGCCATGGCTTGTGTAAGTAAAAGACACCTCAGAATTTTAACCTGTAGGTTATTGAAGTGGATGGATACTTGACTGTTTCCATCTTATAAAATACCCTCAGGTTTTTGAGTTTTATGCAGGATTCTTTGTGGGTTCCTATAAGTTTTGACCAATGTCTGAATACTACAAGTACTCCTTGAATTTACCCAAGCCTAGGGCTTCCTGGATGACTCAGTGGTAAAGAATCCTCTTGAAGTGCAGGAGATGCAGGAGAGAGGGTTCAATCCTTGAGTCAGAAAGGTCCCCTGGAGAAGGAAATGGCAATCCACTCCAGTATTCTTGCCTGGAAAACCCCGTGGACCGAGTAAGCCTGGCATGTCCTAAGAGTTGGACGTGATGTAGCATGCACACATCTACTTCTTGGGGCTTTATGGAAGATGGATTATTCTCTTCTGCCACCTGCTGGTCAGCCACAGGCAAACCATGTCGGGTTTTGAGGGTGGCTCCAGCCTCAAGATTTCAAACATGATTTTCAGTAGAACTTAGTTGAAGCAAAAAGTCTTCTAATAAGGCCATCTGCTCTGAATTAAATCTTGTACACTTAATGTTGCAAATCTGACAAAGTTAATTTCTTCTCCTCACTGGAGCCTTTTTTCCAGCCCAGGTGTTAAAAGACTAATAACAACAGCACATTCTGAGAGATCAGTTAGCCTATGTTAATCTCAGAAAGAATAGTTTTTTATGCCTCATGTCTGTTTTATGGACAGATGATTCCGTCAGTTCAAAACCGCGGTGAAGACAGATGGGATTCAGGCTCCTGAGTGTTGGGAGGGTATGATCTTGGAAAATTTCTTTACCTCTCTTAAGAGCAGTTTGTTTTCAGTGTAGTTGCATCGTCATCATCATCATCATTTTAATCTGTGCCTGACTCTGGGTCCATCTTTGCCAGTGACCTGACAGTTACTTTCTGAGAATGTTCTGGAGTGTCTCAGCTCATGTCACAGTGTCGCACCCAGCCTCTCCGGATTCTTTGTTTCCTCGTCTATGAGATGAAAGTGTGTGACAGAATGATCTCTGAGATCTCCTTTGGTCCCAGACTCCTGTAACTCAATCAGCGTGAGTAGAAGACTTAGCTTTCCTAGTGACTGTGGAAGGCGGTGTCTGTTCTTGGTCCTTCACGTGGGGTCCCCCTCCCCACCACAGCCCCCAGGCCCTGTTATCACTGATGCTGTCTCGGAGCTTTGGAGGAGGCTAGCTTATGCTTTGCCTCTGATGCGCTTTTAAACATTAAAAAAAGTGGGAATTGGAAGAATGACAGGCTTCTTCATTTTATTGTTCCTTTAAGTATTATCAGTTGAAACACAGAACCGGCATTTCACTTAGTTCTATCTGTGAACCAAAGGTAAACTTTCTCAAAGCCCGGTGTTTCTTAATTCGAGGTATGGGGCATATGTTACATAGACCAAAATGTTTGATGGCCTAGCCCTGCTAAGAGAGGCACAGGATGGGTCAGGCCCATCAGAAACTGTATTAGTGCCTTGATTCTCTACTGTGGGGAAATATCAGAATCATCTTTTTATAAAAGATTCTTATCCAGTAGGTTACATGTAGGTTGTACATGTTACTAGGGCTTTTTGTTTGGCACTTATGTTTTTAAAAGGTGAATACAGTTTCACCTGAGCCTGATCCACCCTGTGTTTCTTTGAGCAATGCTAGGCCATCAGACATTTGGGGACATTTAGGGTCCCAGACACTGTGCTTAACTCTGGATCCTGGACACCCACAGATGCTTACCAATCATTCCTTCTGTCCTCACCCGCTTCCACCTTTACTAGGCTGGTGGCAAAACATTTTATTAGGTTATTGATTGCTTAATTATACTTAGTATGAGACTATGCCTTAGATGGTCTATTATATTTTAAACTTTCCTCAGACTTCAATGTAATCTCATTTTGTAAGGGGCATTTTTTCTGGGAATGACTGAGCATAGCCTTACCTAACTCTTAAGTGACTTAGGTAATTCTTGAATGATGTCACTTCCTTAAGTGACACTGTTTGATCTGATCTTGTATACAGGCTGTAGCCTACTATTATTTCCTAGGGGCTGGCTAACCAGTATTGCACTGTGTGATTAATTAAAGGTTATGTGACACTGTTAACTTGTTTTTCCTTGTTTGAAATTGTAATTGCTTTTAGCCAAGCACTTTCTTATCGACTATAACCAATAATGTGTATTTTATGGAACCATGCAGTAACTGGTACTTTTCTTTTGTATTCATTCCCTTGCCCTGGCAATAAACTAAACTTTAGAAAATGCTGGAACACATTTTGAGTGTGTGCATTCATGTGCATATGTGATGATGAAATTAGGAGATTACTTTTTCGTTATTTTAGACAACTGTCATTACTTATGAGGTAAGGTAGCTACACCTGTGTTTTTTGTAGTGTTTCCTTTTAACCTGTAAGGATTTCACGCTTTTCTTCAAACCATTCATTGCCTCATATCGTTTGGGAAGAGAAATGAGCCTTGCAAGCCTGAAAGTAAGGTCCAGGAGTTGGTGATGGACAGGGAAGCCTGGTGTGCTGCAGTCCATGGGGTCACAAAGAGTCAGACACGACTGAATGACTGAACTGAACCATGGAAGTGACAAAGGTGCAGTTCCTCGAGAATTTCGTCTGTAGGTGAAGCTGGCATGCTTGATGTTGAGTGAACTGTCTTGCTCATGGCAATGTGGGCCTCTGTTGCAGCTCACCATCTCCTCCCTCAATACGCAGCCGCCATCTTCATCTCTTTCTTCTGGACTTACCATTCATCTCCACTTGAGTACTGGCCACCTCTACTTTAGGTCCCATAAGATCAACAGCTACCTCTTTGCTGCTGCTGCAGATGAAAATAACCTACCAATCATCAAGGGTCAATGTTGGGCTTCTATGGTGGCTCAGACGGTAAAGAATCTGCCTGCGATGGCAGGAGCCTGCGATGCAGGAGACCAGGGTTTGATCCCTGGGTCAGGAGGATCCCCTGGAGAAGGGAATGGCTACCCACTCCAGTATTCCTGCCTGGGATCCCAGGGACAGAGGAGGCTGCCAGGCTCCAGTCCACGCGGTCACAAAGAGCCGGACGCGACTGAGGGGCTGACACCTTCACATTTCACTAGTGATGCCAGTTAGTTTTCAGGGCTCCTGGTATCTTTGTCTTGCAGGGGGCTAAGCCCCAGAATGAGAACTGAGGGTGTCGCTCCCTTGGAGGCCTTTTGAGGAAGCCCTGTCGTAACTGTCTGTGTGTTTCAAGGAAACAGCAGAGTGGCTGGGTTGGGAGGAGGGAGATTAGAAGGGGAAGTCTATAACTAGCACCTTCGTTTGTGCTGGCCAGTCTCTCTCCACCCACTCCAGCCTGCCCTCAGTGGCAAGGGTCTGGTGTTTATTTTGTAGAAGTCCTTCATCCTTTACTGAAGTTCTTTTAATGGCATTATCTTGGAGAAGTGTATTATAGAAACAAAAGTTTTCTTTGATTTAAGACATCCGTTTTGACCCTGGGAAACAGGTGTTTCAACCAAAAATTTCTAAATGTCTTAAGTGTCTTTTAGGCCATTTGTTTTCTGAATTTCTCCTTATCAAAGTGAGTCTGTTACTTAAGACCCTGACTAATGTACTTATATAGGGGCCGCCGAAGTCCTCCTCATCAGACTGAATTGTCCTTCTCTAAGAAGTCTTTTTACTTGGAGATTTTGATGACTGTAGAAACTGTTGAGCTGAATGAAGAGAAAATCTTATGACATCATCATTACATGCTTTATTATGTTTTCATGTGTTCCAGAAGGCTTAAATTTGTTAAGCTTTTTTAAAAAAACACTTAAGCAATGAGTAACATTTTAATAGATCTAGTGTAGAAGTTTAGAGATTGATTTTTAGACGTACCCTGCTGTGAAGTGTTCCTTTAATGATCTAAACAAGATTATAGGAAGATAATCAGGTGGACTGTTTCATGATCAGTTCCAGGTCCATGGTATCTTTACCTGCCCTCCCTTTGGTTGCAGAGTGAGTGGAAAATTTTAAATATTAACTGTTTTCTTAAAAATAACTTTAAGAATGATTTGCAATATAATTTATAAAAGTTAACACACAAAACAGTACTGTCTTGTGAATGACTTTACTAGTATGTAGGAAAAAATGTGGAAAATATGTCTGTGAATGATATACACCAAATTTAGAATGATATTACCACTGTGAGATGGGGAAAGGGTCAAAATTTATCTGTACCACTTTATTTTTTAAAACACATATAACCCTATGTTAAGTATTAAATCTGTATTAATTTCTTTCCTTTTCTCTAAGTCTAAAATAATCCTGCATAAGTATTAAACATTTTATGATTAAAAAGTTTATATCCTATGTTTGGCATACAAATTATGAAAAAACAGAAATGGCAAAGTAGAAAAAATAAAAATTTGTTATAGTATATCCTGCTTGTAATAGCCACTGGTAATTTTTCAGTATATCATCCTAGTCTGTTTTGTATTCTTTTGGTATTATAACTATACTTGTGGTATAATGTTTGTGCATTTTTAGTGAAACCATGAGTAGAGATTTGAATCCTGCTTATTTACTTGAATTGTGGTGTAATGGTGTTGAAACTAGTGATTTCTAAACTGTAACATGCACGAGACTCATTTAAATGTGGATTCCTAGTTTCCTGTCCAGAGGTGTGAACTAAATAAATAAGATCCAGCAGTGTGCATTTTAAGAAGCCCTCCTGGCCTCCGAACTTCCCCCACCCAACCTAAGTTGATTCTGATACAGAGTCATTAGTAATACTGACAGGAGCATTTTGGGAAACACTGGTTTGAACTATCTGTGCTTGAGTGCCATTCCTACTTAAAAGAAAAAAACGTCCAGGATCAGCAAGCTATTGTCTAGGGGCCAGATAGAGCCCACCACCTGTTTTTATAAATAAAGTTTTATTGAAACTCAGCCACCCTGATTTGTTTACACATTGTCTGGTTACTTTTTTTTTTTTTTTTGTCACAATGGCAGAGTAGTTGGAAAAGAGCTGGGAAAACCTAATATATTTACTCTCTGGCTCTTTACTGAAAAAGCTTGCTGACCCATACATTTTGTGTGGGAGAATATCAAAGACAGTTCAGTAAAGAAACTGGCATATATTTAATAAGAAAGAATTGAACATGATGACAAAGGGCATATAATGACCAGTTCAGTTTAACAAGCATTGATTTAGCCCTTACTTTATACACACGTCAGTCTTCCCACTTGGACAGCTTACAGTTTTCCATGGCAAATGCATGATTTCAGATGTAATGGGGGGAAGGACAGCATCTGTCTTCATAGGATGTGATGGGAACCTGGCAAGGACAGTAACTCAGTCTAATCCCTGAGGTCAGGAATGATAGCCTAGGAGTCTTTCACCCTCAGTAAAGCGCCAGCCTTTCATGCATTGGAGAAGGAAATGGCAACCCACTCCAGTGTTCTTGCCTGAAGAATCCCAGGGATGAGGGAGCCTGGTGGGCTGCCGTCTATGGCGTCGCACAGAGTTGGACACGACTGAAGTGACTTAGCAGCAGCAGCAGCAAAGTGCCAGCAGATGCTTGTGGTAGAGGAGATTCAGAAATAAGCATTCAGTCCCTCTCACTTGGCTTCCCATGCGGATCAATGGTAAAGCACCCTCCTCCTAATGCAGGAGACACAGGAGATGTGGGTTTGATCCCTGGGTTGGAAAGAGCGCCTGGAGGAGGAAATGGCAACCCACTCCAGCATTCTTGCTTGAAAAATCCCATGGACAGAGGAGCCTGGCGGGCTACAGTCCATCAGATTGCAAAGAGCTGGACATGACTGAGCATGCACGTGACCTGTCACTTGCTCAGGAGTGTTATTGCCCCTCCCGCGCCCAAGTTGGCCTGCTTTGGCTGATGAATGTGAGCAACCGAGATGCAGAAGCTGGTGCAGGTAGATTTGCTCTTTTGTGCCGTTGCCATGAGAAAGGGAGGCTCGAGCTGGCCTGCTGGTCCTAGGAGCAGGAGAGACGCTACAGGTTGTCGCTCCGGTGACTTGCTTTCCCGGTATGCCTGGGACTGCTCCCATTTTAAAATAAGTTCCATAAGATTTCTCAGTCTCACATAGTAGAGTGGAGCCACCCAGAGTCGAGTCCAGCCTGGATTAGCTGGCCTCCAGAGGACCACAGACTCGTGAGAAATTCTAAATGATTGCTGATTCAGGCCGTTGCGTGCCGGGGTGCCTTGTTATGCGCAGTCGTTAAGAGATATAGCGCCCGATAGACATTTGCTTATTTCAAGTGAGACAGCTCCGGGCAGAAAATTTGAAGTTTAGTAAAAGTTGAGCAGGTGAGAAAGATGAGAAATGTTTTGGTACGTGAGGGCACGTAAGCATCAAGGGCCCAGGGACCTAGAGTATTGTGTGAGCTGGCTCGTGGAGGGCAAACTTTAGGGGGCGGGGTGCAGCTGAAAGCACGGTGGCCCCTTTCCCAGGCTATTGCGGTAGCCCAGGAGACACTCCAGGGCTGTGGCTTTTGTATGGTCGAGGGGAAGGCCAGGGTAGGGAGTAGGACCAACCTGGGCTCAAATCTCAAGCTTCCTAATAACTTGGTAGTCGTGGTTGCGGGTAGAGGAACACTTAGGCAAGTTACTTTATCACCTTTATCCTTGGTATCCACATATATAAAACACGTATGATGATGCACATTTCACAGGGTTTCTGTTAGAGGGAAGAAACTCACAGGAGTCTGTGATTTCTTCATTCTGACTCTATACTTACCTGTCAAGCTGGTAGCAAATGATCCAGTTAGGACAGAGAAAGTTCTAACTGGACTTTCAGTTAGAACTGAAAGCAAGATGGGCATTGCCCCTGTCGGCTCATTGGTTTCAGAACTTTTCAAACTTTTCTTTCTCCCTTCTTTTTTTTTTTTTTTTTTTTTTAGGTATAATTGCTTTGCAAGCTTTCCCACCTTTTTTTTTTTTTTTTAAATGTTTGGATTTCTCATTTATTTCTCACACATTTATCTAGTTCAATGAAATCACTGGAGATATCAGCAATATTTAACACATGTCTAGCATGGAATGGTAGTATAATAAAGGATATAGATGAACTGGTAAAATGCTTAATTAAAAAAAAACATATATTCAGTGTGCTTCATAGAGTCATAGTGAATATTCTTTAAAGATAGAACTAAATACAGTATGCATTTTGGAAGGTCACTTAAGGTTGACTGAAAAACTCTTTGTCTTAAACATGTACCAGGAAAAACTGATGAAAAAAAATTTTCCACTGCCACAAAGCAGCTAAATTTACATCGTGGAACCGAGGAGGTCCCAGCCTGTCTGCATGGATTATCGGGTAGAATGTGAGCTGTTTTTCCGATTTTGACTTGCTGTTGATTACCCCAGGTTTTGGGTAGGGCCAGTGAGTACTGGAGTTCTGGTGGATGGAAGCAGTGTACATGTCCTTACAAATTAAAAAAAGTGTATAGCCTAGAAGTTAATGACTACCTTTCTTCTCAAAGTGAAGCATTATCTATGGATAATAGAAATTTATTATTAACTTTAATTCAGATTATATACATATATATGTCAGTTTACACATTTTACTTTTGCCTTTTAGAATTTAGTGATAAAAGAGTTGAATTTAGTTATAAAGATCAAAATATCTCTTTGACCTGAAACATGCTAAGATCAGAAGCAAGAGGTACATGGGAATGAGTAGACGGTTCTGTTGTTCACTCTTGTGACCAGGATTGGTTAGTGCTGGCTGTGTGTAAGAGAAGAGATCCCTGCCTTTAGCCCGCCAGGCCCCTCTGTCCATGGGATTTTCTGGGCAAGAATACTGGAGTGAGTTGCCATTTCCTACTCCAGAAGATCTTCCTGACACAGGGATTGAACCAGGTTCTTTACCATTGAGCCACCAGGAAAGAGCTCAGAGAGCATTATCATCTAGTATCATGCTAACTCAAAGATGTTCGAGGGCCCTACCTGAGTGCTTTGGGAATTTGGAATTTCAGACCCTATAACAAACTTGAATCAGACTCTGCATTTTAATAAGATTTCCTATAATTTTTGTGCCAGACAAAGTTTGTGAAGAATTGGTTGAGTAGGTAGAATCAAAAAATAATTATAAGCATCTGGGAGGCCATAGGAGAGGTATGAAGAGATCAAAAGAGATCATGAGTAATTTTTTTTTTTTAATTTGGAATTTTACTTCAATTTCAGAGTAAGTTCATCCTTGGTTTATTACATCAGAATGATTTCAGACTCAATGCTCAGTTTTAGGGGAGCTTCTCATATGAACCTCTTGGATGGGAACATTTTCTTGGTCGAGGTCGGGGCAAAGTTTATATTCTTGGTTATAGACTGCTTACCAAGCCCCTAACAGTCCACAGTACACATCAGTGACAGTACCCATCCGTGAGAGCTTCTGACCAGGGACAGCCCTCACCCCCTTGCAGCGCGCCACATCCCAGGGGATCGAGAGCAGCCATGGGCTGCCATATTGCTCTTGCATCAAGTGATCCTGTGGGACCGGTGACACGAAGGCTTCGTGTCAGAACTGTTCAGGGGGCCTTTTCAGGCATGAAGACACTGAAAGATGGGATTTAGGTTGTGATGATGGCTAAATGCAAATGTGTGCATTTAATCTTTCCATTTGAGTAAACACTCATAATTCTGTGGAAAGGGACCTATTGTGACTTTCAGAGCTAGAGCTCAGTGAAAAGGCAATGCTTTTCTTGCTTGTAAATGGTGAAGCCTTGGTAGATGAGGAGAACCCTGAAAATAGACCTCTCTGAATAGTTGATTGGCAGTGTTTCACCTTCCCTGACTTCCTCCTTGAGTAAATCAGTTGCTTAATTCTGTAGGGAGTGGGAGGTGGACGAGGAAGGAGGATTTAGTGTACTGTGGGAGTTAGCTTGCTGTGGCCCTGGGGGCAAAATGAGGCTTTCTTTTTGTTGTTAGTTATAAATGTCTGGGCTCAAACTGTTTACTTCTCCTTGTTGAGATAAGCTTTCATTATTCTTGTGTACAGATTACCTCATAGGCAGTTTGCGTTTGAACCTACTTTTCAATTATTTACGAGAGATGACAGTTGGAAAAGCTGCTGCACCCAGTTCTAGAAGCTGAAGGTCGCTGTTGGTCATCTGGGTGGCTCATGGGGTAATCTGATAGGGTACACACTTCACTGCTCCTAGCCGGTCAGGGCTGCTTTAGAACATGACACACTCCTTGCTGCGGTATATGGTTTTTTCACCTTTGTCTCTGTTCATAAACCTTCTGTTTGTGCACCCCACTCCAGCCAAGCCAGTGCCCCTGACCCCCAACTCTGACCCTACAGCACTGTTGTCTGGTTTCTGACATCAGGGTTCTGCCTCTCCTATTCTTCCTTCCAGGTTTGAAGGGGAGATGCAATATGGGGAAGAATATTTTGTATTCTATTACAAGTTAATCACTAAAGGGATGTTATGTTGCCTGTGAGCTTAAGTTATACATAATGGCCCATCTCTGGGAACCATGCTTCCCTGATAATAAGCATTAGGCTAAAATACCTTTGTTTAGCTCACAGGAAGCATCCTGACTAGGTCCAGGTGTGAATGACTGCAGGGAGAAAGAAATTAACACATCCCCTCCGGAGGCTGATGGGAACCAGGAAGTGTTTGGCTTTACTCCCCCCCTTTTAGAATAAGAGGAGCCTGAATTCTAGCTCGGGCGGGGTGGTTCTTTGGGCTATGAGCCCACATCTTCTCAGTTTGCAGCCTTTCCGAATAAAGCCTTTGCTCCTTGCCCCAACCGCTCGTCTCTCGATTATTGGCCTGTTGTGTGGGGAGCAGTATGAGCTTAAACTTGGTAACAGAGGGTCAGGGCAGAAAAGGTACACATGGAAATTAAAAGTCATTGTGTTCCTTTGTGGCCTTTGAGGCCAAAAAACTGATGGCATTTGAAATTAGTTCCCACTCTCGGCTGGCATTTTAATGCAGATGGCAGGGGGAGCAATTCCATGGCTGACTGGGTTGAGAGGTTTGTCTGATCCTATATCCTGTCATGTTTAACAACTTTTATTAAATCAAAAACTTCCATTTGAGCTAAATTCCTCTTTAAGGTTGTCGGTATATATTGAAACATGAAATACTGTGTCTTTTGGCAAGGACTTTCCAAACGTATTCAGTCTATCCCTTTGACTCATGCTGGAAATAGAAATAAATCTTTCCAAACTAAGGGGTATTTGACTCAGGAATTCTCAAAGAAGATGATTCTTGAACTTCCCTTAGTAACACATTCTGGTGTCTCCCAGTCTTTATAGTTGATAACTTTTCATTAATGTATTATTTAAATCATTCATGAAATATATAATTTCTTGTCCTTTTGTCAATAGCATTGGGTTAATTTCTCACCACCCTCAAGTGCTAAGAACTTAATATAAAAGAGCCAATAAATCATAAACCTGGTGTAAGTTCACATGGGGGTCGTTACCCAGAGGCTGTTTTGATTTCAGATGCACACAGCAGTGAATGGCAGCTTGCAGCAAATAGCAGTGAGCAGTAGCCGGAAGCAAGGTCTGAGTTTCCCAGACCTAACCACTGGCCGTGTCAACCTTCAGGCTCCCATCTCACAAGTGAAAGGGCAAGGGTGCCAGCCGGGAGGCGGCTGTGACAGAGTCCTTCCCCTGAAGTTACTATTTCTCTCCAGGAGCACTCCTGACTCCCGTGAAACATATAATTCAGGCACGGTTGTTTATCTGACTTCCTGATGCCTGAAGCTCAGCGGGGGCAAAGTGGTGGGAGGGGAACAGTTATTGGCACATAAGAAGACAGCAGAAGTTTCACGTCGACAGCCTGAAAGTGAGTGGGGGTGATGGGAGGCACTTCACCGTCAGGAATGCAGATAAAATCTGTTCAGCATGTCTATTTAAAAGGTCTGGGAAGACTGTATTTTATTGTAGGCTGTCTTGGAAATAATAGTTAAACTAAGATGTTTTTATTACGTTGAAGATTATCGCTAAAACTGTTTGAAGAAACAGGCTATACTCTCAAAGTAGGGATTTTCCATTGCGGGGTAATTGTTAAGATTAGCAGTAGTGTATGTGGTGTGCGTGGCCCAAAGTAGCCATGACCCCCGATATTTGGGGGTAGTTTTGTATGACCCGTGGCTTGATAGGTCCAGATAATGTGTGTGGTTCATCATAGTTGTGGCATAAATAAAACTTGAATGAATTTAAGAGCTTTCTAGGGCTTCCCAGGTGGTGGAGAGGTAAAGATTCCACATGCCAATGCAGATGCAAGAGATGTAAGAGAATGAGTCGGGAAGATCCCTTGGAATAGGAAATGGCAACATACTTCAGTATTCTTGCCTGAAAAATTCCACGGACAGAGGAGCTTGGTGGGTTCATGGGTTCGCAAAGAGTTGGACACCAGTGAGCACACGCGCAACAGCTTTTTAAGCAATTCACTTATGTTTTTCTAAGCTAATTGGAGTACCTGTCTAGTTGGAGTATCTATCCTGTGTCTGACTGTTTGCGACCGCATGGACTGTAGCCCGCCAGCCTCCTTTGTCCATGGGATTCTCCAGGCAAGAACACTGGAGAGGGTTGCCATTCCCTTCTCCAGGGAATCTTCCTGACCCAGGAATAGAACCCAGGTCTCTTGCATTGCAGGGAGATTCTTTACCATCTGAGGCACTGAAGAATCCACCTATCTAAGATGAAGAGTCAAAGTGCAAGTATTTCCTCCAAAGCTGATTTAGGTCATTGTATTTTATCTTGATCATAGGGGAACTCTGATCCAGTTGTAATTTATTTGACCTCCTTTTACTTAAGTGAAGATACTAATAATCAAGACTCAGTCTAACAGAATAGCTAATAGATGGAGAATTGGTTATATGCAAGCATATCCATTGGTCTTGTGAATAATGGGAAACCTTTAAATTTCTTGGAAGTTCTGCATAAGTGTGTGTTTAATGTGAGGGAGGGTCATGAGTCTAGTCCTTGAATGGACCAGTTTTCCTTCCTGGTTGCTTGGCGGTGAATATTCCTCTACCTCTTCCCAGAGGAGTGGAGAAACAGGAGGTACTGGAGGAAGACACCCCAGTTGCTAATGACAGCAGCTCGTCTCTGCTATTGCATGAGTATGTGTGTACACTTGGAGGACGCTGGGCTGGGGAACATGTTCAGCAGTACTTCGTGAATACACAGCACAGCACAAGGTTAATTTCAGGGCTTATATGTTTCTGTGTTAGAACTGTAACTGTGGGACATAAGCATCAGTGCAGAAACCACTGTGTTCCTTGTTTGGAGTCCATGGATTCTTAACGAGTAAATAACCTGGATGTCAGAGGGTCCTCTGTGCCAACGGTAAGCAGCATTTGGGATGTTCTGTATTTTTTTTTTTTTTTTTTTTACTACTTTGAGTCTTTGACTTGAAAAGAATACTGAATATTTGAACTTTGATGTTAGCCTCTGTTGCCATGTATAATGATATCATTTTTTACCCTTATAACAGTGATCAAAGTAGAGGCCTCACTCCTCTGAGTGACACTGGTGTGTTACATATGTTCTCTGAACCTGATTTTCTCCATCAGTAAATTGAGAGGTTTAAATGACATGATTTCTTGAGGACACTTTGAGCGTTTACTGAGTCCGTATTTTTGCTACCTGGATTGTTCTGTAGCTTTGCTCTTGAGTCTTAGCACCTGTTCCCTGTCGTGATTTCCATGGTAGTATGAGTTGTCCATCCATGGAGCACTTGGCAGCTGCTCTGTGTTCTTTTTCTATAAATGTTCCAATCCTGTTAAGCGTGTAGTGCCTTTTTCTAACCATCTCAGTTAACGGCAATAGATGTATGATGCAAAATCCTGCTTTTATTAATTTCAGTCAAGCTTGGTTTTCTGTTGCAGTTTGTTAGCTTTATTTGCTCAATGTTCAATGCTAAGCGCAGGAAGGGGGTTCTCAGGTGACTCTGTGGTAAAGAATCCACCTGCGATGGAGGAGATGCAGCTTCGATCCCTGGGTGGGGAAGATCCCCTGGAGGGGGAAATGGCAACCTCTTCCACTGTTCTTGCCTGGAAAATTGCATGGACAGAGGAGCCGGGCGGGCTACAGTCCTTGGGATCATGAAAGAGTCAAACCCAACTGAGCGAATAAACGAGTGCAGGAGAGTGAGATATGGACCCAGCTTTCCTTACTCTGAATGACTCTCTGGGAGAGTACTCCATCACCAAGTCTCTGTGATAGAAAGTTGCAGAAATTCTTCACACCCCTAGGGTTGTGGAATTATCCTGGCCTTGGGTGAAATGCTGCACCCTAATGCATTCCAACATGTGGCTCTAGATATTTTGCATGCTCTGATTAAGATTTACAAAGGGCTCGAGCCTGCAGCTAATTGTTACCAGCATAGCTCTCAGATGATGGGTCTCTGTAATAGGATGATCATTCAAAGAGGAGAGGAATAACCCCCAGGGGCTGCTGGTGGCGAAACAGAGGCGGCTCATCTGTCCCACGCTCTGGGCTGCTGGTGGAAAACAGGAGAGGCCAAGACAGGTGCAGAAATGGCTGCACTTCACCTTCACTGAAAGCTGCAAGTGACATGATAGCTTGGTCAGTTTCATTCCCTTTGGAAGTAGATGATGATGTTCTTAAATCCATTTAGGAATGCTGATGAGATTTAACTACATTATCTTTGAAGGCACCTTCTAAAAAATCCCATTTCTAGAAGTGGTCTGATGATAATCCAGTTTTGGCTTTAAAAATTTTGTCCAGAAGTCTGTATTCTACACAGACTTGCATTTTCATAGCTTTGCTGGAGTTCAGAAGTTAGAGCTGCCTCTGAAGTGTTGGCTGCGGGGAGGCGGGGTTTTCTGTCTCCAATGAGGTGGCTTCGGTGTCCGGAAAAGCCTATCGCCTTTCACAGGAGCGCTTACTCTGTAATCCAAGCGATAGCCACGCAGCCTGTTTTATTGTTTGTGGAGTCCTGTGGCTCCTGGGCGCTTCACAGACGGGAAGGAGGGCAAGTGGGGGATTTACGACTCTGCAGTGAGCTGGGGCCAGTGAGCCGAACTGTGATTTCTCCCAAGTCACCTGTGTGGGTGAACTTTAAACTGGGCACCTGAGTTGACGCTGAATCTTTTTCTGCAGCCTGAGGAGTTCCTTCTGTGCCACAGACGGCTGGCTTTCTGCCTGAGCGGGGAAAGATGCCTGGGAGAGGAATAGGATTACAGTACGGGATGCTAGGCACACACCAGAGAGTCGGAGTGCCTTGGTCCTGCTCTTCGCCAAGTCCTGACAAGCGTTCCTGAGATGAACGTTTTGCTTCTTTTTTAGAATTATACTTTTAGTTATTTTTATTGGGTGGAGGGAGACTGCGGATATTCTTGATCTTTAAACCAAGTACCACAATGTGAAAAAACATCTTTTTTTCCTCTAACCTCTCATTTCCCTTTTCTTTGTAATTGGGTGACACAGAAGCAATCTTTCTTCAGATTCAGACTCTCAATATTGTCTGAATAAGTAGCCAGGAGGAGGTTCATGGAAAGGACCTGGGACAATTTGAAAAAACGAGGTTTTTGTTGGCTGGATTGACCTTTCTCTGTAGTCGACTTTGATGTGAAAGAAGATGAAAAAGGAAGGCTCTTCAGGTTCCTTTAGGCTCAAGTCAAACCCAGGTTCCCTCTCACGTGCTGTGAGCTGGATAAATTTCTCCTCCTTGTCCCGGCAGACAAAGAGGCTGTTTCGCAGTGATGGGGAGTTGTCGGTCTGTGGGCAGCAGGTGGAAGCAGATGATGAAAACTGGACCTACAGAACCCAGCCCAGAAAAGGTGACTTGACTTTTTTTTTTTCATTTACACGTTTTTAGAAGTTTGCTCTGTACAGTTCTTTGTTCACAGGTTTTGGCCCCTTTTGGAGTTTTTGTGGTGGTTTTATGTTGGAATTCAGTGTCAGTCATTTGTGTACATGTCTAAAGTAAAAATACTCCTTCAACTAGATTCAACCTGAGACCGTGTCCTTCTCAGAAGGATAAAATAGCTGTTATGTGTCCGCAGCACTCTGTCCCCCCTGCCTTCCGCACACTCATGTGACTTGTGCAAAGTTCAGTGGTAAGCCACCATCCTGGGAGGAATCGTCTGCTCTTTACAACAACTGAAAGTTAGGACATGGAGCTCTTTTCTAAAACAGTGCACTGAGAAAACTTTGGGAATTGTGGGTGGACTTTCTGCATATTTCTTTAAGACAACTGAATTACCCGAACGCTTGAATGAACAGGTGCCAGAGTGACACCGGGGAAATGAACACAGGGAACACTGACCCTTGATATCGTGTCCAAAAGGGCTTTTCGGATTTCTTTCAAGTTCCTTTTCAGACCAGTGCTAGTTTCTGTTCTCAGGTTTAACATGGTTTGCCTTCTTCAAGGTGAAGAAAAATATCAGTCCTGGCCGAAAAGAGGGGAACTATTTCAATATTTCTTAAACACACCCCTGTTTTATATTTAGAATTTCTGAGGTCTTCCTCTTAGAATGTTTACTGGAGAGACTGAATTGTTAGGCTCTAAAATGGTTTCTCCATTCAGAGCAGTGGCACAGCCTCGCGGGGGAGTGCTATTTAAGGCTTACAAAGGAACCTCATCCAGACATTCCGCGTGATTGTGTTTTCCCTGTTTATCACATTCTTCCCGTGCCAAGAGAAACCTCGCTAAAACCTTTCAGGGACCTGTCATTCCCCTTCTTTTGGGAAACGAAACTGCTGAAATGTGAGAGAATCAACTAAGTTAAATATGGGCTAATGGGGACAGTGATTATATTCCACGGACTTGAAATTAAACGCACCCATCTTCATGGATAATATAGGTTAAGCCATTTGCTCTTGTCTGTTAAACTATGGCTCAAGAGGGACTAGTTAATGCTCTTTGAAGATGTCAGTTGTTTATTATGTCAAGAAGGTGGTCCGCAGTGGTCTATTGATACCGAGCCACAGTATGATGCTTTTAGTTCAGATGGTGTATAAATCGCCTGGCGTAGAAAAGGCATTTATACTTTCTGGCTGGAGTTGTGTAGTTTAGTAAGTCCACGAACTTTACTTTTTCTAAATCAGGAATAAGCTGTGGTTTTGGTAAATGGGTGGGTTGTAATGTTCGAAGGGTGGATACAGTAGTGCTGTGGTTGCAAGAGGGTGTAGTTTTAATTACTTTGGGCTTTGCCAGAGGTGGTTGTTTTATGACTTGTTTTGTTTTAAATCAACCGCTGTCAAGGTTCTGTTAAAGATTGTGTACATGTGAGCACGCGGCTTTAGGATTTCTATCATAGATGCTCCATCTAAATTAACTCTAAAGGGAAAGAAACTGTGAATTTGCATGGGTGAGTTTTGGTTGGGAAATGAAGCAAATACTGTACACTTGACTTGTAAAAAATAAAGAAGTCATTGTAAAGACCAGGGCGATTTGTGGAAGGAGGACTTGTTTATGTAAGAAAACAAAAGAGTGTGCCCTTTATCCCTTACTGTACTGGGGAATTCTATAGCCTCATGAAGATAAATGGTGGCATAATACAGTGTGTACATTTATACGGAGCTTAGAAATAATTGGACATGGATAATATTATCACTTTGACATGTGCAGTTACGGGGACATCCTTAAAAGGCTGCCTATAGATCAGAATTCATGGTCTTGGATTCTGTTTTCACATTTGACTTGCAAAAGAAAATTGGCTCCCAACTTTGATATGTTGCCTCAGGAGCATTATAACAATTGATCCTTATTCCACTTAATTCTTTCCTTTGGAGAAATATGGAATGACTTTTGTTTATCGTTAGAGATCAAAAGAGGGAATATCTTTCAGAAAAGTTATACAGGGTTGGAGTTTTGTTTTAGTTTTTATTGTTTTTTTCTTTCTTTCTTTTTTTTTTTAGGAGCATCCAATAAGCTAGAAGTCTAACAAGGATTATCAGTCAGTGTCAAGAATACCCAATGGCCATATTAGAATTTGTTTGCAAATAAATATATGTTGAAGACATATTGGTCTGATGGGGATTGGATAGCCTAGACCTCATGTATCTGTCTGCCTAGACCTCATGCATCTGAATCCACTTCCTTTCAGCCTGCTCCCCAACCCCCTGACCTTATTTTAACATTTTTGTGATTTACACAAAATGTATCTCTCCTCTGCAGACATATACTACCATCAAGCAGTGCCAGAGGTGGGGCAGTGCAGCTTAACAGGTCCTCCTCAAGTCAGTGGTCCTGTCTGTGTTCTTACCCCCACCCCCACCCCCAAGGGATCTGTCTGATGGGTGATGGGGTGTCCGGTTCTGCGGGCTCTCTCCCTCCCATCCAGCAGCTGCTGCTGGGTCAGAGTGCTTGCCCTGCTCTCTGCCTGCTTCTCCAGGTCACATTGCTTTGCTCAATTAGCCTATGAATCACCACTATCAGCGTCAGTGGTGTTTCAGTGGTATGTTGACTAAGACGCACGTTCACTTTATTAAACAGTTCTTTCAAATTTTGTTTTTGTGCTTTTTATAGTGAATCTCCATATTAGATTGCTTATCAATAACACCAGAATAACACGTTCAAGTGGTTACCATTTTGGCTGTCTGTCAGTACACAGTCCCATCACTTTATAATCCAGTGTTACTGATTATACTCAAGAAGCTAAGGATAAAATTCCTGAGCCTAAAAAGTAACTAGAAGATCCATATCGATATGTCCGCAGCAATCACAAGGAAGAACCTTTGTGCTTTCTCATGTTCTAGCACATGGCAAATTTCTAAACTTTCTTGTATTGACATTGGTACTCCAGAAGGTATAAATGAATTGAGTAACAGTAGTGACCCATCTTTAGGTGATGTGACCCACTATAACAGCAGATGATATTTTGACTTAATTAGCCATGACAACGAAGGGTGCGAATCAGTGTCCTTTAGAATATTAATGAACCATGCGCTGTTTTACTAGATGCCCGTGTAGTAAAAAAGTAGAAGTTAGTTGTAAATGAGCCAAACTGTTGCTTTTCTTGTGGAGTTATGAGAGAATTTAGAAGGAATTCTCATTGAGGATCATGTGTAGGATACAGAGAAATATAAACATACGGCCCCTGAAGTCATGGAGTTCATACTTCAGGGGAGAAGTGGATATCTAATGGAGAATTAAAGAGAAAGTGCAGGAGAATTGTGAAAAAGTGTGAAGAGAGTTTTAGAATGAGAAGGTACTTTATCTGGAGCATTTTCATGTTTTGCAAGGTTTTCCAGCTGTGCATTGATTTAAATAATATTTAATGAGCTCCTGCTTTGTTTCCAGCACTGTGGAAGGTTCTCAAGGGAGACTAATGACCAGTAATATTTATTCTGTGCTTCCCCTATCTCACTTGCTTACTCTTCTCTTGTCAATTAAAACCCGAAGAGGAGGAATTATAGTGGGGTATCCTCTCATTGAGCAGAGTATGTTTTGTTGGAGCCCCAGTTCTGTTCAGCTGTGCAGAGGCATGATTGATGATTCCGGTATTGGCAGGTCAACAGATTGGGTAATTGACATGCAAAGCCTCAATTTAAAGGGTGCTTTCATTCTCTTTTTCTGGATGTTGCCATATGTATTAATAACATTGCAAAATTGGCATCATTTGAATTTCAGTTCACTCCCTTCACAGAAGCTACAAAAATGACCAGAGAAAGGCCTTTCTAGGTATCAAGGGTAATGAATAATCCATACACTAGATAATCAATTGTCCAGTGTGGGAATTGACTGTATTTAAAATAATTTCATCCCAGTGTCCTCGCTGATTAAACAGTTGCAGAAAACAGAATGCTTGTGCATAATTAGATTAGCAGTGACTTCAGATGTTATAGTGGAGAAAAATGGCATAGCAGACCAAAAGCTGCAAGGTCAAGATCCTGTTACTATGTAAATGCCTGTGATTTATTTTTGATCATAAAATCTTTATAAGATTTTAGAACATTTCCTCCATAATATTAAAAAAAAAAAAAACTTGGGAAATATTGTCAAAGCAGCATCGCAAATTTGAGAATAAAATTACATATTACACAAATATTTATGCTGAGGATCACTGTGTATGTTGGAAAAATAGCTAAATGGAGTTTATCTTGGTGTCTTAATAAAAAAAGGTAAGAAGAATATTCTCAGTGTGGTGAATGTAATGTTTTCTTTCTACTGAAGCTGACATTCTGTGAAAGAGACAAACAATGAATGCCACTTAATATTTTATCTGGTTCGTTGAGACTGCCCTTTATTAACCTTTGTTTTTTCTTTTGAAATTAGTCTCTGTCTTGCTGCCTTATTGCAAAAATGATCCTATTTGTCATTAAATTGATGAAGTTCTATTGAAATATTTTATCTAATACCTTTTCTTTATTTTCTTGTTTTTAGAAGTTTGTGGATTTGCTTTGAGACTTAGGTACTTAGTTAGATTACTGGACATACCATAGAGTAATGAAGGAAATAACTTATTGTGTAGAGCTTGGGTTTGAAAGTGAGTAACCTGTGTTCTTTTTTTTTTTTTCTTTTAAAAAATTCAGTAAATTTTAAAATTAACATATTGTTAATATAACCTGTATTGTTTTCCATGGAAATGTCTTTGCTGGGTTTTGAAAACTTTTTTTTGAAATTATTCTTTACACACAGTTATTTTAAAAGGAATTTAAAAAGACTGCACATTAATTAGGGTTAATTTTTATGTCTCTTATAACTTGTATTTATATAATTAGATATTCATAGAAAGTGTTATATTTTCATGTAATTTCAGGGGTTTGGGATTTAGCTGTCATTTTCTGTCAAATTAAGTGTGGTGTGTGTGTTTATTTTTACCACAGTATTTCCTATCAGATACTTTAGGTAGCTCCGATGTTGTCAGTTTTATCTCAAGGTCTGTTGTGCCTGCCCCCAGTCACTTGCCCATCTTTACTGTGGTCCAGGTCTTTATCAGCTCCTACCTGGCCTTCTGAAAGGTCTTCTCCTTTTGTTATCCTCACTCTTGTTGTCTTTGAGCTATTAGTATTCTTGCGTCTACACTGTAATTGGAATGATCTTCTTAAAACACAAATACCATATATCTGTGTATGCTCACTCACTCAGTCATGTCTGACTCTTTGCAACCCTATGAGCTGCAGTCTGCTGGGCTCCTCTGTCCTTGAGATTTTCCAGGCAAGAATACTGGGGTGGGTTGCCCCTTCCTCCTTCAGGAGATCTTCCTGACCCAGGGATTGAACCTGTGTCTCCTGCATCGGCAGGTGGATTCTTCGCCACTGAGCCACCTAGGAAGCCCCACAAATAGTCCCTCTTTATCCATGGTTTCAATTTTTATGGATTCAGTTACGTGTGGTCAACTGTAATCCGAAAATATTAAATGGAAAATTCCAGAAGTTATACATTAAATTGGGCACTGTTCTGAAGAGCGTGATGAACTCTCTTGCCAGCCCGCCCTGTGCTGCCCGGGATGTGAGTAACCCCTGTGTTCAGAGTGTCCCGCCTGTTAGTCCCTCAGGGGCCGTCTCGTCTCGGTTATCAGATTGACTGTCATGGCATTGCAGTGCTCGTCTTCTAGTCACCCTTAGTTCACTTAATAATAGCTAGCCCCACAGCACAAGAGTCATGATGTTCACAATTCAGATAAGCCAAAGAGAAGCCATAAAGTGCCTTCTTTAAGTGAAAAGGTGAACTTCTCAACTAAAGGACAGGGGAAAAAAATCATATACTGACTGATGTTGCCAAGATCTATGGTAAGAAGGAATCTTCTATCTGTGAAATTGTGAAGAAGGAAAAATAAATTCGTGCTAGTTTTGCTGTCACACCTCAAATTGCAAGTTGCAGCCACAGTGTGTAATAAGTGCTTAGTTAAGAAGAAAAAAGCATTACATTTGTATAATAAGATATTTTGAAAGAGAGATCCATTCTTAAACCTTTATTATAGTATTTTGTTATTAGTAATTTCTGTTACTCTCTTACTGTGCCTAATTTATAAATTAAACTTTATTATAGGTGCATGCAGGAAGAAACATAGTGTATATAGGATGCACTACTATCCTTGGTTTCAGGTAACCCTGGGGGGTCTTTTTTCCCGATGTTCCAACAGATGTTGGCAATTTGATCTCTGGTTCCTCTGCCTTTTCTAAATCCAACTTGAACATCTGGAAGTTTATGGTTCATGTACTATTGAAGCCTGGCTTGGAGAATTTTGAGCATTACATTGCTAGTGTGCGAGATGAGTGCAACTGTGTGGTAGTGTGAACATTCTTTGGCATTGCCTTTCTTTGGGAGTGGAATGAAAACTGACCTTTTCCAGTCCTGTGGCCACTGCTGAGTTTTCCAGATTTGCTGGCGTATTGAGTGCAGCACTTTCACTGCATCATCTTTTAGGATTTGAAATAGCTCAATTGGAATTCCATCACTTCCTCTAACTTTGTTAGTAGTGATACTTCCTAGGGCCCACTTAACTTCACATTCCAGGATGTCTGGCTCTAGGTGAGTGATCACACAATTGTGATTATTTGGGTCATGAAGATCTTTTTTGTATAGTTCTTCTGTGTATTCTTGCCACCTCTTCTTAATATCTTCTGCTTCTGTTAGGTTCATACCATTTCTGACCTTAATTGTGCCCCTTTTTGCATGAAATGTTCCCTTGGTATCTCTAATTTTCTTGAAGAGATCTGTAGTCTTTCCCATTCTATTGTTTTCCTCTATTTCTTTGCATTGATCGCTGAGGAAGGCTTTATTTTCTCTCCTGGCTATTCTTTGGAACTCTGCATTCAAATGGGTATATCTTTCCTTTTCTCCTTTGTTTTTTGCTCCTCTCCAAGGCCAAATTTGCCTATTACTCCGGGTATCTCTTGACTTCCTATTTTGCATTTCAGTCCCCCTATAATGAAAAGGATATCTTTTTTTGGGTGTTAGTGCTAGAAGGTCTTGTAGGTCTTCATAGAACTGTTGAACTCCAGCTTCTTACTGGGGCATAGACTTGGATTATTGTAATATTGAATGGTTTGCCTTGGCAATGAACAGAAATCATTCTGTTGTTCTTGAGATTGCATCCAAGTACAACATTTAGGACTCTTTTGTTGCCTAAGATGGCTACTCCATTTCTTCTAAGTGACTCTTGCCCACAGTAGTAGTTATAATGGTCATCTGAGTTAAATTCACCCGTTCCAGTCCATTTTAGTTCACTGATTCCTAAAATGTCGATATTCACTCTTGCCATCTCCTGTCTGACCACTTCCAGTTTGCCTTGGTTCATGGACATAACATTCCAGGTTCCTGTGCAATATTGCTCTTTACAGCATCAGACTTCACTTCCATCACCAGTCACATCCACAACTGGGTGTTATTTTTGCTTTCTGAAGTTATTTCTCCACTCTTCTCCAGTAGCACATTGGGCACCTACTGACCTGGGGATTCTTCTTTCAGTGTTCTATCTTTTCATACTGTTTTCATGGCATGGTTTTTTTTCACACTGTTTTCATACCCTAGCCTCTTCATACTGTTCATGGGGTTCTCAAGGCAAGAATATTGCTATTCCTTCTCCAGTGGACCCCGTTTTGTCAGAACTCTTCCACCATGACCCATCTGACTTGAGTGGCCCTACAGGGCATGGCTCATAGTTTCATTGAGTTAGACTAGACTGTGGTCCATGTAATCAGTTTGATTAGTTTTCTGTGATTGGAGTTTTCATTCTGATGGATAAGGATAAGAGGCTTGTGGAAGCTTCCTAAGGGGAGAGACTGACTGAGGGGAGAAAACTGGGTCTTGTTCTGATGGGCGGGGCCATGCCCAGTAATTCTTTAATTGAATTTTCTGTGTTGGGCTGGGCTGTGGGCCCTCCCTGTTGTTTGACCTGAGGCGAAACTATGGTGGAGGTGATGAAGACAATGGCGGCCTCCTCCAGAAGGTTCCATGCAGGCCCTGCTGCGCTCAGTGCCTTGGACCTTGCATCAGGCCACCGCCGACCCACGCCTCTGCCAGAGACTCCTGCACACTCACAGGCACGTCTGGGTCAACTAACTATGGAAAATTCTGAAAGAGATGGGAATACCAGACCCCCTGACCTGCCTCCTGAGAAATCTGTATGCAGGTCAGGAAGCAACACTTAGAACTGGACATGGAACAACAGACTGGTTCCAAATTGGGAAAGGAGTATGTCAAGGCTGTATATTGTCACCCTGCTTATTTAACTTATATGCTGAGTATATCATGCAGAATACCAGGCTGGATGAAGCACAAGCTGGATTCAGGATTGCCAGGAGAAATATCAATAACCTCAGATATGCAGATGACACCACCCTTATGGCAGAAAGTGAAGAGGAACTAAAGGGCCTCTTGATGAAAGTGAAAGAGGAGAGTGAAAATGTTGTCTTAAAACTCAACACTCAAAGAACTAAGATCATGGCATCTGGTCCCATCACTTCATGGCAAATAGATGGGGAAACAATGGAAACAGTGAGAGACTTTACTTTTGGGGGGCTCCAAAAAATCACTGCAGATGGTGACTGCAGCCATGAAATTAAAAGATGCTTGCTCGTTGAAAGAAAAGCTATGACTAACGTAGACAACATATTAAAAAGCAGAGACATTACTTTGCCAACAAAGTTCTGTCTAAGTCACAGCTATGGTTTTTCCAGTGGTCATGTATGGGTGTGAGAGTTGGACTGTAAAGAAAGCTGAGCGCCGAAGAAATGATACTTTTGAACTGTGGTGTTGGAGAAGACTCTTGAGAGTCCTTTGGACTGCAAGGAGAGCCAGCCAGTCCATCCTAAAGGAAATCAGTCCTGAATATTCATTGGAAGGACTAATGTTGAAGCTGAGACTCCAGTACTTTGGCCTTCTGATGCGAAGAACTGACTCATTTGAAAAGACCCTGATGCTGGGAAAGATTGAAGGCGGGAGGAGAAGGAGACGACAGAGGATGAGATGGTTGGATGGCATCACTGACTCGATGGACATGAGTTTGAGTAAGCTCCGAGAGTTGGTGATGAACAGGCAGGCCTGGTGTGCTGCAGTCTATGGGGTCGCAAAGAGTTGGACATGACTGAGCAACTGAACTGAACTGGAGCATCTTAGAACATATCCCCCGTGGATAAAGGGGAACTGCTGTCTAACTCGGTCATTTGTCTGTGGCCCTAGTGTGCGTGGATTGAAGTCCTTACAGTGGCATGAGACCCCCCTCTATCTGATGGCTTCCTGTCTGCTCTCCCTTTTAACTTCATGAGTAGCAGACAGAGCCATAGCTCTTTCACAACTCCAGATCTTTCATCTCCCAGTCCCTGAGTCAGTCTGGATGCTCCAGTCTCCTCCTCTGCCTGTAACTAGCATGCTTAACCTTCTGAACTTGCTTTAAAACTCTGTGAAGTCTTCCCTGATCCCTGGAGGGCAGAGCAGATTACTCCCTTCTCTGTGTTATTTCTGGGCTTTCTACATACCTCTGTGATTGCATTTATCATACACTGGGTTGTACTTACTTGTTTACCCGCCTGTGTCTTGAGTTAGACTGTGAATTCCTTTAGGGCAGGGACCAGGTCTTCCTTATCTTTTTTATCCCCAGGGCTAAGTACCCAGAAAAGGGATGCTGATAGGGTGAGCATAACTCACCTGGGACACAGTTAATAGTGCAGTTTACCCAGGCCCACATGCCACACGGTACTCTGGATTTGCGTAAAGTGTGGTGGGTTTCAGGTGGCACTGTGTGCTTGCTTTGTTGATCATACTGCTGAACGTAATCTTAGAGTGCTCCCGAGTCTGGACTTTTCCGAGTGTAGCGAGAGAGAGGGTGCAGTTTGTGGGAACATAATTCTGGTGGCAGTCGGCCGTTTCCTGTTACTGCTCGCACGCTGTGTCTGTAGGACACACTTTGTACAAGCATTTGACCCTGGCTGCTTTGACCATGAGTAAAGTTGACTTGGTGAACAGGGCTGAGGTGTGGGTTGGATGATGCCATGTCTGATAAGGAGAGGCAGATGGGGGCTATTGCCATCTCTTCTTAACTGGTTTTCTTTCTTTCACTCTTGTTCTCCTCCCCACCCCCACCCTTACCCCAAGCCAGGCAGTCTTAACACAGCGACCTCAGCAACCCTGTAAAACATCAAACAGAAGTCAAACTGTGTGATGTCACTGCTTAAAACCTTTCTCAGACAGTTTAATAACTAGCGTCTTTACAGTGTTCTCGGAGGCCCTACGGGGGTGGGCTCCCTGACCCCGTCGTTTCCCCAACCTCATCACCTGTGTTTTCCCCTTAACTCTCCTCCACGTCACACCCGACTCCTTCCTGCTGTTAGGACAGGCCATGCAACTTGACCTTGCCCTCCTCCTGGACTCCCAGCTGTACATCTTATCCTCACCTTCTCTTACTTTCTTCAGGTCTTTGCTGAAAAAATCACCAGGGGCCCTATTTAAAATTACCACATCTTTGGATCCTTGGCACTTGAACAGTCTCCGAATTTCCCATGCCATCCCGGGGAGCAGTGTGAAGGCTGAGGAGCACTGGTCCCACCATAAGGCTGGCTTCCCAGAGAAGGATGCTGCCCTCCGTGGCTATATCCCTTTCCTGGGATGCTCTGCAATGTGGAGGATGGGGATATAGTCTGAGTGAGGATGCTAGAGTCTGAACTTGGGTATCGCTGTTCTGGGGTTGCTGAGTGCTGGCAGCCCCACACAAAGCCACCTATAGGAAGTTGATCTTTTCATCGGAACTGAACCTTAAGTATTTACTGATGTGAGTAACTTTCTTATTCCAAGTGTCTGTCACTACTTATCAGCCAATAGAAAGGCGTGCATGATCTAAATATTCTCTTCTACCATCCCTTGATGATAGACTTGGCACTTAGTTTGCAAGTACATTTGTTCTACCAAACCTACGGTCGTGTAAGCCATGACTCCATCTGGCATGACTTCTGCTGACATCTCTTATCACATGGTCATAACAGTGTTAGTCATAACTGCTGAACCCTGAAATCCTAAGGGAAGATAACTTGCTTTTTACACCTTTGCGTTGTGTAGCAACACCTCTTCTCTGACTGTCCAGTGCAGCATCTCAGGGTGTTTGCTGTAATTTATGGCTGATTACTGACTAGTCACCAAAGACATTAAATCAACAACTATTTACTTAGTTCTTGCTAGAACCCAGCACTGTGCTGGGCACATCACATTTTGGCTCTGTAAGCGTGTGTAAAACGTGGTGAGCGCTTGCCTAGCTGAGCAGCTGACTGAGACCATCTCCCTGGAACAGAGGGATTTGTTGACCGGGCTCCTCAGTTAATTCCCACCCTCTACACTGTTCTCACTTAGATTGATTCCCTGGATCTGGGCATGGCTTGTGGATCCTTGTGTTCTGAGAGCTTCTATGGCCTTGTAGACTTGGTATCAAGCAATCTTGAAAAAGCCATGAGGAGAAGGAAGTCTCCCATAGGAGTGAAGATGGCTTGACTTGCGAGTGACCTAGAGTGACCCCACCCACGACCTTCCCTAGAGCAGGTGCTCATGGAGACTGGCGGGATGAGGAGTGACTCTGCTCTGCCGTTTTCTTGCCCTCCTATTTTCCCAAAAGGTTCTGTTGAGGGCAGTAGTGGAAGGAAGATAACCGAAGGAGGTGGCAATAGATGGGTGGGAAGGAGGGGCATGAGATACAAGGAGAGAAGGGATGATGGGTCTCCATTCCTGTCTATTCTGCCTTCTTTTTGCCTACACTTTTCTGACTCCATCTCCTAAATCTATAAAGTAATGGTAGCCTTGTGGGACTCAGACATGTTTCTGAATGTGCTCCCTGCAGGACTAATTGTTTATAATAGTTAAGATATGTTTGTTTTTAAGACATAGCTTAGTAAACCTTCTGTACATGGTTGAAAAGTGTGGAGTAAAAATAAAGGCTAATCTGTTTACTGGCTAAAAGTTCAGTGTACAAGTAAACTATTAGATTTGGGTTTAATAAATACTTACCTTGCTCTAAGGAAAGCCTGTTTATAAGTGAAAACCACAAGCAGTTGAGATTTCATACACTGCATCACTTGATTTTTGTTTTTGTTTTTCAGTAAACTTTAAAAAGAGAGCGTGAGAATAAATATGTTTTACTGTTGTTACAGTTCCTTTGCCTGTGTTCCTGAAGGCTCTCTTTCACTTTGTAACTGGAAACGCCTCAGTTAAAGTAGAAGCTGGGTATCTGGTGTTTCTGGATTACATTTTGAGATAAACCAGAATTCCTATCTGGACACAGGTGTGTACCTCCGTCTTGAGTGGTTGGAGGTTCTTTTACAAAGAATACAAAAGGCAATTTGTGAGTTTACCTTGGTGGGTGGTTGGGGCTGGTTCTTGGCTTAGTTGCTGTGATCGTCTTGACTGGTGGTTATTTATTTACATAATTTTTTTTCACCCGTGGAAAGTACATAGAGTCCTTTGACTTCCTGGAAAAAGAACTTTGATTTTTCACCTCAAAGTAATTTTCTTGCAGAGTTAATCAACACACACTATTCCAGCTATAAAAAGATCATTTAAGTCCTTTTTTTTTTTCCTTTGCTACCTTTCCACGTCCAATTCTTTGCCCTTAAGTATGAGTGTGATTCTGTTCTAAGGATCCTAGTTCTGTTTCATATGTACGGAATTTTTTGAGATTGCTTGTTGCATTTGGGATGTTCTTGTGTGATTTAGGAAGCTGGTGAGATTGGGGTTGCACTCCCTCAGCGTTCCTTTGGATCATCTCCCCTGGAGAAGGAAATGGCAACCCATTCCAGTATTCTTGCCTGGAAAATCCCATGGATAGAGGAGCCTGGCAGGCTACAGTCCATGGGATCGTAAAGAGTTGGACACGACTGAGCAACTTTAGTTTCCTTTCCTTTTTTGGATCATCAGGCCTTGGTTACGTCCCACACACTGGGGTTTGTGTTAGTCTGTGCAGTGGCTCTGTGTGCTCATGTCATTGTAACCAGGGAAAAGTTAGGTAACTGAGTTTAGAAATCTTAAAGGTTATGTTTAGCTTCCAACTAATAAAGGCCTGAACAAAAACACAATTGTAAGTTTTCATCTTGTTTCTGAGAAAGTTGAGCAAGGTTTCTTGCCAACAAATTTTTTTTTGGAATGGGAAAAAGAATCTTCTACAGTAAATCTACGATGTGAACGTTTTGAGTTTTTCAGTGCCTGAGAAGTTTAATTATAGTTGTTTGTCAGTGACTTTGAAAAGTTTTGGCTGTGTCCAAAGCAACAAATACACTTTACATTTGTTCCTAATCTACACAACAGATCTGTACAGATCTGTACACACACATATGTTCATATACATAACAACAACACATGTATACATCTATAGAGAATGAAAAAAGCTTTGTGAAACTGCTTACCCTTATTGTATGGGTACACGTGATTCTCTCTCTTTTCTGTTTTATTCTAGTCTATTCTATTAGAAAATGTCAGTCCCGACCTAGTGAACTGGTTTTATCATTCCCTATTAAGTCACAGACTTGGGTGAAATAATGCTTCCAGCAGACTTCGGGTAGTAGGGTTGTATTATACTGTGTCCCAGATTGCTCCATCACAAATGGCAGCGCAGCTTCTGCGGGTAGTCCATCCTCATGCCCCTGTTGTAGGAGGCCTCACATAGCAGAAGCATCCTGAGATGCGGTACAGATGAGTTGTGCCGATCAGAGCACCCCTGGGCCTGAGGACAGAGCAAGCCTCTCCTAGGTTTCCCTCTGCGCCCCCAGCCCAGGGCCATGCTGTGCCTGAACTCGCAGGCCGGACCGAGTGATTTCCAGCGTGGACCTTGCTCCCTGCCTGAGCTCAGCCGTGAACGGCCTGCTAATGCACTCCATGGCTTCCTTGCACCTGCTCACCGGCCCAAGGGAAAACTCATGAATAGCAACGTCTGATGAATTTCTGCCCTGATCTGGAGATTTCTCTGGCATTATGCTTCCTGGTCTGCTGTCCATCCATCCCCCATAGAGGAAAATTAGTCAAGAAGTTCAGTCCATTTCACTTGACTTTCAAATTGTTGGACTCTAGCCTGTATGTGTCAGAGATTCTGTGTCTGAACTGGATAAGAAGCTTCATTTTCTTTGAAGCATAAAGTTACTGTAAAACCCTGACGGTTGGTTAGAGATCCTTTCTAAATTGTGTTCATATGGACTACATGTTAGCTTACATAAAATGTTAGAGGAAAATGCCTTTCATTTTTATTTCTCTGTAACAGAAGCTTGTTCTAGTCATTGTTCCGAATTTTAAAACAATTAAAAAATTAACGAACATCTTTCTGAAGTTTGCTCCACAAATAGAGTCTGTTTGCAGGTCACGGTTTACCCAGTGCTCACTCATGTCTGGTCTCATTTCATTGTTCTGATGGTCCTGGGAGATGGCAGGGTGGGGGCATTTCCCCCTGAAAGCTGTCCCGAGAGATTAAGGGGCTGGCCTGAAGCCTTACAGATAATAATGGTGTAGGTGGATTGAAATTCTCTGCTCATGACTTAGTCCCTCCCGCCCCGCAGGATTCCGGGTGGTGTTTCTGCTCCATCCTCAGAGGACATCTGAAGCTTGTTCTGATGCCTTGGTGTCAGTGGTGTCATTGAACCTTGTAAGAATCTGGCGTCACCCTGTGTTTATTGAGGTTCGTAAGGATCCTTGCTTTGGCTTAAGGTGGGTCTCCGGTGCCTGCTTCTTGCTTGTTCCACTTTTACTGTAAAGCTGTGAGCTTTCTCTTTTCACTCTTGAGGTCATGCTTGCCTCTGTACCCACCAGTCTCTGCTATGGGATTTCTCATATGTTACCTTCTGTGGAGGGTCTGGGCAATCTAGCTTATTACAGCAGTAGTGACTGAGAGATTATAATAAGATCCTAAGCCATGATCCTGTGAGTATTAGTGACTGAAGGATTATAATAAGATCCTAAGCCACGATCCTGTGAGTATTACTGTCTGGTCAGAGATCATCTTGACTTCTTGGGTCTCAACCACATTTTGAGTGGTTGAGTTTTTCAGAAAAATGATCTCTTGATAAGTGAAATGTTCTGTAATATGTAAATATGTTTTCCCCACATTTATCTTTTTCTGTTGGCTTTTCTTTTTACTACAGTTAAATAAAGCACATGTTTGCATTAATGTTATGGAGTTGTGACTATATTTGGGCATCCCAGTTCTTTTTGTAAATGTTAAATTTTAAACACATCTATAAAATCACTCTGAGTTTCCAAGTAGGATTACTGTATTGTTTCGCTTGAAACAGGCAATATCACTTTTCAGCTTTGGTTTCATCATTAACCACTTTCTCTAATTACATATTGAGTTCTCACTTGCCACTCTTTTCTCCGTCTAACAGTTGGACACCAAACGTGTGTGTGTGTGTGTGTGTGTGTGTATGTGTATGTATTGTTTTTCATGTGGTTGAAATCGTCTCTCCATATCTTTAATTTCATATTTTTCTTCATATCATCTGCTTATTAAAAAGTTAAGAGATGGTGATGATAAGACATATTTCTATTATCTGAGGTCAGTTCTACTCTACTAAACCTTTTTGGCCACTTAAAATGATGTTTGATCCTCCTGAACACAAATGAGAATTTTATAAAGTGTGAATGAAAAAGCTGATTTGTCTCTCTGCCTTTTCTATGACTTTCTTAATAAACCACTAACCTCCCAATTCTTGGAACTAATACGACCTTTTAATAGTCTGTGTTGAAAGAATTTTCATTTTGCATCCTAGGCTTACAGTACTTGCTCAAGTGAATGTTTTGATTTAGACATAGGAGAGCTGCAAAGATGTGTGGGTGCAGTTTGAAAAATTGAAAATAGAGATGTAGGGGAAAACTTTTTTTCTGTGACTCAAGAAATGAGGCCTACAGAAAAGTAGCAGTTTCGATAGGGATTGCTATCCTCTCTTTCTCTAAATATATGAGATTTAATGAAAGATGCTCTCTTGTGATATCAAAAGCTTTTGATATCCAGCATAGTTACTTTGTTTTGTGTTTGTAAAGTCTCAGAGATGACAATTGTAAAGATGTCTTTCATTTTTGATGAAGTGAAATTTCAAAGAATTCATACTGTTGTGGTTATACCTAGAGAAACCAACTTTAGCAATTCTTTGAGAGAGAGTTTACTGAAGGAATGACCGACCACGAGTTTTTTCTCAGTGCCATTTGAGAGCATTTTAGTAAATATTTGAATATAGTTCCTAAATTGTAGTTGTGAAGAGATCTAAGAGTTACCTTAAAAAACAAAGGTAATTTGTTAGGGCTGGAAGGAATCTGCAGGATAGCCTGGTGTGCCGGATGAGAAGCAGGGGTCCAGGGAGGTGAGTTTGCTTGCTTTAAGACCTCACAGCCAAGAGCCCAAGGGCACAAGCCCATTTAGGCTGTGCCCTTGTGTTATTTCTCCTCTTTTAAATAGTATTGCAACTGTGTTCCCTTCTATTAGTTTCTTTAATTTTGGCATTCCTGACTTAGCTGTGATGGTCAGTGACAGATTCCTTTGCTGACCTTACCGAGCAGGTTTTGGAAGCCTTTCACCCACTCTGTGTCACAGTGAAAGTTTTCTAAATAGATGTGTGGAAGACAAGCAGCTTACTGATGATGGCAAAGGCAGAAGAGGAACCGCATTCACCCTGGAAACAGGCTCTTCTGGGTCACTTTGCTTCTGCTTACAAAGGCAAAATTCATTCAGGTTTCAAGGAATTGAAGGAAAAGAAGAAAACAACCCCTCCCCGCAAACAAACCGAAAACCCCAAGGGTCCCAAGCTGCAGCCTTTCCTTGATATGAGCTGAAGGCCCTAGAGACAGTTGAATAACTTACAGCGTCAGAAACCCACCTGCCTCAAGAGAAATAAGTGTATTTTAAAACTGTGAACCTTGTATTATGGTTTTGACATAGATGTTTTTCCTCTTGAGAGACTGTAGACTTTCATTATCCTTAATAGCTGAATCTGCTGAGATGTGTTAAATAAAAATAAAGCATGAAGTAAATGCCAGCTATTTCCATCAACAGAATTGAAGGTGATTTCTATTAGATGTTAAGTGAAGAAGAGGGGAAAAAGAGAAAAGGAGAGAGGAAGAGAGAAAGAAGGTGGGCAGGGAGGGAGAGAGGAAGAGGTAAAACAAAAATAAAAATGGAAAGGGCTCAGATCTGTTTGATCAAAGAGGAGAATCAGAAAAGAGCTGCTTCTGTGGGATGTTCTACCCACTGTAGATCATGTAACTCTGTGATTATCCTGCACTGTGGCAAGAAGCCACCCTGAAATTGGTCTGCCAATTTGAAGAACCATTTTCCTGCTTATTTTTAAACTCCTAAGGACAGGGAAAAAGACTGAAGGAGCCCAAATGCTGCGGTTTCCTCAAACCATTATTGTTGTAAATCCTATGGGTCCTGAAATAACTTGCTATTCCTGAATTTTCAAACTGCCTGGCTGCTCAGAAGACTTGGCAGTTGAAAGGGAAATGATTAGCTCTTTCCTTTAAGTGTTGTCCGCAAGGTTTAAGTGGGTCAGAAGTTGGAGAATGTGGTGATTTCAGAAATAAACTACTCTTTTTAAGTGGAAATTCTCCAGTTCTTTATACAGAGCTCTGAGTTTTTAAAATATTTTATAAATCAAAATATTTTAAATATATAAATCTTAAGTAACTTAAATATTAGATTATTTAATTATCTATGCAGAAATTTTCAGGAGCCTGAGCATTTTAACTTGGTATCTACCTTTTAATGTTTATGATTTTGCTTGATGATTAAAAGTAACTAAGTAATTATAGTCCAGTAACTGTCTCTGGATACAGGCTTATGTTTTATTAATAAGTAAATTGTGGCTGAACTTGTGTTCCTCCTGGCTGACTGGCACGTGATCTTGAATTCTGTTGATATGTAGTCTGACTTCTCTTTAGAATGATTTAGGACCGTGATTTTGTGGATGGAAGATCTTGTGTTGCACCTGTTTCTATAGTTGAAGGTTGACTAATGTTTTAACTTCCTCACATTACTCAGATGCTTAGGAGAAAATGATACAAGTGACCTCTTTATTTTTGGTTAGTTGGATTTTTGCAAGAAGGGTTGCCACTGAAGTGTGTATGATTTGAGTCAGTCCCTTCACAAGTACATTGATGAAATACACAGCATGAAAGGATGTGAGGTTATTTTGATGCTCCAAAATATAAACACATTTGGTGCACTGACAGTGGTAAATCTTGAAGAGGATAAAATTTCACACTCTAGTGGTTTTATTTTGCTTCTATAATACATCCATTGTAAATGCACCAAGAAAGGGGATCTGGGGTCATTATTATGACATCTTTTGGTGTACTCCCTCCAGCTGGACACACTGACTTCAGCATGTCAGTGTGGATAAAAATTTTTTTCCCTTTTCTACTTCGATCATCCTTCAAATATTTAACTTAGGCTGAATGAGAGAAGGAAAAATTGCCTTCTGAGTTTGTTCTGACTAACTTGCCTTGAAAGAGAATAGCATCTATGTTTGAAAATGAAGCCTCTTTAGACTATTAGTCTTTAAAGAAATGATGATTTATAAAAATTCTACCATAAGTTCAACTATTTAATAATTACTATTTAGTGATGAGTTTTAGTACAATTGTGTGGGGGGCAGTAGTATCTATTTAATTCTAAGGAATATGTTAAATAATGCAGATTTTATACACTTTCCTCTATTTGCTTTTGAATGAAATAGTAGAGTGATGGTAATTCTGGTTTAGGCTATAAGTACTGATCATCTGTTGTGTTTCAGGTACTTCACAAGGTGTTGGAAGTAGGTGTGCCTGAGCAAATCCTTATTTTGACAAGTAACTCATTTTAGATGGGCAGACAGAATTGTGACACTATCATAGCTATGTAAATAAAGCTGGGGGAGAGAAGAGTGGTCATGGGTGGCTTCAGAGAAGTGAAAAAAAAAAAAAAAAAAAAAACAACAACCCAAAACAAACAAGCTGTGAAGGTAGGTCTGTATTCCAGGCAGTGATAGTCTGATCCAGGACAGTGCAGATAGGAGACTATATGGATTATGGAAAAAGCCTACTGATGGGGCGGCTTAAAGGGAAATGGCCAGAAAATTTGCAGAAGAGAATTGAGTTCAAGTCCAAATTTATTGCTGGATGAGGAGTTTGGGGTTTATTCTTATCTTGTGTCTCTTACATAAGCAGAAACATGTGTTTTGTTTTGTTTTGTTTTCCTCTCCCCTCAGAGAGAGAATGGAGTGGCTGGGGCTCTTTCGGAAAGATGTAGTAGGTATGACAGTGGTTTAAGAAGTCTGACTTAGAAATAAACTACTATAAAGTTACAAAGGAATAGTGTCACTTGAAGAAATATCTTAGCCACTGGCACAACCCTTTGAAGCTTCTTCTGGCTGGATGAATGGGGCAAGGTTTCACATTAAAGGCTCCTTCCTGCTGTCTTTGCCTAGGAAGTATTCTGTGCTCCTACACGGGGTGGACTGAAGCCCAGTGGACGTCAATGGAGTCAAGGAATCTCTGCACATCTAAGAGGAACAGGAGAGGCTGTGGGATGACTCAAGAGCTCAGGTCAACGTGGACCCTTATCCTACATTCCCTAGGGACATAGAACCACAGGGGCCCAAGGGTTCTTAAAAAAAGAAGAAAAAAAGAAAGAAATCATTGCGTATTAGAAGAGCTAGGGTTTCATGAATGAGATTAGAGACAAATTTCATGATAAAGAGACAAATGATGGCTTCCTTCTTGGTTGTGATGTCAAGAAGTCTAGATTTGGCTCTGAAGAAAAAAAAATTTAAATCTAAAAACTTCCTCAGGAGAGTATATTTTAAACTGACCTATTAAAGCAGAATTTCCATGATTCCAGGAGGAAACACAGTGACTCAAAGAGGCTCCCTACAGCCAGAAGCCATTCAAGAGCCCCCAGTGCAGAACTTGCAGGACTTCCTGGGGCTTCATGGTTGGTTTGTGTTCAGCACAAAGTTACCTGTCTTTAATGAGCCAGGGTTCAAAGGTCTCCTGAAAGAAAAGTGACTGCAGGAAAGGATAAAGGTTGCCCTTAGTCTCAGGTTGGTCAGCTCTGGCTGCTGAATGCAGAAAAATCAAACAGGATACCAGGTTAGATGAGGTTAGGAGAAGGAAGTGTCCACAACAAAGTCCTGTGTGCCAGCTTTCCCAATGATGAGCGATGCTGCCTACAGAGGTGGCCAGACTGTGGCGCTGTGACCAGTGCGTGCTGTGTCACTTCAGTTGCATGCAACTCTGTACGACCCTCTGGACTGCAGCCCGCCAGGCTTCTCTGTCCATGGGATCCTCCAGGCAAGAATACTGGAGTGGGTTGCCATGCCCTCCTCCAAGGGATCTTCCTGACCCAAGGGTTGACGTCTCTTACATCTCCTGCATTGGCAGGCAAGTTCTTTACCATAAGGGCCACCAGTAGTAGCTTTAAACTAGCCAGTTTAAAGGTACCATGTTATCATTTTTTTTTTCCTTCTTTCTCTGGGTCTGTGGGAGTGATAAATATGCAGAAAAACCCAGACCAAATCTCTTTCTTCTGAGAACTTCTGAATATTGGTAAGAAATGAAGTATCCTAGCACAGTGGATGAGATAAGAATGACTAATACTTTGGTAAGATGTTCAGATGGTGTCAGTCAACTTTGGCCACCAGCATGGCTTCTTCTGTGGACATTCTCGTACACAGCCTCACAAGGTTTCAACATCTTCAGTCTCTGGCAGTGTAGTGGAAATAGGACCACCTGTAATGGGGAATGTGTTCGGTCTCCTCTGACTTTTATAAAATATGTTTTTATTTATTTTTCACTGGAGGATAATTGCTTTACAATATCATGCTGGTCTCTGCCAGTCATCAGCATGAATCAGCCACAGGTATACATATGTCCCCTCCCTCTTCAACCTCCCTCCCACCTCCCACCCCATCCCATACTCTAGGCTGTCACAGAGCACCTGATCTGGCCTCCCTGCATCACACAGCGCATCTCCACTGGCCATCCATTCCACATTTGGTAATATACGTGTTTCCATGCTACTCTTCCACCCTCTCTTTCCCCCACAATGTCCACAAGTCTGCTCTCTATGTCTGCGACTCCATTGCTGCCAAAGATACAGGTATGAAAACAGACTTTGCCTGATTGAATACCTTTTTAATTGATGTGAAACAAATCCTCAAATGGGTATGGAAAATGGTTTTTCCATCTTTGGCTTTTTGAGTAAAAGTAAAAAAATCAGAATGCATTAAAAAAACAACAACAACAAAGCTATGGTTTGCCTGTTTTTCCTGTATAATTTTGTTTTCCATTTTACCAGGAACAAAGGAGAATTTTGAGCCCATCTAGACTCACTCGTTATATGTATTATGCAAATTAATCCCTAATTTACCCACATCCCTACTATTTTATTGAAACCAAACAAATTTTTTTAGCAGGCAAATGAAATAGCCCTGGAGTGGTTTGGAAGACATGAGCATCTAAACATTTTTGGCTGTACTTGTGGCTACCACTCCCTCTGTCTGAGACAATAATATTAAACTTTAACATGATGCAGAATGTTGTAATCCTACAAGGGAGTGAAGAGGTTGGGGCTCTAAAATCATGGTTGGCAAAGGCAAGACATTTGTTCTGTCCAGAGGACTATAAATTCTTCAAGCAAGCATCATCCTGGCCTGCTCCATTCACTTAGTCTTCCTAGGGATTAAGTTTTGAATTTCACTAGCAATGATCAGTTGTTGTTCAGTTGCTAAGTCATGTCTGACTCTCTGCGAACCCATGGACTGCAGCACGCCAGGCTTCCCTGTCCTTCTCCATTTCCGAGTTTGCTCAAATTCATCTCCATTGAGTTGGTAATGCCATCCAACCATCTTATCCTCTGTCATCCCCTTCTCCTGCCCTCAATCTTTCCCAGCATCAGGGGCTTTTCCAACACACACAATAAGCCCAATAAGCTTAGTGAACATTTGTTGTTCAGTCTCTCAGTCATGTACAACTCTTCACAACCCCATGAACTGCAGCATGCCAGGCTTCCCTGTCCTTCACCATAATCCTGGAACTTGCTCAAACTTATGTCCATTGAGTTAATGATGCCATCCAACCGTTTTGTCCTCTGTCATCCCCTTCTCCTCCTGCCTTCAGTCTTTCCCAGCATCGGGAGCTTTTCCAGTGAGTCAGCTCTTCGCATCAGGTAGACAAAGGATTGGAGCTTCAGCATCAGTCCTTTCAATGAATATTCAGGACTGATTTCCTGTAGGATTGACTGGTTTGATCTCCTTGCAGTCCAAGGGACTCTCAAGAGTTTTCTCCAACATCACAGTTCAAAAACATCAATTCTTCAGCACTTAGTCTTCTTTATGGCCCAACTCTCACATGACTACAGGAAAAACCATAGCTTTGACTACACGGAACTTTGTTGGGAAAGTAATGTTGCTGCTTTTTAATATGCTGTCTAGGTTGGTCATAGCTTTTCTTCCAAGGATGAAGCATCTTTTAATTTCATAGCTGCAGTCACCATCTGCAGTGATTTGGGAGCCCAAGAAAATAAAGTCTGTCACTGTTTCAATTGTTTCCCCGTCTATTTGCCATGAAGTGATGGGACCAGATGCCATGATCTTCGTTTCTTCAATGTTGAGTTTTAGCTAGTTTTTTTACTCACCTCTTTCACCTTCATCAAGAGGCTTTTTAGTTCCTCTTCACTTTCTGCCATAAGGGTGGTGTCTTCTGTGTATCTGATGTTATTGATATTTTGCCTGGCAATTTTGGTTCCAGCTTGTGCTTCATCCAGTCCAGCATTTCGCATGATGTACTCTGCATATAAGTTAAATAAGCAGGGTCACAATATACAGCCTTAACAGACTCCGTTCCCATTTTAGAACCAGTCTGTTGTTCCATGTCTGGTTCTAACTTGACACTGTTAGATCTGTTGCTTCTTGACCCACATACAGATTTCTCAGGAGGCAGGTAAGTTGGTCTGGTACTCCCATCTCTTTAAGAATTTTCCACAGTTTGTTATGACCCACACAGCCAAAGGCTTTAATATAGTCAATGAAGCAAAAGTAGATGTTTTTTTTGGAATTCTCTTGCTTTTTCTATGATCCAGTGAATGTTGGCAATTTGATCTCTGGTTCTTCTGTCTCTTCTAAATCTAGCTTGAACATCTGGAAGTTCTTGGTTCATGAGCTGTTGAAGCCTAGCTTGGAGAATTTTGAGCTAGCGTGTGAAATGATTGCAGTTTTGTGGTGGTGTGAGCATTCTTTGGCTTTGCCTGTCTTTGGGACTGGAATGAAGATCATCTCACATAGATAGAATATTAAGGAAATAGAAAAAAAAGTTTTTTCTTGTGATGAGAACTCTTAGGATTTACTCTCAATAACTTTCATATTCAAATACAGCAATTTTTTTTTAATTTATTTTTTATTGAAATATAGTGACTCAGCAGGTTAAGAATCCACTTGCAATGCAAGAGACACAGGAGATGCCGGTTCGATCCCTGGGTTGGGGAGATCCCCTGGAGGAGGCCATGGGAACCCACTCCAGTATTCTTGCCTGGAAAATCCCTTGGACAAAGGAGTCTGGCGGGTTACAGTTCAAAGGGTCACAAAGGGCCAGACACGACTGAACGACTAAGCACAGCACGTATTTTAATTACACTATTGTGTTAATTACTGTTTGTTTATTTTTGCAGTGTTAACTATATCTCTCAATTTGTACATTACATCCCTAGTGCTTATTTATCTTATAACTGGAAATCTGTACCTTTTGACCACCTTCATCCAACTCTACCTCCTTCTCACCCCAGGTAACTAGAAATATGACCACTATTTCTATGAGTTTGTTTGTTTTTGAAGTATAGTTGACCTAAAACACTGTTAGTTCCCGGTATACAACAAGGTGATTTGATATTTCTGTGCATTTTAAAATGATTGTCCTGGTAAGTCTAGTTATTATCTGTCACTGTACAAAGATATTATATAATCAATAGCTAAATCCCCACACTGTATGTATATCATACCTGTGACTCATTTTTTTTGTAAGTGAAAATTTGTACCTCAATCTCTCTCACCTTTTTCTCTCCTCCCTCCACCCCCACCCCAGATAATAATTTTAATGAATAGTTCTTATTAATTTTTCCTAGTTGGAACAGCATGCCTTTTCCTATTTTATTTCTCAAACATATTCACAGTTGTTTGGTGAAGACAAGGGATTTCGTTTTAAAAATGATAACCTTATTCAATGTTAATAAAGGCCTATTCCGTTTCCACTGCTTGTGTTTAATGCTGTGAGCTTTTCAGACAGTGATGTCTGTCATTTCACCAATCTAAGGTCATGTTTGTGCTGTTTGGCAGTGTTACATCATGGAAGGTTTTTTCTTTTTGGTACTATACTTTTACAGTAATAATTTAGCCATACTACATGCAGTGATTTGGGAAAAACAAGTTTTAAGCCCTTGTGATCATAAATTGAAGTCAGTTGAAAAAGAAAAAACATTATACCCCTTCTCCCGGGTTACTACCTTGCTAAATATAGTCGTTTCCTTGATCTGTTGTACGAAAGGACCACAAATGGGGTTGCTTAACAGAAATTTATTCTGTTGTGGTTCAGGTGCCTGTAGGGCCCACTCCAGCATTCTTGCCTGGTGAATCCCATGGACAGAGGAGCCTGGTGGGCTACAGTCTAGGGATTCACAAAGAGCCAGATACAACTGCATGACTGAGCAGGCACACATGCGGGACCATGCTCCCTGCCAAGGCTCTGGGAGAGAATCCTTCCTTGCCTCTTCCAGCTGCTGATGACTCTAAGCAGTCTTTGCCTGGTGGCCTCATGACTCTAATCCTTTCTTGTTTTCACATAGCCTTTATGTGTCTCTGTGTGTTGTTTTCTGTCTATTATTATCCTTATTAATATTGCTGTTGTTACACTTACCATGCTGATCCAGTGTCATAGCATCCTGATCCTTATCTCAAGTATGTCTACAAAGGCCCTATTTCCAAACAAGGTCACATCCTGAGGTTCTGATAGGTAGGAACTGGTGGGGAGAGGACACTCTTTAACCCATTACATTACAGATGATTTAATCTGGGTAGCAAGAGTAACTTGGTTAAATAGTAATAGGCAAGAAGCTATCATTGATCATTATTAACTTTGCATATTCATCTATTATATAATTTATCCTATTGTATTATAGTTATTTGTTATATTTACTCACCTCTTGTATTATGTCATAAGAAAGCAAAGATTGTCTTTTTCTTAACATCATGCACTTAACAAAAATACTCATTTACGTTAATATTAATATCCACTTCTGTATATGTCACAGCAAAAAAAAATCAATGGAGTAGGTTAGGATAGAATCTTAGAGTTAATTTAGTCCCTACCTTCAGTCTGCACCTTTTTGGGTCATGGGCTAATATTACAAACCAGCTAGATAAGGCTATAGACGTGGCTGCAATCATGTTCTCTTTAGTTTCCAATTCATTGTTCTTTCTACATTGTCAGGTTGTCTCTGTATTAAAAGGTTTAAATGTGAGTATCCTTAGAATAAGAAAGGCAATCCCAAAGAATGCTCGAACTACCCCATGATTGCACTTATCTCACACGCTAGTAATGTAATGCTCAAAATTCTCCAAGCCAGGCTTCAGCAATACATGAACCGTGAACTCCCAGATGTTCAAGCTGGTTTTAGAAAAGGCAGAGGAACCAGAGATCAAATTGCCAACATCCACTGGATCATCGGAAAAGCAAGAGAGTTCCAGAAAAACATCTATTTCTGCTTTATTGACTATGCCAAAGCCTTCGACTGTGTGGATCACAATAAACTGGAAAATTCTTAAAGAGATGGGAATACCAGACCATCTGACCTGCCTCTTGAGAAACCTGTATGCAGGTCAAGAAGCAACAGTTAGAACTGGACATGGAACAACAGACTGATTCCAAAGAGGAAAAGGAGTATGTCAAGGCTGTATATTGTCACCCTGCTTATTTAACTTATATGCAGAGTACATCATGAGAAACACTGGGCTGGAAGAAACACAAGCTGGAATCAAGATTGCCGGGAGAAATAGCAATAACGTCAGATATGCAGATGACACCACCCTTATGGCAGAAAGTGAAGAGGAACTAAAAAGCCTCTTGATGAAAGTGAAAGAGGAGAGTGAAGAAGTTGGCTTAAAGCTCAACATTCAGAAAACTAAGATCATGGTACCTGGTCCCATCACTTCATGGGAAATAGATGGGGAAACAATGGAAATAGTGTCAGACTTTATTTTTTTGCACTCCAAAATCACTGCAGATGGTGATTGTAACCATGAAATTAAAAGACGCTTACTCCTTGGAAGGGAAGTTATGACCAACCTAGATAGCATATTTAAAAGCAGAGACATTATTTGCCCACAAAGGTCCATCTAGTCACGGCTGTGGTTTTTCCAGTAGTCATGAATGGATTTGAGAGTTGGACGGTGAAGAAAGCTGAGCGCTGAAGAGTGGATGCTTTTGAACTATGATGTTGGAGCAGACTCTTGAGAGTCCCTTGGACTGCAAGGAGATCCAACCAGTCCATCCTAAAGGAGATCAGTCCTGAGTGTTCATTGGAAGGACTGACGCTGAAGCTGAAACTCCAATACTTTGGCCACCTCATGCAAAGAGTTGACTCATTGGAAAAGACCCTGATGCTGGGAGGGATTGGGGGCAGGAGGAGAAGGGGACGACAGAGGATGAGATGGCTGGATGGCATCACCGACTCGATGGGCATGAGTTTGAGTAAGCTCTGGGAGTTAGTGATGGACAGGGAGGCCTGGCGTGCTGCGATTCATGGGGTCACAAAGAGTCGGACACGAGTGAGCGACTGAACTGAACTGATCGTTAGAATGCTGTTAAAAGCATGCAGTCATTCCAAACCCAACTCAGCTGAACACAGGTTAGTACCCAGGGTTTGGAGTGACTGCATGCTTTTAACAGCATTCTAAGGATACTCTTAACTCTTCAAGGTGTAAAGTTTCTCTCTGTGTGTGCAGTTTAAAAAGTTCATTCCAACACACAAGAATACTTTCAGGAATATCTTTGCAGTTCATACATTGCATGAAAGATCACTCAAAATAGGAAAAGATAAAGGATGACTCCCAACACTCTGCGGGGAGGGTCAGGTGGTTGAGATGGTCAAGGCTGAGTCAGGTGGTTTAACTTTGATCTTGACGTTGCTGCTACTTAGTTGGACAAATCACCTCATCTCTGAACCATTCTTCCCCATCAGATGAGCTACTCGGTTCCTTCTAGTTCTGTTCTAGGAGTATCGCTGTTTGTCATTCCGCGTGCAGGCTTCTTTTCATTCCTGCTGGCTTCTGGCTAGGGACCGCTTCTGTTTCTCAGTGGTCATAGCAACTAGTATTACTGCAGTGACTTCCTTATGGTCGCTTGTTAACCAGGCCCTGCTAGTGATACTAGATGAGAATCAAAACCCAACTAGGCTATGCTGAGCCCAGTGTTGAAAGCCAGAGGGCTCAGCATCCACAGTCTGTAGCCACAGCTGCAGCAAGCACCCTAGGACACAGACAGATAGATTGGTTCTGAGTCAGTTTCCTGTATCCTGTAGAGTCAAGAGGAAGATCTGCACACAGCAGCGGGCTTGTGAACAATGGTCATTTCCTGTGACCAGGAGACTGGAGAGGAGTCTCTGAGGACTGGGGGACACTCCCGGTCCAGCTGGCACTTTCAGGCAGGGGTACTCCTGAGGCCTCATCTGCAGACTGTCCCTCTTCAGATCTGCAAAAAAAACTTCAGAGCATCTGTCACTTTTTAATCTGTGTTAAAGAGTTTACGGTAAAGTAAGCCTTGAACTTGCCAGAGTGAATTTGAGTTTTCTAGTGGAGGGTGAGATACTTAATGATATGCTAATGACTGCAACAGAATTAGAAATTCACATCTCTGATGCCAACTTGTGTGTGAATCTTTATTTCCTCATCTGAAAAATGGCAGTTCCATAGAAGTGTAGTACCCTCCACATTTTTTATCCTAACACAAAAGCCCATTAACAGTGTGTGTGTATGTTAGTCACTTCAGTCACGTCTGACTCTTTGTGACCCATGAGCTGTAGCCCCCCAGACTCTTCTGCCCATGGGATTGCCCAGACAAGAATACTAGAGTGGGTTGCCATTTCGTTCTTCAGGGGATCTTTCCAACCCAGGGATCGAACCCAGGTCGCCTGCATTGCAGGCAGATTCTTTACTGTCTGGGCCATCAGGGAAGCCCATATTAATAATAGTAGTATTTATAGCAGTAATAACAACGGTAGTCAATGCTTCCATGGTACTTTACAATTTTTCTGGCTCTGTTTTGAGCACTTCACACATCCATCCATTTATGTAGACTCAACTGTGTGTACAATTTCATATCGCAACATTTGGTGCCAGAACTGTAGTAGTATATGAGTTGTTCCACATGAGAAAGAGTGTGCCTAGCAGAAGAATAATGATGACAAAGCATAGTCGTGATAGTTAATAGCAAACAGTGAAACTGAATCGAGGGATTTCTTTTTTGTGTTGTCGATCACGTGAGGTGCTCCATCTGCTGCAATGGAAAACGCTGAGAGATAAAGACAAACTAAACCCGGCCCTTGCGCTGCCCGGCACTGGACCACACAAACAGCCACTGCCCACCTCCCGGCTCCCCTCATTTCCCAGATGATCCTGGCTGATTCCAGGGTGTGAAACTCCCCGTGAAAGATAGGGAGGTGTCAGCAGCTCAGCCCAGAAAGCTGGGGATTGGGCAGTGGCTTCCTGTAATCCCCGGCGCTGGCTGGCTGCCCCGTTCTTGGCAGTGAGGGCTGGGCGGTGGGCTGGAGACAGCTGTGTGAACCCTGCTGTCTGCACGGCCCGGAGCACTGGCCCCTCATGGAACGGCCGCACCATGTTCTGCCTGAAAGGTGAGGGGGCTGTGGGCCCACCAGGGTGGTGAGCTAGAAGAATGTTCATTCAGCATCAGAACCGAGGGCTGGTTCTCTTAAAATCAGAGTTGGAGAGAGTTTTGTTAAGTATGAAAGTGAAAAAGTCATTGTTCTTTTCTGGTTGCAAACAGGAAGACAGACCTCCTGCTGGGGAGATGGAATTTTTCTTTTAGACAGGATATTTCTCTGTTTGGATGCGTTTGGGATGTGTGTTGTCATAGACTAAGTAATTAAAAGTTTAGAATGAAAGGAAACTTCATCATCTAAGTGGGCATGGTTTGCAGTTGGGGTATGAGTCCTGTTAGAGAAGTTTTCATGTGATGAGTTGCTCGTGGAAAGGGTTAGAGAGAATAAGGGGGGAGCAGTCCTATTACTTGCAGCTTTAATGTGTGAATTCAGGAATGAAATTAATTTTACCATAGAATAGAAATTCTTGTCCTAGCTATGTGTGTATGGACTATAGTACTTTGGGAAGTACTGGAAGATGGTGACTCTATGAATATATGTACTGATTCCCCCATTAGTTGGAGAGCGCTTTTCTCTCTTTAGGCAATTATTTTTTCTTCAACTCTTTTTCTTCCAGCTCTGTCAATGTAATTATAATTTAAGCATTTGAGAATGTGTTTTTCAATGAGATTGTTGGAATGGGGGAGTTCAAGTGAATTTCCTTGGAACTGGAGTTGACTATTTTGTTCATATCTTTCAGTGTATGTCAGCCTGTTGATGTGAAATTCTTGACAGTTTTTCAATTCGGGGAAGTAAAGTGAGCCTGGCTTGCTTTGCTGATTGCTTTTTTTGTCCTCCCTCTGTCCTCACTGTTTCTGAGGTGCAGACCAGTGTTCTCTACTCTCAGGCTTTACAGTTTTAACCCTAACCTGGCACCTTAAAAACCACCCAAGTCTTTAATATTAAATTCTGAGTTTGGGTTATTTGTTTATATGGTTGGTACAAGTTTGATCAAATCGACAAGGTGAAAACAGGAAAAAGTTTCACATCTTTTGCTCCCTAAGAATTCAACTAATTCTTATTTTAGTGCATTTAGTTGAAATGGATTTCTAAGGCAGCCCATCAGCTGAAGTGAATTTGAGTATTTCTGAAAAAAATATTCTTAGGTGAAATGAGTCATGGGCCCTCCTGATGCTGTTTCTCAAAAAATTGTTTGCTCCCAAAAACGTGTGACTAAGAAGAGCCAAAATTCAGTATCATTGGATGAGGATGCCTGCTACCCTAGTGTCATTTCCCCAGCTGAAATCATTATGATCTAATGATAGCTTCCGGTTTAGAGTTTTTAATTGAATGCAGGTGTGGAGTTGTTGCAGGGCATGTCTTCTGTTGCTTCAATGTATTTGCCCCACCCATTCCCATCACAGCAATTTCATTTTATTAAGGAATCTTACCAGTTTCATGGACTCTTAGTTTCCGAGGTAACTTGGGAGATTTGAGAAAGTCAAATAAGTGGCATGTGATAGCAACTAAAGTGCTTTTATTCTGAATTGCGTGTTCTAATCAGGAGTCTACAATCCCTTTTAAAATCTGCTTTCCCATTACCCAGGACAACCGTTGCCTTTTGCTCTCTTCCTGTGATTTGCAGCCTCTTCATTTACAATAATGACTTTTAGATTGCCCTCTAGGATCTCTAGGTCCTTGTGTATGGCCGATCCGTGATAAAGTCGTGGTGAGACTCCAGGAACGTCAAGGGCTGCTGGGGATGCTTTGCGTCCTTCTTCAGTGTTTGCCTCTGTTGGAGGCTTTTTCAGGGGACTTCACTAATTGGCCTGTTTCTGTGGCTCACTGAGGTCCTAGGAACTCTTTTAAGTCTGTGGTTATGATTTGCGTGGATATTAAAGGAAGCATGATTGCCCTTCTTTTGGGTTAAAATCATGTCTTGTGTATTTCTTTTAATTGTTGAAGAAAACACTTCAGACAGTTTCCCACATGCATGCAGAGTTTCCTTTTCCCCATTTAGACTACTATTTTCTTGAAGTCATGTCTACTCAGTTTTTCGTTGATTTGGTGCTAGAAAAATTGCCTTCTTGGAAGAGAGATGTCATCTTTATCATTGCTCTTGACTATAATAGCTCATGTAGTTATAATCTCTACTGTCTACTGTTGCCATTGAAATAGCTCAGATACATTCACTCCAGCTAGGTTTTTTTCCCATGAACAATATCTGAGCTCCCAGTCTCTGGGAACATGTTCTCTCAAGCTCTGCCCAGTCCCTGTTGGTAACAAAGCCATGGTATGTCGTTCTTCACTGTGTAATCAGGGGTCTTGGAAGTGAGTTTCCAGCTTATTAAATAATATGATTAACAGGAAACTACCTTGCATATATTATATACCATTCATGGATTACTTTATTCCGAAAAATTAGAATAAAATACTTTTACTTCTAAACCTGCATGGAATACAATTAAGTTTTCCTGAGACAATTCAGAAAATGCAAATTTCTTAATTATAGCTTCATCTTTATAAATATTAATTATCTGTTCAGTGCATCTCTAACTGTGAGGACTAGGTTTTTTTCTTTTAATTTCCAATCCATCACGGATATTTTGTAAAACATAGGATCACATGCTGTGGGCTATCACCACAATGTCAAACAGCTGTAATAAAGTTCTTAAACATTTATTTCATTTCCTGTTGTAATCTTATTGTGTTCTGGTAACAAGGCATTGGCACTATTTAGTAGACAAATCTGTAGTAGTTTCCTAGAGAGACTGCAACAGATTACCACTAGGTGAGTGGCTTGAAACAGAAATGTCTTCTCTCACAGTTCTAGAAGCTAGAGTCTGACAACAAGGTGTTGGCGCGGTCATTGTCTCTCTGCAGTCTCGAGGGTGGACTCTTTCCTGGCTTCTCCTGGTCTCTGATGGCCTCAGGCTTTCATGACTTGTGGCAGCACCTCTGCCTCGGTCTTTGCATGGCCTTCTTCCCTAGGAGCCTGTCTGTGACTCTGTCACTTGGCTTTCTTATTAGGACATCTGTCATTGGATTTAGAGTTCACCCTCCTCCAGTATATGACCTCATCTTAGCTGATTACAACTGTAAAAACTCTGTTTCCAAATAAGGTCACGTTCTGAGGTTCCCAGTGGACATGGATTGGGGTGCGCTAGTCACCCCATTAGGATGCCTAGTTGTTTGGATTGAGGGTAGCACCATAGGAGATGTATTTAATGGAGAGCTGTAAGGATGGCCATCCAGGATAGCTGTTTTGATGATATATTTGAAATGGGTAGCATTGTAAGTTTGACCAGTTTGTATAGATAGAAAGGTTGAACATATGCCCACTACAATTAGTCGTGCAAAAGAAAACATTGCCTTTTTGTTTCTTATAAATTACCCAGTTTCCTTCATATACTCTGATCCTGCTGAGAAGGGGGAAAAACAAAAAAACAAAATCGAACTTTAGTTCACTGCAGTCAACCCAGTGTGAGCCAAAAATTTAAACAGTTGCATTAGCTAGCTCAGGCAGTGGGATGACTCGGTCTCAGAATTCTCCTGTTATCTCTTCTCTCCAAAGTGGGTTCTGTTGTGCAGTTTCTGCCTTGTTAACATAACAAAAGTGATGCCTGCTAAACTGTGTACTTTTGAATCGTGGACTTGCTCCTTACATAATTTTTGAAATGTTGGAGAAGGATACTTCTGTATAATTGAGTTTTAAAAAACAAAGTATTATTTTGAAAATGTCCTTGCTCTGAATGTGGAAATGATAAATACATACATCCTTTTGTACCCTAAGAATAATTTCAGTACGCTTTGTGAGCATCATGGGTCTCAAGCTTCTGAATTTAGTATTGGATTTTACCTGGTCAGGATTCTCTCCAGGGATTTCAACCTGGCTTCAGTGTTGGTCTAGATTCTTTCCTTTACTCTCCTCTTATGTGATGTCCAAGACCTAGAAATTGAGTTTCATGGATTAGAAAAGTGGTGCATTCTGTCGACGGGGTGTATCCCAGCTGCCTGCATACTTAGCATGGTAGGGTCCCATCTATATCCTTTTCTGCTTCACAAGTTACAGATTTAGGAAAGCCTTTAGGTTGTCTAATAATAGCAGAGTTATGTTGGAGATTACAGCGATGAACTATGTCAGGCATGTACGTCTGCTCCCGAGAGGGCAGTTCCTCCTAGAAACCCTGCTCTGTCCTTCCTCCTCGTGCACCCTGGAGCACATCACAGGCCTCTTGCCAGTTGTCTCGTGTGTGTTGTACATGTAGAAGGATTCCTCAGATTCTTTTCTTGGCAGCATTTGGAAAATAATGTCTGGAATCAGAAACAGATTTGTTATTCCTGTGCTGAAACAAGTGCATTTTTTTTAAGTTAACAAGCAACCATTTGCTCTGGATGGTTCCCCTACCCCTTCTTCCCACCTTTTATAAATCCAGTGGTAAACTGTCAAGTAAGCATTGAGCAGAGTTGACGCTATTTTACTATTTGATTCTGAGTATCATTTTAAAGGGCTTGAACAATCAAAATGTGAAGTGACCTCAGGAATCTTGTATCTGGGTGAATCTGGACATTTCGTTATCATACTTTCATATTTTGAATTTTACTTAAATTTAAATTAGCCATAGCCTTTAGAGCCATTTTTCTTCCCTCCTTTCATTTAAAAATTGCATATAATTGCTAGTCAGTAACCTACAGCTACCAGGGGAAATTCACATTTGCTCAATCTGCAATTTAAAGTAGCACTTTTAATAAACACACTGATGATATCATGCATTTTTCAAACTGGCGGGCAAAGCCCTTGAAATTTAATAAACCAGACAAAGCTAGCCTTTTATTTCCTTTGTCTTTCCCTTGAAAACTTGATCATGCTTTCCAGTCTATTTCTTCCTTCTACTACTAATCAAAATCTTGCTTTTAAATATATTGCAGCAGAAGCCAGATCACTGTGCTGAAGAGATGATATAATAGAAATTAGGAGATGCTATGCTTAAGGTATGAAAGCGGTTAACAGAGCTTCGCTGCCAGAAGCTTGCAGGGCTGGGGGTCTGCTTGTCTCTGGAGCATGCTCTGTGCAAGAACAGTGCCCTGTGATTTGGTGGAACTGAATCAAATGACGAATTACCAAAAGCATTGGCAAAGGTTTCCATGAGTTTCCTTCTCCATTTGAGGATCTCCTGTCTCATTTTTACCTACTCTTGTTTTCTTTATTTCCTGATTTCCATATCTCTTTTTTCTAGTTATTCCATTTCCTCCTTTCCTCCTCCTCTGATTGCACGTTGATGGGGGGTGTATTATCCCTATGCCAGATTGAACTCCGTCTAGTTAAGAAGGTGTGATCAGTAATCTGCACATGCGTTAGTAAAGGTGATAGTTAATAGACGAAGGCAGATGGACCAGTGTGATAAAGGCAATTTACCACTCAGGACGTCATGTCACCACCATCAGCCAGGCACAAAGGTATGCAGGGATATGTATTTTTCTGTTTTAAACATCAGAAGAAAATCCTGCTGAAACAACCTAAGGGCTTAAAAAGCAATTAATAGCTTTTGCATGATTGAACATATTGGTGATGCAGGGTAGGAAGATGGATATTCTTAAATTTGAAAAATGTCCATTGGTTTATAAAATCATACATAGCAGCTGGATTTGAGATAAAGAGGTCTTCATTTGACAGGCAGTAGTATAATGACAAAGTATCGGGTATCATATTAGCAATGTCCATCCTCCATCTGCTGATTATGTCATGTTTATCAGGTTTTGTTAACTTGGACTTTAGAATTTGTATTGTTGTTACTGCCAAAACGTGGTTAATGCGGAGAGCCATTGAAACAAAGGCCGTGATGACTTGAACCAGGATTTAATTTGAGGGGGGTGGGTTACTTGCATGATAAGAGAAATGTAAGTGCTCATTGCCACTTCTTCATTGGAATGTCTTCTTATAACAAAAAGATATAAATAGTATAAACTGAGCTTTAGGAACCAGGAGTTGACATATAGTCTTAAGCAAATTTATATTTAAGCGGAGTATGGCTTTCAAAAGTCAGGTTATATATTACATGTTTGCTCTTGAGAAATTTGGCAAGACTGCATTTGGAAACAAAAGGGGAAAATTCCCTCCTCTGCTGACCATAAGAGGACATCTATGCTATTTTGGTCTTATTTCACTGAGTGAAACTGTGCAAGCTTCGGAAACTTTTAGAGTCAAAGTTGTGACACATGCCTCCACTCTCCCGAGTCACTGAAGAGCCGCCGATGGGCGGAGGAGGAGGGAGGGAAAGGTCCACTGCGACTTGCCTAGGGAGTGTTGTTGGGAGCAGGGAGGCACAGGGCATCCAGAGGGTTAAAGTGGCTTCAGGAGAAGGCAGGAGTCCAGGAGACTTCAGCGTTGGTTAGAAGACTGGCTGGGGAAACTTAAGCTGTAGTGACTTTTCTGTTTTCAAAGAGAAAAGTTTCCTCAGCCAATCTGCCATAGAAGATGCCCATGAGCTGGCATGGCAGAGAGAGAACCAGACTTAGGGGAGCCCCCAGTCCCAGCTGGTCCTGCATCTCTCCTCCTTCGGCCATCTCTTTCAAATTTGTTGGAGTTTTTCTTTACCCCTTTCCTCTTTTTTAAGAGGATAAAAGAAACTCTAGTCCCTTCTATTCCTTACAAAAGTGTTGCTGTAACAGACTACCTAGTTTTTGCAAAAATGCATATTACCCCAGAGTGGCTAATTTATATATATATATATATTCATCCCAAATTTGTTGATACCCTGAAATACCTCTTGAGCTTCATCACATCTGACCAAAATGTTTTGATAGAGTTTGGGGTGTTAGTATTCATCAGATGTTGATGGCACTGACCGTGTGCCTGGTTTCCCTTGCCCCAGGAAAGCCTCCCTTCTCCCATGCTCCCAGACTTTTTCCCCAGGCCTGGGTCTTCTCAGCACCCAAGACCTTTCCAGCTGCTTTCCTGTCCTCTCAGAAGGCTCTACTGCTTGTGTCTGCTTTGAAGGGGGCAGGGGGAGTTCTTCTTTCCCCAAAATTCACTTTGAGTACAAAGCAAGGCCAGAGACTTTCTTTTCAGGTTTTCTCTGCTAATGGCCACCCAGATAATAAAACATCAACAGATTAGTGAAGAAGATTCAAGAAATCCCAACTGTGTCCATTAATAATATAAGCCTGAATAAAAGTCTCTTAACTGAGAGTAGCATGCGTGGCTGCTCAGTCGCTCATTCGTGTCCAGCTCTTTGCAACCCCGTGGATGGTAGCTTGCCAGGCTCCTCTGTTCATGGGACTCTCCAGGTAAGAATACTGGAGCTAGTTGCCATTTCCTCCTCCTGTGGATTTTGCTGACCCATGGACTGAATCTGTGTCTTTTATGTCTCCTGCGTTGGCAGGTGGATTCTTTTACCACTGAGCCGCACGAGTAGCATCTACTTGACAAAAGATTGAGGAGTAAATAATTACTTACCTAAGATGCTAGACATTTTCTCACAAGTATGTAGTAATATTAGTTAACTGTGACCTTGGTAAGTGCTTCATAAAGTTACTGATTAGAGCTACCTTGGGTTTTCTGAAAGTAAAGACTAATTTCTATTAATACCATAATTTAGGAATATGGTGTAACTATATAGTGAGAAAGGCAGATATATTTCTGGTTTTTCATTGCAGCATATTTACACCAACTTTTGTAAAGTTTCCCGGCATCACAGTTGTATAAATACACCCAGGTGAATACAAAGACTCATAAGTCACATATACTGGCAAATGAACCTTATAGCAACACAAATATTTTGGAAGTCAGGGAAGCCATGGAGAATATCCTGACACAGTTCTAACTGCTCCAGCGGAAGTATTTGCTGCCACAGCATTTGAGACAAAAACCATTCCTTTTTGGAAATGTTTTCTGGCAAAACATACACTTGATAAAAATCCTAAACAAGATTTGGACTACTCATGTGGTGCCTTTTATAAAATTGCTTGTATTAAAAAAAAAAAAAAAGAAAAATCTCTCCATATCTGGATGGGAGGAACAGCTAGATGAGTGGTTTTATCCTTCATCGGTAGACATGTCCTTATTTCAGGTTGACTGCTGAGGAATCGGTAACTGGCTCTCTTTACTGAGTATTTCTCCTTTCACTCAGTTCCTTCCTCCATTGGTGACTGACCCATTTTCCATCTCAGAGAGAGCAAGTTAGTGAGGGCAAGAGTTGTCCAGCTGAATTATCAGTAAATTGCAATGGAAGTTTAAAAAAAGCAGACTCAAAAGATGACATTGTACGTCTATCCTTCCAAAACTGCAGGGTCCATAAATTCCAAAAAGACTGAATGCAGATGAGTAAATTTTTGATGGCTTAAAGCATGATTTAAAGCATTGGTTAACATGAGATAAAACATTAGTTTGATATTTGCCATCAACTTTTAGGTTTAAAATTATAGGACTGTGACAGAGGTGGCTTGTTTTCAGTTACCCATTGAGAACATCTAAATTTAAAGTCCTGTACATTTTCTGCTTCCCACAGAAAGTTCATGTTGTCGTGGCAGATATTATGAATCTTTATTTATATGCTGTTTGGCTTACGGTAACAAATTTGGCTGAAATTGAGTTTGTCTTAGTTGTTCCCTGCTCCTCACTCACCTTCATGAAATTGGGGAATAGATTCATTGTGGGACTGTTATCTGCAAAAGATAAAGTGTCTGTGAACTGACGAGAAAATAGGAACCCCTAAAATATGTGAGATTCCTTTGGCACATGACATACCAAAGGGTTCTCCTTGACTCCTGTTTTGGGCAGTGTTCGACTGGATTTCCTTTAAATTTCGCTTTGCCTCATTTCCACATTGGAAAGTGATCCTCCTGCTCTGTGCATGAAGAGAAGCTTTGCCTCCCGCTTGATACTGGCCTCTAGCAACTCTTGTGTGAGGCCTGCAATCAGGTCCCAGGTTTCTCACATGGGTTCTAAGACAGTTCTCTAATCAGTGTCAAGAACTTTTTGCTGCTTTCCAGTAGGGGAATCCAGTATTAGTGATATACTGATAATTCCCACATGTCTCTCTGCAACCAAGACCTCTCCCCTAAATTTCAAATGTGAATATCCAGCTGTCTCCTCCACATTTCCAACTGGGTGTCCAATGGACTTCATGAACTCCTGGTGCCTCATCCATCTCTTTACCCTCACATCTATTCCGCTGCAGCCTTCTTCATTCCCATAAGGGACAAATCCTTTTTTTTCCCCCAGTTGAATAAGCTATAAACCTTGAAGTTATGTATGACTCCTGTTTTTCTCTTACCCCCACCCCCACCCTGGTTCAATGTGTCAGCAAATCCTGTAGACTCGATGTAAAATATCTTTTCTGGGATCTGACTCCCTTTCGAGCCATTCACTGCCGCCTCCTTGCCTGAGTCTCACCTGGGCAGCTGTCACAGCTTCCTTCAGCAGCCTGTTTTCAACCCAGTAGCCAAAGTGAGCCTTTGTGAGTTCATGCTACTGCTTTGCTCAAAACACCATTTTACTCAGAGTAAAAGATCAGGCCTTGGCAATTCCTCTTTATTTGGGGAACATCAGTCACAGGCCAAAATCAAACCATAGAGGAGAAAGGTGGTTTTCTCAGCTACAGAAGTGGTAGCTGGTTAGATCCTTCATTTTGGCAGAAAAGGAAAAGGTTTCTGTGCTGAAACTGCAGCTCCCGGTTCGTCATGCTCTTGTCTGGTGCTCCTGGAAGGTATAGTCTACTGAGAGGCCTTCATCTTCTCTGCAGCGGGAGTAAAGATCATTCCAATCTGTGTCGTTTCATCATCACATGTAGCATATGTGTATTTAGTGCAGCTGCAGGTGTACTTTTAATTTGTATAAAACAAGTTTGATAGAGTTTCTGTTGGAATTTTGAAAAATTGATTCCCATGGCTTTTTTTCCCCCCCTAATAGGGATTCAGTTAGAACTAAATAGTAGGGAACCTGTCCATATTCAGTTAGGAAGCTAACTGAATGTTTAAAAAGCAGTTCAGTTTCATTCTTGTGCATGTATTTGTTTTGCTGAGCTTTGATTTTTTATAAGGAATATCAGAAAGTCCTCTCATTATAAGTGCTTGATGTTTTACTCTTTCATAGAACCCCTGGTTTGTTTGTTTTTTTCTTTCATAGCATTATTAAAATAGAGGGCAGGCTTTGACCCCACTCATTGAGTGGAATTTCTTTGGGACCTACACTGCATCGTGTGGGTGGTAGTGGTAGGTGTTGTGGCTTCCCTATTAGAGTCTAAGCTCCTTGAGGGCTTATCCCATTGCCTTAACCAAGAAGGAGTCCTAGTTGACATTTGTAATTAAGGGGGGCTTCCTAGTGGCTCAGTGGTCAAGCATCCGCCTGCAGGAGTCATGGGTTTGATCCCTGGGTCAGGAAGATCCCCTGGAGAAGGAAATGGCAACCCACTCTAGTTTTCTTGCCTGGGAAAATCCCATGGGCAGAGGAGCTTGGCGGGCTACAGCCCATAGGGTTGCAGAAGAGTCAGGCAGGACTTAGCAACTAGACAACAACAACAGTTTGCAATTAAAGGAATGAAATGTAGTATTTAATCTAGTTCAGGTGAAAAGGACTTTAGCCATCACTCTCCATGAAAATAAAAGGACTCTTGAGGATAACTTAAAAATAGAAAAGTGGATTTTTCTACTTACAATGGGACTGAAAATATGAAGGCAATAAGCAGAGTAAGATTTTTAACTTGTGAAGTTTTCTTATATAGCAACTGGATAGAAAAACCCAATGTGACAGTTTCAACAAGTAATGACTTATAAGAGGGGGAAGGAAGCTGATCGTGGAAGAGGAGAAAGGTTAATGTGTTTCTAGAAATTCAAACATTCAAGACAAACGAGTCTAGACTTTCTGGTGACATGGTGAGATACGCTTCCCAGGTACCCTCTTGGTCTTTGAAGTGGCAGGTCACCCTCAGGAAAACGGCCAGTCCCCGGCTGGCTCCTCTCAAGTACTGTTCTGAAGTGGTTACTCTTCTCTTAGAGGACTGAGGTTTTACTCACCACGGAGAAACACAGCCTTCAAGCACTTTCTTCCCTCTTGACTTTTCAATTGGAAAAAAGAAAACCAAAGAACTAAAGCAGTCCAATGCATAGTTCCAAGAATGAGCAATTGACTATAGACTAAAGGGAAAATAAGTGATAAAATTATCTTTAGAAATATGAGATCATTTTCTCATAGCAAGTCACCATGTAACTATGGGACTTTTTCCTTTTTATATCTGTTTAAATATTTCTACTGAAATTTTATCTCATTTGACCTTCCTATTCCTTATTCTAAATTTTTCAGATCCACTGGGTTACTTTTTAGGATTCTCCTGTATGCTTTTCATTCTATTTCCATTACAACACTGTTCCCCATTTTCTATGTAAATGTCCTTACAATTTGGTCACTGTGTTTTTCTGTCCATCTTAGGTGCAATGAGAACAAGCTGGTTATTTATTCATGACCTTCTATCAGAGAGTACGTCAAGGTGTTATTAATATCTGTTGATTGAATGAGTGCTTGACTGCATTGAGGACTTTACTTCCTCCTCTTTACCTCTGTGAACTATTACGTTTATTAAAAATTACAGGAACTTTGACTTATAGGTTGTGTTTTCAGCTCCATAAAATGAAAGTGGTGGACCTATCATTTTAATGACCAGTTGAGATCTTAATAAAATTCACATTCAGGGCGGTGAGCCTGAAATTTGCACATTGTGATTAGCCACGAGTAAAGTTTTTGCATGTGAAGCAGAAATACTTTTAACCTAGGAATCAGAGTTTTTCTTGTCTGAGTCTATCGCTTACTGACTCAGAGGAAGCCACTTAACCACAGGACCATATTCTTCACCTAATAAATAGAAATGTCTCCCCTGCCTACTTGATGGGATGCTCTTTGTGGAAATCAAATGAGATAAAGCACCTGGGATGTTAGCGCAGAAAGTGGCAGTCCTCTTTGCTACTCTCTCATTCTCCTACACGTCCTGTCAGTTCCACCTTCTTAGTATCTTCTGGATCCCATTTCTGCTCTTTATTCCCTGGACTAGCACTGCCTTAGTGTGATGGCTATTAGCATTTCATGCTTTTAGTTTATTGGGCTTCTAACTTTCTGATTCTCGGCTAATTGCTCTCTAATCCCTTACTCCAAACCCTATCCAGAAACTTTCTGATTCTCTGCTAATTCTTCTCTAATCCCTTACTCCAAACCCTATCCAGGACATGAATAACAGACTTGACTTGTCATGTTTTTTCTCTAAAACTCTTCAGTTTCCCCCACCCAACCCCCTACCAGTACAGTGCCTTTCAGATAAACTTTAACTTTGGAGGAGCTCTTTCTTAAGGAACACCTCCCTGTTTTCCTCTTCAGCGTCAATTCTCATGAGCCTTTTCACCCATCCACATTCACAAAGTTTGCTCATCTTTCTTTGTTGGGACCCTCCGCTTAGAAGGACTATCTGTTTCTCCTGTCCCTTCTACCTAACACTGAGTTTGGACCTACAGGACTTATTTCACGTGTTACCTCCTCCAAAGCCAGTTTTTAAGCCCTGCTCTGTGCTTCCTGTCACACTGTCATGTAGCATCTTGTTTTAGGCAATAGGAGCCTAAAAGGCAGGGCATGTGCATTAGTCGTTGTCCTTGATGCCAGAGATCATGTAAAACCTGGTTGAATTAATTCATTAATGTTTGAAAATCTTTAAAATAGGAGGGAAAATTCTGGTGTATCATCTGGCTTTGTATTAAAAGCAAAATAGAAAACATTATCCTGCCCTTGTATATATAAAGTTATAAACTGTTCATACCTGGGGTACTGAGGCTCGTTTCCAACTGTTCTCTTTAAGTAATTTCTAAGGAGTTGAAATGCACTAAGAATTGCACAGATAAACTTTTTTTGTCTGGGAAGAAGTAACTGTGCAGAAAAAGAGTCCTAAAATAATTTGGATTTTACCTGGGAAAACCATGATCAGGATGCAGTACCACATTTTTCTGTAGGAGTAAATGACATGGATGTTGTCAACCAAGGTCAAGTGCTCAGGACTAGGGATTTATTACCTGGATGATGGTGCAAGCTAAAAATATGAACCTATTCAAGAAAAGTACAGATAAACACTTTCATGGTTGAGCCATAATTGCTGATCAAGGTAAAATGGTATGTTTGAGTCTAGAATTGAGGAATCCAGATTATGGAACGCTGCCCCTCTCCTCTCCTGTGATAGGCAAGCTCTGGGCCCCTCGATGCTCATCACCTGGTGTCATGCCTGTCAGTGGGTTACGCACATGTGTGCTGAGTTGCTTCAGTTGTGACTCTGTGACCCCATGGACTGTAGCCCGCCAGGCTCCTCTGTCCGTGGGATCCTCCAGGCAAGAATATTGGAGTGGGTCGCCTTGCCCTCCTTCAGGGCTTTTCCCAACCGAGGCATTGGGCCTGCATCTCTTATGTCTCCTGCATTAGCAGGCAGGTTCTTATATTGTTAGGTAAAAAGGGATTTGCAGATATAATCAAAGTTGCTACTCGGTGACCTTAAGAAACAGAGATTAGCCTGGATTATCTAGGTGGGCCTCATGTAATCACATGAGCCTTAAGAGCAGAGCTGCTGGCACAGGGGAAGTGGGAGAGGTTGTAAGGATTCAGTGTGCTGTCACTGGCTTGACTGGGGGAACCTTGAGAAGGAATTGAATTCAGGGAGATCAGTCCTGGGTGTTCATTGGAAGGACTGATGCTGAAGCTGAAACTCCAATACTTTGGCCACCTGATGCGAAGATCTGACTCATTTGAAAAGACCCTGATGCTGGGAAAGTTTGAGGGCAGAAGGAGAAGGGGATGACAGAGGATGAGATGGGTGGATGGCATCACTGACCCAATGGACATGGGTTTGGGTGAACTCTGGGAGTTGGTGATGGACAGGGGGGCCTGGCATGCTGCAGTTCATGGGGTCGCCAAGAGTCGGACATGACTGAGCGATTGAACTGAACTGAACTGAACAGCCTGAATGAGCCTGGGAGCAGTTCTTCCTCTGCAGCCTCCAAGTAAGAGCCCACGCCAGCTGACACCCTGATTCAAGCCTTGTGAGACCCTAAGCAGAGAACCCAGCTGAGCCCACTGGACTTCAGACCTGTACAACTGAAAAATAAATAAGTGGTATTGTTTTAACGTGCCGAATTCATGGCATTTTGTTACAACAGCATAGAAAATGACCGCACCAGCAAAACAAAAGCAAAAGATGGGGCTGGCATATGGGAGCTTCTTCGTTTAGGAATCTGTTTGTTAGGAAGACTTGATTTCCAGCTTCCCTTCATGTTGAATAGACTATGTTTGACAAACCCTAAAATTAAATGCTCTTTCTGACAGCCATGAGGGGATCTTTATTTCTGGCTGATCTGAGATCACTCCCTGACCTCTGGGACATCAGAGCTGACCTGAAGCATGAACCTGAGTGAGTCTTAGACTTCAGGGGCTCCAGTGGAAAAATCAGCCTGGGGACTCTTACATTATTATGTGCTGACTTTGTTCAGGAAAGTTAACAATAATCAATCAGAGGAATGGAGGTTGTTTTGGGTAGTACAATATCAAAGGCTCCAGTCTCAGGTTTTCCAAGCGATGTATACAGTAGGACATTTAAGATGTTTGCTTCCTTTTAGCAATATTAGTTTCTCTAATATTGTCTTTATGAGAGTCATCCTCTTTGTGAAAGGCCCTCTCAAGCCCCCAACACTTGAAACACACTAAAAAGTCATTTGTTAATGAAAACAGAGAGGATTTGATTTTGACATCACTTCAGAAATACTGTACTCTCGTATCACAGTTCTAAAAACTCTTCATTTTATTTGTGATGTAAGGGACAGGGGAAGACTGAAGTCTGGACCATGCTTTGTTAGTGTGGTAAATTTGTTCATATTAAACACTAAAATAGTTGCCTTTTATCAAAATAGGGAACAGTAGTGTCTGCATAGGATGATGATAGCAGTCAGAAATAAACAGAGCTGATAACCTGCTTGCTTGCTTACCTTGGTAGAAATTAAATGACAGCTGTTTCCATCTTTCTAGACCACAAATGTATTCCTCTCAGAGTGTGAAATAACAACGTTATAGATAATTCTTTGAATTATTAATTAGTTGAAGAATGAAAATTACAAAGAACGGGTTGCTGGCTTAATAGACCAGCATCACTAACAAAGTTTTAAAACGTGAGTTTCTCTAATTTTCTTGCTTTGGTTATTGTATATGCATGTGCATTTGAGATGATTTTGACCTTGGAAATGAATTTCATTTGACCTTCTACACATTCATTTCATCACTCAGATATTGTCTACATTTTCTTGCTTTTCTTCATTTTGTCTCTGTACATTTTTTCAAAAGAAATATTTACTTAGTATGAGAGCAAACTTCCTGCCCAGTGGTGTTTGAAGACTAGCTTGGCCACCAAACTGTCTCTGTCCCTTTCCTTCTTTCTTGGCTCTCACACTTGGCGTACTTGTTAACTCAGATCTGCTGACTTTTTTTCTTCTAAATATGTTTCATACCTTCCTTTTGAATGCAAACCTTTGGTCCCCCTTCCCCCATTCTACCACTCTTTTTTACTTCTTTATTACTCAAGTTTCTCTCTATTAGGAATGTATTTTAAAAACTATTATTGGAAACAAAATCTTGATATTTTAGGCTTTTTATATAATCATCTGACATTATATTTACTTATAAAGCCTTATAATTATGTCAGATAACTTGCTTTCTCTTCCTGATCCTCTCATCTGAGTCTTTTGTATACAATTTACTAGTTTCCTGTAAATTACAAAGTAGGAATGGGAATATGGCCCATGAACCTCAGAGGAGGAATGTTGTTCAGTCGCTCAGTCATGTCCAACTGTTTGCAACCCCATGGACTGCAGCACACCAGGCCTCCCTGTCCCTGTATCCTGGAGTTTGCTCAGACTCATGTCCAAGAAGTCAGTGATGCCATCCAGCCATCTCATCCTCTGTCGTCCCCTTCTCCTCCTGCCTTCAGTCTTTCCCAGCATCAGGATTTTTTCCAATGAGTCAGCTCTTCCCATCAGGTGACCGAAGTATTGGAGCTTCCAATGAATATTCAGGGTTGATTTCCTTTAGGATTGAGTGGTTTGATCTCCTTGCAGTCCGAGGGATTCTGAAGAGTCTTCTGCAGCACTGCAGTTCAAAAGAATCAGTTCTTTGGCACTCAGCCTTCTTTATGGTCTAACTCTCACATCCATACATGACTACTGGAAAGCCAGATATGGAGGGATAAATTGGGAGACAAGTCTGGCATCTAGTTCACAGGCTCTTTTGTGGAGCTGTCTGATCACTGATGACTTTAGTTCTGCCAGGAGACTGTATGACAGGGGGGTGAGTCACTCACCTTCCCTGTGTCTTCGCTCTTTCACCTCTAACACACAGATGGTAATTCTCTAACTCAGGAGATTTTTCATGCACTTTAAGTGGGATAATGCATGTGAAGCTTGCTTGGAACCTGCTAGCCCCAGCAACTGTTAACTACGGCTTTTCTTTCTGTCCTGTGTGTGCGTTCGATGTGGCATAGCCTCTGCTAATCCAGCCACTATTTGTTACACCGCAGCGTCAGAGAAGACCCTTGCATTTTGTGTTTTCTGTTTCCTAAGTGGACTGGTAGGGATCATGGTACTCACCCACTGGTTTTTATGGTTCATAGGCAAATGCTCTCAGCAAGTGCCTGAACACTGGTAATCCTTCTGCTCTCTGACTTGCCAGTAATGGGAGCTATAAATTCAGCTGCTATTCACGAATGAAAATGAGGGGATTTGTTTTCATAGTGTGACAAGCCTTATAAGCCTTATTACTCTTTTGTGAGTTCAGATTTCGGAAAGAACAGAAACTTGTTTGATCGTCATTGCACTTTTGCCTTTTCTGCTCCACAGTCCCAGGCCACCATTTGTGAGCACCACTGGGACTGTCATCTAAACGGTCTTGGTGTTTTGTTGTGGGTTTTTTTTTTTTTAATATTGGACTATAGCCAGTTAACATTGTTGTGATAGTGACTCAGCCATATATACACATGCATCCATTCTCTGTGGGGTTTTTTTTCCTCCACACATAACTTTAGTTTCTAAATTATGTAACTATGGAAAAATCCTTATCTGTACAAAATTCAGTGCAGCCTCACAGCCCTGATCTTGACCTCATATGTCAATAGGATTGAAAGGAGGAGCCCGGAGAGAGACAACGTTGATTTGCATGCTGCTTACACAGGCGGCTCAATTTGCTCTCTTGTTTAAACACTGCAAAGCCAAGACAAAGAAGCTAATGTTATACATTACAGGGTGTATTACCTTTTTAAGGCATCTCTTTGAGTGTAAAGAAGCAGGGCAGATGCTGGAGTGATTTCAAAAAAGGATCAAGATTGACAAAGTTTTGTGAGTGTTATCAAGACAGATTTTATTCTACTTAAGACCCTGTGTCAGATCATTTAAAATTCATTAGTATTGCAGCTAAAAGATAGAAGGAAATGAGGACATTTAAATACATAAGTAGACTCTTGAGAGTAGTAACTCAGAGGAAGTTAAGTTTCAGAACTGATGAATTATAGCCAAAACTGCATGCAGAGGAAAATTAGTAAATGTACATGTTTTTATTTTTTAAACAAAAAAATGAATAAAAAGCTCTTGACTCCAGGAAAAGTATGAAGGTACGTGGTTATTGAAATGGCTTATAATAAAAGTTGGAGAAAAATGGCAAACCCACTGGGATTTGTTCATCATTATTATTTTAGATGTCTCTATTGCTCTTTTTTTCATTATGGTTTGTCATGGGATGTTGAATATAGTCCCCTGTATCTCTGTGCTATGCAGGAGGACCTTGTTGTTTATCCATTCTGTATGGAGTAGTTTATCTCCGTTAATCCCACACTCCCAGTTTTTCCTTCCCTGTCCCCACTCTGCCTTGGCAGCAACAAGTCTCTTCTCTACATCTGTGAGTCTGTTTCTGTTTTGTAGATAGCTTCATTTTTGCCAGGTTTTAGATTCCACATATAAGTGATATATGGTATTTGTCTTTCTCTTTCTGACTTACTTCACTTAATATGATGATCTCTAGTTGCATCCATGTTGCCGCAAATGGCATTATTTCACTCTTTTTTATGACTGAGTAGTATTCCACGGCATATAAGTACCCTGGTCTTCTTTATCCATTCATCTGTTGATGGACATTTAGGTTGTTTCTGTTTTGACTGTTGTGAATGGTGCTGCTATGAACATAGAGGTGCGTGTATCTTTTTGAATTATAGTTTTGTCCATATATGCCCAAGAGCAGGATTGCTGGATCATATGGTAGTTCTGCTTTCAGTTTTTCTGAGGAACGTCCACACTGTTTGCCCTAGTGGCTGCACCAACTTACATTCCCACCAATAGTATAGGAAGGTTCCCTTTTCTCCACACCTTCTTCAGCATTTATTATTTGTAGACTTTTTAATGATCGCCATTCTGACCAGTGTGAGGTGACACCTCATTGTGGTTTTGATTTGCCTTTCTCTAATACTAAGTGCTGTTGAGCATCTTTTCATGTGCCTACTAGCCATCTATATGTCTTTGGAGAAACATCTATTAAGGTCTTCTGCCTATTTTTCGATTGGGTTGTTTGGTTTTTTGTTGTTATTGAGTTGTTTGAGCTGTTTCTATATTTTGGAAATTAAGCCCTTGTCTATCACATCATTTTCAAATAGTTTCTCCCATTCTGTAGGTTGTGTTTTCTTTTCTTTTTTTTTCATAGTTTCCTTGGAAAAGGAAAAGCTTGTAAGTTTGTAAGTGCAAAAGCTTGAAAGTTTGACTAGGTCCCATTTGTTTATTTTTGTTGTTATTTCTACTGCCTTGGGAAACTGACCTAAGAAAACACTGGTACGATTTATGTTAGAGAGTGTTTTGCCTATGATCTCTTGTAGGAATTTTACAGGGTCTTGTCTTATGTTTGTCTTTAAGCCATTTTGAGTTTACTTTTGGACATGGTATGAGGATGTATTCTAACTTCATTGATTTACATGCAGTTGTCCAACTTTCCCAGTTGACCTGGGTGCTGTTACATGGGCATCCACTTTGTGGCAATTCAGTAAGCTGCTCGCTTAGCATTTGTGCACTTTTCTGTACCAGATAAAAAGTGCACTTAAAATTCATACTTAATTTTAGCTTTTGGTTCTCAGGTTTTGTGTGCATCTGTGTGGGACTTGGTTCTCTGCTTCCCTAAGTGCTTTTTTCCTGCCGTAGGCATCTCCAGAGGGCCTATGGGATGGTGAGTAGTTAGGAGGTAGCCACTGGCGTGCCTAGTTCTAATGAACCTGGTTCTATTCCTCGGGCCACCACTGGACATACGTAGGGCCTTTGAAAAGTACTTTGCTGCTTTCCGTGTCTCCATCTGCTCAACAGCAACTCAGACACCTCAGGGCTCTGATTAGCATCGGTGAGTTAAATGAGACCACGTGTGGGAATACTCAGCTCAGGGTAAGCAGTGCTAACTTCTAGCTATTGTTTTTATTTAGTCTCCCTAAAGGATATTCTGTGCTTTATCATACACAACAGTCTTACCATTTGGCACTAGGCTAGACCTACAACATAGACATGGGTTTGGGCTTCCTGTTCTTAATGTTCTCAGGTTTCATACTCTCCATTATTCTTCTATTCCAGGACTTCCTATTCATGATGGTTCCATGTCAAGAATTCCCAATCAAGGAAATTGAGAATTCCCATTTTAGGGCACTGTATTCCATTCTTGGGGCTGTTGAGCTCTTTTGCTCCAGCTTTTTTACCTGAAAAAGTTCTCTTTAATCCATTGCCTTCCCCTTCCCTCACTGATAGTTTCTTCTCCTAAATACAGAAATTGCTGGGTGAGCTGCAAGACACTGTGGACAGACTTTCTTTAATTGCTTTTGCTGGGTACTTTTTGCTCAAATGAGTGATTCTTCTCAAGAATATTTGGAACCTGGCTCCAGCCATTGTTTGGTGAGAAGATGGTGGTTGCAAATGTTATGCAGAGAGATCGTGAAAAGGTGTGGTGAGGGGATGGAGACCTTTTCTTTTTTCCATTAATGAAACTTATCAATTCAGAAAATAATTTTCTGCCTTTATGCCTAAAGATTATTATCATTCATTAACCCTGATTGTTGAATCTTGTTTTGCAATGTGAATCTGAAAAGGATTTTTCAGTGACCTGTGGACACAGAAATAAACCAGAGAGCTTAATGAGAAATAAACCAAAAATTTTCTGAAAAAGGATGTTATAATGATGTATTTCAGATTTTGAAACTTTCTTGACCTCACATACTCCTCCATGCCCACTGTCCACCCATTTTTCTATTTATCTTCAAAGCAAAACATATTAATAAACAAATTACTAAAACCAGTGGTCTGTGTCTGCACCGTCTCCTCACTTTCCCACCTCTTCTTCGTAGTTTTTCATGTATCTGCATTCCTGCTCCTCTCCTGTGCTGTGCATCCTCCACAGGTGTACTCACGGCTTCTCCATGGCAAACGCAGCGCTCACATTTCTGTCTTTTCCCCACTTAGGACCGCAGTCTGTGGAGCTGGCTATTATTTATTCCCCCCACCACCCGCCCCTTGAAACAGTTCCCTCCCTTAGATTTTAAAAACCCACTTCATTGACCACTTCTTGACTCTTTCTTCCTCTCTCTAACCAAGAGCTGAAGGATTCCATCCTCTTTCCTCTTCTATACCCACCCCTTTCCCCAAACGTCCTCATTCTGTGCTTTTTAAGTAGCCTTTGATGCTCATTTCCAAGGGTGTGTGTTTTTTTTTAAATTTATTTTATTCAAGTATAGTTGATTTACAGCGTAGTGTTACTTTCTGCTGTGCAGCAGAATGATCCAGTTATATATATGTACATTCTTTTTTGTATTCTTTTCCATTATGGTTTATCACAGGATATTGAATATAGTCCCCTGTCCTATACAGTAGGACCTTGTTGTTTTCCAAGTTGTCATTAATCTCCTACCCTGCCCTCTCCTCTGAGCTTCAGACTTCGATGCAATAGCCCATGTGAGATTTCCTTTTGCTCTTGAGGGTTTCCATGAAGCATGTTTTGACTCCCTTCTCCTTCAACCATTCCCCCTCCAGAGTTCCCTGTCTTAACAAATGGCATCACTAGCGTCCCCCCAGGCAAATTCTGCAAAAAAAAAAAAAAAAAAAAAAAACCCTCCAAACCAAACAAACAAAAAACTCTGGAATTATCGTTGATCTCTCCCTTTCTTTCTGTACCACATCTAACTAACCTTTCTGTTCTACCTCCTAAATATATTTTGAATCCACACATTTCTCTCATTTTTCAGCATGAGCTCAAAACCACATTATTTCTTGCCTAGTTTATGACAGTAACTTCCCACTTCTTGTTGCTCATACACAATCTCTTCTCCATGCAATGGTCAAAGAGATCTGGTACTCATGTACTTGTCCCAAAAATTAGAACTCAAGGTGGAACTGGTCAACTTCTCATTCACGCTCTTTTATCCACTGAAAGAAAAACATCCATCATCAAGAGTCGTGAGTCATTCAGGGTCTTACTGAGGACTACAGCCCAGGAGACAGCCACTCACTGGCTCTGAGGAAACTGTTCCAAAGAGGCAGGGGTGGAAACCAGTTTATGTATGATTTTTGGTGAGAAAATATGTGCAATCAAGCATACGTCTTGGTTAAAAGGTTACTGCTGATCACCAAGATCTGATATCTCAAGTGAATGATTTTTAATGCTTTTATGTGTATGGGATATGGGGTCTTTTAAATTTTCAAAGATGCGGGGTCTTTTAAATTCTCCCTGAGATACGCATCTGTCTAAGAGACCTGCTTGACTAAAGCACAGAGGGCCTCACTCTGCTGCTGCTAAGTCACTTCAGTCGTGTCCGACCCGGAAATGGCAACCCACTCCAGTGTTCTTGCCTCGAGAATCCCAGGGACGGGGGCCTCACTCTATTACCATCTTAATTTCCTCCCAGGGTGCCCTGTGGGTCAATGACTGCAGCTAGTTATGGCTTAACCCTTGCAGAACTGGGTGGTGAGCATCGCTCTGTGTTCTTCTCTGTTCATTCTGCCAGAGAGGGCTCTGACATGTTTCTTTTTTAGGGATAGAACATTTTGTTATATAAATGTGAAGCAAACAGTTGCTAATCAACCTTCTCTGAATTCTGAAATAGAAGGAATAAGAAATACAGCCCATGTAAGTGTCCTGGATCCTTCTCCAGACATCCTGTTAGAAACCCTTGGTATGTGTGTAGAGAAGTGTCCTTTCTGAAGCGCGAGGAAAAACTGGTACCAGACAACAGCACTGTGCTTGTTTTCAAAGATCATTTTCAAAAGTTCCCCTGCTCCCTGCTGCTCTTCCAGTAGGGACTATGTATCACCATGATTAAAAAAACATCTTGTACACGTGTCACTCTCGCCTTGAAAAATTAAGTAATTCATATATGGAGATGGTAGCAAATTACTTTCTTCATCCAAGATGCCATTTCTCTGATCTTTAAAAAATTGGATAAGAGCATTAATATTTAATGCTTTTGTTATTATGATATCAGGGTGTTTATGAGGAAGTAAATGTTTTGAGTTACGAGGTACATGAAAATTCCATTTGATTGTCATTTGTTTCTTGATGAGACTGTTTTGAGGTCTTTATTTTATCGAAAGGAAAATTGATCAGCAGAATAGAATTTTTTTTTTAAGATTCACTTTCTAGTATTACCACTAAATTATGCCTTGAGAAAAATACTGTTGAAGATAATTACTATGTACACAGTAAAGCATTTTTTCCTTGCCTCATTTGTGCAGTGTGCTCAGAAAAATTATATTCTCTCAATAAATGCTCACGTATGGAGTGCTTAATTCTTCAGTGATGTTTTAGAATGTGCGTCAGAGTTTCTATATCACTGCCTAGATTATTCCATCTCCTTCCTGAGAACATATGATAGAGAATTAAGGCCAAACATAAACCTTTCTAAGCTTTGTTTCTGCTCATTTCCCCCCTAGTTTTAATTACATAAGGTAATTGGGAAAGTGAGTTTATTGAACTTGGTCTTTTAATATGTGAAGTCAGATTGCAACAATGTATGGAATATTCAGTTTCTTGAAAATCATTCCTTTGAACCTTCCATCCTCACTTCTGTTGCCATTATTTTTATTTTTATATATAATGTGAATTTGAGTGTGTCTTTTAAAGAATCTGCTGTATAAGCAAGGTGAAAAGACAGCCCTCAGATTGGGAGAAAATAATAGCAAACGAAGCAACAGACAAAGGATTAATCTCAAAAATATACAAGCAACTTCTGCAGCTCAATTCCAGAAAAATAAATGACCCAATCAAAAAATGGGCCAAAGATCTAAACAGACATTTGTCCAAAGAAGACATACAGATGACTAACAAACACATGAAAAGATGCTCAACATCACTCATTATCAGAGAAATGCAAATTAAAACCACAATAAGATACCATTACACGCCAGTCAGAATGGCTGCTATCCAAAAGTCTACAAGCAATAAATGCTGGAGAGGGTGTGGAGAAAAGGGAACCCTCTTACACTGTTGGTGGGAATGCAAACTAGTACAGCCACTATGGAGAACAGTGTGGAGATTTCTTAAAAAACTGAAAACAGAACTACCATATGACCCAGCAATACCACTTCTGGGCATACACACTGAGGAATCCAGATCTGAAAGAGACACGTGCACCCCAATGTTCATCGCAGCACTGTCTATAATAGCCAGGACATGGAAGCAACCTAGATGCCCATCAGCAGACGAATGGATAAGGAAGCTGTGGTACATATACACCATGGAATATTACTCAGCCATTAAAAAGAATTCATTTGAGTCAGTTCTAATGAGATGGATGAAACTGGAGTCCATTATACAGAGTGAAGTAAGCCAGAAAGATAAAGAACATTACAGCATACTAACACATATATATGGAATTTAGAAAGATGGTAATGATAACCCTATATGCAAGACAGAAAAAGAGACACAGAACAGTACAGACATTTGGTCTCTGTGGAAGAAGGCAAGGGTCGGATGTTTTGAGAGAACAGCATCGAAACATGTATATTATCTAGGGTGAAACAGATCACCAGCCCAGGTTGGATGCATGAGACAAGTGCTCGGGGCTGGTGCACTGGGAAGACCCAGAGGGATCGGGTGGAGAGGGAGGTGGGAGGGGGGATCGGGATGGGGAATACATGTAAATCCATGGCTGATTCATGTCAATGTATGACAAAAACCACTACAATATTGTGAAGTAATTAGCCTCCAACTAATAAAAATAAATGAAAAAATAAATAAATAAAAAAATAAAGAATCTGCTGTAGTTTTTAAAGTTCTTCAAAAAAGGGACTCTATAGAAATAAACCAATCTGAGGCTGTGTTGAGTTGATGTACTTAGTGAGTGACTGTCGAATACTACTTGTGGGCCACTGATGCAATTTGTGTGAAAGAATTTTCCAACTTTCTCAGCTTCTGATTTAAGAAGTTCAGACGTAAATAACCATATTTCTGGATTTGAATCAAAAACAGATATAAAAAGTGACAAATTCCAATTGATTTTGGAGCCTCTTAGTCATTGTTCTTGCTCAAGAACTTGGTCAGACATCCGATAGCAGGTTCTGTCACTGGCTCATTCAGCTCCATCTCGCTTCCTATCTGGCCTGACTTCTATCATGTTGGCTAAGCTAACTTTTTCACTTACCAGACTCCCTCGTATCGAGAGTTGCAGGTATGTGAGCTAGGCTCTTGTCGCCCAGACTCATTGAATTTGGATGGCAAACTGCAGAATTGTAGGCAGTAGCTATGTAAGCTGTTGGGATCCCCTGGCAAGCCCAGCAGCACCGGTTTCTTGCTTTTCCGGCATTCGTTTATGTGGACACTTGACTTCCAGTTTTGTACGTGATCAGTCATAGCCACTGATGCAGGTGGTAACAGCAGCAGGGTTTCATGGTAATAGCTGTGTGGTGTGTAAACTTATCTTCTGGCCACCTGGAGATTCTGAAAGCTTCTTAATGTCTCTCAGTAATGCCTTTTAGCTTAGTATAGTGAGTGGATTCTGTTTGAATCAAAGTGTTCTGGCATGGCCGGCATAGCTGCTTTAACAAAGTGTTGGCAGTCTTGTTTCAATTATTGGATGTTCTTTCCTAAATACTGATCGTGGCTAGCTTTTCTCGTGTTTTCTTTATCAGAATTGATGCAATATTTCAGGGTTGTATGTAATTAACATTGAGGAAAAGACAGCATTTTAAAATACAGAGACTATGTTATTTTTCATTTGTGGTCTTTTTTTAATGAGATATTGCTGTATTTTTTCCAGTGTAGATTATTATAATATATAGAGTATAGTTCCCTGTGCTTTGCAGTAGGTCCTTGTAGTTTGCTTGTTTTATGTATAGTAGTGTGTATATGTTAATCCCGAGTCCTAATTTATCTCTCCTCCCATCCCTGCTATCCCCTCACTATTCCCTTTGGTAATCATGTTTGTTTTCTAAGTCTATGAGTCTGACTCTTTCTTGCAAATACATTCATTTGTATCATTTTTTTAAGGTTCCTTGTATAAGTAATATCATATGATATTTGTCTTTCTGTGACTTCACTTAGTATAATAATCTCTAGGTCCATACATGTTGCTGCAAATGTCATTATCTGTTCTTTTTTATGGCTGAGTAATATTTCAGCTCTTCTTTATCCATTCATCTGTAGATGGACATTTAGGTTGCTTCCATGTCTTGGCTATTGTAAATAGGGCTGCTGTGACTATTATTGCCTGTACCTTTTCAGATTTGAGTTTTCCCTGGATATATTCCCAGGAGTGGGATTGCTGGATTATATAGTAACTCCATTTTTAGTTTTTTAAGGAACCTCCATACTGTTCTCCATTGTGGCTGTACCAATTTACATTCCCACCAACAGTTGTAGGAGAGTTCCTTTTTCTTCACACTCTCTCTGGCATTTACTATTTGTTGACTTTTCGATGATGGCCATTCTGATCTGTGTGAGATCAGAATACCTTGTTGTAGTTGGGTTTGCGTTTCTCTAGTAACTAGTGACATTGAGCATCCCCACCCTCCAGATTGCTGGTGTCCTACCTGGTGTAAATTAGCATTTAAGAGAGGGAGGCAGCATTAGGGTACAGCCAACAGTTAGGCATGGGGGAAGTCATGAACATAATAAGGGGCACAGACTGCTTACTTCTATCCCTTCTTTCATCAACATTAGTTTACCTTGGTTTTAGAGAATGTACCTACTTTCTCAATTCATTTCTCTATGTCTCTAAAATTTTTCTCAAACACAAAGTCACTGTTTTATATGAAAACTCTTGATGTCCAATCATTACTAAGCGAATGAAGTCAACAGGCCAGATTCCTCCAGCCATATTCCCATCACCACCCCTGGGAGCCCCACTGTGTCATCGGCAGGGCCAGCAGTTCGTCTCAGGCAGGTTCAGGTAACAAATGGAAGCAACAGAGGATTCAACAGGGTGTAAAGATCATTGGAAAGTTTTGGGGAACAGATTCAAGCTGAACTCCCAGGAACGATTCCCAAGAAACCAGCTCAGAACTAGCTTACCAAGGGAGCCATTAACCTCTGCTGCAGGCAGAAAGCTGGCACCCAGGTTTGGACTCCGAGACCACACTGCCTCAGCCACGTGCCTGACCTGCAGAGTGAGGGCCACCCGTCCCGCCTACCATCCCCACCAAAGTAGGTACCAGGCGCTGAGACTGCAGCTACCACTCCTACCAAAATGCCCCAAGAGCCAGACTTCGCCCCAGGACTAGCTGAAGCCTTAGGAGTGTGGACTCAAGTCCTCAGTCAAGCTAAGGGAAAGCGGTTTTTCAAACCAAGAGGCCCAGGTCTACAGGAGTCTGGGAAATGTAGCTTCCAGCTCCCAGATACTCAAGTGCGGCACAGTCTGCAAGGGGGATTGACTGGGGCCGCCACCATCTGCCGTCCATGTGACTCATTGCCAGCACACAGATGCGTCCCTCTCTTCTTTATGCCTTTGCTCTCGCTTGTTTGTCTGGTTGGAATGTGTTTCATATCCTTCTCTATGTAGCAAGCCCATCAAGGTCTAGCACACATGTCATCTTGCCTTGTCATGGTTGCCCTGATATCATTTCCTCCTGGCTTCCTTTAGAGATTGCCCTCTGTTTTAAAATGTGTCTTATTATCATTTTCTTATATCTGTCTTCTATTCGATAGAATTCCTCACAATCACCAAACTTACTGGCATCTCCAAAGCCAATAAAAGCCTAATTCCTGTCCTCAAGGAGAGAAAGTCCTAATAGGGGAGACAGATGAGCACAGTGATGGAACGGATAAACCAAAAAGGAGTGGATTATCCACTCTTGGGGTAAAAGGGAGATGAAAGGATCAAGAAAGACTTTGTTTTTAAAAAAAAAAAAAAAATCTTTTTTTCTTCATGTTGGTGTCCCTGGTGCCTAGAGTAGTGCTTGGTATATAGTGTCTGTAATAAAGGAGAATGGGTTGGAAAGGAGTAAAGTGGTTTTTTAAAGTGAACTTTTTGTGTCTTGTTTAAAGCTCTCTGTCGATACTGATACTTTAGTTATTTTTTTAATGCCATAGAATAAAGCTAAATTCTCTCGAGCTGTGTTTGAACTGTTTCTTTTCTTCCTGTAACTCACTCCTTTAATAAAGTAATATTAATTGCATACCTACTGTGTATCAGATCTGCTGCCTGACACCTCGGCCCTGCAGACCCACTGAGCCATGGCCTCTTCTACAGACTAGATCCTGTGTCTAGTGGGATATACAGTCACTAAACAAATAACTGTGCAAAAGCAGAGTAGTAGAGTCGTGGAAGCAGGGCCCAGGTCTCCATGTGTGAATAACAGGAGCTTTTTCCTTTGACTCCTCTCCTCTGTCCATCAGCTCCAGCAGTCATGTGGTTGCCAATACACCCTGGTGGCTCAGAGAGTAAAGAGTCTTCCTGCAATGCAGAAACCCAGGTTCATTCCTTCCCCAGGGAAGATCCCCTGGAGAAGGAAATGGCTACCCGCTCGTCGTCTTGCCTGGAGAACTCCATGGACGGGAGCCTAGTGGGCTGTAGTCCATGGAGCCACAAATAGTCTGACACGGCTGAGCGACTAAGGGCCTGGGCATACACACAGACACACACGCACTTGAAGAAGATAAATTCCAACGTGAACACACTGGGAAGCATTTCAAAAAATGACTTGTATAAATGAGGTGAAAATGACCATCATCTGTGTGGCAGTTTTTGTTTAGTATTTATTTACAAGCTGCCTTTAAAGGGAAATTTTCTGAGTTTAGGCAATTATGGCCCTATAGACAAATGCTTTTAAAATTCTCCAGGCTCTTTCCCTCCCTCACCTGTTTGGTAAAGATGAGTGATTAACTCCCCCCCCCCCCCCACCCTCCCACAGTGCCTTTTTAAATGTGCCCATGGATGTTCCCTTGTGGCTCAGCTGGTAAAGAATCTGCCTGCAATGTGGGAGACCTGGGTTCGATCCCTGGGTTGGGAAGATCCCCTGGAGAAGGAAAATGCAACCCACTCCAGTATTCTGGCCCAGAGAATTCCATGGACTGTATTGTTCATTGGGTCACAAAGAGTCGGTCGCGACTGAGTGACTTTCACTTTCACTTCATTTCACTTCACATGAATGTTATGTGTTGTCACATTGTATCAAGTTCCCAAGCATCTGGCTTTGCCTGGCATCAAGGTTGGCCCTGTGCAAAGAGATCTGTGTGGATTTTGTCCCAGCCTCCTAGGACCTTACAAAAATGGCAGAGGGAGTCTTGTCATGTGTAGCATATACAGAAAGTGAAAGTCGCTCAGTCGTGTCTGACTCTTTGCGACCCCAAGGACTATACAGTCCATGGAATTCTCCAGGTCATAATACTGGAGTGGGTAGCCATTCCCTTCTCCAGGGGATCTTCCCAACCCAGGGATTGAACCCAGCTCTCCCGCATTGCAGGTGGACCCTTTACCAGCTGAGCCACAAGGGAAGCCCAGCATACACAGAACATTAAGTTAAACAACTTAAACCATTTGAATTAACTCAAGAATGGATAATTGATGCTGGAGCATGAATAGATTGACAGTAAGTACATTTACTTAGGAAAGTGAGAAGGAGCGTATTTGTTATGGGGAATGGAGGCAACATTAGAGAAAGCCCTTGTAGACAAGGGCAAGCTGAGGGGAATTAGTTCATCCTTCTTTGATCACCATCGGAATCTTCCAAAGTCGGCTACACAGAACTGAGGAGAATTTGCTGGTTATGGCTGAAAGCAGTCCTCTGCCCCAAGACTACCAAATGAATCCCTTTGCCACTGCGATGTTTTTAGGACATTCTACACATTTTAGCACTCTCTGAATGAAGCATTCACGTTGCCATTCAACATGTTTAGTTTGGGGTGCATTCTAAGTCAAATTATACAAGAAGCTATTTGTGGCATGCAGCAGCTGCGGAAAGAAGAGGCCCTTTGGCGGGGAGGGGAGTGTTGATGTTAAACAATTTGAGTGAAGCTAGAAAGTTCAGAATATAGAGTTATCCTTGTTGATGGGCGGCTGTGATTGTATTGACAAGAGGTAGGGGGAGGCTCCTGAGTGAAGAAGTGAATTTTATCCTATTTCAACATGGAGTGTCCTACTAAAACTAACTCCCTGGAGATGCTCAGGGGCTTAATTGATAATGAATATAATATATTGTCTGGAGTCTGTGGTTGGTTCCACTATTGCTGGGTACAGTTGATACTTCTCCTTGGAACACAGTTATAATAAAATAATTAAATTCAAGTCAAGGTGAAGGTGATTATACATGAACATCAAGGCAAGTATTGAAAAGTACAGTTATTTTAGGACCACCCTCGATAGCCTAAGTGTATCCTTAATTAAATGCAATTTGCTAATGAGATTTGATTATGGCAGCTTCATTTGAACTTGTTTTATCATAGAATGATATGTGTGGGCTGCCATTCATTTGAGAGATAGGTGTTTCAGATGAAGTGATAAAAATGGATGGAGCTGAGCCTTCAGAGAATTGACGTGTAACTTGAGAGAGATTTGGGAAAACTATTTGGATTGTAAGAACTTAACTGTTTTATTTTCTCCCCAAATAATTCTGGTTGAGGAAAACAGTGATTGCCCATGTGTTCATTACTAAATTCCTATAATGACTTTATCTTTTTTCTTTAGTGAAAAAAGCATGCAATCCACTCTCACATGCACACACACTCTAAGCAGTAGACCAAATTATGAAATATCCCGACCTGTCTTTATATTTTCAGGCTTCATATTTTTGGCTGCATATTAAAAATATTGTTAGGCACATAAGATTGTTGACCTTAATCCTTTCTAATATTATTATATTTGCTAAGATATGAAAAATTTCATTTTTTCCTGCTTTCTATTTTGAACTGTCATGATGCTGATGCAAAGGAGCTAATAAATATATCATTTTTTCCCCCCACAAAACCAGTGGTCAGCTATTACCTAGTAGTAGCATTACTGCTTTGATTATCATTGATTTTTCTCAGATTCTTTGTGGGCCTAATATGTGGGCACAGCAGTCACCTCCCTTCCCTTCCAGCTGTCTGCAGTTTCATACTCTTTGAGCACCACTGAATGCCCACAAGCATGGAAACACTTCCACAGTGTCAGTTCAGAAGTCTACATCATGAAATCCTTGCTTTGGAAATAATAGATTATTAAATCTAGAGACACTGGATATCTGTCTCTGTACAATAATCAGTGTTTTTATTCTTGCCTCTTGCGGTCATTTGTTGTATCTAACTTTTGGGCTTCTCTGGTGGCTCAGATGGTAAAGAAGCTTATTTGCAATGCAGGAGACCCAGGTTCAATCCCTGGGTGGGGAAGATCCCCTGGAGAAGGAAATGGCAACCCACTCCAGTATTCTTGCCTAGAGAATTCCATGGACAGAGTAGCCTGGTGGACTACAGTCCATGGGATCGTAAAGAGTCAGACACAACTGAGCAGCTAACATATATTTAACATTTATCATTGAATTGAAAAGAAAAATCAGTGGCGATATATGAAGAATCGAGTTTATAGAAAGGTTTTATTCATGTCAAAAGTCTGTGACTGCCTAACTTCAGTAAACATTCTGTAGTCTCCAGACTAAGCCTGAATGTCTTTTTTTTTTTTTTTTTTTCTGAATGTCTTTTTATGCCAGGCTGACTTTGCTCCTGCTGGGACAGCTCTAGCATGATTATAAAATCTTTGTAGCACTTATGGTTAATGGGGAGCTGTGGTTTCTCCGAAGAATTCTGCTGCTATTTATTCAGTGGTTTAGGGCAGTGTAATTTTTTAAAAAATAAAACCTAACACGAATCAGATAAATATTATCCTTACTTGAATCAACTTTTACCAGTACTGGAAAACCAGATACAGTTGGAGACATTTAACTATAAGTATTGCTGTCAGTTCATCAGCAAACCAAAGCAGTCTGCCTTAATTTGTCTGATTATCATTTTGCATGTGAACCAGCTGGCCTCTTAACAAAAGTAGTTGATCACGCCAGATTATTAATTGTAGCCTTCATCTTAACCATATGTGAAACAATATAAGAAATCACAGGAAGTAGAAGAAAAACTAAGCAGTTCATAGGATTGTCCCATTGCTTGCAAAATAATAAGCTCAAGTAATTCTTTTCTCTAACTCTTCATACTTATCGATGATTACTTGGGAAGAACTTAGGCAGTGAAGAATCTGATTTTCCCTCATTCATTTAAAACTAAATGACGTATGGTTTTGTATTCACAGACGGTATGGCTTCAAATCGTCTTCTCTCCAAATGGAAAACACTCCTTTGGATTCCTTTGTTATAAAATTTTACCTTTTGGTTGTAAATTGATGTGGACCTCTTTTTTTCTTAGTCCCAGTTATTCACATGTCATGTAGCTTCTCCGATTCAGAAATGCCTTCTCTAAGATAGGAGTGCTTCCTTAATCTGGGCTTGGTTGCAGATACTAGGGAGTTTAGGAATATTCACAAATCTTCTTGGAGACATGAGATCAAGTTCATTTAAACTGAGGCTCAGAAAGGGCATGGAGATTATGGAGTATGGTCTTTCTTTGGTGGAAGAAGATGAGAGCACTCTTTTGAGACGTGACCTTGAAAGGGGGTGTGTTAAACCAGAGCCCTTTACCCCAAGCTTTTTTGTTGAGAGACAGCAGCAGAAATCCTTTCCTCTACCAGTGTCTCAGTGAGTGGACAGCGTCCCCCTGTAGGTGGCAATCTTCGACTTGATTTTGACAGTTTTCCCCTGGTAGTCCTGACTAGGAAGTGTCCTTTGCTCTCAGTTTTTTTCTAGGTAGAAAATTTTTCTCAAATGTAGATTCTTTGTTAGTTTTGTAACACTACCAATCAAGCAGGTCCTTAATATCATCCAATTTTAAAAATACGAGAGAGCCCAAACTATAAAGCACCTTAGCTAATCACCTGACTCTCTTATATTTCCAAGATCATCACATTATATGTTGGCTTTTCATTCTATGATGAGGTTTACTTTTTTCTTCCTTGAAGATTTAGAAGAAAATTTGTGTTGATTTTTCTTTTCAAAAATTTTTCTTTTAAAAATTTATTTCCCTGTAAATTATTTTTGTTATAAAAGGATTTAACTACATTGAATTTTGATAGCCCAGAAAATATATCTTTTTTTATTAGACTTTTTATTTTGTGTAGGATTATAGCCAGTTAGCACACTGTGATAGTCTCAGGTGGATAGCAAAAGGACTGACCATACGTATACAGGTATTCTTCCCCAAACTCGTGTCCAAGCTGCCACATAACATTGAGCAAAGTTCCGGTGCTATACAGCAGGTCCTTGTCAGAAAATACATCTTAATTTCCAAGTGATTGAAAATTACTCTCTAAGATGTGCTAGCCCCTTTATATACATCCAGAAAATATGTTTCAAATGACTATATTTGGGAAAGGTAAAGTGTTAACTTTACAGTTGAACTAGTTGTTATATCACTCTACTCATATAATTTCCCTCCTGAAATGAGCTTTTATATACCTGAGACAGGCGGAAGAAAATGAATTCAATGAATCAGGACACTCAGGTGAATGGATTAGGACTAAAAAAGCATGTGGCACATAATTGGTCTAAGTATAAAGGCTTATAGTTCATGAAATTATTCGTTCTCTTTCTGCATGTCAGACATAGTTCACTTTGGAGGAAATTATCCTTCAAGTAAAATGACACAATGTTTGAAACAGGAACGCTGTTAAGGAATGCTTCTTAAGGACGGTTAATGTTTGAATTATAACTTAAAAAATGAATTGTTGTTGTTTAGTCACTAAGTTGTGTCCGACTCTTTTTGTGACCCCGTGAACTATAGCCTGCCGGGCTCCTCTGTCCATGGGATTTCCCAGGCAAGAATACTGGAGTGGGTTGCCATTTCCTTCTCCAGAGGATCTTACCCACCCAGGGGTTGAACCCATGTCTCCTGTATTGGCAGATGGATTCGTTACTTCTGAACCACCAGGGAAGCCCTAAGGAATGAATAGGAGCTTGCCAAGTGGATAAGTCAGGGATCTGGTATCCCCATGGAAGCCTGGAGGGAGAAATGAGTGTGGATGGTCGGTACCCCACCCCATCAGCCCTCTGCAGTGCAGGCAGAAATATGGGATGTATTAAAATCTGGAGCGTGAGATGGAGAATCCATTCGGCTGCTGGGTAGCTCTGTGATCAGGTCATTTATTTTATAAAATAAATGGAGTGGATTGGATGTTCTCCAGGGCTCTTTTCAGCTATAACTTTCTAGTTGCCTGTGACATCTCCCTTTTCCAGTTTGCCCTTGCTGTATCCCTACACATCTGTGTTTCCAGTCTCAGGACCCATTCCCTTCACAAAGCTCTCCCCTGTCCGCCCCACTTTGAGCCCATCATCTCAGGACGGCCTCCGGATTGTCTCATTCGCTGCATTAGAGAGATGCATCCTCTCGTCCCCTCAGGCAGGGTTGAACTTTGAATGCTCAGTCAGCAGGGCTCCCTTTGTGTTTGAGACTTTTGTTGGGGGTTTCTTTTTTCCATAGCGTGCTTTTCTGTCTGCCTTGCCTTTCATTTGTCCAACATTTGTCACATGAACGTTGTGACAGGACTAGTCACAGTGATACCAGACGTCCCAACATTGACTGAGCAGATGGTTCCAGTGGTTTTAGATTAAATTATTAACTAGGATCCATAGCTGAAGCCTTTAGCTTCTACGCCTGCAGAGAAAAGGGTATTTCCTAGCATGAGAATGAACTGGCAAAGTGGATGCCAGATCAAGTTCCTTCTAAAGAATTGATACATTGTCATCTCTCAAGGTTTCCCTTTCTACTCCCAGCCACTCCCCCAACCAGATATTGATGAGAAGACAGATTTCCATTTGTCTTGTTTTCAGCGTGCCATATGATTCATCATTAAAGATTAATTCAGAAGCAGAAGAAAGAAAAGACTATTGTACCAATGAGGTTCTAGGATATTGGTGATTTTCAATGCATTTTTGTGAAATAACATGATCCATGGGATAGTTAAATAACTCTTCATGAGCATCTGCCATCAGACACATATCAGTATTTTCACTCCAGGCCAGCATCTCTACAATGTGTGTGTGTGTGTGTAAAACAGTATCCAAATGTTAAATGTGTAAGGTTACACCCAGTGCATATTCAGATTTCCCTCTTTGTCTAAAAGGGTTTTCTTTATATCTGGTTTATCCAAAAACTAGCCTCCTATCCAGGATCATACATCTGGTTGTGGTGTTCCTTCGAGCTTTTTAAATCTGGCACATTCTCTTTATTGTTCTTATTTAATTAATTTATTGCAGAGAGGCCAGACCAGGTAAACATTAAGCTTTTTGGTCTGAGTGACGTTTTCATTTTTTCCTCCAGCTCTCGCATTTCCTGTAAACTGAAAAAATGTAATTGGTCAACAATGTTTAACTCGAATTCACTGTGGGTGATGTTATTCTTGGTGTTTCATCACCTTGGGGCCCATGTAATACTGTTGTCCCAGGAGCGCCTGCTGGGTTAGGGAGATGGCAAGCTGATGTGTGTGTCATACGGTTGCTCCATCAGACCTCATGTTTGGCCTCTCTTCTGTAATGGCATATAAAACTGGCAAGTAAATCAAAGAAGAAGTTGTGCATGTTTAAAATCTAGACCACAGAGATGAAGAGTAGTAACTTGTAAGAAAAATGCCTGATATGAAAAATAAGAGATCAGTTCTTTAGGAAACAACTGACCAACCCATCTTTCAGTTTTTAATCAATTAGATGCCAAATAGCAAGAGCCTATAGTCAGTTCAATTTGTTTTGAATAACATAAAGTATGTTTTTCTGTCTGTTGTATGAAATACTTAAGGCTATCTTTTAATATCATAAATTACAATTGTACTAACAAATGAATTTAACTGAACATTTTTTAAAAGTCCCTTAATTGTCAAATTTCGTCTAACTGAAATTCAGCTTTATCTGGGCATTCTGTATTTTATTTGCCAGCCCTGTTTTTGAATTTACTCTTATTTATATATTTACTGATTGTGTTCATTCATCTGCCTGTGTTATTAATTTGCTTTGCAGCTTCTAATGATTGTTATTTTCATAAACAAGAATTACAGACTGTATATAATTGCTTTCAATGTGAAAGTATTTATAAAAACATGAAACATAAATCTCACTTCCAGAAGTTGAAATATGGGAAGCTTTGTTCCTTAATAAATAGAGGCCAGGCCTAAGTTTTCTGTAAGTCTATTACTAAAGCATTATTATGAATGTTTATTAAGGAGATTATGTTACTAGTTTAGTTTTATAAATTTCTCAAATTTCTTACTACTAAATGTGTACATTTTATCCTACAGGCCTGTGGGCTTATATTGGATACTCTTCTGCTATGATGATTTCCAATCCAATGAGTCTGAAAAGCAGAAGAATGAATGGGTGTGTCTGTGGATTTAAACACTGTATTTCAAGTATTTTAACCATGCATAAAAATAATCAGTACACTTAAATTAACTTAATTAGGTACCGTCTTCTATTTCAGATGTTTGATTTAAAAAAAAGTGTACATCAACAGTCATTAAAGACACCATTTATAGATAAGGCTGGGCTAACATATTTTCTATTTCCAAGTGCTAAAATTCTTTTGAGGCATGCTTACATTATCATTTAGAATCTGGAGCTTTGACCGGAACTCCATTACATCTGAGTTTTATTTTCCTCCCTTCCCCTCCCCACTTAACAAGACCATGGTGATCTTTATTGATTATACAGTCCACTTTCAATTGATCCAGGACTCATTTTGTTTAATTCAAAATGTGTGTATATATTATGTGACATAATCGTGCCTTGTTTCTGCTTATAACTCCTGTGTTTATTATTTGAAAATGTTCCCTTTTACTAAATACTTTTAAACAAAGTTTGTGAAAGTTCTGGATTCAAAATAAACACTTTTAATGCCCTAGCTTCATTTAATGCACTGAAGAGGGCCTGAAGCTTTGTGTAAATGGGGAGGGGGGTGGGAGATGGGAGGGCTCCAGGGGGATAGAGGCCTTATCTATGAGTCCCTAGACAGCTCTGCTCTTAAGCTTTTAGGTTTACACATGCAATCTTTGGTCCTTAATAAAAAGAATAAGGGTATAATTTAAGGTTTACTACAAGTTAAAGCGTGAATGGTAACAGGGTCATTTATTAATAACTAAGGTCTAATTTTTAAAATTTTGTACATTAAGTATATAATGGCTCCTGAAACATAACACATGCTGTTAACGATGGGCCGCTAAGACCAAAGGTGTTGCAGAAAAACAGCCCTCCGTGAGAACTGGTTCTGACCTCCTCACTGCTGGCATAATTTGCTGGACTGGGTCCCCCCTGCCTTCTGTCCCTGCCTTCAGTCAAGTCCACTCAGGCGCACTCTTCACCTCCACCTGTGATGTCTTTACAATGTCACACTGGCCGTACAACTTTCTCTTGTAAACTCCTTCAGTGACTCCCTAGCCCACTCACTGAACTCCACCCCCTTATGACAAGCAAGACCCTTCAGGGTCAGGCCCCTGCCTCTCTCTCCACCTCCTTTGGCACTCTTCTCCACGTTAATTTCCCCTAAACTTACACCGAGGCCTTTGCAGATCTCCTTGTGTCCCAGGACTGGGCTTTTCCAACAGGTCCCCTCTTCACCTCTGTTCCCTAAGAGTTGTTTGTCTTCTAAATCAGGTCATGAGGAGGTGTAGCCAGAAAGTGATTGCTACGGCTGATGTCAAAGGGCATACTGCCAGTGTTTTCTTCTGGAAGTTTTATGGTTTCTTACATTCAGGTCTGTGATCCATTTCAAGTTGGTTTTTGCGTGTGATGAGAGAGAGTGGCCTCGTTTCATTCTTGTCATGTGGCTCTCTGGTTTTCCAAACACCATTAAATGCCCATCAGCAGATGACTGGATAAAGATCACACACACATAAGATGGAATACTACTCAGCCGTACAAAAAGATGAAATCTTACCACTGGTGACAACGTGGATGAACTTTGAGGGCATCACTCTATGAGAAATAAGTCAGATGGAGAAAAACAAATACCATATAATTTCAGTCATATGTAAAGTGAAGTCGCTCAGTCATGTCTGACTCTTTGCAACCCCATGGACTGTAGCCTACCAAGCTCCTCCCTCCATGGGATTCTCCAGGGAAGAGTACTGGAGTGGGTTGCCATTTCCTTCTCCAGGGGATCTTCCCAACTCAGGGATCGAACCGGGATCTCCCACATTCCAGGCAGACGCTTTAACCTCTGAGCCACCAGGGAAGCCCAGTCATACGTGGAATCCAAATAAATAGACCAAATAAACACACAGATGCAGAGACCAGAATAGTGGGGACCAGAAGGGATGGGAGTGGGGGAGGGCAATATGGATAAAGAAGGTTGACTATATGGTGATAGAAACTAAACTTTTGGTGGTGAATGGGCTGAAGTTTGGACAGAAGTTTAAATATAATATTGTACACATAAAATGTACGTAATGCTTTGTAGCATTTAATTGCTTAATTACTCGGTTGTGTCCACCTCTTTGCAACCCTTTGGACTGTAGCCTGCCAGGTTCCTCTGTCCATGGAATTCCCCAGGCAAGAATACAGGAGTGGGTTGCCATTTCCTTCTCCAGGGGATCTTCCCGACCCAGGGATTGAACTTATGCCTTCTGTGTCCCCTGCATTGCAGGTGGACTCTTTAACCGCTGAGCCATTGGGGAAACCCAGGAAATGGCTACCAGTAACTAAAAATATGTTTGAATTTGCTTGAATTCTTCACAACTGTGACATTGTTTCCTGACCTAAAACTTCAGATCACAACATAGGGGCTAAAGCTAAATGCATTCACTTTCAAACACACACAAAAAATAGTTTATAAAAAAATTAATTTAAAATAAATGAGCTGCATGCCCTTTGTCATCTGTTCAGCTAACAGCATTGTCTTTATCTCTCTCCCTGTACTTATTCATGATTTTATTATTTTTATCTGTTTGGGTGTGCCGTCCCCACTGGACTATGACCTTCCTAAGAAAGTCAGTGCCCATGTTGGATTCACATTTAACCCAGATGCCTAACATAAGGCAGCTAATAAGTCCTCAATGTGCACTTGCTGACTGGTGGAACATAAGTGCACATTTACAATTAAAGTGTTTAGAATGTGTATTACTTTTAAAAATATTCCTCTGTCTCTTTGCTGGTTTGTTATACACCTGCTCCTGGGAAGTAATAGGATAACTATAGAAATGATCAGATGACTTCCTAGAAGAAAAAATTTAAATGTTGGTTAAAAGTAAGATTTCATTTCAGTGAAAGATTAAGCAGAATTGTTGGAATTTTAGAAATAAGGATGGCAATTTTTATGTAATAGTGGTGGTAAAGAATTGAAAAAATCTGGACCAGGATAATCTGCCAGGATTATTCAAGTGATATTAAAGTATATTTTTCTTTGTCATATTTGACAGCAGTTTTAGAATATAATGCTTTACTCATAAATATTTTTATTTATGGTCTCTATGTATCTTTTATATAAGATACATTAACTTGAATGCATAAGCTGAAGATTTTTAGTCTTAAATATTTTTTTTAGTTATGGACTCTAATAAAGACTTTTGTGTAAGATATATTAACTTGAACATACTAACTAAAGGTATCTTTAGCCCAGGTCTCCCGCACTCCTGGCAGATTACCATCTGAATTATCAGGGAAGCCCAAGAATACTGGAGTGGGTAGGTTGTCCATTCTCCAGGTGATCTTCTCGACCCAGGACTCGAACCGGGGTTTCCTGCATTGCAGGTGGATTCTTTACCAGCTGAGCTACGAGGGAAGTCCCTTGCAAAACTTAGTATGTGCTAATTAGAGATGGATCAAGACATAGAGAGTCTCATCTTAGCTCTGACAGCATTAGCATCTAGATCTCTGTTCTCTCATTTTAGGTGGTGTTTAAATGTACCTGTCTGGTTCATTGAAAAATTGACTGTCATCCCTAACAGATATCAAAAAGTTCTTGATAAGCAGCAGATTTAAGGAAACTGGCTTAAATTAGGCATTCAACTTGAGATAATGTGAGATTTGGGTGGTTAAGATGGAACTGGAGGGCAGACCAGTGAAAGACAGCAGATGGAGGTGAAGACTGAGGGGGCTGTTTAAAGACAGTGGCTTCATCCAGAAGTCAGCCTCTCAGAGAATAAATATATTCAGCTTTCGGGCATGTGTTAGTCATTGGCACATGATTCCACTCTGCAGTTGTGAGCAGCCTGAGAGCAGAGTATACAATAGATGAACGCATGGGCATAGTTGTGCCCTCACAACTTTACTGTTGGACATTGAAATCTGAGTCTTATAATTTCACATGTCATGAGATATTATTTTTTAATTTTTTAGAACCATTTATAAAGGGGCCAGCTGGCTTTGACCCAAGAGCTGTAATTTGCTGATTCCTACCTCACACCAGCAAAATGATTAAGGTTTCAAGGGGGAATAAGTAAATAGCATGAAAGTCAATCAGTCGTGTCCAACTCTTTGCAACCCCATGGACTGTAGCCTACCAGGCTTCTACATCCATGGGATTCTCCAGGCTAGAGTACTGGAGTGGGTTGCCATTTCCTTCTCCAGGGGATCTTCCCAACCCAGGGATCAAACTCGAGTCTCCTGCATTGCAGGCAGACGCTTTACCCTCTGAGCCACCAATAGCATAGGGCAGAAATTTAACACCTGGTTCTTGGAAGCTTGTTAAGAGTTTGCCAGACTCCTGAGAAGGAACAGTCAGATGTAGGAAAAGAAATAGTGGTCTGTAATGTTGATGAAAAACAGCTCCACAATTGGATCACTAGTAGTATATGATTAAAAAGATAATTAGAAAGATGAGAGAGAAAAAGACCGTTGGTACTGGTTAGAAGTTCATGGTGACCATGGAGAATTTTTTTTAAATGATGGGTGATAGAATTTTAGACAGCAGGAAAGATAATGTGTGCATCAAAGCTGGAATTGATAGGTTTAGAGCAATCATTGGGGCTTCCCTGGTATCTCAGCTGGTAGAGAATTCACCTGAAATGCAGGAGACCCTGCTTTGATTCCTGGGTTGGGAAGATCCCCTGGAGAAGGGATAGGCTACCCACTCCAGTATTCTTGGACTTTCCTGGTGGCTCAGATGGTCAAGAATCCGCCTGCAATGCGTGAGACCTGGGTTCATTGCCTGGGTTGGGAAGATCCCCTGGAGGCAGTCATGGCAACCCACTCCAGTATTCTTGCCTGGAGAAGTCCCATGGGCAGAGGAGACTGGTAGGCTACAGTTTGTGGGGTCACAAAGAGTTGGACATGACTGAGTGACTATGCACAGCACAGCACACACAGATAGTAAAGTAAGAGATGAGAAAACCACTGGGGAAGTCTTCATAATTAAAAAGCGCTTTCCAAACCCTTCCTAATATTTAACACAATAAATACCAGAGTTTATGTGTTTCCTTCCGGAAGCTCTGGACTTAGGGAGTTAAGAGGCAGCGCAGAATAATGCCAAGAGGACGGTGTGCCCTGGGATGCTGAGATGCATGCTAAGTTGCTTCATACGTGTCTGACTGTTTGTAACCCTGTGGACTATGGCCCGCCAGGCTTTTCTGTCCGTGGGATTTTCCAGGCAAGAATACCAAAGTGGGTTGCTATTTCCTTCGCCAGGGGATCTTCCTGATCCAGGGATAGAACCTGTGTCTCCTATGTCTCCTGCATTGGCAGGTGGGTTCGTTGCCACGGGCACCACGTGAGATGCTGGGGTGAAGTCTGCTTTTTAACCCCCAGACTTGCCCCTGATCGCTGCGTAACCAGTGTCATTATCTTTACACGACTGTGGTCACTCGATATCCGGTTTTATTAATGAGAAAGGAGATTACTCCATGTGTTATTCTTACCAAAGTTCATTTCTTAGAGCACTTCTCTGACTAGTCCTGGTGGGTTAGAACTGTTTCACTACCCAATAAACTTATCTCCTCCCTCTTTAAAATGAGAGCCAGTTGGATTCACTGCACAGATTCTTGTTCTATTGCTGTTGCCTGCTTCAAGTTTTCCCTCAAGTCTCACCTATCCAATGAGCTCTACCCTGACTCTATTTAATACTACAACCTGGCCACCACCCTCCTCCTTTCAAGCCCCTTTTATCCCATGCAACTTTTTCTTTTGTCCGTTCCACTTACCGTGTTCTAACATACCATGTAACTGTGGTTTATGGTCAAGTAACGTAAGCTCCAAGAGGGATCTCAAATGAATGGCACTTAGTACCTATTCAGTATTTGTCTTTCAATGAGTGAATCAATGTTCCAATGCCACTGTTGCGTACGTGAAAGGCCATGTGCTGTTTCTAATTGGAAGTCCAGATGGGGATGTTCAACCTCAGAAATTCGTGGATAGGAGTGCTTCTGGTTAGAACCGACTACTGCCTGTTTTGAGTATAGTGAGCTAAGAGGCAGCTCTTGCTTATAAATGTGTTCTCCTTAAGGGGAACTTTGCACACTTTTCAAGCAGTTATATAATTTAACTTATACTCGCAGTCTTTTCTCACTTGCCATCTGGCCATGTAATTACTTTTAAATAAAGCAGTGTATAGGGTGAAAGAACACAAGTTGGAAATCTGTGATAATATGTATGGTGGTAGGATAATATGTGTGTTTTGGGTTTTGCTTGCTTCAATTTTGTTGTTTAAAAAATAAGATTGTGTGTGTGTTGGGGGGATGATTTGAGGAGGAATTATTCCAAAATTTTCCCTAGAGGGAGCCCCTTATATAAATTTTATTCTTTGACTAAAAGCTTTTGTTATAAACTAAATGTTTTGAATTAGAGGGTTATTACATTTTTCCATTCAGTTGTTAAGTCTGGCCCAAAGCTATGAAGTAAGAGGCTGTCTAACGTGTTTCAAAAACTGTTTTGCCATAAAGTGAAGAAGCTGTGAGGCGCATTCTTTTCCTTTGTCGCCTTTCATAATGTATTTTTATTTGTATTCTTTTCCTTTTTGTTCCAGTCTCTTTACCCCGAAGTGTATTTTTCTAGTGCCTGCTTGTACCACATTTCTGATTCTTCTCTGTTTATATTTACCCAGTTCTCTGTGGCCAATTGCACACGAGAAAAGAACTGTAACTTAGTACAGTACATTCACGTTGAAGAGAAAAACTCAGATAATTTTTGTTAGAAATTATTCCTCTTCTCTCCCACTGGGGAGGTGTTTGGTGTGGAATTTTAAAAACCTGGCGCTTAGGCTAGGTTTTTACATTTAAAATACAGATTTAAATGATTAGGCTACTTTATCATCTGTTTTCTCCTTTGGAGTGGGAAAAGTTAAGGGTCTGGGGGATGGGGGTGGTGAGAGAGTTGTGGCAGCTAGATGCAAACAAGATCACCCTTTGGAACAATGACGATGCTTTTCTCCTCACTGGCAAGGAAAAAAAAAAAAACTGGGTGAGAAGACTGGGTGTACTAATTTGCAACTAAAATACTACCAAGTCATCATTTACAGCTCCCTGGAGATTGTATTGTAAAGTTTTACTGCCTGCAAACCTTCCTTTGGTGTGGGAGGCAGAGCCTGGGGGCGTGGTTGGAGAAACAATAGTTTGGCTCTTTTTCCCCCCTAAACCAGTTCAAATGCCTGACTTAACTAGGGAGTCAAAGAATCAACAGACTTGCTCTAAGACTTGTCGGCTCCAGTAAAAAGAGCTGGATGTTCTTAGTGGCTCAGTGAAGGTGGGGAACACCTTTGCTTCACCTTGACTTCCATAAAGGAAAATCTCTACTGGCTGTTTTTCTGGACTCCAGAGAGGAGGCACGTCAGATCTGTTGGAGAGAAAACTGAATCGTTGAGCTCCAAGGCAGAAAGATAGATGTGGCTCTCATGCAAATAAGAACCGCGATTGGCTTTCTCTTTCTTTCTGTACACGTTGTCACTGGTGACTCTCGGCCTTAAAGATTAGGTTTCAGTGGGAGCTTTTCAGGTTCAAGGACTGTTAATGGTTTGTTAACTGCCTGACAATAAGTTCAACCTCAAAGTTACATCAGCCCAGGCAGATGTCTGAGGATTCAAGACCAGAGGAAAAAAGTTAGAATCTGGAGCAGAAGAATGCCGATTGCCACCTGCTTGCTGGACTGAGCTTTTAATGGGATTCAAATTTCTAAATCCTATGTAGATGTCCTGGAAATGGTGGTCTTCATTAATACAAAGATCAAGTCTTTGATTAAACTTTTTAAGAAGAAAAGTAAGTAGTTTCTTTTCTCTGCACTATATGTGAGTATGTGTGTGTGTTTTATGTATGACTTTCCTTTTGAGTGATGGAATTAAGAGGGTAAAACAGCATAATTGGTGTTTGTTCAACTCCTTTCTATACCAAGTTCAAATACCTCAGACTTTTGTAACTCTAGGGCAGAATTTTGTGTTTTTTTTTTTTTTTAAGCATGACTTACTTGTTTATGGTTGGGATTTTAGATGAATTCACTTCTGTTGGGCTTCTCAAAAAAAAAAAATAATCCTTTGAAGAAGGGGGGGAAAAGTCCTTGTATTTACTTTATGTCTGCCTTGATGTACAGTGTATGGTGTTTTGATTCTTCGGCTAAATATGAGGGCCCCTGTGTGATGCATTACATATTTTTGGTGAGCACGATCCTCTGAAAGTCTCCCACACTCTGTTAGGTATTTAAGAGCTTAAGGACAGCTTCTGTCTAGACTGATCAGTCATTGTAAAGTACACAACTTTTGTGGTGTGGCTTCATTATGTACTTACAGTTGGTTTCAATTTCTTTAAATCCAGGTGCTTCTTCATTCTTTGGAAAGTATAACTTTTATTTATACACGGTTTTACATAGTTGTTGGTTTATCTTATTTTAGTTTTGGGGCCATGGGTTTAAACTGGATAAATGTAGGTAGGAGCATTGGTAGAAGAAACTGGAGAAAGCAAATGAACAGCCCTCGGGGTTCATTTCTACGGCTCACCTGGTCAAAGATTGTCTTTGAATGGGCTGATTAAAATCTACCCTGGCAAGAGTGAGATACACCAGGGAGAGACAACTGTTCTTTCTTAGGAGCCAGTTGGCAGTTGTATGGTGGGCCTGAATGTGCAATTACATGGACACCATCACTTGGATTTGATTTGTAATTGGCGAATAGGAAGAGTTTCCATTTTTATTATTTTCCAGCTACAAAGTATGGTAATTCAGTCTTTGAAATAAATGGGCATCAGCACAAAACCTTATAATTAACTGGCTACTCTTTGGAGGACATACAGTGAGTTCCACCCTGTGCAAGATTCTCAGATCATAACTAAGAACTAAGTCAGGGCTCTTTGGATTTTATAGATTACGACTGATAGTTCTATGTACCATGCAAAACATGTGTTCCACAGAGGTTATGTGAAATGCCAAGTGCATAATTTACATGCAGCTTTTAGTAAACATTAAAAGCAGAAAGCACACAGGACGTTTCTGTTTTTAACTTGATGTCTAGTTCTCAATGTTTATTTTTCCATTTGACAATTTGTAGAGAAAGTAGGGTGATTTTTTAAAAAATTTGTCCAGTTTTTTGATGTATAATTGACATACAGCACTGTATCCATTTATGGTGAAGAGAATAATGATTTGACTTGCAGACATCATGAAATGATTCTCACAGTAAGTGTAGTGAACTTTCATAGTCTCATATAGATACAAAAGAAAAAGGAAAAATGTTTTCTTTGTGGTGAGAATTCGTAGGATATACTATCTTGTTGTTCAGTTGCTAAGTCATGTCTGACTCTTTGTGACCTCATGGACTGCAGCACACCAGGCTCCTCTGTCCTTCACTATCTCCTGGAGTTTGTTCACATTCTTATCCATTGAGTTGGTGATGCTATCTCATCCTCTCTTAGCAACTTTTATATATAACCCAACAGTGTTAATTGTGTTCGTCATGTTGTTATATTAAATACGTAGTACGAATTTATCTTATCACTGGAGAAAGTGGGATGATTTAGGAAGTGAATTACTTAAAGTCAGGCTTGTGGAATTCAGTACCTGTAAAGAAGATGGTATACGGGGTGAGGTCTGACCTCACCCTGGTCTGTGGGGTGACTCATGTTCCCAGGGGTGCTGAGAAAGGCCAAGCTCCTCTTCATCGATGGTTCTAAAAGTCAGGAACTCCCTTCAAGTAATTGTACTAGTCTTGCCACAACCATTCTTTTCATGAGTTATTTCCTAAGCTGTGACTTTCCGTATATTAGCTCTTTTGATCTGTAGAATTGTTGTAAGAGCTGTGCTGTTAGGTACATTAAGTTAATTTTAAACATGTTCATATAGAAAGGTTCAATAGTTCATTTATGCCTGTTCGTTTTATTTTGCAAATCTACTTTATGGTCTCATTTCCAGGGACACATTATGTTGTAGAAACGCGTATGCCCAGTGTGTCCTCTGTGCCATGGGTCAGTTAGGGGAAGATTCCCCCCGACTCACAATTGTCATATCTGCTGGTTTTACAGGTGTTAGACTTGTCACCCTCAGTAAACACCTCAACACCGAGTCCTTCTCAAACTTCTGTAGTCTCTCCAATGTTGGCTTACAGCGATGGCCATATAAAATGTATTTTCAAAAATTGTTGTTGAATTTGTATGGTGTTGTCAGTTTCATGTTGGGATCCATTGGTAGCCCTTCTTGGGTTGTGTTGTCAGGAAAAATTCAATAGACAAATCAATCCTAAGCCCTAAAATGTAAAAGGAAAATTATCACAGAGATTTAACCTACCATTTCTTCCTCTGATATCCTCAGTCTCTTTTGTGTTGGAAAAATTCAATGGAATTGGATTATGTCGGGAAAAATCAATTGCATTGGAGTTTCTAAAAACATTTGAATATGAACATATTCCATGAAAGCAGGAAATGCAGAGAAAAATTTTCAGCACAAATGGATTTCTAATTGAGTTATGCTATTTAAATGTATTACATTGAATGTTTATGCTTAGTTTTTAAAAATTTAAGTGAGTTTATAACAGTGATGTTTTAAAATAATGCTTTACAGGGGAAAGAATTGGTGCCAGGTTCTTAGTAGAAAAGTTGTTTTCTGTCTTGCAATCTAACATTTACTAATGTAGTGACATAAGTATGGTTGACTAATAGATATTTGTCATGATGGAGTGACGCAGAAGGTCTTTATTGATTTTGTTAATCATTTTCTAACTTTGGAGTAAAAGGAGGGCCTAAAAAGCTGGGAAGCAATTAACTGAACAAACACAAAACACAGTGGAAAGGACCCCTGGGGCCTAAGATTGAATCTTATTCAAAATTTGTTCTGTTTCTCCCTTGCTGGTCCTTACCTGAGAGTGTGTTAGGTACCCAGAACCCATCTTGATGTAACGTAGTTAATTTAACACCTGAATGTATTCTCTGTTTCTACAGCTGTTTCCAACCTAGATGAGGAGAGTCGATGGACAGTCCACTACACTGCTCCATGGCACCAGCAGGAGAATGTGTTCCTCCCCACCACAAGACCCCCCTGCGTAGAGGACCTGCACCGCCAAGCCAAGCTCAACCTCAAATCAGTACTGAGGGGTAAGATGAAACCCTCCAAGCTTGATGTTCTTGCATTCTTGGCTGTTAGAAATGAAAACATAGATTTGGTTGCTATTTGTAAAAGAAGACTATAATGAACCTGTAGTATGCTGTGTCTTTATAAGTTATAAATACAACCTAATACATGCTAAGTATGTTCTGGTGTCTATAGAAAGCTGCCTATTTTTAGATAGGCAAATGTATCGTCAAGGAGGCTTCTCAGAGTTAGAACCCTTTCAGTTCAGTTCAGTTCAGTCACTCAGTTGTGTCCGACTCTTTGCGACCCCGTGAACGGCAGCACGCCAGGCATCCCTGTCCATCACCAGCTCCTGGAATTTATTCAAACTGGTGTCCATTAAGTCAGTGATGCCATTCAACCATCTCATCCTCTGTCATCCCCTTCTCCTGCCCTCAATATTTCCCAGCTTCAAGGTCTTCTCAAATGAGTCAGCCCTTCGCATCACGTGGCCAAAGTATTGGAGTTTCAGCTTCAACATCAGTCCTTCCAATGAGCACTCAGGACTGATCTCCTTTATGATGGACTGGTTGGATCTCCTGGCAGTCCAAGGGACTCTCAAGAGTCTTCTCCAACACCACAGTTCAAAAGCATCAATTCTTTGGCGCTCAGCTTTCTTTATAGTCCAACTCTCACATCCATACATGACCACTGGAAAAACCATAGCCTTGACTAGTCGGACCTTTGTTGACAAAGTAACGTCTCTGCTTTTTAATATACTGTCTATATTGGTCATAACTTTCCTTCCAAGGAGTAAGCGTCTTTTAATTTCATGGCTGCAATCACCATCTGCAGTGATTTTGGAGCCCCAAAAAATAAAGTCAGCCACTGTTTCCCCATCTATTTGCCATGAAGTGATGGGACCAGGTACCATGATCTTAGTTTTCTGAATGTTGAGCTTTAAGCCAACCTTTTCACTCTCCTCTTTCACTTTCATCAAGAGGCTCTTTAGTTCTTCTTCACTTTCTGCCATAAAGGTGGTGTCATCTGCATATCTGAGGTTATTGATATTTCTCCTGGCAATCTTGATTCCAGCGTGTGCTTCATCCAGCCCGGCGTTTCTCATGATGTACTCTGCATATAAGCTAAATAAGCAGGGTGATGCTATACAGCCTTGACATACTCCTTTTCCTATTTGGAACCAGTCTGTTGTTCCATGTCCAGTTCTAACTGTTGCTTCCTGACCTGCATACAGGTTTCTCAAGAGGCAAGTCAGGTGGTCTGGTATTCCCATCTCTTTAAGAATTTTCCACAGTTTATTGTGATCCACACAGTCGAAGGCTTTGGCATAGTCAATAAAGCAGAAATAGATGTTTTTCTGGAACTCTCTTGCTTTTTCGTTGATCCAGCGGTTGTTGGCAATTTGATCTCTGGTTCCTCTGCCTTTTCTAAAACCAGCTTGAACATCTGGAAGTTCATGGTTCATGTATTGCTGAAGCCTGGCTTGGAGAATTTTGAGCATTACTTTACTAGCGTGTGAGATGAGTGCAATTGTGCAGTAGTTTGAGCATTCTTTAGCATTGTCTTTCTCTGGGATTGGGATGAAAACTGACCTTTTCCAGTCCTGTGGCCACTGCTGAGTTTTCCAAATGTGCTGACATATTGAGTGCAGGACTTAGCATGTTTAAACCACCGGTACTCAAATAAACCCCTGCCAATATGGGAAATTTTGCCACTGCTTTTTTAAGACCATTGTTTAAATATTCAGAGCAAGCTGTTAAAATTAGTACTTTGCAATGGTCTGTTCAGTTAATTCAAGTTGGGTGGAAAGGAGACCTAAGTACATGCTTTGAGGGCGTGCAGAGTGGTTTGATTTACCAGAATTTGGATTGACCCCAGCAGTACCTCTTCTAGCCCAGGTGGGCAGAGCGCACTGTGGCTCGTAGGAAATCCAAGAATAGTAGACACTTGTATCTAGTTTAAAATTCTCATTTTTACCTCAACTTGTTGATGTTAAGAAAAGTGTATGCGTGGCAAAGAGGACATCCTCAAAGTGATAAAGAAGGGAAGAAGTGATTTTTAAAGAAGTGATTTTTAAGATTCAGAGTTGTTCAGCCACTAAGTCATGTCCAAGTCTTTGCGACCCCATAGACTGTATGTAGCATGCCAGGCTCCTCTGTCCTTTACTGTCTCCCAGAGTTTGCTCAAATTCATGTCCATTGAATTGGTGATGCTATCTGACCATCTCATCCTCTGTCACCCCCTTCTTCTTTTGCCTTCAGTCTTTCCCAGTATCAGGGTCTTTTTGACTGAGTCAGCTCTTCACATCAGGTGGCCAAAATTTTGGAGCTTCAGCATCAGTCCTTCCAATGAATAGTCAGGGTTGATTTCCTTTAGGATTGACTGGTTTGACCTCCATGCAGTCTGAGGGACTCTCGGGAGTCTTCTCTGATACCATAGTTGGAAAGTATCAATTCAGATTTAGAGACTTTCCCTTAAAACAAAAAACCAACATTCTTATTCTCCCAGATGCTGTTTCTACCAGTTTTCTCCTACCATGTGCTGTTGGGGTCTAATTATATTTTGAAAAGTACTTGTTGCTTACATGCAATTTAATTTAACTGGACATATCCTGTATTTTGTCTAATTCTGAAAGACTTACATCTGGAGAAATACTGTTACTAATTCAAAGAAACCTCAGCTTGAGGATCCCTCTAATTTTCATTATAGTTTTCACTTGTGTATCAGTCATTAGTTAATCATTTATTAACGTGCTCTGATTATTAGCTAACATTTAACACTCAACTATATATGAAGTACTATTCTAAACTAGTGCACATAGTATCTCATTTAATCCTCACAATAATCCTACTACAAACCATTACTATGCCAGGTTTTACAGATGAAAACATGGAGACACAAAGTTTAGAAATGTGCTTGAGATCTCAGACTCAGTGATAGATCCAAGATTTAAACTTGAACCATCTCAGGCTGCAGAGCCCACGTTCTTAACTGCTGCCTTTAACAACCATTTGTTGGAAATCTATTTTTCTAGCAAAATGCAGAATACACCAGCAGGACCTCAGCTGTCAATAAATTTATACTTATATCTAGAGTACAAATCACAATGTGAAAAATACTTGTGAGGTGCCAAAAACTGCTGTAGTGCAGTTAGAGAAAGCAGATCATCTCTGCTTAGAGAAAGAATAGCTGTCAATAGAGTTACAATAGATTTGATATTCTGAACAGAACTGTACATTTTTAATCATAGCCCTGTTTTTTCTTCCTTTTATCTGTGTAATGCTTTGATTATCTCATATGTATCTTACAGTTTTATGTATTTTATCATGTATCTTACAGTGTTGGCATTGCGCCATCTAGAAAGGAGGACATCACTGGCTCCATTGTTCATATAGCCTGAGGAACCTCTCATATGGGCTTCTCAAATGGCACCAAGGGTAAAGAACCTGCCTGCAGGAGATGTTAGTGGTGTGGGCTCGATCCCCAGGTCAGGAAGATCCCCTGGAGGAGGGCATGGCAACCCACTCCAATATTCTTGCCTAGAGAATCCCATGGACAGAGGAGCCTGGCGGGCTACAGTCCATAGTGTCACAAAGAGTTGGACACCACTGAAGCAACTCAGCACACAACCTGTGTATTTAGTGACTACAAACTTAGACGAAAAGAATCATGTGAGTTGGTCCCTTTTGTGTGGCCTTGGAGATGTACTTTGGCTGTGTTGCCTTCATGATGTGCCTAAATCCAACCAGAATTTCTTCTCGATCCCTTCAGTTCCTAGTGATTTGTCTTTAGTAACTTTTGACAAAGTGCTTCTCTACCTAGAGTTCACATTCGTCCACCGAAGAATTAATAAGAATATTAAATGGCACAGTTCCCAGGACAAACCCCGGAGGCAGTGCCATTGTTAACATTTCTCTTGTTGCTCTGAAGACCAAGCCCTGCCTAGTCTGGCCTGTAGAAAATACCTTCAGGAAGGTATGTGTGAGTTTGAATATTCAAGCCCAGTGGTTTTTTGATCATTCTCCAGGAAATTGTGCTTCATGACCTCTTTCATGTATTTTCAAGTACCTAATTAGAGCTTCTTTTTTCTGCCCTTAGGATACTGTACATCTATATATAGATTTTTCTGAGTATTTTCTTTTGAACTGTTCAGTAGATACCTATGAAATATCATCACCCAAATTTTGCCTACACTTAGATTTTATTTTGAAAAGGTAAATGCTTTAGTGATTGCTTAAGTGCCCTGAAATGGTTCATCGAAGGGATCTACTATTAATAAGATTAATAAGTTTGGAAAATTCTTAGAGCTCTACTTTTAAAGTCTGGATTTAAATGAGCCTTAGATAATTGATAACTTGAAGAACAGTGGTTGAGAGAGATGAAACAAGAAAGAATGTCTGAGTGCTTTTGTTTTTCATTTATTTACTTTTAATCACATGTACCTTCACATACCACTTCCCCGACATCATGTTAGCAACCTGTAATAAACACAACATGAATGCAAAGTATTTGTTATATCATTTTCAATGAAGATTAAAAAGAAAAAATCCAGTCCCTGAATATAGGGTACTGTTAAAGTATGATGTTATTTAAGATTATTAGTCTAAGATAACTTAACGTCAGCATTCTTTGATTAAAAATATAGAAAGGTAAATCCGTATTCACAATGAGTAATCTGTTTGGTTCCTCCTTCTGTTCTTACTGTGACCTTGTTCACAGTTTTAAGGAAGGAGTACTGTCCTTTGAGGGCTTCCCTGGTGGCTCAGTGGAGAAGAATCCACCCGCCAAGCAGGAGATGCAGGCTTGACCCCTGGGCCAGGAAGATTCCCTGGAGAAGGAAATGGCAACCCACTCCAGTACTTTTGCCTGGAGAATCCCATGGATAGAGGAAGCTGTTCATGGGATCACAAAGAGTCAGACATGACTGAACGACTAAACAACAAGAAATTAATAAGTAAGTGTTGTAAATATTGGTTTATGTTAAAGTCATGCAGAAATGCTTACTGGTCAGTAGACCACAGGTTTACTGAAAATGTTTTTATGAAAAAGCTAAGCTTTCATTAGTACCTAAAGGTAGATGTAGATGCTACTTAATATGTATTTTAAGGATCAATTCTGTGCTGTGCCAAGAGTTTTTAAATGAATGGACAAAAGATCATGGGTCCCCAGCTTTAAAGAAATGAGCTGCTTGCTGTCTGGTGTCAAGACTGAAATGAATGAACAGTAGAATAGTGGAGATGTGTATGAAGTACACTGGGTGTGTAGAGGAGAGTTCGGTCTTCCAGAAAAGCCTTGGGAGACCCCACTCTCCCATTCCCCTGTTGAAGAGAGGATGAGCTTTTATGGTGTCAAATGGCATGTGAAGTGCCTAGAGGAGGCAGCTTCCATTCTGGCCTAACTAATGCAGAGAGATCTTTTGTATTTGTTCTTGGGGACTAGTCTCTGGAGAATTTGATAGAATTTAGTGGCTATGCTCTTGGATCAAATGACTTTATTTTAATTGATGTATTTTGTTACTGGAGACATAGGTAATGATTTATTGCTAACAATAACACAAAAATGTACCGAGATTTAAAAAGAGTATTTTGGTATTAGGCCCTACAGGACATCTAGCTAGTAATGAGTAGTGAATTTTACTGAATAGTAAATTTTACTTACTTTCCAGAAGTACTCTTTCAATCTCCATGGTTGTTTAAACCCTTCATGAACTTCATCAGTTAGCTGTGATAATGAATAACCTCTATCTAACTAAATGTTTAACTGGATAGTTTTAGCTTTTATTGAAAGAGCCACAATTCAGTGGGAAAGGGGGAATTGAGGGATGGGGTAGGCTTGCTTGGACTCAATAAAAGTTTTAGATTTCATTTCTTTATAACCTGTGGGCTTCTTTTGACAATTATAAGATTATTAAAGGTTGTAATGAAAATATGTTTTTTCAAGCCCTCATCCCCTAAAAGCTCAACCTGGGAGAGAGATAAACATACTTTCTCACAGTGTGTTTAGTAGGCAGTTTGGTTACTGCATCTGTGTAACTCCTGCCTGAATTAGTTCACAGAGCATCTGTTGTTGATATCAAAAATGTCTAGTCACAGCTCTCTTTCCTGAAAAAACACGCATTAGCAGGTCAGCATGCTTGGTGGCTCCCGAATTAAAAGTGTGAGCACAGGGAGGAATGTTGGATCTGGCTTGTGTTACTTCAGAGTCAGAGGTTATATTTATTATATCTGGAGACATAGGAATTGAGGATATACATTGTGAAGAAATGACTACTTATACCAAGTGATTTTAAGCAATAGAATGTGTGTGTGTGTGTGTGTGTGTGCAAACCAACCTGTTTGATATTAAAGAGTGGTATACCTTTTTCAAAATTGTGGACAAAGTTTCTAAGTTGTTCCAGTCAGGTTTCTCTGACAGTTCCTGACACACAGACTTTAGCTGAAGGTCACTGCATAACCTTTCATTGTCAGGAAGCCATCAACTCGTTCCATGTAGCCTTGAACAAGTGAGTCTGTTCCGGGAAAGGCTGTGGAGGCCTCTCTGGATTTGATGAAGGGGCTTGGTGGTGACATCTGTGTGCGTTGGGTGCATGTGTCCCTGGGTTTTGGCTGTAGAGTCTTTTCTTGGGGATCCTGCGGCATTCTTCACAGGACTTTCTGGAAGACACCTGTCTAACCCTGCTGAATGTGAAGTGAAGTGAAAGTCGCTCAGTCATGTCTGATTCTTTGTGATCCATGGACTGTAACCTGCCAGCCTCTTCTGTCCATGGAATTCTCCAGGCAAGAATACTGGAATGGGTTGCCATTTCTTTCTCCAGGGATCTTCCTGACCCAGGGATTGAACCTGGGTCTCCTGCATTGCAGGCAGATTCTTTACCATCTGAGCCACTAAGGAAGCCCATGGTGCTATTACTTTCGTCAAAAAATAGAGTATGATCTGACTGACTGCCAGAAACCTCTTGTTGTTCTTGCTTTCTAATAGGAAAAGGCCAGGTTTCATGACAAGTACATGGGTGACATTTAGTTTTATATCCTGCCTTTGTTGTGTACTAGGAATATATTATTTGAGTTTAAATTTGAGTGTGTCTCTTTAAGATTTTGAACTTGTTTTTTATCTATTAGTTAAAGATCCCAATACCTATTTTCATAGGAATAAAACCAACTTATTTAAATATAGTACCTCAAAGTACCTGTCCCTCAATGTGGAAGCAGAAAGTGTTTGTGGAGGAGGAGTGTCTTTTAATATAAGTGCAGTGGGATACAGAGAGAGAACTTTCAGTCCTCTTTCCCAGATGCTCTCATGATTTAGCTGATGCTCTCCCTCCCAGCCATTATGCTCCAGAGATAGACACTGGGGAGGAGGGAGAGAGGAAGAGAACAAGGGACATATGTCATCAGATGACAGTGACGGTCACAGACTCATTCACTTCATCCACATGAGCAAGATGCCTTTTCCTCCACTCCCATCAGTCTCTGAGAGATACCCAGGATGCTAGAGCAGAAGGCCCCTCCCTGGTCCTCTGGTTGATCAATCCCCTCTGCATTTGAATCCCATTTCTTTTAGGAGTTTCCCTGATAGCCCAGTTGGTAAAGAATCCGCCGGCAATGCAGGACACTCCGGTTCAATTCCTGGGTCAGGAAGATCCACTGGAGAAGGGATAGGCTACCCACTCCAGTATTCTTGGGCTTCCCTTGTGGCTCAGCTGATAAGAATTCGCCTGCAATGTGGAGATCTGAGTTTGATCCCTGGGTTGAGAAGATCCCCTGGAAAAGAGAACGGGTACCTGCTCCAGTATTCTTGCCTGGAGAATTCCATGGACTGTATAGTCCATGGGGTCACAAAGAGTCAGACACGACCAAGCGACTTTCACTTTATTTTGTATATGATAAACCAGGATGTATTGAAGTTAAGGGATTAATTGATAGCTACTTAGGAAATGGCAACCCACTCCAGTATCCTTGCCTGGAAAATCTCATGGACAGAGGAGCCTGGTGGGTGTGCTGCAGTCCATGGGGTCACAAAGAGTCGGGCACGACTGAGCGACCAACACTTACAGTTTATAGATAACTCTGCCAAGAACTCCAAGTCAGGTTTCTCGCCTAGCCCATGCTGGCCTGTTTTGATCTCAGATCCCAAGGGCCTATCTCTGATGCTTCTTCAGCTGCCCTCAACTTCCAGAAAGGTTATTGGGATGGAACTCACTTTGCAAATCAGAGCCTCCAAGGCAGACTTAGTTTCTTCAGCCAATTAATTTAGGAAATGCAAAATAGCCTAAAGTTGGTGACTTCTCTGTTGCACATGCAAACTTCTCTTCACTCATTCTTGATTTCATTAAAATTCAAACATGTTTAAGAGAAATAAAGAAAGGAAGGTTCATCATGAGACATCACATGTAATGAACATCAGTAATCATTGTTTCATCCTAATAGGCTTTGGTGCTTATTTTTAGGGTTATAATAAGTCATCAGTACTTTGATGGACTTAAAAAACACGGTAATAAGACACAGGTTATAAAAGGGACAAAGGAAAGAAAGATAAGGGATTAGAAATACTAAATATACCAATGATTTAGCACTTGCAGCCAGTTTACTCTCTGCCTCGTTCATTACTTACATTCTTCCTGAAGAATCTTTTGGTAAAATTGATGTGTAAAAGGAGACTGTTAAACATCACTGGTTAAAGAAAGATTATCATCTTTTTTTTTTATGAGTAAGAAACATTAAATTACACTCATTCATAGAGAATTTTAACTTGTTTTCTAGTTTAGACAAAAATAGGCGTAGAATGGAGAGCTTGGGGGAGGAGTGGTTCTTTATTGTGGGAAAGCCACTGCACAGAAGTAGGATATGTAATCGTTTCATCTTCCCTGGACCACGGCAGCATTGCCACCTTCTTCTGTTATTACCTATTCCGAAAAATGAGATAGGCAGCCAGAATTGTGATTCTAGTGCTGCCTATAGCCTGGAAGGTGTTGGAAAATCATATCCTATTTTTGTACATGGCTTCTCCCTCCGAAAAAGAACTTTTTTTATCTCCAAGTTCCGTTCTGAGCTCCAAAATTCTGATTGGCCTCTCAGTACGTAACTGCTTAAGGGTGATATGTACGGGGTTTATTGACACAAAAGTAGGATTTACAGCTGAATGCAAGTCCTGAGTTGTCTAGAATCTAAGTTTGTGTTGACAAACTGCAAAGTGCATCGAGCAGATGAGGTGCTGGGCGGAAGTTGCATCGGAGTCAGAGATGAATCCACACGGCTGCTTCCCTAGTTTACACCCAGTCAGAGATAAGTGTATGAATAACTCTCTGACAAGGTTGATAACGGTGATATCATTGAGCCGCACCCTTGCCCCTGGGTGTTGTCTTTAAAACACAAATCTGATCATGCCTCTCATTAAAAATTCTTTACCAGCTTCCCACCATTGGCAGAATAAAACATAACCTCTGCAGCATCTGAGAACCTTCCTGATCTTCCCCCATTTGCCCAGCCTCACCTCCCAGATGTCCCTTCCTGCCCTCTGCCGCTGTATTCCTCCTCCCAGAGTCTTCACTTCGTGCGCTCACACATAAGGGTAAAGTCCTTCCGTTGGAATGCTGGCTTGGGTTGCCCTTTCTGTCTATCCACACACGTCTCAATCCACTTCCTCTCCTGAACCACAACCGCTCACACCTGGCCAACTCCTCTTCCCCTTGTGCGGGCCAGCTCATGGCTGCCTGGGTTCTCAGAGAGCTTTCCTGGACTCCCCAGGGCAGACCCAGACATCCCTTCCCCACTTTTCCACACACACCCACAGAACCCTACACCCCTCCGTTCACTGGTACTAATTGTGTTCACATGTTTATCCCCCACCTGTCAGCAAGACCCTTGGGAGCAGGACCTTTTCTTGTCACTTGTGTGACCCCAGTGCTTGGTACTGTAAATACTGTTGTGTCTGTGGAGGTCCTGGAATGGTCATCTCAAACTCACGAGGAAGATCAGTCATAGCCCGGGAATAACTGGTGAGGATGCGGGAGCGAGGAGATTGGAGACAGAGAGTGCAGAGAGAGGGTGATGAAGGCTGAGCCTGGGAGGCTCTTATTTTAGGGGCTTGGGAAGGAACAGTTGGGGAAAGAGTAACTGGGGAAGAAGACGGCAAATCAGAATGGGGCATTGGTCGTTGTCCTCAGGGACAGGCAGGGTCGGAAGAAAGGCTGCTGAATTGGTTGGGAGGGGGCCATTGGTGACTGTCAAAAGTGTGGTTTCCAGGGGGTCTGTGGATTTAAGAAGCCAGGTGTCATGAGATAAGAATTATTTTAATAAGCAGAAAAATCATAATATAAGTGATTTTTTTAAAAGAAATAAATGATGTCGCCAAGGCAAAGAGTATTTTGAGGTGGTTGCTGGCTAAAAGTAGTAATATTACTTGTTTTAAAAACTAGAGCCAGTTAAAACATGATTTTAGACAAAAGAGCCCACAGGAGGAGGAAAGGTTGCAAATGTTACAAAGAGTATATTATATTATATTGTATTGTATTATATTATATTATAAAGGGAGCATATTCCATCAGTAGTCAGAAGGCAGTGAACGGGCACAGGCGGAGATCAGGTTTTGACTTCCAACTTCCAGACAGAAAACTGGAGAAAGCATGTTTTGAGATGGAGCAAAAAAACACTGTGTTATTTATTAGAGTCTTGATAGAAATGTGGCCCCCACTGTGTGGCCACTTCCTTAGTGAGAAGGATGACTTCATTTGGAGCTGAATCCTCCAGTGCTTGTGAATGTAATTAGGTTGACTTTTCAAAGCCAAATGGTAATGTTATTAAAGACTTTTTTTTTTTAATGTTTAGTATTTTATTGCACTTCCTTTGGAATTTTTGTCCTTAGGGAAAGTTGCCCAACATGAGGAAACAATGGATTAAATTCCCTATTGAGAAAAATGAAATGCAAGACAAAAATAAAAAATTAACAGAATGGAATGATACACAAAGGGGTGTCTTAACTTCTCTTGCTGGTTTCAGTCGTGCACCAAAATTTTTATAATACTAACTCTGGGTATGGTAACCCTGAACGGGTAGTTAACCTGTGTGAGGGAAGTCAGATGCAAGAACAAAGGAAAAAGGAACAATCTTTGCTTTTTCAGGGAGTAAAGAGACCTGTCGCCTTTAATAGCAACAACACACAAAAGATAGAATAACAAAGACAGTCATTTGTATGATCCAGGTCTTAACAAAGCACCATGAATGGTTTGAACAAAAGGTTTTTTGTGTCCATGGCCAGTCTGCTGTTTCAGCAATTCCAGTTTAATTCCTGATAAACTGAGTAACTTGAGTGGCTGCTATATTTTCACCCGGTGCAGCATAAAAATGCTACATTGAAGGTACTGTGGATAAGGTTTGTTATCATTCCCCATACAACTAAAGTCCCTGGTGTTGGTATAGACTCTTTGCAAGTTATTTGATATTGAGTAACCTTGGTGATGCTCCACGGCTGCCAGTGATAGGGCTTTTTCATTCTAAAGTGAAATGAGATCACCTCCAATTTGGTTGTGCTTTGGTGGCGCTCAACTAAGATCTGCACACCCACAGCACCCTCACATTTATCATGGGTACGAGAAAGCTTTCGCCTTAATTTAAATCAAATTTCATTCTTCAGGTCTCCTTAAATGATTTTGGGTATGTGAAGAAAAGCAATGTTAAAAGCCAGTTTTCTGCCATGGCAAATAACATTTGAGGAATAATTCTTTCCATGGTTTGCAGTGAAAAATAAAGCTAACAAACAGTTTTATCCAGTGGTGTGAATTTTAATGTTTAATCCCTAAGTGTTTAGGGACAGTTTTATTCCACTCTAATGGAAATTAACTATAGAGGGAGAATATCAATCAATATGACCTCTTTTCGCCCTTTTGCATAAATGACATTGCCTTTGGTGTTTAATATTAGTCATTGAAGGAGATACTTGTCCCAAGATATGGAGGAAAGAGACTCTCTTCCATGCCTTTTCAGTGTATTATTAGTCAGCAAATTCTTTTCCTGTGTGACTGTTGAGCTGATACAATTACTGGTAAGTATTCTCATGGACTCCACCTTCCAGGTTCTGACCACTTTATCTCCCCAAACACACTAAGTAGATTGAAATGAGAAAAGTCATTTGGAATTGTTCTAAAGTAAGTATTAGGTGTGTGATTTCAGAAGTTTGCTTGTCATTTCCCCCCTCCCTTGGTGGAACCCATTTATTTCAAAGGCAGCTTTTCCACCATCTCTCTTCTACCTTGTGAAAGTATTAGTCACTTAGTCATATCTGACTCGGCGACCCCATGGTCTGTAGCCTGCCAGGTTCTTCTGTCCATGGAATGCTCCAGGCAAGAATCCTGGAGTGGGTAGCCCTTCCCTTCTCCAGAGGATCTTCCCATCCCAGGTATCAAATCCAGGTCTCCTGCATTGCAGGCAGATTCTTTACTGTCTCAGTCACATGGGAAGCCCTCTTTTCCACCTTACTCCTTCCCAGAACCTCTCTGGGAGCTTTCCTGTGACATCTGTTCTATCTGACCAGAAATCACAAAGAGTTGCCCGTGATGGAATAAGTATTGTGATGTTGGATTTGGTCAGTGTCTCTAACGTTCTACTGAGACCAAATTTTCTTGGATAGATAACCCTAACAGAGCAGTGAGTTTCATCTTCTCTACCTGCTCTTCCCTCATCCTCTTAGTTACTGACATATATGTAATAGGTGCCCCTCACCCATTAAGTTCTGTGTTTATGCTGGCCCTAACTCACACGTGTCAGTTGTGGTTAATAACCACTGATGACATCTTTGGTATACCAGATAGGCAGGTCACATGCCTTGGGTAAATTAAGATAAAAAGTATTGCCAAAGATAAAATGCACCTAGGTAAGGGCTAGGGACAGCCTCCCTGTCACATCATTACAGGGCCCTTTCAAGCACTGAAGGTTCATTCATTTAATGAACTCCTGGCCACTTACAATGAATAAATCATATGTGGCTTAGGCACCTTCTCTCATAGCTCAGTTGGTAAAGAATCCGCCTGCAATGCAGGAGACCCCAGTTTGATTCCTGGGTCGGGAAGATCCGCTGGAGAAGGAATAGGCTTCTCCCTCCAGTATTCTAGGGCTTCCTTTGTGGCTCAGCTGGTAAAGAATCCGCCTGCAATACAGGAGACCTGGGTTCGATCCCTGGTTTGGGAAGATGCCTTGGAGAAGGGAAAGGCTACCCACTCTAGTATTCTGGCCTGGGTCACAAAGAGTCAGATACGACTGAGCGACTTTCACTTAGGCACCTTTAGGAGGATGTTGGCTTTTACTTTCAGGGACTGGGAAGCCATTGGAGAAGTTTGAGCTCAGGAGTGACATAATCTGACTCACACTTTTTAAGTGGTTCAATTTGGTTCTGTGTTAAAAGTTCGAAGTAAAAGAATCGGAGTGATCCAGGACATTGGGTGGAGATGACCGCAGGAATCAAGGAAAGGTGGAAGTGGCCTGAAAAGAAAATAGATACCAGATAAATCGTTTCTTCTTCCACAGTGCTCTCTATACTCTATCAGCTAAATTCTTCATACTTTGTTCCCCATCTTCCTCTCTAGTTATTCCATTGGTGACTGTGGATCATCATGGCAAAATAAAAGAAACAGATAAAATAAACCCTCTTTCTCCCCTCAGGTCTTTTATCTTTTCTCACCTGGAATAAAGAAAATTCTGGTCTTCGGGAGCCTCATCTAGCACCTCCTCCAAATGGAAGGCTTTTCGTTTTACTTTATACCTGCCCCAAATGGGTTCATGGATTTCACATCAAGCACCTTTCATTTTGTTTCTCCTCCTCTGTGGCTACTTGCTTTCTTCTGAAACAGTTTTCTTGTAGTGACTCCCAGACCAGCAGCAGGAATATCACCTAGGAACTTAGTAGAAGTGTTAAGTTCTCAGGCTCCAATGCAGACCACTGAGTCACACATTCAGGTCAGCCAAGTGGTTAACAAGCCCCCAGGGGATTCGGATGCACCTTCATCGGGAGGACCCGTGCTCCAACAATTGTCATGTGAACTTGTTTAATCAGTCAACCAAATTGTAAACACCTTGAAAGCTGTACCCCTTTCAGTTTCACTAGCTCATTGTGAGCTGAGATTCGAACACACAGCTGCTTCCTGCCAGAGTTGAAGATCTTGGCCACCACCACTCATCTCCCTGGCTGTTAGCAGAAGGTTGCTTGAATGCATTGATTCATCTCCTTCCAGGAAGCTTCCTTTTCCTTGACACGTGGGTGATTGTTGGCATATTTTCTGATTGGCCGTCTCTTTCTGACCCACAGTTAATAAATTATACTCTAGCACCTGGAGCATTTTGTCCTTTGAAGCATTATGTCTCTTGAAGCATTATGTCCAATGGTGCATAATGTCCCTGCACCATTAAGACATGAAGAGAGGAGGGATTTTGGAACTTTTAGAGAGACTTGGGCTTAATCTTTAAAGCCATATATTTTCTCCTTTCATACTTTATGGTATTTTGGATGCAAAATATCATTGACATGATAATTGACAAAGAAGGCATCTTATGGACTCAAATATGGATTTATTGGAACATAAATTTGGATTTTATACTTCATATATAATAATATGCTTTTATATCATTGTAAGTATTCCTGTGTAACTATATACAAACAATCTTAAGGGTAAAGGGAAGAAAAGAATGAATCATTAGTGTAATAGTAAATCAAAAAGTCATATTTATTTGGAATCTATTATTTATAATTGCTGTCAAATTATCTAGGACAATATCCATTGAAAGTATCTATATTAAATCCATGGTGTCTTTAAGATTTAACATAGCTTTTCAGCTCACTTGATATGCTGCAAGTAACTGAGTAACTTAAAAAACTTTTGACCATTTATAGTCCCTTAATTATGTTCTAATTTATTGATTATTGAAGACAATTTCAATAAATTAAAGTACAGCTAGCTGCTTTGAAGGGGGCTTAGCTGCTTTGAAGAAAAGAATTTATGGAAAATCCAAATGTAATTTTGGAAAATCCAGTGTACATGACTGGTAAGGCAGAATCTTAACTACAATATCCGTATGATTTCCTCTTCAGGATTGCCAGACGCAATAAATTAATGTACTAGAAGGCAGATTCCTTCTACTTTGAAATGCACTTTGGTTTGATTTTCAGTAAGAAAATACCTTCCCTAATGTTCCCAGAGCATAATATTTGACTGCAGGAAAACTTTTCCTATGTTGCTTGTTAAATGAAAGCTCAAACTAGGATCTTTAGCTGTCTAAGACCTGATACAGCTGTTGGGCTGGAATTGATTATTGATTTTCTTCTAAATATATGTTTGTAGTCTTCCATGTTCTCAGTCCTCTGGTACCAGACAAAGATATAGTATAAGAACTGGCTTTCAGCCCTGTCACTGATAATCTGATGGATAAATAACTGGGATAGAAGTTTGGAAACCTGGATATACCAGAAATGTAAAACATTTGTGTCTCATAATCCGTAAGACAGGTATAATATCTGCTTTCCTTCAGTTCACACAGAAATATTTTACACACAAATCAAATAATGATGGCCAAGGGCTTTCAGTTTAGAAAATAATGCATTTATTAAGTGTCAGGAGTAATGGCTTTAAAAATCAGTGATGTGAAAAAAAAAGTTGTTTAGACTGTGGTTCATCACAGGACATTCTCACTGAAGCAATACATCATGGCCATTATTTATAATTAACTTTGGAACTGGAGTCCTCCCAGTTGTTAATGACCTTGAATTATAGGAGGAGGATTATGAAAGATTTAATACTGTTAGAAAGCAACCACGTTCAGATTTTAAAGTATGGTATGTCTAAAATGCCGTACTGTTGTGAAATAGCAGCATTGTGCTTTTGACCTGAATGTTTAGACACTTTCCTAGCAGTTCGTACTTGTATAACCGCTACCATCCATACAACCTGAAAAATGACAAAACAACCTTTTTTAACTGGTCCTTCTGGCTTTTAATGCAGCAGTGCTTGTTTTTTGTTTCTCTTTTTTTTTTTAATTAAAGTACAGTTAATTTATAGTATTAGTTTCAAGTGTACAGAAAAGTGATTAAATTATATTTTATAGTTAAATTATATTTTTTCAGATTCTTTCCCATAGATTATGGAAAAAATTTATTATTAATTAAAAGATTATTATTCTTTTCCATATAATAAATAGATTATTACAAGATGTTGAATATAGTTCCCTTTGCCAAACAATAGGTCCTGGTGGTTTACCTATTTTATATATAGTAGTGCATATCTGTTAACCCCAAACTCCTAACTTATCTCTTGTGTCCACCCCCGTTATCCCCTTTGGTAACCATAAGTTTGTTCTGTTTCTGTTTTGTAAATAAAATCATTTGTATCATTTAAAAATTTAAGTTATTTTTTATTGAAGTAGAGTTGGTTTACAATTTTGTGTTAGTTTTGGTTGTACAGCAAAGTGATTCAGTTATATTTGTGTATTTTCTTATTATATGTATTTCAGATTCTTTTCTCACATATATATATAACAAAATATGGAGCATATACTAGGTCCTTATTGTTTATCTGTTTTATGTATATAGTAATGTATGCATATAATTTCCAAATTCCTAATTTATCTCTTCCCCGCACCTTTCCCCTTGGTAACCATAAATTTGTTTTCTATGTCTATGAATCTCTTTCTGGTTTTATAAATAAGTTCCTTTGTACCATATTTTAGGATACCATATGTAAGTGATACATGATATTTGTCTTTCTCTGACTCACTTAGGTTGATAATCTTAAGGTCCATCCATGTTGCTGCAAATGGCATTATTTCATCTTTTTTTTCTGAGTGTATGTATACCACATCTTCTTTATCCATCCATCTGTGGATGGACATTTAGGTTGCTTCCATGTCTCGGCTATTATAAATCATGCTGCTATGAACATTGGGGTGCCTATATCTTTTCCAGTTAGAGTTTTCTCTGGATATATGCCCAGTAGTGGTATTGCTGGACCATATGGTAACTCTGTTTTTAGTTTCTTAAGGACAAGAGTGCTCATTTAATATTACTTCCTTTATTATTTCTTCTTCTTCTTAGATAAGCTAACATTCAGCAAACTTCACTTTTTTTCCCTTTTAGCATCCACTCATCTTTTCACCTCATTTCCTCAGGGAATAAAGGATAAATCCCCTTTTGTTCTGACTTTGCATTCAGTTTCTCTCTCCATCTCCTCCTTTTCCTTCCATCTTTCATCTAAAGAAGTCAGAATTAGTGACTGTTTAAGTTAAAAGCATTCTCTTGGAGTATATTTCAAAATCTTTATAATAAATTCATGAAAAGTTCCACTCACATGTTTATCTCACGGAATTATAAATGTGAAAAAATCAATTATGACAAGTTATACAAATCAATAGTAAAATGCTGGTAGCTTTTTTTAAAAGTAATAACTATTTACTTATTGGCTGTGCTGGGCCATGTTGCCGTGCGGGCTTTTCTTGAGTTGCGGTGAACAAGGACTTCTCTTCATTCCAGCGCTCAGGCTTCTCATTGCGGTGTCTTCTTGGGTTGTGGAGTGGCTTCAGTAGTCGCAGCTCCTGGGCCCTAGAGCACAGGCTCAATAGTCGTGCACGGGCTCAGCTGCCCCACGGCATGTGGGATCTTCCCAGCTGGGAACCTGTGTCTCCCACATTGGCAGCAGATTCTTTACCCCTGAGCCACCAGGAAAGCCCCACAGTGTGTGTTTACTAGTGCCACTAGGTGATTACTTGCTCCTCACACAGGTTTATTCAGAATTCATGTATTTGAGTCCTGTTAAGCTAAGTCCTAGTGCCTGGGAGAAGAAGGTAGGCAGGAAGAAGGGGGTAGATGCAGGTGAGATCAAGTCACTTCTCTCTCAGAAGTCTCCAGAGGCTGCCGTCCAGCCTCATGGTTAAAAGCAAGTCCTTACAGGAACCTCCAAGGCCCTTTACGTATTTAACCATCTCCTACTGTCCTTTCTCTTCACCCAGCCCCGTCACACTTCCCTCCAGCTCTTTCTCGGGGTGATGGGACCCCCTTTCTTCACTCAGGCAGGCCTGCTTCCACACCACTCCCGATACCCTTCTCTGCTTAATTTTTTTCTTAACACTTAGGCTGTTCTTTCTTGTTGTGTAGTTGGCTCTCTTTCCTGTTTGTTGTCTGTATCTTCTTAGAGCCCAAGCTCTCTGAAGGCAGGAAATTTTGTTTATTCTGCTCACTGTGCAGTCTCCTGTACCTACAACAGCCTTGGCAGATAGTAGATGCTCCATAAATATTGATAGTGGTGACTTAACAGATAAACGTGGGACGGGATTGCTTGGCTCTGTAGTCATGACACACGAGGAACTGGGAAAACAGAATTGTCTTAGAGATGTTCTTCCAAGATCCTGCCTTTTTGGCAGTAATTGCGACTATACCTCCTTAATCCTCCTTACTCCTTTTTTCTCTCTCTCTCTATTCTTTTGTTAAAAACACTAGTTGAACCTTTATGCTGTGTGAGGCACTGCAGAGGATCTAAGGAAGTATGCGGTGTGGTTTATAATATTGGAGATTTTAGGCTAGCATGGAAGGCTGTGGGCTTCCCAGGTGACACATTGGTTAAGAACCACCTGCCAATGCAGGAGACGCAAGAGACACAGGTTCGATCTCTGGCTCAGGAACATGCCTTGAAAAAGGGAATGGTTACCCCCTCCATTGTTCTTGCCTGGAGAATTCCATGGACAGAGGAGCCTGGTGGGCTCCATGGGTCACAAGGAGTCTGACATGACTAAGCAGATGCATGTGTGCACGCACACACAGAAGGTTGTAGTAACTGGGAAAGGCTTTGTGAAGAAGGGGATTTGAAGTAAACCTCAGAGGATTTGGGGGAAGCTGTCATGAAGTAGTGCAGTGACTTGGGTTCCTGTAGGCGTGGCAGCTGCCACTGCCAGCCAGTAGACCCTGAGTGCCATCAGCTCTAAGAGAGTTTGGGAGCTGGTGATGGTAGTGTACATTATATATTAATATGTATAATTAATATAAATTGAAGAATTTATAAAATAATTTTCAGAAGGGATCAAAGGATTTTGTTTCATCTTAAAATGCTGAGTCTGCTAATATTTTCATTATTTATGAGATAGATAGTGTTTTCACCTACAGACCTGCTTTCCCTTTGAGGAAAAGCTAAGAGTCCATCTCTAATTTTAACTGTGAAGAGAAGTCGCTCAGTTGTGTCCGACTCTTTGCGTCCCCATGGACTGTAGCCCACCAAGCTCCTCCGTCCATGGGATTCTCTAGGCAAGAATGTTGGAGCGGGTTGCCACTTCATTCTCGGGGATCTTCCTGACCCAGGGATTGAACTCGGGTTTCCCACATTGCAGGCAGATGCTTTAACCTCTGAGCCACCAGGGAAGCCCAAATACCGACATTCTTTAAGATGAACAATACTTACTGCATTTTGTACTCATATTTTTGTTGTTGTTGTTGTTATGGAAATTTAAGTATGGGAAAAAGCTCTAGTAAAACTAGTTCAATTTCTTAATTTCTAAAACCCAAAAGTGTATTATTGATTTATCAGATAAAGACCAGTGTTATTTTATACATAATTAAGTGTGATCCAGAAACATATGGGTTTCCTTGATGGCTCAGTGGTAAAGAATCCCATCTGCCAGTGCAGGAGACATGGATTCAATTGTAGGTCGGGAAGATCGCCTAGAAAAGGAAATGGCAACCCACTCCAGTGTTCTTGCCTGGGAAATCCCATGGAGGAGCCTGGCGGGCTGCAGTCCATGGATCACAAACAGCCAGACATGACTGAGCGACTAAACGACAAAAACAACCCAGAGACGTGGAGGAGGATAGTTTCTCATCATCAGCAAGTTGACACTCTCAGGAAAGAGCACCAGCTTTGTGGCCAGAGCACCTGGAGTCTAATATTGGTTCCACCAACTGGAGCAAGCTTCTTTGTGTCTCAAGGTCTTTTGTACATAAAATGTAGATATTATCCCCATCTCTTAAGGCTATTGTGGAGAGTAAATGATTTACTGTATGTAAAGTGCTTTGAACAATGGCTTGTTCATAGGGAACCCTCAATCAAAGTTAATATTAGTAATACACAGCAGTTACTGTATGTCTGCTGAGAGTTTCTTTACATCTTGCCTTTTCCTACTACAAAGGCTAACTTTTCTTGGAACCTTAGAGCTTGGTGCTGAAGCTGACAGATATTTCTTGCCCAGAGTTACACAGCTCTTCAGCAGCCAAACAGCCGACTCCAGATGCCCAATTCCTGTTGCAGTTTCTTCATGATGCTCTAAGATCCCTACCAAAGGGAACCCCACCCCATTTCTCCAAAGATCCTTATGAACATCTTTCATATCCTAGCATCTCCTGGTTCCATCTTTGTTAATTTCCTTGGGCTGCCATGACAAAGTGCCACAAACTGGGTGACTTAAAACAATAGAAATTGATTGTCTTATAATCTAGAGGCCAGAAGTCCAAAGTCAGGGTGTTGGCAGGGCCATGCTCCCTTCAGCCTCTGGTGGGCACCCTCTTCCAGTTTCTGGTGACCCCGTGTGCTCTTGTAGCGGCATAACTCCAGTCTGTCTCTGCCTCTGTCTGCACCTGGCTGTCTTTCCTCCGTGTCAGTGTGTCTTCAAATGGTCCAAGGGTCTCTGTGTCCTCTTCTCACAAGGACATCATATTGGGTTAGAACCCACCCAAAAGACCTCATTTTAACATGCTTACATCTGGAAAGACTGTAAGTAAGGTCATAGTCATAGGTATCGGGGGTTAAGACCTCAGCATTTCTTTTCTGGGGACACAGTTCAACCCAGCACACATACTTTCAGATCAAAAAACCTTGATCCTTTTTTCTCCTTGCTTTAGAATTTACAAAACATCGAATACATTTACCAGGCATCTGGCTGATACTCTTTTAGTGTAAAAATGCTCCTAAGTATAAGGCTTCTTGTTACATGAAACCAATTAGGTTTATAAATTTTGTACTTATATCAACTCAAAAATTTGTGCTCTTTTTTTGGGTTGCGAGGAGTTAGAAATAAATGTTTAGGCCACTGACAGTAAGAGGATCCCTGTATGAGTGTCATATGGAGAAAAAGAAATACAACCTCATGATGTTTTAGTCAAGATGTAGTCAACAGTTTGGTCAGACTATAGAATCTTAAAGAACTGTGTAGCCAGGCAGGTCTTGTTATGGACTTGCTTACTGACTTTTAAAAGTGAGAGGATTTGAGGTAGTTATGGCTTATGTGGTGAATGTTGACGTCAGTGACCGTGTTTTTTAAGCCCTGGCCAAGTGGGAGGGTTCTGTACCGAGTCTTGACACACCCTGACCTAATCTCTTACCTGAAAGAGCAGAGATCTCAGAAATACTTGTTGACCGATTCTCATGACAGCTTCCCGAAAGAAGTAATGGCCCAGCTTTAGAAGTGGAATCTGAGTTTCTAGGAGGTTAAGATGCTATCCCCCAGGTCTCACAGGTAGTGAGTGGTACCTGGTTTGTCTTAATTACAGACACTCAGCTGCTCCTCTGTAGACCTGCCCCACGGCCATGCCGCCCACCCATCCACCCACCCCCGCCAGTGGTTAACGTTCTGTTACTGAAACACGCAAGTGTAGCTTTTCACTGCAAATCCCACATTTCTCAATGTTATTCAGGAAGGATTGGAAGTAAACATTACTGAGTGTTGGGAGAATGGGTGACAAGGATCTGGGAAGTCAGATTCAGTGTTGTCTCTGGAGGAGTCATTAGAGTTGGTTTGGAATAGTTGAATTTTCCCCTTGCTTATGAGGTAAGGTTGCCCTTCCTTCTCACCTCCGAAGGTACATGTGGACGTGTGACTTGTTGTGCCCAGAGAAACAGGAGAGGAAGTAACCTGGTTACTTCTGGCAGAAGTTTCCAGAGCCAGCGGTGCTGCTGCGTGATGGTCTGAGCACTCTCTGAGGGCGATCTTCCTTCAGCCTGATCTCCGTGTGACTGCCACCTCTGCCTGGACCGGGGGACTGTGCAGAGTCAGAAAAGCATCTTCTTGTTATATTAAGCCCCTGGGGTTTGCAAGTGTTTGTGACTGCTTTATACTCCAGCTCGTTGTCACTAATTCATTACACTTAGGAGCAAAACAGAGAGCATGGAAATTCATCAAGGATTTCCAGTAGAGAAAATGAGTTTGAAGATAACTCTAAATCTTCTTGCCGCAGACTCCCTCAACATATCTAAAATATTAAAGCAGAAAATCCAACAAATAGTGTAATATGTGAAGATTGGGAGGACAAAACAGTATTAAATTCATAAGATGGTTAGGTAACCCTCTAAGCCTATGACAGTACTTTGCTTCTATATTTAAAACTTTGGTCATCCACGATATTTGTCCATTGTTCTTGTGCTAAAGAAAATAGCTGGACGGGAAAGGAAGGAGGAGGAAATTTGTGGCTGGGAAACCAGAGGACACTATAAACAGTGACACCTTTATCTGCACAGTACTGTGAGAACAATAGCCTGGTTTTACTCTAAATTTCTGTTGCAAGAAGCATATGTGTTAAAGAGAGAGCTTCTATTACATTTAGTATCATGTTTCCCGCCTGTGATTGCTGGCATAACCTGGCTTTAAGTTATATTTTGCCTTGCCCTTGCCATCAGTTTAGTGTTTGAAAAGTCTTTGTTTATTCATGATTGCAGTACTCGCTTAGATCTTACTCCATAGGCGATAAACTCGGTTTTTAATGAACAAAGCCAAGGTTTTAGAAGCTGAGGGCCACTGCAACTTGAGAAGAGGAAATTTTCCTAGATTTCCCATTAGAGTTGAACATAAATGACAGTGGAACTTGATGAGTTTATTAGCATAATTAGAGTATTTATTAATTAATTAGATTAATTAATGAGTTTGTTAGATTAATCTGGTAAGAATTAAAAAATTGGTTATCTGCCATAAATTTATATGACCTAATTTAATCTTAGGTGAGCACCATGTTCATTTGATATGCTAGTTTGTTATACCACTATTTAAACATGTTTGTGACATAAATTTAACCATGGAAAGAAAAGACATTGCCCTTTTAACTAGGCTTGAAAGATGACACATATTGGGAATACTAACAATTGCCAGCTTTTCATGATTTTAATATATGGATAACAATTTTGCAGTATTTTGGTTTTATAAGCTTTAAAAGGTATGTCATTTGGCTATTTTTAATTTCCTTTTAATTAAAAAGTTTTGAAGTATAATTGATGTACAGTATAGTTTCAGGTGTATAACATACTGATTTGATATTTAAATACATTGCAAAATGATCATGGTAAGTCTGGTAACATCTGTCACCATACAAAATTATTATGGTATTATCAACTATGTTCTATATAAGGGTGTATATTACATCCCTATGACTTATGTATTTTATAACTGGAATTTTGTACATCTTAATCCCCTTCACCTATTATGCCCAACCCCATCACCCCTGACATCTGGCAACCACCCACTTTCTCTCTGTATCTTTAAGTCTGTTTCCGATTTGTTTGTTTTGTTTTTTAAATTTCACATGTAAGTGAAATCGTGTGGTATTTGTCTTTGTCTGACTTATTTCACTTGATCTTAGCCAAAAGGCCGAGAAGCGACAGACTTATTTCACTTTGCATAATACCTTCTAGGTCCATTCATGCTATTGCAAATGGCAAGATTTCATTCTTTTTTATGGCCGGGTAATATTCCTCTGTGTGTGTGTGTGAATGAACATTGGAGTACATATATCTTCTTGAGTTACTGTTTTATTTTCTTCAGATAAATACCCAGAAGTAGAATTGCTGAATTGTAATGATAGTTCTGATTTTAATTTTTTGAGGAACCTCCATACTGTTTTCCATAGTGGCTGTGTCAGTGTACATTTCCACCAACAGTACTGCAGTTCCTTTTTCTCCACATTCTTGCCAACTCTTGTGATTTGTTGTCTTTTTTGATGATAACATTTTGGATATTTTTAATATTATTGCCAAGAATATCAAAATGAATACCACCTTTAGAGATGACCTAGCCTAGCAGTCCTTGCAGAGGAATCTTTTTTAAACATATTCTTACTTGGTACCTGATATTGAGAACCGATTTTTTTAGTGCTATAAAATTCTATAATTTAAGATTTGTACTTATCTTAAGGTCAGTGAATGAGGGTGAAAAGGATTATTTTTGGAATAAGAAAAGGATTTGGTTTAAAGGGCCTTGGCCTTAACTTTGTGTTTTGTTTTGTTTGGTAACTATTTTTGAAAGCACCAAATTATGTGATAAGTAACTTACAGTGGTAATAGGTTTTTATTAGTTTATCTTACAAGATTCATCCTGAATCCTTAGGAGACTTCAGTCTATAGGACTACAGAAAAGTTAATTTAGCAATACAAATTAATGACATGTAGAATTATAGGGTTGAGTGTTATGTTTTATTTTAGCTTTAACATAAAAAAAATAAAATCAGACTTCCCTGGTGGCTCAGTGGTAAAGAATCTGCCTGCCAGTACCAGAGACCCGAATTCGATCCCTGATCTGGGAAGATCCCACACACCATGGAGCAACTAAGCCTGTACGCTGTAACTACTGAGCCTATGCTCTAGATCCTGGGAGCCGCAACGACTGAGGTCCATGCGCCCTGGAGCCCATGCTCCACAACAAGAGAAGTCCGTGCACCCCAACTGGAGAGTAGTTCCTGCTCCCCGCAACTAGAGGAAAGCTCAGGCAGCATGAAGACTCAGCACAGCCAAGAGGAAATAATTAAAATCATTTTGAAAAGTAAAATATTTACAGAATCCAAGAACTCTGCACTGAACACCATTTGAAAACTAGTCATCATGCTTTATGTAACACCCTTGTAGGAATGAGAACAGAATCTGGTGATACTATTTATTTTTGTAGAGAAGTTGTGAAATATTGGAGAAAAATGTGGAAGTCTTTTTCACTGAAAAGGGTTCAATTAGTATTATAAATCCTCATTTTTTCAAATGTACTCTGAGGTGTCAGAAAGTTTTTAAAATTTTCTTTTTTTATTCAGTGTTAGTTAGCATGGGTTGCCAGTCCAGCCCACACATTATTCAGCCCATAAGTAACTGAAGTATTAGTGTTTAACTATCTTATGATTACCTGTACAATTTTTCGGTTAGCTTGGTGTTCTAAAAGAACTTTGTGACTATTTCCATGGAGTTTTAATAAAAGTCTGATGTGTAGTTTTCATTTGACTCTCTGCTCCCACCATGAGATAGGTAACACAGGAGAGTGAGGATTTTTTTATTTTTATCCTTCCACTAAAGCAGCTGCTCATCTCCTCTTTGAAGAAGCAGCTTAGATCCTAGTGTTAAAAGGGAGCTCTGAAGATGCCCTGCTTTAGTTCTGTGCCATTAGCTGCATGGTTTTGTAAAACTGTACAAAGAGGAAGCTTGCCCCAAACCAAACACCTGTCACCTTCCTTTAACAAGATGGATATTTAAAGCAACACTGTGGGGAATCCTTTTGCAAGGCAAATACTTTTCTGAGGTATCTAAGTCATGGGAGAGCTCCTGGGGCTTTAAAATGTCATTAGAACCCTTGCGGTGTTCTCCCTCAACTGATGGGAGTTATCCGTGCAGTGGTTCCTCCTTGAAGAGAATCCCTAGTCTCTGAGCAGCCAACGGCCCCAGTCACTGCTCCGTGAACAGGAAGATATCTCAGACTGCCACCCAGCTTTGTGCTAAACTCCACACAGTGATTACTGTCTGTTTGGCATCAAATTAAACTGGAAGTAAAAACAGAATGAGAGATTATAATCCGTGATCTCTCACTTCCAGTTGATCAGTCTAAAAGGCAAGCCTCACATGAGAATTGCTTGTGTTTTTTGATGTGGAATTACATCATCAATTGTTACATGTCGAAAATTATAGTGCATATCGAAAACAGTATGGAGGTTCCTCAAAAAACTAAAAATCGAGTTGCCATGTCATCTGGCTATCCCAGTCCTGGGCATACACCCAGACAAAACTCTTAATTTGAAAAGATACATACATCCCTGTTTCATAGCAGCACTGTTTACAATAGCCATCAAAGCAGCCTAAATGTCTATCAGCAGAAGAATGGATAAAGAGGATGTGGTACATATATACAATGGAATACTACTCAGTCATGTAAAAGAATGAAATATTGCCATTTGCTGCAACATAAACAGACCTAGAGATTATCGTACTAAGTGAAGTAAATCAGAAAAAGACATATCATGATACCATTTATATGTGGAATCTAAAATATGACACAAATGAACTTATTTACAAAATAGAAGCAGACTCACAGAGAACAGACTTATGGTTGCTAAGGAGGAGGGGAGGAAAGGATTGGGAGTTTGAGACTAGTGGATCCAAACTATCACATATAGGATGGACAGGCTTCTAGCTGGCTCAGCGGTAAAGAATCTGCCTGCTAATGCAGCAGACTTGGGTTTGATCTCTGAGTGGGGAAGATCCCCTGGAGAATGAAATGGCAACCCACTCCAGTATCCTTGCCTGGGAAATTCCATGGACAGAGAAGCCTGGCAGGCTACAGTCCATGGGGTCGCAAAAGAGTCAGACACGACTTAGTGACTAAACAATAGCAACCTACTATATAGCACAGGGAATTCTATTCAATATCCTGTGATAAACCATAATGGAAAAGAATGTTAAAAAAGAATGTATACATGTATATCTGAGTCAACTTGCTATATAGTAGACATTAACACAACATTGTAAATCAGCTATACTTCAATAAAAGTAATGTAATTACCCTGACTCAGAGAGTTTTTGAGAGGTGTAAAACAGTCCCTTTGAAGTGTATTAACGTATCGGGATGGGGAACACATGTAAATAAAAGGAAAAAGAAAAAAAAAAAGTGTATTAACGTGGCATATAAGGTGTGGTAGCTGCTTTACTAACTCTTAGTTCTTTTTATCATCATTTTTGTTATTATTTTAAATCATTATTGTATGTAGAAAAATATCACAAGAAAAGGTAAATAAAAAGGAGTAAGCAAATCCTAGTTCTCAAAGCCCTTTCTCCCCTCCCTGGCCTCTTCCCCTGCAGAATGTGATAAGTTACGGCGGGATGGCTACCGGAGTTCTCAGTACTATTCCCAAGGACCCACCTTTGCAGCCAACTCCAGTCCCCTCTGTGATGATTACCAAGATGAGGATGAAGAAACAGATCCAAAGGTAAGGCTTCTAAATTCAACACATGATCCTCGACTGGCTCCCAGAACAGAACAAAGACCTAAGTTAGAAAAACTCGTGAAATGAGGATAAAGTCTGTTTTTTAGTTAGTAGTATTATCCTGTGTTAATCTCAGTTTTGGCAAATGTACCACGATGATATAATATGTCAATATTAGGGAAGACTTGTTGATAAGTACACAAGGAATTCTCAGTACTGTCTTTGCAACACTCTATTATAAGATAGGCTTTGTATTAGATGATTTTACCTAACTTTAGGCTAATGTTAAGTGAACTGAGCATGTGTAAGGTAAGCTGGGGAAAGCTGTAATGTTTGATAGGTTAATGAGTTATATGCATTTTGACATTTGTTTTCAGCTTATGATGGGTTTTTTGGACAAAACCCCATTGTAAGTTGAAGAAGATCTATACAAAAAAAGTCTTTTAGCATAATAGGAAAAGCAGCTATTTCAGAATTGATGTGGTCTATAATTTTTTAAAACTTACTTTTTTCTTGTTGGCGTGAGTAAGAAAAATTAAAACCAGTAGATGAATTACATGGTAAGGATTTTGTTTTGTTTTTATTGTTTTTCAGCTTTATTGAAGTATATTGACAAAATTATATATAAGTTCAAGTGTGATAATTTGATATACATGTGTTTTGTGAAATGACTACCACAGTCAGACTGATTAACATGTCCATGACCTTGATACTTTAAACGAAGAATTATAATCATTTTTTAAACAAGTAGTTATTAAGCTTCTTACGTGCTAGGAAATATATTAGATGCTGGCGATGTAACAATGAAGCAAATAGAAGAAATCTTCTCTTGATAGCGCTTTGATCTGGTGCTGAGACACTGAGAATAAGCAAGCAATGACGCTGTTTCAGCGATGTGTGCTCTGGAGCAGAATAGAGCAGGAGGTTGCAATTTTAAATTAAAGGGTAGGTTTTTCCCAAGCAAAGAGGTGATTGGGATTAAAAGAGTTAGCCATGCAGAAGTCTTGGAGAAGGGCATTGCAGGAAGAAACAGCAGCCAGTGAATAAATGTATATAGCATATGCCTGATACTACAAAACACAAAGATTAATAAGGTATTAAGCATGTGCAGACATGCCTCAGGAGACTTACAGCTCTCAGGTAGGGAGAACTCACCAGAATAAAAAGTTTCATATATATTACATGCTACAATACGTGTTTGTCATATGGTAATATTTGAAAGAGAACTTCTTGCTTGGGCAGTTAGGAAATGGGGAAGGGGCTGGGAGAGGGTGTAGTGTGTGAAAGAATAGTTACAGGGCTCTTGTAACAGGTAAGACATACTAAAGACCTAGAGATCCGAAGAGTGGCTGTGTGAATGGTGAGGAGTCAGGGAGGGAAAGGGGGAGGATGTTAAGAGAGAAAGGGGTTTATTTCTGTGCTTTCATCCTGACCCATTGATCTATTTTTTTGTGTGCTAGTACCATATTGTTTTGATTTCTGTAGCTTTGTAATATAGCCTAAATTAGGGAGTATGATTCTTCCAGCTCCGTTCTCCTGTGAAAATATTTATGGAGTTAAATGAACGGAGGATGAACAGCCTGTTCAAGAAGATCTTCGAGAACAGTCTTTCACTCACCACTTTCTAGATAAAGAAATTAATGCCTCGAAGATGCAAGTGATGCATACAGCAAGTGGCAGAGCTAAGACTTGAAGTTTGTCTCCTAATTCCTAGAATAATACTACCTCTTAACTTTATCTCTTAAATTCCATACATGGAAGTTTTCTAAATTTCTAAGTCCACACTCATGCATTTATCCGCTTGCTGTCCATCTCCACTTAAAGGTTTCTTACAGCTATCTTAAACTGATTCAAATTCAAATGTGATTCTCACATCTCTCTTCCAAAAAAAAAACAAACAAAACCCTACCTGATTCTTTTATAGTTTTCCTCACCTCAGTAAGTTTCAACTTGTTTCTACCCATTTTTAAGTCAAAATCATTGGGCACATTCTTGATTCTTTTCTTTTTCTCAACACCTAGAGCAAATTCTGTAGGATTATCTGTTAGTGAACCACTCCAGAATTGCAATTCACGTATTATGTGGCAACTAGGTCTAGAGCCTGTCCCTGAGAGTGGATGGCTGAGGCATACTGGAGGTGTGGTTGTGAAGGATCAGAGCAGTTGTGAGATGGATCAGCTCAGTGGATACTGAGGTCGCCAAGGGTGATGACAGGAGTAGTGGCGGAAGGAGTCTGAAGCAAGATTACAGACGGGCAATGCCAAGTGAAAGAGTTAGCTCTTATTGCATAGCTAATCAGAAATCACTAACATTTTTCAAACAGAAGATTTTATGATTAGGAATAAAAATTATATATATCTTTTGTTAGATGGAAGACATAGCTACTGTTGAAACTGGTTTTCTAATTTATTTAAAGTATCAAATCTGACTTTAGAACATTTAGAGGGGGAATATTAACAGACTAATTTCCATGTTAAAAAAAATCGTATCAAAAATTACATCATATTGACCTCCAGAGTAGTAACTGAGTTGATGAAAGTGTTAACTAACCTTATTGTGGTAATTGTTTTATAATATATATGCATCAAATCATCACATTGTAGACCTTAAATTTTCACAATATTAATGTCAGTTATATCTCAATAAAACTGGGGGAAAAGTGAAATAGTAAAAAAATTTAAAAATTGAACCAAATTGAGGAAGAACACCAAGCTTAGATAGTTTCACAAAGAAGAATCTACTAAAGCTTTTAAAGAGTAGGTTAATCCAGTGCTTGAAACTGTCTGAGAGCAAAGAAAAAGAAGGAAAATGTAGAATTAATAAATTAGTTTTAACACTGATACCAAAACCTGACTACACAAGTCAGAAGATGAACTGGCCAATCTCATTCATGAATATTGGCATTAGAAATTAAAAGTAACAGGGAACATAATCTAGTAACTCATTATGAGATGAATACTTCAAAATCAACCTGGATTTATTTCCATAGTAATGTAAGAATGTTCATCATTAGGTAATTCAGTCATGTATTAATCATGTTAATATACTTCAGGGGAAAAATCATATAAAAGCTGTAGATATTGACATTTGATACAATTTTACATCCATTCTTGATTAAAAATAATAATAATATGGGAACAAGTGGATATTTGTAACTTAACAAAAGTACCTACCTGTCACCAAATCCAACATAATTTTTAATGGGCCATTCTCATTAGAACAAAGAATAAGACAGGCATTTGCAGTCACTATAACATAGTATAGATATACATATGGTATAATATTAATGTATAGAAATCAATAACTTTCATATCTACATATGCAAGTTAGAAGATATAGTAGAAAAAGTCTACTTAAAATAGCTACAATAAACAAAGTAGGGAAAATTTTAATTTAAAAATGCAAGTTATATATGTAAAAGCTTTAAAATACTTTATGGGAACACAGCTAAGATTTGAATAAATGAAAAGATACAACATGCTCTTAGATTAGAGGATTCAATATCAAAAAGCTGTCAATTCTGCCCAAGTTAATTTTAAAAATTAGCACAGTAGCAATAAATAATTGAGTAGTTTTGTTCTGTTTTAGTGTGGAATTCTTTTATGGGATGGGAGGAGGAGAAAGAGCATTGGAGAGTCCAAGGTTCCTACCAGCAAAGCTGTAATCTCGAAGAGCAATGGGGAAGGAGAATCAGCCTGAGCAGGTATTAAAGCACAAAGAGTCAGGAATCACTGCAGTGTGGCACCTGAATATACAAACTGGTAGGACAGAATGTTAAAGACAGATAAAGTCCAGGAAGTGACCTAACTTTTTAGGGCTTCCCAGGTGGTGCTAGTGGTAAAGAAGCCACCTGCCAATACAGGAGACCATAACAGACCATGGGTTTGATCCCTGGGTCAGGAAGATGCCCTGGAGGAGGGCATAGCAACCCACTCCAGTATTCTTACCTGGAGAATCCCTTGGACAAAGAGGCCTGGCTGGTTATGGTCCATAGGGTCACAAAGAGTTGGACACGAGTAATGCAACTTTGCATGCATGCATGCATATGATGAAGTTGGCATTTGAGATCAGATGGGGATCCAGTCATTGTATGAAGGGCTCCAAGCTAACGGCTTATGGTCTCTATGTTAAGACCAAGACCTCTGACTGCAATCATGTCTTTAAATGTCACTCTAGCAGTTGGGGTCATATTAAACATGGAGTACACAGAAGTCAATTTAGAAGGAAAATTCTACTGGGAAAACCCTTTGTATTTCCAAGTAGGCTATGCTGAGGACAGCAGTGAACTCTGGAGAAGAAGGGACAGGTAATAATTAAGCATCTATTATGTGCTTAGGATAAAAGCACTCTCCTAAGATGAGAGTTGCTAATAAGGCAGAAGTTAAGGACATGTAAATGAGAACAGAGAACTTAGGGGATGTCTGTTTTCGTTACTTATTCTGGCTCATCATTCCAAAGTAATTATCCAAATGCAAAACATTTCCCAAGTAGGACTTGTGTTTATGGTATAGTGAAAGTTACTTTGCTGATGATTTCCACATATATATCTTTCAAAGTAGTGATGTAGTGTAGCAAGAAAAGAAATTGTTTGAACTGTTTCCAAGTATATGTTATATATGTCATCTACACAGTAAACATGCTGCTTGAGAAATAGTGTCTGCAAAGAGATTCAGAAATCTCACAAAATAACATTTTTATTCAACTGTGAAATCAAAGAGTAAGCGGTTGCTTTAATATTGTTCTGGTCTTGACAGTTTTTTGTTTTGTTAGTTTGCATTATGTGCCAGGTACTACCAAAGAGGTTATTCAGGTATTTGAAGGAAATTTCAGTTACAGATGACAGGATACTTCCTGTGAGTTGAGAGGGCATATCTCCAACTGCCATTGTGGGAGGTTATGTTTGATGACATGGTCACTGAATCAGGGAAACATTCACAGAGGCCCCATTGTCTGAGCAGAAAGGATATCAGTCATGAGTTACTCAATCTCTTGTGTGAAATTTGCCCCCCTTCTCTCCAGACAGATAAATTAGACTGGGATTGTGGCAATAAATGGTTGACTTTCATAGTATTGATGGAAACTGAAATTTTCTTTTCTAGTCTCTGTTTTTCTTTGAACTGGCATCATCTCAGGTTCCGTTTTAGTCTTTATTGATATGAGAGATTTAAATCGAAGGAGGATTTTGAAGATGACAAAAGGACAGTGGCCTTACTCTGTAACTGCACATGAAGGAAGCATGGATAAGGTGATGCTTGGGAGACTGGTCTAGAGCAGCTTTCCCACCTGTCGAAGTTGGTGGCCTTGGCAAATTGCTTCCCTCTGCGAGTTTCAGTTTCCTCAACTGTGAAGGGTCATAAACCACATGTTCTGGTTTTGCTCAGGATAGCCCTGGTTTACAGCTGCTGTTCTGTGTAATTATTAAAAGGACTCCTTTCACTCTCAAAGGCATTCTGGTTTTGATAATAAATGACTTGATTGCCTTGCCCACCTTGAAGATGATTGTGAGGCTGAAGGGAATTAATGTTTTTAAATCCTTAAGCGTGGTGCCTGGCACACTATATGCTCAAATAATGATGACTGATGTCTTTAAACTGCTTGGTTTTTCAAACCAGACTTCAAAGAAATTAGCTCAGTAGACAGTGTCTGGTTTTATGAAAATTTGGCTACTCTTTCAATCATTCTAAGTCTTTTATTCCACAAACATAGAATTTCCTACCTAAGGCAATAAATTTGAGAGGTTTCAGCAATTACTAAAGCTTTCTAATTGTTGTGACTTTACAGGTTATCCGTGTGTAGAACTACCAGTGGTTATTATACTGGTACTCACTTCATAATAATAGTAGAACACTTCTGAACTTTTTCACAAATTATATCTCATTTTCACAAGAACTTCCATAAAATCAGTATTTTTAAATAATTATTGCTATCATTTTAACCATCTGGAAACTGAGACTCAGATATATTAAGTTACTTTCCCAAGATCACATAGCCAGAACATATTCAAGAAGACATATAAAGGGCTTCTCACTTTATATTTCATTTCTTTTCATTGCACCATATTGAAGTAATAGGACAAGATTACTAAATTACCCAAGTTCCTTCTCATTATGCCTGCTGTTGTCACTTTTCCTTCTGTCTTTGACTTGTTTGGTTTGTTCATTTATTCGTGGTATTGTTTTAAAAAACCATGTTAAGTCCTGCTTAGCCCCTGGCCTTGCATCACTTAACTATCTAGAAAACATGATTCTAGATAGTTATTTTCTTATTGGGTCTCTCTGGGTAAGTAATTCCAGGACGCAGTGAAAACACAGGAGTTTTTGCTGATTCCATGTGTTTGCTGCTCTGAGATCTGTGGCATTTGTTGCTCTGTCCTCTTTAGGCAGGGTGAGAAGATTGTGGTCTGTCATTTCAGGCCTTTATGCATTCAAGTAGTGAGGACATCTCTCAACTTGTTCCAGTTTCTCTTCTTCCACGCATCCCATTACACTGGGATGAGGCTCTATTCATATCTGCCTTCCCTTCTAGATCAGGGTGGAGGTGGGAGGCCACACAGCATCCCCATCATATTGATTTCGATATTCCCAGCATGGAGCCAAGCATGTTTGGCGCATGGAAAAGCTTAGGAGCTGGTGTTACCTGTGAGTCTGCTTAATTCTTACTGCAACCATGTAAGTCAGCTTGTACCGAGGTCACAGATGTGTCTTGGAGGAATCATACTACTTGCTTAAGATCACATAGCTTTAAAAATCCTGAAACAGAGTTCTCCCTCTCTTTGCAAAGAACATTATGAGGTATAATTTATATAAAATAAACTACACACCTTTAAAATACACAATTTAGTATGTTTTGACATACTTATACATACATGAGACCATCGCCACAATCAAGATAGTGAACACACCCTTCACCCGTAAAAGTGAACTAGGATTGAAACCCAGATCTGTGACTCCAGAGCCCATTTTCCCTCAACAATGAGTATGTGGAATTGAGCCTTAGCTGTATCTCTCACTGGCTAACCACTCTCTTGGTTAGGGGAGTTTTCACTTGTTGAGATAATAGGATGAACATTTTTCAACCCATCATCCATCAGTGAAAGAGTGGATAGATAAATGTATTAGAATGGAATGTATGCTTCAGTGAAATGGATTAACCATAAGCTCACATAACTACATGGATATGGCTTAGAAACATAATGGTAAGTAAAAACACTAAAGAGAATGGCAAAGTATCATTGACATGATGACTGATAAAGAAGGCATCTTATGGACTCAAATGTGCATTTATTTGAAGATAAACTTGGATTTAATACTTCATATAATCATATGCTTTTATATCTTTGTAAGTATTCCTGTATAACTACATACAAACTAAGCAAGTCTAAACATGTAATGTAGACATATTTATGCACATACTAACAAAAGTTAAAGGCATAATAAATAACACAGAATTCAGGAGAGTGGTTGCCTCAAGGCAAGCAGGAAACAGTATGGGGTAGATACAATTATTGGTAATATTTTAAGTCATGAGTTGGGTAATAGGTTCTTAAAAATTTATTGTTATGTTACATACTTTGTATATATGATTTATTATAATAAAAGGCCATTAAAGGCAAGAAATTACATTATCATTTTGAACATTTATGTTCACTTTTTATGTGATAGTTTAAATCTAAAATATTTCAATTCAGTATGTGGTAAGAGAGTTTAGAGCCTATGATGAAGGGGCTGGATTTTGGTAATATATTGAATAGGAGAGGAGGAACAATTGAAATTATTTAATAATGTGAATGTAGAACCCACCTCCTGGCCTTTGTGGAGCTCTGGATGGCCACAAACTGTGTTTCTGTGTGTATTACCCCCCAAACCACTACCCCTGGCTTTGTTGTTGGGTCCAGAGCCCAGGGGAGGAGGAAGGAGAATAAGGAGAGAAGAGAATGAAGTCAGGATTGCTTGTGTCTAAGTATATTAAAGGTGGAATAAGCATATAGCCAAAAAAGGCTGCAAACATTTTGGCACCTTATAAACTATCTAGAATCTTTAAAAAAAAAAAAAGAGTCCACCCAAGAGGGGTTTAATTCTGAAGAGAAAAACACCATAGACTGAGTCAGTGTCCTGTAAAAAGGACTGAAATGTATGTGGCTTCCCTCTTAAGTGGTGCTCTGTATAGTTCCATCTGTTCTATGTCTATTTTTGTGTAATAATTGCTAAATGAATGCTAAGTTTAACTCTGGCTATAATTAGGCTTTCTAATTTTTAAAAGCATAGCAGATTAAAAAAAAAAAAAGCCTGGGCAAATGTGTTTTTCACTTAAGCCCACTTTTTGATAACTTGGCGGTCTGCCAAAGAGACCATGTTTCAAGCCTCACCATCCATCTGGTGGGAACTTGTCTGATTTCCAGACAGGACCTCAACGTTCTGAAATGCAGGACTTAACAGCATCCAAAATTCACAAAACAACTGCTGGTATGGCAGGTGACCTCCCTTTGTAAATTAAGCAGTTTGACACAAGAAACCATGGTTTCTTAGGTTTCATTTGTGACTGTCCACTCCTTCCAGATTAAGGATATGAGATATTAATGAACATTATTGATCAATTAAACTGCATTTATAAATCAAGCTGCATTTAAGTTCTGAAAGCAAGTCCACTTTAAACTCAATATTAAAAAAAAAAAAAATTCACCCTGTACTGAGAGATCCCGTAATATGAAGCATGGCGATGCTATTTAAGTTATTCTGTTCTTAACACAGGGAGCTTGAATTGCTCAAAACATAGAGCTGGTAAATGACAGAGCCAGTGTGCTGATACTTAAAGTGTTCCGTTCATTATACCACACTGCTGACTTTACTATAGATTCTTTTTTTTTTTTAAGATCTTTTTCTTATTCAGAGATATAAATAGATATTTTTATTTTTAAGTTAGAAAACATAGTAATTTATTGCAAATATTATCAAGTTGTTATTTTATACTATTTAGCAGCAGGGCTTTGAGGCCTGCTGTAGGTTCTAATCCATTGCCCACTTGTCAACTTTCCACAACTGAAGTTGCTTTGCTCCATTTCTATATTTACAAAATGAGGCTAATGCTATGAAGATGAAATGAGGTTAAAAAAAAAAAATTAAATGAGGTACCAATTCCTATAAAGCCTGTAACCTAGGGCAAGGTGTTGAGACATCAGTCACTAAATGGTGACTCCTTTTTAGCTAAAATTGTGAAATTGTTCTCTATGTCATTCTGATTTAAGGTCTCCTGAAACTTACATTTTCAAGGGCACGGCAAATAAGATAAATAGCTAAAATATATGTATACTGGTGATATGTACTAAAGAGAAAAAAGAAAGAAGAGAAGGGAGATATAAAATATTGGGGAGGAGTTGAAATTTTAGGCAGGTTAGCAGGTAAGACCTCAAGAAGAAGGGCACTCTTGACTAAGCCCCTGAAGAATAAGAAGGTGCTATCCATGAGGATGTCTAAAGGACGAGCATTTCAGATGATGGAAACATCATGTGCAAAGACCCTGAGGCAGGAGTGTGCTTGATAAGGAACTGGATGGAAGATGGTGTGGCTAGAGTAGGGTAAAAAGGGAATAGGATTGTAGGAGATGAGGTCAGAGATAGCAATGGGCCAGTTCACAGGTCATGTAGGGTCTCGTAGGTTCTAGTAAGATTGATTGCACAGGAGCCGCATGATCTGACATGTTTTAAAAGGATCCCTCAGGCTTCTGTGTTGAGGAATAGACTGTTAAAGCAGGGATGGGGAGAAGGGGAGGGTGGCCAACAAGAGTTAAGACGCTAAGGTAATAATCCACGGCATTCCAGTATCCATCTTGATGGAGTAATTGTGACGTGTTCTGCCGTTGAGATGGATGAGGTTTTTCCCGTGCCCCTGCTGTATTTGCAAATCCTGAGAGCAGTGGGAGTCAGATCATTCTGAAAGGTGTGCCATCCTGGTTTCTTATTTTTCTTTAGTAGATTGTGGCACCTGTGTTACAGTCACATTTGCATACAACTTTATCTGTGCCCTGCTTGTCTGGGAAATTTTCTCACAAAGGAGGGGAGTACTTTATAAACTAGATTATCTTTGTCAGTTGTTATACTGGAGCAATCCCTAGTGATCATCCCATGGCAACGAGGCTGAACTGAAGATCTGCTTCATTGTGAGAGTTATCGAATCTGACAGTCTCAGTCAACTGAAAGAAAAGAAGGTTACCAGGGCTGATGAGTCCCACCGAGCAGAATACAGACCATAAAACAGTGCTTCACCATCTCCGTAGGCAGACGTCACATGCAAGAGGGAACCCTCTCGGTAGGGTGTTGCCATGCTATTTATTTTCCATCAAGCTGAAGCTTACCTGTTAAGATTTGCTTCTTATGGCCTTTAAAATCTGTGCTATATTTTAAGGTTTCCTGAAAAATTATTTCTATGTATGTATGTATCAGAAAGAGTAACATAATTTACTAAGTTGAGATTCAGCTTCAGACATGTGAAGTTGAATGTGAACTTTACACAAACTGTCATGAAATTCTCAAATATAAATTAATTTTAATTTGTGTGTGTTTGTGGACCTGCAGTGTGAGGGTAGATAATAAGTATTGTATATCAAACCTATTTCTAGTGTCACAACTGCATAAAGGGTAGACATAATTGATTTACATTGGTATGACTTTGTTGTTCAGTTGCTCAGTTGTGTCTGACCCTTTGCAACCCCATGGACTGCAGCACGCCAGGCTTCCCTGACCTTCACTATCTCCTTAAGGTTGCTTGAACTCATGTCCATTGAGTCAGTGATGCCATCCAACCGTCTCATTCTCTGTTGCCCCTTTCTCCTCCCGCCTTCAGTCTTTCCCAGCATCAGGGTCTTTTCCAGTGAGTCGGCTCTTTGCATCAGGTGACTAAAGTATTGGAGTTTCAGCTTCAGCAGCAGTCCTTCCAATGAATATTCAGGGTTGATTTCCTTTAGGGTCGACTGATTTGATCTCCATGACTTAATTTAATTCTTCCAAACATTCCTTTGGTTGAAGGTTGTTATCTCCTCCTCCAGGGGATCTTCCCAACCGGGGATCTTCCCAACCAGGAATCGAACCCACGTGTCCTCTGTCTCCTGCGTTAGCAGGTGAATTCTTTGCCACTGAGCCACCTGGGAAGCCTTAATTGCCTTTCACGGATCTGCAGTAGATGTAGTCATTTTAACCAGTGTTGGATCAAACATGAATCGAAACGATGCAATTTAGTGTCACAATAAGATGTCAGTAACATGCTCAATAAATTGAATATATTTATTTGTCAGTTTTAATTACAAACATTTCACATTTTCCTTAGGTGGCAAAGAAAGGTTATCATTTTATATGTATTATGCACTAATAATGTAAAATCTCATATATTGAGATGTCTGTTCATATATATATATTTTTATTTCCACAATGCCTTTTTCATAGCTATCATGTCATTCGTTCACAAGTGCCCTTAGTGGGATGTGGTAGAGAGTACAGCCCTATTTTACAGCAAAGGAAACTTCAATGTTTAGGAACAATTTCAGGATCCCTACTGAAAAATATAAAGTGAATAGACTCAGGTCTTTGGATTCTTAGCTTAGGACTCTATCCCCGTACCACACTATTTTCATAGCTCTAGAGTAGTCTTTTTCAAATATGTGAAGTGCTATTAGTTGTAGAATAAACACAGATTTTTTTCAGGAAGGCTAATTCAATAGCAGTAAACAGAGATAGCAGTGTTCTTCTGTTCAGAATATCTAAGTAATGTATTTCTGTAGATGTCTTACTAATGTCCTCTTAGAAACTTGCATTAGATCTGGAAGGGTATCAAGACATGCTTTTGAAAGATAGATAAATCTTCACAAATACTGTGTTAAACGAAAGAAGTAAGTCACAAAAGAGAAAATACAATATGATTTCCCTTAGAGAAAATCCAAAAACAGGCAAATGAAGCTGGATGTTAGAAGTCAGGATAGCAATTACCCCTTTAGGGGGGTGTGGTTGAAAGTGTTGAATTGACTTGGCTGCTAGTTTTACAGGTATTCCCTTGGGAATGTTTTTTTATTTTTTCATTTTTAAGTAAAATTTGTCTTAATGCCTTAGGTAGTAGTTTAAATGCTTTCAACTTGAAGAGCAGTTCTTAAGCGTATATTATGATTATAAACTGCCGTTCCTCAACAAAATGCTGTTGTTCCTGAGTCTGTGGCAGGCTTCCCAGGTGGTCCTAGTGGTGAAGAACCCACCTTCCAATGCAGGAGACGTAAGAGAAGCAGCTTTGATCCCTGGGTTGAGAAGATCCCCTGGAGGAGGGCATGACAACCCATTCCAGTATTCTTGCCTGGAGAATCCCCATGGACAGATGAGCCTGGCAGGCTAAGGTCCCCAGGGTCACAGAGTCAGACTCGACTGAAGCAACTTAGCACGCACGAGCCTGTGGCAATTTTTTTCAGTTCTTGGCATTTGTCGTAGAACTAGCTGCTGGAGCCATGGTGAAGTTCATCATGAAATGCTTGCCAAAACAACTTTCTTGCTTACACATTTTAAGATGTGAGGAAAGAAAGGTATTGAAAAGGGCTCCCCAGTTAGGATGTTAATGTGTATCAAAACAGACACTGCTAGAAATGTCTTCATGGGGCTCTGATAAGCTCCAAGCAGAGCTTTGGTCAGCTTCTGATAATTTAACAATTGCACAGCTGATTTTTCTTTTTCTATGGAAATAACTTCCAAAGAGCACAGATAGTTGAACAACAATAGCTCTATCATTTTCAAACTTGAGGTCAGAGCCTAAAGGAAATGAGATTGAGGCTAGAAATTACTTGGAGCAAAAAGAAATTTTAAATAAAAATAGAGACTGATGGCCAAACCCATGATGTTTCTCTGGGCTTCTAATGTTAAACTAAATCCATAAGCTTTCTGATCACAGTAAATATAGAAAGAAACAGGAAGAACTTAAAAAATTTGGTGGGTCAGCAAAACCTTTTCCAGTCCTCATGGCTTAGCAAATCAGGTATATTATGGGTTACATGCAAGATGATGAGCGGTTCCCTTGTGAACAATTGCTTCTTATTCCTAAATGTGACCAATTTTGTTTTTTTGGCTTGCTTCACTTTAATTTTTTTTTAATGTATTTTTAAATGTTTCTGCCAGCAATTACACTCTATGGCTTCCTCTCACTTTTTCCCCCTGCAGTGTTCTATCTCTTCATCAGAAGAGGAAAGACTTACTTCCACCAGGAGACCTAAGACGCCAACATCAAGTGACTGCTCTGACCTTCATACTCAAACCAACTGGACCAAGTCACTTCCCTTGCCAACACCAGAAGAGAAGATGCGGCAGCAAGCCCAAACAGTCCAGGCTGACGTGGTTCCTATTAACATAACTGGTATGCTTTGCTCTATGGAAAGGTTCCAACTGTTCTGGGAGAATGACTATGGCTCTTTGTTTGGTGTATGCTCTTAGCATGTCATTCATACAACAGAGGTAGATAGCTGTGGGCTGACTTCCTGCTCTTTGTTGAATGAAGGGAATACTAAAATGTATATGTGTGTGCATGTCAAATGTCTCTTGCTTTTAGATTTGTAGACTGTATCACCAAAGGTTGATATCAGAGTACTCCGTGGTCCAGCTATTCAGCTTAAGTGTGTCTTTTAATTGAATTGCCTTTTCAAAATACTTTGGCTATATGGAAATATCTTCTAAATGTGATCTTGGGTGAGAAAAAATTAGGTTTACTTTCTAAAAGGCTATTTTAACTCATTTATAAAAGTGAAAAAGAACACATTTAATATTTCTGAATGATTTTCTTACCTTCTTGTTTTCTCAAGTAGAAAAAGGGGGAAATCACTTGAAATAAAATATGAAATACACATTTAAAAAAATCTAATAGGATAGTAAAATTATATCTTGATCTCCATAATTTGAATTCTATAATCATCAAATAAAAATCCATTCCTTCTAAATATAAAAAATTTAGAACATTTAGGCTGGCATATGAATATTAATTGCCAAATGTGAAATTCAAGTTCTTGCAGAATATTCAGGTTTTAATCATCTGTGTAAAGTGACAAGGTACATAAAGCTCAAAGACAGTTTTTCACAAACATAGAGAACTGTTAATAATTATCAAAATTTTCCTGCCCTGTTACTTCCACATCCTGCAGAGAAGATAGATCATCGGTCTAGGGAGTGTACAAAATGCAAAATAGACATGTTAAGAGTTGGTAGCTTCAGACATTAGACTGTGTTCAAAAGAAAACATTATTGGTAGTCATACCAATAAATCAGCTCATACAAAATCTGACTTATAAGGTCAGAACCTAAAAAAATCAGTTGATCATTAAGGATAAGTTTTCATAAAAAATTAGGATGAAAACTCGTCATACCTTTGCTGTGTTTCTGAGGCTACTGCTCTTGACTACTGTTAGAAAGTTTTTTACCATGGCATTGGTGAGCTTGTAAGGGACTAAGAGTATTTTGATAGTTATTGATGAATTTTTTTAAACCTTACAAGATGTTTAAAAATTACATTTAAAACTCTTTTGAATTCCAGAGAAATTTAATAAGTACATGAATTATTTTAAATTACATGTACCTTTTCCCACATTTACGGTACTTAAACCTTGCAGGAATAGCATGGCATTTTATTCCATTCTCTTTGCAAATAGCATTGATTTTTCTGAGTATGATTCTCATTCACCAAATCATACTTTTAAAAGTATTTTTATATATAATTGTATTTCAGAACAAAGTGTAATGTTTATATGGCTGTGTATTTTCTGCGAGAAAATACATTACATTACTTGATTGATTAAAAGCCTCAGAATTAATATTATAAGATTGTGCTATGAAATGTAACAATCCTTAATGGAATTCAGATAAAATGCATTATCATGAAATTAGGAAATTTAAAGCAGAATAGATTTTCAGGAATAAAGAATAATTTACAGTGAAATACATTGTCACAACAGCAGACAGTGTCAGCCTCTGAACTTTATTCTCTCCTGTCTGATGAGTAAGTGGATATGAATTACATAGAGTTTAAAGGGAGGCCTTGAAAATGCCACAGAGGAGAGGTGAAAGACAATAAAGAAATGAGCGATACAAGTTAGGACAAAATGCGGTTTACTCTTGAGTGATTAACATTTTCGGAAATGTAGAAGGCAAATGCCTAATGACATATTTATTGATCCATTTTCTGGATCTGTGTGTTTACTATACACACAAACATTTCATAAAGAAGTAGTTTTCTGATATTCTGGTATAAAGAAGCATTAAATTTGTTTACTTTTAGTGGTTGAATTGACATAGGTTATGCAACTCCCGACTCTTTAAATGATACATTTCCAAAGCACTAGAAGATAAAATGTAGCTTCCTGTAGGGCGTTGTCATGTGCTCACTCATTTGGGTGAACATTGACCTTCTATTTGGTTTTCAGTACAGTTCAGCAGAGGAAGGAATGCCAATAAATATATTATTTCAAATGCAGAGAGATGCTTGCCAGGCAGAGAGGAAAAAAACATTAGTACAATGAGCTGCTGGCTTGAAAATCGATTTACTCCTTTTAGTCACAGTCCTGTGTCCTGTGGGAACTCATCCTGTTCTAAGAGTTGAAGAGAAAAAAATGTGTAAAATAAAATGTGCATATGAGTATGTTGTTTAATCTGCCATGTGGGATAGCATCTCTTACACCTGGAAGATAAACAGAGTGAGTAAGCATGCTGAAGCAGTTCTTAGAAACTGCCTTTGGACTGATGTTTGAGCTAGCTAAATTGATTTCTAAGTAGTAACCCTGAGGGACTACTGCCATTTTTTTTCAATGAAAAGGAATAATTAAATCCCTCTCAACTCAGTAGACCTTTACTGAATAACCATTTCGTGTCAGGCATCGAGCTGAATGCTACAGTCGATGCCAGGGTGCGCAGTCACGGTCCCTGCTCTTAGAAATGTTTAACCCAGTAGCGGAGACAGTCCTTTTAGGTCACGATGAAGGATGAAGAGTTTGGCACCAGTAGTGGTATATGCCTTAGATGTTCATCCTCACAGTTTTGTTTTTTAATTTCCTTGGAGCTTGGGTGGTTTATCTTTGTTTTTTTTGTGTAGGAAGCAAACCTGGAGACTAAATGCAACTGTCTGTTAATATTTTGTCCATTCTTAATAATTTGAGTCAAGGAAATGTATTTCCTCTGCCACGGAAAACAAATGAACCAGTGAAGTTCTGACTGGCCTCTTCTAGGCCACATTTGCTACTGTACATAGTGATGCCTTTATCACAGTGATGGTACCTTCTGGTGTTTCAGGGTTTTCTCTAAATCATTTCTGTGTTTTCTCTGTTAGGAACAAAGTTGTGAGCATTTTCAAATTACAAACCCTCATCTAAGTTTGTTGCTTTGTAGGTGAAATGTGTTTTGATCATTCCGGTCTTTTATTCTCTGTTTTGATTAGAACCTTATTGGTTCTGTTCACAATGTATTCCTATTAAAATAGAAGATACATTGTTCACAGTATACCCACCCTTGAATGTGCATTGGTGTTGCTAAAAAGAGTGAATAATTTTTTAACTTTTCTTATAATATGGAAGTATATATTTTGTATGTGTACATATGTATTTTTTAAATCTCTTTTTGAGGGGAAGAACCATTTAATAAGGTCAATGCTATAAAACTTCTCTTCAAGTGTCAAGTAATTTGAAGCAGACCAAACAGTAATTGATATGTTACTATTTTAGGTTATCCCACGGTGTGATAATCACACAATATACACACTAGAAAGAAAAAACTTCGATGTGTCATTCTGGGTTTGATTTCAACATACCTGTAAATGAATTTAGATCAACTTTTAAAACGTGATTAAGAAACAGCGAGAAGCAGTTTAGCTTTAACAAACCACAGTGCTACTGGGTCTCATTGTGATAAAAGTGCTTTATCATTATAAGGCTTTTTCATTATCATTGTGTCTCACACCATAACAATTACCACAGTCTATTCAAATTATGAGCCTTCTTGACTGAAGAAAAGTCTTCACCTAGGAATTCTTGATTAAGTTATTTGTTTCATCACATCGTACAAGACAATACTTTGGTCTCTGGTGAGGACCAGATGAAGCAAATAAATTCATCTCCAGCTGATGTAAAGCGTGATTTTGGTGACTGAAGACTTTTGTGAAACACTTCCAAAATAACCCATTTTTTAAATAACACAAAATCACTCGTCCAATGTGTTATTCACCAGTTTGCATTTGCAAATGAGCTCAAGGTGCTTTTTTTGAATGGACATACACCCAGAAACTGGAAAACAGCCTTATGATGCTAACGTGCTTTCCTGTCTTTTTTGCCCTTCAGCATCCATTCATCATTGTATGACTGGCTAACATCATTATTAATACCTTCTTATCATTTTACAACAAGCTTCTGGAAGAAAGTGCATGGTGTCGGCTTGCTTGAAAATAACATTGCTTTGCTTGTTCTACTACTCTGCATTAGGGGAGAATTTCGATCGCCAGGCCAGCCTTCGGCGGTCTCTAATTTACACAGACACTCTGGTAAGACGACCGAAGAAAGTCAAAAGGAGAAAGACTATTACAGGAGTCCCTGACAGCATACAGAAGGAGCTAGGTATGGCTCATCAGAACTGTATTCTGTTGCCCCTCATTGCTACTCACCATTACTACCCTAACCTGATCGGTGGTCTTTATGAAATCAATACATTCTGATAGCCTTTTGGTACCCCAGAGGGTCAGCCTCTTTCCTGAACGAGGCACTGGGTACAAATCTTAACATCCCATGAGGGTGATTTGTTGAATTTTGATGACAAGGTAAGAGGAAGAGCATATATGAAAACTATTGACTGGGATGATAGAAATTAAGCAGTTATGTCATCATCTCTGTGTACCTTCAACAGTGGACAAGCCCACAGTAAAATTCACTTTCAATTTAGAAAGAAACAATTTCATAAGTTTTCATGAAACCGAAAACTTATTCTAGGACTTCAAATTGTGAGTATGGGCTTCATTAATTATACTGACAATATTGGTGGCATTTTTTCATCCAACATCATTAGAAAATACCAGTAAAATTGAAGATAGTCATTTGTGTCGGATAATGCCTTACTGGTACTTCTGGTGAAACAAATTCGTTGCTTTTTGGTTTGGTATTTCTCAACATGTGGTTGAAAAGCAGAAACCAAAAGATTCTTTTGACTGGTGCAGAAGATGGTTTACTTCATTATTCACTCTCCCATCTTGTTTCTGCTTATCTTTACGTATGCTTTGGATAACGTTTTCTTTTCTTTCTGTATTCTTTGCCTCTACCTGTTTTTTCATGGCCCATCAGGAATGTCTGCTGAGGCAGCAGGGCTTCAGTACCAGGCTGCTTCAGAGTGAATCTTGTCTCCGTCACTTACTTGCTGGGCCACCTCAAGTCGGTTATTTCACCTCCCTGAGTCTACTTTTTCACTCAAAAAAAGTGTGGTCGCTGATGTTAGTAGAACCTAATTCATAGGGCTGTTCGAGGATTTAATGAATTTATACAGGCAGAGCACATGGTCCCTGGTATCTGCCTGCCAGTGCAGGAGATGAGGGTTCAATCCCTGAGTCAGGAATACCCCCTGGAGCAGGAAATGGCAACCCGCTCCTGTATGCTTGCCTGGAAAACCCCATGGACAGAGGAACCTGGTGGGCTGCAATGTAATGGGGTCGCAAAGAGTTGGACACAACTGAGTGTACACATACACTACTATTAACGTAAACGTATTCGCTGCTGTTGTAATGATTGTACCAACTGACCACGACCTGTCGTGAGTCTTCCTTTTTCTCTTTGGTCCACCTGTGGACTTCTTTGCTTATAATTATTCAACATGCAGAAAACTAAGTTCATGGCATCCGGTCCCGTCCCTTCACAGCAGATAGATGGGGAAACAGTGGCTGACTTTATTTTGGGGGGCTCCAAAATCACTGCAGATGTTGATTGCAGCCATGAAATTAAAAGACGCTTACTCCTTGGAAGGAAAGTTATGACCAAGCTAGACAGCATATTAAAAAGCAAAGACATTACTTTGGCGACAAAAGTCCGTCTAGTCAAAGCTATGGATTTTCTTTTTTTTTTTTTCCATTTATTTTTATTAGTTGAAGGCTAATTACCCCACAGCATTGAAGTGGGTTTTGTCATACATTGACATGAATCAGCCATGGCGTTACATGTGTTCCCCATCCCGATCCCCCCTCCCACCTCCCTCTCTACCCGATCCCTCTGGGTCTTCCCAGTGCACCAGGCCTGAGCACTTGTCTCATACATCCCACCTGGGCTGGTGATCTGTTTCACTATAGATAATATACATGTTTTGATGCTGTTCTTTCAAAACATCCCACCCTCGCCTTCTCCCAGAGTCCAAAAGTCTGTTCTGTACATCTGTGTCTCTTTTTCTGTTTTGCATATAGGGTTATCGTTACCATCTTTCTAAATTCCATATATATGTGTTAGTATGCTGTAATGTTCTTTATCTTTCTGGCTTACTTCACTCTCTATAATGGGCTCCAGTTTCATCCATCTCATTAGAACTGATTCAAATGAATTCTTTTTAATGGCTGAGTAATATTCCATGGTGTATATGTACCACAGCTTTCTTATCCATTCGTCTGCTGATGGGCATCTAGGTTGCTTCCATGTCCTGGCTATTATAAACAGTGCTGTGATGAACATTGGGGTGCACGTGTCTCTTTCAGATCTGGTTTCCTCGGTGTGCATGCCCAGAAGTGGTATTGCTGGGTCATATGGCAGTTCTGTTTTCAGTTTTTTAAGAAATCTCCACACTGTTCTCCATAGCAGCTGTACTAGTTTGCATTCCCACCAACAGTGTAAGAGGGTTCCCTTTTCTCCACACCCTCTCCAGCATTTATTGCTTGTAGACTTTTGGATAGCAGCCATCCTGACTGGCGTGTAATGGTACCTCATTGTGGTTTTGATTTGCATTTCTCTGATGAGTGATGTTGAGCATCTTTTCATGTGTTTGTTAGCCATCTGTATGTCTTCTTTGGAGAAATGTCTGTTTAGTTCTTTGGCCCATTTTTTGATTGGGTCATTTATTTTTCTGAAATTGAGCTGCAGGAGTTGCTTGTATGTTTTTGAGATTAATCCTTTGTGTGTTGCTTCATTTGCTATTATTTTCTCCCAATCTGAGGGCTGTCTTTTCACCTTGCTTATAGTTTCCTTTGTTGTGCAAAAGCTTTCAAGTTTCATTAGGTCCCATTTGTTTATTTTTAAAGCTATGATTTTTCTAGTAATCATGTATGGATGTGAGAGTTGGACTATAAAGAAAGCTGAGTGCTGAAGAGTTGATGCTTTTGAACTGTGGTGTTGGAGAAGACTCTTGAGAGTCCCTTGGACTGCAAGGAGATCCAACCAGTCCATCCTAAAGGAGATCATTCCTGGGTGTTCATTGGAAGGACTGATGTTGAAGCTGAAACTCCAATACTTTGACCACCTGATGCGAAGAACTGACTCATTGGAAAAGACCTTGATACTGGAAACGATTGAGAGCAGGAGGAGAAGGGGATGACAGGATGAGATGGTTGGATGGCATCACCGACTCAATGGACATGGGTTTGAGTAAACTCCGGGAGTTGATGATGGACAGGGAGGCCTGACGTGCTGCAGTCCATGGGGTCGCAGAGTCAGACACGACTGAGCGACTGAACTGAACTGATATTTTTACTTTTATTTGCTATTGAGGGCTATACTCTAAAAACTCCAAATCATTACTTCTGAACTTGCCTATTAGTGTTTTAGGCAAAATGAGTTTATCCTAGTAATGGTGGTGTATGTTATAGCATGTCGAGGTAGTTTTAACTTCTAGGTGTCACAGACATCATTCCTGTGTGCTTTTTTCCTTGCCTACACACATGCTGTGTATTAGGGAGGAAAGGCTTATTCTTCTTTACCTGGCATTTTCTCTCTTTACTGCCATCCAGTTCTACAGTATGTGTTCTCTGCCTTCCAGACTGCAACTACAGAGGGACGAATAGTGATGCTTTTCATCTGCGCTCAGTGGCTTCAGTGACCCAGATGACACTGGACGCTCATCTTACCCCATAACACAGGGATTTTATCATGAATAAAGGCCAGATTGCATCCACAGGATTTACAAAGGCTGCCTCTGGTTCATGCCCTCACATCGCCTCCTTCAGTGGCGCAGGCTCCTGTATCCCATTCTTTTATACTGTTTTTCTTTCTCCTTTAGGTGACAGGCAACTAATTTGAGAAAAAATAATGTGTACTGGTATGTCTAGCAGATATTAATGGGCTGATTTCTTACAGTACTCAGGTAACATTTATATTTGAGTGCTCTTTTAGGAGATGCCTTAACCTAAAAAAGTAACTTTACAGACAGCTCTTTGTAAGATAACAAGGTTGATGTTCCAGGTAGGCTACATTTTAAGTGACTTTCCAGTCAAAATGAGTAGGTTTTGGATGACTTTGTGCCCAGAGTTTAAGAATAGTTTGGCCCAGATAAAGATAGACATACACGTAAATATTCAGTGTGAATTGTCTATCTATCTATCTGATTTCTAGAGCCTCAAAGTTATGAACTTTTAACACTTTTTTTTTTTTTTAACTGAGCCAATCAGTATGGAGCTGGTAACTCAGTTGCCTCTTTGACCTTACTGGAAGTATCTGATCAGCTAGGTAAATCATATCCTCTGTAATTTTAATATTTTTAAAATTGGTGACAGAGTCTCTGAGGCTCTGATTCATTTCTCTTTTGCCCATAACAGGAATACCACTAATACTGAGGCCAAAAAAAAAAAAAAAAAGCTTTCTGCACATCACCTGTGTTGTGTGTTGCCAGATAAGAAACTTTTGGTGTCATTGCACAATTGATGACATGCCTTGGATCATGGCTGGAGGTCAGCTGAGACAGCTGTATCTAAGTTAGAGATATAAAAAAAAAAAAAAAAAAGACAATTAGACAGCCACTTTAGTCTTATAGATAGGCCAGTTGGAAAGACTAGTGGGTAGAGTAAGGGAAAGGAACCTTTGAATGAAGTGAAGTGAAGTGAAAGTTGCTCAGTTGTGTCCGACTCTCTGCGACCCCATGGACTATACAGTCTCTGGAATTCTCTAGGCTAGAATACTGGGGTGGGTAGCCTTTCCCTTCTCCAGGGGATCTTCCCACATTTAGCAAAAAAATCGGATTGTACCTTTCCTTTGCTTCATTCATTTGGGCAAGGGTTGACTTGGCCCTTTCTCCTAATGTTTTGTACTTATAAGGCCTCTGATTTGAGAGCTTTGTGCTATCTTACTAATTATTATCAAAAGTAGATACTTCTTATCTTAAGAGTTAGTCTTCCTTAGATATAAAGCGTGGGGAAGAATGACTGAGTCAGACAAATTCGACTTTAAAAGGATATGATTATCTGAAAAAAAAGACATTCACTAGAAAAGATACAGCCTGTCCACAAAACACTGCCCAAATTGCTGGGACTTTCAATTTTAAAATCTAACCAGAGATGCTCCTGGTATTAGAGTTAATTGTGCTTAACTAAAAAAAGACATTCACTGGAAAAGATACAGTCTGTCCACAAAACACTGCCTAAATTGCTGGGACTTTCAATTTTAAAATCTAACCAGAGATACTCCTAGTATTAGAGTTAATTGTGCTTAACTATATGCAGCTTCTACTTCAAAATCTGTAGTGGACTCTAGAGACTGGTCAGCATATAAAGTTTTAAAATCAAGGTATGATATTTTCTGTTTAAAGCATATTTATGGCATGTAATTTGTTGCCTTCCATTTAAATAAAAGGACAAAGTGTCTTTTTCTTTTCTCTCATCTTAAACGTACATGAAATTGTATTTGAGCAACCTGTTAAGAGATTCCATCTTTTAGAACCAGATAAGATTATTTTGTTCATATATAATTATGTTTGGCTGCTGAATAGTCTGTGTTTTCCTGGAACTTATCCCAGTATGTTACTCCCCAAGCAGAAAAGGACTTATTTAAAGGAATCTCCTTCTGAATAATTTTTGTTGGTTGATACTGAGAACATTACTTTAGGCCTGTCAAGACTTTTTAAAAAATTCATACATTAAGCCTTAAGTAAAACTAACTTGTAGATTTCTATCATTATTTTTATTACATGTTTTTTTTTAAAAAGTTGGATAGACCTTGTAGTATTATAAGTTAAAGAAAAAAATGTGTAATTATTTTAAATAATTTAAGCTTTCATATTTATTTAAATTAAAATCAGGTAAATCCCATCAAGATTTTTAGCAGCAACTGAGTGCACTATATTTGTAGTTCTATTTTTGTAATTTTTGCTACTTAAGATAGCATTCATCTGTGTCCTGTAATAATGCCACACTTTTTGTGAAAATATTGGAGGATCTGTTTCAGGAATAGAATTTCAGTGGGCCCTATGATAAATAATATATGAGTTGTTTTGTATATATATTTTAGAAGTCTTTTTTTTTAACATTGTATGATTTCATTTACATGTGGAATCTAAAACACAAAACAAACGAAACTCAGATTTGTAGATATGGAGAACAAACAGGTGTTTGTCACACTTAAGATGGCATTGGCCACCATAAATGTTAAACGCAAATATATGCATATCTAGACACAAAAATATTACGAAGAAACTCTTAAAAACTAGAAGCGAGCTTTTATGAAGTGGTTCTAACGCTCTCTCCTCTCTGGATCTCATTTTTAGCACCATTCATAATATTTCATTTTCTTTGCCCATCTTCTCCACAAGTTGTTGGCTTCTTCTTCTTCTTCGGATGCATTTTTACATGTTTTACTTTATTGATTACTTTTGGTTGCTCTGGGACTTCACTGATGCCTGGGCCTTCTCTCTCTTTTTTTTTTTTTTTCATTTATTTTTTATTAGTTGGAGGCTAATTACTTTACAATTTTAGCGGTCTCTAGAAAAACATTGTTATTTTTATTTAAAAATTGTATTGAACTGTAAGTGGTGAAGAAATGGCTATAGTCCCATTTTCAGAATCCTAGAATTCACATGCAAAATTGTTACCTGAAAGAATCAAGATTTTGTGTATGACCATGAAAGTGAAGTCGTTCAGTCGTGTCCAACTCTTTGTGACCCCATGGGTTGTAGCATATCAGGCTCTTCCATCCATGGGATTTTCCAGGCAAAGATACTGGAGTGGGTTGCCATTTCCTTCTCCATTAAATGTCTTTAAAGGTCATAAACAAAATCTTGATATCTATCCAACTTAAAAAAAAAAAAATGTAATAAAAAGGATAGAAATCTACAAGTTAGTTTTATTTAAAAATCTACAACTGACTTCATGTAAAAACTAGTACAAATTTGAAAGAAGAAGGTATGAAAATCCATCTCAGAATGAAATAAGGTGTGCTGAATGTTTGGATTGAACTGGTGTAAACTGATCCAGTCCTCCAAGTCAACCCTCCACCTTCTAAAAGGACTTCCCAGGTGGTGCTAGTGGTAAAGAACCCCCTTGCCATCACAGGAGATGTAAGAGAACTGGGTTTGATCCCTGGGTTGGGAAGATCCCCTGGAAGAGGGCATAGCAGCCCCCTTCAGTATTCTTGCCTGGAGAATCCCATGGAGAGAGGAGCCTGGCAGGCTACAGTCCACAGGGTCACAAAGAGTCAGGCATGACTGAAGTGACTTAGTGTGCACACACTCTAAAATACTAGACTGCAAATATTTGCAGCTTTTGCTTTTCTTTGCCTAAAGCAGACTTTTCTTCTGTTCCTACCCTTTCGCCCACTCCCCCTTTTTCTGAGGGAGAACGTCATGTGTACACGTGTAGTGTGAGTGTGCAATCAGTGTACCTGGCAGAGGGTGGGGGGTGGGTAGATTTTCTTTGCCGAAGACACAAGCACAAAAATGATTCTCCATCATCACAGTGAAGGAAATAACTTGACACTGGGGAACCTTCATTGCCGGGTGGCTTCTCCTGTGCAGTTGATTCAAGACCATTGCTGCTGTTTTAGGATCGTGCTTTGCTGTTTGGATGGGCTATGCTGTCCAATCAGGACAGGTGTCATATGATGGCTAGTGTAAGTGGGGAAGGGAGGGAGACGTCGGGAATCCCATCATCACCGGAGTCCTTACCCAGGTGAACAGTGATGCTTGTGGGCCCTTGTTGGATAATAACAACCTAGAAAGAATTATGGTTTCACTACTATTTTTCAAGATTTAATTGGTCCTAATGATTGCTATGCATGGATTTTTTTTTTCCTCTATACACTTTGAGTAAGTTCTTGGCTTTATATTTTACTTTAAGCTTCTCTTCTTTCCTAGGTAGCTTGGAATCTTTACCTACGTGTAAGGATTTTTTTCATCCATTTCCCTCCCTCTCTTTACGGTAAACCTTGCCTCATGCTGCTGTCACTGCTGCTGCTTCCTCCTCTCCTTTTAAACATACTATTCTTTCTGTTTGGTTGTAAAGCTCCAAGAAATAAATAATCCTAATTGGAGGAAATGTTCACTGGATCGGTTCCTGCTGCTTTTTCCCTCCCCACAACACAACAGATTGCTACTGAATTTTGAATGTCACTAACAGACAGATGATAATGGCTTAAGATGGATAATGAAATGTTTGAAACACAGATGGGCCTGTAAATCATTTTTTCCTTTTTCTTAGGGCTTCCTTCTGACATAAAAATTAATGTAATTAATGCTGTTTTATACCAATGTCCCTCCTAAATGATACCTCTGTAGCCCTTTTGTTGAGCTGCTACATTCATCTGTCTTTGAGAAAGACCGTCACTGCTAGATGGATGTTCTGTACAGTCACTGGATGGGTGAGAGTCTTACCTTTACCAAAAAGAGATTATGTAAAAAGGAAACCTTCCAAGGAGCCCTCAGCTTTGATCTCAAAGGGAATATCTGAGAATTCCATATGCAGCACTTAATCTATAGGAGGCTATGAGGTTCATATGAAAAGAAGTACGTGAAATTTATAATACAGGTCTTCATCTGGGGGGGCCATCAGTAACTCCTTAAACTGTCACCTAGGTGCTTATAGGGAGAAAAGAAACAAGGCCAAATAGAAAAGATTTTTTTTTTTTCTTTTAAGTACAATACCACAGAATCAGAACAGGGTGAAAGATCAAGGTGATGCACTCAGATACTGATTTTTATTTTTAGGTGATGAGCTTCTTTATGCTTTCTCTCCAGCTTCGGGAGGCACTGGCCAAGATGATGTTGGTGGTCACTCGACGTACGCCCCAGACCACTACTCTACGCTCGGAAGGCTCGACAGCTATCGATCTACGGGACAGCGCTCAGAAACCAGGGATTCAAGCTGTCAGACAGAGGAAGTGAAAGTCGTCCCACCTTCGATGAGAAGAATCAGAGCCCAGAAGGGGCAAGGCATTGCGGCACAGATGAGTCACTTCTCAGGCTCCTCTGGGAACATGTCCGTGCTGAGTGACTCTGCGGGGGTCGTGTTCCCTTCCCGCCTCAACAGCGACGCCGGTTTCCACAGTCTTCCCCGGTCTGGAGCAAGGGCAAATGTTCAGTCCCTGGAGCCACGGCTGGGCGCCCTGGGCCCTGCGGAAGACCTGGACGGCACTTTCCCCTACCAGCGGGGTCACCCACAAGTAGATGAAGACTTTGGGCATCTAGGAGCTGCCCCGAGGATGGGAACACTGTTGAGGCCCAAATCTCAGGAGCTGAGGCACTTCGAGGGTGAGAACGTAACCAGCCCTGCGTGTGTGGTGTCTCCTCACACGAGCTACTCCACCAGCATCATCCCAAATGCCACGCTCTCCTCCTCTTCAGAGATCATTGTGATTCACACTGCTCAGAGCTCAGGGCAACTGGACAGTAAAATTACCAGCTCGTCTTCGTACTCAAAGTTCAGATCCAGAGACCACCTCCTCTCCAAGCAGAAAGACAGTCATCATTCATCCAGCGCAACCACGCTGCTGTCCCTCTGTGACTCCGAAGTCTCTCTAAATACACCAGCAAATCGGGAGAATGGGTCCCAGGCCATGGCCTATAACTGTAGAAATAACCTGAGCATCCCAGCCCACCCCCAGGATGTGGATAACAAGAGTGAGTCCAGTTATTCAGGCCGTGGCCAGGGTGCCAGCGTGGAGCCCTGGGAATACGGTGCCTCGGGTAGTGGGCGGGCATCCCCGCTGAAGCCACATTTGGCAGCTCCTGGTTACTCCACTCCTGCAAGCAACACGAGCAGCTGCAGTTTGGACCAGACCTCTAACAAGGATGATACCAGGTCTGTGTATTCAGAGGACCACGATGGCTACTGCCCTACTCTGCACCCGGACTCTGGACACAGAGCTGGGGATCTGTGCAATAGTAATGATGGCTTTGGGAACCCCAGGCACAGCGTGGTCAATGTTTTTGATGGAAGAGCGCAGAGACACCAAGGGGACCGGTCCAACTGCCAAGACAAGTCCCTCGCGCGAAGCATTTCTTTGAAGAAAGCCAAGAAGCCTCCCCTGCCACCCTCTCGGACGGACTCTCTGCGCAGGGTTCCCAAGAAGAACATCCAGTCGAACGGGCAGGTGCTGAACGAGAGCCTGATCGCCTCGCTCCAGCACTCGCTGCAGCTGAACCTCCCGGGCAAGGGCGGCAGCTCGCCCTCCCAGAGCCCCTGCAGTGACTTCGAAGAACCGTGGCTGCCTCGCTCCCGCAGCCAGAGCACCGTGAGCGCCGGCAGCAGCCTGACCTCCGCCACGGCGCCCAACGTCTACTCCGTGTGCGGGCTCACGCCGGCACAGAGCGACACGAGCAGCGTCAGGTCCGAGTACACAGACGCGTGGGGTTACTACATTGACTACACGGGAGTGCAGGAGGATCGGGGCGGCGCCGGCGGGGCCGGTCAGGCCGGCAGCGCAGCATCCCCTGGAAGCGGGCCGGGCCGCCATCTCCTGGAGGGGTCCCGGGCCGCGGTACCCGCGGTACCCCCGGTGCCCGGTGGCGCCGTCAAACCAAAGATCACATCGCCGGAGAAGTCGCACAGAGTCACGTCTCCATCCAGTGGGTATTCCAGCCAGTCGAACACGCCCACCGCTCTCACCCCTGTGCCTGTCTGCATAAAATCAATGTCACCAGCCAGCGGGAAGGGGAAGCCCAAACCCAAGGTGCCAGAGAGGAAGTCGTCTCTTGTATCTTCAGTATCCGTCTCCTCCTCCTCCACGTCTCTTTCCTCGAATACTTCCACCGAAGGAAGCGGGACGGTGAAGAGGCTGGATTCAGCGCTGGTGTCTCCCCTCGCGGCTGCTCCTCACGAGTCTCCTGCAGCCCCTTGTCCCGCTGACAAGTCTCCTTTCCTCCCTCCCCCGCCGCCTCTGGCAGATTTCCCCGAGGGCTCACCTCTGCCTCGTTCTCCCCTCTTCCCGCCTCCGCCCCCAGAAGTGCTCGCTCCCTTCTGTGCCCCCAACGACGCCTGCTTTCCTCCGCCCCCTACAGCGCTGAGCCCCCCTTTTCTGGATTCATCTGCCTCCCTGCCGCCTCCGCCACCTGCCTTACCCCCCTCAGTGCCCCCGCCTGCCCCACCGCTTGACCCCAAATTGATGAAAGAAGCCAGGCCTTCTTTCAAGAAACCTGGCCAGCCAGAGTCCTCCCGGGGGCCCTGCAGACAGCCTTCCACCAAGGAGGAGGGCAGCAGACCCCCCATGCCCCTGATCACCACTGAAGCGTTGCAGATGGTGCAGTTGAGGCCAGTGAAGAAGAACTCAGGATCCGAGGTAGCCCCCTTACAGGAACACGCATCTCAGGAAAAACAAACTCCGGTTGTTCCCCAGTATCATTTAAAGCCATCTGCTTTCCTGAAATCCCGAAATAGCATACATGAAATGGAGAGTGAAAGCCAGCCTGCCTCCGCGACGAGCTCGCTCCCGACTCCTGCCAAGAGCTCGACTCAGGGTCACCAGGACAGTGCAGCCGAGCGTGGCCTCCAGAGCCACAGTCCGGCCGGGGAGGCGGAGGCCGGAGCCGGTGCCACCCCGCCCCTCGGCGCGTCGCCCGGCAGGAAGCCGCCCCCCATTTCCAAGAAGCCCAAACTGTCCTTCCTGGTGCCACCTCCGCAGAGGGATTTCACGGCGGAGCCCGCAGAGAACGTGAGCGCGGCGTCTCCCAGCCCCACGAGCGGAGAGGCACGAGAGAGGGGTGTAGCAGGGGCTGGTTCCGATGACACCGACGCTGGCAGCTCGGTGGTTCTTGTGGGAGGAGCTGCAGGATCCGAGTCCCCGGGCAGAGTGGAAGCCAATGTCCCCATGGTGCCAGCCCCTGCGGAGGAGCCAGGCGCCAGGAACGGCGTGGAGCGCTGCCTGCCTTCGCAGGACCCAGGGCGTGAGTCTGGTTTTCTCTTGTTCTCCTAGACCGTTGGCAGCCGAGGCGAGTAGGGCTGGTGCATGCTTAGGTTCCAGCCGGCTGCATGTGGGCTCCCGGTGCCGCCTCGCGCTTAGGTTACCAACTTGGCATTTCTATGATTTTTCTTTCTTTCTTTTTTTTTTAATATCCAGATCTAAAGGTAGAGCTCATAGAAGGGCAGAAAATAGAAGAGGTAGGGTGGTGGGCTGCAGATTGAGTATTAAATAACCGAGTAATACGCCCCCCCCCCGCCCCCCCGAAAGCGGCAAATAGATGTTACAGCAAAATTTAAGAGAGGTCCCGTTTTATCTAGACTTTGAACAGAAAAGCGTGAGCTTTGACTGTCACGCTTGTGTTCTTTCCCCATCTTTGTGATATATCAGACAACAGACCCTGCTGCCTCTCCCTGGGATTCTCACGTTGTCAGGAATGGCAGAGAAGCATATTTGGGAGCTTGGCTAAAGACTGAAATTCAAGTCACTCATGCATCTTGTGTCTGCCTGCTTGCTTCTCCATAGCTGGGGTGCCGGAGGCTGAGACAGCCAGTTCTTCCTCCGAGACCTGTGACTTCCTTAAGGATGACGGGGGTGATGAGGTGATGACCCCCAGTAGACCACGGACCACAGAAGACCTTTTTGCCGCTATTCACAGGTACCCAGAACTCCTTCCTCTGTCTTTGAATCTACTTTGTGAGTCCCCCTTTCCAAATCGGTTCTAACTGTGTTTTTCTTTCTTGAGGTTCTTACTCTCACCTAACTGGACTTCATTAACTTGATTGTTGATTTTTTAGTTTGTTTCTATATTTTTATTTAACTCCAATTTCTGTTTTACTTTGTTCCACTGATTTTTATGATGATGTGGAGGACAGAGGGTCAGTGTGATGATGTTTGGTTGGCCTTCCTCTTGCTAGCAAGAAATGCAGTGTCTCTATATTTGACTGAATGTTTACAAGAGTAGGGTTAGAGTAGCCAGTGATCCAGTCTAGGATGAGGGATGCTGTGTTCTGTGGACTTAACATGCCCAGACTAGCTCTACAGGACTTCTTTCCTAAGTGTTTTGTTTTATTGCTTTTATTATTTTCATTTTACAGAAAAACTAGGTTTTTATAGTATAACTTCTTTGGCTACTAAAATGTTTCAATAAAAGAGTACCTCTTTTTTAAACAGGAGCAAAAGGAATTTAAATTTATTATTGTATACTGCTGGTGCCATCTGCTGGCATAAGAAATTACTGGGTTTTTAAACAATGTGGAGTAAATTTTTCAGAGTAACTGCTTTAACTGTTGTACTTTTTACATGCGATCACCTTAAGGAGTGATTTAGCAATACAGTTTTATTTGTTGCCTAATTTTTCTGGCTATAAGCAGTTGAATCCTCTCACAACAGTGTCATTGTAAAAATGGATAAGATTGTATTTGTGCAAGTACTTTAAACTGTATGCTATATAAAACCTTTGCTTTCTCCTAGAATTTTTTACCGCAATATTTTCAGATAACTCTTAAGAATGCCCCTGTGCTGCCAAGGCCTTGTATTTCCCTGAACCAAGGTCCCCTTTCTTCCTCCTGAAACTAAACATCTGTAAAATCATTTGATTCTCTGTGTGAGTAACCTGTGTCAGGAGTGTTTTCCCAGTTCTCGGAATCTAACTGAGGTGGCTGTGATCACATGAGATGGAAAGTGTAGGATGTGCAGTCCCTACCTGAGATTCCTCGTGCAGGGTGTAAACATCTAACTCGGCCCGGGGCAGGGAGGTGGGGGGCCAGACAACCAAGCTGATGAAGCAAAGTGTTTGTCAAGAATTGTGTTCTTTACTTTTGGTTCCAGTATTGGTATAAAGTCCTGATAGACCCTAAACACTGCCTTTGTAATATTGTCTGACTGGTCTCTTGTCATTAGAAATTTTAAAAAGTAGCTAGTTATCAAATTATTCCTGCAAACGGGGAAATGAAAGATGCCACATCCTTTGAAACCAACTTCAGTGACATTTGTAGAGATTTACACAAATGTTTCTAACCAGAAGCATGCTGGACAGCTAACAAGCTCCCCATGATTGTTTTCTGAATTAAATGGAACCAATTGGAATTTAACTGTTAGGAAATTCTTCCAAGGCCTGACATCTTCCATTTGGTATGGGATGCACTGGGTTGCCAAATATGCAGACATATATATATTTAAAATAGCATGCACTGAGAAGATGTGTTGCTGGTTGCTCTGTGTACTAAATACTTAGTCTCAGGGACAAACCCAACTGTTGTGTGACCAAATTACTACATACTTTTCCTAAAAATATGTGAAAAATCTCTTCTACATTTTATTTTGGCAACCTTCTTAAGGCACTGAAAAAAATTGTGGTTTCTCCTACTAGGGAGTTATATCTACTGCAGATGCAGAAATTGGCTAGTCTGTATTGTTCCATGTACATATGATAGAAGAAAGACCGAATAGGGTGTGGTTTGCACAGTGAAGGCAAGGATGCAGGCTACTTTTTAGTAGATCGATAGATAATATATTAGCACACATAATAGGAAGCCATGGAAAGTCTGAGTTTTAGGGCTTTATCTTGTATCCTTCAGTAGCTAAGCTAATAATTTAAAATAAAGAATATCTAAATTGAAACATAGCTTTCAAATTTTGTAATGCAAATTAATTCACTTCAGATTTAAAGCCAGATGGAAAATGTAGAACACCACCACTTGAAGTGTGAAGTTTTTATATTTATTGAAGTAATTAGTTTTTAAGCCAGTGTTAACTGTTTAAGCATGTTTTAAATAGCCATCTTCCTTAGAAATACACACACAGTGTGTGTGTATGTGTGTGTGTATATTTATACATACATAGCATACATAATATGCTGAGAATTACTGTATTTAGATTTAATTCTCATTTTCAGGGGCAGTTGCTCTTAAGAAACAATAATACTTTTATAAATTCCCATCTTCTCTTCATTCTGAATCTACAATTAAAAGGTCTTTAATTATAGATTTAATCAAACATAGGGCTTATTATATGGATCATGGCTTATTATACGGATCTCAGAACACACTCTCCATTTAAAAGCCCAACAAAAAAATTATCCTAAAACCAATACCTGCAAGAATCAGATGAGCAGAGATGTCTTTGGGAAGAAACCAGAATAAATTGTGAGGTCATGTGCTTTATGTGGAGAGATAGTCCGTCAAATTCTACTTTTTGTATTAAGCTGTGTAACTTCACCCTCTGGACATCGATTACTTTTTCTGACTGGACCTTCCTGCATAGCTCAGTTAGTAAAGATTCTGCCTGCAATGCAGGAGACTCGGGTTTGATTCCTGGGTTGGGAAGATCCCCTGGAGAAGGAAATGGCAACCCACTCCAGTATTCTTGCCTGGAGAATCCCATGGACAGACGAGCCTGGCAGGCTATAGTCCATGGGGTCTCAAAGAGTCGGACACGACTGAGCGACTAAACCAAACCACCTCTGAAATTCTGAGCTGTTATTGTTTCCATGGGTTTTGTCAGTGGGTCAGTAACTTACTCTAAAACATTGCTCTTGTTGACAGCGGAACAGGACCACGGAACCTAAGTTTCATAGGCCAGTTAGTGTCATCCCAAAGGAGCTGGCATGATGTCAGCTCTGGTCACTCCGTTCAGCCTCTTAATTGGATTTTTACCACTTCTGACCTTTCATTTTGGTAGCTTCTTTCTGGCCAGAAGAATGGAGAGGATCCTGGAAGCACCGAGCCCAGGGCAGCCATCACAGGCCTATCCTTCCCATGCCTGGCTGTGTGGGACCTGTAGAAGCATCACTGAAGCCTGAGCTGGTAGCAGGGAGGGAGGATTACATTTCCCTAAATGACACTGAAAGGTTTGTTGGGCACCTACTCTATGCCTGACACTTTAAGGCTGTAACTGCATTTATCGCGACTGATAAGCTATCAGCTATCTACTGTTATTCCCCCTTTTCCAGATAGGAAACAGGATCAGAAACTGGCCCCAGGTCACAGAGCAAGGAAGCTTTCGCAGTGGGTAAAGCCAGGTCTTTCTCCAGAGATCCTTTATCTCACTGAATCCTCACAAACCTGTGAGACTGGTATCATCACCCACATTTTACAAGTATGAAAAACTTGTAAATAGATGGGTTACTGGTTCAGGATTACGTAGTTAAAAGTTGCTCAGCTTCAACTCCTAATCTGTATATTTCAGATAGTATCCTTTCAACCTTTGTCCGTTGCATGTTCTAGGATTTTATAGTAGAAGAAGAGGTATAACCACTTTTTTAAAAAATACATCGTTTTCTTAGAGTAAGCCCAACCTGCACTTAGCTGAGTGATTCATCCCACACTGAGTGGTTGTTATGAAGACACCAGCAAGGGGCCACTTGGATCATCTGCTTTATTTTCTGTAATTCACTCTCAGCAGAAAACACATTGAGCGGGGAGGTTCTTAGAGACTGAGGACAATTTTACTCTCCCTGAAGGCCCCTCCTCTTTCACTCTCTACCCCATTCTTCACATTCTCTGGATCAGTCAGAGGATGTCAGTCAAGAAACAGGATCGAGTGTGGAAGGTTCACTCTTGTTTTCTGGAAAGTTGGATTTCTAGGAGTTGACATATGGTCCAGTAAGAGCTAAAGAAAACTGGTTTTATGTCAAATTCTAGAATGAGTGAGAATGTAAAGTTAGCGTTGTCCTAGAATCTGAGGTGGGGGCCCTGTCTCAGTGTGTGGGATATTCTAGGACTTGGCTTATCTACTAGGCCATTCAGGTGCCAGCACCGAACAAGAAATGGAAGAGGAGAATAAAAGGAAGGTCAGCCCCAATATCAGTCTCATGTAGAAGAGTTAAATAAGAAATGGCAATTATGAGAAGCTTTGGAAATGATCCTATCCAAAGTAAGATAATACGATGTTTGAGATTTATTTCAAAATAATCCAGTGAGTGTGGAAATGATATCACAGTGACCATAAGTTAATAATTAGCATAACTGGGTCATGGTCACACATAGTAATACAATGAACTATTCTTTTTGCCTGGGTGTTTGGAACTTTCCATAGTGAAAATAATAGATGGTGGCCTGAATATCAGTAAGGGAAGCAGGGTGATTGTGGCCCACATCCAGTGGTCCACCGGGAGTTAACCTTCATCTTAATGTTATTAAATCTCAGGTCTAAGAGGAAAGTCCTTGGCCGTAAAGATTCAGATGATGATCACTCCCGAAACCATTCTCCCTCCCCACCAGTGACACCCACAGGTGCTGCCCCCAGCCTGGCCTCCCAGAAGCAAGTGGGGTCCATTCAGAGAAGCGTCCGGAAGAGCAGCACCAGCAGTGACAATTTCAAAGCTCTGCTGCTGAAAAAGGGGAGTCGCTCGGATACCAGCGCCCGCATGTCAGCAGCCGAGATGCTCAAGAACACAGATCCTAGATTCCAGAGATCAAGGTCGGAGCCATCGCCAGACACGCCCGAGAGCCCGTCAAGCTGCTCCCCGAACAAGAACAGGAGGGCGCAGGAGGAGTGGGCCAAGACCGAAGGCTTGATGCCTCGGAGTCTGTCCTTCTCCGGCCCCAGGTACGGCCGCAGTCGAACGCCGCCTTCCGCCGCCAGCAGCAGGTACAGCGTGCGGAACCGGATCCAGAGCAGCCCCATGACCGTCATCTCGGAGGGCGAAGGGGAAGCCACGGAGCCCGTAGACAGCACGGCTTTTCGGGCCCCGGGTGCTGCGAGGGGATGTTCGCTGGATGGACTGGCGGGTGGTGGTGTGGATAAGGGCAGCCTGCTCTGTGCCGGGGGACCCGCCGCCCCGCTGGGGGCCCAGGCTCCTGGTCCGGCAGTGGGGCTGCCCAGCGCAGAGGGCGGGGGCCCTTCTGAACAGCGAGGCGGTCTCGCCGGGGATGAGAGTTAGGGGCAAGAATCTCCCAGGTGATGTGGGAAGATGTGCAGCACAGGCTCTCGGAAGCCCGACAGGTCCCCTGCCCTGCCTTGGCCCGTGATGCCGCTCAGCATCTGTGCTGTGGGCCCGGGCGCCGCCGGCCTCGCCGCGGAGGGGAAGGGCTATTGAGGACTCACGTGGCACTTGCCCTGTGGCTTAAACGCAAGTAGAAGCTTAACTTCTGAAAGTGCTTCCTGGGGAAGATTTTTTTTTTTTTTTTTTTTGCTAAATGCTGGGTGTGTGTGGAGGGATGTGCGTGTGTGTGTGTGCATTCAGAACACTTTTTACATTAAAAAAAAAAAAAATACACACACATCACCACCACTACCACCATCACCAGCATGTACAGAAATAGGAGAGAGCTGTTAAGCTAGGTAGAGTGATGGAGCCTCTGGGCTAGGTGGTAATTGCTTTAAAAGTATCATGTTAATGGAAATTAGTTCCAGGGAGAGAACCATTACTTCTAGGAAACAGGGGATAGGTTTGCTGGTTCTGAGCACATTGGGGGTATGGGCTTTCCAGGCGAGCAGGTTGTGGTTACCCCCAAAAGTTGGAAAAGGGCTAAGCGACTAATTGGTTCAGGTACTTCCTTTTCTGTAAAAGCGACAGACAGGTGGACATGGCAATGCTGTAACTCAGGGTTTGCTGCTGTGCCGCAAAGACGCCACTCCTAGCCTGCTTGGAAGAAATGTGGGTCATTTTTTAATGCCTTGCCTCCCTGAGTAGCAGCTGAGACCTCCTTGGAGAACAGAAATGGCAGTGGCCCATGCAGAGAGGGTAATGGAGATGAGAGCAAGGGAGAGGAGTAAGTGATACACTGCTGGAATTTGGTTCCTGCTTATTCAATAAAATTATTTTTCAGAATTAAACTTTAAAACTTGCACTACAGAACTGTGGGTGGAGCCTTTCCTTTTACAACTGTTTTTCTTTGTTTTTACACCAGAGTTTAAACTTCCATTTGGTAATTTCTTATCACTTGAAATGTCAACATTTGCTAACTTTTGGTTACACCAAAGAAAAAGTTAATGCTATTTTTCCTTGAACTGCCTGCAGTATCATGTCCTCACTTAGAAAGGGTTATCAAAATCTATTATATACTATCTTACTTGGAAGAAGATGCTGACTAGCTCTTTTTGGTCAAATAAACTGATAAACATTGGCAGGGCTTGGCTCTTAATTAGCCCTGGGCAATGAGTTTTTAGATTAAAAAGATTTTTTGCATCATTTGGTTTGTGTGTTTTTATATTTTTTATAAATAATTGAATTTGGCTAATTACCTTCTAATCTTCTCTGGTTAGAATTTTAACACTTTTAGATGTGGAAGACAAGTGTGTAAAGTATTTATTTTTATGTGATATTCTTGTGACCACTTCCTCCCAACTGTTGTATACATAGACTTCTTTATTTGTTGGTTCAATAAAATCGGAGTCTTGTGTTCTTCATCAGAAGGACCTCAGAAGAGAGTTACTGAGACTATTGGCCTAAATGCAACACGGTTGCCAATTATCATCTTTTTTGGTGTGACAATATCATCTAAAAGCTGGACTGCACAGGCTCAGTCATTGTAAGGTTTACATGCTGAAATATGACAAACCCATTTTAGATGCATCTTTGAAATAAAAACAGATCTAAAGAATTAAGACTTCTATTCTGTGAAGAAAGCAAAACACATCTTTTCACATAACCAGATATTAAAACCTGACACTTGGCCAAGAGCAAAACCACTTGGAGCAAGTGTGTTCTATGATGGGCACAAGAATCCTTTATCCTCAATTTCAGAAAAGTGACATTGGCTTTCGGATATGAAATCTTCTCAGAGCTACCTAAAAAAGATTAAAATGTACTTGGATATCAGAAAACAAATTTAATATATAAATCATTTATGTTGAAGGTAAGATAAGTACCCTCAAAACTAATGATAAAGCTTTTTTTTAATCCCCATTTGTAAAGGAAAAATATACTAGGTTTTTTCATTCGCTTTGAATAAAACAATTATAAAGTAAATATTTGAACCTTTTTTGTTCTTGTTGTTTGTACATGCATTTTTGAATGATGAGTTAGGTCTTCTTGTACAGACCTGCTGAGTGCTTTGCTGGAAACAGACAGAACAGCAGTAACGACCAGAAGGTGCCCGTGGGAGGTGAGGACCCAACAGAGAAGGGATAGAACATCACAGACACTGTGGATGGTGCCGTCTAAAAGGACAGTGGGAAAAACAACTCTTAAGTGATGTCTTGTGGACTTTTGAATAAAATCCCCATTATGTGTTGACTGAGAGTTTAGGTCATGTGACGTGGAGAGATGCCAGAGCTTTGCACAACATGGATGAAATATAGGGAGACAAGAATCTAGACTCATCCCAGAACAGGCATCTTCAGGTTTGCTACTTGATTTCCTCTGTGGGACTGGCTAGTCTTAATGAACGCATTGTATTTAAAAAAGTGAAGGCAGACTTGTTAACTCTTCCTCATACCCCAGACTTGAAAGCCCCGCACCACCATCCGGGCTAAGCTATTTCCACCTTGTTTTTCTGAGAGTTGGGAGAGAAACAAATGACCATTTGGTCTATTGGTTGGAAGCAGCCTTAGCTTTCATCTGATTTCTGCCCTCCTATTTCTGAAGAGTGTTGATTGTAGCCATTGCTTCTCCTGTGGGGATGAGAGCATATTTGAGGAATCACAATGTTGAAGAAAGAAAAGGAGGCATTTCTTTTTCTTGATCTTATTTCCCATCCACCAACACCACATCCAGCTCTGGGGTGAGCATCCCGGGAGGACGGGAGAAACACAAGATTGGCCTTGTTGGTTCTGCATGAATGTGCTTAACTGAATTTGTATAATTGTTTATATTGCTGGGATTTCATCATGAGATGAGCACAATAGGATAATTTACTTTCACAGATATTAGGATATTGTTGAGGTGGGGAAGAAGGGTCTTTTGAATAAAACATGGACCTGATTCCTGAGGTGTGATTTCCTTTTATAAACTATTCAGTTACTGTAACATAGGTTTTTGTTTTTGTTTTTTGTTTTTCTGCAGTGAGCTGCCCTAAACTACCTTGCACAGAGGCCAGGCTTTATTTACAGAACCAGAACTAGTGACCTATAGTCATTTGTTTAGCAATGAAAAAAAGAAACCATTTATCAAATTCTTAATCGTGTGCTAGGTAAAGATGAGGGAGTTCTAAGAAAAATGTGGATTAGAGATAATTAAGGTACATCAACCTTGGTGAAAAAGACATACAATGAACTATTCTATAAAACATTAGTGTCAGAATGGATAGAAAAGGAAGAACACTGGGAAAACCCTGCAGGGACCCCCTCCCCCACCACGTGAGTTCTCCTTTACCAACAGAACACCTGAAATTGGTTCAGACCAACCAAAACACTTCCACTCCTCCTCCCCCATTGTCTATGGCACAGTTTTGGCCATTGAGACATAGGTAATAGTCTGTGAGTTTCCAGGAAAGCTGCTTTTCTTGTTTAGGTACCGTCCCCTTCCTTATTTTATCCCTGGAATGGATGGGAGGCTGGAGGAGAAACTACTCTTGCAACATTCGAGGCAGCAACAAGGATGGAAGAAGCCACAAGGTGTGGAAAGCAGAGGGGAAAGGAGCCTGGTCCATTGATAACATCCAGAGTCACTGTACCAGCCTTGGGCTGTCTACCTCCAAGACCCACTGGGTAAGTCATGTGTCACCTGTATCAGTTCTCAGAGGAAGATAAGAGGGATTGGCTATGGTGAACATGAGCTAAGATGCAATGAATCAGTGTGGCATTATCCTGCCTGTCAAATATATCAATCTTAATTATATATTTGAGGGTTGGAGAAATAACCAGTGAGGGTTTGCAGACCCAGGGAACGCACTATAAGCAAAGCTTTGAACAGAACTTCATTTATTTTCCAGACCATATGCTCCCATTTTAAAATGGGAGGGGAACTATGATGATACTTGGAGTTTCTAGGTATCAAATGTCAATTTGAATCCTGACATATCTTGGTATTTTTTTCTTTCTCCAGTGTACAGTCACCTGAGTAAATGACCATAGGACCTATTGGAAAAACACTAGGGGAATCTTTAGTGTATAAACTTGCTGAAATATTGCAGTGATCTTTCCCCTAAGGATCCAGTTATTCAGCCAGTGAGTTTTGTGTCTGGAAACTGGGCAAGGGATTACAGTGTTGTGGGGTTTGGGAGGAGCTGAGGGAGAAGATGCTCTCAGCCCGCTGCTTATCCATCCTTGCTCTCTTTTGATTATATATAATCACTCTTATTGGTTACTCTGTTTCATCCTTTGTTGTTCAGTCACTAAATCACGTCTGACTCTGCAACCCCATGGACTGCAGCACACCAGGTCCCTGTCCATCACCATCTCTCAGAGTTTGCTCAAACTTATGTCCATTGAGTCAGTAATGCCATCTGACCATCTTGTCCTCTATTTTCCCCTTCTCCTCCTGCCTTCAATCTTTCCCAGCAAAAGGGCCTTTTCCAATGAGTCAGCGCTTCACATTAGGTGGTCAAAGTATTTTGTCATTAAGGATGTCACATTCTATTAACTATCTCCTAAGACTTAACGAGACAGGTCCCCTTGGCTGCCGTTTTGACCTTGGTGTTGAATACAATTGACGCATCCTGACTTTTGTGGTGAGCACTGCCACCTGGCCTCTGCAAGGTCGCATCATCACCCAATCACTCTCAGCAAGCAAAGCCCCATCCCGCCTCTCCAGCCCAGACTGCAGAGAGAGCCTCCGCAGAGTCCTTGCTGATGTGCATGCCTCCTGCACCAGTGCATGCCCACTGGCCTTGGTAAATGGTGGGTCCTCTGAACCCTCCCATGGAACACAGTTTCTGTGGACTGAATTGTCTCCCCCTCACATTCAGATGTTGAAGCCCTGGCCCCCAAGGTGACCACTGGCCTTGGTAAATGGTGGGTCCTCTGAACCCTCCCATGGAACACAGTTTCTGTGGACTGAATTGTCTTGCCCCACAAATTCAGATGTTGAAGCCCTGGCCCCCAAAGTGATGGTATTAATATTTGGAGATGGGCCTTTGGGAGATGATGAGGTTTAGGTGAGGTCACGAGAGTGGAGTCCCCAGGTAGGACTAGTGTCCTTAGAAGTGTCCTTACAAGAAGAGAAAGGGACCAGGGAGCCCCCTCCCTCTCCATTGTGTGAGAAGGTGGGGTGAAGATGGCTATTTTCAAACCTGGAAGTGGGCCTCACCAGGCACTTATTCAGCCAAAACCTTGATCTTGGAATCCTCAGCCTTCAGAACCATGAGAAATACTTTTCTCTTTGTTTAAGCCGCTGAGTCTATGATGATCTGTTAGAACAGCCCAAATAGACTAAGACAAAAACCTGACAGGCTTCCTTGCCACAGGTGCTATACCCATTCCAGCACGCCCCTTCCGTGAGACTTTTCCTTCCTTTTTTACCTCTCCCAGCAGTTCAGGCATTTCAACATTTCTATCACTTTTTTTCTGGCTACTAGGCACGGCCCTAAAACTAGTTTTATTCATGGCCTTCAGTGCTGTATTCTGAGCAATATCCCCAAGTCAAACTTTCCCTTTTTCAGTCTTGTGTCTTGGCGTCTTTGACAAAGCACCTCTAGAGCCTGGTCCCAAGGGTATTCTCCTGGCCCCTGCCAGGACATGTTGGCTAGCCATGTGGCAACCTTGGCACACTGTCCATCTCTTCATCAGGCCCAGCTTGGCTTCTGCCAGGTTATGCTGTGACTTAACCTTGGGTAAATGCCTGGTAGCTGGGAGATGGGTAGGGACAGCTCCTAGGGCTGCCTGCCGCCTTATTGGGGCAGGGGGGAAGACCTGTATCTTGTCTTTCCTTGTGTTAGGGTGAGAGGAGGGAGAGATGGTAGTTCTAGCTCTTAATGGAGGGAGGGTGGGCCTCTTCCACAGGCTCAGAATGTTCAGAAACTTTAGGGAGTCAAAGTTGTGGGCGGCACGCACTATATGTCCCCATTTCACATTCCAGGTTTGATTCTGACCTTGACACATCAGATCGGGCTTGGTTGAACATCTGTTGGCAGTTACTACTTTTGGCATCCAATCCTGCGCTTGCCTTCAGCATGAGGTGAGGACTGTTTAACAAGCTACCAAAAAGGTTCTGGCCCTTACGCATAGCTTTAAATGTTAATTAACCTTAACTTTCCCTGATCCACCTGGGACATTGGATCATTGTGGGACAACAATCCAACTCAGTAATGACCACTCAAGTCCACTGCACTTATACTCATTATCCAGCCCAACCCCAATTTTTAAAATACCTGACTCATTCACCAGTCACAGAATTCCTTCCATCAGTATGCCATTCCATCTAAACTTAATAACTAGACAGCCTCGTGCCAGGAGCTGTGTATGTATGGCCTGTCCGCAGGGATGGGACCAGACAGGCAGCTTGTGACCCAGTCCCCAAAGTGCTGTCTTACTGCCCATGATCTCAGGAAAGATACCTCCCTGAGAGTAGGTGTCTTTATTTTGGAGAATAGTGTGTCTTTATCTGCAGTGGATCCTGAAGAAAGTAACAGCTGGCGACATCAGTTAATCACACCCCTCACAGTTGGGCAACAGTCCTTCTGGGAAGGTAGATCCAAGTGGTCCACCGCCCTGTGCTTGCCTGCCAGGACTCCAAATCTCAGAAAAGACAGGCCTGTGCTTTGGCCACAATTGCAAATAAGTGCCAGAAGTGATCGATGACAACTCTGCATCCGTGATCTCGCCTCTGAACCAGACTCCTAAAACATGCTCATTAGCAGTGGTCTCACTCTGGTAACCACACCTCCACAACTGAAGCTCAGTCAGTTGCTAAGTGATTCTGCAAATCTGCTAATCCTAGAACTCTGCGCTTACAGAAACCCTGTACCAGTACACGGTTCCCATTGTCCGGAGAGGCTGTGTCCTGCCAGCACAGCGCTCCCCGCCCAGCAAGCAGTATGAGCAGCTTGGTTCTGGATACCCAAGGTGGCCTCTTCCTTTGACGTGTCCCCTCTGCTCAAAAGGCTCTCCCTGCCCCCAGGCTGTCATCTGAATGGCACCTTCTCACCACTCAGGTCTCATGTCTCTTCCTTGGGGAGGCCTGATCTGACCTCCCACGTGACGGCCACTGCACCCCGCCCAGCCACACTCTATCCCACGGCCCCACTGGCATCTGCACTGTCTCACTCTCTGGAACGTACACTCCACGAGGATGGGGCCCTGCCTGCTCTGCTCACTGCTGTATTCTCATCTGGAAGCTGGACTGAGTGGAAGAGTGGAACACGTGGTTGAATTTGATGTGTTCAGCCCACTGATGGGGGGGCATTTCTGCCAACCCTCTGGACAGTGTGCAGAGCCTGTGACACAGGAGGGACTCCATAATGACCTACTTAAAGATGAAAATAAATGACATTTCCGTGAAATATGTAGAAGGAAAAGAAAGATTTCTAGAGGGCTAAGGGATGACCAGGAAAGAATGAATGAATGAACTCAGTTTAAATGAATTTACAGACTTATAAGTGTATCTTGTGAAAATTTGACATACAAATGTGAATGGGTCTGTGGGAAACACAGTGATGGGGGGTGTTGCCCACCTCAATTCCCTATTATGCTGATGCTTAGTCACTAAAGTCATGTCTGACTCCTTGTGACTCCATGGACTGTAGCCGGCCAGCCTCCTCTTTCCATGGGATTTTCCAAGCAAGAGTACTCCAGTGGGTTGTCATTTCCTTCTCCAGGGGATCTTCCCAACCCGGGGATCAAACCTGCATCTCTTACTTCTCCTGCATTGGCAGGCGGGTTCTTCTAACACTAGCATCCTGATTCCCTGTCACAGTTCCTGAAATATGTCCTCCCAACCTACAGCTCCAAGGAAACCTCTGAACAACTCTTTCTGGAGGAACTGGATAATCAAGGCAAAGGAGAGATGGGAATTATTCTCCTAAGTAAGGATCTAGGGGAACTAGGATTTTATTTTTTGGGGGTGGGGAAAATCAGGCAGAATCAGAGCCTATTGGTGAGCAGACTGTTTGGAGCGTGAGGAAAGGGAGAGCCTGAAGATGGAGGAAGGTGTAATCGATGGAGCGTGAATTAGACCAACAGGAAGAGTGGAAGGTTTAGCCTCAGAAAGGAATCTAGACACGAATTTCCTATCCAAAAGAGAAGAGAAAGCTCAACTGAAATACTGAGGGATATTTTGTAGTCAGTGCCAGCCACATAATTAAAATAACGGATTCACTGCTGTGAGAAATCCTGTCTGGTCTGGATTAATTTAGGGCTGAAAAATGTTTTCATTTATGATTTACGGAGGAGGAGGGAAAAATGGCATACCTTAGAGTACTTAGAGTACAAAATCGCTTTTTTATGGAACATGTTTCAGATTACAGCTACATCTTGGCAATCGGAAATATGCTTTTCTCATCTAAAATGAAATTTACTACATAAGAGATGCCTTTTTTTATAGTGTTATAAAGCAAATATGTAAATATTTACTTCATACCAGTAGAGGCAAGTACTGTGGACATTTCATCAGTAGGAAGGCTAAAAGGGTTAGACCCATAGTTCGTTTTGGTAAATGAGCTAAGAAAGAAATTTAACTTTTTCTTGGCAAACACAAAAATGCAAAGAATCAAAACCAATTAATGAAACCAAATACCTTTGGAAAATAACTGCCTAAGATTTAAAAAAGCATATCCATATAGTAATTTTGAAACTGGAAACCTAGCCTGGTTTCTATCAAAAATTATAATCTAAAAAGCCTCTCTGAGGTCATGATCATGTTGACTATGCATGTAATACATGCAGGGAGAACCCCTCCACACAGTCTGAGCTTGCTGATGGCCTGAGAAAACTGCACTCTTAAACATGGACTGCCAGGAGGCGCGGTGGTTAGCAGCCTGGACCCAGGAGTCCCGTTGCCTGGGCTGGAATCGGCCTCTGCCCTTATGACACCATCTGGAGCAAGTTACCTAACATCTCTGTGCCTTTATGTCCTCATCTGTGAACTGGAGATGACACAGTGACACAGGGCTGTTCTGAGGGTTGACTGGGAATTCACGTGAAATGCTTAGAAGACCGTGCCTAGAAGGCGATCCGCAAATAGCTATGAAAACTATTCACTGTAGGTATGTTGGTCTAGCGTATCCAGGTTAGGGAGGTTAATTCTAAGAGGTACTGTATAATGCTGGGGCTGAGGGGACCTTGAGCATCATCTAGCCCCACTCTTTCATCCACTGGATACCCAAATCTTCCATACAAGTGATCACATGATCCCTGCTTGAATACACACAAAGATAGGAACAGGAAGTAATGTCATTCCATGGATGTCACTGAGCTCCAACCTGCCTTTCTCCTTCACACCTAGAACCATCATCCCCTAGGAACCCACAGTGAAGCTTCCCATGACAGGCTACCAGGTGTTTGTGATGTCTTCTCCAGAACAAGCACATTCCAATACAATTATATCCAATTTTCAAACTTCCTCATTTTGCAACAACCCACTCTTTGAATACTGAATCATTTTTATGTGATTCAAATCATGTTAATATGATTTGACATAAATCATATTATCATTTATAATACCACGTAAAACACTTTAAAAATTCAAGTGAATTTTAAAATTCTATGTTTGTACACATTTGTTTGAGAAAAATATGTCTTTCTTGAGTATCAAAATTAAGTCAGAAGTCCCTAACTTCACAAATATATTTTTATCACAAAATACTAGCAAGACTTCTGAGTACTGTGAGTTTTTCTTGTGTGGTGGGGGTAGTGGCAGATAGGAGAGCAGGCTCAACAGAGACAGTAACAGTGGCAGCTGCAGAAGATGATTTGATTTTTGTTTCCAACTGAACTTCACTTCTCCAGGCTTGACAGCCTTGTAGTTCCACACAGGATAAACTTTATCATTTTTATTGATAATATCTGGAGTGGGTAATGACGCAAATCCAAGTAGAATTAAGACAACATGATTGTGATACAGCAATGAAGAGAGAACATTTCATTTCCCTGGAGCCTCAGAAATAAAGCCAGATTTACATGTTTATAGAATCCTGTCCCCTATTATCTGTGTATCTAAGGCATCAAGCATTAAAAAGGCACAGTGGAAATAAGCTCAGTTCATAGTAGTACTCTCAGGTAGAGATACTAGATACATTTTGCTTATAGGTAATGATGATGTCTATGTTAAACAAGTTTTGCCCCAGACAGTAGACCTTTCTCTCCTTTTCTCATTCCCTTTCTTTGGAAGGTTCATTTTTCTGGATCAACCATACTTCATTATTTCTATCAAGTAGTTTGAAAGGGCTATTGTAGCCTGCGGTGTAGTAAACCTTTTCATCGAAAACTTTTCCTTCTTCCCTCAAAATGCTTGCTAATGTCAAGAGTTGTTCTTGATTCTTTTGGGCACTAGAGAATCCATCGAAAGACCTACAAAGGAGAAAGTAAATGACCATCAATGATTTTAATACTGATGCAAATATTAGTTTAGGAAAAAAAGCAGAGGCTGATATAAGGAAATCTGGATGAAGCGCAGTTTCAGAGTTCCTCCCTCTAGGCACCTGGACTGACCTGTTCCCTTTCTCTGGTTCCCAGGCTCAGTGTGACCTCACACACCCTGAGGGGACCCAGGAGGAGGCAAGGGTCTCCTCTGTTGGGCAGATTTGGCCTTTATACCATCTTGTGCTCTAATACTGTGCCTCTCAAACTCAAATGTGCAAGCAAGTCAACTGGGAAGGTGCTGGTTCAGGGTGTCTGGGGTGGAGCTTGAATGCCTGCATTTCTCACAAACTCCTGATGATGCTGATGCTCCGGGTCAGACCAAAGTGAAACCCCCTCCGTAGGCTCCCTTTCAAACTTTCTATTTTCTATGAAACACTACCTCTTTTTTCTCCTTGGAAAAAGGTAGGTACTCTATGACAGATGAACATAATATAGTTTTGATCCTATGACCTTTCAGTCTAATGGAAGAGATGGACATTTTGCGACTCTCTCCATACAGTCTGAGCAGAGTTTTATCAGAGACAGAATCAAAGTACTTGGGAACACTGAGGGTATGATTAGATCAAGGGTAAACGTGTGTCTCTGAGTTGGGTCTAGAATGGAGGATGGTTTTCCTGGGCAGAGAAAGGGGAAGGATGAGAGAACAAAAGCCCAAAAAACACAAAGCATTTTCATCGTGAGGCATAAATTGAAGTCAGAAAGGTGAGTCAGACATGGAAGTAAGTGTATCATCCTAAAGCCTTTTTAGATTATTCCAAAGGATATTGAGCAGAAAAATAACTTGATCAGATCTGGGTAAGAATATAAGCAGAGATATGGAAACTAGATTGCAGAGAAGGGACCAGAGAGGAGGCTGCTAAGAGGATAGGGATGAAAAGACAGTCAAAAGTTTCTAAGAAAAAGTGGGAAATTAAAAGTTTAAGTATAGATTTTAAAGTATACAAACAAAAACACCCTGAGATTAAATCATGATAGCACACTGACTTAGCTGAGTTGCTGACATGTAAACATGATGAATCTGAAGTTTGAGAATAGGAAAACAAACAAAAACACTTCTAATAGGATTTCTAATTCTTCTTTAGCACAAGATTTATTATCAATATGCCAATGGAAAGGCATTCCTACCATTCTTCAGATAAGATGTAAGTCTCAAGAGTACAAACCAGGCCTGTCTTATTCAACAATGCCTACCAGGCACCTAGTCATTCCTGGCACACAGTACCTTTTAAATCCTAATTGAATAAGTATAGGAATCTATGCACATGTATATAAAATAAAATGTTGAAGACAATTGATAAAACTCTCCTTAATCTTCATCATGTTGACTGATAATAATAATTCTGAATCATGTGTTAGGAAACATTCTGACTGCCAAATTTGTTATTTATTTCCTTAAGGAATAGTCAACTCTTAGTATAGTGTGTTCTGCCTAAAGGGAATCTGTTTCAGATCTCACTTCTTTCTTGAAATCAAATCTTGAACCTCCTACTTAGAGATTATCTTTTGTCCTCTGAAAACATGGTGTTTTACAGTGATCCATCCATGGCTCTATTTAGGACACAGACAAATACTGAGCCTCCCCCAAACACCTGCCTCGCCAGGAGCTGACAGATTCAGGCAGAGAAACATGTTGCTCTATTCTTGAGGATGTTACAATCTATAAACAGATCATTAGATTTTACAATCATAGAACAGAGTGGCTGGCTGACTGCAGACACTGAGGAAGGCCTCATGGAGAAGGTGCCCATTGATCTAAGTCCTAAAGGATGAAAGCAGGCTCTCCAAGCAGAGAAGAGGGAGTGAGCTAGAGTTGGTGGTAAGATCCTGCTCGTGTTCTGAGTATTTTATGTGAATTAACGCATCTGATCTTCGTGGCAGCTCTGTGAGTTAGGTAGGTACTCTGACTATACACGTTTCATAGATGAGGAGATTTTGGCAAGGAAAACCTTAGCAACTTGCCCAAAATCAAAGGTAAAGAGATATGGAGGAAATTGGCCTGCTCAGTGAAGGGCAGGAGGAGACGGGAGCAGAGATGTCAGGGAGACAGATTGGGCCACATTATGGAGGCGATGCATACACTGTGAACTGCCTGAATGTCACGCTGAAGCAAGAGGAACAGATTTTTAAATGCTGTAACAGGTTGGGGTTTTGTTGCTGTTGTAAGAAAGATCGGAGTTCTAGAGTGGAGGGCAGGAGAGAGGAGACTGGTGGGCAGAGAATAGTTGGGGGGCTCTTGAAGGGAAACCTGAGATTGGAAAATGTCAGAGCATCTGGTGAGCGTCAGGCACGCGCCGAGCACGGGGGTAGCACAGAGGACTCAGCTGAGGTCCCTGAAAGGGGAGGGCCCGAGGAAGTGACAGTGGGGGGTGAAGGGAACGGAATCACGACCGGTTCTGAGGCAAATGGGCTGGATCTGGGGACCGATTATCAGGGTGGAGTATGCTGATGGCCACAGTGGTCCTTGCTGGGGAGGCTGTCAGACCAATGAGACGTTTCACTGACACAGGCACTGTAAGGTCAGAGAAGCCTTGGGGAAAAGCTGGGTTTCAGAGCTGTTGAGCTTGATCTTCCACCCTCACAAGGAGATGCCCAACTAGGAGGAAAATCAGGGCTGGAGACACTAAATTTGAGTCACGGGCCACACATAGTTGAAGCAGTGTGGACAGACCGCCCAGAGCACATCTGCTATGACATGAGGGTTGGTAAGGGCCATCAACAGGGACCCCTGGGTGGGAAGTGGATGAAGTGCCGTCGGAGGGAGAGAACCAGGAGGAGAGGAAAGACAAGAAGGTGACATTCCCAGTTACGGGATGGACAGGGATCACGGGGCCAGACAGGTCAGCACAAGGATGCTGCAGGAGACACGTGGGAAAACACTGCCCTCGAGGGACAAGGTCAGCTGTGCTGCGGAGGGTGACGGGAGCCCCAGGGGCAGGTGAGGCTGTAGCAGGCTGTGCTGGTCTGACGGGCACGTGGGACTTGAGGAAACAGAGACAGAGAGACAGAGTCTTTCAACAAGGGAGGGTAAAAGTAAAAGTGTTAGTCGCTCTCCGTCCTTTTCTACTTTTTGACCCCATGGACGGTAGCCCACAGGCTCCTCTGTCCATGGAATTCTCCAGGCAAGAATACTAGAGTGGGTAGCCATGCCCTCCTCCAGGAGATCTTCCCAGCTCAGGGAGAGAACCCGGGTCTCCCGAATTGCAGGCAGATTCTTTACCGTCTGAGTCACCAGGGGATATAAGAGGGTGAGAAAGGGAATAATAATAAAGGGACTCTAATACAAGACTGTTATGTACTTTGTGGGGCTCTTTAAAGATACCAACAGAGAGAATTTAATATAAGGAATGAGTAGAAAGGTATTGAAGGTCTGAAAAACTGAAAAGGAACCAGTAAACCAATAGAGGCAATAACTATAGGAAGCAGCTACCATCCTTTAGTCTGGAGGAACAAGGAAGAGCTTGAGGTTATCAGAACCTAGATTTGGGAGGTGGGGTACCATGCACTATTTTAAAGCATTTTTCTCCAGATTTAACTCGATGGCAGGTAAAGGCAGTCTAATGCATTTGAGGGGTGGGGTGGGAGTGTAATTTGTGTTGCTTCTTATTTGTGGGAGGGATGCATGAGATGTCTCTTCAAATGAATTCATTTTTTTTCATGTCATAGACCCTTAGTAACATATGAAACAAGTCACTAGAAAAACGCCACAAAATGCATTAGGCCGGTTTTCATGGAAGGGTGAAAAGTACAGGAGCTAAACTACTCAGGCGCTAAACTATGCGTGCCCACAAGTAAAACCAGCAGTCAGCAGTGCTGTGAATGATATCTACCACTTACCGTACAAACACCGTCATCTCGGCTCTGTCTTCAATGAAGACATCGGACTCTGCAGGCCTGGGCGGATCAGATTGCTGTTCAGAGGGGATATACAGGGAAATGGTAATGGTAGGCTCGCTAAAAGGACCTGAGCCAGGCTCCACGTAGCTCATCACTGGAGCTGTCATCTTTATTTTCATCTCTGTGCCACGAAAATAAATATTTAGATGCAAAGGAGACCATGAAAGCAGATTTAGTGCATCTATGACTACATTTTAAAACGTATTTATTTTTTGACCTGGATTTCTTGACATAAATATTTACCTTTAAGATAATTTTCATCTTAAAAAAAAAAGGGCAAAAAAAAAAAAGCAAAAAAAAAAAAAAAAGGCAAAATTACAATTAGCGACTACACATTAAACACTTTCTGTACTATTAACATTATAATTATTTTTGTACTATCAATATTTTCATTAGTCCATAGTTTTAGGGATAGACGGGAAAATTAGAAATCACATGGTCTAGTTCATTCTTTACTTACACAATTCAGGTCTCATTGGCTAAGTGACCTGCTAAAATCTAAACAACATCAGTGCTAAAAACAGAAGACAGATCTTGAGACTCTGGGTCTTGTGTTCTTTGACCCTTCCTGCCTCCTAATATCTCTTGTTTTACCAGTCACCAAATTATCTCAAAGCATTAGTCATGAAAAGGCCTTAAGGCTAGGTACACAGGGGCTCAATTCATTCAGCAGAGTCACAGAAAGGAGAACAGAAGCCCAGGAGTACCCTCCTCTAGACAGGAAGGATTCCGAGCGTAGTCCTCCCTCCTCTTCGGACATTGTCTTTGACCATCTGGTTATTTTGCTATTCTAAAAATATATTTCTTTAATAAGTGAAAACCCAATAAGCCAGGCCACTCAACCACAATACAGTCATTAAAGGTAAACTGCCTTCACCTTTCTCGTTTTTGCCTTGAATGTAGCTGGTCAGCCTTGTAAAGCCAGTCTGCATGGCTGAATCCCAGTCCATAGACTCAACCGCAGTGCTGACCCACTTGCCAGGCCCGTAGTGTCGGATCTCATAACTTCCGGGCTAAGATGGAACAGGGAAAACTTAGAGGAGACAATTATACGGCAGAATGTGAGACGCAACAGTACAGGTACCTTGATCTCTGGTCCACTGGGACGGCCTGTCCCGGGGAGGGGCGCTGCCCCGGGGTCCGGCCGGAGGTTCTGACTTCCCAGCGCCGACAGGGCCCCTCCCCCGCGGCTCCCATCTTTAGATTAGAGACGCTGGCGGCCTCTCCGTTCAGGTTAAGAGCAAGCAACTGTTCCGCCCCTCTGCCCGGAGGGCCCCATCGAGAGTTTGGGGACGTGATCAATATTATTTTTTTTAGCCGCAAAGAAACAAAATTGAGATGTGGCATCTACGGTTACGATGGCTCACTGACCCCTTTTCCTGTTTGTGCAGGAATGGGGCGAGGACTCAGACCATTTTTTAAAAAGTATTTTTTAGTTAAACCTATGGCACCCTCCGGTTTCATTGCAGATCAGGTCGGGAACACCCCCGCGCTCGCCACCCAAAAGCCAGCACCCTCCGCGCCTGCGGGAGGCGCCTACCTGGGGGCCCGCATCCTCCGGGACCTCCCAGCCCGGCGTCTCCACCGCGGGGGCCTCCGAGCCCTCGGCTGCCCCGGGATCGGGCTCCAGCACCTCGGCCATGGGCAGCGCCGTCTCTCCGGGGAAAGAGCCCGGCGAGCTGCGCCGAGAAGGGGGCCGCGCCCGGGCGGCTCGGGACCGCCCCGCCTGCGTGTCCCCGAGTCCCCGCCCCGCAGACGCGCGGCCACCTCCGCGCAGAGCGGGAGCCCGGAGTCCGCGGGGCACTGCGGGGCCCCGACCGGGAGAGGACGCAGCGACCGCGATCCCGACCCGGGGCAGCTCGGGCCGCCCGCTGCTCCTGCGGGTCCCCCGGGGAGACGGGATGGCAGGGTGGGCTTGGCCGGACTTTCCTTGGGAGTCTCCTCCGCCCTCGCCAGTGTATTTTAGTTAACCCGCACGCAGAGGCGTCCACCCTGGGAGCCGGGGGCGGAGGAAGGCAGGGCAGCTGGCCGGTGGGGTTTCTGGTGTAACCGGCCCGGGAACCTCTCCCGCGGCCCCACCCGCGCGGGGAGCCGGTTCTGCAGACGGGTCTCCTCCTGCGGAGGGAGGAACGTGAGCGCGGCTCGCCCTCGTGAGTGCCCCAGTGGAAGGCGGGGCGCGGGGTGAGGCGATGCTCCTCCCGACTCTGACCTCGGCCGCCCCTGTCGGCACCCCTGTGGGCCGAGCGCTCCGTGCCCGGGTTCGGCCCCGGGACAGAGGCAAGCGGGCCGCCGCACTCACACCTAGACGGGAGCTTAGGGTCCGAACGGCAGCCGGCAGCCGGGGGCCCAGGGGAAGCAAGTGGGTGGGGCCACAGTCACACCGGAGAGAATCGTGAACTGGCTGGTTTCTTGTCCTTGCCCCACCAGATGGCCCCCAAACGCCTAAGTCACCCCATCAGACCCAACAGGCTGGGAAAGTGCGGTGGGAAAGAGAAAGAGGGGACAGTAGCCAGGCCCTGGTGATTTTAGAAGTTTTTGGTTAGATTTAGTCTTTTTTGTTTTTTTTCCTAAGAGAATTCTTGAGAAAAATTTCACTTACCATATGATTCACCCACTTAAGGCATACCAGTCTATGGTATTTAGTGTGTGTTCACAGTTGTGCAACCATCACCACAGTGAATTTTAGAACAGTCCATCTTCCGCCCCCAACAGAAACCCCACTGAAACCCCATTAGTCATCATTCTTAATGCTGACCACCCGATCCTAGGCAGCCACTCATCTGATCTCTGCTTCTGCTCTGGGTCTTTCCTATAAGTGGGATCATACAGTGTCATAACACATCTGGCTGCTATAACAAAATATCACAGACTGGGTAACTTCCAAACAGCAGAAATGTATTTCTCACAGTTCTGAAGGCTGGAAGTCCAAGTCCAACAAGGTCAGATGACGGTCCTCTTCCTTGTGGCAGACTGCTTATTGTACCCTCACATGGGGGAAGGAGTTTTTCCTGGTCTCTTTTATAAGGGCACTGATCCCACTCATGTGGGGGTCTTTCTTCATGACCTCATCACTGCCCAAAGCCCCCACCTCTTAACCCATCATACTGGGCATCAGGGTTTCAACATACAAATGTTTAGGAGGACACAAACATAGCATATACAATGTTGTCCTTTTTGACTAGCTGCTTTCACTTAACAAAATATTTTCAAGGTTCACCCACATTGTAGCATGTATCAGTACTTCAGTCCTTTTAATGGTTGAAAACGATTCAGTTCAATAAGCATTTTGTTTATTCATTCATCAGTTGATGATCACTTGAATTGCTTCACACTTTTGGCTTGAGTAGTAATACTGTTGTGCACATTTGTATACATGTTTCTGTTGGACATGTTTTCATTTCTCTTGGGTAAAAGCTAGGAATGGAATTGCTGGGTCAAATGGTAACTCTATATTTACTTTTATGAGGAACTGGCAGACTGTGTTTTAAAGTGACTGTACCACAGAATTCCCTGGCGGTCCATTGGTTAGGACTCCACACTTTCACTGAGGAGGGGTGGGGTGGGCAGGGAACTAAGATCCCACAAGCTGTGCCGTGCAGCCAGAAAATAAAATTTTAAAAATAAAAAAATAAAGTGTACCATTTTAGATTTTCACCAGTGGGGTGTGAGCTTTCTGTTTTGACATATCCTTACCCAACACTTGTTATTATCTGACTTTTTTATTATATTCATTCTAGTGGGTCTGCCTTAAAAATTTTTTGTTTTGATATATAGTTCACATAACATAAAAGTCACCATTTTATTTATTTATCTTTTTAATTTATTTATTTTAATTGGAGGCTAATTACTTTACAATATTGTAGTGGTTTTTGCCATACATTGACGTGAATCAGCCATGGCTGTAAAAATCACCATTTTAACAAACACAATTCATTGTTTTTCACTATATTCATTGTATTATACAAGCATCAACAAAAAAGCCCTATACAATTTACTGGTGGCTCAGACTGTAAAGAATCCACTTGTCAATGCAGGAGACATAAGAGACGTGGGTTTGATTCCTGAATTGGGAAGATCCCCTAGAGGAGGGCATGGTAACCCGCTCCAGTATATTTGCCTGGAGAATCCCACGGACAGAGGAGCGTGGCGAGCTACAGTTCATGGGGTCGCTAAGAGGAGGAGATGACTGAAGCGGCTGAGAACACAGCACACCCGACCTCCCAGTCCCTGGCAACCACTAATCTACTTTCTGTCTCAGCAGTGTATAGAGTACATTGTTAGCCGCTCAGTCATGTCTGACCCTGTACCTTCTGTCTCTATGGAGTTGCCGATTCTGGACTTTCCATATAAATGGAATTATATATAATACGTGATTTTTGGTGACTGCCTTCTTCCACTTAGTGTTATGCTTCCAAGAGTCATCCATGTTGTAGCATCTATCATACTTCATTCCTTTCCGTTGCTGGATAATATCATATTCTGTGTACCTAGTGCTTTTAAAGCAATTGATGTCTTTTTGTTTCCTTCCCCTTTCCTGCTCAAATGGATATGCAGTGGTCTGAGGATATATGACACTTTCTAGGGTTTATAGCAAATCTATTATCATTGCTGAGATATGTTTGAATTATTTAGTGAAGGCTAAATAATGAATTTTGACTTATTTTTAAATAGCCTGTTTATTTTAACTCATGTAACAGATGTGATCCATTGCATAGGTAAATTTGCCAAGTTGAGAATACAATTTTACTTTACAGAAATATTTTTTTAAGAGGAAAAGAAAGTAATTTACAGTGTTGCTTAAGAAATCTGTTGTTCTTTTTCACCTGCAGCATACCTTACAGTTATCAGTGCTATTTGAGGGGAAGAGTATTTTATTTGTATAAAAACTGAGGCTACATTTGGAGACATTCATTTTATAGGGTGTGGGATGTACAATTAATTAAGATAATAGCAGGTGACTAAGTTGAATTATCTATATTTACAAGTTGATAATTAGTCATGTAAAAGAACAGAAGGAAGGAAAGAAAGGGATTTATTTTAAACTAATTTCAGTTAGAATGAACGATGAAATTCAGAAGACTCAAGTTTTACACTAACATGTCAAATTATCTAGCTAGTTTTCTTGTTGACTAATTAAAGTAAAATTTTTCTTTTTATTAGCTCATGTTTAACCAGTGTTTACATGACATTGTGAAGATGTTTTATTTAAGATTTATGGCACTTGTGATTCTCCAAGTTCATGCCAGCAGGGGAGCAAGCACAGGAGAATCCTGCAGCAGGAATTTGAGCCATTTCTCATTATTCATGGCAGCTATGTATGTTCTATACGGTCACCATGGACATTGAGTGAATGAATACTGAACCATTGGTACTAGAGGAAATACAGACTTAGGTTCCTGTGAAACTCTGGTTACATTTTCATCAATATGTAGCCTTATTTTATGTGTGTTATTGCATAAAGATAACTCATTTAATATATACTTTTTAAAATCCATTCTGGCAAGCTCTGCTTTTATTAATTTATTTTGCCACACTGGGCAGTGTGTGGGATCTTAGTTTCCCAGCCAGGCATTGAGCCCATGCCCCTGCGTTGGGAGTATGGAGCCTTAACCACAGGACTGCCAGGAAGTCCCTGGTATATACTGTTAATTCAGTAACAGTGGGCTCACAAAAAGCAACACTGTACCTTATGCCTTCTTGAAGTCTATGTATCTTCACCAAAAGGCACATCCCATCCTTCTCTTCTCTCAGGAGCAATAGACAGCAATTCAGCACTATGCCTGGGAGGACATTTAAAAGAGCAAGATCACCAACGAAAAGCACAAAAATGTGAAAAATGTGCCACTAAATAAACTGTGAGAAGGACAATGTATGAAACCTGTAAGTAGAAAACAGAACTTAACCTTGTTTGACTTTATCTGGGAATGTGTCTTTGGTGGCTTAGATTTTTCACCACTCTACGAGTATACACGTCTACCCATGAGCCAGAAAGTGATGTATTGATGTGAGGGTTACGAAGATATATAAGCAAGTAGGTGAATTTGCAAGTATGGTATCTAGGAATCATGAGGCTTGACTGTAAGTGCTTCCTGCACTGTTATATGTGTCACCTCCATCCATGTTTCATGGACCAAAGCACGTCATCAGGCCTTAACTGACTTTGGGAGGTGTGAAAGGGCAATCACACCATGTTGTCAAAGAATTCAAATGTATGAGAGAAGTACTAATGCCAATTGCTGATATCGGTTGGTCATGGATTATGCCATACTTGAGGCAGACTTTACCTCCCAGAGATAGTAGCCATGTTGTTTCTCATCCAACATGCTGTTCCTATAATGTGACTTTGTCGCACCTCCCATTGAGAGAATGAGGCCTCTGCTCCTTTTCCTTGAAACTGGGCAGGCTGTGTGACTTCTGAGGCCTGGTCATTAAAAATTTCCACCAAGTTCTAGGGCTACCCGCTCTTAGAAATCCAACAGCCCGGCTGAAAGGGAGCCCAGGCAGCTCCATGGAAAACTACATGTAGGTTCCTAGCTGAGGTCCTGACAGAGCTGGCAACAGCCACCACACATGTCAGTGACCCAGAGGTCCCAGAGCAGACACAGGCAGTACCTACAGAATCTGTGAGCTTAAAAAAATGGCTGCTTTTTAAAATGCCACTCTGTTTGAGGTGGTTTATTTCAGGAATAATAGCGAAAAGAGTAACTATGTCGTCTATGAATAGTGCTGTAGTAGGTGTCGGTGCGGTTTAGAAATGTATAAAATTTTGTCCTTTGTTGGTGGTGGTGTTCAGTCACTAAGTCGAGTCCAGCTATTTGCGACCCCATGGACTGCAGCACTCCAGGCTTCCCTGTCCTTCACTGTCTCCTGGAGTTTGCCCAGATTCATGTCCATTGAGTCACTGATGCCATCCAACATATCATCTTCTGTTGCCCTTTTCTCCTACCTGAGATCTTTCCCAGCATCAGGGTCTTTTCCAGTGAGTAGGCTCTTCGCATAAAGTGGCCAAAGTATTGGAGCTTCAGCTTCAGCATCAGTCCTTCCAATGAATACTCAGGGTTGATTTCCTTTAGTATTGACTGGTTTGATCTCCTTGCTGTCCAAGTGACTCTTCATAGTCTCATCCAGCACCACAATTCATTAACATTAATTCTTCGGTGCTCAGCCTTTTTTATTTTACATTCAAGTCATTGTTTACTCAGAGGCCATTCTTGTGCTCACAATGTAATTAAATATTTGGTCTTTTTACAGTTACTACAATCGCAAATATAACTATAAAATCGATAGCAACTTGGTATTCTAATGGAAAATGTAGTCTTTTCTTTTGCTGGTTTCTCCTTCAGTTTGGGTAAGAATTTTAATAGTCATCCATTATTTAGATACAAAGCAACCCACAAAGCCCCATTTACACTTGGTGCCTGACACATAATTGTTTGATAAATGTTGAATGAATGCGAATCTGAATTTATCAGACATGGATCGTGATTGAATGTCTTTAGAAGCACCTGTGAACCACCTTTTTCATGCACCTCAGAAAATGAAGAGACATTTATTGAATGTGGGGCTGAGGATAAGAAAGCTAAGGTCTAAAGCTGGGAATGTCTTTAAAAATTAAAACATCAATTCTAATCAATATGAGGCTGATATAACTTCTGAGACTGCGGTGAGTATTTTTAAAAACAGAGAGGGATGTCCACACTGATGGTGACAGGTTCATGATGTGAAGTAAAAGTGGAAACCAAATATACCGCAACTAGGTAGCTCACATTCTCAAAAAACTCTGGGAAAAAATAGTATAAATTCATTTTGAAACATATCATATACATGTTTGTTTTAGTTTGGTTTTTATTATTTATTTAATGTTCAGAAACATGGGGCTTTTTCCATGTACAAATGGAATATCATTTGGTGAGTTGACATTACCTTCTCTAGGCTTGGAGATGCAGATGAAACAGGTTGGATGGACGTGGTAGAGACAGCTTGGACTCCCATTAATGGTGTTTTCACAGCTGGAATTCTTTAGGACCTGTACCTGAAGTACAGGATAATCAAAGCAAAGTCTCTGTATGTGGTCAGTACATGGTTCATTCTACCCAAGAGAATGTAAGAGTTGAAATATATATTTAATATCAGTGAACTGGAGTTGGGCATCAATTTCTGGGGCTACAGTGGTTTCAATCCTGCCATCATCACAAATTCTTTACCTAGGTGGCTCAGATGGTAAAGAATCTGCCTGCAACACAGGAGACCAGGGTTCGATCCCTGGGTTGGGAAGATCGTCTGGAAAAGGGAATGGCTACCCACTCCAGTATTCTTGCCTGGAAAATTCTATGGACAGAGGAGCCTGATGGACTATAGTCCATGGAATTGCAAAGAGTCAGACACAACTAAACGAGTTACACTTTCACTTTCCACCAGGTCAGAAGAAGATGCCTACTTCAAGGTTTAAGAATCTGGCTTTCCATCGTAACTCTCCTACTTTCTGGCCGTATGATGTTGGGCATATGATTCAGCCTTCTTGAATCTGTTTCCTTATTTGTACAAAAGGATGGGATTCACCTCGTTTGCTATTGAGGATTCTAAGAGGTAATGCCTGGTCATCTCCTGGCCCAATGTTTTGCATGCTGTATCCTGATAAATAGTAGTTATTAGTATAGTCTTTTGTGAATAAAAATTCTGGACCAGTTCATTAAGAACTGAAATTGGTTCTTTGAACTTACCTGATCCTCTGCTCATTCAGCAAGCATGTTCTTACACATTCTGCCTAAGGAGAAGCCTTATTGAAATCACTTGATTGTTTACTGCTTTGATGACACTAACAGAACAAGAGGAGGAGAGAGGGAGGGAAAGTGTGGCTAGAACCTCTGGGTGTGTGTAGGGAAGAGAGAGAGAACACAGGTATTTCCTCTGAAAAAAATTCAGATTTCTCTGGTTTCCTTGCCTAAAGTTGGCTTCCTTTGATCTGGGACAGCCTTCCTCCCAGGGCTGCATTATAACTGTGATGGGTCCAAAGTACTTTTGCTTTGGTGGGTCCCTTCCTCTGTAGAAAAATACAAACAGTTGCATTATGTGTCTCTGTTGTTATAAAAATGAATATAATTTTTGACACCCCCCCCACCCAAATTAACTTTTTAAATTCTGGTTTTAAAAGAAATTAAAATATTTTCGTGGGCCCCTAAAAATGATGTGAGTTCTGGGCATGGAGCCTGGTAAGGCTGATGGCCGAGTAGGTTCTGATATCTTAGTTTCCCTACAAGAAGGTGAGAACGTCTGATGTAGCATATGGGAAGAATAATACAGAAAGGGAGTAATACTTACTCTGCCCTTATGGTGGATGTGTGTTTTAACAACTCTCTGAGGCAGGTTATTAGTGTGATAAAGGAGTAAATAATGAATAATTTAGAACCAAGAAGATTCAATGCTTGAAGTGAGACTATTGAACTTTTGCCTCGCCTTGTTCAGAATCCAGATAGAAAGGATAAATGCTAATGTTGGCCTTTCAAAACATCCAACTATGTGTATTGTCTGAATATGGGGGGGAGGAATGGAGAAGAAGCAGCTTTATTTTTTAACTCTGTATCGCAAAGTCCTACATTGCCCTGAGAACATGGTGGGACTTATGATGCCTTATTCTAATATCAGAGTACAGTGATAGTTCCTTCCCCAGGGACTGATTCTGTCTTTGGGACCACATGGTTTCTGAGATGAAGTTGTTGGTCTCATCTTTGGTCTCCTATATGTAAAACTTTCCCTCTCACCCCCTCTGACTTCTTTCCAGATTTTTCCTTTATTTTTGGTTTTCTGCAGCTTGAATTTGAAATACCCAGGTGTAGGGGTATTTTTTGTTTGTTTTCCTGTTTGACGCTCTCCAAGTTTCCTGGATCTGTAATTTGACATCAATTTAGGGAAATTTGTTGTCATTGTTGCTTCTAATATTTCTTTTCGCTTTCTGACATTCCCATTGTACCTGTGTAACACCTTTTCAGTTTGCTTCAGTTGCTCAGTCATGTCTGACTCTTTGTGACCCCATGGACTGCAGCACACCAGGCCTCCCTGTCCATCACCCACTCCCGGAGCCTACTCAAACTCATGTCCTTCGAGTCGGTGATGCCATCCAACCATCTCATCCTCTGTTGTCCCCTTCTCCTCCTGCCTTCAATCTTTCGCAGTCTTTTATGGAGTAGCAAACGGCAACCCACTCCAGTATTCTTGCCTGGAAAGTCCCATGGACAGAGGAGCCTGGTGGGCTACAGTCCATGGGGTTGCAAAGAGTCAGACGTGACTGAGCACGCACACACCACCACCTTTTATAGTTGTCTCACAACTCTTGTCTATTCTGTTTTGCTTTTTTCTTTTTCCATTCCCTTTTGACATTTTCTATTAACATGTCCTTAAACTTAGATTCCTTCCTCAACTGTGTCCAGTCTGCTGATAAGCTCATCAAAAGCATTCTTCATTTCTGTGACAGTGTTTTTGGTTTCTAGCATTTCTTTTTGGTTCTTTCCTAGAATTTCTGTCTCTCTGCAGACATTGCCCTTCTGTTCTTGTTGTCTATGTTTTCCATTAGAGCTCTTTGCCTATTAATCATATTTATTTTACGTTCCTGGTCTGATAATTCCAACAACATTCCTGCCATCTCTGGATCTGTTTCTGATGCTTGCTCTGTTAATTCAAATTGTGTTTTGCGCCTCTTAGTATACCTTACAATTCTTTCTTGAAGGGTAAACTCAATGTCCTAGGCAAAAAGAACTGCAGTAAACAGGCCTTTAATTACGTGGTGGTCAGTGGTTAGATGTGGGGAAGGGAAAATGTTTTATAGTTTTATGATTAGGTCTCAGTCTTTTAGTGAGCCTGTGCCACTGGGCTGTGAACTTCAAAAGTGCTTCTCTGCTGTTTTTTCTTTTCTCCCCTTTATTAGAACAAGCTAGTTGGGTATTTACCCACCCTGCAGAGCAAGACTGGAATCAGCTGGGACTGCAGATTCCCCGCCCCTTCCCAGGTGAGTTAGGTTCTGATAAAACCCGAGCAGGTTAGGCCCTGGAGAAGTAGTTCTCCTGAGGGCAGACTTTGTTACAAAGAACAGAACGTACTGGCGGGTTTCAGGATGGTTCCTCTTCCTCTCCTTCTATTGGAAGCACAATAGGGTTTTTTTTCTCAGAACTCCACTGTGACAATCTGGTAGGGCTCCTAGAGGAAAAATTCACAGAGTGTGGGCCCCTCTGGAGCGTTCGGTTCTTGGATTTGCCTACTCTGAGCCTCCAGCAGGCCTTCAATTGCAGTTCAGCTTTCCCCGACTCTGGCCCAGTTTCCTGAGGAAGTTTCTATGTGCGGGTTTCTGCTCAAGGTAAGTTGTGATTTTCTGTATCCGTCTGTCTCTAGTTTGGGGGCCAGTGGTTTGGCCTGTGGCCACAGTTTGCTGAATTTAAGAGGAGCTGTTGATGTTTCACTTGTTGGGCTTTTTGTTGTTGTTATGATGGAGAAACAACTTTCAAGCTCCTTTCATGCCAGACCAGACACTCCTTTTCTTATGTAGAAAATGATGCCTTAGTGATATTTTCTGACCCAGTGTAGAATTTAGTGAAAAGGTCTACATTCTGGTCACTGCTACTATTATACTACCTCTTAAAAAAAAAACAAAAAACAACTTATTTGGCTGTGCCAGGTCTTAGTCGCGGCCTTAAGGGTTTTTAGTTGTGGTATGTGGGATCTAGTTCCCTGACCAGGGAGAGAACCCAGGCCCCCTGCATTGGAAGCGTGGAGTCTTAACCACTGGGCTGCCATGGAGGTTGCCTCCCTCCAATTCTTAATCTTATCTGGCTACAGTTATTGCTTCCCCAAATACTTTTTAGCTGTCAAAATCTAGTTCTTTCATTCCTGGATTTTTACCAATTCCACTCTCTAGCTTGGAGTGCAAACAGCTAGTACTACCCGTGTATGCCATTTGTATCAACATTTAAAAAAGGATGCACTATTTACATGACTGTTTCTAATATTTTGCTTGCAAATCCTGCCTTGTGAGTTGAACTGGTGGCAGATGCACATTACGCTGATGGCTTCAGGGAAGTGTTTACAGAGAATGTTGGGTTGTAAATGATGCCCCAAAGCTAGATTTACAGACTTATTTTCTCTAAACATGGTACCTTACACCTGAGTAGAAGCTCACCTGTATTTTGTATCCACTCACATTACCTAGAAAATGACTTGCCTTTGTATTAGGATCTCTGGCTCTATTTCTGTTTAATTGGTCTATATGGGTCCTTATATCAGTATTTCTAAAAGTTCCTCGAGTAATTCTACCGTGCACTAGGGTTGAAGTCCACCGGTGTGTAGAAAGGGTCAGCAAACCTTTACAGAACTGGGCAGTAAGTATTTGGGGCCTTGAAGATCAAATAGTCTCCGCTATAACTACTCAACTCTTGATGTAGGAAGAGTCATAGGCAAGTGGGCCTGGCTGGGTTCCAATAATTTTATTTCTAGCCACTAAAATTCTAATTCATATAGCTTTCATGTGTCATGAAATATCTTTCTTTTTTTTTTTTAACTATTGAAAAATGTAAAACTCAGTCTGTCTCACAGGATGTACCATAACAGGTTGCAAGTGGAATTTGGGCTGGGGGCTGTAGTTTATTTTCTTACAGCTTGATTTGGTTCCACAAAAGAAAATATTTCCTTAACTACATCACTGATAAAGTCTTCAGTGAGTCCTAGCATTGACTACTTATTTTAAGTAAGTCTACCGAAACACATTTATTGTTTGCTTATTTTGGGCTGCGCTGGGTCTTGGGTTTTCTCTACTTGCGGCGAGCGGGGGCTACCCCCTAGTTGTGATGCATGGGATTCTCACTGTGGTGGCGTCTCTTGTGGTGGCTCCGTTGTTGTGGAGCGCGGCCTCTGAGTTACTCGGGCTTCAGGAGTTGCCGCACGTGGGCTCAATAGTTGGCACTCAGTCTCAGTTGCCCTGCAGCACATGAGATCTTCCCAGACCAGGGATTGATTCTGCGTCTCCTACATTAGCAGGCTGATTCTTTACCACTGAGGCACCAGGGAAACCTTATCAGAATAGTGTTAAACATGACAATGCATTTCCATATTGGCTTTTGAAATGGCAGTATTTGGGATGCTTTTGTCTACAAATACCAAGCGTGGCTTAAATGGTTAAGTAGTGGGAAAGGTATTCTCTCATGAAAATATAGACATTTTCAGGGTTATTAGGCAGCATGACAATCATCAACCCAGGTATTGTCCATCTTTCTACTCTACTATCCTCAATACTAGTCCTGGCCAATGTCTTGCTCCTGGTTGCAAGGAACAGCCCTAGGCACTGCTTGCAGGCATGTAACATCCAGCTGAAAGGAAGAGTGTTTCCTTCCTTGCATTTATTTTGAATGTGAGGCAGTCTGTTTTAGGGCAAACCTCTCCTCCTGTGTACATCTCCACCATCAGCCCCAAAGACCAAATCAGTCCCTGGCAAAGGAATTGAGATCACCATGATTAACTCTCATTGTGCATCCACTGGTGTGGGCAGGGGGAAGGGAAATCTGTCTGCCTCTCACAGGTGGTCCCAGGATTTCAGAACCAAATCTGGGTTCTGTTAGCAAGGGAAGAAAAAGAAATGGCAGTTGGGAAATCAACAGTCTTACAGAGAACTAGATTCCTAGAATTAAAAAAAGAAGGCTGTCTGCTGAGCTTCTCATTGCCATTTGTTTATTTACTTCCCTTAAAGACCATTAGAGAATTGTTCAGTACAATTTTCCTGAAATAAATTTTATTGATTTTTCACTCAGATTATATTTTGCTTCTGTCTTGAAACAAATTGATATGATTTCTATCAGATTACATTTGAAAAGTAATGCATTGTAGTTTGTTATTTTTCTATAACTCTACTATGTTGTGTATCTAAGTATAAAAATGTTCATGTCAAAAATTTTGAAGAGTCATCATTTTTTGTTCATTTTGAACCATCAGAAGGCTGTTTATACTGTGAAAACAAAAAAGTTTTACCCCTGAAATTATAGCACTAAATACAAATTTAAGGACCTTGTGTGTCACCTTGCCACCCCCATGGGTATCCTGATACAGCCCCCAAGTGTAAATGACCGACCTCTTCCTCCCCATTTGAAAATCAGAGGGAGATTTGTATCCATTCCAAATTCAGCTATGTCCATCTTATTTTGAGCCCTGACCACCCAGTCTGGAGTGGGCACTGCAATTCCACATTTGCAGTTTTCTTGGGAGATCAGCTGGCACTGGGGAAGATGCTCTGATCCAAGGCAGAGAGGCCAGGCTTCTGGTCCCAGCTCTGCCTCTTAGGAGGCGTTTAACCTCTCTCAGCTCTAGTTTTGACATCTGCAAAGGAAGAGCTTGAACAGTGTGATTTATAAGACCCTGTTAGAGCTTATCTGTGTTTCTCTTTAAGATTTAGACCTTGTACACATGGCTACGTATAAAATGGATAACCAACAAAGACCTACTGTATAGCAAAAATAAAAAATAAAACAACCCTTCAATGCTATATAAGGTAAAAAAAGATTTGACCTTTCCTTTCCAATGTGAAACTGATTTCTACTCTTATTACTGCTTCTTGATGAACATACGTTCTCACCAGATCCCCCCAAGATGTGTGTGGGAACAACCACTTTTTGTCCTGCCATGGCACAGTTGGACAGCCCATGATATTCTAGTGTGAGACATTCCCACATAACCAAGCCAAATCCTTACAATCCAGGAAGCAAGTCAGAAGGCAAACAAGAGCGACACTACTCGGGAGAGAATTTTGTAGCACTTTATTTTTTTTTTAGCTAAAACGCTTGCAAATGTCAGTTCTTTCCTCATTAATATTGAAATATACTTGACCATTATTTACAACAGCCCTGAAAATGTGCTGGGTCCACTGACCCCTGCAGCTCTAGAGCTGTTTTTTTTTCTCTCTTTCTAGAACTCTCCAAGCCTCTTCACGCAGAAGTGAAACAATGAGGCTGTAGACAACCTGTGTAGAAAGAAAAGTTTTATTTGGTGATCAAAGCAGTTATCTTTGGCTTATCAACATTTTCCTGTTTTCTTTCTCTACAGAGTTAGTTCTTATGTTCCCTAGTAATTCTTTTTTCCCCTCAACTCATACAGAATTGTTTGTTTTTCTCAGGAGTATATGTTATAGGAGAGCCCAGTCATCTTTGGAACAACCTGGGGAAAGTTTCCCCTAAGGAACTTGAAAATGAGTTAACAAGATTGACGTTTGTCAAGCTCCGCCCCCACCCATTCATCCTGGAGTCCACCATGACTGACAGCTTCTTAGGGCCAGAGGCCCTTGTCCCCCTGCCCAAGTGGACTCTTTGAAGGGCGGAGGGCCATGTTCTGTGCGGTTTTCAGGAGCAGTTTACGTTTGCTTATCCAGTCCAGGTGAACCCTCTCCACACTGAATGCCCGCATCCGGAGCCTGTTCCCCAGGGGCATCCTTGGTGGCCTCCTCATAGGAGGGCGGTGAACATGCCTCGGAGAGAAGGGCGGCCTCCGGGGGCAGCGGGGAGTAAGGGGAGGTCTGCCCGCTGCCCCAGGGTGAGCCGGGCAGGAAGTCGGTCACCTCCCCCGCAGGCGGCTGCTCTGGGAGGTCCAGGCCGGAAGCCTGGCCCCGGGCCTGCGGGGCCTGACAGTGGCGATAGAGGAAGAGCAGTAGAAAGGCCAGGAAGAGCAGGACGGTGGCTGGAAGAAGGATGAACAGGAAGGGCTCCGCGTCTTCCCGGGCGGAACTTCTCCTCTGGGTGCCCTGGAGTCGGGGAACGGAATAAGGTTAGAAGATGGGGAAAGACGACCCCTGGAGTTCTAAGGTTGGCCTCTGTCTTCGTTTTGTATTCTACCATCATTTGGGCTTGCCTCATGCTCAGCTGCTAAAGAATCTGCCTGCAGTGCAGGAGACCCCGGTTCGATCCCTGGGTCTGGAAGATCCCCTGGAGAAGGGAAAGGCTACCCACTCCAGTATTCTGGCCTGAAGAATTGCACGGACTGTATGGTCCATGGGGTCCCAAAGAGTCGGACACAACTGACCGACTTTCACTTTCACCATCATTTACTCACTCTGAAAATCACTCTAATCATTCATTTATGCCAATGATTAAAGTATACTTATAAAGTATGAATTCAGAATGTCAAAAGTACACGAGGATACCCTACAATATTTCCACTGAAGATCGGGATGGGGAATACGTGTAACTCTATGGCTGATTCATATCAATGTATGACAAAACCCACTGGGGGGAAAAATATTTCCACTGAAGTAAAAATATTAGAATAAGGTTTAGTTGGTAGGTCCATCACACATTCATTGAATGAGAACTCTTACTATTTATCTACTTACTTTATTTAGAATTAGACCAATAATGTTTTATGCTGCACAAGAGTCAGTTGGAACTTCTTTGATTCTGGAGTAAAATCTGACATTGTTACATGCTCCTATGGCATATAAATAACATTTGAAATCTGATTGGATAGCCATTGCTTATGATGATTGAGATTGTGAAATTCCTTCAATTTGTTTTTGCAATATTTGTAGGATAAATATAGAAATTTGGAACTCAAGAAAAAGAATTGCAGGTAAATTTTTAAGTAACCTAAAAGGTATTGATTTTATAATATCAGTTTATGAGGATAATGATGATTCCAGATGGAGTAAATAATATAATAGGCACAGAATGATACTTCAACAGCAAGGTATGAAAAAAGAAGTCCTGTTCCAAATTGTGTAGACATTGCTTTACCTAAAGCTGCTAAGAAATAAGTGTTAAAATGCTTCCCCATTCACAATGCATGTGAATGTTAGTACTACAGAGGGAAAGAAAACATTGTAAAACCTTATAATTGTGTTTAAAAAACAATATACTAAGATCTACTGATTTAAAATAAAACTTACACTAGTAAAATTATGAGAGCTGGGTTTTTTGCCTTGATTTTGGTGGAAAGAGCAAATGTTTTGCTGGTCTTGAAGTTTTAAGAGACTGACTTATCTAATGGTTTCTTTTTGTTGTTGTTGTTATCTTTAATTCCTAAAGAATTTACAACTATGTATGTTATTTTGACTTGAAATTAGATGGTCTATTTAATATTTACACTGTTAGATTTTGTTTTGGTAAGATATGAGTTATGATATTTTAGCTTAAAATCCTTACAATTTTTTAAGGTTTTCTTGAGCAACAGAGTGTCATCTTTGGGCTTTGACAGCTGTGGTCTTGAATTCCAATATGACCTTCTGATACCTGTGTGACCGTGGACTATTCACTTACCCCCTCTGATTCTAGTTTTTCTTCAGTATGAAATGAGAGTAAAATCATCTTTTCTGGAGGGTTGACTTGAGAATATAATGAATCAATGAATTATGAATTCTGTTTTCTCATACATAATCTAGTTTATCAGAACTCTTAAAACCTGTTATGATAAAACAAGGACTTTGATTATATAAGCTTTAAGAATAGAGGAACTCAAAAATAAATTTACTACAATTATTAAAAAAATCAAATTGGACTGAAAAAGCAATTTAAACTGTTTATTTTCTCCCACTAGATAAATCATTTAAAATGTTAAAGCTATTATCTCTTAATACTTAATCACTCTTCAGCCTTGATAACCACGGACCATTTTGCATAATTGATTTTTCTTCTTTCTCCTTCAATAAATGTGGGTAATAATAGTTTCTAAACCATTGTGGACATCAAATTTTAAATACTGTTATACCCTCTAAGTTCCATATGCATTGAATATGAAGATACTTAATATTCTGTTTAAAAGTTTTTATGTAATCCTCTTACTTTATACCACAAATGATGTTAGTTGCAAAAATTTGAGAAAGATGCTACTGTCCCCTTCTGCAATCAGTACTTCCATTGGGTGAGTTATCTTGTCCAGATATTGACACTTATATAGCAGATTAGGACAATTTCTTGAGATAAATAGCTCGTTTTTTTTTTTTTCCTAATTAAGAGACCATGGAGCTCTAGAACAAATTTACGATGGTATCTTTGTTTTTTAAATGATTCATAGTATATTGGTTCAAATTGTTTTGGATCTTTTTTTTTAATGCAGAAAGAATGTCTTTAGTCAAATATTCTAAATGGTTCATTATCCTCAAAGTGGCTTTTTAATATTTCTCAAGGACTTTGTAGTACAGGGATTACTTTAAAGAAAAAGGCAATAGAAAGTGTAACTGCTGAAGGATATATCATATATGTGTATAATTTATTTCTGTAAAAAGTGGTGTTAGAGAAGTTAAATACCAATTTTACCCCTCAGATTTCTAGAAAACAAGAAAACAGGTTTCTTTTCCTCTTTCTTGTGGGACAGTGGTATCACTCACTTTCCTGTTGACCATAAAATTAATTCTGAGTTTTTACATTGCTATAAATATTTTTCCTTAATGAACCCTCAGACTGGGACTCCTGTGGGGATTTCCCAGATAAAGCAAAGCAGCTGCTGCATTTCTTAGAGGCAAAACTCCTTAACTCTTTGCTGCCCTTTCTGAAGTAAGATCCTTGGCTTCTTAGAAACAGTTGGAGGGCCAAAGGGAATATCTTTCTTTCTTTCTTTCTTTTTTTTAAAATGTAGACACTGCTTACTGAGCAAAAATGCAACCTTGTCATACCAAGGCAAGAATTTGCTGACTTCTGCCTTCAGGTGATCTTTAATATATTTGTTATCTCAGGTGTTCTTAGAATATTCTGTGACAAGTTTTACTTGAATTTATCATTGTCAAAAGAATCCAGCTTTCAAGTTACCTCCTTACACCAGGTCAGTCAGCAACTTCATATTTTTGTCACACCTGTAATGCAAAAGGTTGCCACTAAGTTTTCCTAACAATATAGGTGATGTTGGTTTTAAAGCTAACAAGAGTATTTTGGGGGAAGAAAGGGCATAAGTGGTAGGTACAGACCTGCAGCTGAGTTTCCAGGAGAGGGAGGCTGGGTTCGCTGGTCAGCCACCCGTAGGTTCCCCGGCCGGCGTGGCCAAACCTCCAGCTGCTGCCCAGCAATGCCCGCATGCCTTCACCCGACTGCTGCCCTGGCCACCCTCCCGCCTCGCTGCCCAGACCTCAGCAGAGCTGCTGCTCTCGGCCCACATCCGGCGTGGGTGTGTTTGGCTGATGGCTCTTGGTAAATTTGTCCTCTGATGAGGATCAGCAAGGGAAAAGAAACCAACCAGAGAGACCCTGAGGGCTGGGTTTAAATTCTGTGCCTCTGGGTTTGCTTCTGTGGCCTTCATCATGTAGGCATGGCATCAGACACCAGACACGGAATAGATTTCAGACGGATGTTCTTTGCGTTCGTGTCATTACAGTGCCGCAAATGGTCTCAGTGAGTAAAGAGCTATTTATATTTGATGTAAATAAGACCCTCTCTCTTCCCTTACCACACCCCTCTCCAGAGATACAGCTGAGCAAGAAAAACTACCCAACCTGAATTTCCTTTAATTATTTCTGGATTCTGTGGTATGGAGAGAAGTGGGTATTTGGTAGAGAAGCAAGACTCATTAATTACATTTTGGTGAATTATTTAGATGAAAGATGCTAAATGATAAAATTGTACAGAAGCCAGAGAGACAATAGCTCAGATTGTTTGGATGGAATGTTGGCTGTTTGCAGTTTTTTTAAAAAAGTCAAATTATCAGTACCTACACAGTCTTCCTTATGACTACCTTATGAACTTTATAAAATTATATCAAGCAGTAAGAAATTTTCAATTTACACATTCACTGAGGTGACTTGGGGATGTTTAATTCTACATACGTATTGAGAACTTAACATTTAAGACATGGCTGTTGGATTCTTCCTTTTAGTAAACTTTAGCTTCAAATATTTACTCAGAATGTTACAACTCAATATTGCAACTACCAATATTCCTATCCAGGCATCATTCAAGTGATTGTTATGATACTGAAGTCATATTTTTAAGTGGGATATTAAGTGGGATTTTTTTTTTTCTTAATTAAGATTCTTAACATTTGGCCCATGGTGGTCTATGGATAGGTTTGGCAGAGGGTGGTGAACCTTCTGAACTTTTAGATACATTTAATTTTTGTGGAAAGATCCATAGTTTTCATTGCATTTTCAAAGACAAGTGTCCTCCCCAGTACACTGTGGCACTTTGCCAAACTTATTGGTGATAAGGGCTTTCACTAAGATCCCAGTACCTCGGTCAGTATCCTACTCTGGAACACCTTTGGCATTTCATGCTTTCCTTTCTTACTGTGGAATTAGTTGATTTTGTGCTTTTGGTTGACACGTTACCTTGTTCCATGAATGGGTTCCTATTTTAAGTCAATCCTGTATCCCCACATTGAAACGTGAGGAGCACCCTGGAGCATCTAGGGACCACTGCACCACTTTACTTGTTTGCGTGTCAATGGCCTTGCCAATACTATGCCCTTGACCTCTTCTCCATCTTATCTACTTATTTAAAAACCTTCCTTTCTTGAGAAGCAGATTGGAAATCTGGACCAAATGCATTGAATGTAAATCTGTGATGTTGACCCTCCTCCAGCATTGAATGAATCAGACAAAACTACCTGCTTTTATGGCTACGTTTTGGGGGGACCAAGAGAAACAAATATAATTACATTAATAACATGTACTATAGCAAAAGGTGATAAAGTCTATGGAGAAAAAGCGGAAGGAGCAGAGTAAATGCTGAAAGTGGGGAGGCATTTTTAAAGTAGGAAGACAATTAGGATCTCACAGCGTAAGTGATATTTGTGTAAAAAGCTGAAGGGTTCAAGGGACTGAGTCATGAAGATTTCAGAAGGAAGAGCGTTGCAGACAAAGGGAATAGCCATGCAAAGGGCCTGAGACAGTCACATGCAGGCTAAGTTCTCAGAATGGCTGGCAGGTCAGCGTGGCTGGAGCACTGGGCCGGGAAGAAAGTAGAAGATAGAAGAGAAGGGCGGGGAGGATACGTGGAATGTGCAGCACAGAGTGCAGGGTTTATAGATCGTTTTAGGAATTTCAGCTTTTATTCTGAGTAAGATGGAGAAGCCATGCAGTTTTGAGCAGAGGAGTGACAAGATCTGACTTCCATTTTAAACGAATCACTCAGGCCTCTGTGTGGGAAATTGATATAACAATTAAGGGCAAAAGCAGGGACTCTTGAGAAATAGCAGACCAGATTAGTATTATAGAAGTGAAGGTGGTGAGATTCTAGATATATGTTAGAGTCAGCAAGATTTGTTTGTTCTACCACTAAAGCTGGTAGAAGATTGAAAAATGATCAAGAAGAATTCTGATTTAGACATGAGTGATAGGAAGGATGACCGTTGGAGGGGAAAGACTGGATAGGGCAGGTTGTTTTGTTTTTTTGTTTTTTAAGCAAGACAAGTAAAGGTCAGGAGTTGAGTTTTGGACATGGTAAGTTTGCAATATATGTGAGTTTGGGTATTTGGAGTTGAGGAGTGAGGACTGGACCACAGATAATAGTTAGAACCCATTGTCAGGGTTGTTGTTATTCAGTTGCTAAGTCGTGTCCAACTCTTTGCAATCCCACGGGTTGCATCCCTGTCCTCCACTACCTCCTGGAGTTTGCTCGAACTCACGTCCATTGAGTTGGTGAAGCTATCTAACCACCTCCTCTTCTGCCGTCCCCCTTCTCCTTTTGCCTTCAGTCTTTCCCAGCATCAGGGTCTAACATAAAATTTTGTGAGATTTGAATAAAATCTGTTACTTTAGTTAATAATAGTATATCACATGTAATTTCCTGTTTTTTAATACCATCATATTTCTTTATATTCTCAGAATTGGATTAGAAGTTTAGTATTACTGCTAAAAGTCTGGAAAATTTGTTATCTTAGTGATTTTTAAAAATTTGAATGAGGTTTGAAACTTCTAATGAAATAATGTTATTTCTGGTGTGACTTCCAATTTATTAATATATGCTTAGCCTACAGGGCCAATAACCTGAATTTGCTATGACTGCTTACAGAAATGCTATAGTGTTTCACTCTAGAAAGTTATACCTGTGTGGACTTTAGCAATTAAAGTCTTTTTTACTTTTTAGGCCTCCAGAGTACATGATCTTTTTCTTTTTCTCTATGCTATAAGACAGGACACTTCCTGTTTCAGTGGGCTTTACACCAAGACTTTTCTGCTTAGGACTTGTATAGCTTGATGTTAATTATAAACACTGACTATAATAATTCTGCAAGTTTGATTAGCTACCTCTGAAACTTCTCTAAGTGTTTTAGAACTGAGGAGAGAAGAGTTTTTCCATGTTGTACTTAATTCTTTTACTTCTCTCCCTGTTTTTTAACATTGACTTGTTTTCACCCATTTCATTTGATTTGTTTTTTCTTAATTTCCTTAAACTCAGCATTGTAATTTCCTATTTTTATTTTCAACAACTACCAAGATTTTTTGGTTTCCTTCTGATTTGTGGAACTTATAGGAGTTTGTGTTACATATTTCATCTTCTGGGCCAGTGATGGAGAAAAAGCCCTTGAAAACTCAATGTGAGGGAAGATTGAAATAAATGAGATATGCCTGTAAAATGGTAGGATTTTTTTTTTACATTTAATTTCTAAGCTAGTAAATACATTTGAATTTTAGCAAACTTGTCAGTGCACTTTCTCAAGATACAATTATAGGAATTAAATAAACTTATATTAGATTAGGATGACTGAAAAACTAATCAGCAGGTGGCAGGCAGCACTGTGACAAATCGCTGCCTGCGTCAGAGTCCAGGGAGGCCCTGGGGTTCAGCTAAGGGCCAGCAGATTTGGCCTTGGGTTCTGTTCAACTTTGGCCCTGATAATCTGGAAGGAAAGACATAAACAGTTTGACTAAGTCCTTAGCAATATGGATTGAAAAAAAAAAACAAAACCTATCTGAGAATGATGTTTTAAAACCAACCAGGTATGACAATAAAAAAGAAATTATTGATACAGGTTTACTTTGGAAGAATATGAGTGCTTATGGGAAGGGAGGTTTGAGCAAAAAGGTTTTTAAAAAACGTTATGAGGGAATAATATCAAACAGAACAAAGATCTTATGTGTTCAGTTTGAATTTTGACAGTTTTATTCACTCCTATAATCACCATGTGAAACAAGATATAAAACATTTCCATCATCCTAGAAATTTCCCTCCTTCTGTCAATTATTTAAAGTTTTCTATCTACAAAGTATTTTTTAACATTTCAATTCTCCAGGAAAATCAGGGAGCAGGATATATGAAATTTATAAGCTTACTGTGTTTCCTGGTTATGAATTTGAGTATTTTCAATCATTTGGCCTTTGGTTTTCTGAACCAGGAATCAAGGAATACCTCGACATGTTTAAAATAGAATAATGATCACAAATGTGTAGAAATCAAATTGATAAATTTAAAACAGGAACTAGTGGGTGGATTTTAGATTAAAATTTCTTATGTAATTTGTCTATGCATGGTTTATTTAAAAAATTTTTAATTTTATATTGGAATATAGCTGATGAACAATGTTATAATAGTTTCAGTTCAGTTCAGTCGCTCAGTCATGTCTGACTCTTTGTGACCCCATGCAGCATGCCAGGCCTCCCTGTCCATCACCAACTCCTAGAGCTTGCTCAGACTCATATCCATTGAGTTGGTGATACCATCCAGCCACCTCATCCTCTTTCATCCCCTTCTCCTGCTTTCAACCTTTCCCAGCATCAGGGTCTTTTCCAGTGAATCAGTTCTTCACATCAGGTGGCCAAAGTATTGGAGCTTCAGCGTCAGCATCAGTCGTTCCAATGAACATTCAGGACTGATTTCCTTTAGGATGGACTAGTTAGATCTCCTTGCAGTCCAAGGGACTCTCAAGAGTCTTCTCCAACACCACAGTTCAAAAGCATCAATTGTTCGGTGCTCAGCTTTCTTTATAGTCCAACTCTCATATCCATACATGACTACTGGAAAAACCATGGCTTTGACCAGATGGACCTTTGGTGGCAAGGTAATGTCTCTGCTTTTTAATATGCTGTCTAGGTTGGTCATAGCTTTTCTTCTAAGGAGCAAGCGTCTTTTAAAATTTCATGGCTGCAGTTACTATCTGCAGTGATTTTGGAGCCCAGGAAAATAAAGGCTGTCACTGTTTCCACTGTTTCCCCATCTATTTGTCATGAAGTGATGGGATCAGTTGCCATGATCTTTGTTTTTTGAATGTTGAGTTTTAAGCCGGGTTTTTCACTCTCCTCTTTCACTTTCATTAAGAGGCTCTTTAGTTTCTTTTCATGTTCTGCCATAAGGGTGGTGTCACCTGCATATCTGAGGTTATTGGTATTTCTCCCGGCAATCTTGATTCGAGCTTGTGCTCATCCAGCCTGGCATTTCCCATGCTGTTAAGTTTCAGGTGAACAGCCATAGGACTCAGCCACACGTGTACATGTATCCATTCTCCCCCAAGCCCTCTTCCATCCAGGCTGCCACATAACATTGAGCAGAATTCCCTGTGCTATACAGTGGGTCCTTGTTGGTTATCCATTTTAATTATAGCAGCGTGTGCATGCTGATCCCAAACTCCCTAACTATCCCTTCCCCCGCCCTTCACCCTGGTTCATTCTCCAAGTCTGTGAGTCTGATTCGGTTTTGTAAATAAGTTCATTTGTATCATTTCTTTTTAGATCCCGCACATGAAGTATATCATATTTCTCCTTCTCTGTCCAGCTTACTTTGCTCAGTGTGACAATCTCTGCTGCTGCTGCTAAGTCGCTTAAGTAGTGTCCGACTCCGTGTGACCCCGTAGACGGCAGCCCATCAGGCTCCCCCATCTCAGGGATTCTCCAGGCAAGAACACTGGAGTGGGTTGCCATTTCCTTCTCCAATGCATGAAAGTGAAAAGTGAAAGTGAATCTGCTCAGTCGAGTCCGACTCTTAGCGACCCCATGGACTGCAGCCTACCAGGCTCCTCCCATGGAATTTTCCAGGCAAGAGTACTGGAGTGGGGTGCCATTGCCCTCTCCTGTGACAATCTCTAGCTCCATCCATGTTGCTTATGCATAGCTCTTTATTCACATATATGACAGAGAGAGTGGGTTAGATGGGGTGGAAGAACCTCATGACTTATTCGATACTTAAACTGTCATTATTATCATCTATTTTTCTTACAGCAATTCTTATAAGAATTGTTACTAATTTTGTAGATTAGGAAGTTAAGGCTTGAATTAAACAATCTTGGAGAAAGGTTGTCCAAGGTTTTCCAAGAGGATACAGTTCCTGGAGCCAGGTCTGACTGTACCAAATGCCTCACTTTTTGTGAAGCAAAGGAAGTTTAGATGACAGAAGACTGTCCCTCTTTTAAAAGGTGTAGCAGTCTTATACTTGGTGCACAGTCCTAGAGATGGCAGATGTGTTATGACCATAAATAAAAAGCCTCATAGGAAAAATTAGAACTCATATTCTTTTTTTAGCATCACTTCTTTTTTGATACCTCCCTTGATTTGCCTCCATCACTAGATGCAGTCAACTACCACCTCCTCTGAACTGCTTCTGTACCACATGTTGGGTTGGCCAAAACTTTTGTTTGGGCTTTCCTGTAACATTTTGTGGAAAAATCCAAAAGAACATTTTGGCTAACCCAATATATGCTTTCATTAGCTCACATGCTATATTTTGTGTTGAAACTGTATGAAGGTCTTTCTTTACCTCACTAATAGAAGACAAAGAATTATCTTTTAAGTTACATTCTCCTAAAGCTCAGTCGAATACTGACATCTTGTAGGCACTTGAATGCTTTGAGTAGAATAAAGTGCTGTTTTTTTCATCTTATGGGGCTTCCCAGGTGGCTCAGTGGTAAAGAATCTGCCTGCCAAGGAGGGAGATGCTGGTCCAATCCCTGTGTTGGCCAGATCCCCTAGAGGAGGGCATGGCAACCCACTCCAATATTCTTGCCTGGAGAACCCCATGGATGGAGGAGCCTGGTGGGCTGCAGTCCATAGGTCACAGAGTTGGACACGACTGAGCACGTGTGCATGCACGTGTACACACACACACACACACACATGCACACACACACATCCCTAGTCTTTTAATTCCGTAGTGATAGAGGCAAGTCTACCTTGCTGTTCTTTTCTTTAGTCTTATTTTCACGTTACCCTACCTGCCAGATTCTTGAGTATCCTGTTGCACATTGCTATAGGATAGAGCATTTGTTTTTTAATTCTTTTCTAAACTTTTAGATTGAAGTATAGTTGATTTACAATGTTTTGTGTCAATTTCTGCTGTACAACAGAGTGACTCATTTTACACATACATGCACCTTTCTAACACATTTTTTCCATTATGGTTTATCCCACGATATTGAATGTACTACCCCGTGCTCTAACAGTAGGACCTCTTGCTTATCCACTTTATGTGTAATAGTTGGCATCTGCTAACCCCATACTCCCTGTTCATCCCTCTTCCACCCCACATCCCCTTGGCAACCACAAGTCTGTTCTCTTTATCTGTGAGTCTGTTTTTGTTTCATTGATAAGATCATTTGTTCCATATTTTAGATTCCATGTGTAAGTGGTACAGTATTTCTGTTTATTTTTCTGAACTCACTTCACTTAGTATGGTAATCTCCAGATCCATTCATGTTGCTACAAATGGCATTGTTTTGGTTTTTTCTAGTTGGGTCGTATTCCATTGTACGTATGTACCACATCTTCTTCATCCATTCATCTGTTGATGGACACTTAGGTGGGTTCCATGTCTTAGCGATTGTGAACAGTGCTGCTATGAACATAGGCATGCATTTATCTTTTTGAATTACAGTTTTTTTCTGGATACATGCACAGGAGTGGAATTGCTGGATCGTATGGTAATTCTATTTTTAGTTTCCTGAGGAACCTCCATACTGTTTTTTATAACAGCTGCACCAACTTATATTCTCACCAACAGTGTAAGAAGCTTCCCTTTTCTCCATATCCTCTCCAGCATTTGCTATTTGTAGACTTATTAAATGACGGCCATTCTGACTGGTGTGAGATGGTACTTCATTGTAGTTTGAGTTTGCATTTCTCTTATAATAGTGAGATGTATTTAAGCCCAAGAATACTGGAGAGGGTAGCCTATCCCTTCTCCAGCAGATCTTCCTGACCCAGGAATCGAACTGGGGTTTCTTGCACTGCAGGTGGATTCTTTACCAGCTGAGCTATCAGGGAAGCCCATAATAATTAGTGATGCTTAGCATCTTTTCATGTGCTTTTTGGTCATCTGTGTGTTTTCTTTGGAGAGACATCTCTTTAGGTCTTCTCCCATTTTTCAATTGGGTTGTTTTTTTTTTCTGTTGTTGAGGATAGAGCATTTCTTAATCTTATTTGATCATGGGGCTTTTATCAGGGGTGGAAGGGCTTATTCAGATTAGTTTTCCAATGAACTTTCCTTGAGAAATGCTGTTCTAGTTCAACAACGTCATTTTATAGGTGAGGAATCTGAAGCTATGTGACTTGTCCAGTATTTCACAAAGAATTAGCATTAGAATGAGGGGAGAATCCTTTATACCATAAATCCAGTGTGGTTTCTAATGCTGGAAAGTTCCATAAGTAGGCTGTATGTGACATGTTTCACCATGAGACATATTTCTAAGAATGACTTGGGGCAGATATTTATGAAAAATATCTAAGATTTTACTTACATATTTTTTTGGAGAGATAATTTTTTTGGAGGGGGTTGATGTTATAATAGGTATTGTGCTTAATTGGAATATATGCTGTGTAGTTTCCTAATAATTAGGCTAGGTGATTTAGAAAGGTATTCATATTCTCTAGGGTATTGCTGTTGAAATACAGAGGGGCAAGGCATTAATAAGTTCATGACCCATTTATCCAGATGAAAGCCTTTGAATTGAAATGTGCATTATTTAACAGAGCTATTTTTTGACATACAATTGGGATACTGGTAATTTAATTTGGGGACATCAGGTTTGAAATGCCAGCTTTAATCTGTATTCTCATTTAAGCCTCATGCCTTAAAAATAGTAATTGTAACTAAAAAGTTTGCTGAATCTATTTCTATTTCTTACTTTTATATATTTTGCTCATACTTTGCCCATATATTTAGTGCCCCAGCTAGTAGTTCTTCCTGCATGTAGGTAATTTTTTTTTTTTTTTTTTTACCATTTATAATAAGCAGTTAGTATTGAATTGAAATTTGAAGCTCTTTCTCCCTCACTCACTGAATTACAGGATACTGGATTTAAGGACCCTTAGTTCACTGCTTGAACTACACTGAATTACAGGATACTGGATTTAAGGGTCCTTAGTTCACTGCCTCAGATTCTGAAGTAACCACCAAGCACACGGTATAGATCTTTTACAACTTGGCAATATTTTTGTCAATATTTATTGAGCAAGCAACTGGGCATTTATCTATTAAATTCTAGGCTTTATGATGTGTACATATAAAATAGTCTCTGTCCAGAGAAACTTGTGACTGTGTGTGAGACAAGAAAATGATGAGTTAGAGGTCATTGTGAAGCATTTGGGCATCTCTGTATCCAGTGATGCAACTGGAACCTTGAACAGGGCATCTGGAATGTGAGGACTCGTCTTCTGGATTATATCTGCAATCAGCTCTTTTATCGTTCCTTCCAAACTTTCACTACTCTCTTTAAACCCTGTGCCAATTCCTCCTCTTTTCTCCTGGGCTCATTTTTTCCCCTCTGAAATAACTACTAAGCCAGACTCTATCCATCTCACTTTTTTCAGTTTTTCTCCTCTTTTCTCATCCATCATGGTGGGGGTTTGCTGTGGAAGAGCTGTTCTTTTTGTCCGAAGCAGGTTCTGTCTGCCCAGGTCCACCTCCAATCTATCATCCAATCCAGCATCTTCCCTCCTGGGATCCTGTTCTTTCTCCATCTCTCTCTCTCTCTCTCCTTTCCCCTTCTCTCATACCACAGGATACCACATCCACCCCACCCCTCATCCCTAGCACACAGTGACGAACCTCTCTTTCTAATGGTTTCCTCTCAGTCTATGAGCATTACATTATCTTCCATCTTGAAATAAGCAAAACAAAAGCTTTGTTTTCCTTGATCTTGGTCCTTTCTTGCGCTCCTTATCTCTACAATGTAAAATGATCATTGTTCTGTCTTCTTCCTCCACATGGTCTTCTCCCTACAGTGTGGCTTCTGCCCTCACCTTTGCCCTGAGGTTGGTCTAATGAAAGTTATCACAACCTTCAAATCAGCTATGGACTACTTCCAGCCTTCATCTCACTGGATGTCCTTGCTGAAAACTCTGTTCTTGAAGTGCTCACCCACTTGACTTTGTAACATTCTATTCTCCACTAGTCAAACTGGTGGTTCACAGTCTGTCTGTGAGGCCCCCTCTTCTACAGGCTTGTTTTTGCCCAACTGATTGACCCCGATGGTAAGCCTTCTCCAAAAAATAAACTTTAAATATAAAGGTCCAAGTAGATTGGGTGGAAAAGAATAGAAAAGAATATATCATGTTATCATTAACCAAATGATTAATATCAATATATTGATCAGATAAATTGATATCAACACAAGGAATATTAACAGGAGTCAATTTGTTAAGATGATATAACAATCTGAAATGTATGTACCTAATAACAGAGGTTTGCTATATGAAGCAAAACAGAAGAAATTAAAAGAAATAGACAAATGGACAATGGGAAATTTTGACATTCCTTTTCAGTACAATTGACTTAGTTAATATTTAGAGAACATTCCACCCAACAACAGTAGAATATGCATTCTTTAGGTATATAGAGCACATGACCATGTTATGGTCAATAAGACAAACCATATTTTTGGCCATAAAGTTCTCAATAAATTGAAAAGAGTTGAAATCATATTCTGTGGGATTTAAATTGGAAATCAATGGAAAAATAACCAAATCTTTAGAAGTAAGCTCACTTTTCAGTAAAACAAGACTAAATAAAAAAAATCACAAGGCAAATTAAATATTTTGAACTGAATACCACCTTAAGAAACTTCAAAAGAAGTAGTAAATTAAACACAAAGTAAGCAGTAGGAAGAAAAATAGTAAATAGTGGAAATTTAAAAAATGGACATAGTTAGGGAAAATTGATTTAAAAAGTAATTAGTTGAAAGTAATAAAACCAATTTACTTTTAACCAGACTGATCAAGAAACAAACAAAAGGCAAAAATTATTAATTTCAGGAGTGATTGGAGTGTTACAATAGGTATTAAATAAGGAAATATGAACACTTTCAGGCCAGTAAATTTGACAACTTAAATGAAATTAATAAATTCCTACCAAAGCTCACTCAAGAAGAAATATATACCATGCAATCTAGCTATTACATTCCTAGGTATCTATGCAAGAGAAAAGAAAATTTGTATACAAATGTTTATAGGAGCAGCATTATTCATGATAATCAAGAGGTAGAAACAACCCAAATGTCCATCAATGTCCATCAATTGATGAATGATAAAATTTGATAAAACCATACAATGTATTGTTATTCAGTTATAAAAAATAAAGTACTGATACATGCTGTAATACAGATCAATCTTGAAAACATAATGATACATGAAAGAAACCTGTTATAAAAGATCACATGTAGGATGTATTCTATTATTTGAAATGTTCAAAACAGGCAATTTAGAAAGAAAATAGGCTGCTTAGGGTAAGTGGAGGGCAGTGACAGCTAAAGGTTATAGAGTGTCTTTTTGAAGTGATGAAATGCTTTGAAAGCTACTGTAGTGATAGTTATACCATTCTCTGAATCTAAAAAGTCCATTGAATCGTACACTTTAGGTGGGTGAATGTTAGGGTATGTGAAGCTCAATAAAACTATTATATTAAAGAAGAAAAAGATAACCCAAATAACCAATATTGCTTAAACTAAATTCGTAGTTTAAAACTTAACCCAAAAGAAAACCCCAGTTCCAGATGTATTCATTAGTGAATTCTACTAAGCACCTAAGGAAACCAAAACACCAATGCCGAATCTACAAAAACCCTTACAGAAAATGGAAGTGGAAGAAACACTTCATAATTCATTCTTTGTGCTATCACCCTGATAGCAAAATCAAAGGCATTAAAAAAACTGCATACTAATTTGCTTATGAATATAGATGTAATGATCCTTTAAAAATTAGCAAATTATACAATGGTATATGACAGAGGATGAGATGGTTGGATGGCATCACCAACTCAATGGACATGAGTTTGGGTAAGCTCTGGGAGATGGTGACGGACAGGGAGACCTGGTATGCTGCAGTTCATAGGGTCACAAAGAGTCGGACATGACTGAGTGAACTGAACTGAACTGACATGATAATAATACATTATGACTTACATGGACTGCATTTCCCCCCACCCCAAATTCATAGGTTGAGGCCCTAACCCCCCAATGTAACTAAAGTTGGAGATAAGGCTTTTAAAGAGATAACTAAGGTTAAATGAGGTCATAAAGATGAGACCCTAATCTTATAGGACTGATATCCTATTAGTAGAGGGAGAGGTTACCAGAGATCTCTCTCTCTGCATATGCACAGAAGAAATACCATGTGAGGACTCAGCAAGAAGGGCCACCTGCAAACCAGGACGAGACATCTCACCAGAAACTAACCCCTCCACCGCCTTGATCTTGAATTATAGACTCCAAAATATGAGAAAATGAAATTCTGTTGTTCAACCATCCAATCTGTGGTATTTTGCTATGGCAGTCCTAGAAGACTAATACAATAACCAAATAGTTTCTCCCAGAAATGTAAGGTTGGATTAACATTAGAAAACTGACTGAAGAAAAATCATATAACCTCAACAGATGCAGAAAAGCCATTTGACAATCTTCAAAAACAACTCATGAGAAAAAAAAGTTTCAGCAAATTGGAAGTAGAAGAGAACTTTCTCAACCTGATAAAGAACAGCTAACATTATACTTAGAAGGAAAGCAGTCAGTCTTCTACCATTAAGGAAGGAAATGAGGCAAAGATGTTCATGCTCATCACTCCCATTTAATGTCTTCAGTTCAGTTCAGTAGCTCAGTCATGTCCGACTCTTTTGTGACCCCATGAACTGCAGCACGCCAGGCCTCCCTATCCATCACCAACTCCTGGAGTCCACCCAAACCCATGTCCATTGTGTCGGTGAGGCCATCCAACCATCTCATCCTCTATTGTCCCCTTCTCCTCCTGCCCTCAATCTTTCCCCGCATCAGGGTCTTTTCAAATGAGTCAACTCTTTGCATCAGGTGGCCAAAGTATTGGAGTTTCAGCTTCAGCATCAGTCCCTCCAGTGTACACCCAGGACTGATCTCCTTTATGATGGACTGGTTGGATCTCCTGGCAGTCCAAGGGACTCTCAAGAGTCTTCACCAACACCACAGTTCAAAAGCATCAGTTCTTTGGCACTCAGCTTTCTTTATAGTCCAATTCTCACATCCATTCATGACTACTGGGAAAATCATAGCCTTGACTAGATGGACCTTGTTGACAAAGTAATGTCTCTGCTTTTTAATATGCTGTCTAGGTTGGTCATAACTTTCCTTACAAGGAGCAAACATCTTTTAATTTCATGGCTGCAATCACCATCTGTAGTAATTTTGGAGCCCAGAAAAATAAAGTCAGCCACTGTTTCCACTGTTTCCCCATCTATTTGCCATGAAGTGATGGGACCAGATGCCATGATCTTAGTCTGAATGTTGAGCTTTAAGCCAACTTTGTCACTCTCCTCTTTCATTTTCATCAAGAGGCTCTTTAGTTCTTCTTCACTTTCTGCCATAAAGGTGGTGTCATCTGCATATCTGAGGTTATTGATATTTCTCCCAGCAATCTTGATTCCAGCTTGTTCCTCTTCCAGCCCAATGTTTCTCATGATGTTCTCTGCATAGAAGTTAAATAAGCAGGGTGACAATATACAGCCTTGACGTACTCCTTTTCCTATTTGGAACCAGTCTGTTGTTCCATGTCCAGTTCTAACTGTTGCTTCCTGACCTGCATACAGGTTTCTCAAGAGGCAGGTGAGGTGGTCTGGTATTCCCATCTCCTTCAGAATGTTCCACAGTTTATTGTGATCCACACAGCCAAAGGCTTTGGCATAGTCAATAAGGCAGAAATAGATATTTTTCTGGAACTCTCTTGCTTTTTCGATGATCCAGCGGATGTTGGCAATTTGATCTCTGGTTCCTCTGCCTTTTCTAAAACCAGCTTGAACATCTGGAAGTTCATGGTTCATGTATTGCTGAAGCCTGCCTTGGAGAATTTTGAGCATTACGTTACTAGCCTGTGAGATGAGTGCAATTGTGCGGTATTTAATTTAATTTAATGTCTTACTGGAAGCTAAATCCAGTACAGTAAGGCCAGTAAAGGAATAAAAGTTGTGTAGACTGGCAGAGAGGAATAAAATTATTTTGATTTTCAGATGACAAGATTGTCCACACAGAATATGATACTATTCTTCCTAGTATAAATAGTGACTTAAGCAAGGTCACAGTATATAAAGCCAATATTAGCAATATTAGTTGTAATATTAGCCAATATTAGCCAATATTGTAATATTAGCAAAAGCTGTTGAAGATTGAAAAACAATACAGATAATAATATAAAAATAAAATACTTTTGGATACATTTACCAAAATATGTGCAAGAATTGTACACAAAGTGCAAAATGTTGTGGAAAATTAAAGATAATTCAAAGTGATGCTATATTTGTGTAAAAGAACACTAAATATTCATAAGATGTCATTTATCCCCCAATTAATCTATAAATTCAATGTAATCTCAATTCATATTCCAGCAGATTTTTTGAGGAAATTGATAGGATTTTCTAAAATTTGTATGGAAATTGAAGTCTTCCAATAGCCAAAGCAATTTTGAGGGGATAAATTTTGGATAATTTACTCAAGTCTTGCTTACTCTATAGTTTCTCTAAGACCTACTCTAAAAGTAGAGTAACTGTGTTGATGGGGTACAGAGTAAGTGTATAGATCACTTGAAAAAAACTTGAAACAAGCCCACAATATATGATTTAGTGATTTTTTAAATTGAAATGGCACCAAGATGAATTCATAGAAAAATGATAATCTTTTCAACAAATAGTGCTGGAATATTTTGATAGCCATATGCAATAAAATAAAGTCAATGCTTGCTGCTGCTGCTGCTACTAAGTCGCTTCAATTGTGTCCAACTCTATGTGAACCCATAGACAGCAGCCCACCAGGCTTCCCTGTCCCTGGGATTCTCCAGGCAAGAACGCTGGAGTGGGTTGCCATTTCCTTCTCCAATGCATGAAAATGAAAAGTGAAAGTGAAGTTGCTCAGTTGTGTCCGACTCTTAGTGACCCCATGGACTGCAGCCCACCAGGTTCCTCTGTCCATGGGATTTTCCAGGCAAGAGTACTGGAGTGGGGTGCCATTGCCTTCTCGATAAGTCAATGTTTACTTTATACTATAAAGAAGAACTTGATAACTGAAAATGAATCACTGACTTAAACTAAGTAAGAGTGACAACAACAGAAAAACCTACTAGATGAAAACACAGGACAAATTTTTAAATTTGTTTTTAATTGGAGGATAATTGCTTTACAATGTTGTGTTGGTTTCTGTCATATAGCAACATGAAATCAATGATAAATATCCCCTTATTCAGCCTCACTCCCACTCGCTACCCCTCGGACAAATTTCTTTATAGACTTAAGTTAGGCAAAGATTTCTTTGAGATATAAAAATCATGACCTACCAAAACTTAAAACTTTTATCAAAATTAAAACTTTTGCTTTTCAAAATTAACTGTTAAGAAAATGAAAAGACAAGACAGTGATTTACAAAACCTATGTCTGATAAAGCTTAACATTCAGAAAACTAAGATCATGGCATCTGATCCTGTCACCTCATGGGAAATAGATGGGAAGACAGTGGAAACAGTATCAGACTTTATTTTTTGGGGCTCCAAAATCACTGCAGATGGTGACTGCAGCCATGAAATTAAAAGACGCTTACTCCTTGGAAGGAAAGTTATGACCAACCTACATAGCATATTTAAAAGCAGAGACATTACTTTGCCAACAAAGGTCTGTCTGATCAAGGCTATGGTTTTTCCAGTGGTCATGTATGGATGTGAGAGTTGGACTGTGAAGAAAGCTGAGTGCCGAAAAATTGATGCTTTTGAACTGGGTTGTTGGAGGAGACTCTTGAGAGTCCCTTGGACTGCAAGGAGATCCAACCAGTCCATCCTAAAGGAGATCAGTCCTGGGTGTTCATTGGAGGGACTGATGCTGAAGCTGAAACTCCAGTACTTTGGTCACCTCATGTGAAGAGTTGACTCATTGGAAAAGACCCTGATGCTGGGAGGGATTGGGGGCAGGAGGAGAAGGGGACGACAGAGGATAAGATGGTTGGATGGCATCATCGACTCGATGGGCATGAGTTTGAGTAAACTCCGGGAGTTGGTGTTGCAAAGAGTCGGACATGACTGAGCGATCACTGTCTTCTGATTTTCATTTGTCTCTAGGAATATTCTGATTTCCTCTTTGATTTCTTCAGTGACCCGTTGGTTGTTTAGTAGTGTATTGTTTAGCCTCCATGCGTTTGTGTTTTTTGCGGTTTTTCTCTTGTGGTTGATTTCTAATCTTACAGTATTGTGACTAGAAAAAATGCCTGATGCAATTTCAATTTTCTTAAATTTACTGAGGCTTGCTCCAGCATGTGATGTATCCTGGAGAATGTTCCCTACTGAGAAGAATATGTATTTTGCTGTTTTTGGATGGAATGATCTGGTTTTTCTGGTCCAATGTGTCATTTAAGTCCTCTGTTTTCCTTATTGATTTTCCTGTCTGGATGATCTGTCCACTGATGTAAGTAGGGTGTTAAAAGTCTCCCACTATATTGCATTACTGTTGATTTCTCCTTTTATAGCTGTTAGTATTTGCCTTATATATTGAGGTGCTCCTATGTTCGGTGTCTATATATTTACATTGTTATATCTTCTTATTGAATTATCCTTTGATTATTATGTAGTGTCCTTTGTCTCTTGTAACAGTCTTTATTTTAAAGTCTGTTTTGTCTTATATGTCTTATTGCTGCTGCAGTTATTGATTTTCATCTGAATGGAATATCTTTTTCTATTCCTTCACTTTCAGTCTGTATGTGTCTCTAGATTTGAAGTGGGTCTAGTAGACAGCGTCTATATGGGTTCTGTTGTTGTATCCATTCAGCCAGTTTGTCTTTTAGTTGGAGCATTTGTTTACATTTAAGGTAATTATAATATGTATGCTCTTATTGTCATTTTGTTAATTGTTTTACATTTGTTTTTGTAGATCTTTTATCTTCCTTTCCTCTTTTGTTCTCTTGTCATTTGATGACTTATTTTTAGTGTTGTGTCTGGATTCCTTTTTCTTTTTTTCTATTATAGATTTATGGTTTGCAGTTACTATGTGGTTTTGATATAGCAGTCTCTATGTATACACAATTATTTTAAGTTGCTGGTCTCTTGTTTTTAAATGCATTTCAAATGTCCTTCATTTGTACTCTCCTCCTCTCATGATTACTCATTTAGATATCAAGTTTGTGTGTTGATGATTTCCAACCTTTGCTGTATGTCTACCTTTACCAGTGAGCTTCCCCATTTTGTAATTTTCTTGTTTCTCATGGTGGCCTTTTCTTTTCCACCTAGAGAAGTTCCTTTAGCATTTGTTGTAAAGCGGGTTTGATGCTGCTGAATTCTCTTAGCTTTGCTTGTCTGTAAAGCTGTTGATATCTCTCCTGAATCTGAATGAGAGCCTTGCTGGATAGAGTAATTTTGGTTTGAAGTTCTTCCCTTTAATCACCTTAAATTAACAAACTGCTCCATTACTGACTGTTCTGAGACAAGCTCAAGTATTTCAGTTACTTACCACTTTCTGTTAAGCTTATGGGGCATAGTTTCATAGTGGGCTTTTTAGCCCTGTGGGACATGGTTTCAGTTATTACAGAGTTAGCTAGAGCACATATATTTTGGGAAAATATTGGGTTGGCCAAAAAGTTTATTTGGGTTTCTCCATAAGATGTAATGGAAAAACCTGAATGAACTTTTTGGCCAGCGCAATATTTTATTTACATGTGATTTATATATCACTTGCTTACAAGAAGGCTTTCAAGGTTGCTCATAAATAAAAACAATACAAAACTAGAGAGCAGGGTGATGAGTGCTACCAGAGGATAAGTGTGAAACAATTCTTTCCACATGGCTGGAAGAGTTGAACTTTGAATCAGACCTGGGCTTGGATTCCATTTTCTTAGCTTGGCAGCCTTAGGAAAGTTACCTCAGTACATTTTTCTTGCCATAACATGACATGAATTGAATGTACTTTGTTGAGTTATTGTAAAGAGTAAATAAATTGAGCTAAGATACGAAGTAAGTAACATGAGGCCAGTAGGTTGTTATTCCTTTGCTCCTCAACACTGTTCTCCATATAAGCCTGAATTTAGCTCTGAGTTTCCTGGAAGTTAAAGTAAAAACTAGAGCAAGCAATTGCCTACATTTTGAAAAGTCAGTAGTTAGTATAAGATCAAATAATTATTATCAAAGACTCTGGTTTTCAATTCTGGAAAAACAGGCCTCGTGGTTCTTTATATAAGAAAACAAATGAGTAATGTAATGGGCACCTGCTATTAATATAGATTTATGAAAGACAAGCTTGGCGATTTCTCTTATCGACCCTCTTTAAAAGCTGTGGGTATAACATTAAATCTTAATTCAGTGGAGGCGTTTCTAGAGGAAGCTGAGATAATTTGGTCTAAACACATTGCTTCTCAGCAGCATAGCCTAATGCAGGAATAAAATTAGAAATTCTATAAGTTGTGGATATTTGAAATGACCTTTATGTTTGTCTGGAATATTACCTCTCTCAAGTTATCCTTTTGCAAGTGCTAGATTGTTGGGTTGAATACAACCATCAGTTGAATTTTGTGCTGCTTATTTTTGTAGCAGATGGATTTATTTGGTATTTTTCATGGTCATAGGGGCTTCCTTGGTAGTTCAGATGGTAAAGAATCTGCCTGCAATGCAAAAGACTCAGGTTCAATCCCTGGGGAAGAGCCCCTGGAGTAGGAAATGGCAACCCACTCCAGTGTTCTTACCTAGAGAATTCCATGGACAGAGGAGCCTGGTGGGCTACAGTCTATGGGTCACAAAGTGTCAGACATGACGGAGCCACTAACACTTTCACTTTTCATGATTGTGACAGCAGGCTGTCTCTCGTCCTGAGGACTACTGTAACACAGTTATTTTGAGAATACAGATTTTTTAAAAAGGTCTGACATTTAAGTTTGTGGGTGATTTCAACAGATTGAGATTGGAGATGCTGAACTGGATCTCCAGTTCAGGGTTTTATCCAGGTTGTTAATTTCATTTTCACCCCAGGGCATCATGGTGTGATGGAGAGAGCATGGCTTTGTGGTCAGACTGATTTGGGTTTGATTCTGGCTCTGTCAGTTGCTAGTCATGTGACCTTCAGCAACTTATGCTCCCTTCCACTTTCTGGAGCCTTAACTTTCCATCTGTAAAATGTGATCTGAGACACTTACCTTGCAGTGTTTTGGTGAGAATAAGAGGAAATATTGCAAGTACATTGTCTAGTACAGTCTGAGTATTGAGATAGTGAGGACATGGTTTTGGGAGCTTGATTAGATTCCCTACCATCTCATGCTCCATTTAAGCAGGAAATAGTCTATCAGAAATTTAAACATGGAATAGCAGACTCCCATTCCTCTGGAAAGTTCTATCCTCGTGGTCTCACCTTTCTTAAGCAGCTGACTTCAGTGGTGTATAAATTCATTTTTAAAATGAAAATAAGGAAAAAATATAATGAAGAAACGATTAGTCAACACTGGTTGCTTCAGTATTGATGTCATAGGTAAAGTTCTCCTAGATTTATTTTAGTCCATTGACTAATAGCATGAGATTGTGATGATAAGTGAGTTTGATCATTTATCTTTCAGGTTTTCCTAGTAAAGTTATTGCCAGAATTAGGTACTGAATATCTTACAATGACTATTAGCCTAGTAATTAGTGGTCAAATTGTTTCCAAACCTGTAATGTTTGGTATATTCACTTATAGGGAGCTGAATTTGGATAAGAATTTAAAATTCAATCTTTTGATTAACACTTTACCCATGTCATCTTTAAACATTGTTAGCTCTATTTTTATTTTTGAAATATTCCTAATTCAAAGCAGTTTTAAAAATTTACATCAGACTAGTATTTTTTTAGTTTATTTATTCATTTATTTTTTATTTTTTTAGTTTAAAGGGTCAATCCTGACATTAAAGCATTGAATTTTTCTACTGTTAAATTCTTTTTTCTTACAGAACTTTAAAACCCAGACCAAGTGAAATTTTTTAAAAAATGCATGAAATTCATGGCTATGTACAGAATTATATTTTTAGTAAACTTTTGAGCAGGGAGATACTTTGGAGTAGGAACAAAATCTGAGTACTGTTCCTCATTTGAATCTCTCCAAAGCAGGAGCATTTGTGAGACTTTACAGGAGCTGCCTTGCCATCAGAATTTTGGTTAGGAAACTGAGTTGTTTATATTTTAATGGATGTTGGCAATCACTTCAGGAGGTCACATGGAGATGAGAGAATGAAACTCCAAGGTAATTTGCTTACAAACACCCTGTGTTGGTCTGGCACTGGGAGTTAGGACTTCTGATTTCCTTGGTGATCACAACAGAATATAAGGTGACCTGAGAGGAAATGCACATACCCCAAACATAGCTTGATGAGTTTACCCTAGATTTATAGCCATCCTTCCTTACAATCACCCTAGAACAGAATTTCTGTTACTGACACTGTGCCACAGATTCCTTTGCTGTTTGAGGAGGTCTGTAAATCTCTTTTCAGAGTAATTTTTAGTGTTTTAAATATCTTTAAACACATAGAGTAGAATATTTTATTACAAATGAAACCAATGTAGCTATCAAAATACTCAACTTTTGAAACAGTACTGTGTACGAATTCTTTCCCATTAACACATTAAATGACAAGATTTAGCAGTGGTTCTGATAATGACTCAAGTGCTTCCCAGATATGAAAATTTTGAGGGATCTGCAATAGGAAAAATCTGTGATTTTGTGGGTAACAAGTCGCTTGGCCTACCATCATCACAGGTTTGCTGCCTACATTTCAAAATAATCCCATGTTAAATTTCAGAAGTCAGTAAAAATCAGGCTATATTTTTCTCTTTCTTGTTTGTGAATCGCTTAATTATATGCACACCCACGTAACGGATCTCTGCTGTAAAGCAGAGCTACCTGGGGGTTTAAATTCTGCAACAACTGCAACCCATTTCTGGGCCTCTTATCTGCACAATTTCTTTGAGGGACCAAGCTTACAGTCTTTTAATTTTAGGACATATTATACATCAGATATGCAACTAGATTCTTAGAATAAGACCAAACATAGGATAATTTTTTAAGAGTGATCCCATAGGCTATCAATCGTTTTGAAATCTTGTCAAAATGCAGATCCCTGAGCCCCGTGCCATTCTTACTGTGAGAATTCCCGAGGGAAACCTGGACACCTGCAAGTTCAACAGTCAATCAGATGATTCCTATGTACATTACAACTGGAGACTGTCCATGGTAGCTGAGTTAGTTCTGGGTGTGAGTAGGCGGGGTCGTAGGTGAGGGGAGGCATGCTTTTGATGGAGACTGAGCTGCTCAGTAAGCTTTTGTCCAGTTATGTTCTTTATGAAGGCTTCCCTCGTGGCTCAGATGGTAAAGCGTCTGCCTACAATGCGGGAGACCCGGGTTCGATCCCTGGGTGGAGAAGATCCTCTGGAGAAGGAAATGGCAACCCACTCCAGTACTCTTGCCTGGAAAATCCCATGGATGGAGGAGTGTGGTAGGCTACAGTCTATGGGTTCGCAGAGAGTCAGGAACAACTGAGCAACTTCACTTTAGGAAGATTATATAGAGGAATAATTTACAGTTCTAAAATTGAATTTGCCTGTAATCTACATGGTTTTGTTTGAGCCCTCCGAACATCTCTGGCGGGTATGCGGTTTGATTCTAAACGTGATTTTGCCCCTCCTACTGTCTTGATGGGGCTTCTCCTTTGCCTTTGGACGTGGGGTATCTTTTTTTGGTGGGATTCAACATTCTCCTGTCAATGGTTGTTCAGCAGTGAGTTGTAATTTTGGAGTTCTCATAGGAGAAGATGAGTGTACGTCCTTCTACTCTGCCATCTTGAGGGAACACACACTAGCAAAGTGATGTTCAAAATTCTCCAAGGCAGGCTTCAGCAGTACATGAACCATGAACTTCCAGATGTTCAAACTGGATTTAGAAGAGGCAGATGAACCAGAGATCGAATTGCCAACATCTGCTGGATCATCAAAAAAGTGAGGGAATTCCAGAAAAACATCTACTTCAGCTTTATTGACTATGCCAAAGCCTTTGACTGTGTGGATCACAACAAACTGTGGAAAATTCTTAAAGAGATGGAATACCAGACCACCTTACCTGCCTCCTGAGAAATCTGTATGCAGGTCAAGAAGCAACAGTTAGAACTGGACATGAAACAACAGACTGGTTCCAAATCTGGAAAGGAGTACATCAAGGCTATATATTGTCACCCTGCTTATTTAACTTACATGCAGAGTACCTCACGAGAAATGCCAGGCTGGATGAAGCACAAGTTGGAATCAAGATTGCTGGGGGAAATATCAATAACCTCATATACGCAGATGATACCACACTTATGGCAGAAAGCAAAGAACTAAAGAGCCTCTTGATGAAAGTGAAAGAGAAGAGTGAAAAAGTTGGCTTAAAACTCAACATTCAGACATGGCATCCAGTCCCATCACTTCATGGCAAATAGATGGGGAAACAATGGAAACAGTGACAGACTTTATTTTTGGGGGACTCCAAAATCACTGCAGATGGTGACTGCAGCCATGAAATTAAAAGATGCTTGCTCCTTGTAAGGAAAGTTATGACCAACCTAGACAGCATATTAAAAAGCCAGAGACATTACTTTGCCAGCAAAGGTCCATCTGGTCAAAGCCATGGTTTTTCCAGTGGTCATGTATGGATGTGAGAGTTGGACTATAAAGAAAGCTGAGCACCAAAGAATTGATGCTTTTGAACTGTGGTGTTGGTGAAGACTCTTGAGAGTCCCTTGGACTGCAAGGAGATCCAACTAGTCCATCCTAAAGGAAATCAGTCCTGAATATTCATTGGAAGGACTTATGCTGAAGCTGAAACTCCAATATTTAGGTCGCCTGATGTGAAGAACTGACTCATTGGAAAAGACCCCGATGCTGGGAAAGATTGAAGACAGGAGGAGAAGGGGATGACAGAGGATGAGATGGTTGGATGGTATCACTGACTCGATGGAAATGAATCTGAGCAAGCTCTGGGAGTTGGTGAAGGACAAGCAAGCCTGGCATGCTGCAGTCCATGGGGTCGCAAAGAGTTGGACACGACTGAGCAACTGAACTGAACTGATAGTCCTCATGGGCTTCCCTGGCGGCTCAGTGATAAAGAATCTGCCTGCAATGCAGGAAAGCCAGGTTAGATCCCTGGATCAGGAAGATGCCCGGGAAAAGGGAATGGCTGCTCACTCCAGTATTCTTGCTTCAAGAATTCCATGGACAGAGAAACCCCGTGGACTTTGTAGAGTTGGACATGACTGAGTAACTATGAGTTATAAAAAAAAAATTCACATAAAGTGGGGGATGTCTTCCTGGTTAGCTAAAATATGAAGTGGGACTAAAGCAGCCATTGGCAGAAGGGAGGTGAGATGCCCAAGTATACCCAGAAGCAAGTAGAAGGGAGGCTATGGAATCAGGTGGAGGACACATTTGGTTTACATGCAGCATCTGAGGCCCTCAGATGGGAGGAACTGAGCTCTGCTCTGTCATAAACAGCTCGTACATCACAGGGGAGAGAATTTGGGACCTTAGAGGAAGAGGACCTGATGAGCCAGCCCTTGCTTCCTAAGTGGGCAGTAACCTTTCTGATACTGCCAAGGGCTAACGACATTGGACTTGGGAGAGCTTTTCAAGCACCAACTCTCTGGGCATTTCCTTGGAAATGAATTTGCATTAATAGGAGTGGCTGTCTCTGCCTACCCCCACCCACTGCTGATGCCAATTGCCTTGTAAACCCAACCAGATCATGATTTTAGGTAATTCACTACAAAAGCTGATGTAAATCTCAGTCCACAAGTTCATGTATCAAATTTCAATTTTAGATTTTAGTTTTTTATTTTTCTTGTAACTTAAAAAAATGTACTGAGCCTCATTCTGCCAGGATGGCTGATCACTCTGCTACTTCTATACCATCTTTCTGCTGCTCTGGACCACACATGGGGTTTGGGACTTTTTCTCCGTGCTATCTGGCCTGACTGCAGCCAAGGAATGCCATGCAGGCCTGCCTTTTCTTATAGCTTGGCCAATGCAGAGGCCCTCCCTGACCTAAAGCCTGTCTGCTGCTAAGCCCCTTCTTCCTCTTTCTTCTAGCCCAGGGAATTCAGCTCTAGTCAAAGAGGAGGGAATTCTTTTCCCTCATGGTTTTCCCTTAGAGAATTTGTCTACCCTCTTCCTTTCCATGACACCCTTCCCTCACAACCCAAATGAAATGTCATCTCTCCCTTCCTCCTCATCTCTCCCTCCCTCCCTCCAAGAATCTCACAGGCAGTTTGGTCATTCAGCCCCATCATTGCCTTGCCCTCCCCTGAAACACTGACCCCTGAACCAACTATCTACTTGAATAGATTCTGAACAGATGTCAGCTATGCCCAGTTTCCCAAGAAATCTATTTCTAAATAACTTTGATATGAGTGGTTTGTAATGATATATTTCTTCTACTTCGAAAATAAATCTATGTAGGGTTTGAGAAGAATGCTATTTTTATAATTCATTGTTACATTAGAAAATCCATTAGTATTTACTGATTCGATAGCCATCTCAGGAACTGATTAAAACAAACCTTAGACTATTAAACTGTTAACTCCAGTATATCCAATAGTATCTGTTCCTTTATAATTGGTAAATTAACTTCAATACCTACTTTTTCAAGTTGAATTATACTGGAGGCTTCTGTATTTACAATATTTAACATCTAACTTATTTTAAGATTATTCTCTGCTGGAGAGAATGGCAAAAGGATGTTGTTTTACTTCATTATATCATTTGCACTAGTTACAAGAATAGCTCAATATAGCAAATAATGTATTGGTAAAACCATATTAAAATCAATTAAAGTTTCCTCAGTGTGTATGCCCAGAAGTGGGATTGCTGGGTCATGTAAATCCATGGCTGATTCATGTCAATGTATGACAAAAACCACTACAATATTGTAAAGTAATTAGCCTCCAACTAATAAAAATAAATGAAAAAAAAATCAATTAAAGTTTAATATTTGAATTCTCTGCTATAAACTGTTATAAATCTGATCCCTTCATGTTGAAATAGTACTTTTTTGTGATTTAGAAAATGCTATAAATTTCTCTGGAATTTAATTATGCCAGCACCATCTCTGAATTTGGATGAGATCATTAAATTGGATAGTTTGTTTCTCTGACAACCAAACATTTTGTGCAACCAGATTAAGTTAGCAGGGCAGACTCAGGGCACAAATGATTGGATGTTGTAACTAGGAATCTTGAAATATGGTAAAAACAAAGCAGAGATAAAAGGCATGCTTAGAGTGCTCTTCCAAAGGCTTGAGAGAATAGGAATGTTGGTCAATATTTAAAGGCACAATATTGCATTAGACTTCAATTTTATTTTCACTTCTGTACTGAATCTATCTTTAGGCTGGATGGGAAAGTGAATTTTCTGATGAGTGAAATGAAATATTTATCAAAGTTAAATCATAACAGAAGTTTTGGTCATAAGCCACATAGTTGAAGCATATCCAGTCTCTAAAGAAATACATATAGATTTATGCACATATTGTATTTATTGCTGGATATTAATAACGGAAAAATTGGTTTTGATCTCGAATTTATTTCTAAAATGTTCAGTTAAAGGGATCTGCGTATGAGCTGCTGACCTCATATAAGACTGGTACAAGACATTAAGCTTTCTGTGCTGTAGGACACTCATGGATGTGAATGTCAAGAATATGTACACACTAGATCTCAAGTATAAAATCATCTTGCAAAATAGTGGGGTTAGTTATGAAACGGGTTATTCTCTAACACATAATAGTTAGCATTTATTAGGCATTAGCATTTATAAAGCACTGCAGCACTGGAGTTTTTATCTTGAAACAGCCTGTTGAGATTTATATTCCTTTTATGGAGTAGGAACCTTGAGCTCTGTACAAAAGTGTTGTCTGGTCTTCCTACTCCCAGGAAGGGGCAAAGCTTAGCATGTGACCTCAGCTTTTCTGGCTGAGTCCCAAGAGCTGCTCTACGCTGCCGCAGCTCTCTATGAACATGGCTGGTCCCTTGTTGGTGTTGTCCTTATGTAAAGTATGTTACTGTCTATTTTAGTTTTATTTTGTTCATACAATGGAAGGGACTGAGTACAACTGAGATTACCAGTGTGTGAGACAGAATGATAGAATCATGACTTAATAAGGTCATATACACAGATTCCATCCATTTTGTACGGCTTTGATCCCTCTAGTGGCCAAATTGCTGTTTTCTACAATTTGGGTATGATGATTCCTAGACTTATGCTCTTAATAGGCTTTTGAAAGAGTCATTTTAAAAACTGCAATCCAATAAGATAATGAAGTTAAAAGTGGCTATTAAAAGTTAAAAAGGCCTTTTTCTTTTTAATATTACATTTTAATGACGATATCCTATTAATTTAGGGATTTGGTTGTTTATGAACAAACAAGGTAACATTTAGTTTTTTAAAATAAACTACATCAATATCTACTCATATAAATTTGATATCCATTCTCAGGAAAATATAGCTACATACTCTCTTTAATATAGTATTGTATATTATATATAATACTATGTTATATACATTTTTTTCTTCAGATGTATTTTCTAGGTGTTCACCAAATTATCAACAGTGACTATCTCCAAATTATAGTTGGAGGGGAGAGTTTCTTCAGAGTAATGAAACGCCAAAGAAAGGAACCTAGTTCATTTAGCAGAATTCTGTAAACAGGATATTTACATAGATTGTTTTGATATATTTATTCGGTGAAAAACATGGTTTCACATACCAGATTTTTTAATGCATCTGAGTCTTTATTCTACAACACAAGCAACATAAATACAGTATCTTTTAAAATATTTTCTCTTTAGAATTTTCATTTTCACCTCAGATAAAATGTACACAAAATACACTTGCAAGCTTGCTTACAGGAACCTGTTAAACAACAGACAGATTATATCAAATCAAATAGTTATACCAACATACAAAGGACAGTAGTTTTCATTTTTTAAAAAATAAATGTGACCAACTGACTGAATAAGAAGGCAAAACAAAAGCTGTAGTTCCTTGACAAGTCCTTTGGGGTAAACAAAATGCTTCAAGGCTCCTGGTGCAGGGGATTGCAAAGATGAGTTTTGCATTCTATGGATAAAATGGTATACTGACTCAAATCATTATGGCTATACCAAGCTTCAGTAATTTATAATTTTCAAAGAAAACAAGTCTAGTCTTTGGCATAATACAAGAAAGAATAAAAGGACCCTTACCACCCATTGGCTTTACATTTAAGAGTGGGAAATGGTAGTAGGGGAACCGATTATAACATAATTTATCTAAGTTTATTCCTCTTAGAACAGCAGGAAAATCATCTCTCGGCACGATTAGGGCAAGAAACTTATTATTGGCTCTCCCCTCCCACTAAAAACAAATCAAGAAACAAAAGCAGACAAAACCAGCCTTCCCCTCTGGGCACTTGTTCCCGCCCTGATCATGCCATGCCTGGGATTTCTACCACATGGTTTCAAAGTGAAACCCAAAATACCAAAAGCGTTAACCTTTGTCCAACTTTACCTATTTTGTGGGAAACCAATTTTTATTAGAGTGAACTACTTCCAACAAAAATCGGATGAAAGACGACAGAGGGAGGGACAGAGTTGCCTGCACTTGATCATGAGGCAGCCATGGCGGCCACTGGCGGCTGGTGGAGTCAGGGCCATGCACTTCTGATGTGAAGAGAAATTATGCTTCACATGTTAGTTCAAAAGACTGGCCTTTAGATTTCTCCCTCCCCTTTTTGGCACCAGTTGGTAAGACAAAAATTATTTCTAGAGATTAACTTTTAAAATTTAATTCAGTATCAGTTATTATTAAAAGAACTAAATGCACACATAATTTCCAAAAATTATCATGGGAAATGCAACTGCAATAGGAAAGCTTCAAATTATTTCCATCTACCAAGGCAAAAACTTCAGTTCTTGACATCATTGACACTGATATGCTTTCTCATCTAATTCTAGTAAATATAGTCATTATTTTCCACTTATATAACAGTTTAAATAATGTCAGGATACTTAAAAAGAAGTCTTTAAAGAAACTTACTGAACCAATAAAAATTATGTGTAATTAATATGTTTATAAAAGGGAGATTATTTTAAGGTACTTAATATTTTTTCTTATTTTTTTTTAATAGAAAAAGAATTTCCAAAGTGAATTAAGTGAATAAAGAGTTAGGAGATAAACTAAGGCCCCATTTATATGTAACATGATTAAGATTTCACTGTACTCCCAAACATACTGATTCACTTGGACATTTTTCTCATCATTTGGAAGATGAGATAATAGATATGGTCTCGGTTGGGTAGATATGTGCACGAACATAACATATTTACCATAAAGTCCTTAAAACAGGTACATATGCTACTCAGAAGGGAATTGGTTCAGTTTGCAAATTCCCATGAAGCCAGTTGGTAGACTCTTTACAGATACATAGGAAATTAAAATATTAATTTACACCAGACAGTTAAGTGAAAGATGAAGGCACATCAAGTAGTATGATACCATCTTGATGTGCTGATATTCTGGTGACTGATGAGGGATATAAAACTACTGGCAAGGGAGCGACTACTCAAACATTTCTAGAGCCAGGAGCCAAGGTTATGATGGAATCAGCATGGAAACATCTCATCAAAACTGTGTGGACAGAAGAAATTAAAACACTACATACTTTAAAATCACCTTCAGTACAAGTCAAAAAGTCAACATGATACAAAAGGTTGTCCATAGAGTTAATGTTTTCTAAATACAAAGACGAGAAGCTCACACTGATCTCACTGTTCCATAGAACGTATACATTCATTGTCTTCTAGCTTGTAAAAATCCATTGTTGGCATGATAAACCTGGAAACTGGGAAGGTTGAACAGGAATGCTGTAGAGAGTCCAAGTTGTCTGCCCAAGGGGAAGTTCAGTTTTTCTCTAGTGCTTGATAAGTCAGGCTGATCTTAAAGGGAGTAGTTAGAAACTTTTTCCAGGCATTGGTTCTCAAAGTGTGGTCCCCAGGTCAGCAGCACTGGCCTCAACTGGAAACTGTTAGAAAATCAATGCAAAATGCAAATCCATAGGCCTACTGAATTGGATACTCTGGGCACGGCCCAGGAATCTGTGTCTTAACCCTCCAGGTGATTCTGATGTGTGCTAAAGTTTGACAAGTACTGTTGTAAAGTCATAAGATACTAGACAACCACTGCTCGAACCTTTAGGATAGGAATTAATAGTACAAGTAACTCCTGGTAGTTAAAACGGCTGTAATGACCAGAGTTGGATGGAATTCAGCAGAAGCTGACTGCAGTTTTATCAGTAAGATATGGCCAGCTAGTCTCTCCTTTCCGGCCCCCGGCCCCACCCAACCCCCACTTTGCATTATTATACAAAGATAGAGGGGAAAGGTTCTGTATGGTGTGAGTGGTGTGTTTTTCTTCAGTTAATAAGTAGTGCCCCTCTTTACAAGGAAATTAGGCATTGTTCTCAAGTAAGTTTCTCTTACATTATCCCAGGGGATGAATTTTTTTTTTTTTTTGGTCTATCTTCCCTGAAGTAATCATTGTATTTTGGAATCTAGATGGTGTTTTAATCAAAAATCTTGATTAAGTTATTAGTTACTTCCACATCAAACACATATATTACAATATAGCCAGAGGAAAGGGATCTCACAGAAAGACAGAGACAAAAGTTTTCTAGATTGCTCTACTCGTGAACAAGGAGAACACATTTTTTTTTTGGATGAGGCATAATTATAAATGAGTTCTTTACCCAGTTTCATACATCTTACCATATAATAAGCTCATATATCCAATTAAAAAGTGCTTAAAAATAGTCATTTGCTTTTTAAGGCCACACTAAATTTCCCTAAATGGTACCCAAGCAGATGTAAATTCTGTCATCCACTTAATGTAATATGTTGGGGTTTTCCTTTTGCCTGTTTCTTTATCTACGAAGCAAGTAGAATATTTAGGTGTTACAGTGTATGTTACTATGGATAGTGACCTGATGCCCACAGTACCTGAATCTTTAAGCTATCTTGTCTGACTAGTTGTTTCCTCCTCAGAGAACGCACATTTTGAAAAATGGTCATTTTTTGTGCATATTCCCAAAGTTTGACGATGACCTACCATTGAGTCCCACATACTTCCTAGGGAAGTAGAGAGGCACTGTTGGCTACAGGGCACTTTATTCTGAGTGATTAAATGGTAACTGAAAAAGGTCAACAGATCCTTTCATTCCAGACACAGACTGTCATGCTTTTCTGTATAACATCTGGCCATGGACAATATTATTCCATCATTTCCACCTAACTTGGTGAGTTTTTAAAATTTCCACTGAGGATCTGCTTTAAAAGTTTAGATTTGGTTTCTTTATATTATATATGACCTTACTATGCCTAAACACTATTTTATTCTTTCTTAAATTCTATTTGAAAAATCTCTATAACATGTCTCTATATAGGGACATCAATAAACTATCTTCACCTTATTTTAACTGGTTAATTTCCTGAAACACTGAAGTGTTTGTGCACTTAGACATGGTGTTGTAGAGAGACCTTGGCCTTTGAATTCAGAAACATCTCTTTTGCAACCAACTTTACCCTTTATGAGTTATCTTGGACAAGTTTTCTGAACCTCTCTGGGTCTGCATCCTCATCTGAAAAAAGGAGGGCAACAATACTGATTTCACAGTGTTATTGTGGGAGTTAAATATGGTAATCTAGGTTAAGGTCCACAGTCTCAGAAGTACTCAGTGATATCTCCCCAACCCCTGCTGTTGGTAACCTCTTGCTACTATTATCAGTTCCAAACAAAGGTCTTCATGTGCTTAGTCTGATGGGACTGATGACATGAATGCATTTTTCTTTCTGAGAAAACTTTCCTACGTGAGCAATACTGTGATGTATTTGGGGAAGTCAAAAGTGTCTATTAACATAATTGCATTACCTTCTTATAGTTAAGGCTATGTGATTTTCTCAGCTGACTTTGTATAAGCCATCTCCTTAGAACAATAAGAACGATAGCAAAGCCTAGTGATCATTGTACCAAGAAGTTTCAATTTAAAGGTATTATGGAATTATGTTAACATTTTGTCATGCTGGATTTAGTCTGAGCTGATATATGTTAGTATCTGTGTTGGTCAGTCAAATAGCCTCAAAGTGGTAAAAAGGTGTCCTAGTTTTGTATTGATGGAGAAGGCAGAAAAATAATCATAAGGGGAGAGATGACAGGAGGGTGTAAAGAGGTAGCCTAAGCATCTGTAAAAGCTGATCAGGAGATGTACAAAGTAGGAGAGATGCTGTGAGCAATTTATTGGCCCTCCCTCAAATCTCCCATGGTAAGGAGAAATCTGTTGTAGAGTGTGGTGTAACTGGCTGGGCTGTTCAGTCAGGAATTCTTTTGCACTTGAGTTTTACAAGTGCTTCTTCATTTTGGAAAAGATGAGCACTTTTCTTCACTGAGTGAAGTCGCTCAGTCGTGTCCGACTCTTTGTGACCCCATGAACTGTAGCCTACCAGGCTTCTCCATCCATGGGATTTTCCAGGCAGGAATACTGGAGTGGGTTACTATTTCCTTCTCCAGGAGATCTTCCTGACCCAGAGATTGAACCCGGGTCTCCCTGCATTGTAGGCAGACACTTTACTGTCTGAGCCACCAGGGAAGTCCCTTCACTTTGGAAAAGATGAACACTTTACTGAAATATTATAAAAAGAATAAATCTCAACCATAGGGTAACACACTTTTGGCAGTAAATACAGGCAATTAAAAGCAAGGTGCAAAATCTTATTCTGCTTAGATCTGAAAATAAATGGTAACAGCTATTGAAACTACAAAGGCTTTTCTTGACCTTGGTCTTTCGGAGACCATGGGAGGGGATGAAAGAGATGGGGAAAGGCAGAAACACCAGGAAGAGGGATGGACCGAGGGGGCACTCTGCGGAGAGACCACTCAACTATGGGTTTTTAATTATCTCTTTTTCTTCTCCACCCCTGTGAAGATTTGACTGACTTCACTGGGACCTGAAGTACTATACTTTGGAGATTATTTGCATCAAGCAATGTCCTTTTTGAAAACTGCTGATACCTCTGAAAAGTGTTACTGTGGCTTAGCTAACTTTCCAGCTGAAATCCGACATGGATGTGGTGCACAGTGCATGCTGGGAATGGAGTTGGGCTGAAGACCACTGTAGGCCTAGGGGTGGTCTAGAGAAAAGATGATGCAAAGGGACTGAGACCCTCTGACAAAATTGTAGGTAGAGAATGGATGTACATTCTCGCATCTTTTATTCTTGGGACCTGTAATTAAGCTGGTACTAGAGCAGCGTTTGAATATAGTGTGGGGTAAACTTGTTTTCATAACTGTGCCATGGATCCCGTGATAGAGAATAAATTCTGATTTCTAAGCAGTTAACAACTTCTATGACATGACATTCATAAATTGAGACTGGCTTCCTTAGAACTTTTATACTTTATAAAAAGTGCTAGGTATAAATGTTTTGTAATTAATTTGCTAATACTCTGCTTTGCTGAAGCTCCTCTCTCACTCCCATAGTTTGCGGAATACTCACAGGTTCACCGGGAAATGAACCTTAGCTAAGCTATAAAAAGAAACAAAACAACCATGGTGTATGGCTTTTGTTTAAAATAAAAAAAAAGTATCCAACTTTGAATTCCACTTAAAAAATACACAAAGTCAAAAGTACAGAACACAACTCACTGCTATCCCAACGTCATTGCCTGTTAAGATCAAATTGTTCATCTGTCTCTAAACCTGCATTATTGTCTAATGAGCAAAAACTGAAGGCAAGGAGTGTTTTGTGGAACTGGAAACATGTCTTCTGAATTTTGTGGTGATCTCTAGATGGCATAGAGAATGATAAGGTTTTCTACTTTAGAATGCCCAAATAAATCAGGGAGCCCTGTCTTCCTCTTAACCTGTATAGAGTTATATATTCCCATGGAAGACAAAGTTTAAAATACTAGCACTGAATAAAGCTGTCGGTTTTAAATCCTTACTTCCATACTGGAGAGTTGATGCTTTAGGGATAATAAATTTTCAATAATTATTAGGAGCTGGGAAAATTATGACATATATCTTAGCAACTAACTCTTTAGAATGTGTATGAGTGGGCTTGATTGAGGAATTGCAATCACTTGTATAATTTAATATTAAATATACTATAAATAATAAGACAAAGATTCCAAACTTTTAATTTAGTGATAATTAGGAAAATAAATATCCACTTAAAATAATGGCCTGAGTAAAAAGGTCTCAAACAGATGGCCAATCTATTTGCCAGAGAGGAGAAATATTTTAAATTGAAAAACTTTATTTTCTAAACTTCATTCTATGACCTTTTCTCCTGTAATTTTATGTTATTTTGAGACTATAGCATATATGAATGACACTATAATTTTATATGATTGTTGTCTAATATTTTCAGACTTTAAATGGTTTCTTCATCTTTTTCTCCACCCCTTCCAGCTGTCCCCCTACCCCATACTTCCTGCCCCCTTCCCTGAGAAGTCTGCTTACTGGATGACGAATTCTTGAGTTCCTTTTTTCCAAACGTGTTGATATAAAACGAGTTGTTTTGTTTTCTTAAAAACCAAATGTTAGACCTTATATTCAGATTATTGTGGAGCATAGAAACGTCTGTGCAACGAGGAACTAAGGCACCATTTTTGCTTTCCCTGTTCATTTCTTGCCTGGGAGCAAAAGCAAAGACTAGTGGGACCGTTAGGGTGGCCGGTCAAGTCATCTGGCACTGTATCAGCCAATACCACCGGGTACTACGCATCGAAGGTTTCCATGCCACAGACTTAAAACCCTGCCAGGAAAGGACTTTCTTCCTTTAGAAGCAGGGACATGAAGGCACAACAGTACCTTACATGAAGTTGGCAAATGCCAACCAGAAAATCTTGACAACTTAGGAACAATTTTGAAATATTCTGGAATATTTTACAGAGGAAGTGAATCTTCCCTTTCTTGATTCAGACACCCGAGAATACATTTTTTCCAACTGTTTCTTCCCTGCCGAACTCATAATCATAATATAGTTCTTCCTCCAATTAATCATGTCTGATACGAGATGTCTGCATGTACATCAGCTTGCCTTACCACCAGATATTTCTTTAGCTATTGCATTTTAAAAAATAATCAGTGGATCAATGTAGTGTTTTCATAGGAGTGGTCCTTGAAAGTGACCCATTTTTGGGGATAACAGTACAGGCAAATGCATTGGAAAATAAGATTTGGAAATGTGTCAAGGAATGTAGACTCTTCAGAAATGCTCTGCAAAATTAGAGTATCACTCGTGTCATCCACGTATAACCTTAATATCCAGATTAGCCCCAGTGCTGATTAGTTAGGGACGGACTGGGTGTTCTCTGAGACACTGGGGCTGGTGGTGGGGAAAATGCTATCAGTTGGACTGGCAGACATACTCTAAACCCTCCTAGTGTTTGTCCGTGAGCCTGGAAGGTGGGTCTTCTACATAATGATGTCATAGACACGGCCCACTCTACCGAGCCACTCTCTCACAGCCTGGCGAACTCTGATGTCAGTCACGTGGCAGGTGAGCTGGCTGATGCAGGGAAACACTGCTGGCTGGAGGGCTGTGAAGGTCTGGTCTGGGAGGATCTGAATCTGATTGAGGACTGTTAGCACCATGTTGGTCCATGCCTAAGAGAAAGGAATTAAAGAAAGTGAGCAGTCTTCTCCAGTGGTTTCATGTGTACACTTGCGTGTGGCTAATCTGGGAATGAGTTTTCTCAGGCTTCCAGCTTCAGTAAGTTAGTCTTCACTTTAACGTGCTTATGATAAAATGTCAGCTTAAGTTAATATAGATAAAGGGTAGCAGAGACTCATTTAACATTAGGGATATCTTATTTTCAGTTTTTACAAAGTACAAAATTCTTATTCTTCAGATGTTTAAAAAATCTCTTGCCTTCTCATAATGAGTTTCATTGGCCACAAGACACTTAATCGATAGCCTCTATAATACCTAGAAAACTTGGAAGAGGTCTTCCCTGGTAGCTCAGATGGTAAAGAATTTGCCTGCAATGCAGGAGACCCAGGTTTGACCCCTGAGTTGGGAATATTTCCTGGAGAAGGGAATGGCAACCCACTCCAGTATTCTGGCCAGGAGAATTCCATGCACAGAGGAGACTGGTGGGCTACAGTCCATGGGGTTGCAAAGAATCAGACAGGACTAAGCGATTAACACTTTCACTTTTTGCCTTAATTTAGGATAACTTCTAAAATTATGGCACTTCCCCAATGGCTCAGCAGATAAAGAATCCCCCTACACAGGAGACACAGGAAATGCGGGTTCAATCCCTGGGTCAGGAAGGTCCCCTGGAGAAAGAAATGGCAACCCACTCCAGCATTCTTGCCCATGGACAGAGAAGCCTGGCGGGCTACAGTCCAAAATGTCACAGAGTCAGACACTACTAAGCGTGCAGGCATAGCATAGCATCTAACATTATAAGCAAATCTTCAAGACATGAAAAAGCAACTAAGATTTATTTGTCAAAAATGTCATCTGTTAAAGAATAACCTTACATCTCAATCTGGATACTTTTTCAAATCTAGTTTAAGATAATTTTTGTGGATTCTGAATTATGAAGTTTAGTTCTATGTCCAAAATACGTCAGTGCAAACAAGTAGCTTGCTAGATGCATACTAATTTCAAATTTATGTTCATTATAGGAAAACACTCCTGTATAGGCTTACAGAATCCTGCCCAAATTGCTCCTAACTTACTGTGCCTGCAACGTAAACCAACAATTTAAGATAAACATCCAGATTATTTCCAAAGGGCCCTCGATAAGTCTAGAGCCTTCTATTTCTCTCTTCCCATCTCCTCTTTTCTTAAACTGATCAAAATGGTGCCACTATTCTTTACTTCTCAAGCTAATTTTTGGGATATACCATACATGGAATTACAATTTTTAAATATATAAAGGAATAGGAACACTCTGAAGAATGAGAATTTTGTGCTCAGGATGGGCTAGAAAAACAATTCATTGGAATAACCACATAATATGCACTTTGCCTTTTCCATTATATAATTTTTCATAACTAGAGAATTGCTTCAGTGCTAACTTCAAAGGAGAAACTCAGGACTCGATGCCAGTTAAAGTCCATTCATTTTCTAAGCTTTGGAGTCATCTTATTTACACGGGGGCGGGTGTCCGAATTCTCGATAGTATGTGTTATAACCCATAAAAAGAATTTCTGAAATTATCTGAGAATAAGATTTCAGTTTCGTAAGGATATACTGGAGGCTCAGGACGTGTCTGAGTGCTCCCTGAGGGGGACAGGTGGCTCCCTGGTACCTAGCCGCCTTCCTGCATGGCCGGGCGCAGCCCTTTGCATGCTCCGGTGCGCCGGGACCCACCTGGATCTGGGCTTCCGCGTCCCTTGTGGAGACACTCCGCGAGCTGCCGGTGGAGCCCGAGCGGGGCCTCTTCTCCTGGCGCAGCAGCTCCGGGCCGGCGCTGAAGGAGTGCCGCATCTGCCCCTGGTCCATCAGATGCTGGGGCCGCTGGAGCAGCGGGGAGCCTTGGCCCCTGGCGCCCAGCGCCTCGCCCTTCTTCTCCACCTTGGCCTCTTTGGGGAAGACGGGCAGGTTGTGCTGCTGTTTCCTCTTCTTGTACTCGGTCATCAGCTTCGAGATGGTCTTGTCGGCCGCCATGGTGTAGATTTTGTTGCCCGCGTTCTCCCACCACTCCTTCTTGCGGCTGGGGTCCCTCTTCTCCACCTTGGGGCTTGGCGGCAGCAGCAGCAGCTCCCCGCCGGTCGCCCTCAGGCTCAGCGGCTCGCCCGCGGGATCCCGGGTCTGACTGCGGTCGTCCTCGGAAGGCGTGTCTTTCCCCGAGAAGCCCCCGGTGGACGGCGTGGAGGACTCGGACTGGAAGGAGGGAAGGATGAAGAAGGGGTCGCTCTTGAAGAGCGGGGCCTCCTCCGTGCTGTTCTCCAGGTCCAGGTGCATCTGGATGTAGTTGTTGCACAGCTCCATGCACAGCTTGTGAAGCCTCTTGACCAGCCACACCCAGTCCGCGTTGCTGACGGGCTGCACGCTGAGCGAGGGCATCCGCGCCCTCCACTGCCGCTTCTCCTTGCCTCTCGGGGGGCTCACCTGGGCGGTCTCCTCAAAGATGTCTTCATCTTCTGATGAACACTGCTGGGACGAGTCTGTGCTCCTCTCGTCGTCCTCAAAAAGGACCTTCTTCACCTGCTCGGCAGTGATGGTTTCTTGGTTGCTGAGAACCGCACAGACCAGCGCGTGGAAATAAATGTTGAAACTCATGGCGGACTGGCGGTAGAGGTTGGCAGCGCCCCCGATGCCAGACACTTTCTTCAGCAGGCACTTCAGCCCCGGGCTGGTGTCAAACTCTCTGGCCGTCCTGTAGGAATCCAGCAAGAGGTCGAAGATGACGGCCAAGTTCTGCATGGAGATGTATCTGAGGAAGCCAGCCAGCTTGGCTTCTGGCCCTTGGATCTTCTCCTCCCCAGGAGAGGGGCCTTTGACAAACTCTTCTAATAAGATATCATATAAGTTCTGGAGTAACACTTGATGGGATAGTAAACTCACCACAATTTCCCTGAAAGAAACACTTCAAATGAAAGAAAAAAAAAAAAGGCATTGGTTACCTGCTGCCTTATATGAGTTACCTTAAAGCAAAACCAGAATGACTAGACAAAGTTACAAGCTACTTGTATTTTAATGTCTTTCTTCAAAAAGGACACATGTTTTTGGAGGACATTACAGGATGACAGCTTTAATCATAAATAATGGAATTCCTGACCAAAAAAAAAAAAAACAAAACTAGGAGCTATAGAAGTAATGTTATGACACTGAGTTAACAATTGTCAACAAGCCTTGGGAAACAGAGCAATTTTATAAAAACTTTTTAACCTAGGCACAATTACAGTATGTAACCTGTTTTCTTTTGTAGTTGTGAGTAGTAAATAAATCAAGAAAAGACAATTTCTGTTGAGTTATATTAATTTCAGGCTTCCCAGGTGGCGCCAGTGGTAAAGAATCTGTCTGCCAATTCAGGACATGCAAGAGACGTGGATTTGATCCCTGGGTCCAGAAGATCCCCTGAAGGAGGAAACGGCAACTCACTCTAGTATTCTTGCCTGGAAAATTCCATAGACAGGTGGGCTACAGTACATGGGGTTGCAAAGAGTTGGACATGACTGAGCAACTAGGCGCACAGATACATACTAATTTTAATTGGCCTTTAGTCTACCCTTTGGCATTTTTCCTCAAACCCAAGGCTTTTATTATTTTTAAAGTATTGGCTGATGCATTTTTAATAAATAGAAAAATTATAGTTAACATTATGCTTCGACCTTTGAGTTCATTACTTTTCCTCAGTCTCACTTTTTCCTGCCTATCTATGAATGAAGTCTTTATTTCACTAAGATAGGCTTAAGAGCTAACAACCTCTATTATCCTTCGTATCTAGGGAATGCCAAGAAGTAGCTAATTGCAAGATTCCACAGTATTTTTTTCTCCAAAAGCATAATTTTATTTTGTTCAGGGGTAGCCTCTGAAAGTACAAAGTCAGGGTGTGAGAGTGTATTGTAAAGCTGCTACGCTGGGTGCATATATGTTTACAATTGTTAGATCTTTTTCATTGACCTGCTGATCATTATGTAGTATCCTTACTTGTCTCTTATAATAGTCTTTATTTTAAAGTCTATTTTGTTTGATATGAGTATTGCTACCCCAGCTTTGACTTCCATCTGCATGGAATACTTTGTTCTATCCCTTCACTTTTTGTGTGTGTCCCTAGATCTAAAATGGGTCTCCTGTAGACAGCATGTATACAAGCCTTGTTTTTGTATCCATTCAACCAGACTATGTCTTTTGGCTGGAACATTTAATCCTTTTACATTTAAGGTAATTATATGTATGTTCTTGGGCTTCCCAGTGGCTCAGTGGTAAAGAATCCTCCTATGATACAGGAGACTTGGGTTTGATCCCTGGGTTGGGGAGATCCCCTGGAGGAGGGCATGGCAACTCACTCCGGTATTCTCACCTGGAGAATCCTATGGACAGAGGAACCTGGCAGGCTATAGTCCATGGGGTCACACAGAGTTGGACATGACTGAAGCGACTTAGCACTCACGCACATGTGTGTGTTCTTATTGCCATTTGGTTACTTGTTTTGGGTTTCTTCTTGTAGATCTTTTTTCTTCCTTTCCTCTTTTCTCCTCTGGTGATTTGATCACTAAATTTAGTATCGTGTTTGGATTCCGTTTACTTTTGTGTGTTTGTATCTATTGTAGATTTTCGGTTTGTAGTTATCATGAGGTTTTGATACTGTAACAGTCTATACATACATAGGATTGCTTTAAATCTCTAGGTTGTTTTTTAATGTTAGTTTATTTACTTCTACATTGGGTCTTTCTCGAGTTTCAGTGATCTTTGGCTTCCCTTGTTGCAGAGCACAGGATCTAGGTGGGCAGGCTTACTTGTGGAACATGAGTCCAGTATCTCCACGGCATGTGGAATCTTCCCACACCAGAGATTGAACCTGTGTCCCCTGCACTGGCAGGCAGATTCATCAGGGAAGTCCCTGCTGGTGTTTTAATTCTGAATGCATTTCCAGTTATCACGCATTTGTGCTCTCCTGTTCTCAGGACTGTCGACTTTGATAGCATATTTGTGGGTGGATGATTTCCTACCTTTATTGCATGCTTGCCTTTACCAGTGAGCTTTTCCACTTGTAATTTTCTTAATTCTAGTTGTGGCCTTTTCTGCCTACAGAAGTTCCTTCAACATTTGCTGCTAAGCTGGCGTCTTCCTCGAGGGCTCATACCAGTGAGCACTCCCCCAGAATGACTGCCACAAGTGTGCACATCCCTGCAGTGAACCACACCTGCCCCCTTGACCGCCTCCACAGGAGAGGCTCCAATACTAGCAGGTAAGTCTGGCCCTCTCTTATATGAGGTCATTGCTTTTTTTCTCTGGTTGCTGTGCACTTGAGGCCCCGTGTGCGCCCTCCGAGTGGAGTTTCTGTTTTCCTCGGTCTGGTGGAATTCCTGCGATCAAATCCCACTTGTCTTCAAGGCCAGATTTTCTGGGGGCTCATCAGTTCATCCTCCTGTTGCCAGACCCCCAGGCTGGGGAGTCTCAGTTCTGGGGCTCAGAACTTTTACTCCTGTGGGAGAACTTCTGTGGTACAACTGGTTTCCATTTCGGCTTCCGGGTCGCCCACCTGGTGTGTATGGGATTTGATTTTATCATGATTGTGCCCCTCCTACTGCCTTCTTGTAGCTTATTTGTCTTTGGACGCAGGGTATCTTTCTTGGCAGGTTCCAGTGTTTTTCTGGTCCATGGTTGTTCAGCAGTTAGTTGTGATTTGGATTTCTGGAGGAAGAGGTGAGCTGACGTCCTTCTACTCTGCCATCTTTAAACCCAAAGTTTTAGAATCTTATTGAAATTGGTTAGTAGGCACCAAACCAGTTTTCCAGAACTAAAAATGTTCATGCTTTAGATGCATATGTATAAAAGCTTTATTTCTTCCAGCATGTGATAGAAGAGATCCAAGCATTGAAAAGGTTTAACTTCAGAGGTATTATAGGCTAACATTTTCAAAGAAAGAAATTGATAATTTAATTTGCAGCATTCTAAAGCAAACCTAGAGGAGAAATCATTTACTCAGAACAGGCTAATTCCTTCCTTGCATCCTTTTCTGTCAGCAGTGACGTGGGACTTATTTGTGGGCCTTGGATGTGCACTTGGGAGAAGTGGGGGAGAGAGAATACTTTCTAGACATCCGACCAGATCTCCTGATTGAAAAAGCAGATGCAACTCACCAGTCATGACAACTTCCTAATCAGGGCAAATACCTGATAAGGTGACATTACAAGTGAATACTCAAATACCTGGTGATTCAGCCCCTTTTGTTTGGTTGGAATCCTGTACTAAGAAAATATTTTAATCCATCAATGTGGCTTTGGGTTTATGGTTTCTCATTCTTTTCATTGCTCTTAGAATTTCATGGAACTAGCTTAGATCATGTTGCAAACTAATTCTCATAACTGGATAAAGACTCATTATCCAGTTATTATATAACTGGATTATATAATATTACAACTCATTATAACTCATTCATGCTATAAATCTGTTCATATTTTTTGCTTTATTCTTTTTAAAGTTTTATTGGAATACAGTTGATTTATAATGTTGTGTTGGTTTCAGGTGTATAGCCAAGTGCATCAGTTATACATATCTAAAAAAGAGTGGATTTAAGTATTCTTTTTCCACATAGGTCATTAGAGTATTGAGTACAGTTGTGCTATATAGTAGTGCATATATGTTAATAACAATCTCCCCATTTATCCCTCCCCACCGGGAACACTAAGTTTGTTTTCTACATCTGTGACTCTTCCTGTTTTGTAAATAAGTTCCTTTGTGCCATTTTTTTTAGACCATGAATTTAAAAATTACTTTTATAACTAGTAGGAAAAATATTTTAACTAGCAAAGAAGAAGAAAAACCCTCCCATACATTCTTGAAAGACTGATTTTGCCTTTTGCATAGTGGTATCTCAGAGACAACATTGTATTTTCAGCAAAAATGGAATAAGTTCAAAGAACTCACATAACCCCTTCTAACAAATCACTTAAGCAACTTTTTTGTGGTAAAATGTATATAACCTAAAGTTGCTATTTTAACTATTTTTAAAAGTTCAATTCATGGGCATTAAGTACACATACAATGTTGTGTAATCATCACCACTATCTATTTCTGTATCATCTTTCATCATCCCAAACAAACTCTGAACCCATTAAAAAATAATTCCCCAATCCCTCCCAACTTCCTCGCCACAGAAGTAACTTTTGGTAAGTTATCTGAGGTTATCAGGAGACCTGAATATGTACTCTTCTGAAGAAGCAGCTGTGAAAGCCACCAGTTTGGTCTAGTGCTTCAGGCCCGCAACTCCAGGACCCTAAGGGAAATCCTGTCAGTTATCCGGCCTCCCCACTGCCCCATAAATCTTCAAGGGCCAAGGCAATGCCTTACTCATCTTCTTGCTCCAGGGCAAGTATATGGTGAGAGAAACGCTCAAAGTGAGAAAAACCAGGTTAGTCCTGAGTGTAGGCTCCCGGAGGAAACAGTCTCCAGGAGCAACGGCTCTGACACTTCAGCCCCTTTCCACTGGCAGCCTGGACTCCTGAAGTGAGACTTCTGAAGGTATAAGCAGCCTAGCTCAGGAGAATATTGCCTATGATCTGAGAAACACAAAGCCCTTTACCAGCAAATGCCTAAAGAGAGAGTTGATCAAAGCCATGTCAAAGCATCCTGTCAACCAAGGTATTTCCTTTGATGCTTTAAGATATAAATTTCTAACTGAACATGTTAAAAAGGACAGAGAATCCCCCTTAGGTTTAAGCCACATAATGCATCAATAAGAAAGCAATGGGGAAGAAGCAGTAATACTGAACAGATCAAACTTTCAGAAAAGTATTGAAACAGTGAAATAACTCTTTATAGATCTGCAAGTCGTCGTCATCATCTATGCTGACAGGAGACAAGACAGATCTGGAGCAAACAAAAATCAAGAGGTAATTTTTCTCCAGCACACCCTTTATGACAGGAACCTTGAAGTGGAGAAACTTACACCTTCCCTTCCTGCTTCTGAAGCAAGGTGTACAGGCAAGCAAGCCTCCAGACAGGGTAATTTGGAGTGAACTGCTTAATAAGTGGCTGACTTAAAACATGCTAATGTCAGTAGCAGAGATAAACAGATTCACAGTTAAAAGTACATCATAAAGCTGAAATTAAGATTATGGGGCTTATTTAAATGTCATGGGGTTGTCAATGTCAAAATGACTTAAAAATGAAACCCAAATTTCTCTTAAATGTTACAATCTGGTTTTAGTTCATCTATTTTTTTTTTCCCTCCCATGGGTGATTTCGATGTGGACCTCTTAGGAGGCACCTAACCATCAGATACACAAACTTTTCTTATATCTAACTCATTGTTTACTACCTTATATGCTAAGAATTGCCCCTGTGAGTGAGTCCAGTCCAACAATGCAAAATATTTCAAAGAATTTTAGAGAATGTTTTCAGGCATTGTGGTCTCTACTGAAGAAGTTAATACACTTTTCCTGTTTTGCTGAAATTTCATTGAGGGGGTGATTGGCTATTAAATCTTAACCCGTTAAAGCCTTTAAACCAATAACGCAGCAATATTAGGTGATCCTGTTTTTTTTCTATGTTTTATTTATAATGTGAATTCAGCTTATTCCTTCCCTCCTTTTTCTCCTACTTTTACTTCAAAAATTATTTTAGCAGGAATAATTGGCTGAAGGGACTAGGAAATATAAACAAAGAACTAAATTTTAAAAGTAGATCAGAGCTTAAAGATGTGGAAGGGAGTACACAGCCTTGGTACGTCAGTGACCTGCAGTGGAGGGAAGCAGGCGTAGAATTGGGCGAAGCACATGGGACATTGGTAAACTTCTACGTCTGAAGTTCAGTGGCAGGTTCATTAGTTATCTCACTTTTTATTCATGGTCTATAACTTACGAACCTTCCACATAGTCTTTTGTATGTACCATACATGCTTGCCTAAAAAATCAGTACCTAGAAAATTTTACCCAAATTAGGTGTTTAATCAAACTGCTGAATTAACTGCTGTAACTTCTGAAAAGATCACACTCTTTCTGTAAAATGGGAAAGGACATAGGTACTGCACTTGGCCAGACCTGGCTTTGATTTTGGGTTTCCTGCTCTGCAGTCTTCCTGAATGTTTCCTCATGCACAGAAGTTTAAGAATGGAAACTTTGTCACTGGCTTCATCCTGAACTCTAAGAACAATGGTTTTTAGGCAGGATGACAGTATTTAAAAAGGCAAGTTTCTTGTGGCACACACAGATCTTTTTTCTATCCTAACAACTGTACTGCTCATGAGAAATATTTCTCACTGAAATAGTATGGATCAGGCCTTAAATTACTTTTTCAAAAAGGATTATTAAAAAAAAAAAAACCAGCCATAAAAAGCAGGGGGAAAAAAAGGATTATAATATGTATGATGCTATAGATACACTGAGTTGTATCCTTTCCAAATTCATAGAAGTCCTAATATCACAGAATATGTACTTGGAAAAAGGATCTTTAAAGAGGCAATTAAGTTAAACTGAGGGCATTAGGCTGGACCCTAATGCAAACGACTGGTGTCCTTATAGGAAGAGGAAATCTGGACGTACAGAGAGACCAAGGAAAGGCACAGGTAGCAGGTATTCATCTAGAAGTCAAGGAGGGAGGCCTCCAAAGAGACCAGCACCGCCAACAGCTTGATCTTGAACTTCCCCTCCAGAACTGTGAGAAATTAAATTTCTATTGTTTAAGCCACCCGGTACCTTGTTATGGCAGTCCTAGCAAGCTAATACATGTGAAATGTGGGAAATTAAGTTTCGTATGAAAACCTTTGCTAAGTGATTCCACAGTTTTCAGCATTCTCGGCTGAAGACTGAATTACAATGAATACATGTAACTCCATGGCTGATTCATGTCAGTGTATGACAAAACCCACTGCAATGTTGTGAAGTAATTAGCCTCCAACTAATAAAAATAAATGAAAAAAAAAACAAAAAAAAAAAACCAAGAGCTGGGAATAAATAAACTTTCCTGTTTGTACATGCTCTCCCTGTGGAAGTTTAGCTGCTTACCTTTTCTTGGCGTGTCCATTTGGCTTCTCATCAGGAGGCAGTTCAATAATGAGCTGACAGGACTGAGCATGATCGAAGTTGTTTGGAGTCTTTGGTGAGCACTGGGTATCCAACATAAATACCTGCACAGGTAGACAAAGGTACAATTCAGAGGGCCACCAATCCTTGACCTGCCTCTACCAGGGATCAGCTGGGTGGATGACCCTCGGCCAGAGGCGTCCTCTTTCTACTCATTTTCTCACCTCTAAAATGAGGTCAGTGATGGTTTCCTACTTGGTATGTTTGTTGAGTTAAATGAATTAATAAGTGTATTAACACATGAAGAGAACTAGAAGGGTAAATATTCAATAAATGTTACCTGCTGGCAGTAATAGTAATAACAATTCTGCTTCTACCACATGACAAGTCATTACGTTCCAAACAGCAAGGACTGTCATTTAATATTAATTAAGAGTAAATAGAGAGGGGCTATGTTTGCGCGAGATCTTCTCTGGTTTAGATGTCTGTTTGGTACACCTATCCTATGCAGGAATGGGAAATTAATTGGGACCTCTCCTTTTAGGACAGTGAATGTGGCCATGTTACTCTATTAGATGCTGGGAGAAGTGACTTAGAAAGTGCTTGGATTCTGATCTAAATGAATTCATTTGATGTTATTTAATCCACTTTCATGACTTACCTTTGAAAATGAGTGTTTTTAAAGAACTTTCTCTTTCCAAATTTTATTGGTGGTGGTTTAGTCACTAAGTCGTGTCTGACTCTTGTGACCCCATGGACTGTAGCCAGCCAGGCTCCTCTGTCCATGGGATTTCCCAGGCAAGAATACTAGAGTGGGTTGCCATTTCCTTCTCCAGGGAATCTTCTGGGCCCAGGAATCGAACCTGGGTCTCCTGCATTGCAAGCAGATTCTTTACCAACTGAGCTACGAGGGAAGCCCCAAATTTTGTTTAATTGAATATTGCGTTTGAAGAGTGAATATGGGAGGAAGGTTTATGACTGACGAAGAAAGAAATATTAGGAAATGAAAGATTCACTAGCTGTTCTTCTCCATTAATAATCTATTTCAGAACAGGATTCCATTTTCTCGCGATGTGGTAGGATGTGGTTGAAAAGACCATTGGGGGCACATAGGAAAATGCCTCATCTAGCCAGCCGGGACGGTTTCCTACTTGAAGAAGCCACCCCTCTGGAGCCCACCACCCGCTTGCCTTCCCTTATGGTTCCTCGTCAGACTCACTGCTGAGGGAGGGATGTGCTCAGCAGATGAAAGAGAAGCTGAAGGTGAGGTTCTTGTCCCACGCTCTGAAGAGAGACTTCTCCTCTGAATGTGAACGTGACTGAGTTCTTCACACTGATTGATAGTCAGCGCATCCTGGGTTATCAGTGTGATGAGGGGAGATTCTCTTAAGAAGTTAAATAGATTTTGTAGAGAAAGGGAACTTTTGAAGATAAACCCCAACTCACTTCATTTTCCAGTGCATATGCGTTTATAAAAACTGCTTAATATTTTAAACACGTGTATATGCAAATTATCTTCTGCATAGGAAAACACAATTCAAATATGTCTGTTACTAATTCATGATAGAATTTAGCCAATCAATAGTGGTTTGGAATTTAGTCCATTTTTGTTCTTCTGCTATTATGAATAGAACTGTTATGAATATACATGAATTAAGGCACACTGATGAAAGCCCCATGCAGGGTTTCTTAGAGGCAGATTGACAGGTCACTTAAATTTTTGAGTGCATATCTGTGGCCCATGATAAAGCTGTAAGGTCTTCTGTGACTCATTGACCCAACAAACATTTAATAAGTGCTTTCTATCTGCCCTGCTCTAGGACTGCCAAGAAAAATATACAGACTATATGCTCTCTGCTCCTGGCTTGGCTTACAACCAATATTTATGAGTTCTGCCATGTGTCAGGAAGAAAAAGTCACTCTGGTGCATGGTGATTCCTGCATGGACAGGCACATTTTAATTTTACTGAGTTGTTCACATTTACAGGTTGCTTAATAAATTTGAGTTGAATGTTAAGCTCTATGCTCCTTATGGGAGATACAGGAAAAAACAAACAAGTTTGCCATCCTAACTTAGGCACTCACAGTCGAGGATGAACAACACTATTGCAGTAAATATTTATAAAAAGGGCAAGCAAATTATATACGGAGTGCAGTGCCCAGGTGGAAGAGGACTTGTGATCAGGACGCTGGAGGATGTAACAAGCTAGAGATGGTGAGGGGACCTGAATGCTGTTGATTGGGTTCGAGTTGTTTCCAGTAAAGATCAGCCCTGGTCAGAGCCAGGAGGCTTATGTCCCCGAGGGAAAGAAAGGCAGTGTGGTGATGCACAGCCTTCAGGAAGGCCCTCCATCAATACCTCAAGCTTCCTGAGGCCCTGAGATCAAACGCCCCCGGCTTACCTGCTGGGCCATGGCTCGGATGCGCCAGTACTCGGCCTCGGCACTCGGGGAGGAGGACGGGGCGGCCACCCTCACCTGGCAGCCTTCCCCGCTGAAGCTCTCGGTGCCGCTGTGGAAGCAGCCCAGCAGGTCCTAGGGAGCAACACAGCGGTCGTTTGCTGGGTGCGCACGGCTCCCGGCCCTGCCATGGATCCGACAGTGTCGCAGAGTCGAGGATGAAGTACTGACGTGGCTACCTTGTCCTCACCCGCTGAGACCGCCTTCTAGGAGGCAGGCGCCCTGCCCTCGCCTCTGAGCGCTTACCTTCACCGGCTTGAGCGTGGCCGAGAAGGCATCTTGCAGGGCGCAGCAGGCCAGTCTCCACATCTCCTCCGTGAACACGGGGCCCGCCGTCACCAGGACGTACCTGCCGGGAGGACAAGCCTTGCATTCAGACATTTTACTGTCACGAAAGGCAGGCCCTGCCCAGCGCGTGCCTAGATGAAGTCTACAGTTTCCCTGTAAGACTTGCTATCTTTTGTCATTGTGTTTTGGGCTCTCTGCCCATCTGGTATGCTGTTGTCCTAACACTATTTCCTAACCCACTGGATATAAAAATGGACCCCCCATTACAAACAGGCCAGTGTTTAAACTTTAGGTTTGTGTGCAAAGACTATATGTATATTCTATACGGATTTTCCCATTCCAGCCCCATTTTTCCACTACTCCTCTACATATAGCAAGATAAAACCCCCTTGTCACTTGTAGTTCTTTTCCTCTGCTTACAAAGTCACCACCGATCAGAAGCTCACCCACCTAGGGAGCTCTGACCAAGTGTTATTACCACAAAAAGCTCCTGCCCGGCTCCCTAAGGGTAGGGACCTGGGTCACATCACTTTCTGGGCAGTAGAGCACCCTGTTTAATGACTTCCACAATGACTATTTGCTGATTGAAAGAAATGAAGAATTAGTAGCATAGTCATTTTTATTTATAGAAAGTAGATTGCTACCACAAAGGAATTTAATTTCCCTGGACGTCCTAATAAAACCTGTAGAGAGTCAGGAAACCTTTTTCTCACCTAATACAGGAGCAGCCCACTCGGGAGATGGTTTCCGTGGGCTTGGCTACACATGCTACCAGCAGCTCGAAGAGGTCCTTCAGCATGGTGTTGATCATGCTCTCATACCTGATGTCTACAGGGAAATCACAGTGAGACTGCGCTCAATGGGAGGGCGAAGGAAGGGGCCGAATGGCAGAAGAGGGAAGGCTGAGCATGAACAACATAGAAATACCAAGAAAAGAGAACAACGAGAAAAATGGCCATAACCAAAATAAAACACCCATTACAACACAGATTTTCTTGAATTTTATCTAGTTTTGGCTTGTTCCATCCATTTCTAGGTATAACAAGATGAAATGCATGAGGCTGACTTTTCAAAGTATATAATTCATCTATTTAAGCAAAATAGAACATATACTATTATATGCTGCTGCTAAGTTGCTTCAGTCGTGTCCAACTCTGTGTGACCCCATAGACGGCAGCCCACCAGGCTCCGCCGTCCCTGGGATTCTCCAGGCAAGAATACTGGAGTGGGTTGCCATTGCTTTCTCCGATACTATTATATAGATTGAATACTAAGTAGTAAAAAATGTTAATTCTTAAAGGGAAAGATAAAATGAACATTCCTTACTGTTGCTAGTTGAATTATTACTATATTTAATTAAATGCTCTTAGTAAACAAAACATCTTGTATTAACTACCACTTCTTGAGCCTTTTCAGTTTGGCTTCAGTCTGCATACTGTCCCCAGAATAAAGAAAATAAGACCTTCCAAAATCACATTCTGTTTTCCACAAAGTCTTTGCGATGCAACACAACCAAGTCCCGGTAGAATCTGCAAGGATCCTGATCCGGGCAAAGCCCTGACCGGGACAGAAACACTGCCCCCTAGCGATGCGGTTAGTGGCTGCATGTGTTTCTCTTCCTCAGCCGTGTTTTGTGCTTAGCAGAGACCCCGTTTCTTACCTTTGCTTTCTGACCCTCCCTTGGGGTCAAGTTCTCATGAGTTTCTCTAACCTTACCTCTTCCTTTATACTTCTGTACAACACCTTTCCCCTATAACCTCTAGGGCTAGCAGCGAGATTTCTCCTTTTCCCACATTTCCAGATCTTTCCACGGCAAGAATCACGAACAAGAGTCGGTATTTCACAAATATTATTCCATTGGTATGACAGCTGACATATTTCTCCTGCCTCTAACTCCCTCTCCACCTGCTGACTTCAACAGATTATCCACCCCACACTTCCAAATCTTTTCCAAAGTGCCACAGATATTAAGACCTCTCTCTTCACTCCTTATCTGTTACGTAACTTCCTGCCCATAATTTGAGCCTTTCCTAAAACCCGGCCTCCCCAGATGCAACACATAATGGGATATGTCCCTCCCTTACCCCCAGGCTATACAGATATTTAAATTTCTTACATATCAGTACTTGAACTGCCTTCCCTCTCCTAATGCATAGATACCCTAGACCTTATTAGGTGTTTTACCTTTTGCGTGCGTGCTAAATTGTGTCCAACTGTTTGTCACCCCATGGACGGTAGCCTGCCCGGCTCCTCTGTCCGAAGAGGACAGGCAAGAATACTGGAGTGGGTTGCCATGCCCTCCTCCAGGGGATCTTCCCGACCCAGGGATCAAACCTGTGTCTCATGTCTCCTGCATTAGGTAGGCAGGTTCTTTACTGCTGGTGCCACCTTTTATTCACACATGTATTTTAAGAATTGTTTGTTAATTTTCTAGAGGACACATGGGTACCACTTTTCTTTTGGACAAGCTCCTCTTAGAAGGCTGGCAATGACCATGTAAGTCTATCTTAATAATTTCCAGAAGAAAAATCACGCACTGGTCTTTACTAGACACTGTTAGACAACAGTGCTGTCTACTAAACAACGACTCAGTATGAGCTGCTCTGGTACCACAGATACCTGAGTGGATAAAGCTCTGAATGTGTTCCACCACCAGCTCACAGGACAGACCGATGGCATGCTTGAAGTTAGCCGAGGCCACGTCCCAGTAAGAATGGTCTTTATGGCTACGGCGAAGCCAAAGAGACATCACAGGAAGGAGAAGGTGAACAACTGCATAGATGCCAAACCCTGGTCCTGAAAAAGAAAAGCCAGTGTCAGAATTGTGAGCTCAACACCTCTCCTGCAATAAAAGGGAAAAACTCTGCCATCTCTTGGCCCTGCCTATCTGTTTTGAAGGAGCTCTTCATTGTCTGAGAAGGATCAGGGAAAAGGAATTGACCACTGACTGGGGAATGAATATATGGTCTTCAGTGACATTTTTCTTTTTTGTTTCTGCATGATTTTAATTACACAAGGAATACACAAATATACTCTCTACAAATTCAAATAATGCTGATGAAGCTAAAGCATCACTTGATGAATTCCTTAGTCCCCAGGCATAAACATACAATACACACATGCATATGGTTTGTACCCTTTAAACTGTAAGTACATATGTTTATATGAAAAGAGAAATATAGTCTTGTTTATTACTTTTTATAACTGGGATATTGTAAACCTTGGTTTGTATGATTATTTTGCCCTTAACAGTATGTGTTAGAGATTATTCTTTGTCAGCAAATTTAGATATTCTTCATTTTTGTTACTACATTCTGTTCCAAGTTATTCAAACTGCATATGCATTAGTTTACTTATCCATTCCCTTACTAATGGACATTTAAGAGGTTTCTATATTTTGCTTTATGAACAAAGCCATAATAAGATTCTTTGTGGAAATGTTGATAGATTTTTAAAATTCTGATTACAAAAGCAAGGTATGCTTTTTGTCATAAACACAGAAAACAATGAGAATACAAAGGAGAAGAAAATAATATGTTGATGTGTTTCCTTCTAGTACTTTTTGAATGTATGTATGTTTGGGTATCTGCATTTATGAATGCATCTGATAAAGTTGAGATTGTGCTCACACACTATATATATTTTAAAAGAGTGACTTATAAATAATTATTCATGTCATTAAATACTATTCACAAATATTCATTTTAATGCTGATAGAATATTACATGCTTTTATCATAATTAACCCATTTATGTTCATAATTATTTTGGTATTCAAGATGCTTCAGCAATTTTCATTATGTATAGATTTTTCTTTATTACTATTAATTTCCTTTAATAGATTTCTAGAAGTAGAATTATTGAGCTACTTCACCGATACTTAGAAGAAAAAGGTACTAGCCAATAAAATACATTTCAAAATAATGGCATATAATTCATTCTATAACATATCTGCTTATTCTTAGATAGAAAATCTTTAACTTTTTAATGCATAGGAGTATTCATAATGATTTTCCTAAAAACAATTCTGATATAAACTTTGTTACAGATCTTAAAATAGTATCAATTATCAGGTCATCATCAATTTATGTTGAATACAAAGCTCCTCTTATTACTATGGAATTAAACTGGTGGTTTCATTTGTGGTTCTATTGGTGAAAACTAAAATCTCTATAAGAGATTTCTTTGATCTTGGGAAAATTTGGCTGATTCAGTGCGCATGCTAGCCCTAACTCATTACAAGAAATAAATTCCCAAGGGCCACTTTTCCCCTGTACCATCAGGGTAGTCACTAGATGTCTTTTCCTAAATCTAATAATCAATCCCCCTTATACAATTAAGATATTGCTATCTTTATATCATATACACATCTGAGTGGCTGGTTCACATCAGTGGTGTATCTGGTGAGCCTTACTGACGCCCTGGGGCTAAGAGCAGGTGTGACCCGGCCAAAGAGGAAGGCTGGAACCATGAAACAGAGCAAAGTTAGCTGGTTCAAGGGAACACTGATACCAGAGCTGTGGCTTGAATATTGTGGGGGTTCAACACATTCAACTAACTGGCCACCACCCATTATTTATAAATGGCCTGGTGGCAAACCCATAAACAGTACGAGGACATGTCTTAAAAGTCACTGTGTTGCAGCCATTAAAAATATATGTATTGAGCATCTGTTACGCTGTCTAGCGTTACAGCAGTGAAATAAACACAGAAATACCTTCCTGGAAAAAGTTATATGTATAAAAACACCCCGAAAAGACAGACATAGAAGTACTTACCAGGTGTTTTGGTAACATCTCTCAATAGCTCAAAGAGCAAATCCAAAGTGGGGGGTTGGTGCTGACGTGGACAGTTGGACACAGCTGCTGTGAGCTGCTCCAAGAGGATGATCCAGACTTCTATCAGACCTGGAAGCCAAAAGCAGACCTCTGCGAAATTCAGTCGAAAAATACAGAATCATCACAAGATCACAGTGAACAATGTATGTAAAAGGCTTCTGTAAACTGCCAAGCTATAGGGATGTAAGCCGTCACCTTGTAAGGCAGCCTTCAGTGCCTATAAATATGGACAAATTGATTTCCTACTCTGACAAAGTCAAAGGAAAAGAATACTGTTCACATTTCTTCCTTATGCCCCTTCAGGAAGAAGGTGATGTGGTATGTAAATTCTGCTAAATGAAATAATTATATTTGTTGGGAGTTGATGATACAAGTGATGCAACCATTTAGTTCCATCACCTTAATCCTTTAAAAATTTATTATAGATATATGTATAAACAAAAAGTTGTCATTTTAACATGTGCAATTCAGTGGTATTACTGCAACCATCATTACCATTAATTTCCAAAACGTTTTCATTACTTCAGTAACTGGTAACAATAACTCTGCATTTTCCCCCTCACTCCAGCCCCTGGTAACCTGTGTCTGGCTTATTTTACTTAAGATAATATATTCAAGGCACACCCATGTTGTAGCATGCTTTATAATCTCATAACTTTTTAATGGATGAATTGTATTCCACTGTATGTATACACCACATTTTGTTTGTCGAGGTACAAAAGTATCTACAGTAGACTATACAAAACAGCTCATTCTACATTTTGTTTTAATACTTCTAATTGTTCAGCAAAATAAAACTATGAGAAGTCACAGTTTTTAAATATTCCCACTAAAAAAACTACTTCCCTAATTTTGAATATCCGTGTTAATAGGAGGCAAAAACAAAGTCATGGACAATAAGTACAAAAAAACTAGGTGATAAAAAATTCTCATGAACCTCAAAATATAAGCAGGGGTGGACAAACTAATGAATAGGATATGCAGAGGACAGAAAAACATGTTAAACATCACTATGAGAGGTGCAACCAATAAAATCCAAGAGGAAAGCGCTACAGGACAAAAACCTCACTCCTTCAACAAATAAACTTGAAGAGGAAGATCTATAGATTGACAGGGATTTAAGAGATGGAGCAAACATGTAATGTAGAGCTCACGTGAATTATGAAAGTTAACTGATATATATAAGAAAACTGGCAAATTGGTTGGGTGATGGGTATAAAAGTTTCCTTATACCATCCTGTCTAGTTTTATATGTGTTTGAAATTTCCATAGGAAAATGGAAAGGAGGTATTTGCCTTCAGAAACAAGAGAAAGAATATCTAAACATACCAATGATAAGGAGTAATTTTTAACACCAACTTAAAGCTTTTATTCTTTTCTCTGATATGTTACATATATAATTTTAAAGCCCTTAATGAATTTATACTGTAGGAAACCTTAGATTGGTGCTTGTCTAAACTTGATCTATTTTCTTGGGTGGGCTGCCTAGGAAAAAAAAAGATTAGCAATTTGCAAAAATGGGAAGGGAATGCTCACTGTTCCGTGTACAAATGGTTTACAACTGTTTTAAAGACTGTATTATAGATAAGCAACATAAGCTTTTAATTTTCTGGGTTGGAGGTTTAAGATGCTAAGTAAAAATTCTTACCTAATCATTGAAGTGAAACCTCTATCAGGCAACACCTAGCCAATTTCCAATATCTACTTGTTCTCTACATTAGATATTTATTCGTTTCTATAATTTTCCTAACAACTAGTCTGAAATTGTAAGGTTTCACTGTTAATGATCCCTGTGCAAAACTGGAAAATTTCTAGACATCCCCATAAATGAATTTGTATCTGAAAAATAAAACAGAAGAATTAAAAAGTAAATTAAAAAATCCTTCCCCAAAAGTCCTTTTACAAGGGTTTGATATGCCCAGATATTAGATCCCTAGAAGGATATCATTTCCATTTTTAGGTCTAGAAACAGGACAGAGTAATCTGGATTAGAAGATAGCAAAAGTGAACATGAGTGAACCAATCTGAAAATGATCGTTACTAGTTTGAACTGGAATTTATGAGAAACTACACAGGAACTAATTTGAAACATTCTTTAAACTTATTCTTCTAATGAGTCTTCAGCTTCACCCAGTCACAAACATTCTCTCTTCCATAATGCCTTAATTTCCCTAGTCTCTAACCAAATAGTCCTACAGGAAGTAATTATACAATGACTGTGTTTATAGGTATTAAAGACAATTACCAGGCATTTTAAGTACCAAGGCACCAAATGCAACCACAACCCAATTTGCTAAATTCAAGAGAATTTGGAGTTAGAAACTTTATTTAGTGGAATCTGTAAATCGACACTGGTTTTAGATGGAGGTATTCATCTAAAAGGGAGGCTTCCCTGATGGCTCAGACAGTAAAGAATCTGCCTGCAACGCAGGAGACCTGGGTTCAATCCCTGGCTCAGGAAGATCCCCTGGAGAAGGGGATGGCATCCCACTGCAGTATTCTTGCTTGGAGAATCCCATGGACAGAGGAGCCTGGTGGGCTACAGTCCATGGGATTACAAAGAGTCAGACATGATTGAGCAACTAATATACACACACACATAAACACACCCCCATCTAAAAAGGATGGGTTTGAGACCTTGATTGTGAAATGTTTTTGAACAGTCCATGGAAACTTTAGGTAGGCTTGTTCTGTTAGAATTATAAATAATAACAATGTAAGTGGATGGTCATTTATGATCTGTGAGCAACTGAATTCTTGACTTCAGCTTTTGGAAATACACACATATAGGAAAGAACCCAGTTTAGCTCAGTCAATTAACTTACCAGTGTCGTCATCGAAGTCAGACAAGACCGACTCAATTCCATCCTCACTGCTTGCAGACTGCTCCTGAAGTCTTCGGGGCAAGCTAGCAAGTCTCCCACTGAGGAATATCGGCTTCAAGGGCATCTTGTAGATTTTGGCCAACAACTACATAAAAAAAATATCAAGCTGCAATTATATACTGGAAAAAGCTGTACTCTATTAAGTCACAACAAAACTATATACAGGTAAGAAAAGGTGGAGAGAAAAGCAGAAAAGCTCCCAGTCTAGGAAAGTTTTAAACTTGGTTGTGATTTGAAAGCATAAGGCAGCTCACAAGAGACACTGATCCTGTGAGGCAGATAAAATAAGAGTCAGTGGTAACAAAAAGCTAGAAGATTCTGTGGATACCTTTTCAGTATCTCAATGGCATAGGAGTCTTACAGACTCCTAAAAACCTATGAAGGGAATCATGAAACACGTTAAGAATTTTTGCCTGTGGGTGAGTTGTTCTATGGGGAGCACTGAGAAGAGTCTGTAGGCAAATGAGCTATCAGACTTTTATTCCCCTTCTCCTGACAACATCAAAGAAATACGGGGCCCCTGAGGATGGAGGAATCTGGGGAGGGTGGGGAAGATGAAGGCATGAGAAGCAGAGCTAATGTCTGCCCTGAGCTCTTCACTCCTGTCTCACTGCTATCGTCCTGACTCCCCGGCTGTCACCGGGACAAACTCACAAGAAACCCTGTACTTCACAAATTACAATTGTGCCTGGACTATTTTAGAAATTAGGGAAACAGCTGTGAGCGAGACAGACAGAGATCCAGCCGTGTGTGTCTTACAGACATACTCCTTTCACAAATAATATTTCTGACAGAAAGGTTATAGGAAATATTTAGACGGGGGGCTCTGAGAAAGGGTGACCAGATGGGTGGGGGATGTAGGCAGGAAGTAGGTAGATACTTAAGCCCTGGTCTCTCTGAGGAGGTGATGTCTCAGATGAGATTGGACGATAAGGAGCGTCGTCCATACAGAGATCCGAGGAGAGAAAATTCCAGGCAGAGGGAACAGCAATGGCCCCGAGCACCAGCAAGTCACGAATGTCTGAGGGCAAGAAAGGGAGCGTGCGGAGCACAGTGAGAGAGAGGGAAGGAGCTGAGGGCGCAGGGGAGCGAGGCCAGGTCACACGGGCCTTATGGGAGCGTATGGAGGAGGAAGTCAGAGCGGGGCATCCTTTCTAAAGACCTGGGGCTTACTGCTGTCAACCCCATCGCCAAGGGAGGGGTTACAGACAGACAAGAGAGGCCAGGGGGCACGCCTGAGGAGACAAGAGATGAGCTACGGAGAGAGGGTATCGCTGAAGCCTTGAGGAGGAAGGGCTTTGGGGAAGGAGCGTCGGACTGTTCCGCTGGCGTGTGACACGGGTAAGAACTGGACTGGCACCAGGGAGGTCACTCTTCACACTGGCAAGTGATGCTTCACTGGGTTTCTCTACTAGATCCTGACTGCACACCAGCCTCTTACGTCCTTTACGTCTCTCTCCACTGTGTGCAGACTACTGTCCAGGTTTCGGTCTCATCAGGAAGATTTCCCAAGATGTCTTAGCCTGACAGAGAGAGATGATGGTAGTCCTTTCATCGGCTATAAATGAGAAGTTTCAGAGACCTCAAAACCCAGTTGTGTGTTCTAGTATATTCTCATGACTTTCTTTCTCTCCTTTGTAGAAGGTGTGGGGACCAAAATTTATACTCCAGATGTAAGCCCCACTCTCCGCAGAGACAGCAGCAAGTATTGTTCCTGGCCTTCACAAAGACACCTGGGCATATTTCGTGAGCATCTTCGGAGGCAGGTTTGGGGGTCTGGGTACCTGGGAACAGCGCCGGAGGTAGTCCAGGGCGGGGAGGCACAGGTCTGGGGACGCGGCTCCGGGTCCTGGGACACAGTCTCCGATCTCCTTACAGTCCACCTCCCCTGGGGGCAGCGGGGCGAGACAGAAACAAATAGTGTTCATCCCCTCCTAACAGAAGACCTACTTAGGCACTCAGCATTTGCTCACCAAAGGCCTACTAAAACAGAAAAGTATACAACCCCGAGAAAAGCCCTTTCAGTCAAATTTGCCCCTACACGTGTACACGTTAAATATGGCTGCAGGTCAAATAGTACACATCATACCTTGCTGAAATTATTCTCTTCTGTAACTCCTCTTTTCACTAGTCAGTTCAGTTCAGTCGCTCAGTTGTGTCCAATTCTTTGTGACCCCATGGACTGCAGCATGCCAGGCCTCCCTGTCCATCACCAGCTCCGAGTTTACTCAAACTCACGTCCATCAAGTCAGTGATGCCATCCAACCATCTCATCCTCTGTGGTCCCCTTCTCCTCCTGCCCTCAATCCCTCCCAGCATCGGGGTCTTTTCAAATTCCATATCCTGCCACAGCCCTTTCAGTGGCTGGAGGGTGTGTGTGTACCTGGGCACACTGTAACTGTAATTCACTTTCCCGGGCCTGCTGCTGATGCTCTGACTTCTGAAGCTTTGATGACAGAGGATGATCCTGGAGACCAGCCATGTGCTGGGCTGGGACGAAGCACTAGGCCCCGCTCCGTCTAGAGAAGGACCTCGTTTGCTGCCAGCGCTCAGAGCACTAAACTGTGATCATTAAATGAAGACCGGGAGGATTCGAAACACCTGCAGCTTGGGGGTGGCGACTACATAATTGAGCTGAAATGATATATTTTTTGTGTATATATCTAGAAATGGAACAGATCTGTAGAGGACATCTAGATACTCTATAGGTAAATAAGTAGTTCAGAATTACCATTTTTCTTCTTGCATTATGAATCTATTCCTACACTTTTTAATAAAATCACTCCACAGTACTGTAGCTGTTTCTAATTGTCTACAATTGTAGTAACTAGCACCCTCCCTGCGGGTAAACAGACATAGTTACTAAGCATTAGCTGAAGTTTAAAAGATAGTTTCTCAAAAGAGAAGAGAAAACCATTTCTTATGTTTTAGATCAGGGATTGGCAAACTTTTATATAAAAATATTTTAGGCTTTGCAGATCACACTGTCTTTGCTGCAACTTCTCAACTCTGTCATTGGAGCACAAAACAGCCACGGACAAACGACCATGGCTGTGTTTCAATAAAGTTTTATTGATAAAAACTCTGAGCGGATGGGACTGGCCCGTGGGCCATAGTTTGCTAACTCCTAGTTAGAGTAACATGCCTTATGGTATAAAAACACAGAGCAGTTCAAATGCATGTTGAAATAAGTGGGAATTAAAAATAAATTCATTTCTTGACATGTACACACTGCTACCCTTAAAATGGATAACCAACAAGGACCTACTGTATAGCACGTGGACCTCTGTTCAATGTTATGTGGCAGCCTGGATGGGAGGGGAGTTTGGGGGAGAAGGGATACACGTATGTATATGGCTGAGTCCCTTTGCTGTTCCCCTGCAACTATCAGAACATTGTTTATTAATTGGCCATGCCCCAATAAGCGGTTCCCAAGTGGCTCAGTGGGTAACGAATCTGCCTGCAGTGCAGGAGACGCGGGCTCGATCCCAGGGTCAGGAAGATCCCCTGGAAGAGGACGCGGCAACCTGCTCCAGTGTTCTTGCCTGGAGAATCCCACGGACAGAGTTGGACATGACTGAAGCAACTGAGCAGGTATACCCAATGGGAAATAAAAAGTAAAAAAACACCCTCCCCCAAAAAAACCCCAAACACATAAATCCATTTCCTATCTTGTTAACCACAGCGAATGTTCCAAAGATTTTTTTTTATGCAGGCTTCTGTGTTACATATCAAAGTCTGTGCCCCCTGGAGATGGACACAGCCAGTGTGGCTATACTGGGGCCTCAGAAGGCTGAATGGCATCATCAGCTCAATGGATGTGAATTTGAGTACACTCCGGGAAATGGTGAGGGACAGGGGAGACTGGAGTGCTACATTCCACGGGGCTGCAGACAGTCGGACACATGGAGTGCCTGAACAACGACAGGCGTCCCGCTGACCCTAAGCCACAACAAATAACTCTGCCTCATAATTCACAGAAAAATTAGGACCTTTCGGTTTTAAATATCCTCAGCTGCACACTCACAATTCTGCAGCTCTACTTTCAGGCCCCAACTCCCTCCTCAAGAGAAGATCTCAAAATTCTGACATCTCCACTTGAATATTTCATAGAAACTTAATGTGTATAAATGTCCAAAGACAGTATTCATGACTTCCCCCTCTCCTCCGCTCCTCTGGGATATCTGGATTCTGAGTAAGGTTAGTTCTGACACAGAGTTGGAGGAGAGGGGAGTCAGCCCGAGTTCCTCCTCTTTTCCGGCCCCGCATCACAGCAGTCCCAGCCCTGTGGGTCCCACCTCTACAATATCCTGAATTCCGTGTTCTTTGCTCGCTCCCAAACCACTGCACGCTGGTCTCTGCCTGCAGCCTCTTACCCTCACCCACAGGAACACGTGCCTGCCGGAGTTCAGTTTCTAAACCTTCCCCGCACATTCTCAGTCCCCTCATGTGGCATGCAGGGCCCATTCCAACTCATCACCCAGGATCCCTCCTCTGTGGGTACCTGCAAAGTACCCAGCTTTTAGAAAAGTAAGCCTACAGCTCACTCCACCAAGTTCAAAGGTCACTTCTCCCGTGAAGCCTGCATGGGGTCTACTACTAGCACCCTGTCTCAGCAGCTCGCTTATCTCAGCTTAAATCACTTAAAAAGAAAAACAAACTAGCATCTATGAAAGTATTCTTACTACTGAACTGTGATTACTGATTTATGTGTCTGTTTCCCAGAAGAGGCAGCAAACCTCTCACGGGCAGGAAGCACGTTTTATTCACTGTGCCAGTGTAGCAGGCACTGGATTGTTCACTGAACAGAATACCAATACTCTGTTTTGTAGTGTTGCACGCGTGCGTGTGTTAGTGCACGTGTGTGCTCAGTCGTGTCTGACTCTTTGCAACCCCAGGGGCTGCAGCCTGCCAGGCTCCTCTGTTCATGGGATTTCCCAGGCAAGCATACTGAAGTGGGTTGCCATTTCCTCCTCCAGGGGATCTTTCTGACCCAGGGATGGAACCCACATCTCTGGCATTACCACTGATAATGATTCTTAAATGAAATGTAAGACTGTGGAGCACTAGAAAATATTTTAGTCTCTGCCCCAGTTCCCGGCACAGAGCTCCTAAAACCCTAATTTCCCAAATGATAAAGATCCTGGGAGCATCTTTTGTTCTGATACTTGATCTTTGATTCCAGATCCTGATGCTGAACTCCCAAACCCCTTGGAATTTCCTGGGTGACAGGATTTTTGTTCCTGTGAGGCAAAGCTTGGGGAGCTCCTGGATGGGGGCAGGTTACCAGAAAGACCATGGAGAAAGAGAAGGGTTGGAAATTGAGTTAATGATTGATCATGCCCACAAGATGATGCCTCCATAAAAAAGTCCCCAAAGTATGGGGTTCAGAGAGCCTCAGCATTGGTCAACACATCTATATGCTGGGAGAAGGGTGTACCCCAACTCCATGGGGGCAGAAGCTCCTGAGCTTGGGACTCTTCTTGACTTCACCTTGTATTCTCTCTTCACCTGACTGTTCATCTGTATCATTTATCATATGCATTATTATATAATAAACTGGTGAATGTATTCCCCTCTCTTCTGTGAGCTGCTCTAACAAATCATCAAATCCAAGGGGTGGGGGATCATGGGAACTTCTGAGTTGTAGCCAAGATGAACAGAGTTGTGAGTAATTTGGGGACCCACTACTTGCAACTGTCAGTTGAAATGGGGGGGGGGGCAGTCACACAGGACTGAGCCCTTAACCTGTGCTAACTCTGGTTAGTGTCAGAATTGAATTGACCAGTAGGGAACCTGGCTGGTGTCACAGAGGACTGCTTGGTGTGGGAACAAACCCCAGGCACATCTGGTATCAGAACTCTGGTGAGTGAGATAGTACTTGAGAGAGTAAAGCATAGGAGTAAGTGTTTTTTTCTAAATAAGCACTGGATTTTTTTTTTTTTTTACTATCTAATGCAGAGATTACCTCATGCTTTAAGGTATTCTTATGATTAAGATACTAAACTATTTGGTTTCTATTTAATGTAGGACAGAGTTTGGAAGGAGGATGAGATGGTTGGATGGCATTACCCATTCAACGGACATGAACTTGGGCAAACTCTGGGAGATGGTGAGGGACAGGGAGGCCTGGCGTGCTGCAGTCCATGGGGTTGCAAAGAGTCGGACACAACTTATCAAATGAACAACAACAACATAAGAGTTTAAAGAGAGTAAAATCTTACTCTGTTCAAAGAAATCCTCCTCTGAAGCCCAGCATGTATAGTGGATAAGTGAGGGGCATTCATGTTCCCTCAGTTCAGCCCTTTACTTCCCAGAGAAAAACAGAATGTGTATATAAGAACATAATGTAACAAGGATGGTCTATGGATCAGACCTATGGCCTCCAGCCTCTTTCTTGAAACTTGCATTTTATTCCTGTTCCAAAATAAGGGGAACATGGATGCAATCACCTAGCTTCTCCATGTCCTATTTTCTTTTGCAAAGAAATTGTCAGTTATTTTGCAAAAATACAAAATAATTTTTTTTGTTGTTCAGTCACTAAGTCGTGTCCAGCTCTTTGCAACCCCATGGACTGTAGCACGCCAGGCTTCCCTGTTCTTCACTATCTCCTGAGCTTGCTCAAGCTCATGTCCATTGAATTGGTGATACCATCCAATCATCCTCAGTCAGTTCTTTGCATCAGGTGGCCAAAGTACTGGAGCTTCAGCTTCAGCATTAGTCCTTCCAATGAATATTCAGGGTTGATACCCTTTATATTTTTATAAGGATTGATCTTATATTTTCCTTATTTAAAAGGTTCTCAAGGCTCCATATCTAAGAGCCCTCCAGGGTGAAAGTCTCAAAACTTGAAGTTTCTTCTAAACTTTGCATTTAACTAACTGCCACTCCCTTTCACTTTCACCGCAGATAAAACTGAGCTATACCAACAGTAGGTCATGCTATATCAGCTCATCACTCAGTGGTATACGACTCTTTGCGACCCTATGGACTGCAGCACACCAGGCATCCCTGTCGATCACCAACTCCTGGAACTTGCTTGGACTCATGTCCATGGAGTCAGTGATGCCATCCAACCATCTCATCCTCTATCGTCCCCTTCTCCTCCTGCCTTCAATCTTTCCCAGCATTGGGGTCTTTTCCAATGAGCACTCTACTGTGTTAAAGTATTTCCAAATTAAGCCTAAAAATCAGGTAGGTATTTCCTGAAACACGAAATCTCAAGGAAGGGTGACTCCTACACTTTCAAATTACATTTTGTAATCAATATAGTCTGAGGGAAGGCATCTTAATTTTTGCTTAAGAGCTGGGAGCTCAAACTCTAATTAGGCTCATTAATTATGTGACACTAAGGACAGCAGTTTCCTGCATAAAAGCAATTACTAAACATAATATTGAACATTTTAAGATTCAAAAAAAGAAGTTGGAGTAAAATAATATATGAAGACACACTTCATTATAAAATTATTCCATGAACACAGTGAAAAATATCAACCCTGGACAGAATCCAAGCTGTGTTTAAGTAAGCTTTGTGCCGTGTGCTCCCGAGCACACAGCATAGTGCCGTCTGCTTCTCTCCCGGGATGCCTGGAGCCAACGCGTACAGAGCCATACGGATAAGGGTCTCCAGCTGTCAGGAGGCAGGAAGGGGGGGGCTCCACTTACCCAGTCCTTTGACAAACTTCATAAGGCACATGATGTAACTAGTGGCTGCATTAGCAAAGACCTGGATGTTGTCGGTATTGAGAAAAGCTTCAAATACATCAAACACTGGAGCCTGGCCTTTTCCTGAAGGAGGAAGGTTACAGAGTTTTAAGAAAGTTAGGTGTCTACCCTTCAGGTTGCCCATACTCCCAGCACCTTCCAAAGAGCATTAAAAAAATATACATCTATTGGAGCAAAGCCCAGGTCTTTTGACTGGATAACTGGCTTGCCTCCTGTGTTGTCCTTCTCAGCTTTGCCTGCAGGGGGAGCTGCAGGATGGCTATGAGGAGAGCTTAGTAGACAGATGAGGGCAAAGCTGGCTGAACGCAGGGCTGAGCAATGTGTAGGTCTACACAGGGCCATTAAACACGTGGTCCTTTGGAATTCTGCACACAATCATAGATATGGGAAGGTTTAGATAACCCCCTGATGGCACACACTAACTTACTCATACCTGTGCTGAAAAGCGCTAACATAGAAGGCTCAGAAGCTGCTGTCCTCAGACAGGCCTGCCTCAAGGGTTGGCCCTTGGCTGGTCTGGGAACCTGGCTCCCCGAATAGTCCGTTAATTGGATGGTTTACTGCCTGGATGGCTGGCGCAAAGAACACAGTTTGATCTGAACACCTCCCCTCCCCCTTCCCCCAGAAGTATGGATTTTGGCAGAGGGTACCTAAGTGACCAGCCCTTAGCTGGGTCTCTAATGGGCTTCCCTGGGTAGAAAGGCTCACACACTGCCCCTGGTCATATAAACTGCTGCATTTTCCACACTGGAGGTGAAGTGCTCCGTGGGACCCTCCAGGGAGGGGGAGAGCTCAGGGAGGCCTGCGCACGGAGTCTGTTTTCCCCTTAGGATCTGGCTTGTCCTTACTATGTCACTGTAATAAACCTCGGCCACGAGCCATTAATAAGTCTGAGCTATGTAATAAACAAATAAATAAAGCATAAGTACATGCTGAGTCCCATGAGTCCTTCTGCTGGGTCTCTAAATGCAAGGTTAGTCTTGGAGGCCCCTGACCCAACATCCCTGGTCACCGAGCCTGCTGTATGGCTGGCTGCCCATCTATTTCCAGCCAGACCCCATCTCCCTAATTCGAATTCCCTATTATTTGGATTTTTTCTGCTTCTTCCTAGATAGTGGATAACATTTTTTCCTTTTGGTTTTATAGAATGAACTCAACACAGACATGTGTAAGTGAAATGACCTAAGCCTCTCAGCCTTCAGCCTCCTCTGTCACTGAGAGCAGGGCCTGGAAACGCTCAAGGTTCTCGACCTGCTGGCAGAACTCAGAACTTGTGTTCCTGCTACACCATTTCCTGCTGATAAAACAGCGGAACACCAGTCTTCCCTGTTCTCCAACTTCTTTTGATAGCATGAAGCTTGACATAAAGAGCTATTGCCCCACAGCCAAAATCAGCACTCCCAATTCAACACAGAACCGGAAGCCCCAGCCGGAGCAATCAGGCAAGAGGAGAAATAGGATGCATCCAAGTCGGAAAGTAGCATGGCCTCTTTTTGATGATGATATGATCTTATGTATACAAAGTCTTCAAGATTCCACCAAAAGACATCGAACTACAGTCATTAGAATGTAGAACTAACAAACAAGTTTCACGATGCAAAATCAGCGCACAGCCTTACCCATGGAATAGTCGCCCACCAGGTACTCCTTCACCTCAGACTTGTTCCCACTGTGCACGGTTTCCAGGGCGCTGAACAAGGGCCTCCACCCTGACTGGATTTGGGTGGAACACACTTCAACCAGCTCCCCGATGGACGTGACAACCTGCAGAGGCAAAGGGGGTGGCCCTTGGCGCCTTTTCCTTCCAAGAAGCAGGCGAGTTTCTGGGAAGATGGATGTGCTTCCCGGCTCCCTATTTCTGGGTTAATTTTAGTGCAAGAAAAAAAATCAAAACCTAGACAAACTCACTCAAAAGTCTTCTAAATAAGCAACCATACTGCATTAATTTGCATTTTACTAAGTGCCACTAAGCAACTTTTCACATGCTATTTGTAAATATTTTGCTGTTTTTGAAGTTAGGTTTTTATCTTTTCATTACTGTCTTTAAATCATTGGGTTCTTCATGCATTCTAAATGCATTCCAAGACATGGTTTGCAAATTCTTTTTCATAGCTTTGGGCTTGCCTTTTTATTTTTAAACGGTCTCTCTTTTAAAAAAAATTCACTTATTTTTTGGCTGTGCTGGGTCTTTACTATTGTGCATGGGCTTTCTCTAGTTGTGGTGTGGGGGCTTCTCACTGCAGTGGCTTCTCTTTTTGCAGAACGTGGGCTTCAGCATCATGGCATGTGGACTCAGGAGTTGTGGTTTCTGGGCTCCAGAGGACAGGCTCCATAGTTGTGGCGAATAGGCCTAGCCATTGCACATGGGAACCTCCAGGGCCAGAGATCGAACCCATGCCCCTCAAATTGGCAGGCGGACTCCTCACCACTGAGCTACCAGGGAAGCCCCTAAATGGTGTCTTTTGAAGAACAAAAGTTTTACATTTTATTAAGTCTAAATCATCAATTTTTCTTTTTACAGATCCTGTTGTGTCATTTCTAAGGAATCTCTGCCTAACCCCAGGTGGTCTCCTACGCTTTCTGTGCAAGCTTCTATAGGCTTTGCACTTACTTAAGCCTATGACCCATTTTGAGTTATTTTTTACTGCATACGTTCAAGCACGATTTGCTAAAGGAATATCCTGTCCCTCTATTGAATTGCAATGACATCTTTGTCAAAAATTGACCATAGATGTGAGAATTTATTTCTGTACTTTCTATTCAGTTCCCCTGGTCAATAATTCTATCCTTACACCAATATTCCACGGTGTAGATTCCTTAAGTTTTGAAATTGGGTAGTGTAAATTCTCCAAATTCGCTGTTCTTTTTCAAATGTGTTTTCCCTATTCTAGGTCCTTTGAACTTGTGTATAAACTTGAGAAACATCTTTCCAATTTCTTCAAAAAAGTCTGCTGAGATTTTGATAGGAATTGCACTGAATCTATATATCAACTTGGGGAAATTTGCCATTTAAAAACAGTCTTTCAATCCATGAATGTAGCATCTCTATATTTGTTTGAATATTTTTTTTTCTCAACAATATTTTGTAGCTTTCAGCATACAAGTATTTAACATCTTTTGCTAAATTCCTAAATATTGTTTTTGATGCTCTTATAAAGGGAATTGTTCACAATTTCAATTTTTGATAACTTATATCTTGAATATGGGAATGCAAGTGACTTTAATGTGTTGTTTTTATAGCCAGTAACCTAGCTAAACTCACTATTAATTCTAGTAATTTAAAAAATAAATTCCTTAGGATGTTCTATATATAAGACCATGTTGTCTATGAACTAAGAAAATTTTGTTTTTCAAAAACTGGATGGCATTAGTTTTTTGGTACAGTGAGTAAAATTTATAATGTTGAACAGAATTGGTAAAGGTGGAAATCTTTGCTTTCTTCCCAATTATTGGGAAAAAGTGTTCAGTTGAGCATTTGTGAAGTTTGATATTCGATTTTCAAATACTCCTTTCATTCAATTAGTGAACTCCTTTCTATTCCTCATTTCTTGAAAGTTTTTTTTATTTAAAATGAGTGATGAATTTTGTAAAATGTTTTCTTTGTGCCTATTAAGATGACCATAGAGTTTTAATCCTTTATTCTACTAAAAAGATACATGACTGATTTTTGAGCTGTTAAACCAATCTTGCACTGATTCTTTCCTCTACCATCTCAAATCTTGCTGGTAAGCCTATTTAGTGGATTTTTCATTTGTTGTCGTCAACTCTAGAATTTGTATTCTTTCTGTTTCCATTTCTCTATGTAGATTCTCTATTTTTCAGACATTGTCATCTTTGAACATAATGCTTTGAACATACTTATAGCAGCTAGCTGCTTCAAAGTCTCTGTACCCTAATTCAACATCCCAAGCCACAGCCAGGACACAGTGAACAGAGCCCTCTCCCCACCACATGTGCTGAACTTCTTTGGCTAAATATTCTGTAATTTCTACCATCAAGGCATCACTGGTAAGGGTCACCACCTCTTCTAGATCCTGTGTCTATCTGCCTGCCCACCTCCAAATAAGAGTTTTGGATCTAAATCCTGGGCTGAGCTTAATACAACATCTGGTCTATTGTCTGCCCCTCCCCCCACCCCCGAGCATACATCATTGCTTCTTATTTCTTTGAATATCTCATACTTTTTTTCGCTAAACATTGGACATTTTCGATAATATAGCAATGCTGGATTCTGATTTATTCTTGAGGTTTTTTTTTTTAATGCTAAATTGCTCGGACTTATACTGTAGACCCTATCTCTGCTCTTTCCGTGGTATAAGGCACCAGTATCTCTACTAAATTTCTTTATTTTTATTTTTCAGCCTGACTTCCTAGTGCTGTCTTCAAGTCTGCATAGGTTAGTCATCAGCTGATGAAGTAGGCAGAGATTTCGCTCAAATACTTTGAGCCTTTAAGGAGACTGCCCTCTGTCAACCAGCTGGGGAGAATATTCAAAGTTCAGCCAGTTCATAACTCTCTCTGGTGTTTTGTTTTCTGATGGGATCTAGACAGTCTATCCTATATATGTCCATATTTCAGCTAGAGATGCATCAGGAATTTACCTTGTCCTTCTATGAAATCTCTAGTTTCCGGAATCTCACGTTACATTTGTCACTGGTTCACCATTGCAACCTCAGGCCAGCAACACTGTAGTATTATATTGCTCATTTCCTACCAAATCTATATTTTCTAGTGGACAAACCAGTAGTCTTGTTCAAACCAAGTCTGGCTCTTAAGCAGAAAGGCTAATTTTCCCAGTCAGCCTACACTGGTCAAATTACTATTCTTATGAATAGCTTGTAAGTGATGACTTCCACCTTCAATAAGAAGGTCACAGGCTCCCACTGTCCTTAACCAAAGTTCTGGCAAGAACTATTTTTCAGCATAAACGCTATTCAATTTGTCATCTGCCTGTGGTCAATTTCAAGAGCCCTGCAATGGATGCTTTTGACAATTTTTTCTTTTTGTAGACTAAATTTTTATGGAGAGGATTTGCTAACTTCTTTATGCCAGCATAGCCAAAATCTGTCCTATTCTAAATGATTGTTTAGAATTTTAATAAACACAGTTATTTTAAAGTCAGTCTCTGATAACAACAATATCTGGATACCTGGTGGGGAGCTGGGCAGGGTGTATGTGTCTATTTTGATTGTTTGCTTTTCTTTCTGTATTCATGACATTATTTCCTAACGAGTCAGTTATTTTTGACTGAAGGCAGACATTTAGCTTTACCTGATGGTCAGCTCGCTCTTGGCCAATCCAGTCTCAGAGCCTGCTTCTCTGGCTTCCCACCGTTACTCAGTTTTGGGCATCTTAGCATTCCTTACTTTCTTGCCTGTATGTCAGTGTTTTTAAAATAAAAAGCTTAACCCTTATTTAACATTTTTAGTAGATTGCAGGGACAGAGACTCTGTATTCCTAGATCATCATAAGAAAGATACGAAGTCTCTAGTTTCTTTACCATTTGTCTTTCCATAGAGGGCAGGACAGTGGTTGAGTCCAGTGTGGGTATGAGAGTATAGACTAGTTTGGCCAGGGTGCCTGGTTCAAATCCAAGCTCCACCCATCACTAATCACATATCCTTAGCTAAGCTGCTTAACCTCTTCTGGCCCCAGACTTCACGTGGGCTCGCAGTCCTGGAAAGATGGAATCCGCAGCGTTCACACAGCAGTCCTGCCGGCGCACCCAGTGAGGGCCGGCGCTGTGATGGTTACACACTCACCTGGTCTTGGACGTCCTCGTCGCACAACTCCAGCTGCATGATACGCTCGAACGGTCGGAAGAGAGCTTCGTTAAAGTGGAAATGAGGTGGCTCGTTCCAGTCCGTGAGCACCTCCGTCAGTATATCATGGATGAAGGAGACCGCCTTCTGAGACACATGTCTTTCCTTATGGCAGGCAGCCTGCAAAATTCACGGGAGAGTCCAACACCCTCAGGACTTCAGGCAACTAAGAACCTGGTTCCTGTAGGTTCTCCTAACCCACCTTCTTGGAGGGAGGTGGAAGCAGCAGCTCTGCTAAAGTAAAACATTTCAAGGATAAGCATGAGTGAACAGCACACTAAACTGCATTTTAAATAATTTAACCAACTGATCAGACACATCTTCAGTTTCACTTTGAAGTTTCTAGAAAAATGAGAGTTTCTAATAACCAGGCTTCCCTGGTGGCTCAGACCATAAAGAGTCTGCCTGCAATGCAGGAGACCGCGGGGTTCAATCCCTGGGAAGATCCCCTGGAGGACAGCATGGCACCCCACCCCAGTATTCTTGCCTGGAGAGTCCATGGAGAGAGGAGCGTGGCAGGCTACAGTCCATAGGGTTGCAGAGAGTCAGGCAACTGAGCAACTAACACACACACAGTACAATAATTTCTTCTTTTTGTTTTTCCCAGTAATGTGACATTTTTTTGGTGTACTGTAGAACACGCTGACTAAATACACTGGAACCTTGTCTGGAAACTGCCCATGGTATCCTTGCTAGCTGTGCTTCAAACATATGAAGATCAGATGAGTCCTCTGTCCCTCGGGACTGTGGGGTGACTGCACCAGTAATGAATTAATTGACTCACATCATTGTATCTGTGACCTTTAGTAGTCCTCTCCCACACGAACCCTGGGCTTGGACGTGTGATTTGCTTTGTTTATATAATATTTGATATTGTATAAACTTTGCTTACATAATATTTGATAGCAACCATTATATAAGTAAAGGACTGAATAAGTAATTCTGATTTGGGATTTGCCTTCTTGCTTTCCTTTGGAATCCTAAGCATTCCATGTGAACAAGCCAGGGCTAGCTGGCTAGAGGAGAGACCAGATGAGCTATGGTATAGCTCTACCAGATTAAGGGCTAAAGGGCTATATGGACCAGTTACCACTGTCAAACAGGGCAACAATTTCCCCGTCAGCTTAGAGGTAGCCAGTCATCATGTACTGAGATATTTAGGTGGAGTTACCATATAATTTATCATATAAACTACTTTCCTTTGGAAAGTCAAAGAGGTCCTAGGAGTGTTAATTCAGCTGAGAAAATCAGGATGTATGGTTCCCCTATGTAGAGGGAATATATTTAGCTATTAGAAAAGGGAGCCTGGCAGGAACAAAAGACATTGTTATGTTTGTGTACAAAAAAGAAGTGCCAGTTGATAATACACACATTTCGATGCTGTTCTCTCAGATCATCCCACCCTCGCCTTCTCCCATAGAGTCCAAAAGTCTGTTCTATACATCTGTGTCTCTTTTTCTGTCTTGCATATGGGGTTAGGTTGGATGCATGAGACAAGTGCTCGGGGCTGGTGCACTGGGATGACCCAGAGGGATGGGATGGGAAGGGAGGTGGGTTCAGGATGAGGAACACATGTAAATCCATGGCTGATTCATGTCAATGTATGGCAAAAACCACTACAATATTGTAAAGTAATTAGCCTCCAACTAATAAAATTAAACAAACAAACAAAAAAAAGAAGTGCCAGACCCAGGCTGGTAGCAGACCATGAGGAGTCAGAAACTGACTGTGTGAGATGCCCAGCTAAGCCACATGAGTATAAAGAAGGGTCAGGGCGAGACCAGGGCGGTGCCAGCCTTGGGGTGATAGGAGCCATAAGGTGTCATCAGAGAACGATGATGCTTGTGGCCAGGCGATGTGGCCACAGGGCCCTTGTCGCCACCCTGCCTGGAGTCCCCGGGCCTCCCCCTTCCAGGGCGCTCACCTCCACCAGGTGTGGGGCCACGACGCTCCAGCAGCGCATCACGTGGAGCAGGGGCCTCGCTCTGCTCCGCACGATCCTTAGCATGGCGTCCCCGAGGCGGAACAGGTGCAGGGCACTTTTGCGGTCTTGGGTGGACTTCACTTCTCCTACAAGAAGGCAAGACCATAAAAGCCATCAATCCCAAACTCAGAAATAGTTTGACCTATCCAAGCATGGCTAGAGGATGAAAATCAAAGAGTCACACTTGATAAGTAGGATTGTTCGGTGCGAATTTGTGATGATAGGAAAGGAGCCTAGATTCAAGAATGAACAGGAGTTCGATCAACAAGATCAGAGCCCACCCATCTGCTCACTACAGCGTCCCTAGTGCCTGCTGTGACAAGTGTGAATAATGCTTGTGATAAGGAGGAATGATACCAATAGAAAGGTTAGGGCATCGGCTGCCCAGGCCCAAATCCTGGCTCCAACATTTAACAGCTGAGTTACGATGGACTAGAAGTTTACCTTTCTAATTCACCGTTTCTCATTGTAAAAGTGGGATAACAGTGCCTTCTCCTTAAAGTTACTTCAAGGATGAAATATGATTAATACTCAAAAGTACTCAGCACAGGCTTGGCACAGACTACCTGCCCTCCACTCTTAGCAACAGTGGCTGTGGTTATCATCCCATCATTCATAGCCACTGTCCACTTTTTGTCCTTAACAACACCACTTGAAGCCCTTGCCACGCAGGTCAGGCCCCTTTGCCACCCAGTAACACGCGCTCTAACCTGCTTTGTCTTGCTTCTGTACAATCCTTGTTTGCTCTGATTTCTTGCTACTACTCTGCCACCTTAGTCTTCTTCACTCTTCTTGCTCATGTCCTCCTGCTCCTCCCACAATGCCCACAAAATGCTGATCACAACCAGCCTCTACCAACCAGAATGTGCCTTTCTAATTAGCCTGGCCATATCATGCAAACTTCAAAATGACAGTAACAAAAATCACTGATATTTACTGAATGTTTACCCTGCATGAGACATTGTGTTGGTTCTGTGTGTCTTTAATTACTTTTATTTTACTGAAGCATAGTTACTTTACAATGCGTTAATTTCTACTGTACAGCAAGGTAATTCGGGTATACATATATACATACATATGTATACTTTAAAAATATTATTTTCCAATACAGTTTATCACAGGATATTGAATATAGTTCCCTCTGCTCTATAATAGAACTTTGTTGTTTATCTTATATATAATAGTTTGCATCTGCTAACCCCAAACTCCCAGTCCATCTCTCCTCCACCTCTCTTCCCCCTTGGCAACCACAAATCTGTTCTCTGTGATCACTTTAATTTTAAAAGCAAACCTTAAGAAATAAATGCAACTATTGCTACAGAGAGATTAGAAAGCTGAGGATCAGAAAGGGGAACTGACTTGCCTAAATTAACAGCTGTTAAGTGATTAAGGCAGCGTTTTAACTTGGATCTGATTGATTTAAAAGTCAACACTTCCTTGCCCCTCACAGCTCTATTTTTTTTTTTTTTTTGTAAGCTCAGAGTCTGCTGATTTCTCCATGCAAAATACTTTGAAGGCTGCCCCTGGGCTCAGAGATTCTCTGGCAGTTGGCTGGGTCTGGAAAGTTGACTTTATATAGCTAAGGTTTTAAAGTCTATTAAAAACTCACAGGAAAGCACTGTGGTTCTCAAATTAGAATCTGCAGTAACAGTCAAAATTCCTAATGGTGGAAGGGACCTCAGAGGCTGTGCCCTTCAACCTGCCACCACCAGTGTGATCCTGGCCCACGGCTCTGCCTCTGCCTGAATTTCTGGGAACAAGGTACTCACTGTTAACAGCACAACTGTCGATGGACAGGTGTGTTTGTGAGCAAAACCCGCCACTCACTTGGGACCCACTCATGGGCGATTCAACACAGCTCTACCCACTCTCCCCCATGTTGGCCTGCAAGAGGGCGTTTGCCTGGTGTCATCCATGAAGACTGTGATTCTGTTGTTATTTAGTTGCTAAGTCATATCCTAGTTCTCTGCGACCCAATGGACTGTAGCCCACCAGGCGCCTCTGTCCATGGGACTTCCCAGGCAAGAATACTGGGGTGGGTTGCCATTTCCTACTCCAAGGGGTCTTCCTGACTCAGAGACTGAAACTGCATCTCCTGCGTGGTACATGGAGTCTTTACCACTGAGCCAGCCACCCGTGAAGCCCAGTGATTCTGACCCACCATTAAAGGGTCATGCCCCAGGGCCAGTTTTTCTAAGAGCGGCCTGAGGCTTCTGTTGAATGTTCCATTTTTCTCTCCCAGGCCTTTCTAGAATTTGAAGCTGCTTCTGCAAGTTGGCTGGACTAAGGCAGGTGTGGGCTTTGTGATACGGAGAAAAGTTTCTACCTGCATGTGAAGCTATCTACACCCTGAGTGACCACACCATTTCTAATGAGCAAAACTTAGCAGAACCACCAGTGGCAATACCTGCAACTGTGACGGCAGCAACGTTTTCATTCACAAAGGATAATAACCAACCCCCTACCAGCACTGCCCACACGGATCATGTCTCAACTCTAAGTGACAAATCTGCACTTGAACTTGGGCAGGGTGACCGTGTGTGAAAGGAATGGAGGTTCAAGTCTTCAGGCAGGCCGTTGGCATCAGAGATCTGGGCTGTCTGCCACTAGCTTCATGGCACAGTTTCTGCAGGGAAAGAATTACCTGGCATTGCCAGCGAGTAATCAACTGTTTCTGTAACAGAATGGAAAAGCTGGGACTGCGATGCTTTCTTCAGCTGGTAAAGAAAACCTCCCAGAGCCATGAGGTTCAGCTTATCAGTAGCATCTTCAAAGAGCCTGGATGAAACACACAAAGACTTGTTACTTAGAAACAATTCAGCAAAGTCTTTATGCAGAATGATTATGGTAATTTTCTTAAATGTGATTAATGAAAATGTTGTGTAAACACTATAAAGAAATGTATGGTATTGTTATATCTATTATTACTGAGTACAAGTCTGCTCTACTTACAAGATTTTAATTTTAGGGGCACAGACCATCCTAAAAAAAAAATCTTTGTCACCCTATGGCATAACTCAGCTGAGATAAGCACTCATTAAATGTTTGGCAAGAAATTGAAAGATGGCAAACCATCACTCACAGAGGCCGAACAACTGGGAATGGAATCCTAACAATTAACTTCGATTTCATAAACTATACTAAAGAAAATCCCAGTACATTAATCAAGGCTTTTGTTGGGCTTCAACTGATGAGTGTAATGTTGGACTTGGCCCGGAGAAGGATTCAGAAGCAAGGTCAACTTGATCTGTATGCCCCCTGGGGCAGGAAATGACTTTCTTACTCATACCCAGAGCCTTGGACATGGTAACGCTCAAGCATCTACTGCAATAATGAATATTCCCTAACGTGATGGACCTTGTAGTTTCTTGTTTTCCACTCTGTTGAGCACAGACATTTCTAGAAGGAGTTAGGGAGAAGGAGGGGAATGCAGGTAGCAGGGCTCACAGGAGGATCAGAGGCTCACTGGACCTCAGAATGATGGACCAAACACCGGTTTCTTTGGCACTTAAGGAATGAGGCGAGTCAGCCTCCCTCTGCTCTGGGGTCAACCTGATGCCCGACCTCCAAATCCATGATGACACCAGACGGCCAAGCAGCCCTGTGGGGTGCCATGTGCTGTGAAAGGGTGAGTGTCTCCAACAGAAGTTGAGTAACAAGGCCCTGAAGAAGTGACCTGAGGCACACGGTTTTAAGATGGGAATCGGTGGATTAATCATTTGTAAATTATTGAAACAAATACATCTTTATTGTGGTCTCTAATTTCAATACCGTTTGGTTTCTAGATCCTAGTTATTTCTTTTTCTTCTTTCCTAGTGGGAAGAATATTACATCCCACCTGACACCTGTATACCACTTTCCAGATTCCAAAACACTGTCAAAGCCACCTTAATGGTTAAACAGGAAAAAGGGATTCTTGTCCTGAGTTAGTGGATGAAGAAACTGAGTCTCAGTGCAACTATTTACACAGACACGACTTTCCCGTTGGATGATATCAAAGCCAGGAACGGATTCAGGTCTTCTGAGCCCAGCCAGCAATGCTCTTCCTACATCTCTCTGTTCCCGAGGGAACCGCACTGCACCTGTGCTGGGTGGTCTGGGGCAGAACTACCAAGTATGGGGAGTAAAGCGGGGTGGTCTCCAGGTGAAGGTGACCAAAGCACTGTCCACATCGAGAAGGGCCACTAAAGAGCTGGAATGACTGTGCTTTCTCTCTTCACCTGAACGTGGTTGCTGGGCACCAATTTAGAATAGATCATACTCTTGGGTGTAGGATTTTAAAATATTAAAATTATTAAATCATTAATTTAATTAATTTAAATCATTTAATTATTAAAAATTAAAATTATTAAAATCACCATAAAAAATAGTGAACGTTTACTATTTGCCAAGCTCTGTTCTAACTGCTTCAAACTTATTGATTTAACCTTACGGCTACCCTATGAGTTACTTTATGACTCTATTTTTGCTATGAGAAATCAGGGCCCAGGGAGAGGACGCTGCCTGTGGACACGGAGCAAGTGCAGGGCCTTTGCCCTGGGTAGCCTGCCCTCCGCTCAAAAGCCTCCAGCCATTGTTACTAGACAAGAGAGACAGAGGCGGGCTTGAAAAAAATGACAAGAGGCTTCCATGACCGGCTAACAAATCAAGTTGTCCTGGGAATGATTTTGTGAGCAGAAGAGAAGGATGCGGTGTGGTCAGCGGGGGAAGGGTGCTCTGGGGGGCAGGGGGAAGGGGAGGGGAGGGGAGCGGGGGGAGCAGGGGAGGGGAGGGGAGGGAGGGGAGCGGGGGGAGCAGGGGAGGGGAGGGGAGGGAGGGGAGCGGGGGGAGCAGGGGAGGGGAGGGGAGGGGGGGAGGGGGGGGGGAGCAGGGGAGGGGCAGGGCCTTCCGTTCCCCCACCACCCCGGCTGTGTTGGGAATGGCACGCACCTGTCAGCCTGCGTGGAGAGCGTGAGCACCACCTTGGCGGCACTGCTGCCCGTCATGAGGCTGCCCCCACGGAAGTCGGAGGCCCGGCCTCGGCTGCCTTCTCGGACGAGCTCCGGGATGGAGAGCGGCTGGATGACGGGGGCCGCGCTCAGGGAGCTCTCCTGCTCCAGGCTCTGCTCCTGGGGCGAGCCCTCACTCTCCGGGTCCCCAAGGAGTCCGCCTCTGGGGGCCTTCTGGGGCTGGCTGATGGTCAGCGGGGGCTGAGAGGCGCCGTCGCTGAAGTGGGTGTGTTCCAAGGTGCCCACGTACTCACACACCCTGCAGAGAGTCACACACAAGCAGCTGCTGAGTTGCAGCCAGCCAGGCCAGCATGGTCAGCCCCCCAAGGATACAGAGGAGCTGGGCCAGCCTCACGGCCCTCCTGAATCCTTCCCCCTCCAGTGAAGGCCGCGTCCCTCCCCCCTCCCCACTCCCACTCTCCTCACTATATACATTTATTTTGAGTTGGACCAGACAGCCTGGAGGTGGAGGTGGAGGTGGGAGTGGGGGGGATTCCTCCAGGAAAGTATGGGAACAAAACTCTGTTCATCTCAGTCTGTCCTGTCCAGATAACTGGCTTATCAGGACTTGGGCTATTCAAACGCATTTTCCCAAAGGGTCCTCTTCCTTCTCTGTCTTGGGCTCTAGTCAGGATTTGGGAAACATCTCCTTTCTCTGAGATCCCAGAATGAATATGCATACGGTGGACTGGCTCTCTGGCCACAGTGGACCCTCATTTCAGGGATTCCACCCAGCTTTGTCCCACTGGGTCCTGACAGCTCCACGTAACCAGCACTGGGGCGGAGTAGTCACCTGATCACAGTCAACTCAGAGAAAAGACACAACATGGTACAATCTTCAGCTTCCAAACAAACTGTTCCCTGCTAGGACGTGGGACTGGAGACCCCTCACCCCAGGATAAGTCCAGCTACTAGGAAAGACTACTTTGGATAATCTACTCTGATGTTCCATAATCGGGCCATTTTTTGATCCAAATAAATCGTTCAGGTTTGCAATTTAAATCTTTTCCCTGTTTGCTTGTGAGAGCAATGGAGAACATCAGGTCACCAGCCCCCACAGGAGAACCCACTCTGCTCCAGACTGACTCGTCCTGGCCCTCTCACACGCTCCTCTCCACAAAAGCCTCCTGTGGGCTTTTCAACCCTAGAAGGATCTTCGAAAGTCGACCAAACTCACTCAAGGCTGGATTTGCTTTGAGGACGATAAACAGAACCTAGGTTAGGCCACTGCCCTGAGCAAGATCAGGATGCCTGAGCCCAGCCGTGGGGCCGTCATCCTGCTACCAGGCACCCCTCCACTGCTTGGCCAGAACTGAGCTTGGAGATGGCGGGGATGTGCCGAGGAGAAGGGTAAGAAGGCGGGCCGCCGCCCTGTGCCTGCTGCTGGGGACGGCGGTCCTTCCTTTGTCTCAGGTATGGCTGATTGCCAGTGCTGGGGGAGGAAGGATTTTCTTCTTGGTCGTGGGAAGACTGTAGCACTCTTCCTTTATTTTACAGGCGTTGTGGGAGGTTCTTTTCATTTTGATACTACAAAGCTAAGAGCCAAATTTTTGGCCAATTTTGGCACAAAAGGCTACTCCATGTTTTTCTTTGTCTAGCTAAATCAAAAGTTGTACTTATTTACGTATCCATGTAAGTTGTAAATCCATGGCTGATTCATGTCAATGTATGACAAAAACCACTACAATATTGTAAAGTAATTAGCCTCCAACTAATAAAAATAAATGGAAAAAAAAAAGTCCTTTCAATAAAGACATTACTAAACATACAGGAATTTTATGTTACTGACACATGACCAACTTTTAGATATGCCTTATTCACCTAACTTATGTGGTCTTTTACCAGACTCTATTTAAGAATCAGTTTTTCTTCCCTGGCATAACATATCTGCCTCTCAGACAATGTCAAGTGATAATTCACTGTTTTCTAAATTCAGTTCTGTCACTCTGTTCTTCAATATATACATTCAGTTGGGCCCTTATTCTCTCTTCTCTCTTTAATCTCTCATTTAGGGTTTATCCAAACTCTGCGACTTACTGTGATCTATAGGGGCTTTCCTGGTGGCTTAGTGGTAAAGAACCCACCTGCCAGTGCAGGGGATATGGGTTTGATCCTGGGGTCAGGAAGATCCCCTGGAGGAAGGCACGGCAACTACTCCAGTATCCTTGCCTGGGAAATCCCATGGACAGAGCAGCCTGGTGGGCCACAGTCCATGGGGTTGCAAGGAGCCGAACATGACTTAGTGTCTGAGCACCACGGAAGTGCTGGCAGGCACGGAGTCTACTCCTTCCACGCAGCACCCCCTTCCCCCCCCTCATGGTCTGCAGGGCGGGGATCCCATCGCGCACCTGAACACATGTGGCCAGCAGTCGGGGTTGTGGCTGCCCATCTCCAGGCCGACACTGAGGATGGCGTCCATGCACAGGACGTGGGCTGTGTGCAGCCACACCCCCTGCAGCTTCCCGATCTGCTCCAGTTTCTGCTCCACTTTTAGTTTCACTGCACCAGAAAGACATTCATTACAGTCCAGTCCAAGTGAGGGAGACAGCAGGGGAGGGAGAATGGAGGGAAAGGAAAGAATGGGTGCTTGTGCAAGGGCAACAGGAAATTGCCTGGAGATGTCACTAGAGGTCACTGGCAGTGAAATCTTCAGTGACACATCCCTGAGGCTCATCATGCAAACTACCCAGCCCACAGGCCCACAGACACTGGTGACACCAGCTCTGTGGTTTCAGGAGCGGATGAAGTCAGGATTCAAGCTGGGATCTGGGTCAGTCACAGCAGCAAGGATGGGCTTTTAGAGTGCCAATTCCAGCTAAAGCCGTCTGTGCCCAGACCCATCCTCTGCCCTTGTGTACTCATACTGAAAATAAGAAAGAATTCCTGGCAGTCAGCAAGTCCTCTCTGAGGTTTATTTATTGTTAGGTGTTCACAATGATGATCATCTAAAACAACATGCCTGTACACTCTGAGTACCATGATGGCTGCTTTATAACTGAAAATGGACACATTTTACTCACAGAGTTTACATTTATACTTGTGATCTTCAAATAATACTTTAAAACTTGTAGATAATGCATGAGAAAGGATGTAGAAGGTGACCAAAAAGGTCAATTATGCAAAATGCCAAGGAAGGGACAAATGAGAGCATCCTCCATGAACCAAGGTGTCCAGTTACTGGAAGATGGGTCTAGTGGGATAACCGAGTCCAGAACCCAGAAACACAGCACACTCACTTCAGAAGAAGCCAAACCATGCTCCTACTGTAAGGGGCAAACTGATTTTTAGTAAAATATCATTTGTCTCCTGGATGTGATACTGATTTAATTTTTTGTCTATAATTCAAATATTAGCTCTGGTTTAATAGTTTTTGAAGATCTTTAAGTGGTTTTATGTAACTTACAGTTGTACATTTTAAGTGCAAGTGTTTTTTGCTGTTAACAGTGGGGATGTGTGAGAGTTGGTCTGCTTTCACATGGGTCTCTATTACTCAAGTTCGAGGAACACCAACCTAACCTGTATTTTCTCAGCTAAAAATATATGCCAACTCTTTCTGTGACTACTTATTTTCTGTACCTGATACACCGTTAGCTTAAGTCAGACCAAGTTCCCAATTTTTCCTTCTTTGCTGCCTGCCATTCATCTTCCATTGCTATGAGAAAGGCTATTCTCTTATCTAGATAACCATCTGCTTCATTGATGAGCTGATTTTATCAAGTTAAAAATCAACTCTTTCCTGAGTTCACAAAGCGCGGGTTTTCTCCAACAAGAGCAAAGTCTTCCTGAGCCTCCTCTCAGGAGTCCTCCATCAGTGTAATCCCCGCTTCAGAACACAGGCTCTTCTGCCCTCACCCTGTAGCCTGAGGGGTCCTCAAATGTGCACCCTAGGAAGTTCCGAAGCCAGTGGTCAGAGAACGCCAGAGGTGTTTAGAGCCGAGTCGGGGGGCCTCTGGCTAGCAGCCACATGCACTTTCTTAGTCACCAGGGGCCAGGATATCTCTTATCTTCACAGGGATCTACTGAGCATCTGGAGGATCAGCCCATAAAACAGACCCAAGTCTGTGGTCGGGCAGGGCCTCATCATCAGCGGTGTACACAACGCGCCGTGTGTCACATGTGCAACAGGGAGGAGTGTGTCTGCTTGTGTGTGCAGACCTCACAGAGGTCCCGGGTGGACTCTGGCCCTTCTGTCCCTACCTTGGGCTATGGCATCAGTGGGTTCCTGGGTTTCCTTCTCCTCTTTCTCCTCCTGGACACAGGAGGCAGCTGCCATCTGGGCGAGGGCTGAAGCGCAGTTGGCTGCAACTCCTTCAGAGAAAACAAACAAATCACCCTTTAACTGACTTTATTCTCTAGCCGTTCATCTGGCAAATCTACTTCTAAAAGACTTGTCCACCAGGGCCACTCATAACGCATTCTCAGGGATACCCCTCGGGCCACGGGTCAGGAATACTCCACCTGCCGTACCTAGAGCGCAGCTCAGCCTCGCAGCTTTCCGCAGCCCATCAAGGCTCATGCAGATAGCATCACGTTCTTTTTGGTTCTGTTCTTTGATGCCTTCAGCTCCCAAGATGAAGGCCAGTCCTTTGGAGCTGCCGGCCATTCGGCCTGTCAGAGGGGTTGATAAAGTGTCGATCAAGTTCTTCCAGCAGCCAATCAGAATATAGCGAGCAAACGCCACACCTAGAATGTGAAGGGGTGTGAGTTACCTTCCGGAGACAAAAATGACCTGGTGATGAATGGCATGGGATTCTCTTGCCATCCCATTAGCATTACTGAGGGGTATGCAATTTTACTACAGGAAATACAATGGAATGGATATCAGATTGTGTTTCAGTTTATGCTTATAAATAATGAATGTGGCATCAGCAGCTGGGTGATGCCAATAACTTCTATCAGGTATTTTCCTGCCAAAACCAAAATCTTAATTCATTTATGTTAGCATAAAAAGCTGCAGCATAATAACTTAATAGATGATAACACACACAATGGATGCATATTCATAAACCCAAGACCCAAGTCACTACCTGCCACTGTGGAGTCATCAATTCTCCTGCCCTGGGTGAAAGGAGACTCCATCGAAGCTGAGGCCATCAGCTGCCCTCCAATTGCACTGCTCTCTAAGCCATCGATATCTGTCAGGAAAAAGGGCAAGATGTTTCCCCTCCTTTTTAAAGAACACTCTAGTCAAAAACAAACAGCTACCACAATATTCATTTCCCCCCAATGAATAGCCATGAGATCCATTATGTACCAAGTATATAACAACCTTTTATCAGAATGTTAAAAATTTTTGTTTTATCCATTCAGTACAGTTATCTTTCATTGTTAGAGCTTTCTTCTGTTAGGCTGATGCATATGCATATTTTTTCTTTGAAAAAATAAATTCTGCTATCTCTGTTATTAGAAAATCTATTGATTTAGAATATTCTGACCTTCGAATACTCCCTTTTATTCCAAACCAAAGCATTATTCCCACATTTTATTTGTACCAGGTTACTCCAACATGGATCTTTCAGTACTTCCTCATAAGAATTAAGAGGAGGATAAGTCTCTTTGGTAAGATTATCATACAACCTGATTGGAAAGCACCCACCACAAGGGAAGCCCAAGAATACTGGAGTGGATAGCCTATCCCTTCTCCAGCAGATCTTCCCTACCTAGGAATCGAACCAGGGCTTCCTGCATTGCGGGCGGATTCTTTACCAACTGAGCTATCAGGGAAGCTCTTGGAAAGCACACACAGTACCTTACTAATAACACTGTACCATTTTCAAAGTGTTTTCACTTAACTTTTTTTTTTTTATTAGATCTTCCCAACAACTCCAAGTAGGCAGGCAGGGTAGGTATTATTTTTCCTATTGATATTTCACAGAGGAGGAAATAAGTTTTCAAAGTAAGTAAATTGCCCAAGGTTATGAGGCTGGCAAAGGAAGAAATCGGACTTAGTATTCACATTCTTCATACAGTGTTATGTGTCAGTTATATCTCAGTAAAACTGGGTGGGGGGAAAGCAGTGAGAAATTTCTGACCACTACAGTAGGAACAGACTAGTTTCAGTGAATTAATTTGACTGACAGGCAAATGGTCTAATGACATCCTAGAAACTGCCATGTAACACAGTTTTGTCTCCTGTGTGCTAAGTAATGAACTGATGAATTGAAGTAACACAAAGCTTATCCAAGCGCTAAAATCTCCACTTGTACAGAACACTCTGACGTGACATGACATACGGGATGGCCACAGGTAGTAGAGCGCTGATCATCAGATCACTGCTATTGCTTTCCCTTGCACAAAATGAAAAGACCAGATGGACGTTTGTAAGCTCTAGGTTATTAATTAAGCTGCAAATTCACTTGTCTCTTCATACTTGAAATTTGTTACAAAAAAATCACAGAACTTAAATCTGTAGAATTCTTATGAAAAGCTCCTGATTTTCTATCACCAAGCTAAAGCTAGATAACTTCTCTAAGGATGAAGCAATTGAACTTATTGTTCCATTATAAAAGAGACAGCTGATTAACAGTGATGACCAATAAAAATGGCTCCTGTGAATAGCCTGGTATTTGTTCATTTTTACATCTACTAAATGACTCCTTGTACTAAGGTTCAGGGAAGAAATTCAGAGATTAATTTTGGCAGAAAGGATGGTATTTGAAAATTAAGACTGGCAGGTTTAGGATCCTCATCTAAATTCCAAGGCACTTAGAAGCTCTGGGCAGGACTGCAATCTCAGTCTGAAGGGAGTTTGTGCAGTCAGATGGAAAACAAGCATTGCTTATAGGCAGACTGATTAAATGTCTCATAAATGTCTTCATAAATATGAATTCCTATTTTTAAAATTGATGTAAATATTATCACAAATAATAAAATAAATAGACTCTGTGTAGGGCCGCACTCTACTTATCCTGTCAGCAGAACCCATGAGATAATCATTCAGATCAGGAACCAGTCTAGGAACTCAGATTAAATATAGAACGAGCTTGGAGATCTAATTTATTAAGGTTCCTGATAACCAGTCCAAACTTTTGAGCAACCCCTGATCTTGACCTGACATCGTGGTTATACCATGTAAAGCCATGAATGGCTGCTTTTGCCAAAATGTTGCCTTATGACCACATCCCATACTGCTTCCAAAAATTTCTATAGATATTAAAACTCTGGATGCCAAAGACACAGATTCTGGACATCTATCTTGCATTCTTTTTTTATCTAATATTTTTGTAACTTTTAATTTCAAATTTCAGAAGTTACAGGAATAGTACAAGGAACTCTCCTTGAGTGTATGTATTAAGTATGAGACATTATTAATATATGTGTGTATTATTGATATGTGACATCACACACACATATATATCATAGATCCACCAGTTACATTCACCTTGCTCCATTTATTCCATAATTCTCTGTGTATGTATCTGTATTGTATATATACATATATATATTCTTAACCAATTTAGAATAAGTGGAAACATCCAGTCCTTTTACCCATAAATACAGTATCATTTAAGTTAAGAAATCTAGCACTGATAAAATGTTATTTTATAGTTCAAATCCATATTCAACTTTAATCAACTGCTCCTTCATGGTTTTTAAGAAAAATTTATTGGAATATAGTTGATTTACAATGCTGTGTTAGTTTCTGCTATAGAGAAAAGTCAATCAGTTATATATATAGCCACTCTTTTTTAGATTCTTTTCCCATATATGTCATTACAGAGTATTGAGTAGAGTTCCCTGTGCTATACACACGGTCCTTATTAGTTACCTATTGTATATATAGTAGTGTGTACACATCAATCCAATCTTCCAATTTATCTCTTCCTGCATTATTTTTAACTCTGGTACAGCTGGGAAGGTGAGGGAGGACCTCTGCTATGGACAAGAAATGGAGCCAAGTTTAAAATCAATCATTTTACATTGCTGGCAAACTCCCAGGAGCACTGAATGATACAGGGTATCTATGATGAGAGTTTCCAGGAATAACTCTGGGCTTTGCGCCCAGACAGTACTTCATATCCCCAGCAAAGGTCTACGGTTTGATCCCAGTGGACGTGGATGCTAAGTAATTCATAATCTAGGCTTCCCGGTGGTTCAGATGGCAAAGAATCCGCCTGCAATGCGGGAGACCTGGGTTCGATCCCTGGGTTGGGAAGATACCCTGGAGAAGGGAATAGCGACCCACTCCAGTATTCTGGCCTGGAGAATTCCATGGACAGAGAAGTCTGGCGGGCTACAGACCATGGGGTCGCAAAGAGCTGGACATAACTGAAGGGACTTTCACTTTTAATTCCTCATCTAATGGGGCACAGTGAGCCTGCACAGTCCCACACGGAAGGACAGAAGCTGTTGTGAGGTGAACTCATGACACTTCCCAGGAACTGTCACCAGTGGCCAGGCAGGCTTTGTGGGTGCTGCTTCAAAGCCTGAGCCCTCCCACCCCCGAGTGCCATGGAGTCCTGCAAGCAGCCACTGACCCGTCAGCATGGTGATGAGCGGGAGGCTGTTATCCTCAGGGCTGCCCCAGTAGCCGGCTTCTCCGAGCATGTTTCTGTCGAGAACCTGGTGGTAGAGTTCCTCAATCCAGGCCTGGGAGAAGACCATCAGCACCCCACTGGTCTGGACCTGCTTCATGAACTCTTTCTGCAGAGAAGATCACAGGAGAAAACGACCAAATACGACCCCCTGCAAACGACAGGCTCCCACGTCCCTGGAGTCACTGAGTCACTGCTTACAGGAAAAATGCGACTCTGCTGATTGGGCGCAGGAGGTGGCGGGGGAAGCGGAAACTGCGGTGGAAAGGTCACAGGCTTCATGAAGGTCCTTTCGCTTGCCTGATCCTTTTAAGAAACCTACAGCAGGAGTGGGCTTCCCTGCTGGCTCAGTGGGGAAGAATCCTCCTGCCAATGCAGGAGATGTGGGTTCGATCCCTGAGTGGGGAAGATCCCCTGGAGAAGGAAATGGCAACCTGCTTCCAGTATTCTTGCCTGGGGAAATCCCATGGACAGAGGAGCCTGGTGGGCTACAGGCCATGGGATCGCAAAGAGTAGGACATGACTGAGTGACTAAACAATAGAAGCAGCAGAGATATTGCACTTGATATTTCTACTCTCTGACATGTGGGAGGATTAGAAACTGCACAGAGACGTTTCAAAGCACCTCCTTCTCACTGTCCCGTCAGCACCAGAGGTGGCCTGTCCTCCCTGAAGGACATATGTGTTTCATGAGATACCTGACTGACACTCATATATATATATGAGTGTCGTATATATATATAGCCACCACTCACCCTCAGGAGTATACAATCTGTCCATCGTTTATCAGACAAACGATCCCTTCAGGCAGCTTCATGGCTCCAGGCTCTCGAACTGGTACTAGGGTCCACTATGGAGGGGCCTGCTCATGCCAGGGAGCCAACCAGGAAAGGCCCTCCCACCACTCTCATCGCCTTGCAGAGGGGCTTTGTTAGCATCAGCCAGCTTGGCTCTGGGTCTGAGTACGTCTCAGTACATTTCGGAGCCTGGTGAAGGGTTTTTGTAAACAGCACACCTTCATTTTCTGCAAAGGGGACCCTTCTCTGCACATCGCCTGTGCTCACTTAACAAGCCCATCACGTTTTTGAATGTCTTATACACGCGTATTTAATGCCACCCGATGGGGTTACGGGCCCCTGGCAGGCAGCCAGTGCCGGGGACACGTTCTTCGCTCCTGGAACCAAGCGGGCATCTCTGTGGTCCACTGCTGTGTGCAACTTGCACGAAGGTTCCTGTGGATGGTGAGTGCCCGCGCTCCACAGCCCTCGGGCACAGCCGAGCCAGCCCTCTCTGGCCCGCGGCGGTGGGTGCCAGCCCAGAGGCCGCCGCTGGCCCTCGGCAGGCCTGGGCGGGGGCGACGCACACTCACCATGGTGCTGGGCGCCAGGGCGGGCCGCTTGCGGTAGTAGTCGCCGTGGGACAGCTTCAGGTTGAGCAGCAGAGCGCAGTGCGCCGCCGAGTACAGGCTGTCCGCGTTCATCAGCATCTGCAGGCCCAGGCTGCTGCTCCCGTCAAACCCGGGTGAGTGCATCATGCCTACGGAGGAAACCCAGAGACCTCACACAGCACGCTGGGCAGACACTGCTGACCGCCCCGTGCAGCCGCCGACCAGTCCGAGGCACGGGGACGTCTCGGGGGACAGCAGCCAGCGGGGAACAGCGTCAGGGCAGGTGTGCGCCCTAGCCTGGTGGGGAAGAGCTCGCACTCCAGAGTGACCCTACTCGGGAAAACCTTGTTGGTTACTCCCCAGGAGCTTTGGCAAAATCACTTAAACCCTTCTTTACCTAGAGATGGGCAAAATAACTGATCACCTCTATCTACTGCTCAAACGTCCCTGCTGGCTCAGACGGTAAAGCTAGTGTCTACAATATGGGGGACCCGGGTTTGATCCCTGGGTTGGGAAGATCCCCTGGAGAAGGAAATGGGAATCCACTCCAGTACTATTGCCTGGAAAATCCCACGGACAGAGGAGCCTGGTAGGCTACAGTCCATGGGGTCACAAAGAGTCGGACACAACTGAGCGACTTCACTTTCACTGCTCAAACTCTCCAAATCACAATATTAAAAAAACCTGACATTGCCCCTGCCTCCTCTTACTCCCCTCAGTCATACCTAACTGTCTGCTGTTCCTTGGCCTCACCAAGCCTGGACACGCTCAGGGCATTCACATTTCTGTCCCCTCCACACCTACCCCACAGTGCTCTCCCAAGATCTCTGGATGACTTGCTGCCTCCTTCATTCTTTCAGGGCTCTGCTCAAGCGCTAGCTTGTCACAGATATTCTCCTTTAATTCCATCTAAAATAGCATCTGACCCACTACCCTCATCCTCTGCAATATTCCTCCTCACCAGGCATTTTTATTCATTGCCTTATGGCATTTATTAATAGATTTTTGCTTACTGTCTGCTATTACCACTATTACATAAGACCTATGAGAGGGAGGGATTTTGTCAGTTCTTTTCACTAGATAACACCAGTGCCTAGAACAGAGTCTAATACATAGTAGATTCTTTAAAATTATTTGCCGAATGAATGAAAGTGAATAAACAAGTTCACCTTGGCAACTAGATGCAAAACATTTAAGATGTTTAGTGCAGTAACTCATAAGCACAAACTTTTCTAAAAGTGGGCTTTCCTGGTGGCTCAGACGGTAAAGAATCCACCTGCAATGTGGGAGACTTGGATTCAATCCCTGGGTTGGAAAGATCCCCTGGAGAAGAGAATGGCTACCCACTCCAGTGTTCTTGCCTGGAGAATTCCATGGACAGGAGAGGCTGGCAGGCTACAGTCCGTGGGTCTCAAAGAGTCGGACACGACTGAGTGACTTTCATTTCACTTCATTTCTTTCTAAAAGTAATAATGTTCCTCAAAAGCTAAACACATAATTACCATATGACCCAGCAATTCAGCACTCTTAGGGGTATATCAGGAGAACTGAAAACACGAATTTGAACACACATCTATATATTAATATTCGCTGCAGCAACTAACACAGATAATGTAATATATTAGAAAAATCCCTTTGAATTAGGCACTTGAAAAGAGTCCATTGCATAGTATGTGAATTATATCTCAATAAGAGCTGTTAATACAAGGGAGTAACAGATGTAAAGAACAGGCTTCTGGACTCAGTGGGAGGAGAGGGTGGGATGATTTGAGAGAATAGCACTGAAACATACATCACCATGTGTAAAATAGATAACAAGTGCAAGTTTGATGCATGAAGGAGGGCACCCAAAGCCAGTGGTCTGGGACAACCTAGAAGGATGGGGTGGGGAGGGGTGTGGGAGGAGGGTTTGAGATGGGGGGGCACATGTGTGCCTATGTCTGATTCATTGATGTATGGCAAAAACCATCACAATATTGTAAAGTAATTATCCTCCAATTAAAATAAATTAATTAAAACATAAAAGCTATTAACAAATGAGGAAACAGTTTCAAATATATGTATAAAGAAATAGTTATTGGTTTCCTCCAACTGTTTTTTCAAAACATTCTTTTACATTTCAAAGTATGCTTTTCATTTTGAAAGGTGCCTATATTTTGTTTTTGCTCTTTTTTTTTTTTTACAAATTAACTGGAAAAACAAAAACCAATGAAACCTCATGCTCTAAAGATGGTCTCATTCAGTCAGAGAGAGCTGGTGTCAGAAAGAGCTTGGGGTGACAAAACGTACCCAAGTCCACTTCTCTTCATCAGATACCATGTTCGCCCCAATCCTACATTTGCTCCTGCAAACACTCTGAGGATGGATTTAGGGATGTAGGTCAAACAGTCTATCCTAAATATGTGCATGCAAATGACAGGTACCCAGAGGTGATGAAAAGAGAAAGCAGCAAGGAAGAGAAGGGACACTCCCTGGCTGGGCGGGGGTTGGAGGTCTGCTGCCTGGCAGCACCTGGAGGTTGGCAGGACCCTGGAGGAGGACAAAGGATACACACAGGGCCTCCTGGCCTTGCCTGAGCATTCCAGGCCCCACGCTGATAGGGAGGCAGCAAAATCACAGGACCCCCAGAAAGCCTGTGGAGTGGTACAATGAGGGCTCACTGGTGACAAGCGAGGTAAGGGGACTCCCTCTCCAGACCCCACACAAGCTCCTGCTTCTAGATTTACCCTGGCATGGGGCCCTGAGGGCTAGCAGAGATCAAACGTCTAGCCAGCTAGGCATGTTGCAGGTCAGGAGTCAAATCTGTTTTAATTTAAAGACATACATATTTCTTGCACAGCTGAAATTCATACTAGTTATACTGGACTTCCCCGGTGGCTCAGACAATAAAGAATCTGCCTGCAACGTGGGAGACTTGGGTTTGATCCCTGGGTCGGGAAGATCCCCTGGAGAAAGGGATGGCTACCAGGAATTCTTGCCTGGAGAATTCCATGGACAGAGGACCCGGTGGGCTATATAGTCCATGGGGTCACAAAGAGCTGGACATGACTGAGTGACTAACACTTTTACTTTCATTATCTATATTACCTTTTCTGAAATTTGGCACTTGATAAATACTAGGTTGCTTGCAATAAGCTCACACTTGGTCACAGTGAGCCTCCAGATTCCAACCAAACGCCACTGGTCTGAGGAACAGCAATCCCAAAGCCTGTGAGCATGGCCCTCTGCCAGTGGCTGGGGGAGGCCGGCTGTTGCTTTTTCACCCCCGAGGAGGCTGTATACAGACACCATTTTCTTCTATGGAGGATCAGAGGCATTTCGGCAGTTGTCAGGGCTCACATTCAATACCAGCTTTATATTAAACATGGGCTTCCCTGGTAGCTAATCTGGTAAAGAATCCGCCTGCAATGCAGGAGACGCCAGTTCGATTCCTGGGTTGGGAAGATCCAATGAAGAAGGGACAGGCTACCCACTCCAGTAGTCTATTAACGATATTAATAGGTCAATGAAACCCAGGTTTGTCTGGATGTTTGCAAACTACCCCCCAACCCCGCCCCAAAAAACTTTAATTTCTTTCAAAGAAAAAGGCCCTTGAATCATGTGGAATTAAGGAGACATTTTAGCTGTATGTTTAAGTACTGGAGAACAGGGCGCCCTGAAAAACGCCAAGCGAGGCCTGCCTCAGCCAGGAGGGTGGGCCCTGATAACCAGTCAGGGACAAATGTTTGATGGGAGTTTTGGGGAAAATAAGGCTTGAAGCTTTTGACACGGAAGGAAATAATGAGTAAAATATCTGGGTTATGACTCCAGGAGACTCTTTCTCCCCTTCTCCTGTTTTTGCTTTCCTAACTTTCTCTCGGTGAACAAAGGAAACCTGCCATTCCTCTGTCTCACAGGTACAGATGTTTCTCTTTCAATCGTCTCTCATCTTGGAGGGAGCGCTCTGCCTCAGGCCAGACGTGGACCCAGCCCAGTACCCAGCAGCTTCAGCTGACCCACAGCAACTGTCAGCGGGATCCACTGAACCACTAAACACAGTACCTGACGAGAACCAGCTTACTGGCAGCAGGACCACAGAGTGATGAGTCTGTAATTCAGATATAGAGACCCATTCCTAATTGGTAAAAGTACTGTGGAGGTCACCAGGATAAAAAAAAAAATAACCAACAACTTGGTTATAGACAATCACTACAAACTACATTGGCTTCATCATTACCATTTTTCTAGATTTCATACATATGCCTTAATATACAGTGTCTGTTTTTCTCTGATTTACTTCACTCTGTATAACAGGTTCTAGGAAATTTGTGCATGCAAATTTTTCCATCGGAAAAGACCTTGGACACAGCAGGGGAAGAAGAAGGTGGGATAAGCTGAGACAGTAGCACTGAAACATATATATTACCTTACGTAAAACAGGAATCTAGTGGGAAGCTGCTATATAACACAGGAACTCAACTCAATACCCTGTGAAAACCCAGAGGGATGGGATGGGTTGAGCGGGGGGATGTTTAAGAGGGAGGGGAGACATGTATACTTATGGCAGTTTCACACTGTTTGTATGGCAGAAGCCAACATAATATTATAAAGCAATTATCCTCTAATTAAAAAAAATTTTTTTTAAAAACCTGCTATGTTTAGAAACAACCAAAAGATTTTGAAGTCTCATTTCAATGTATTGATTTCTACATGTAAAAATTAATGTCACAACATATTGGATCTGATGGGACATTTCATAGACCTAAAATGTGAGCAGTTTGCAACATTCATGGAGCTGCATTCTGGTCAAATAAAATTCACACAAGTGCCGTTTTGCACATGCTACAAATAAGTACTGATTTGAAAAACACAAATGTGAAGGTTTACTTCAAATTTTGTAAAAGACTTTGTTAGGATTATATTTCCCAATTCTCCTAGGTAAGGAGGTAGGGCTTTTGGAAGTGATTCTTTACCACTGTGACAACTCATTTAATCTGGAATTACTTGGTTGTTGTTTCTCCGTTGCTCAGTTGTGTCCAACTCTTTGCGTCCCCGTGGACTACTGCACACCAGGCTTCCCTGTCCTTCACCATCTCCCAGAGTTTGTCCAAACTCATGTCCATTGAATCGGTGATGCAATCCAACCATCTTATCTTTTGTCATCTCCTTCTCTTCCTGTCCTCAGTCTTTCCCAGCATCAGGATCTTTTTCAATGAGTCAGCTCTTTGCATCAGGTAGACAAAGTATTGAAGCTTCAGTATCAATCCTTTCAATGAATATTCAGGATTGATTTCCTCTAGAATTGACTGGTTTGATCTCCTTGATGTCCAAGAGGCTCTCAAGAGTCTTCTCCAGCACCACAGTTTGAAAGCATCAATTCTTTTGCCCTCAGCCTTCTTTATGGTCCAAATCTTGCAATGGTACATGACTACTGGAAAACCACAGCCTTGCCTATATAGACCTTTGTTGGCAAAGTGATGTTTCTGCTTTTTATTACACTATCTAGGTTTGTCATAGCTTTTCTTCCAAGGAGCAGGCGTCTTTTAATTACTAGGGGATGTTGTTTGTAAACACGAATTTATCTGAGAGCTAAATCTCACATTCTTAAACGCTGAAACTTCTGCAGCTGTTATTTTGTATGGATAATTTTAATTTTACATAGAAGGGCCTAAACATAATTTTACCATTTCTTGATCACTCAAGGCCATCATCAGTGCAAGCAGGGGCAGTAGTGTGATCTGATACGCAGCTGTTTTGGGGGATCACTGATGGGTGCCAGACTCTTTGCCTTGTTACCAGGGACACCAAGCTGGTTGGAGATGTTGCCAAGCTCCTCTTCCCAAGAATGCTTCCAGATGGGAAGAGGCACAGGTTCAGAGAGCCTACCAAACCCCTTCCAATTCAGGCTTTACTCCTCCAGCACATAACTATTCACATCTTTAGGGATCAAAAAGCAAGTTCACCAATTTACAGTCAATAAATATTTACTGAGGATAAATCACGCATATCTTTGCATTCTTAGGACACAGCACAGTGAAGTTTCTCTATAAATGTTGACTGAAGAAGCATTTGTGTGTATGGGTGCACATGTGTGTATATGAGAGAAACAGAGATAAAGAGACAGAAGAAAGAGACACACGCAACACACACACTAGGAATGTTCAATAAAAGAATGTAACATTTAATGATGGTGCACATAAGGTATTAGGGAGAAATACAATGTTCAAGAAGAGTATTTATACATTTTTCTAGTATTTCAATGACTAGAAATGAAACAGTTTTAAAATGAAATGAAACATGGTCTTGTGTGTGTGTGTGTGCGTGTTCCTTCACACAAATTAAATATCTCAACTATTTTTATATCTAATTCTTAAAAGAAAAATATTGAGAAAAATGTTGGGTAGTGTTAGAAATTGGTATTTTATTGCCTTAACAAAAATGGCAATGCAGTTACGAACATTGAGAAATTATATGCATCTCTTTCTAACCACTAGGTACATTAGAGAGGTATTGAGTAGTCCAGGATTAGAAGTGTTGTATCTCTGCTGGAGATACAGCTTTATGCGGTAACTCTGGATCACTCTCATATTAAAAAATGTTCTTCCTTAAATATACCTGGATTGATTGGACAAAGGACAATTGGATTGGCTTCTTAAGATACTTAAGCTCCCTCTTAACAATACAGCAGTTACTTTTACCAAGTTCCAAGAACTGGTTTAGAATTTTTTTGTATTTGTGTGTGATGTGTTATTTGTTAGAAGACCAAAGATGGGATAGATGTGGTTGAGGCTTCCAAGGAGCTGAAAAGTCTAGAAAGGGAAGGCTAGATGCACAAACTCATATAACTATGACAAATATAGGAAGTGTCATGACAGACACATGTGCAAGGCTCAGTGGTGGAAGAGCAAGTGATGGTCTTGGCTTTTGACAGTTCTGTGTTGGTCCTCAGGGTCAGTCCTTTCTAGTTCTGAGCACAGGCCTGGGGAGGCCCATCCACTTCAATATTATGTGGTCAAAAGACCCTTGAATTTCAGGGGAAGGCACAGTTGACCACCCTGAGGACAGGCAATCATTTATTCACGCTATAAATTTTTTTGCACCCATTAACTGCTTTCTTTCTGTAGCACTATGGGATAATAGAAAATATATGTATTGGTCTCTGCTCCCAGTTCCTGGCACAGAGCTTCTAAAACTCTTATGATTTTCTAAGTGATAAGAATACTAGGAGTACCTCTTATTCTAATATGTGTCTTTGATCTCATCCATGACCCAGGGCTCCTAAAACTCTCACAAATTCCCAAGTAATAAGAACACTAAGAGCATCTCTTGTTCCAAAGAGGTGACTCTGGGTGGGCTCCTGGACCACTCCTCGATAGGAGCAAAGAATTTTTGGCTCCACCCCCACCATGCCATCCTCAACAGAGAGGAGAAAAGCTGGAAATGGAGTTAATAATTTATCACACCTACATAAGGAAGCCTCCATAAATCCCAGCAGTAGAGGTTTGGGGAGATTCCAGGTTGGTGGACACATCCACACCAGGAGGGTGACCCACTCCAACTCCATGGGGACAGAAGCTCCTGAACTCGGGACCCTCTCAGACCTCACCCTGTGTATCTCTTCATCTGGCCATTCATCTATATCCTTTATCAGATACTTTAGCAAACTGGTAAGCAAAAGTGAGTGTTTCCCTGAGTTCTGTGAGCTATTCTAACAAATTAAGTGCACCTAAGGAGGCGGTCATAAGAAGCTCTAATTTACAGCCAGTCGGTTAGAAGCACAGGTGACAGCCTGCGCTTGCAGCTGGCATCTGTAGTGGGGGGTAGGTAGCATCAGAACTGAGTTATATTGTAAGAAACTCAGCTGCTGTCTGAGGTTTGCTTGTTGTTTGAGAGGAAAACTTTCACACATTTGGTGACCAAGAGTCAGAAGTACAGTGCTGTGTGACTCGTGAAAGAGGGAAGAAGCACTGTAGGAAGAACTGGGTTTTTCTCTACATGTAAAGGAAAAAGCTGCATGCTCCCTCTACAAATACCTTTCAAGAAAATGATCTAAATTGATTATTCCCTGTGTTAAATGCTGCTTCCCTGTATTCTTTACCTCCTTTCTCCACCAAAATCCTAGGTGATGATTTCCAGCCCTTCAGAAAACTAGTATAACTCTCTGGTATACTGGCCAAGACAGCCCACGACACTCCTGTTTGAACACGGTCTGGGTCACAAAGTTGACATTCAGCAGACAGAAGGGGCTGAGATTGGAGAATGCGACGCTGCCACAGAACACTGGAGCATCCCACACCGTGGGGAGTTCGGGGGAATTCAGAATGCAGTGGGAGGACAGCCTGCATCTGCTCTAAGACCTCATCTGAAATAATTTACATGTCAACAAACCAGAAGTGCAACCCTCTATGATTTTAAGATATCAAAGTGTAGAAGCACAGGAAGAATTCAGTGTTCTGAGAATCATAGACTGCCATTTGTTGCAGTCAGCAGCAGCTTTCTAGCAGGCACCTACCCCTTACCCTCTGCACACATACATTTATGCACCTCTCGGTGTATTCCAGCCATCGGCTGCTGCACAACTGGAACAAATCACCACCAGTCAGTCCTTGGCTCTCTCTAAGAAACCCAAAGATTCATCAAGATGCTCTGAGCACTTCAAACTCCATGCATGCTGGTAACTGCCCGTTAAACAAAATGCTCTGAATATTCTAGTGGACTGCACAGCAAAAACTGAATTACAAACCTGAGCAGAAGGTAGAGACGAAGTTCTGGAGGGCTGAGTCCACCTCTTCCACGCTGGGCAGGGCCAGGAGGCGCGGTAGGAGACCCTCCAGCGACTGCACGAACAGCCGGGCGCTGTGCTGGTCGGCCTCCTGGTTCTTCAGCAGCTTGAGGGACAGAGCCGCGGTCCGCAGGGACCTGTGGCCCAGGCAGTCCCGGGGGGTCTGCTCCTCATCAGCTAGAGAACAGTTATCGGATCCAATGTCCGACACGTCCGACCTCCCGGAGTCCTTCTCAGCTGCCATGGAGTACTGGTCGCAGGAGTCGAACTCGGTCCGAGAGAGGTCTTGGTCGTCCACGCTGAAGTTGCTCTCGCTGTATCTGGACCCGTAGGACCTCATCCTGCAGTCGACCGACAGGAAGTTGGTTATATCGGGGTAGGCAACCGTGTGGCTCCTCTGAACCACGTCTGGCTGGTCCGCGGCTTCCGGTTCTGGCACTTTACTCAGAGCCTCCTTGCCCTCCTGCACGGCTGGCGACTTGAGGCCACTCTTGGGGTTTTCCGAGTGGTCCTCGGGTGTGGTCTGACCCAACTCTGCCTCCAGCGTGGTCTGGCCGGTGTCCGTGGTAACGCTGATGCTGATGTCAGGGCTCCGCTCATTCCCCAGCTCCCAGGGTGTGTGTTCCGAGGACAGGACGCGCCGCTGCCAGCGGAAGTCGGCCTCGTTGATCTCCATGGAGTCGCGGCTGGACTCGGCCCCGTCCTTCAGCTCCTCCAGGCGCAGCAGCAGCAGCTGGACCTGACTTTCGCTCAAGCCCCTGCCCTGGCTGAGCTCTTCCAAGGCCCCCAGCAAGGTGCAGACGCAGGACACGGCGGCGTAGCAGGCCTCGATGCCGCCCTTGACGCACGCCTCCGTCATGCCATCCATGATGCTGAAAGTGTTCAAAGGAGCAGAGGGCATCAGTACAGGAAACATGGAAAAATGCTACAGAATGAACAGCAATTGTTAGACAAGTGAACACTTAGGTATTCAAAAGAGATACTCTTGATTCACATGAAATCAAATGATCTGGGCAAAAAGAATGAAATGAACAATAAAGGAAACAAATGTGCTCAGGCTGGAAAGTGGCCCACTTTGAACCACACTCTTTAGGCTGCCTGGTTTATTTAGGTACAAATAAAGATTTCGATGCAAATTTATAATCTTCACAAGGACAGGCATAGAATAATCTCACTTTTGTAACATGTTCAGTTTTCCAAACAGAAAACATTTATAATGCCTCTAGGATAGTATGGACCTTCCTTTATCCAAGAAATGTATTTCTGAAGAGATGCATGTGACTACAACTATTACAAATCAGATAATATTCCATTTCCAAGAGGGACTCTATGGAAAGGAATCATATAGCTGTAACATATTAAGTCAAAAAGTTTTTCTCCAAAATAAGCCCAATGAAGAATTTCTGTACAATTTGTACACTGGCTTTTCTCTAAGTCAATATGAAAATATGGAAAGTTATATGATTACAATAAACTGAGATAAGACTTCTTCTCTGGCTTGCAGGTACATTACCACATAGTCATATCTCATATAATAGATTCATATAATTTCAGGAACTTAGAAACAACGTTAAGAATATTCAGAGAAGCAGTCTTCACCAAGCAGTAAAGATCCAAAAGGAGAACGTATCATACAGTTTGAGAAGATCCAGATGAGACTTTCTTTTTGAAATTGATCTTTTTCTCGATTCGGGTTCAGTGGCGCTGGGTCCTGCCAAATCACAGAGACGCTTTGGGCTCCCGAGTAGCTTTAAGCATAAGGGGAAAAAAATAACAGGAAAGTGAATATCATAAAAAAGCACAAGAACTGTGAGATCAAATAAATATATACATTTTCTCTTGAGTGATATGGTCTAAGGAGAAAACACAATTTGAAATTCAAATCTTAATAAATCTGACTTTAGTGTTCTCCTTGACTTGGAATACCCACTGGGTCCCCAGCTCCCCAGTTCAGGACCAGCTTAGACAAAGAATATCCCTTGAGGAAGTGCTTCGAAGTTTTTTATCACAGAACTAGAAAGCACCTATGCCTAGGTTCTATAGTAAGACTGGCCTATAATTTAACTTTTCTATCCTCTCCCTGCCTTATTTTGCTATGAAATTGACTAGCTTCAAAAACTGAATTAAGAAATATACCTTTCTATTACCTGGGAAAGTTCATATATTATTAGAACTACCTGTTCTTTGAATGTTGGTATAACTTGTTTCTCAAGCTGTATGGGGCCACTAATTTCTTCTGAATGGAAAGATTTTAACTACTGATTCAATTTCTTTAAAGATGGTAAGACTACTTAGGTCCTCAATTTCTCTTTCAATCAATTTTTTAAAAAGTTGCATTATTTCCTAGGGACTTATCTATTTTATCTAAATTTTCAAATTTAATGGCCTAAAGTTGCCTTAATACCTTTGTTAATTTCTTTAACGTTTGTAACATCTATGGTCATATGCCCTTTTAAAAATTCTTATTTCTGTTTTTACCTATTTTAGAATTTTGAATTCTTTTTGCAAGTTATTTGATTTTGTTAGTCTTTTCAGAGTCCTGGCATGTTTACTTTATTGGTTCACTATATTGTGTTTGCTTTTAATCACATTACTTAATGCAAAAGGGCAAAGTGGTTATCTGAGGAGGCCTTACAAATAGCTGATTGAAAAGAAGAAAAATGAAAAGCAAAGGAGAAAGGGAAAGATATACCCAACCAAATGCAGAATTCCAGAGAATAACAAGGAGAGATAAGAAAGGCTTCTTAAATGAATAATGCAAAGAAATAGAGGAAAACAATAGAATGGGAAAGACTAGCAATCTCTTCAAGAAAACTGGAGACACCAAGGGAACATTTCATGCAAGATGGGCACAATAAAGGACAGAAATGGCAGAGACCTAACAGAAGCAGAAAAGATTAAGAAGAGGTGGTAAGAATACACAGAAGAACTCTACAAAAATGTCTTAATGATCTGAATAACCACAATGATGTGGTCACTCACCTATAGCCAGACATCTTGGAATGTGAAGTCAAGTGGGCCTTATGAAGCATTACTATGAACAAAGCTAGTGGAGGTGATGGAATTCCAGCTGAGCTATTTAAAATCCTAAAAGCTATGGTTCCTAAAATCCTGAGCTATGAAAGTGCTGCACTCAATATGCTAAAATTTGGAAAACTCAGCAGTCGTCACAGGACTGGAAAAGGTCAGTTTTCATTACAATCCCAAAGAAAGGCAATGTGAAAGAATGTTCAAACTACCATACAATTGTGCTCATTTCACATGCTAGCAATGTCATGCTCAAAATCCTTCAAGCTAGGCTTCAACAGTATGTGAATTGAGAAATTCCAGATGTACAAGCTGGATTTAGAAAAGGTAAAGGAACCAAAGATCAAATAGCCAACATCCATTGGATCACAGAAAAAACAAGGGAATTCCAGAAAAACATCTACTGTTGTTTCATTGACCATGCCTTTGACTGTGTAGATCACAACAAAGTGGAAAATTCTTAAAGAGATGGGAACAACAAACCAGCTTACCTGTCTCCTGAGAAACCTGTATGCAGGTCAAGAAGCAGTAGTTAGAACGAGACATGGAACAACAGACTGGTTCAAAATTGGGAAAGGAGTATGTCAACACTGTATATTGTCACCCTGCTTATTTAACTTATATGCAGAGTACACAATGCAAAATGCTGGGCTGGATGAATCACAAGCTGGAATCAATACTGCCAGGAGAAATATCAACAACCTCAGATATGCAGATAAAACCACTCTAATGGCAGAAAGTGAAGAGGAATTAAAGAACCTCTTGATCAAGGTGAAAGAGGAGACTGAAAAAGCTGGCTTAAAACTCAGCACTCAGAAAACTAAGATCATGGCATGTAGTAGTCCCATCACTTCATGGCAAATAGGGAAAAAGTGGAAACAGTGACAGATTTTATTTTCTTGGGCTCCAAAATCACTGTGGACAGTGACTGTAGCCATGAAATTAAAAGGTGCTTGCTCCTTGGAAGAAAAGCCATGTCAAACCTAGACAGCATATTAAAAAGCAGAGATATCACTTTGCTGGCAAAGGTCCATATAGTCAAAGCTATAGTTTTCCCAGTGGTCATATATGGATATGAGAGTTGGACCATAAAGAAGGCTGAGTGCTGAAGAATTGATGCTTTCGAACTGTGGTGCTAGAGAAGACTCTTGGGAGTCCCGTGGACAGCAAGAGGTCAAACCAGTCAATCCTAAAGGCAATCAACCCTGAATATTCATTAGAAGGACTGATGCTGAAGCTCCAATACTTTGTCCACCTGATGCAAAGAGCCAACTCATTGGAAAAGATTCTGATGCTGGGAAAGATTTAGGACAAGAGGAGAAGGGGACAACAGAAAGGTGAGATGATTGGATGGGATCATTGACTCAATGGACATGCATTTGAGCAAACTGTAAGATAGTGAAGGATGTATGTACTGCAGTTCTTGGGATGGCAAAGAGCTGGACAGGACTTAGCTACTGAACAACAATCCTTGCCTTCCTTTTGACTTTTTAAAAAGTTTAAGCGCTTCTTTTCCAAACTACCTAAGTTGGAGAATTAGAACATTAATTTTAGACTTTCTATTTTTTGAGGTAAGTCATTGAAGCCATAAATATCCTTTCATGCACTGTTTTGGCTATATCTCACAAGTTCTCATGAATAGGATTTTCATAATTTTTTGGTTCAAACTAAGTTTTGTTTCTATATGGTAGACATCTGTACAGAAAATTTCAATTTGAGGCTAATAAAGATTGATTAATCAAGTACATTGAAGCAGACATCCTACTATTATTTTCATTATTTTCAAAATGACTTATATTTGCAAGATAAAGTATATTAGGTAGAAAAATTTACATGTTTTTCTTCTTCAAAATTCCTTTCTTCTGCCAGAAATTGGGAACTTCTCTCTTGGAGGCACAAACATGAAGCTTCTACTTTTTTCTGACATTAAGAAAGGAGCAAAATTACCAGAGATCAAGGGAGTTTCTCTTTCTCTCTCTTCATCTGTCTGCCTGCCAGACCTGCAGCCAAGTGAAGTGGCTATGCCTCTGAGTGAGCCTCTAGCTGTCCCATCTCTTGTTAGAAGCATAAGTGCCTTTCAGGGGGACAAGAGTGGGAAATCTGACTCTCTCTTGGGATCCCATTACATTCCTAATCCAACTTTACCAGGAATAAATCAGATGACATATTTGAATTCTCACATTAATCTTGTGTTTATTTCTCAGGTGCTTCAGAGTCTGGAGGGAACGGAAATAGAGTTTTGGAGAACTCTCAACAAATACTTAAAGAAAAGCGAGACTTGTTTAATTTCAGCTTCCTCTGGTGGGAATGAGGAATTGGTGTCAGTGGCTAGGGTGTCACAGGTCTGATAAAGACTAGCGCTTCCTTCTAAAGCTGAAACGTGGGAGAGAGCAAAGGAAGCAAGGTGTTCTTTTCGGTTATGAAATGTTTTGGGCGGGGGGAGTAGAAGCAAAAAAAGAAAATGTCTTTTGAAAAACAAAATGTCCTGTATGCCTTTGATTAATAAGCACAGAGCACATACGGCAGGAAGACAAATTAGAGATAGAACAGCAAATAACATGCCAGGCGTTCACGATTCAAAGAGTAAGCAAACATCCTGGGTGCCCAGTGGCTTCCTTTGTACGTGCGAGCCCTGCACATTTTGGTATCTAGGTTACCAGCCTTCCCAAATTACTGGTGTTGCCACAGTTAAGTGGAGGCGATGCTCGTGAGAACAACCTGGCCCACGTGAGTGTGTCGTGCTCTGCGGGGCGGCATGGCCTGGACACGCTACCCTGGTGTCAATTTCAGCCTCACTTAGCAAAGTGACCGTGGGGAGCTAGCAAATCCATGCGGAGGGGAACACAGGACTAATTTCCTTTGCTGTTATAGAAAGTGTATTGAGACCTACACACCTCGTAGGCAAAGTGTTTACTTAGCATTCAGTTGTCAAGTATCAATAACTCCAGTGACTGTCATCTCTGTGTACCTGTTTTGTACGCTCGGTCACTTAGTCATGTCTGACTCTTTGCCACCCCATGGACGGGAGCCCACCAGGCTCCTCTGTCCATGGGATTTTATAGGCGAGTATACTGGTGTGGGTTGCCATTTTCTTCTCAGGGGATCTTCCCAACCCAAGGGATCTAACCCTCGTCTCTTGCATCTCCTGCATTGGCAGGTAGACTGTTTACTGCTTGCATCACCTGGGAAGTTCTGAGGGGGAAAGAAAGGATGCTGTGGGGCTTCAAAACACCCTCTGCAGATATTCTGTCTTCAGGTTAGAATATCGAACACTTAAATACCAAAATGTATTGAACACTTATTCTTCTTCAAGGACTGTAGTGTTAGATACCGGAGGAAACACACAAAAACAATGTATACAAAACCATGTTTAGGGAGACAAGACGCTTGTTCCACATTGTATTGTGAAGCAGTCAGTGTGATGAGACATTACAAGCAATTGCTAAGTGGTGGAACAGAATTTAGAGACAAGCAAAATCACTGGTCTGAGGAAGCAGAGCCATAAAGGAGAAGGATTTTGACAGAAAGGCAATTGTAATTAGAACATCTGGGTTTATGTTTTAGTCATATTGCTCACAAGGACTTCGAGCAAGTAAACCTCTCCTCATGAAGCTTCAGTATCCCTATCTGGAAAATGGGTGCAAAATTATCTCCCTAAAGAAGTCTGTAAATAAGCTAATGTGAAGTGCCCAGCGGTGTCTGTCTAGCTTATTGGGATCCACCACTTTACTGTGTTAAGTGAAAGTGGCCAATGGGCATAGGGTAGGGGGAGCTGGAATAGAAGCAGGGAAGTAGAAACTGAACAAAGCAGGATGGAAATGAAGGTGCATCCTGGCAAATGATGGGAAATGAGAATGACGATGGAAGGCTCTGGAAACTGGGCAGAGTATTTTAGACTTGATGGGAGAGGCAACATGCGCCACCGGAGAGTGGAAAAATTAACAGTGGCCATTTACAAATACAGTGAAATGTGCTAGTCGCTCAGTCATGTCTAATTCTTTGCGACCCCACGGACGGTACTCTGCTGGGCTCCTTTGTCCATGGAGTTCTCCAGGCAAGAATACTGGAATGGATAGTTATTCCCTTCTCCAGGGAATCTTCCTGACCCAGGGATCAAACCAGAGTCTCCTGCATTGCAGGTAGATTCTTTACCATCTGAGTCACCTGGGAAGCCCATCCAGGAAAATAAAAGGGAGAAAAAACACAGGCAGGAGGCAAGGAGACCAACCTGAACGATTCACTGCTTCAGGCAGGAGGTGATGAGGACCTGCTATTTTTAGCTCTCTGTATGTTTTTCTCATCCTTATGCTGTTGTTCAGTTGCTAAGTTGTGTCTGATTCATTGTGACCCCATGGACTGAAGCCCTCCAGGCTCCCCTATCCATGGAATTCTCCAGGCAAGAATTCTAGAGTTGGTTGTCATGCCTTTCTCCAGGGGATCTTCCTGACTGAGGGATCAAACCCGGGTCTCCTGCAGTGCAGGCAGATTCTTTACCATCTGAGCCATGAGGGAAGCTCACAAGTGCACACATATTTGTTTATCACTTTAAATACTCACAAAGTACTTATACAAACTTCATGGCATTGTGAACTGGCAACCTTTGGAATACTGTCACTATGTACAGATAATAAACTTCTAGGTTCAGAGTTAAAGGATTTAGCTATGGTATCTAGCTGATGAGTGGCAGAGAGGGGATTCAAACCTTGACTCAGAACCAAGTTCATGGAAAGGGTAGCTGAAGCAGGGCCAGCAAAAGAGCTGCTGGAATCATCTGCATTGTAATATGAAAGTCCAGTCCAGTGATAGTGTGTGTAGGGAAGAACCAGGGGCTTGGGTTCAGATGGAAGTTTGTACCCTTTCTCTTTTTTAAAAAAGTTAATTTTATTTTTATTTGTTTATTGGTTGCATAGGGTCTTAGTTGCAGCATGTGGGCTCATCACTGTCCCTTGGGATGTGGGATCTTAGTTCCCCAACCAAGAATGGAACCTACATCCCCTTACTGGAAGGAAGGCAGAGTCTGGACCACCAGGGAAGTGCCCACATTTCCTCTTTCTTTTGACCCTGGGCAAATCATGTGACCCCTTGAAGTAGTTTCTTTGTGGGAGGGAAAATTCCTTTTTCCTGGCTTCATGTTTCTATGGGCAGGAACACCCAGTAGAATAACATTCTTCCCAGTGGTTGCTCTGACTGGTGAAGTCAGGAGAAAGAGATGAGCATGCCTGGTGGCCCCTTCCACTCTCCTCTTCCTGGAGATCGGCCAATTCAAAGAAAGTTCACCCTGTTCCTCCAGACGACAAGCTTCACAGGGGCGGGGGCAGGTTCCTAGGGGACGGTTGTTTGGGTGGTGGCCCCTGGTAGCTCAGTCCGTAAAGAATCTGCCTGTGATGCAGGAGACCTGGGTTCAATCCCTGGGTTGGGAAGATCTCTTGGAGAAGGAAATGGCTACCCACTCCAGTATTCTTGCCTGCGAAATCCCATGGACAGCTACAGCCCAAGGGGTCACAAGAGTTGGACACGACTTAGTGACTAAACCACCAAATGCTTCCAGTCTCACTGGCCTCCTCCAAAGCTGTATTGTGTTCATCACCCGAGTGGTGATCGGATATCAAAGCTGACCCTTGGATCTCCCTTGCCTGAGGCTCTGTTAGGGAAAATATTCTTCACTGGTATATAACCTCACAAAGTTATTATGAATATTAAGGATAATATATGTTAAATATTGGCATAAAGAAAAAATGGTCATTACTACTGTGGGTCCATAAATTTTCTTAATTAGCAATTAAACGTGGATTGCTCCTTCATTTCTGGAAACACTGGGTCAGAATTTCCATTACTGATTACAGTCAAATCTCATGAAAACAACATCAGCAAGCTGTTCAAATTAAGCTTTTTAAAAACCGGTGAGTAGCCAATACTGCTCAAGGTAATTTCGTTACACTGATTTTTCTGGTGTTGGGTACCAAAACCCAGTGTGATTAAACCTTCATGGACAAGTTTACAGGTACAAAAAAGTTGATCACTTTTCTTTTTGGTTGAGAAGCAGAGGAATTCTTGAAGTATTCTCAAAATAACTCCAGTTCCTCCTCAAAATCATGAAGTGGCTCACTGGGACATATATCCTAAGCTGGACATCCTTTGTCTCATGACATGTGGGAGAAATAGGGCATAAGAAGGAGCGGGGAACAGGGTCCCTTTTAGAAATCAGAAATCAGTAAAGCTCATTTTTGGACAGTGTACAACCTGAGTATAACATCATTTTGAAATCTAATTTTGGCAAAAGTGAATAAACACATACATCTGCACAGACAGTACCTTAGGGAGCAAACTCAAAGTTCAGCCTGGGTTCCAGTCAGATGCATGTGGCTCCAATTATCCAACGGCTTTGCTGCAGTGAGCACTTATCAACGCCCCCTTAGCCCAACTCCCAGCACATGCCCACCCAGCCCCAGTGCTAAATCAACTATTACGGCGTAGAAGCAACTAAGCTCCAATAGATGATTGGCAAACACTTGCTAAGTACCTCCTGTGTGCAAGACGTGGCGCTCAGCCCCCACAACAAGGCTGGGGGCCTCCTTCCCGGCCTGCCTACCTCTTTCATGATCTTGATGGCCTCCACGCGGTGCTGGGGAGGCGGGTAGAGCAGCACGCGGTGGTAGAGGGACTGCAGCACGGGCTTCATGGAGTCCACCGGCCCCACCAGCCGCACCAGCTCCGCCGCGATGTAGTAGATGGTGCGGGCCACCGGCCCGCTCAGCGCGGGCGCCGTGGAGGAGCAGCCCGAGCCCCGGCCGTGGTCGGAAACCCCAGGAGATGCAGAGTCTGCCTCGATGCTGGCACTCATGCTGCTGTGTGCAGAGGTGATGGTTTTATCGTGAATCGGATTCCCCAGGATCACGATGAGAGCCGGGCAAAGGTTCTTCCTGAGAGGACACGAGAGGAAAGATCAGTTTCCCTTCAAGCCAGATGATAAAACATGAATACGATCCTGAGGGTAAACACCAGGTGCCCCACAAATGGCAAGTAAGAGCTGGGCTCTTTACTGCCCCCCTTTCTGGCTACCTCCTGCCCAGCGTGTCCTGTCTCTCCATCACTCCTGGGGACAGCAACAGAATACTTTTCTTCATAATTCAAGCTGGGGTTAACTATATAAACTATCATGAGAAGTATCAGAAAGCATCTTCTATGAAGAAAATGGACTCAAAGTGCTCAATGGCTTAGTGATCAAGTTTCATTTTACTATAAAAAATGAAATTACTTATATTTCTCATTTGAGAAGTTAATTTAAAATTCTGACACATATCACACTGATACACAGCACTCGACTTTCTCCCAGTCAGATTAGCCCAGAAACCCGGGGCAACTTGCTGGCTGCCTGAGGGCCCTGTCATTTGTGTGAATCTCTGACTGTGATTTAGAGACTAGTGTGCAGGTTGAGATGGAGCGAGTACCAGGGTTGAGAAGAAGGTTCAGTTATGGTGAAGGTGAACTATCTCCCCTCTGCAATTCACTGGTGACTTTATACGACTTAGAACATAGGCTTTCATGACCCTATGATGTAAATAAAATGGCAGATGGGCCTTGGGAGGCACAGTTGGTTAAAATAATTATCCCTTTACTCTCTGTAACTTGGTCTGGTGCATATAAGCAAAGCGGCTTCCATACTTTCCCTCTAATACATTTACACAGAAATGGAACAACAAGAGAGGCACAGATGCCATGGGAAGAGACCCACAGACCCAGCTGGACAGAGCAAGCCCCCGGGCTGAGCGCAGAGCCAGGGTGGGCATGCAGACGAGTACTCACCAGATGAGGTCTGTGAAGCCGCGATGCAGCTGCATGGAGGAGGAGGAACTGCTGAGCATGGACAGGATGCACTCCAGGTAGAGCAGCTGCAGCTGCTGGCTGTCGCTGCGGGGGAACAGAACCAACACACAAGCACATCCAAAGCAGAGGGGAGATTAAAGAGGTGACTTGTGGGAAACACTTGGGAAAATGTTAGGCATCACAGAGTGTTAAATTGGGGGGGAGGTTGGTAATGTCATGGGTTGCCTTCTGCTCCCCCCACTTCCATTTCACACTTTGAGGTCCTAATCCCTGGTACCTCAAACATGGTCTTATTTGGAGGCGGGGTCTTTACACAGGCAACCAAGTTAAAGCAAGGCCATTAGGGTAGATCCTAACTCAACAGGATTGGTATCCTATAGTTTTTCCAGTAGTCATGTATAGATGTGAGAGCTGAACCAAAAAGAAGGCTGAAAGTGCAAGTCACTCAGTCGTGTTTGACTCTCTGTGACCCCATGGACTGTAGCCCACCAGGTTCTTCTGACCATGGGATTCTCCAAGCAGGAATACTGGAGTGGGTGGCCATTTCCTTCTCCAGGGGATCCTCCCCATCCAGGTATCAAACCTGGGTCTCCTGCATTGCAGGCAGACTCTTTACCGACTGAGGCACCAGGGTAGTAGAAAGAAGGCTGAGTGCCAAAGAATTGATCCTTTCAAACTGTGGTGCTGGAGAAGACTCTTCAGAATCCCTTGGACAGCAAGATCAAACTAGTCAACCCTAAAGGAAATCAACCCTGAATATTCATTGGAAGGACTGATGCTGAAGCTCTAATTCTTTGGCCACCTGATGCAAAGAGCCAATTCATTGGGAAAGACCCTGATGCTGGGAAAGATTGATGGCAGGGGACAACAGAGGATGAGATGGTTGGATGGCATCATTGACTCAATGGACATGAGTTTGAACAAACTGTGGTAGATGGTGAGGGACAGGGAAGCCTGGCGTGCGGCAGTTCATGGGGTCTTGAAGAGTTGGACATGACTGAGGAACTAAACAACCATCTTCTTAAAATAGGGAAATTCGGACACTGAAATACATGTGGAGGGAAGACAATGTGAAGAGACAAGGGGAGTAGACGAGGAATGAAGCTTCCCAGCACTGAGAAGAAACCAATCCCGCTGACATTCTGATCTCCAGCCTCCAGAACCATGAGACAATGCGTTTCTGTTATTAAAGCCACTTTTTTGCGATACACAGTTCGTGATACTTTGTTTTGGCAGCCCCAGCAAACCAATTAGGATGATTTTTCTGTAATAAACTTGACTTTTTAGAAGTTTTGATTTATATAAAAATGTAGCATCATACGGAACGTGACCATATTTTACCCACCCCGTATGTGGTTTATCCTATTTGTAACATCTTACCATTAAAGAACAAATTAACAGTTACCATTAAAGAACAAATACTGATATATTGACTTACATCTACTGTTTACTCCAGAAATACTAAATTTTAATACATTTAATTGTCTAAATTTTTCAAGACACTATGTACCATGATATCTTTTAGATGGTTAATACTTTACTAACTTGCATTTGGCTTTTCTTCTTTATTTTTTTTTTAAAGCACCAGTGTTTTTCAATGGACAAATTATTTTTCTCATAGTTATTACTATAGAATTCTTCATTAGAACCAGATATTTTTAAAAAGCATATAACTTTATGAGATGCACACTTTTATATCTGGACTAAATTTTCTGCCTAATCCACTACAAAGTTAAAATCCAAGTGGGTTGTCTTTCTGACCAATCATTTGACTGATTATTAAGAAAAATAATTAAGTGCCCTATTAAAAAAAGTCTTATCTTTCAAACCGTCAGTTGATCATCACAAAACTAAAATAACTATAGACAATAAAAAGTCTCAACTTCTGAAATCACTGGAAATAAAGCCAGAGGAAAGTTACAAGCAGTCCAGTCTCCCACGAGTACCTATCAGCAAAATGTGCTGCAGCAAAACAGCAACCCCAAGGCATCGGACTCGACGACAGAGAGAGCTCATTGCCAAGGAAACTGGCCTGGAATCTCCTTGGAGACTGAAGGCGGCAGCTTTTCTGTGGCTGCTACAGGCTGGCACAAGAAGTACTCGTGGCCTGGCATGAGTCACGTCATGAGAGGCACATCTTCCACGCAGGCCCTTCACTAGATACACAGATGTGCGTGCACAGGGTGGACATTTCCTATTTGTCTGACAATGGGTGAATCTGTGGAATTCACAGGGCAGAAAGGAGCCTGGAAAACAGCCAAGACCGTCAACACACAACAGGGAAGACATGCCCGCTCAGGAGGCCTGCGAGTCACCCTGCTTGGCCTTTTGCTGGAGCAGGTTGAGTATGTCTCTGGATTTCCTCCAGGCTCAAGATCCACAGAGAACAGCTCTTGCAGGTGACAGGGGTCCATGAAGAAGCAGCAAGGCGGGTCTGGCAAGGTTACTGTGAAGGCCACCTGGCACCACAGCCTCAGTCTCTGGAGTTCTTAAAATTGGTTTGTTTTGAGCTGCTTTGACTTTGCCTCCCTTAGAAACAGATTCAAATTTAGTTAGAAAAAGGAAGGGGGAGAGTTAATTGCATAGGAGTGGAATGGAATTAGAATGTGCAATACGAAGGTCACCCTTGCCTCACTGATTCCTCTTTGGCATTCTGTTCTGGGAAGACAGGGAAGTGGGAGAAGGTGTGGGAGACCAACAAGCATAGAGTGAGGAAATACATTCCTAAGCCCAGTGATTCTCCCCCAAAGTCTTGGATTTAAACAGCACTGTCTAACTCAACCTCCATAAGAGGTCTCTTATTAACATCGCATCTCCAAGGCATGTGAGTTAACATGTGTGCCTGAAAGCATTTTCTGAATACTCCCAGGAGACTGAACATATCATGAGTATATACCCCTATAGAGCTAAAGCCCCAGGAGGTATACAAGCACTGATTTTGGAAACGGATATTGAGAGAGGAAGTAATGACCTGCCTCTTGAGAAACCTGTATGCAGGTCAGGAAGCAACAGTTAGAACTGGACATGAAACAACAGACTGGTTCCAAATAGGAAAAGGAGTACATCAAGGCTGTATATTGTCACCCTGCTTATTTAACTTACATGCAGAGTACATCATGAGAAACGCTTGGTGGAGGAAGCACAAGCTGGAATCAAGATTGCCAGGAGAAATATCAATAACCTCAGATATGCAGATGACACCACCATTATGGCAGAAAGTGAAGAAGAACTAAAGAGCCTCTTGATGAAAGTGAAAGAGGAGAGTGAAAAAGTTGTCTTAAAGCTCAACATTCAGAAAACTAACATTATGGCATCCAGTCCCATCACTTCATGGCAAATAGATGGGGAAGCAGTGGACACAGTGGCTAACTATTTTTCTGGGCTCCAAAATCACTGCAGATGGTGATTGCAGCCATGAAATTAAAAGATACTTACTCCTTGGAAGGAAAGTTATGACCAATCTAGATAGCATATTAAAAAGCAGAGACATTACTTTGTCAACAAAGGTCCGTCTAGTCAAGACTATGGTTTTTCTAACAGTCATGTATGGATGTGAGAGTTGGACTATAAAGAAAGCTGAGTGCAGAAGAATTGATGCTTTTGAACTGTAGTGTTGGAGAAGACTCTTGAGAGTCCCTTGGACTGCAAGGAGATCCAACCAGTCCATCCTAAAGGAAATCAGTCCTGAGTGTTCATTGGAAGGACTGATGTTGAAGTTGAAATGCCAATACTGTGGCCACCTGATGTGAAGTGCTGACTCATTGGAAAGACCCTGATGCTGGGAGGGATTTGGGGCAGGAGGAGAAGGGGACGACAGAGGATGAGATGGTTGGATGGCATCCCTGACTCAATGGACATGGGCTTGAGTGGACTCCAGGAGTTTGTGATGGACAGGGAGGCTTGGGGTGCTGCAATTCATGAGGTCGCAAAGAGTCAGACACGACTGAGCGACTGAACTGAACTGAATGGAATGACCATAGAAGCTGAAGCTGAAACGCCAATACTTTGGCCACCTCATGCGAAGAACTGACTCATTGGAAAAGACCCTGATGTTGGGAAGGATTGAAGGCAGGAGGAGAAGGGGACGACAGAGGATGAGATGGTTGGATGGCATCACTGACTCGATGGACATGAGTTTGAGTAAGCTCCAGGAGTTGGTGATGAACAGAAGCCTGGCGTACTGCAGTCCATGGGGTTGCAAAGAGTCGGACACGACTGAGTGACTGAACTGAAATGAATGACCACAGCGTGATTTCAGACGAAGAACCTATTTAGAAGTCAGAAGAGGTGTCAAGATTAGCCAATAGAAAATAAAAGGACTTAAAGCAATAAAATCAGAAGAAACTATACAGATGTGAAAACCTAACAAAGAAAATGAATAGAAACACCAGAGTGCAGCAGCCAAGGGCATGGTATCATCTGATCGGGTGGTCTAAAGGTCTCCCAGTGAAGCCGCGCTAAACCTGCTACACCTCAGCTTCTATAGCAACAGAACCCCTGTTGCAGGGCAGTGCAATCACGATGGGAAAGACCGTAACCAAACAAGTCTCTAGAGGCAGAATTATAATAAGGAAATTGCTTTGAAAAACCAAGCAAGACTATGAGAATCCTATTAAAAAAATCATTAAGCTCTATAACAATATGCCTAAAGCCACCTTTGATCCAATATTCAATAAGAAATCCTAGAAAACCATATGTGCGTCACATGAGTTATTTTCTTCCATTTAAAGCCTATCATTTAGTTACCTGATTCAGACATGTTTCCATTTTTCAGTGACTGATAGAAATGTATGACCTTTAGTTTCTAATACACGTATGTGAACACTGGTGATGTTTGTGCAATATATTTTTCTAACAATCTGCAGTCCAAATTTCTAATGTAAGAAACTCCTAAATCCATTGTAAACTAGAATTAGCACTGATAATTCTGAAAGCAAACAAGCTTTTTAGAGCTAATATTTATCAAATATTTATTATGTGCTGTGCAGCAAAAAAGATTCCACTTACACCAGTACTTCCTAGAAGATAGCAATCTGAATATCTTTAATAATAATTACATAATAAGCATTACTTAGGACTGTTTAAGGTAAACTAGGTCATATGGTTGTCCTACAGGGAGGGGGTCCCTGTAGGTGACATTAGAGCCATGCAGGTTTTAAAGAACATGAACTGAACCCCAGATGCCAGGCAGATCCTTACTGGACTTTGCTAGAAGCTCGTTCCAGACCAACAAACAATGGTATCATTTATAGACCCATAGATTCATTCTCACTTATCTTGATGACGATTTTTAAATTTATTAACGGCATAATTACCTTGAGGGTAGCACTTAAAATCTTAGATTTTTCCCTTAGCAAACTACTCAGGGGAAAAAGCTTAACTTCTTTGTTTTCCCTTGGCAGCTCAGTAATGAACATAGCTTTTATATTTTCAAAGTTTTGTGGTCTTTGGTTTGTTTTCTGACAATGCTAAGACCTGAGCGGGGGTGGGCTGAGAAGAATCCTTGACAGCTGTGTTCCCCTGGGAAACATCAACATTTGCACAGAATGTTAACATCAGATGAGGACTCTCTAAGATGGTGATGGAACAAGATGAAAGCAATCTATACTCACATCTGAACAGAAATTAAAAAAAAATTTGTACAACTACAAAAATGACCAAATATCACCCTCCCCTGTAAGCGACCCTTGCTGATTTTCCAGTGACAACTCTAGCTCCCATCTAGCCCTCTTGTCTAGATGACGACAACTGGGTTGGCCAAAAAGTTCCTATGGGTTTTCCTGTAAGATTTTATGGGAAAACCCAAGGGAATTTTTTGGCCAACTTAACAGGATGTTCAATGCTAGAACTGCCCCTCGCTTTCTGACAGTACCCAATTCTTGAATAGAACACCCAAGTCCTTTAATCCACCTGATATTACCCAACTCAGGTACAAATTCTATAACAATTCCTAACACCCACCTTTTTACTGGGTGCCCCATCATTCCTCATAGTGTATAGGCTCCCTTGCTATAGCAAGTTAATAAACCTAACTCTGTTTATTCTGATCTTGGTGGGCACTGACAATCTTTTAGGTTAATTTTCTAGCTTAATCCATACAAAAACCCTAGAATATTTTCTATTACTAATATTACATATTACTGTTACGATTATAATGCAAATTAACAATATATTGAACCATGTTATAATCATTATATTAAATTAAAATTATATTACTAATATATTATTACAATATTATGGTATACTTCGATATTATTATTAGGCATATTATTAATATAAAATAATATGATTAATTATAGAATATATAAGCTTAGGGTGGTTGAGATCTTTGATCAAAGTGAAGAGCTAGTAAGGGGCAAAACATGGGTTTTTAACTCCAGAAATCCAACAAAACTGGAGAAGGAAATGGCAACCCACTCCAGTGTTCTTGCCTGGAAAATTCTATGGACAGAGGAGCCTGGTGGGCTGCAGTCCATGGTGTCACAGCGTCAGACACGACTGAGTGACTAACACACAATCCAACAAAAATAATGCAGTTGAACCAATAGTAAATAAACTGTGATTTATCATAGTATTAGTCACTCAGTTGTGTCAGACTCTGCAACCCCATGGACTGCAGCACGCCTGGTTTCCCTGTCCTTCACTATCTCCTGGAATTTGCTCAAACTGCTGTTCATTGAGTAGGTGATGCCATCCAATCATCTCGTCCTCTGTTACTCCCTTCTCCTGCCTTCAATCTTTCCCAGCATCAGGGTCTTTTCCAACGAGTCAGTTCCTTGCATCAGGTGGCCAAAGTGTTGGAGCTTCAGCATCAGTCCTTCCAATGAATATTCAGGTTGATTTCCTTTAGAACTGACTGGTTGGATCTCCTTGCAGTCCAGGGGACTCTCAAGAGTCTCTATAATGGGACTGTTTCTCCCAGTTCATGACAATACATAAAACTCTACAGTAAAACATTCTTAATTATCAAATGTTTAGTTTTCATTAAACAATAATGTGTCTTTTCCATTTCAAAGGGCACTTCAGAATCCTACTGTGTTGCAGTTAATTATATGTGTATCTGATAGAGGTTTTCATCTCACCTTGGCAAATCTGGCCTTTTTATGACTTGGCTTTACAATGGATGCATAAGTTATCAACTTGCTGCTTGGAGAGTTGGGGCAATGAACATCACAGATAACCTAATACCACTGATTAAACTGGCATGCAAATAAATGACAAGTATATAAAAGTCAGAATAACACAGTCTTTTAAAAGACAAGTGCGTGAGCTCACAGGCTCAGGAGATGTCAGAAAAAAATAGAAAATGACCTCCCAGGCCAATCCTGCCATTTAGCAGAGGAGAAAGGCACAATAGTTTGATAAGAAAGCTCATTTAAAGTCTTACACCTGGGACGAGCCAGGTTAGGACTAGCCCTCACATCAACTAGCTCTTAGGCAACATTCTCTCCACGAACCTCCATTAGAAAATTACATTCTTCAGTAATGTTTGACCAGGTGGGCTTGCCCAAGATCACTGAATACACTTCTCAGGAATGACAGTGAATTTACCAATGGTGGGGGCAGGGCGGGGGGGAATCACTGTCCCTATACCCTGCAACTCTAAGTGATGCTGTGGGCAAAAGGTCCTTCAGAAATAGGCCCTGAGCAAACCAGTGTTGAAGGCACTTACTTGATGGCGGCTTGGAGCTTCTCACACAGAACGGTGAGCACGGAGACGAGGTCATCACAGAGGGACTCTACTGTTGCCCCTTCAAACAGAGGAGGGGACGGGCATCAGACATCAGTGGCAGAGGCTTCCTCAACACTCCCTCCCATCCTCTGCCTTTGATGCTTTCGGACTGAAAAGATGACTTTCAGATGCTGAGCCTTTCTCAGGCCCCCAAAAGTATCAGAGAGAAGAACTGAATATCATCATTCCTCAAGACACCCAGAAGATAATCGAGGAAGGAAATACGAGACTATTAATTATAAGTAAGGTTCATTCACAATTAATGAAAAAAGATTTCGTTAATTAAAGAAACAACACAACTGATAACAATTTTCTCAATATTTTGGCCAGCAGACTATACATGTATCCCTTATTCTGATATCTTGAATTTCCAGGTCTTCTGAGCAGACTTGTGTTCTATCCCAGAGAGATAAACTACAGTGGCATGAAGGAAAGATGGGTTCAAACTCAGAAACTAGGGAAAGGGGCAAAATAAGTTAGTCACCATCTCCACCTATTTCAGCTATTTGTCCAGCATCCTCAGGGTAATCGGCCTTTGTTGTTAAAGGAGCGACAGTCAGTGTCAGAAAAAATAATTTTCCCTCCAGACACATTCATGTCCAGAATCTAGCAACAAAAATCCCACAGAACTGTACTAGAAAAAGGCTGAAATTCAGAATCTGTGCAAGTACTGGTCCACAGCTTGTTGACTGCATGAGCTTGGATAAGCTTCAGTTTTGCTTCAATTAGGCTTAAGTTTTGTCTTTGGCAAGCAGGGTTAAATAATAACAGTCTCAGAACTGCTAGGCCAAGGGACAAGTGGAAGCATCTGCTTTTTTAAAATAAAAACCTGTGGAGATCTATACAAATGTGGCCAAGTATTTGAGGAATGTATAAATGCATGAATGAATGACCATGAGGTCCAAGAAGAGGGAGAATAAAATGCCAGAAGTGTAAGAAGAAAAATAAAAATAAAATTGAAAGATGGCAGGGAAATGAGAAACGGCTGATCCTCAGAATTTAAGATCTTAAATGCAAAAAAAAAAAAATTGAGAAATGATAAAGTGCAATGATAAAAGACAGTTTAAAATAAATGAAACCCATAAGGAAACTCGAAATTTAATTTTAGGTAAATTTCAAATGAGTCCACCAATTTTTTACTGATACAATATTTCAATATGCATCCTTAACCAAGAGAACTTTGATTTCTTTTTTCGTTTATAAAATCATCCTACATTAAAGTGAAAACATTGTGGGAACTGCAATAATCAAGAGATGAAAAATCGTGGCTCATACCACTGAGAGCTTCAAAAGGTGAAAAGACGCTGCAGCACTTGTAGCCCAAGAATACAAGGAAATGTGACAAAAACACACTCAAGCAATGCTTTAGAAAATGATCTAAAGCAGTCATTTTCTTTCATTTATTCTTTTTCTCCTAACTGTGGCTGTTTAGCTACTTCTTTCTCTTCCTTCCATTCCCTCTCTTTCCTTTTCTCTCTACCCTACCCCTTCCTTCCCATTATTAACTGACAAAAACATCAAAGTAAAATTTTTTTTTTCATCATTAAAAAAAATATTTATTTGACTGCACCAGGCCTTAGATGTGGCCCTTGGGATCTTCAGTGCAGTATGTGAACTCTGTGGCATGTGGGACCTAGCTCCCTGACAGGGACTGAACCCAGGCCCCCTGTATTGGGACTGTAGGGTCTTAGCCACTGGACCACTATGGAAGTACCCTCAACATTTTAAAAATTACTGAATAAAACCCTAGATAAAACTGACATTTTGGTTTTTCAATCAGATGATTTGAATTCTTCATCTCTTTTACAGAAAACATTACCATCAAAAATTTTTAAGGCGGCAAGTGCTTGTCTCTTATAGTGGACATTTTTTTCTTTCCTATGAGTCAGAATGAAAGTTCCTTACCTTGATTTCATTTGCTACTTAAACCTGGCTGTCTGTCCTTCCCTGTGAGATGACTTATTTTTCATAACAAAACTTCATAAACATCCTCCAAGTATAATAGCACTTGATGCCAGTCAAGTTTCTGCCATTTTGTATTCTAGTTCTCATTTTAACAGTTAATGAACCTGAATAAACTACAGAAACCAGCCTCCAAGGGGAAGGTATGTGAAGAGTTAATTTCCCTGGCACAGTTGGAGCAGGAACAGGGATGGCTGGCACAGGATGTAGGAGCAGAAGGAAACGATGGCTGATTAAAGGTAAGCAGAGCCAAGGAGAAGGGGAAGCAAACCCAAGAGCTTTTCCTCAGCGTTACATCTGCATCCTGAGCACACAGTAGGTGTTCTTATACCCACTTTTTCAACTGAATGTGCGAAAATCAAATCCCATACCTTGACTCCTGAATTCCTGGGGGACATCCGGGTTTTCAATTATCTAGTAAGGGAGATACACACAGGACAGTTAGGAGATTCAGGCAAGAAAAATCCTGACTGTTCAACAATGGAGAGGTCTAGGAAACAAAACGTCATCTGAGTGTTCTGGGCTCTGCCTACTTACCTAGGTGCACCTTCCAGCTCTTGAGAGCATTTCACTACTCATGGCACTTATGAAAAGGCTATTATGTCTGGAACTGAGTTATTATCAGTTTCAAAAATAACTCAGCCAAGAGCCCACAACTCCCTGGAAGTTTAAGCCCTGCGGTGCACTGGATCATTCTAGAGTGTTGCAGAGCTATGACTGTGGGCAGTACCTGCCTAAACACGTGAGTTCTCTTTGCACAAAAAACAATTTGTCCCGAAGTCGCAAACAGCACTCTGAGTGGCACCTAGTGAATACAGATTCTTAGTCATAAGGAGGATCAGGTTCCTGAACTTTGATGTACAGGTCCACGATGGCTGCTGGTCAGAAGCACCAGGTTCCTATTTGAGCGGGGAGGGTATTAACTTTCAATTGTCTGACCAGACAGACCACTCCAGGTCACCACTAGGTAGATCTGGGAGTATCAGGATAGAGGCAGAACCTTGAGGGAAGGGAGAAGAGGAAGGAAAAGATATTTACTAGTAGTAAGACTTATTTCCCATTGTAGGGATAATTCAGTGACTACTGAGTTGAGAGCAAGAAGGAGGCCCTTCAGTCTCCCTACGTCTTAGCACTGGGAGATAATAAGAAGGCATTTTCATGCCAGTTAACTACCAGATATAAATTATTGCCACAGTGCTGATCTTTTTAAAGCTTGTTACAGGCACATATTTCTACTAGTCTCTGTTCATAAATTTGGAAGCTCAGCAGCGTACACAGAATTTTGGGGAAGTGCGATGTTAATGCCAACAGCTCATCACATGGCTAAATATTAAGGCCAGAACAACATTTTTTGTAGGAAATCAATCTGAATCACTTTTATGGAGAGAACTATTATCTCCTACTCCCCAGATATTTACATATGGCATTTTTTCTTTTTAAAATGCTTAGCAATAATTTAACAATGGCTTTTGTCATTGAAATAATTTAGTAATAATGCTTGATAGTAAACTCAGGGTTTCTAAGGATACAAAACAAAATCAAACTGAGTAATCTGCCCTGGGCATAGGGATGGGGAGGGGCTAGACATTAAGTTGATGATACACTTCATGCTAAGCTTTTGGCATCCTAGATTTATTTTCTTTCCACTGTCTTTAAGTCTTTCTAATTCTGAGATGGACTGTGATGTGTTTCCAGTGATGGGTAATGCTAAGCACTATACACATCTTCTCCAAGTAATGCTAGTGTCCCATGGGAGGACATGCAGCCTCACCATTCCTAGGCACCACTCCCCTGTAATAGCTTTTTTAAATAACCATTCTTAGGTAGTAAAACTTATGTCTCCCTCTACTAGACTTCAAATGTACTTCAAATATTAGCATCCTGAGAATCATGTTTTTCTGGGACACAAAAACATCTCCAGGGACCTACTGAGTAATAGAAAGGAAATTAACAGGAAACACTAATTTTCTATCTAATTTGGGATCTTGCCCCCGGATGGGGTGAGTCCAGATGGTCAGTGACAAGCAGGACCAGGAGGTTGATTAGCCACATCATACACAGGATACAGGCACACAGCCTTCCAGTTTTATCAGACCTCTGCAACTATACCTGTCATCTTACCTGTCACTCTAACAGAAGAGCAAGATGAGCTAGAAATAGGCCTTTTTACATGAAACGTAAAATTCTCCTACTTAAAAATTTCAAAGTATGATTAAATAAACTAATATAATTGAAATCACTTTGAGATGACAAAGTGTCATTTTAATGCTTCATCTTAAAATATCATTGTTATAGTATTTCCCATCACATTGCCATCTAGCAAGGATGGAACGTGATTGGATACTAACATAAGGACTCTCAACATTTTAGGTTTGTTTCCATTAAAAATACTTTTTTCTTTTAATACTTTCTACTTACAGACTTGAATTTCTTTTAAACTAATATTTCTACAGCATCGTATTCAAAACCCTAGTATAAACAAAATAGTTTTTAACAAAGAGAAAGCTAATGTAATAAAAATATCTCAAGTTTAAACAATTTTTAAATGGAAATTTAGGCTTTAGATATAGCAAACAAAAAAATCAGTTTTTTTTTTTTTTTAGATTAGTGTTTTATTTTTTTAAACACTGGCTGCCAGATCACATGTTAATAACTTGGACTGGACTCAGGAAGGAGACCAGGGCATTTGTTCTGGCTCTTTCACTGATAAGCTCATTAACTTTAGATTTCAATTTCACCTCTCTGGGCTTCATCTTCCCCACTTGTTTTTCTGAGGAATAAAATAATTTGACCAGATAATCTCTAATGTTTCACTCAACTCCATAATTTTCTAAAAATCAGAAAATAACTGAAGTTAAAAGTCAGAAATAGTTGAAGTTAAACATGAACTCTTCATTTCTATAAAATTAATTTCTGAGATATTCTGGATTGCCGCTGGAGATATCCTATTCTAAAATAATAACAAGTGTTCATTCAGAATACTTTTTGCAGATTTAAAAAAAATTTAATCTCAATTATTAGAGACAGACTTTTTCTAAAAAAAAAAAAACAAAACAACCAGTTTTGAAGAGGAATCATCTCCTCATTAACATTCCCAGAAGATAATATATACAAGAAGCCGATTACATTTACATTTTTTCCCAGGAATGCTCATTTTAAACAATCTGCTCAAGTTAAGAGCAAAAAGCTCAAGTGGGCTCTGATGACAGAGAGAAGATAAATTCAGCTTCTTCACTGCCACAGCCTTTTATTTCACAAACAGAAACATGTACCCCAAGTTTCAAGGTGCGTAATTAACTGCCAGTAATTTTTCTGAATTTTGAATTTACTTCAGTGCTTGTTAATACATCACAATATTTTTATATAAAATTGTTCGATCTGCGATGTTTAGAACACGATTTTAAAAGAAAAGTGAGTTTTAACATAATGACTTAACACGATGACCGAAACCACAAGGAAAAAAAACCTCTCTTTAAACTTTGGAGGGAAACAGGCAAAAACATATTTAAAGAGTTTAATTTATATAAATAAAAGTTCAAGAGGACCAAGCCAGCCCTTCCTAATGTTTCAGCAGGAAGCAGCCCTGGCGGGGGAGGGGGAAGCACAGAAGATGTGGGACACTCATCATGCGATGACACAGAGTCACTGGCAAGACGGGGTGCACGTGTGGGGTCCGAGAGGCTCACCGTGTTCTCCTGCCTTTGTCGTAGCTGTAAAGTCAGGTCACTCAGCATTTGACTGAGAGTTGCCCGCACAGCAGTGTTTATGCTACGCTGGTGACAGCTACATATGTATGTTTCAATGCATACCTGGTGAGGAAAGAAGACAGCAACATACACACTCTGTAGGTACCAGTTCATCACCAACATGCTCTGGAAGTAATCGGAGGGGATGCTAAATCCCTCTTACGTAGAAAGTCAGCTTGATTTAGGGCTAGTTATCAATGAGTACTGTTAAATATTTTAGGTCCCTGGGAATTTGTTTTTAATCATAGAGGAGAAGTAATCTTTCCCTAAAGACAGTCACTCTTCGAAGCTTCCCATTCTGAGCATCAGAGAAGAATGCAAATGAGTAATTTTTAGATATGCCAAACAGTTCTATCCAAAACAAACTCAGGTGGCTGGAAATTAGTCAGGAAAAGTTCTCTCTGTGGCGAAATAGGAACAGAATTTATTAATTCCTGAGTTGGGGAAAAGGGTTAATGAATCCCTTTCTCCTCTATGGACAAGGCTGACCTTGGATTAACTCTCTGTGCTCTTTTGGAAATCTGATAAAGGTGGGACACGTCAGCTGTGTTACTAGGCAGTATGACTTAGGGTAAAAATGTCCCCCCGATTACTAAGCTGCATCTGAATATAGAAAACTGTGAGCAAACTGTAAAAACCTGGTGAGAAGTTTCCTTGGGAAGCTCTTGTCACTGATTCCATATACCCACTGAGGGAACTCTGCCAGCTCAGCTCACGGAACTGTTACAGAATATTGGTTCCTACACAGTTGAAACCTGGGGCTCCAAAGCCAAGGTGACCCTGCACCCACAGAGACAGCTCTTCTCTTTTTGCTCCTAAGCTGACATTTGAGAGCCACAGGCTGGCCTCTGGACTGCAGCAAGGACTCCTGTGAAAGATAAATGCCTGCCGGAGCCCTGTCTCTGTTCTCTGTCCTAGATTCTGCTAAGCAAACATAAAGCCAGTTGTGATCCACTAGGGTCTTGCAAGTCTGAATGTCTAGTTGAACATTAGACAACTCCCTGAAGACTGCAGCATGGAGAAGTCCCAGTTTGGGGGGAAAAATCCCTTATTTGACGGTAGCGATGTTAAATGGCATGGCTTTTCAGATTTTATTGCCTCTAACTCTTTTAGAAGCTATAGGAATGGGCATTGACAATAAATGTATGCTTTAAAATTTTCCCACTTTTTCCTCTCCATAACATATGTCATCCTTTTCATTTCCCAAGCATATTTAGTCCCACAAAAAGGAAAAAGGCGGGGGGGGGGGGGGGGGGCTTCCCTGGTGGCTCAGTGGTAAAGAATCTGCCTGCCAATGCAGGAGACACAGGTTCAATTCCTGATCTGGGAAGATCCCACATGCTGCAGAGCAGCTACGCCTGTGTACCAAAACTATTAAGCCTGTGCTCTAGAGCCGGGCAACTGCAACTAGTGAAGCCGGAGCACCCTAGAGCCCAGATTCCACAACAAGAGAAACCACTGCAATGAGAAGCCTGTGCACCACAACTTGAGAAAAGCCTGAGCCACAACAAAGACCCAGCACAGCCAAAAATAAAGTTTAAAAAAAAGAAAAAAAAGGGGAGGGATTTAATATACCTCGATTATTCTTCTAGGAGTAACTTCAAGTCTACAATGAAAATAACAGGGTTCTCACCCAAAGTGAAAGTGAAATTGCTCAGTTGTGTCCGACTCCTGGCGACCCCATGGACTATAGCCTACCAGGCTCCTCTGTCCATGAGATTCTCCAGGCAAGAATACTAGAGTGGGTTGCCATTTCCTCCTCCAGGGATGGCAAGTTTAATTTGATGACTGATAGCTGAGATGGGAGAGAAACTCAATGTGAACCTTTGCTGCTGCTACTGCTTAAGCTAGACCTTTCTGTTAGGTCTCACTATTAACAATCTTTTTGTAAAATTAACTAGGTAAGAGTAAATATTTCCTAGCAGTTTAATTTACCTTCTATTGAATGCTTAATATTCCAAATGAGCTGTGAAAACTCAAAAATGTATTTGGAAGTTGGCTTAGATTAAGTTAAAAAATAAGAGCAAGTTCCAAAATATATATTTGTCAAGTTACCATTTTAGGGTATATTAGTTTCAAACTCTTTCTCTCAAACAATCATGGATTATAATGTACCTGAAAGTAGAATTTATATGTACTTAGAAAAAAGGTGTTTTAATCTTGAAAGACTTACTTTTGCATGTGATGAAATAGTTTAAAAATTGTGAAAATACATCTGAGTGTGATATTTCACTATGATGAAACCAAATCCTCCACAGTGTAATTAGGCACACTCATATTATTTATACCTTAAGATCTAACAGTTTTCTTTAAATCTTATACTCTCCCAAGAAGTCTTTATAACTGTTGATCTTTAAGCTCTCTAAGCTCTGACATTATAAATTTAACGGGGAATTTTAAGCTTAGAAGCATTAAAGATGAGATTAACTATCTAGAGAGCTGAACTACGCACTTAATATAAACATGATTTTCCTGAATATGGAGAGCCATTTATAGCCTTCTTTAAAAAACTTTAAGTCCCTTTAGACCCAAGAAAGAACGCATGCATGAAGAATTGGATCTGAAGAAACACAAACAGTGCTGTCAACAGATGAATTTCATAAATATATTTCTATGAATTTTTAATGTTACCATTTTTAATGTTTAGGTGTTGTTATTACACATACAAAATGGGACATGACTTACTGCAAGAGGCATTTTATAAAGGGAAAGGTAGGCATGTTAAGTCTGCTTTGAAAAAAGATTAATCTAAGGAGCTCATTCTACTAATGTTGTGAATATAAGTACTGAATATGACAAAGGGTATCCTTTTAAACTTAAAAATGATCATGTAACTGATAATATCACTTTCTTCAGATACTCAGAAAGAGATGCTTTATCAGCTATCCTGACATCCTCTAAAGAAAAGTTTCTTAAACTTGTTGTATTAATAATAAATTGGTAAATCAGTAAGGTCTGCAGAATTAGGTTTTCCATAATAAACTTGACCACTGTAATTCAAGGCCAATGATTTTTCACTTTGTGAATGTCTTTCTTCCCCTACCTCAGGACAGGGCTAAGATGAGCACATTGAATCAGAGAAGCTCAGAGAACACCATGTCCAAAATCAGGCTGAGTTTCTGGGAAGGGACACGTCAATTTCTTTTCATATCTCCAGTATCAGTTCTATCTCCCCACGCCCTTTGCTTTTGTGGTGCAGAACTGACACTTCAGAAGCCTCAGTTCTGCACCTCGACCAGAGGCTCAAAGGGCAAGTCAAATACCTTGTGAAAAGTCACCGGCCCTGGACTGTCAGGGAAGGCGCGAAGGCACAGGGCAGTGAGGAGTGTCGTAAGGGACATTTTGATCATTTCATGCATTTGTGGACATCCAGCTTTATGGCATGCGAAACACAACTGAGGGGGAAAACACACATAGTTAATGATGCAAAACAGACCCCAAAGCAGAAGGAAAAAGAACAAGTCTGCAAGCCATACATAAGCAATGCAAATTTTAGATTATCAAGTCAGGAGACTGATAAATAACAGTACTAGGTTACAGCCACGGTGGAATCACTATTATTAAACATGAAGCAGCATGGTGGAAGGTACCAGATAGTCACTACACATTCACCAAAGGGATGATACATTTAAAGAAGCTGCCACAGCAGAAGTTTGCTTAGCTTTACAAAGTGCATATGACCTTCACTTCATTGAACTGTGCTTTTACCTTCTCTTTCCTAGCTGAATGGGGTTAGCAGCATAGCTTTGTTAAAACAGTGCATGGTACTGACTGTTAGTCAAGAGCAGAGCTGGTATGTTTCTGATTGGAAAATTTTTATGGAGATGACAGTTTATGGTAATTAAGAAATAGATGGGATCAGAGATTAAGCTACAAAAAAGCACAAATGTCTCTTACGTGAATGTTTGCTGATCACAGTAGGATCAACAGAAATTTTGATTATTACTGTAAGTCTAAACTCTACATTGTATCATGGTAACAGCAGCAGCTCTGCCGTTTCCAAGTAAACAGCAGTAACAGGTGGGTATGTGACAGGAGGCACCTCATTAAATGCAAGCACACAGGCATACGCACACACACAGACAGAGCAAACTGGAGTTGCTTTATTATCATTAAGAAATAGCTATGTAAGTTAGTCTCATGCTTAGGCAGGGAAATTTGCTGGTTTTCCTTTTGGATCTCAACTTACAAGGAAATTCTTAAAGTGCCCAGGGTTATACAAAAACTGACTATGACTTTGTTTTTCCTCCTTCGTGTTCTTCTTGGTTTCAGCTGGCATATTAAAATAGCTTAGGACACTGTAACCCATCAATTCCTGCACCTTTGGGGGCACAGCCTTCTGCTTCGTCTATAGAAAGTCTACCAAACTCTAACCTCTGTCCAGTGAGCCAACCCAAAATGAAGCAGAGGGGACCCCTGCATTGGTCCATGTGTCTTCTAACTCTGGATAAGTTGTTCAAGAGCCACGCCAAGTCAGAGGTTAAAGGAAAGTGCTGAATTTCTCGCAAAGGACTAGTTTGCTCAAAGCCCATCTCTGGCAGTAAGTAACCAAAGAACAGACACCCCATAGGAGTCAAACCAGAGTCAGCAGAGAGACTGGCCTATGAGAAAGGAAGGAGTTTCTGGAAGGAAAAGTGGAGAAGCTCCTTAGAATGGGGTTTCCTCACTCCAGTAGCCTCAGCTGGTTTAAAGCAATGGGCCAGCTCCCTTGGCTGGTTTTTTTGCCAGGAGGTGGGGCTACCCCTCCCAGTCCTAAAGGGAACATGACAAATAAGATGCTTCCAAGATAAAAAGTACACAGGTGACCTGGTCCATTTTCCTGGAGACCTTCAGCTCCTAAATTGTAAAATATCTTATTCGAGGTATGGCTCAGAAGTAATGCTATCACTGTGCAGAGTTAAAAGAAAAGAATCACTAGAATCACTGAATATTTAATGAGAAGTCAGCCCAATTAAAAAAATTCTTTAGTGATACCTAGAACCATTATATCAGAACCTTTGGCAGCAGGTCTTGATTTTCAGTGTTTTTTAAGTTCCCTGGGGGTAACAAGTGGAACTGTGTTAAACTTCCTATCCTCTGACAGTAATCAAATGCTCAGAAAAGATAAACTGAGTATCAATGTGTAAAGATACCCAAACAAGTGGCATATGCCTAATGATCACTTTAATCTACGGTCACAAAAAAAGTAAAATGCATCAGTACTTCTGCTTCACATGTATAACCACCATACAGTCATTCTCTAAATGCCTTGGTAAAGCAGATAAGAATCTCAAGAATTTCAGTTGGTTCCTACATTAATATGGCAAGATTTCACTAACATTTCTAAGACTGAGGGTATCTAGGAGGCAATATAGCATAGTGATTAATGGCACATATTTGAAATATAAGAGCCTGGATTTGAACATCTAAAATTTTTTCAATACTGTTTTCTATTTATGAACAAATCAACATAAAACAAGTCCAGACGGCTGTGGAAGGAGCTGTGCTGCTGACCTGCTTACAAAGAAAGCATGTCGACAGTGGAGTGGGTGCAATCAGACTTCAGCCTGGAGACCCCTTCCTCCCACCCACCTTAGGGTCTTCCTGACCTAAAGTCACTGGGCAAGCAAACTGACCTCCCTTTCTTTGGGATTCTTTATATAGTTGGGTTATGGTAAAGATCAAAAGAGGATGTGTGGGAAATACTACTTATTGACATGCCCTAGGAATGCACCCATCAGTAGTTACCATTATTAACTACTGTTTTGGAATTAAGGGATGGAGGATGGATGGAATGAAAACGGGAGATTCCTGAAAGTAAAATCTTAGAGAGAGAAAAAAAAGAAAAGGTCTTTGAGAAAGACTTTGCTTGAGCTTGATAACATGCTATAGGATCAAAGACTAGGAGTTTTCCATGACTAAGATCAAACCAGCAAATAAATATTTACAAATGAGGCTTTCTCATGTAGAAAAATCCCACAGAGCAGCCTTTACCAGGCATGAGAATATGCTCCAATCTTACCAATGAAGCAATAATCTCATTAACCATCTTCAATTCAGCTTCACAGAACTTCAGGCTATGGCATCACCTCTTCCCTTAACCCTAAGGCCTTGACGATTTTTACTCTGACAGTTTTTCCTATATTAAGGTAACTTAATCAGAACACCTAACACATCTGCTAACTTGAACATAACAGTAAGAGAAATAATAAGGGTCTCGCTTTCATCCAATAAAAGAATTTTGTATCCATATGGAGTTTTAGTAATGATCATTCATGAAATTAAACAGAAAACATGCTGGCTGTTTCATAGCTGTCCAATTCTAAATTCGTTTCATATTTCTTATTTCTCCTGCATCACAGAACACCCTATTCTGAAAAACTGTCATCACTGCCATTTAATTAAGCAAGTTAAAGTTAGACACACAAATGAAGGCTGCCCTCTTATTTACATTTTCAACGCTTAATGATCCTTTTATAGTTTCAGCAGTACCTTAGGAAAACAGAATCATTTTTCATACTTAAGTACACATTTCATTTCCTGATCAACAGGTTCCAGGGTAAGCAATGTTCCTTAGTAAACAGTCAGTGCAGACCAGAGTAAGAAAAAAGAATGTGTGAATTCTTCCCCCAATATTTCCACAGGTGATTTAAATGATTTATTTTAAGGTGTTTTCATAAATTGTTTCCCTGGCTATATCAAAAGTGACAATAGGAGAAAAAAATTTTTTAAGTGAAAGACTTATTTTTATAAGAAATTCAACTACAATCAAGAAAGTTTCCCAGAGCTAAGTGGCAGTTTTAGGCTGAAATGTCCTGCTTTAAAAATAGAGATGCAGATTTTTCAAAGGCTAAATTAGCAGGTGGAAAGCATGTGAGAATCCACAAAATCACTGGGCCTCACTATGTCTACAGATTATCATTATTTTTGTGGCAGTCCCCTTTGCAGTTCATTCTTCTTGTAGATGAAAAATTATTTCTTAAGCATTTCTATGGTGAAACAACAAAGGGCTGTAAGCTATTTTGCCAATTTGAGGAAATACACAACAAAGGCAAAGTAAGAAAAATACTTATTCCTATCAGGTGTATCTGAAGTAAACAATGATTTTAAATAATTCTACTACTATCCTTTCTTAAATCACGCAAGCGTCATTCACTTGATAATCTATAATCTGTAACTACTGATCCATAAACTTGAGAAATGGAATATTTCCTGCCATCAGGGAACAAGGATGTCACAGTGACTGCCAACTGCAGCCACCGCGGATGATGACCTGGTGAACCCTGGGGTACTCTCTCGAATACCTGCCATTTCACAGCCGTCAAACTGCAGCCACTCCCCGCGGTGAGCCCTAAGGAAACTCAGGATGTGGAAACACAGGATACTGGCCCCAGATAGGGGAGGCACTTATCAAATGAATGAATTCAGTGAGCCCAGACTCCAGCATGTTCACATACCCAGAAGAGCTCTAAATTCCTTAACTTGACATATCTGGTTTCTTTAAATTAACAACAATCTTTTGATGTTCCTGACTACTTGCCCTTTGTTGCAAACTCCTATATATCTGAGCCCCTGCCCTCACCTCCTCAGAGCAATTTTCCAGAGCTATCTGAGATTTTGTGTCCCAGGCTACAGTCCTCATTTTGCCCCAAATAATACTTCACTCCCAACTCTCACATTGTGCACATTTTTTTTTCAACAAGCTTATAAGTTGTTCTTAGGTTTTTCATATAAATAGATCTATTCCATATTTGTCTTATGCCAGATTATATAAATATGGATTGGGGTAGGAGGCATATTTTTACAAGTTAACAGTGGGCCTTATTGGTGAAAACATACACTCAGAAGGAACAGTGGCAGATTAAATCATTAAAAGCATTTAAGAAATATGCTTGATATATATCAGGCAATGACAAACGGGAAGGAGAAAATGTGGACAGGGTTTAGCAGAACATGAAGAAAGACAAGGGAAATTAGAAGAATCAAAATCCTGCTCTTACAAGGTGGCCACCATTAAGAGGATGTTATTGCTGGTGGGAGTTCCTACTTCATGGGGGTGGATCGATTCACCATGGCAGAGAGGTGTGACAGCTCTCACCTAGGTCTTAGCAGGACACTATCTTTAGATCTCATTTTAATGAGACTATACCAATATTCACTTATGGCAGTGATTCTCAAAGTTTAATATGCTTATGAATCACATGGGATATCTTATTACAAGGCAGATTCTTATTCAGAGGTCTGGGTTGGGGTTCAAGGATCTGCATTTCTAATAAGCTCCCAGGCATCTGTCAAGTTGATCACACTCAAGGTTGCAGAGCCTCACAACTCCTTTCAATATGGTTTTACATCACAGCTTGTTGGAGAGAACAGTAACTATCAGAGCAGTGATTCTCAACTTGACTTCTACAGTAGAATCAGCCAGTGAAAGTGATAAGTGCAAATGTTAGTCACTCAGTCATTTCTGACTCTTTGCAACCCCATGGAGCCTGCCAGGCTCCTCTGTCCACGGGATTCTCCAGGCAAGAATAGTGGAGTGGGTTGCCATTCCCTTCCCAGGGATCAACCAGGGGCTTCACAAAATTTGTACACCCAGGTCCCTTCAAGATCAAAGCACTCAGAATTCATAAGGGACTTTAGGCATCTTATTTTCACTAATACTTCCCAGGTGATTCAAATATGTAGGCTTTGAGGAAAACCACCAACATAAAAGTAGGGCCTCCAATGTTATGTAACTGTAAGTAGCCCATACGTAAGAGAATTCATTTTGGGAGGGTAAAGAGAAGTCAAAATTTAATCGAGTAACTACTGAAAATAACCAGCCTTGTTTAGGAACCTATGCAACCTTGTGGAAGCCTGTCTCTTGTTCTGATGTTCAGTCATCATTTGTAGTGAACTTAGGCACAGTATTCCCTTCATAAAAAGATCTATTTTAAAGATAAAAGGCAAGATCAATGCTGTGTCTGCAGAGTGCTCACCCCAGGAATGGTCTGGATGAAGGGAGAGGCAGCCCCTTGGAGGATTACCACAAATTTCCATGAGGCAAGCATTAAGGGTCCCTGTAAGTGGCTCTTCCATGACCAGACCATATATAGGTATAGTGTGTGTGTGTGTGTGTGTGTGTGTGTGTGTGTGTGTGTGTGTGTGTGTGTGTGTGTGTGTGTGTGTGTGTGTGTGTGTGTGTGTGTGTGTGTGTGTGTGTGTGTGTGTGTGTGTGTGTGTGTGTGTGTGTGTGTGTGTGTGTGTGTGTGTAGACTGAAAGCTCAGTTTTGCTTCCTGGTCCTATTACTTCCTAGTTGTGTGACTTGAAAAGTCGGTGGATCTCTCTCTGTGCCAGCTGCCTTATCTGTAAAACATAGATAATCAATAGCTCCTGCTTCACAGTACTGTTGTGCAGTTTATATGATTTAATACAGAGAAAATTCTTAGAATGGTGCTTCGCAGAGAGTAAGCACTAAATGTCTATTAAAGGCAGCCATGTGACACTTTGAGTATAAGCACTTGTCTCTCTCTATCTTTGGCTATGCTGGGTCTTCACTGCTGTCTGGGCTTTCTCTAGTTATGGCAAGCGGGGGTTACCCCGTAGTTGCAGTGCACGGGCTTTCTCATTGCAGTGGCTTCTTCTCTTGTTGCAGAGCATGCTCTAGGGCATTCAGGATTCAGTAGCTGTGGCACGTGGGCCCTGTGGTTGCGGTTCTCAGGTTCTAGAGCAGAGGCTCAGTAGTTGTTGGCTTAACTGCTCTGTAGCACATGGGATCTTCCCAGACCTGGGATCGAACCTGTGTCTCCTGCACTGGCAGGCGGATTCTTTGCTCCTGAGCAACCAGGGAAGCCCCCTGTAGTTATCTCTTGTCACTACAAGCGATGTTATGTTTTCAAGCCTCCTCAGAATGATCAGTTCTGAGAGGGAATGGCCACAGCAAGCAGTGAACCCAGAACTCTTAGCTAATACCTGAGGGAAGTACACTGAGCTGCACCCAAGTCTGGTGGATAAAAGATCCACTGTTCTCAGCAGGAGAACAGTTTCCAGGGTGTTTCCATTACGGGCTTTTGATCGGGGCTGCCAGATTAAGTGAGGCCCTGGCACTGGCCCCTGCCTGCTCGAGCCGCCCCTGGATGACTGCCTCTCTCGGCAGACCGGCGTGCAGACGTCCTCCCCCAGGGGCTGGCCAGCTGCAAGAGCTGGAGTCTTACTCCCCTGAACTGGGTGTCCATGCTGGGTCCAGGCTAACACAGAGGAGCTATTCTGCACACTGCCATTTATCAAAAGCACTTTGAAGTGGTGATGATTATGATCCTTACGAAGCAGTCTCCATCCCCCTGCTGATGCTGGACAAGCTGCCCTGTGTCCAGTCACCAGACAGGAGTTGGGCATCGAAGCTTGGCCTGGCGGAACCTGCAGTCTCAGCTATTAAGGGCCGTCATGGGCAGGGAGGTGGTAGGACCTTCTGGTGGGTCTGTACCTGAAGCACAGCCTAAAAACATCCTCTGGAATCCTGCACACTGTCAAGGGCGGGCCCCCACTATCAAATACCGGATGAAAAGGTTCTTTTTACGAGTCCTTACGAAGTCCTTCCTTCAGAGAAATACAGTCCCAAGCCCCCATCCTGAACTAGAAGTCAAAGCTAGTACTGGAAGTAAGGCATTTTTCTGCGAAGGTCTGACCCCTGCTTTGGGACCTTCAAGCTGATGTTCTGCTGGAAACTCTTCCAACTGGGGGATCTCAGTAGGCTGCAGGTAGGAGAAGAAGGTGGAGGAATTCAGCTTGCTACCGGGGTCTCAGGCAGCTAGCCCCATCGATGACCCATCCCTTTAGGGTCCTGGCCGGATCACCATTACTTAGCGGAAGCCTGGATGTCATCAATCTGCTGTTCCAGAAAAGCAGGAGCTAACCTTAACCCAGTGTTTACTACGTGGCTGCCTGCACTGAAAGCTTTTTACATGGGTTCTATTTTTCTTGTCTAACTGGCACAACCACACACTGCAAGATAGCGAGACAGGTGCTGTTAGCGTTGCTTTTACACAGAGAACACACACAAACCCAGGGAGGTATCCAAGGCAACCCTGCTGGGAGGCAGGAGAGCCAGGATTTATACCCAAACAGTGAGTCTCTGGAGCCCACGCTCTCACCACCACGCTCAATGCTTTTATCTGTATATTGCTCTTGGGTTGAGATTTTTTTTTTTTAATTATTTTTTCTTTACAGGTTCTTATAGAGACCACCCTGTGTGTATGTGTGTGTTTGAGGCCACTGTGTTTTGATGTTTCATTCTATCTAGAAAGGCCTGCTGAGTCGCTACTCTGGCTTCCGGATCCCCACTGAGGACACCCTTGACGTGGGCGGCCCATAGCAGTGTGAGTCTGCTGTTTGGGAATTGTTGGGCTGGCCAAAAAGTTAATTTGGTCAGTGAATCCGTTGTTCAATAAAGCTCTTGCTGAACATGAAAACAGTGTCCTTTATTTTTACGTAAACCCCAATGAACTTTTTGACCACAACATAACAAATCCCTTCAGATTCTCATTCAAAAACCCTGTGAGGGCGATAAAGGCACCCTCCCTCTTAAAGGGAGCCTGGGAACCCCTGGCGGCCTGCCCAGTCCTGAGGGTCCTGCAACGGCCTGTCTTCCTTCCCCACCTCCCTCCTCGGCAGCAGCGGAAGGGCTGGGCAGTGAGTAACACACTGCATTTCCTGTCTTGTCCTTCATACAGCAAAGAACCAACAAGCATCCTACATGCCAATCCTGGTTCTTGCTCTGACCAAACGCTACGTTTGCCATTTTAAAAGCAAACCAGCGTGGGGTATCTAAAATAGTTACACTCCTAGAAACAGAGAGGAGAACGGTGATTGCTGGGGGCCAGGGGGAAGGGGAGATGGAGAGTTACTCCTCAATGTGTATAAAGTTTCACAAGATGAAAGATGCAAGATGAGCAAGTTCTAGAGCTCTGTCATATAACACTGCATTGTAGTTAATGGTACTGAGTTGTACACCTCAAAGTGTGTTAAGATCTCATGTTAACCATTCTTACCACAGCTATTTTTTAAAAAAAAAACCAAACCTACAAATGATAAGATCACTCCCTGAGTATCTCTTAAAATTCAACTAAAAATACTGACAGCTATTCTATTTATTTAGTTATACAGAGTGAAACATACAAATATGCTAATGAAAAATATTCTTTCTACCTACCTAAATACACATTTGAGAACTGATTTATATTATAGTGAGGGGTCAGCTCTCTACTTTCCTTTTGACTGACATGTAAAATGTTCTACCTGCTCAAAAATAATTTTCTCAACTTCAGTCAATGCCACAATATACCACTAAAGATCATGTATCAGCCATAAATCCTACTCATGATAATGTTCACTATGGATGAGGAGGGATATATTAATTAGCATGATAGTGGCAATTATTTCACAATGTATATGCCTATAGAAACATTGAACATTTTGCAGATTATACCTCAATGATGAGAAAAAGAGGAAAAAAAGAAAACATGTCCAAAGTGCTAAGCGTCTACCTGGTACACTCAGTAAATAATAATCATTACAGTTTAAAATAATACCCATGACTGCTGAGAGCTAGGTTTTCTTTTTCTGCATAATTTCAGAATTCAGAATATCATTGGCTCATTGAGGTCTGCATGTGTACTCTTGTCAAAACATATAAATCCTGAAGATATCCTTTTCAAGAGGTGGAAGGAAATTTATTTTAAGCACACCTTTGGAATGATGCCGTGTCCAAAAGCCAAAGTCATAAGCCAGACATTCAGGAAGCCAAGCTTTCTGTTGGACATACTCTTGGTCTTGGGAGTGCTAAAGGTACACATTACTCTAGGTTGCAATACAGATAGAAAAGAGAAGGTTCCCCAACGATCGTTATAAAATGCGTTCATCAGAGTTTAGGAGACGGGGATGCAGTTGAATCAATAAACACCATCCCTAAATCTCATGCTTGTTTTCTTAAAACCGATTTTTTAAAAAGATCAAATCCTCTTCAATTAATCTTAGGAGAAATAGTGAGTGTAATACCTAGGTATAGCAGCGTCAGGAGAACCAGTACTGTTATTTCCACGGTTAAAGCTTCAAGTCAAGCAAACCAGAGCATGCAGAGCACTGATGGAGTGGCCCACATAGCCTGCTTCCCACAGATCAACTCCTTAGTGAAAATTCCCCAGAGTGATGATCAATCAGAGAAGGGCTCACCCCACCGCTGCAGCTCGGCTCCACCCCCGCATTTCTCCCGGGTAGGGGTAAAGCAGCTGGGAGCAGACAGCATAAACAAGCACCTGGAGGGTCCAGGGGAGCGAGTCCTTACCTCCGCGATCTTCAGCACTGCACTACCATTCAGGTCAAAGGTTGGAGTGTAGGTGATGCAGAGTAAAACCTTTAACAGCCGCGAAGGAGGGGAGGAAGAAAAAGATAAGGGGTTAGAATTCTAAACTTCCATTTCACATGCCACGTACGCAGTCTTGTTTTATGACTTTTTTGCTCTTTGTTTTATTTCCTATGTTTGTTTCTATTCCACTCACTGCTCTCTAATTAGTGGTCACACATCGCCCAATAAAAGAGAGACTAATAAAGTAAAGGCTGAAAACTTCTCCCCAAGGAAAGAACCATTCTGACTGGCCAGAGATGGCTTTCCTCATCAACTCCAGGTCTGTCTAGTAATAAAGAAAATCAGGCTCAGTGCTAGGTCCTGAACATGAATTCCCTAAACTGATTTTCTAGTGCCATTACTATTGTCCTCATTTTACTGATAAGGAAACTGAGGATCAGAACCATTAAATAAGCTGCCCAAAGTCACATAGGCACCAGCTGTAGAGCTGAATCTGAAGCCAAGTAATCTGACTGCATGCCCTGCCCGGCTATGTAATACTGTTTCTATGTCTTTCTAGACTTAAGCGTTACTATATTTCTCTGTTCCCGTCACCTTCTCAGATCCACATGGGGTTAGACAGTCTTCTATGGGCACTTTCTTCTTTCTTGCTTTGCCTCCCTCAGAACACTACCCGGGGCTTATTTATTAGTTCCCCTATTCTCCAAGTTACATAGACAATGAGTTAATGACATTTACAAGATCTTTAAGGACCATTAAAAATTCCACTTTCTACTTGTAGAGCTATTAAGGGACTAGATCAATAAAAGCTCAGGGCATTTTAAGAACTGCTTCTAATTTTGTAGATAAGAGGCTAGCCCCTCCCCTGTCCATTTGGCTTCTGATGGTACACATTATCTCGCTGGTGGTCCCAGACAAGAAATTGCTGGTGTTTGCTCCTCTATCCCCAAACCCTACAGCCATGTGTGGTCTGCAGCTTGGCTAGTCAGTGGCAGCCTCAGAGGACGTTTCTCATCTGGTTCTCCCTAACTCATGAAAGAGCAACGAAGCCTGGCATATTTGCCTAGGTCAGGACACACTGCTCGTCAGCACATCAAGAAGCACAACTGTCCCATGGAACAGAGAACCTCTCCTAATCGCTCAGTCTTAGTTACTAGCCAGGCCGGCCCCAGGAACAGTCACACCTTGAGAGAAAGCAAATAGGTGTATAATTAGAGAAGGAAAAAGGGAATTCTTGCCACTTTTAGTCACAAAGTTAGATAACTTCACTGTGGGTCTGCTCCTCCATCTTTTGCTCCTTAAGGCACCTGACAGCTGAGAGTCAACTCCGGATAAAAAGCATCTGAAAGCCACACTGGCCGAGGAGGCATTGTGGGAAATACTACCCCGTGGCCTCAGGGGAAAAGGCTTTCTTTTGGGTGATGACCATCTTTTGGGGGTCGGGGTCTGGTATGCAAGAAGGGATGGAAGCTGAGGACAGCAATGCCAGCAGGTCCTAACTTGGCCCGGGGAGAGGCCACGTCTTCCAGTGCCTCTGTACGTGACGGTTCCTCCGCCTGACGCCCTCCTGTCCTCCACTCCTCCCGTGCGTGTTCCTCACGTGGGTCATCTGGTGGCTTCTTTGCAGTCTCTGCTCAAATGTCACCCCCTCAGGCATGTGGGCCCCCCGAACACACTCTCTGCAATGGCCTCTCTGCACCTCCTTGTTTCACTTGCTTCAGAGCAAGCACCAGCTTCATAAATTACTGGTTATGATCTTTCCATCAGACTCTAACATCCACTGGGTATCTGAAAGGTCCTCAAGGCTTTCTCATATGAGGCTTTCTTACTATGATTTCTTGCTGCCTTGAATGGCTTCTCTTTCTTGAGATATTTCTTTTTTCTATGCCATGTTTCATGGCGGGTAAGTAGTGGGTATGAGAGAGTGCCTGGTGGAAGTGGTGGTCTGGGGAGGTAAACTGGCCCATCTGGGCTCTTGGCTTTTTAACTATTTACAATGGAATATTACTTAGACATAAAAAGAATGAAATAATGACATCTGCAACATGGATGAAACTACAGACCGTCATATTGACTGAAGTTAAGGCAGAGAAAGATAAATATTATATGATTTCACTTATATGTAGAATCTAAAGAAATGGTAGAAATGAATCTATTTACAAAACAGAAGCTGAATCACAGATGTTGAAAATAAATTTGTGGTTACTGAGGGGAGAGAGGGGGAAGGGATATACTGGGAGACTGGGACTGACATATATATATACACACTACTATATATAGAATAGATAATTTATCTAATAAGGACCAACCGAATAGCACAGGGAACTCTAGTCAATGTTCTGTAATGAGTTATATGGGAACAGAATCTAAAAACTAGTGGATGCGGATGTATAACCGGCTCACTGTGCTGTACAATAGACTCAACACTGTAAATCACTATATTCCAATAAAAAAATTAGGAAACAAAAAATAATGTTTTCATAGGACCAACAATCAACTTCCTGCCTTCCATTGCTCTGTGCATTCAGACAAGGTGCACAAGGGTAGATCTAGAAAGAAGTTTTCAAAAACCAACCCAGTTTTCTGTGAGCGGGAGCTGCTTTTTACAACAGTGGCTGGAGGAAGTGGGAGCAGAGTCTATGATAAGGTCTTCAGGATGTTCACTGAGTTGGCATATTTGCTAATCAAGCTGATCAGGTGAACAAGGAGACTGGACTCTCTCTGCCACTGAGAAGCCAGCAAGCGTAGAGGGAGGTCCTTTGCAACAGTCTGAGGAAGCTGAGGACCCCTGCACCCAGTCAAGGCTGATCCTGTTCAAACGATCTTTGAAAAAAGGCTCTTCACACCTAATGTCTGGCCACTAAAAAACAAAGACTCACCGAATTCCATGCAAAAACTAAAATCAAGAACAATAATGAAAGTGAAGCACATTAATGAAGCTGGCTCCTAAAGCTCATGCAGCCTGCTTTGCTGGAAGCAGAGCAGGTTTTAACTCCAGGGCTGATGGTGCCCCTGACCCCCATGACATAGAGAGACGAGACATGTAAAGAGTTCCAGTGTCTAGCAAGGATGAGGCAGCAGACAGAAATGACTTGTTGAAAATGATACAGGGAGAAACCCAATGCCTACAAGCACCAATTCACTGGGTTCAAACACAGACCGGGTGTAGGAAATTTAGGGCAACAGCAAATTAATTTAAACTGTCTGCCTTCCACCGCATAATGAAAGGGTAAGTAGTTTAGATTCATATTCTGAGCACGTTGGCCTCAAGGCAAACAGGAGCACCTAAATATTGAGGGCAATTCCGTTAAAAATACATCCCTCACAGGGTCATTAAAGCATATTGACTACATTATCACTGAACAGCAGGAACTTGAGTGATAGCCGGTGTCTTGCAATCTAGCTTGCTGGTACTGCCTCCATAAAGAAGCCAAGGGGATGCGGAAAGCAGGAGGGGGGAAAACCTTCCACAAAAAGGGAAAGATCCTTACAAAGGCTAATAAAAATCCCAATAATTAAAAAACAATAATTGAATGGCTGCTATGTACAAGAAAGAATTCTTCAAATAAAAACGTGCATAGAAACACTGGAGAAAAAAGACTAGACTGGAAAGGAGAATGAGAAGCTGATTTATTGCAAGCCCTAGGCACGAGTGATAAGAATCTGGAAATGTAGCCACATGAGGAACAGAGAGAGAAGTGGACTGGTAATGATGACAAGTACAAGATCACAGGTATGTGCCTTTGATTAGGAAAACCCTGGATTAATTCTCTCCCAAGGGCACCTTATCATCAAGATTAAAGTTTTTCCATCAGGCTCATACTGCCTTGTGATTGTAATCATAACAGAGCAGGGGCTGGGATGTCAGGGTTAAAACATAAGTGTTTTAGTAACATGATTGTGGCATGTGATTTAATATTTAATTGCTGTGACTTTGCCTATGTCCTCTAGCTCTTTATCTTTAAAATTCCCATCCTACGTCATAAGAATATTTAGAGGAAAAATTAATTAAATGACTTTTTTTTAAAGAGTACACTGAATATATGTATCTCCAGGATGTTTTCTCATAGAGATTAATAAACAAGTCTCCATTTGATGGAACTCGTGGCAGCCATTTCAATGTAAATTACATACATTGTAAGTAAAAAAGAAAAAAAAAATCAGATTATCCACATTTAAAATCATAAATCTTTCCTACTATATATCACTGTCCCCATTCCTACAGTCCGAAGCCCTCACTGTCTGATCCAGCTCCACTTCCTCTCTCCTTAGTGTTTTCTTTCAGGTCCCAAATCAATTCAAGGAATATTTGCCAAGGTTCTAACTGCTGTGGGGTCACAATACAAAGCAAGCACCATTTTTACCATAAAAAAAACTCACAACCTATTGGGCAAATGAAGGCTTGTACAACTATACTTCATGGCTGACTTAGAGAGTGCTACTGCAACCATGAGGTATATAGTAGTTTTGAAGGTTAGAAGACATCTCAGCTTTGGAGAACAGAATCACAGATGAGATACTGTGAGCAAAGCACTGATGCAGGAGAGAAAAGGGAGGGACAGATGTACCAAGCAAAGGAAATGGTGAGAATAAAGGAATGAGGTGTGAAGACAGAGGCTGGAGATGATGCTAAAAGGTTAGCAGGAACCTTATTACACATCAACTTAAATGCCCCTTTTAAGTGTTCTGCACATATTATTTTAGTGCTGGTCGGGACAACAAATCACAACTAAAACTAGGTGTACTGAGGGAAACTGGAAATCGGGGTGATAAAGCAGACAATATGACACAGATGAATTAAAGACAGATCCTAGTCATTCCAAAGGCAATGAATTGACTGGAGTGCATTTGATGAAGGAATGCAAGGAATTCACAAAAAGAAGGCAATGGTCACTCATACATGACAATCTGGGTGCCATCCAACCACTGTTCTGCCCACTGACTCTCTTCTGATTCTAGTCAATCTGGTTGAAATCTCTCATATTCCCCTATATTTCATAAAGCTTCATATACTAATGAAGTAACATGCTTTAGAGAAGATAAACCTTGTTCAAGAATCCATCACATAAAACATTACAGGTGTGATCATCCCAGAATGGGTAGAAAGCACAAAAGGCTTATTCCATAACACTTATCTGGAGAAGTTTAGATATACCACTTAAAATCTGCATGCCCTCTGCATCTCCCACTAATACAAGCTCCTTAGTAGTGAGGTCTGACTTTCTGATGCCCACCATGTTTATAGCACCAGAGGTGTGGTGAGCTCCAGTCTACACTCAATCCCTCCTGTGCATTGTCCACAGGAGTCATCAACCTCACAGAGTTTCAGCGGGACTTGCATCTGTGTGCCTACTCATTACTGTAAAATGTGTCGAGAGTGTGATAAGACACCTTGGTGGCACAGAAGGAAATTGTTTTGAGAATCCAAACGTCAGATCCAGGTGGTGTGACTGGCAATATCCAGGCGGTGTGACTGTGACAGCTTGTGCAACCACATAGCTAATAATATTAGAGTCTCAGATGACCTGGTTAGGGCAATGAGAATTTAGGAAGCCCCCATTCAGGATGCCCAGCTATTTGGCAGGACCCCAGGCAGGACAGGGAGAAAAATCACCTCTACAAACTAGAGGGCATCTCTGATGAGACTTATAGAACACCTGTCACTCTCTGCTCTGAGAAATGATTTTTTTTTTTTTTTTGCATTCAACATAGTAACGGGTAACATGTACCATTTCTGGGTCAAAGAGCTGATTTCTGTTAAAGTTGTATATAAGTCCTCTACAGGACCATTTCCAGGGGATGCAGGAGTAAAGAAATGATTCTTAAAGTTACTGGATAGCAACTGCATGCCACTTCACCTCTATCTTGGCCTGCCATTCTTTCATCACATAATTACTCACTGAGGTTGACGGATGTTCAGATACAGTATTAGGTGTTGGGTGCACAGGAGTAAATTTAAAGAAGATATCTTGATGATCCCTGAGCTCCATAAAGCTAACATCTGGTTCTGAAGACAGCAACAAAATAAGGGATTACAATAAATTGTGAGGAGTTGTTATGACTGGGAAAATACACTGTATTGTGAAAAGCATTATCAGGGTCTAACAATATAGTACACTTGTAATGCTATACTCATCTTTAATGGAACTCTATATTTAATATGTTGTAATCAACAACCTCAGATACACAGAAGATACCACCCTAATGGCAGAAAGCGAAGAGAAACTAAAGAGCCTCTTGAAGAAGAAAGAGGATAGTGAAAAAGCTGGCTTAAAACTCAACACTCAAAAACTAAGATCATGGCCCCCAGTCCCATCACTTCATGGCAAACAGATGGGAAGCAAATGGAAATAGTGGCAGATTTTATTTTCTTGGGCTCCAAAATCACTGCTGACAGTGACTGCAGCCATGAAATTAAAAGACACTTGCTCCTTGGAAGAAAAGCTATGACAAATCTAGACAACGTATTAAAAAGCAGAGACATCACTTTGCTGACAAAGGTCAGAATAGTCAAAACTATAGTTTTTCCAGTAGTCGTGTATGGTTTTGAGAGCTGGACCATAAAGAAAGCTGAGCACTGAAGAACTGATGCTTATGAACTGTGGTGTTGGAGAAGACTCTTGAGAGTCCCTTGGACAGCAAGGAGACCCAACCAGCCCATCCTAAAGGAGATCAGTCCTGAATATTCATTGGAAGGACTGATGCTGAAGCTCCAGTACTTTGGCCACCTGATGTGAAGAGCTGACTCATTGGAAACGACTCTGATGCTGGGAAAGATTGAGGGCAAAACGAGAAGAAAGCAACAAAGGATGAGATGGTTGGTTGGATAGCATCATCGACTCAATGGACATGGGTTTGAGCAAACTCCAGGAGACAGTAAAGGACAGGTAAGCCTGGCATCCCGCAGTCCATGAGGTTGCAAAGAATCGGACATGACTTAGCAACTGAACAACAACAACGCATATAATTAAGGAATGAAAAACAGGGAGGAAGACAAGGAGACCATTGAGAAGTGAGTTTGTTTGGGAGAGTCAACCTACTAAGGCACACCAGAACAGGGAGGCATGCTGAGTGAACAAGGGATCTTCTTTCCCTCTTTCTTAAGTCATTAAAATATACATAAGTGCTTAATATATACATATATACTTTGAGGTGATGGTCGTTTCACTTTTCCAAATATCAAATGTTATTTATAAGTCAAACCAAGTAACCTACTGTAGCTCAAAAAAGTAACTCAGAATTTGAGTGCAGCCCACAGAGGCCTTATCCTTCCCTCGCTTGGAGAGAACTCTGGAAACCCTTGATACCAGGCACATTTCAAACCCCAGCTCTGGTTCTGGCTGAAAATTTAGCTGTGTTACTTAATGTACATTGCCTTCTGGACTCTCATGTATATTGGCTTGAAAATTCATACACTTAAACATATTTGCATAATTCCTTTTCTTGAGAAACAGCCCAGTTCTTTTTTTTTACTCTGTCAAATTCAGCAAAAACAAAGGTGGAAAATTCAGTGACAAGGACAGGAATACTGACATCAAATGCCTTTCTCTTGGGTGCAGGGCTTGTCCACCTCCTAGGAATGTAGCCTGATGAGTATGAACTGCTTAGAAGTGTACCCCAGCCATGAACAGAAACAGATTCTTTCCCTCACAGTCCACGTACAAACAAAAAACAGGCTCAGTCTTCTGCGGAGAGCAGAAGGCAGAATACACATCTCTAGAGTGAGCGGGGTCAGGTGCCACAAAAGTCAACAGAGAATTTTAGAGGACATCTTCGTATCATCTAAATTTAAAATGTGGATGCCAAAGATACACATTTTCTTTTTGTATCTTGATCAAAGTTGCTCAGCCTCAGCACTATTGACATTTTGGGACTGTCCTGTGTATTGGCGGCCGTTTCGCAGCATCACTGGCCCTCACTCTCCAGATGGCAGTAACTCTCTCTTCCCTAATTGTGATACAAAAATGTCTCCAGACACAATCAAATATCCCCTAGGAGACAAAATGCTCCCCTGCTGGGAACCACTCTTAGGTCACTGACACCCATGCCTTGTGGATGCAACTGAGAATTCCTACATCACTCTGCTCCCAAAAGCCTCAGATCTAGAATGCAGAATTTTCAGAGAGGACCTAGGGTGAGCCGCTAAGCCTTCACTGGGCTTCAGAGATCCTGGATTGAAGAGAACAATGGAGGAGTTGAGCCATGACCCCAGTCTTTTTTGTTTTTTCCACTTGTCTAAGCGTTTTATCTTTATATCTATCTATCTATATATATTTTTTTTAATTTGAAGTGTGGTTGACTTACAATGCTTCAGGTTCACAGCAACCCCAATCTTTATTTTGATCCAAAGACAATGAATCAAGTTATTTTAGTGTGTGGAAATTCTACCACTTACAACTTAAATTGATTTTTTGGGTTGGCCAAAAAGTTCATTTGGGTTTTTCTGCACCATCTTATGGAAAATCCTGAATGAACATTTTGGCCAACCCTTTAGGCTGAGGTGGCAAGTAGTTACAGAAATCACTTTCTGGCTCAATTTACCCCAATTCTGGCAAACAGCTATTCTGAGAGTTTTTGTCTTTTTTTTAGTCAATGGATTTTTCTAGAGCTCATGACTTCCCAGTTTGGAAAACACTGCAAATTACTAATTGGTTTATGATCAGTCTTGAGTTCTTTTTGGTCTTTATTTGTTGCCACAAGTTTAATATTCATTATATACATCAGATGGACGCTTTGCACCTAATTCTAAGACATACTATACCAGTGATATCCATATGTAAATATTAAATTATGATGAACTTAGCTAAGCTATTTGCTTGAACAAATAACCAAACCATTCTTATTCTTATATTCTCTTCTAAACTCTTTCCTTAGCAAACACATACCTCTTAGCTTACTCCTTGGAAGGAAAGCTATGACAAACCTAGACAGTGTATTAAAAAGCAGAGACATCACTTTGATGTCAAAGGTCCATATAGTCAAAGTTACGGTTTTTCCAGTAATCATGCATGGATGTGAGAGTTGGACTATAAACAAAGCTGAGCATGAAAGAATTGATGCTTTCAAACTGTGTTGCTGGAGAAGATTCTTGAGAGTCCTTTCGTCAGCAAGGAGAGATCAAAGCAGTCAGTGCTAAAGGAGATCAACCCTGAATATTCACTGGAAGGACAGCTGCTGAACCTTCAATACTTTGGCTATCTGATGCAAAGAGCTGACTCACTGGAAAAGACCCTGAGGCTAGGAAAGATTGAAGACAAAAGAAGTAGAGGGCAGCAGAGGATGAGATAGGTAGACAGTATCAGTGACTCAAAGGACATGAATTTGAGCAAACTCCGGGAGATAGTTAAGGACAGGGAAGCCTGGAGTGCCCCAGGTTGCAAAGAGTCAGATACAACTTACCAACTGAACAATAACAGAAGTCTCACAAATGTATTTTTTAGAGCCAAGATTCTCCCAAGTTTCAAACCTTAACTTCAGCTTGTAAACATCAGCAATGAATATATGCAATTTCATGAAAATCACATCAAGCACACTAAGCCTCTAATATGGTAAACAGCTAACACTTCTTCCTGCTCTGAAATTCTTCATTATGCAACCATTAAAATTATCTGTGAGGGGATAAATATAGCCATGTGGGAAATGCTTATAATCTAAAGTGAAAAGCAAGAAATAAAATCCTACATACACAATGAATATAACCGTAAACACATAAATAGATATGATTAGAAGTGAATATACATAAGTCAGTCACAGTGATGAGATCTACATTGAATGTTTTCTATTTTGGAAAGCCTGTAAGGTGAAACTCCTTGTATTTATTCTTTTAAAATATTACAATTCTTTGATATCTGACAATATGAACTCACCATCTCTTTCCTAAGTTAACTCCTTAAAAACCTATCATTTGGCCAGAAACTTGGCTCCCAGTTTTGTAATCATCTTGGATTCTCCCCTTTTCACTAACTCACCAGCTACACCACTGATCGTCACCAGGTACTGTACCACCTCACTGGCGCCTCTGACTTGGCTCTGCCTATTCTCTGAGCATCCTGCAAAACCCCTTCCCGTTCCCCCCACCTTCAATATCTAACACCTCTGAACATGTCAATCTCCTGCTTACTCTGAATACTCTCCCATCTCTACGGACGATCAGCTGCTTATTCTAACCAGGCCTTCTAGAATCTGCTTCCACCTCCTTTTCAAACTCATCCACCGCTATTCCTCACTAATCCCAGTTTCCACCCTGTGTTTTTCCATCTCCATGACTTTTCTTTTCAAGAATGCCTACTCTCCTAATATAACTGATAGGAATTCCAAGCACCTTTCAAAGTCCAAATCAAGGAGTATCCCTTCCTTGAAATGCTGATCTGTTCAGCTGAATATGGGTTCTCATTCTGAATTTTCCTGTTGAACTTTTCTGCTGTAACACACACATGGAATTCTCCAGGCAAGAATAGTGGAGTGGGTTGCCATCTCCTACTCCAGGGGCTCTTCCCGACCCAGGGATCAAACCTGGGTCTCCCACACTGCAGGCAGATTCTTTACTGTCTGAGCCAAATGGGGAGCCGATATAACACATGCAGCTATCTTGAACTATGGCAACTGTGTACATCTTTATCTTTTTTTAAAAAATTAGATTTATAAATTCTTGTCTTGGTTTTGCTTTTAATTCTATAAGGTTTTATATACTGTTGGTAATGAAAACATATTCACAGTGAAATAAATTAAAAAATCCAATGAACTATTTTTTCTAGTTTAACTGTAACAAATTTATTTTGACCTAATTCCAAAGCTAGACTTTTAAGAAGTGAATTTCATGAGTGTGTTTCAGATAACACATTTACACCTCCTTTTCTCTTTTCCTCTAAGAGTCTCCACAGAAAGGGTGCCTCGTCTCAGATCATCTGCCCATATACACATGAGGTGTTAGATAATTTTATATTCAAGGCTTACAGACAAAACCAATCAAGCCCCAAGACAGAGCTTATAAAGGGCTAAAGACTACTTGATTCTCTGTATGTTAAATGTTGAATAATTTATAAAATTCTTCTAGAATATCCAAATCATATAAACTCTGCCTACTAAGATGAAACAAGCATACGAACTCTGCCTTGGAGCACAAAGCAAGAGCTCATTGTCACAGATAAATGGTGGGGTGTTTTCTGTAGACTGTCGGGTCAGGGTTACTGGTTAGGATCCTAAATATATCTAGATAGATAACTGATGTATAGTAATTTACAAAATTATTTTAAGTAAGAAGTTCCAGTTCAACAATAGTAAATACGATAAAGTCCTCTTTTAAGAATCAAAAATATATATGGCTCCTTTCCTTTATTCTCTTCTTTTCCTTTACTATAGAAGAAAATTACTCTAGGCTATATAGGAGGGGGCTAAGAGGAAGAACAGAGATAAGAATAAATGTATAAAGCAATGCTATTCCTAAAGTTTTGGTTCAGAATTTGAGTGAGTTCAGAGGTGTTCACCTTATCATGCTACATACATTCTTTTCCAGTAACTGTAACAACAATAAAAGCTAATACTGACCCTATGCCATGCACTGGGTATTCCAGGAACTTCTTTTATATTAACTCATTTAAGACTCACTATAACATCATCATCATCATGTTCAATACACTGCTATTATGTGCATTTTATAGATCAGAAAATTGAGGCACAGATAAATTGCCCGCCCAAGGTCACCGGGCATTCAAGCTCAAGAAGCTATGCTCTTACCACTCTGCTACCAGGTATTTTGAAAAAAGGTAACAAGAAGTTTAAAAACAACAGCGCCCAATGATTGTTTCATAGGACAGTTACACCAGGCCATTCTGTCACTCTCTCAGACACACCTGACCACTTACAGATTCCTCAACGAATTCCTAGCTACTCTAAGAGATCTCTAATCTCATTATATTTCATTCTTTTTCACAAGTCATATTACTCACACTGGCCTTGCAGTTAAGCACAGGTTGCAAAGTTTTCTTCTCCACCTATTCAAAACTAGACATCCAAAAGCCAGATCAACTCCCAGCCTTGTTACAAAGCCTTTCCAGAAAAACACAAATGGTTGAAAAAGCAATCCTGCTACCAACAACTGTTTAAGCCCAGGCAAGTAACTGAACACTCCAGCTTCAATTTACCTATAAAAAGGAGGATCTGATGATGTATGAGGTTGAAAGTGACTCAGTCATGTCTGACTCTTTGCAACCCCATGGACTATACTATACAGTCCATGGAATTCTCCAGGCCAGAATACTGGAGTGGGTAGCCTTTCCCTTCTCCAGGGGATCTTTCCAACCCAGGGATTGAACCCAGCTCTCCCACACTGCAGGTGCATGCTTTACCAGCGGAGCCACAAGAGAAGCTTTGATTCTAAAGTATGAATCCATGTTGATCGTTCTCACCTTTGAACTCAGATTATTATTTATAATCATAGCTTTAGCTTCTTTGTCATTTATCCCGGCGGGCCACTGAAAACTACCACATGTGTTTCCCTCTCTCCATTAGTCAATAACTAAATCAGCAAGCAATTAGTAAGCTGTGTGCCAGATGCTCTGTGAGGCACCAAAGTGATAAAAACAATACTAACAGAATGTAATTAGTTTTTACTTACTAACTAGTGAGTTTCCACTATGCCTGAGTCAAGAGTTTAGGACTAACTAGTTGCAGAAATCACAACACAGTTTCCCTGAATACGCCATGACAGGTAGTACTCAGCCTTAGCTAACCTCACACCTCGCTGAATGCATCATCGCCCCCTCCCTCTGAGCAAAGTGTGATGAAGAAAGCAGGAGGTGGTGGATGGGAGGATGCACCAGCTGCCTCTAGCTGGGGGAGAGAAGCCAGACTGATTCTCACATAATAAGTGATGGTGGCGGACTGCCAGTTCTCTCTCAACACGATCCCCATGTTTTTCAAGAATAGCATTCTGGGCACATGGCTGTCCAAAATAAAGACTACACTTTCCAGGCTTCTTACAACTGCTGCCGTATGACCAAGTCCTGGCCGATGGGACAGAAGCAGAGGTGACCGGCATCACCTTCCTCCTGCCGGTTGTCTGGAGCGTGGACATTCTGGCCAGAAATGGGGAGCCCTTGTGGACCACAGGCTGGAGACACATAATCCAAGATACAAGAATCTCTGAAAATGGGGTTCAGCCAATACTGACCTAAGCTAAAAGAAAAATAAATCCCTGCCTTGTTTCAGCTGAAATGAATCCTAACAAATAGTCTTCCTTTGTTCCTTCCCTTTTTCCAACCCTATCCTTCTCACCTACCTGATCTTATGCTTTAGATCTTACTTGTTTGAAATGTCATTTTTTTTTAAAAAAAGTATTTATTTATTTACTTATTTATTTGGTTCTGTCAGGTCTTAGCTATTGCATGTGGTATCTTCACTGTGTCATCTTTTGCTTCCAGAACTTAGATGCTCCAAGGCATGTAGAATCTTAGTTCTCTGACAAGTGATGGAATCTGCATGCCTGCATTACGAGGCAGATTCTTAACCAGCAGACTGCTAGGGAAGTCCCTTAAATGTCATTTCTTAATGACCACCTTCTCTGTCCTCTTCACTTGCATTCCAGCAGGTCTTACAATAAATACACTTTTCTAAATTTGTCTTTCCTTATATTTATCACAATTTATGTGTATTTATCTATTTCTTTGGTTTCTATCTCCATCACCAGCATTCACACAAAGATTCTTTGTTTCTTTACCATGGGATCTTCCATGCCTGGCAAGCGCCTGACAGTGAAAATGAAAGTCGCTCAGTCGTGTCTGACTCTTTGTGACCCCATGGACTATACAGTCCATGGAATTCTCCAGGCCAGAATACTGGAGTGGGTAGCCGTTCCGTTCTCCAGGTGATCTTCCCAATCCAGGGATCAAACTCAGGTCTCCCACATTGCAGGCAGATTCTTTACCAGCTGAGCCACAAGGGAAGCCCAAAAATACTGGGATGGGTAGCCTATCCCTTCTCCAGGGGGGTCTTCCTGACCCAGAAACCAACCGGGGTCTCCTGCATTGCAGGCAAATTCTTTACCAACTGAGCTATCAGGGAAGCCAAGTGCCTGACAGGAGGCATCTGTGGAAAAAATGGTTGAAAATGTGGGGGAGGTCCTCACTGCCTATTCTAGAATATCCACAGTAAATACTGCAAGTCTCTGCATTTACACCTGCTTTACCAAAAATCATGGGGAAAACTTTATAAATACTTAGCAGAGCGGCTCTCAAACTCGAAGGGCACGGCACTTGAAAATGGTGGTGCCTGCTTTAAAAAAAAGAGAGAAATTCATAGATAAAGTGAAAATATCTTCATCTAAACAAATAATGCATAAAGTATTTAATGGAAAATCACACATATTTTCAATGTTTGCTTCTGACTTTTTCACGTATTTTTATTGCCTGTTTAATGCAGTCATGCCAAAGGGTAAAGAAGCATGGGAGGAAAACAGTTTTCTCTATACACGTACAAGGGCAAAGGAGTACCAACATTTGATTTTAGCAGCAGGAAGAGAGAGGGCTACCTGAGAACATTTAGTTCACAGAATCACATGTTTTAAACACTTTGTTGGTTACTGCACTTATTTCATTAAGTGCAGAAATACTATGTAAGTCTATAGCTAACCTCCAATAATGGTACATTCTAAATGTACCAAACACCAGATTTTTTTATTCATCCTAGAAACTGATGCAGATCTTCTGAAGTGTCTTGGTAATTTTAGATTAAGAAGGAATTTCTCCTCGCTTATGAGAAGTCAGGACAATTCAACCACTTCACTCTCAAACTTTACTAATGATCACTCCTTCCATAAAGCACTCTAGAAGACCAAATGCCCAGAATTAGGGCTATCAAAACTAACCATTTGGGTAAATAGCCCAAATATAAGACTCTGCTATTAAAGTATTATTGAGCGGAAATTTAGAAATGGTCCTTCCATTTGGCCTCTTCCTTACTCTCAAACCCAGGTGCTCACTGCCATGGTGGGACCCAGTAAGACCAGAGTTCTAAATGGAAATCCTGACGCGTGTCCACCAGCCCTACAGAAAGTGAGGGTCTCTTTCTTTTACATTTTCTGTAGAGGTCAGGTTGGATTTTGTTATAAAATATAATATCTCAATGATAAATGATACTCTCCATTCCCCCAACTCTATGACCACACATATTAAGCCATGAGGTAATTTAATGGGAAAGGGACTTTGATTCTTCCTTTGTATTTGAATCTAACTCACAGAACTAGTGAGGGAATACATGGTCATGGAAGGATACAGAAAACACAGGACTTCGAGCCGCTCTGAGCTTTGCCCCTTATTAGCCTGTAATTTACCTTTTCTGTTCAATCATCTATAAAATGGGAACAGTACTGGGAATCACCTGTCTTTCAGGATAAACTCAGAAGACAAGGTAACCCACTGTTCAAGAGCCCATGTTTGGCCCCAGGCTGAATTACAATTTGAATATCAGTCCTGCCATTTCACTAGCTGTGTGATCCTAGTGTGAATGTATTCATCAGAGTGTCTAATGCATAATAAATGTTAACAAATTGGCCCCTGTCATTTCTCCTTTGAAAATGTAAAGCATTTCAGCAATATTCAATTATATTATCAAAGATGCACATAAGACATCTAATGACAGAATGTTCATCCAATGCTTGCTCACTATCCAGCCTCACATCCTTTCTTACTGACAAAGCCGGCCTGCCCTCCCCAGATAGGCAGCTCACATCTCTAACATGCTGAGAGACACAGAAGGCCGGCCACAGTTCCCTCCAGTCACTGAAGACTCAGCCAGCTGTGTCAGTTAATAGCCTCACTAAAGATTATCCATCAGAAAGTAGGGGTGGGGGGGGAGTCCTAATTGCTCTAGTCAGAGATGTCATTAGTTATGTACCTGGCTCCTATGAAGTCTGCATGGCATTTATGGAAAGAGCACACACCACAGGAAAAATGTTACCAAGGCAAACAAGTATTTAACCTAAATGTTAACTGGCTCCCTGCCATCTACTAATGCACTTCAAAGGTAATGTATCTTCAGAGAAACCCTCTTCCTGATTATCTGCAGGTCTGACACTCTATGTGCTCAGTGATAAAATTTTTATTTGGATTCCATGGCCATTTCAATAAATAAACATTGTCTTTTCTCCCCTCCTGTTAGATAGTATAACCATGTATTCAATAGAACAGTTCCTAAACTAAGTGATCTAACGTCATTCCTATTAAATTTGTCAGAAGCATGCATCATTGATATTTCTGAACCCTCCAACTGAAAGTCTAGAGCCTTCTTTCTTAATGAGAACATTACCAACATAATCCTGGGTTTCATTATTAGCTGCTTCCTGTTTTATCTCAGGGAAGTTTCTAAAAGAGGGAACCATATTATTTTCTCCCCAGGAATTTAATACAATTGCTGCACACTTCTAAGAATGTGACATGATTCAATTTCTCATGTTTATAAACACTAGTAGATAGCAATATGTGAGTAAAATGTATGATACAGTTTCCTGAAAAACAGGACTTATGATTTGTCATAAAAATGTACTGTGCCATGTTTGGAAAGAAATAAAAACTGCATGGTGCGGCTTTATCTGTCCTGAATAGTATACTCAGACCATTATTTGAAAAGGTCTACCATATCACATTTTGAAAGATTTTCCTACAATATATTTCTGTAATATGACTAGAGAATTTTTATAAGAAATATCTAGTTTAGATCATTGACTGTCAGAATGAGTTATGCAGAAACACCAAGAATAAGTTAATATATCCTCCATATGTAATGGAATTCAGTCATTCCCTCTGAGGACTCATCTGATTCATATTTCTCTCTATTTCTCTCTGTCTCTACTTTGGGAAGAAAAAGTGGTAAAAGCATTTTCATGTGGTAATGATATGAGCAAAACAAGTCCTTGTGTTAAAGTTTTTACTTTGGTCATGACAAGCATTACAGAATTACAAGACAGAAGGGTGCTCATATCTAAGGATGACTGAAGTTGGTACAGAAATTCCTCATGCATGGAGAAAGGGTATAAAACTTATTTCTAAGCCCCAAATGCTATCGTTTGTATATGTCTTTATACCCAAACAAGTAATTTAAATCTCAGGAATCAGAAATGGTCATGGGACCCTCACCTGTGGGCTCTCAAAGTCAGACCACATTCTCCAAAGTTTCATTTGATGCTAAAAAACTAGCTTGAAATATTTTTCCCAATTCTAATGTTTAAATTTTTAAAACATTAGCTCAGTTGGTAAAGAATCCACCTGCAATGCAGGAGACCCTGGTTCGATCCCTGGGTCAGGAAGATCCCCTGGAGAAGGGATAGGCTACCCACTCCAGTATTCTTGGGTTTCTCTGGTGGCTCAGCTGGTAAAGAATCCGCCTGCAGTGTGGGAGACCGGAGTTCAGTTCCTGGGTTGGGAAGAGCCCCTGAAGAAGGGAACGCTACCCACGCCAGTATTCTGGCCTGGAGAATTCCATGGACAGAGGAGCCTGGCGGGCTGCAGTCCATGGGGTCGCAAAGAGTTGAACACAGCTGAGCGACTTTCACTCTCACAAAGTTTCTAAAAACAAAAGCATGTACCAAAGGCCCTCTTTTTTAAAAAGTTTCGGAAACCTAACTGTGAAGAATCGCAACCCAGATGATTGTTCTCCTCTTTTCTGACAATGCCTGATCTATTTCCAGACATTAACTACAAGTACCACTGTCTAGTATGGTGTCATTAGAAAGTCCATAAAGACTGGCTTTCCAGGGTTTCCAGCAGAGCTAACATGTGTCAACTCCTGTCTTCAGCAAGGCTGGCAGAAGGTACCACTGGGCTGGAATCAGAAAGCAAGTATGTTTTCAAAACAGGTGTTTCTGTTGACATAACCATTAAACATCCTGCTCCTCCATAGTTCCTAGAAGAATAGTACTTTCTCGTTTTGATTTTTAATGCAAATTCCTGTATTTCATGAAAAGCTATACTCCTGGGAGAATTTCCAGAGTAATATGAAATCTGCGAGGTGTGTCTCTTAGTGTGACATCAACGCTCAACCTTCAGTATTTGGAGATCTTTTAGTGGAAGAACGATAAAGAGACTTAACTTGAAAGTTGTAAAAGTGATGGACGTGGCTGCTGACCTTGTCTCTCTCAGTGGTGGCACAGAGGTAGCAGAGAAGTCAAGCAAATCTAGAGATGGTTACTCCTGGGCTCCTAGGAAGGCACAGCGGCCCGACGTGTGTCAAAGGATAAGGCAAAACCAGACATTCCAGAATCAAAGAGAGTTAAAGACAATGAGATCTTAAATATTAGGTAGCTCAGACATTCTCAATGTTTACTGCGTATAAGAATATTCCTAGACCCACCCACTGAGATGATGACTCGGCAGCAGTAGGTAGTGGTGGCCGAAGTAGCAGGAATAGAAGAAGTAACAAAGAGCACGTCTAAAGAACTTGCTTTGGGCCAGATACTATGCTAAGTTCCTTATCACTAACAACTATCACTTATTTAATCCTCATAATGGTCCTATTAGGTAGGGGCTACTATTTCCCCCTGATGGAGGTGATGTGGAGGTGAAGGTGATGGAATTCCAGTTGAGCGATTTCAAATCCTAAAAGATGATGTTGTGAAAGCGCTGCACTCAATATACCAGCAAATTTGGAAAACTCAGCAGTGGCCACAGAACTGGAAAAGGTCAGTTTTCATTCCAATCCCAAAGAAAGGCAATGCCAAAGAATGTTCCAAGTACTACACAATTGCACTCATCTTACATGCTACCGAATTAATGCTCAAAATTCTCCAAACCACGCTTCAACAGTATGTGAACCATGAACTTCCAGATGTTAAAGCTGGATTTAGAAAAGGCAGAGGAACCAGATATCAAATTGCCAACATCCGCTGGATCATCGAAAAAGCAAGAGAGTTCCAGAAAAACACCTACTTCTGCTTTATTGATTACGCCAAAGCCTTCGACTGTGTGGATCACAACAAACTGTGGAAAATTCTTCAAGTGATGGGAATACCTGACCACCTAACCTGCCTCCTGAGAAATCTGTACGCAGGTCAAGAAGCAACAGAACTGGACATGAAAAAACAGACTGGTTCCAAATCGGGAAAGGAGTACGTCAGGGCTGTATATTGTCACCCTGCTTATTTAACTTCTATGAAGAGTATATCATGCGAAATGCTGGGCTGCATGAAGCAGAAGCTGGAATCAAGACTGCCGGGAGAAATATCAGTAACCTCAGACACGGAGATGACACCATCATTATAGAAGAAAGTGAAGAGGAACTAAAGAGCCTCTTGATGAAAATGAAAGAGGAAAGTAAAAAAGATGGCTTAAAACTCAACATTCAAAAAACGAAGATCATGACAACTGGTCCTATCACTTAATGGCAAATAGATGGGGAAACAATGATAGACTTTATTTTGGGGGGCTCCAAAATCACTGCAGATGGTGACTGCAGCCATGAAGTTAAAACATGCTTGCTCCTTGGAAGAAAAGCTATGACCAACCTAGACAGCACGTTAAAAAGCAGAGACATTATTTTGCTGACAAAGGTCTGTCTAGTCAAGCCTATAGTTTTTCCAGTAGCCATGTATGGATGTGAGAGTTGAACTATAAAGAAAGCTCAGTGCTGAAGAATTGATGCTTTTCAACTGTGGTGTTGGAGAAGACTCTTGAGAGTCCCTTGGATGGCAAGGAGATCCAACCAGTCAATTCTCAAGGAAATCAGTCCTGAACATTCATTGGAAGGACTGGTGCTAAAGCTGAAACTCCAATACTTTGGCCACCTGATGCGAAGAACTGACTCATTAGAAAAGACCCTCATGGTGGGAAAAATTGAAGGCGGGAGGAGAAGGGGACGACAGAGCATGAGATGGTTGGATGGCATCACCAACTCGATGGACATGAGTTTGAGAAGTTCAGGGAGTTGGTGATGGACAGGGAAGCCTGGCGTGCTGCAGTCCTAGGGGTTGCAGAGTCGGACATGACTGAATGACTGAATTAAACTACTTACCTCATTCTCCATATGAGGAGACCAAAGCACAGAGTGGTTCAGGAATCTGTTCAAGGAAGTCCAACTAGAATGCCCAGACAGGCTGGCTTCAAAGTCTGAACTCTTAATCACTATACTAAATTAATCACCAATAGGGCACCCTCCTCTAGGGAGGAAACGGACAGATGTTGTGTCCAGCTCATGGGTTCCAGCTGTACTACTCTGACAAGGTGCTATTCTAGGCTAGAGATTTCCATCCTTTTCTGCCCAACGCACTGTTCACTTATGGGATACAACACACCCCTGAGTCTGTATAAGAGGCTCCCAATTATGGTGGCTCGAAGAGGAGGGGAAAAAGGGAAAAGGGGAGAGAGAGATGCCACCCCCCAAAGGGAGCCAGTAATTAGAATGAGGGAGATAAGGTTCACAGAATGTGAGGATGCAAACAAAGATGTGATTCTTCTATGGCTTCAAAGGATGAGCTTCCTTTCCTTAAACTGACTATTGTACATAGCATTAATATATGTCATTAGGTCTTTGCTTTGTTTTAACATATAGAGGCAGGCAGAATGCCCAGAATGATCAGGTCTACCCCAAGCTGTAACTACTCCTATACATTTTCTCAAAAGGTCATAAATCTATTTAACAATATTTGATATGCAGGATCAGGCCAAAAATCTTACAGATTTATTGAAATCTATAAACCAAGTAAAGCCTTTTAGTTAGTTGTCATTTCTGTTCCACAATCAAGGTTATTCTGGGGGACCACAAGCAAGGATAAAAATCATATAGTCCACACGTGGTGGTCAAGTGACCACGACACAGAGCCATCTTTAAGATAACAATGAGGGTCAGCAATTCATTTCCACCACAGTGACGCAAGCTGGGAGTGCGTCAAACCCACCTTCATCACTTCCACCTGCAGGTCTTCGTGGAGGGAAGGCGTCACTTTCACAGCGTTCAGGATCTGATTGAGCAGCTGCTTCTCATCAGAGTCCGTTTCCATGGATACAAACCTCTCTTCCGCCAGGAGCTTCTGTAAAGAGGCACCAGACAGTGATCACAGGCAGGCTTTCCCCCGCTGCCTTATTCTGCTGTAGCCTAGTATGTCCTACGGATAACGTTTCTTACTCGGGAGGCATGTAGCTGGAGGCCATTAGGAAGGAGTTTCCGCTCTGTGCCATTAAAAAGAAAAATGCATCATGCCTTTGGAAAATGGTTTTTGGCAAAGGCTTTTTCCTGCTATTAGATAATTGACTGTAAATTTTATGAAGTGAAATTCTAATGCGGTGGCCAAATAAGTCGTTTGGTGGGTGGGGAAGGAGGATGAATGCGCCAAGGGGAATCCAGCTTCTCACAACAGGCACGTTCGCACACACCCTTTCTGAATGAAGCTTTGTCACGGGAAAGGAGGTTTTATACACAGGTTGATTGTTCACATTTGTACTTCCTAATGTGAGCTATCATTTACCCAGGAATTATTCACGAACCTACAAATCTTAATATATTTTCATCAGAAAATCAATCCCACAAAAACCGAAACAAGAAGACAGTCATTTTCACGAGGTTTCCCAGAAGGCATTACATCTCACAGGACAGCTCTCCTCTACTTGAAAACAACTCAATTTTCATAAAATCCTTTATGAATTGAACCAAACCCTCCTTGCCTGCAACTTGTATGCCCTAGTTATACCTGCAGCCACACAGATTAAGTTTCTAAAATACCTGATCAGCGATGAACTCCACCTAAATCTCTTCTTCTTCACACTAAACCTCCTTGGGTGCCATCAAACGTTCTCCACATAACATGGTTTCAGACACTTTCCTCCTCAACTGGCCTCCAGCGAATGCAACACTTCAAGGGTGGTCTGACAGCAATGAGCAGGAGCACCCAAAGGGGCATGCTAAGGTAAACATATGGACCCTGGGTGATGAGGATGTATCAATGGAGCCTCATCTTTGTTTTTGTTTTTTTTTTTTAAAGTATCGTTCCTGGAGTGATGATGGGTGAGGCTATGCATGTGCAGGGGGAGGGAGTATGTGGGAAATCTCTGCACCTTCCTTTCAATTTTACTGTCAATCTAACACTGCTCTAAAATAGTCTTTTAAAAATAATAACGAAAAAGATGGCAAGAGGGAAAGAAATGCAGTCTTTGGTGGCCACTGCTCTCCTATTTCAAACCTGGAATTGTTTACCTCTAGAATTCTAGTTGTATGAGACAATTAAATGTGTTTACTGTTTAAACACATTTAAAATGTGTTTAAAATCAAACCAAAAAACCAACAAACAAAAAAAACAGTAATACAGAAGCTTAATCACACTCTCAGATCAAATTAGCTTAGTAGTAAGTCACAGCACATTTTACGCTGACTCACTCAGAAAACTCATTCTCAAGGGCTGCAATTAAGCTGTTCTTCCCCAATCTGTCCTGGGGCGATTGATTTTTGAGACCCCAGAGTAGGATGGATTTTATATTTATCCCTATTAAATCTGTCCTTGTCGGATGCAGCATGGGGGTTGCAACCATGAAGAATTTTTGGAATTCTGATTCATCCAGGGTAATGACTCCCTCTTTTAGCTGAATGTCACTGCAGATCCAGAAAACACGTATTTCAAACCTTCTTATGACTCCCTGAATTCATCTATACAGCTATACCTCATCTTATTGCACTTAGCTTTATTGCCCTTCACAAGTATCATGTTTCTTTATAAATTGAAGGGTTGTGGCAACTGTGTGTCAGTTAAGTCTACTGGCACCATTTTTCCAGCAGTATTTACTCACATGGTGTCTCATTTTGGTAATTCTTGCAATATTTCAAACTTTTTTATTTTTACTCTATTTGTTACAATGATCTGCAATCAGTGTTCTTTGATGTTACTACTATAGCTGGCTGAAGGCTCAGATGATGTTAGCATTTTCTTTTTTTTAGTTAAGGTATGTACTTTTTTTTAGACATAATGCTACTCCACATTTAAGAGACTACAGTATGGTATAAACATAACTTTTGTACGCACTGGTAAAATGTAAAATCCATGTGGCTCACTCTACTGTAATATCTGCTTTATTACGGTGATTGGGGACTGAACCCACAATATCTCTGAAGTGTTCACTCAAAAGAACTTTTTGAGTATGCAGGGCAGCCCAGAGTTAGTTCATATACAAAACCCTGTTTTTACTTAAAGTAATAAAGACTAGAAAACTCTAAAAAAAAAAAAAAAAAGCCTCAGAAGTTAACGGGAGGGCTTCCCTGATAGCTCAGTTGGTAAAAAAAATCCGTCTGCAAAGCAGGAGACCCCAGTTCGATTCCTGGGTCGGAAAGATCCACTGGAGAAGGGATAGGGCACCCACTCCAGTATTTTTGGGCTTCCCTTGTGGCTCAGCTAGTAAAAAATCTACCTGCAGTATGGGAGACCTGGGTTTGATCCCTGGGTTGGGAAGACCCCTTGGAGAAGGGAAAGACGACCCACTCCAGTATTTTGGCCTGGAGAATTCAACGGACTGTATAGTCCATGGGGTGGCAAAGAGTCTGACACAACTGAGCAGCTTTCACTTGTTAATGGGAGGTCACAAGGGACACTGAGAGGAAGATGCCCAGCTCCCATGTCAGTGAAGTTCCCATGAAAACATGAGACTGTAACTTACAGAGTTTGAGGGTTAAAAAATAAAAAACCTAAATGGAAAATCTATGTAATACTAGAGAAAAGAGAACATAAGTGGCAGGTTGAAACAAACTTCGATTCATTTTTACAGTTACTTTGGAGAAAAGCAAAGAGTTTTTAGTAACTGTTTAATTTTTTTTAATGTTTAAAAATTCCTAATGTCACTGCATATTGAAATATTCTCTAATTCTAATCCGCTAAGGGAAAAACAGTCATAACTTTCTTGGTTTTTTTCATAATTTTCTTATTCTTTCATATTTATTGACACTGAAAACGTATTAGAGACCTCTCTAAACTTAAAGAGTAAACTATGAAATAGTAATGTGAAAAGACATCCAACAATGCTACCAATCCATGGCCATGCTGGAAGAATCCCCAGGCTTGAACTCCACAGTGCTTGTCACTCGGCCACCAAACTGCTTAAGAAGTCAGGGTTTATCTGTACCATTTTTCTAGATTCTACATATATGCATTGATATATGATGTTTGCTTTTCTCTTTCTGACTGACTTCACTTTGTATGACAGACTCGCTGTCATACATCTCTATGTATGAATGATGTCATACATCATTCATCCACATCTCTATGAGTGATCCCATTTTGTTCCTTTTAGTACCTGAATAATACTATTGTGTATGAACCACATCCTTATCCATGTGTAAAGGAGCCAGGGGGAAGCTGCTGTGAGGCCCAGGAAGCTCAGCTCGGTGCTCTGTGATGACCCAGAGGGGTGGAATGAGGGGTTGGGGTGGAGGGTGGTCCCAGAGGGAGGGGATATACGTATACCTATGACTGATTTACTTCGTTGTAAGCGGGAACTAACATAACACATAAAGCAATGTATTCCAATTTTTTAAATCCTTTTAAAAAAGTCCATGTATTTATGTAGCCAACAACTTTGCACCTTTGGAATTAGACCTATTACGTACGGTGCGAAACAGAATGAACAAATGTCCAGGGAAGGAAGTATATTTGCGCAATTTGACTTTTCTGATTAGACCAAATTTCTTTTTTCTTCCCAATCTCGTTCTGGAAACAAAACATTTGCCAACTTAACCGTAGACTAGAAAACAAACCAGAATCTTTCCAGCTTACCATCACTGCTCATGACACAGAACCACAGATGTTGGATGCATATAAGATATGAGCTGGTACAGAACTTGAGGGGTCTCTCTTGGAGTCCCTTACTCTCCTAAAATTTAGGTGTCATAGAAAATATTTCATCGCTATGTGGGCTTAGCTGAGTCTCCAAGAGTCAGCGTCTGACCATATATGCTCAGCAAGATAATGCTGCGCACAGAGAATTGCTGGTAAAGAAAAGAAAATCGTTATCCTCTACGGTTATTACACAGTTCAATTAATTTCTGTCAGGGCCTTGAAACAGCTACAGTTTAGAATGGTAAGTATTTCCTCTTTCAATGCTAAGGTGGTCTGTCCATTTCTCTCATCCTGTTGGGGTAAGAACAGGACGTATTGTATACGGTACCTGTATCCCTGCCAAGGCATGTTGAGCCAGTTTCACATTCTTGGATTCCAGAGCCAACTGGAGGGGCAGCAAGCATTTCTCCCTGGCAACACATAAAAACGGACCATATGTGAGCTCAGCAAGGCTGGCAGCCAAAGGATGCAAGCCTGCGTACACCCACCCCCAAGTGCCACCGCACACATACACCGGACTATGACCAGTAATCAAACGGCACCTGGAGTGAAAAAAACAGGAAAATTGCCGTGCAGAAACCATAGCGCACCAGCAGCTCGCCTTCTTCAGAGAGCTATAGAGAGAACACACACAAGGACTCTCAAACAATTGTTTTGGTGAACTAGTCGTCATCATATGGTAAATCCCTTACCAGGCCATGAACATGCCTTGCTCTTTCCCAAAGTATTAACTGTATTCAGTACACCTGGGGTGTGTAACCCTAGAGAGCACTGTTTATACAGATTTCTATGCCTTTGCTCAGACCTCTCCCCCACCTAGCAAGTGAGGGCATCATCACCTGGACTAGTCTGCCTCATCAATATAAACTGAAATTTGATACACTTGTCAATTTCTCCCCAATTCGCAGTGTTCTTTAATCAGCTAAAGCTTTTTAAAAATTTTATGCATTTATTTTTGTCTGCGCTGGGTCTTCATTGCTGCACGGGCTTTTCTCTTGTTGAAGCAAGTGGAGGCTACTCTCTAGCTGTGGTGTGCAGGCTTCTCATTGCGGTGGCTTCTCCTGTTGCAAAGGACAGGCTCTAGGTGAGTGGGTTTCAGTAATTGCCGTAGTTGCAGCTCCCAGGCTCCAGATCACAGCTCAACAGTTGTGGAGCACAGGCTTTGTTGTCCTAAGGCATGTGGGATTCTCCTGGACCAAGGATCAAACCCACAGCGACACTGGCAGGCAGATTCTTTACCAGTGAACCATCAGGGAAGCCCTACCTATGATTTTTGAATTGGTTCTTTAGTCTCCATCAGGGTGACCTAAATTTTGTGATGGGGCTTAATAAACATGCTTCCAAGGCAGAAATACAATCAAACCATCAACAGCTTGGACCCATGAGAAGTACCTGACATCAAGTGAAAGACAAAAAGAAAAAAAGGTTGAGAGCTACTTGCATATTTTGAAGCTTAAGAAAAAAAATAAGTGGGCACTAAAATATATCAGGAATAAACCAAGAGGAGTACAAAGAGAAACGTATTTTTCTGTAAGAAGCATTCACTCTAAATAATTAAACAACAGACCACGAATTTTAATCAACCCATTATTTCCCCACAGAGTTACGCTGGCACAACAAATGAAATGTTACTTAATTTTACCAGGCTCCTCCACCCTCACTTAAATCAGAGCAGCCTCATTTTGTCTCTTTTATGTTTTCAGCATAAACTGAAAGATTCATTGACTTTAGAGACTGTGAAAGCCACAGGGTAAGATTACACGATTTCGTCTTTAGGGGAAAAAGCGTCACTGATGTAGAACACGGTGAAACAGAAAGTTAATTATAGCTCCGATTCCTTCCTGTCCACCCTGCAGTTTTTCCGTGGAATCCTCCATCAGCAGCTCCATGACAGATGGAGACAGACCCAGACACTCCCCCTAATGCTGGTCACAAAGAACAATACCAGGCTATCAGAAAGAACACTTTGCCTTCCCGATCCTTCTCACTGTCCCCTTACTAACCCAAAGTGACAGTACCCCATTTCATATGACAATTAATTCACAGTATAACCACTTTTCACTAGTACATCCTTTGACAGGTGGATAAATTACCCAACAGGGTCACTTCCAGCTGGGTGGCTATAATTTTCTCACTGTTATCATGATCTTCAGCTTGTCTTGGTTATAAGGCAAGCATTGCTATGCAGTCAAGCGAAAGCAGGAATAGCTAATTTTCCCAATTTTATTTCTGTTGTTTAATCATAACCAGTTTATAAGCTTGGAAAAATTAATTGGAAGTGTGGAAATCAAGTGAGAATTAGTAATAATGGGCTCACTGTGCTCGTGCTCAATCATGCCCGACTCTTTGCAACCCCATGGATTGTAGCATCCCAGGCTTCTCTGTCCGTGGGATTTTCCAGGCAAGAATACTGGAGTGGGTTGCCATTTCCTACTGCAGGGGATCTTCCCGCCACAGGGATCGAACCCATGTCTCTTGTGTTTCCTTCACTAGCAGGCAGATTCTTCACCACTGTGCGACCTGGGAAGCCCCGAATAATGGGCTGATTGAGTATCAGCAGAAGAACTATGGAAGTTCATCTGTAAATCCTTGAAACAATCAAATTTCCACCAGGATTAACTGACTGTGAAAGAATTTTGTCTCAAATTTTTGCAGTCAGATCTGCCAATGAGGGCATGGTAGCTGTGGGCAGACAAGGAGGCCCGAAACTCCTATAGTCTCATAGCCTGGAGCAGGGACAGTCTCTGTTGAGTGGCTGTGTGCTGAAAATGCACAAATATTACATATTTCTCGCCAAGGGATCAAACAAGAGTGGATGCCACATTCAGCAGTAACAAGGATCTTCTTAGAATGCTGAAACCCCTGCCCTCTGGGGAGCAGTAGCATGTTTGCAGATAAACTGCAGCATGCCCATCCTGCTCCGCCATCGACAGTATTAGTCCTTGAAATCTCATCACACTCCCTTACCTACTTGTAAACTAACACAATTTATACTGCAAACTGGAACTAGACTACTGATAAACGCCAGCACTGCCAGGTCCCACCGTGATTCCCCGGAACCACTGAACTGCTCCCCAAGCCAGTCATGGGCACCAGGAAGAACTGGGAGATGTAATTGGTTTGACTAGGATTTGTTCTTATTGTAAGGTATCATCATTTAGTGGAAAAACTATGGGCTGTGGAATCACACAGATCTGGACTGAAACCTTAATAATTCTAAAGTTGTGCAATCTCAGTCAAGACACTTAACTGTTAATCTTAACTTCACAATCCATAGAAAAAGCATCTTAAGACCAACCCTGCAGGGTTAAAAAGTACAGAAAATGTCTATCAGGGGTTGGAGAACTTTTTATGGAAAAAGAGGCTGATAAAAATTACATCAAGCTTCGAAGACCGTATGATCTCTGTGCTAGGTACTCAACTCTGCTTTAGCCCAAATCTGTCATAGACAACGTGTTGATAAATGAGCACGCTACATTCCCAAAACAGGCAACAGACCAGGTTTGGTCTGCCAGCTAGTTTGCCCAGCCCTGATACAGACAAAGGCCCAGCAGAGACCATGATTTAAAGCACGGGATATCCATATCCTGGATACTACAAGATTTTTGCATAGGACATGGAGCATGGGTCTTGGAAGAGTCTAAGCAAGGCCAATTCTAGCACCAAGATTTCTCTTAGAAAAGCAGTGCTTTAAGGAAGCAGACAGAGGGAGTTCATCTGGGTACCAAACCAAGGCACTCCATCCATCCAGTTATCCATCCAAACAACACTTGAGAGTCTGCTATGTGCAAGGCACTGTCATGAAAAGACCCAACAAGGAACAAGATAGAACAGATACTTGCTTTCATTTTATTCATAGAAGGAAGAAGAATAAAAATTACTTACTGTTATTAAATCTACCAGTCACTTCAACCTTAAAATGGGCATTCTTACCCTTGTTTTATATTTGAGTTTCAGAGAGATTTCATAGCCTGCCCAAGGTTACACAGCTAAATCTACTGGAAACAATCCAAATCCATCTCACCCCCAAGACCAAGTTTCTTCCAACATCCTTTGGTGTCAAAAGATGAGAGCAAAGCTAGAGTGGTTCCGTTTCTTGATCTTTTCCCAGTCATGAACACAAAAAGATCCTCTTCCTAGAAAAGTATACAAATCATTTCAGGGGATTCATAGTTCTCCCCCCTCCCCTGGACTTTGCTGGTGGCTCAGTGGTAAAGAATCCACCTGCAAAGCAGGAGGTAAGAGTTAGATCCCTGGTCGGGAAGATCCCCTGGAAAAGGACATGGCAACCCACTCTAGTATTCTTGCCTGGGGGATACCATGGACAGAGGATCCCGGTGGACTGCAGTCCATACACAGGGTCACAAAGAGTCGGACACGACTGAAGTGACAGCACATATACAGGTCCCCCCAAACTCTAACTCCACATCGATCCCAAGTTAGGAGCTTCGGCTTTCAGGACAAGGGACCTTCCCAACAAGGCAGAAACTTCTGTGTGTCAGAGGAGAGGCCGGGCTCCCTGGCCAGGCTCAGGTCCAGCAGGATGAAAAGCTTTGAAGTGATGTTACACTCAGCCATGAAACAGAGATGGTGGGTGTGTGTGTGTGCGGGGGTGTGTGTCGGTATGGGTGTGGGTGGGTGTGTTGTTGTGGGTGGGTGTGTTGGTATGTGTGTTGGTGGATGGGTGTGTGCTGAGGGGGTTGACAAATCTCAGGATTCATGGCCTCTCAGCCCCAGCAATCCCCTAGATTAGTATCATGAGCCTCAGATCAGGACTATAACAGGGAACGAACACATGTGGGGCACAGCTGATTACATGGCTTGCTGTCTGGTATCATAAAAATCCTTCTGCCTTAATTTTTTTTAAGTGATTTTAATAAAAGAATAACAGGTTTGTTAATTGAGTCTCAGGATGAAATGTAAAATGAAGATGCATCGTGGCACACACTTGGGTCCCTTTGCATAGACTGTTTTGGAATAAATCGCCTTTTGATCCTTCTAGATGCTGCCTCATTGGGGAACAGGCACACCAAAACCAACATTCAGTTACACGAAGTGATTATTCTTTATGCATGGGCACGTGCAGGTTCACTCTTGCCTAATTGAATAAAGATGGTGGCCCCAGGTTTCATGCCCTGGCATGTCATTATTTCTTAAAGAAGAATAATTAGCAGCTCTGCACACGCACAAGGAAGACATCATCCTGTGACACTGTCTGGTCATGGCCAGGAAAGTAAGCCTATTTCCTTAACTGTGTTGTCATGGTTCACAGACCGGCTTTAGTGGGTCAAGATAACAATGGACAAAGGGAAATTAAAATAGGTGAATGGGGGAAAGTTAGATTTATCAAATATTACCTTTTAATATGAGCACAAAAATGAACTTCATGTAACACCAAATGCATCTGTGAATTTTAGGTTGACTCATTTTTGATGCACTGCCAGCGATGGAGCAAAAAGATGCCTTAGACTTCTGACGTCTGCTGAGGCTCTATAATTCTAGGATTCTATGATCAAAGCCATTTATTCAATAACTGTCTGAATTCCTTCACATATAACCACAGCCCTGATGGAACGTCAGTGACCTGTAAATCCCAAGTACCTGTTCATATGATCACACTGACTATCTTATTATGAAGAGATTTAATTGTCAACGAAATAAACTAAGGGAGGTTAGATTACCTGTCCAAGGTCACATGTTTGTAAATGACAGGGCTGTGATTTAAATATTTTTTAAACAGTTTTTTTTCTTCAACTTTTTATTTTGTATTGGGGGTATAACTAATTAAGAGTGTTGTGATGGTTTCAGGTGGACCGCAAAGGGACTCAGCCGTACACACACATGTATCCATCCTCCCCCAAACTGCCCTCCCATCCAGGCTGCACATGACATTGAACAGAATTCCCTGTGCTATAAGTAGGTTCTTTTTGGTCATCCATTTTAAATACAACAGAGTGTACATGTCCATCCAACTCCCCAACATCCCTTCCTCTCATCCCTTCTCACCAGCAACCATAGTTTGCTCTCTAAGACTGTGAGCCTCTTTGTTTTTTAAGTTCATTTGAATCATTCCTTTTTAGGTTCCACATATAAGGGATGCCATACGCTATTTCTTCTTCTCTGACTTATTAGAGCTGCAATTTAAATTTAGACCATCTGTCTTCAAAACCCCTGTTCTTTGGCCTCTGCCAGCAGACAACTCCCCATCGCCTGTGGTGTATGCCACACTACTCTACAAAGAGCGATCCAGATGCCCACCAGAATGGGGACAGCTATGGAATAAATAAATTATCTTACTGTGCAGGTCGTTCATAGAACAATGCGTTACATTAGATGGTTGGAATGCAGTTATGAAAAGATACATACAGTTTGGATGAATGGGATACATTCGGTTTTGGATCGAGCTGCTGGGTTCAATGACAGCCATCACTTTTCCCAGTTTGAGTACAGAAGGTTTTCAACCCTCTGTTGTGACATTCGAGATGTTATTATTTGTGTTCATGAATACTGGTGCTTTCAACAGTTTGCATCAACATTGATGAATTTTCATTGACTAAGCTTTTGCCAGAGCCAATTCATGGAGCCAAATGGAACTGAACTGATTCCTTGATTTTTTTTCTGCAGTGCAGTTAAATTGTTTCTCTTTTATTTCTATTTTCACTCTTAGTTTAATGAAATTATCTTCATCAGTAACCTCTATATTGAACAACAAAGATTAGACTCCTCCTTCAGGAACTGTTCTAGATCTGAGGGATACAACTGTGAACAACATAAAATTCCATTTCTGCAGGATTTTGAGATGCCTTGGCAAGTCTACTGCAATTATTAAGTAGAACATAGGAAACTGCTATTTTCTGTATGTTGCGAAGAGTTGACTATGCATAATTTTACATGATACACTGTTAAAAAGAATCCTAAGATCATCAACAAGGTTCTATTATATAGCACAGGGAACTCAATATCTTGTAATAACTTATAAGGGAAAAGCATCTGAAAAAGAATATATACATGTATACCTGAATCATTTTGCTGTTCACTTGAAACTAATACAACATTGTAAATCAACTATATTTCAATAAAACTTTTTAGAAAATCCTAAATAATACAGTTATGCTCATGTCTTTGTGCTCAGTTGCTCAGTCATCTCTGACTCTTCGTGACCCTGTGGACTGTAGCCCGCCAGGCCCCTCCATCCACAGAATTTTCCAGGCATGAATGCTGGAGTGGGTCGCCATTCCCCCTCCAGAGGATCTTCCTCTCCTGCATTGGCAGGCAGATTCTTTACCACTGTGCTACCTGGGAAGCCCACGGTTGTGCCCCTACTTTCTCCCCAAATATACCTCTATTATATGTCATTACAATAGGCCTACAAGTACATTACAAAATCCAAACAATCCAGAGAGACACAGTTGTGAAAATCAATTAGGGCGCTACCTAAGAGAGAGCTGGGCTGAATGCTGTTGATGGGTATATCCAGACAGTGGCATGGAGGAGCTTTCATTTTCTTTGTGTTAATTTTAATATAATAACTATAGAGTAGATGGATATAATCTGAAGAAAATGTTTTTAAAAATTTTATTGAAGTATAGTCGCTTTACAGTGTTGTGTTAATTCTGCTATACAGCAAAGGGAATCAGATACATGCATACATACATCCCCCTTTTTTGGATTTCCTTCCCGTTTAGGTCACGTCAGAGCACAGCGTTCCCCGTGCTATACAGTAGGTTCTCGTTATTTATCTATTTTATACACAGTATTGTACATATGTCAGTCCCAATCTCCCAATTCATCCTGCTGCTGCTCCTGAGTAGTGTCAGTCGTGCCTGACTCTGTGTGACCCCATGGACTGTAGCCCACCAGGCTTCTCTGTCCACAAAATTCTCCAGACATGAATACTGGAGCGGGTTCCCGTGCCCTCCTCCAGGGGATCTTCCCAACCCTGGGATCGAACCCGGGCCTACTGCATTGCAGGCAGATTCTTTATCATCTGAGCCTTCAGGGAAGCCCCCAATTTACTCTACCCTTACTTAAAAGCTTTTGCACAGCAAAGGAAATCATAAACGAGACGAAAAGACAACCCTCAGAACTGGAGAAAATATTTGCAAAAGAAGCAGCTGACCAGGGCTTAATCTCCAAAATATACAAATAGTCTCTTGCAGCTCAACATCAGAAAAACAATCCAATCAAAAATTGGATGGAGAGGAGTCGGGTGGAGAGGGAGGTGGGAGGGGGGATCGGGATGGGGAATACGTGTAACTCTATGGCTGATTCATATCAATGTATGACAAAACCCACTGAAAAAAAAAATAAATAAAATTAAATTAAAAAAAAAATTGGATGGAAGACTGAAATAGACATTTCTCTAAAGAAGACAGACAGATGGCTAAGAGGCACATGAAAAGATACTCAACATCATTAACTACTGGAGAAATTCAAAACTACAATGAGGTGTTACCTCACAATGACTAGAATGGTCATCAATAAATCTTAAGAAAATATTTACAAAGCCACAAAGTCACTAAGCTCCTCACACAAATGGATATCACAGTATTTCCTTCTCCTGTTCAGCTCAAAAAGGTGAGTGAATTTGCACATACACAGAGAAAATATTAACTATGGAACTCATTTCCTTTCTGGCACTTATATCTACAGTCCAAATGTTCTTTTTCGCAATTACACCTACTGCTCTTGTTCATGAAGCAAAACTCCATTTACCTGATGGGCATTACTATGCTAATAGGTTTGCTTTTGTAATGAAAGGACAACTGCAGGCGGTGAAGTAGGTTATCAATCACCTGAAAATTTTTAAATACCATCTAGATTTTTATCCTTGCTATTTGATGTCTAATTTAAAAAATAAGCTGAAAAGGAATAGAAAGCAACATAAAGACAAAAACATTTTGTAATACTATTGTGATAAGGAAGTGGGTTTACCTTTTTCATTTTAAAGTTTACATCTAATATTCTTACAATATTTTAAAAATATAAAACACAATAGGTCAAGAAGATGTAAATTTTTCATTTTGAAAAAAAATTTCCATATGACTTAAAGACATGTTATATATAACACTGTGTCAGTTTAATGCCTACAACAAAATGATTTGATACATGTATATGTCATAAAATAACTACCACAATAAGTTTAGTTAACAAGAATCACCTCACATAGTTAAAATTCTTCCTTCCTTGAAGATCTATTCTCTTAGTAACCTTCAAATACATTATACAGTATTCTTACAGTCACCATGCTGTACATTATATCCCCACAGCCTATTTTTGAAAAAAATTAAATGTGGATAGGTATTTTCATCTGCAATCTCGGATTATCAATACTGCTACTTCTACCAAAAGATACAAGTTCTGTGCAATCAAGAGGGGAAACACTGAAGTGTATGCTATGTCCAGCACAAAGTCTTGTGTCCAATGGAATGGGAATACCACTTGATTTGGTCTTTTTTTTTTCTAACTGGACTTGTTTATCTTTATAAGCTCAACCAGTCTTTAAATGGACTTACTGTTAACACTTCTTAGGCATTTTCCATTTATTTATTTGTTTATTCATTCATCCAGTAAAAAAACAAAAAACAAAAAACAAATCAAGTGGAATTCCCATTCCACTGGATACAAGATTTTGTGCTAGACATAGCATACTGGCTTTTTTTCTTTGAATTGAGTGTTCTGTCACTTTCAACTATAGGATTCCCAACTAATATAAGGGAGGGTGGCAGTGAATGCCAGAATTGTGCCAAACACCAGGCTCAGGGCTTAGGCACACAATCTCATTTAAGCCGCTCACCAACCCAATGAGGAGAAATGAATGTTATCGACATTTACTGATGAGGGAGGTGGAGGGGACAGAGGAACTCTCACTCTTGAACGAGGACTACAGTAGCAACGGACCCCTGACCTCAAACTGTTTGGTAGCATGTGAGGTGAATGGTTACCATCTAACTCTCAAACCTTGTGCATTTCACACATGGCAAGACTGTGAAGCATCCTTCTTAAGGAAACTCCCTTCCTTCTGTCCATGGTCAATCCATCCTTATACTTCCTCACATTCTCTCCCACATTGATCATTCACACGTGAAATTTTACATCTTTCCACTTATAAATCCTTCCTCACCTCCATCAATACACTTCTCAGTTCCTCATATAATCACTATCTGTGGCACCATGGAAAGATTTTACTCTTTATTCTGACATCTAAAGCAATCTGTAAAAGTATCTCAAGAACTTAAAAATACTAGTATGCTTCAGGGGGATGAGAGGGTGGGACGAATTGGGACAGGAGCATTGACATATACACACTACCATGTGTAAGTGAAGTGAGTGAAAATCGCTCAGTCGTGTCCGACTCTTTGCAACCCCGAGGACTGCAGCCCGCCAGGCTCCTCTGTCCGTGGAATTCTCCAGGCACGAATACTGGAGTGGGTTGCCGTTTCCTCCTCCAACCACGTGTAAAAAAGATAGCTAATGGGAAGCCGGTGAATGGCACAGGGACCTCAGCTTAGAGCTCTGTGAGGACCTCTAGAGCTCGGAGAAGGGGATGGTGGGAGGGAGGCTCAGAGGGAAGAGATGTATGCAAACCCACGGCTGATTTACGATGTTGTATAGCAGAAACTAACACTGTGTTGTAAAGCAACTATCCTCCGATTAAAAAAACACATTAAAAAATATATTAGCATGCATTGACCTAGGATTTTCTATTTCTATTAACCTTTTGCAAAGAAATCAGAGATGTGGCAAAATCTCAGGTGCAAAGATTTATCTGTAGCTTTATTTATAAAGTAACTAAGCCTAAACAAATTCTGGTATATCTCTGAAATGGAGTAACTTAAAATATCTTGAAAAGTTTTTCTTAACCCAGGAAGATGCTTTGAAAATGTCAAAGAAATTAAAAATGAGAATACAATGGAGAAAATATATCATACCATGGTCCTACACTTGAATTAAAACATACACACATGCAAGTGAGTGGACGAGAGAGGCTGGGAAGAAATTGCTCAAAACCCCTCTAGAATTTGTCTCTGTCTTTTGGGAACATGGATGGTTTTGGCTTTATTATTTACACGTTTCAACATTTAAAAAATCTTTCAATAATAAAATAAACTACCTTTAGAAATACAGAAGAAGTGAAGCTAGCCCTCTCCTACCAGTACATAAATGCTCACTCCCTTCTCCTCAAAGCTTTGCCCTAGAATCCTGGAAGGCCATGTTTCCAGAAACAGCTTCGATCCAATCCTTCCTGACCTTCCTCTGGGCTAATTTCAACTCTTCTATTAAGTCACTACTCTTCCCACTTTATCAAAAGCAGACAATATTCCTGGAATAGTTCCCGTTTCCCTGAAGACATTTCCTTAGCATCTTTCAAACACTTACTGAATTCCTTCTTTTCCCCCAAATCTTTTGGACTGAAAATAGGCTTGCTTATGACCCTAAAGCATAGTTACCATAGTCACATGGATCTAAACTCAGTTTGCCTAATTTAATCTTGCTTCTTTCTGTGGCATGTTTTCTTATAATCAAGCTTACAGTGTAAATATGCTAACAGAATGAAACATACCCCAGGGGAATTGCTCTGCGCTGCCCTGTTACATGGAACCACGTGTATTTCATTAATTAATGATTCTTTTTTTCAAGATGAAAATGCTCTGACAGGCAATCCAGAGGCAAGACTCTGCCCAGAATCTCCATCATGGAGGGGCAAGTAGGGAGAAACCACCATAACAAGCAAGATTTCTAACCTGAACACTCAAATCTTAGGGAAGAAGAGAAAATGAGCTAGACAAGCTATACCATATTATCATTATGAGTTGATAATTTATGCAAATGTGTAATTACTTCTTGAAAAACAGTAAGCTTGTGGCATAAACATCATTCAGAAACATATATTTTTTTAAAAAGGTAACTTAAAAAACAAAACTAATCACTTTGAGACAGAACTGTGCTCTCTTTAGATTCTATTCAGAACTTACTAGCCTATTAAAGCTCACAAATAATACACGTATACATTTATTATAATAACCTCCCAACATGTAAATGTTGTGACAGCAAAATGGTGGGATTAAACGTAAAGTTATAATTTTCTGTGAGATAGAAATTCCCAGTTATGATGTCGAAATGCCTGTAAAACCAGTCTATCAGCAAATCAGCACAACTGCCAGAACTAAAATTTGTATTCCTCACTGGCTAATAATTTTTGGGAAGTAAGATTTTTTAGCAATAAAAAGATTTTAATATTTATGTAGCCTATAGACATCCAGGTTCTGTATGAAGTGTTAGGCGTGTAATGATGACTGAGAGTTCCTGCTAATGAACCCTTACTGAACCAAGAACTCTCACGGAGAGCTAACACAGGTACAAGGCAACATGCACTTGTATTAAGGTATACACAATTACAGAAGTACAATAGGCCCAGTGAGATCCTACCTAGAAAAATTCAAGTGTCTTCACGGACAAGGTGATACTCATTTGGTGCTGAAATGGAGGGGACAGTATGGGACTTGGTCAGCCAAGTGAGGAAAAGGACATACCCAGCTGAGACTGTGAGTACAAAGGCAGAGTGGATTTATGGAACAGCCCAAGTACAATTATGACCCAAGGAGTCATGGCGGGAAGACCGGTGAGAAATTGAGTTTGACAAAGTAGATTTGAGCCAGGTGTTAAAGGATCTGGCATGCAACACCAGAGAGACTGGTCTTGGCCAACTGAAAATGAGAGCTAATAAAAGATTTTTAATCAAGAGAATAATGTGATATTAGACATTTTCCATACAAATGGAACTGGCTACAATGTAGAAAATGGGTAAAAAGTACAAACATCATAGAATAAAAATTTTGGAGGCAAACTAATCTGGGTCAGATTCAGGCTCTGTCAACTACAACCTGTGCACGAAGTATTTAACCTCTTCAATTTTCATTTTATTCATCTAGAAATATGGAAGCAATGTAACGTACATTGAGAATTATTAGAGAAGAAGCTATTAATACATTAGAAACATTCCTGATTGCCCAGGGCCAGCCTAACCTTCTCAGCACTTCTCAAGGCCCCTGGCCCAACCCCCTTCTCTTCCACCCCGGGCTCTGTCCTGCCCAGGAGAGGTCTCACGGGCACAGTATGGACATCCCAGGCTGCAGGCAAATCTCAGACCACAAACACACAGACAGCTGCGCTGTGGCCAGCCTCAAGCCCAGAGATGCACATTCTTGTGGGTGCCTTGCCAAAGACAGAGCTGGCGAAAGGGCCCATGTGCCGTTTTTGGAAGGAAGCTCAGCATAATCTAAGTAGGGGACCCTGAAGTCTCCAGTACCCAGAGCAAGAGCTGAGGGTGCAGGGTGGGCTCTGGGTGGGAAGACTCCCTTAGGCCTGAGGAGGAGGAGAACGGGGCCTCTAAAACATGAGCTCAGAGCAGGGTCCCACCTCACCCAGGGCTTAGGGTGGTACGATATGCCTGGCCTGTTGTACACTCGCCAAATGGTTGTTGTCATGGTGCTTTTACTACTGTCATCATACTTTAGTTGTCATTATTTACTGGCAGCAGGAAGGCCTGGGAGAAGGAACTATACTCTACTGTGGCCCTAGAGCTGAAAATACAATGCAGTTCGGCCTGTGTTCAAAAATGGACAGGAGGAGACAGAACCTGGACGTGGCATGGGAGAGGAGTAGAGAGGACCCACTAGAAGAAGGGCTTTGTGGAAGGAAGTGGGAAGGATAATAACCACAGTTTTGTATATATGTTCTGAGTTCAAGATTTTTTTGGGCATGCAGGTACTAACAAAGAGAAAACTGCATGTACTCGTCTGGAGCTCAGGAAAAATTTAGACATGAGCCATCTAGAAGGGGCTGAAACCTTGGAAATGGGTGAAACTTCCAAGGAAAAGTTAAAGGTGCAAAACAGAATGACAGCGCTGAAAAAGATCCTTCCAGTCAGTTTGTGGAGAGAAAAAAATGATGCCAGCACAGGCAAAGTCAAAGGAGGCTGTCAAGGTCAAGAAGATGACAGGAAGACTGTCCTTCAAGAAATGTTCATACAACGCTGATATCCAGCAGTCACTGCGTGTCCACTCTGTGCCAGGTATTATGGCTTGGCGTATACGCATGATCTCATTTAACTCAGTACTTACAGCTAAATGTGTAAGTACTGTGATAGACAATTATTTCCATATCATCAATGAGCTAACAGGCTCAGAGACAGTAAGTAAACTGCCCCATGTCACTTAACTATTACAAATATTAGGTGCTGTTAGAAGCTTAACTCTACTGTTAAAACTTAGGAAAAAACTAGAACACTTTGTTCACTGCTGTGGAGAAGAAGGTATGGAAGAGAAGTGATGAGCCCAACCATTGGCTGTGAACTAGGAACTTGCTCATTATGTTACCTTGTTTAACCCTCATGAGAAACGGGGCAGTGGACATTATCAAGTCCATTTTATAGTTCAAGACTTGGAGGCTCCCAGAGTCAAGTATCCATGAAGAGAGCTGGTAAATGAATGAGTCCAGACTCAAATGTAAGGACTATGTGACACAAAAACCTACACTCCTTCCATAGCAACATGTTGCTTCTCCATCATCAGGGAACAGGAACTAAAAAGGGAAAGGCATCTACAACGTGGAAACAAATACAGACATTCCTGGAAATTAACAAAGTAATAAAAAATATTAATCACCTAGCTTTCTTGTATTCTCCCCTAAAACAACCTGGCACATGAAAGCCAGGGCAATAAAAACCACTTCTCTCAGGACAGGTACAATTAAGAATTGTTTCTGTCTGAACAGAGATGAGTTTTGGCAAGGATGTGGAGAAAAGGGAACCCTCTGCACTGTGGGTGGTAATAAATAATTGGTGTGGCCATGATGGAAAACAGTAGGGAGTTTCCTCAAAAAATTAAATATAGAATTACCATATGGTCCAGAAATTCTACGTCTGGGTACATATTCAAATGAAATCAGTATCTAATAGAATCAGTATCTAAAAGAAATATCCACATTCACATGTGGATTGCTGCATTAGTCACAATAGCAAAGTTATGGAAACAACCTAAGTATTCATCAACAAATGAACAGATACAAAAAAAGTGATATCTAATCAACTACAAATAGAGCCACACATGACAGAATATTATTCAGCCATAAAAAGGGAGACATCCTGCCATTTGCTACAACATGGATGAACCTACAGAACATTGTGCTAAATGAAATGAGCCAGAGGTGAAAAGATAAATACTGCATTACCTCACTTATATGTGTAATCTAAAAAAGTCAAATTTACAGAAAGAGAGAGGTAAAAAGGTAGTTGCCAGAGGCTGGACGGCAGGGAAATAAGGAAATGTTGGTTAAAGAGTACAAATTTTCAATTATGAGATGGATTAGTTCTGGGGAGCCAATGAACAGCTTGGTGACTACAGTCAGTAATACTGTACTGTATATCTGAAATCTGTATCCATGAATTTTGCTTGTAAAGAAGATCCTAATTCTCACCACATACACACACAAACTATGTGAGGTGTTAGATGTGTTAATTAACTTGATGATGGTAATCATTTCACAATGTATACATATATCAAATCAATGCACCTTAAATACATACAATCTTACTTGTCAATTACACCTCAACAAAACTGAAAGGGAAATGACATATTTTTATAGCTTGACGTTACAGTCTCTGTGACCTGTTAAAAACTCTGCAGTTTTCTCCACAGGCACTGAAAGTCACTTTCAGCCTTCCACATACAGAGATAACTCCCTTTAAACAATTCAGTCAGACAGAGAACAGTGATGTTAAGTTTTATTTCCCCATAAACAGCAACTTCTTCCTGCAGTAATATATTTGTGGTATTTTGAAGACTGAATATCCCAATAGATTCTGCACTGCAAACACTTTCTAAAAATAGCTCTGGGATGAAAGCCAAAAAGGTTAGTTTGGTTCCTTACTAGCTGCCTGCTTTAAGCACATTATGCATTCTATCCTTCCCCTCTCCAAGCCTGTACAGTTGGCTGAATAGTACCTACATTAATCTGCCCCACCTGATGCGAAAACCAGATTGTTCCTTGTGAATAAGTTTATTTTTAAAGGCTGAGCTTGTGATGGGCATTACAGTGCCAATTTCAAAGTTTCAGTTTTCAAACTTTGGGAAGTTACCTTTCAACCTGTTTCAAACTTCGTTAATCCCAATTACTCTATAGGCAGCTGTATTTACACGAGCCATGGGCTGCTTTATTCTACTCAAGGTAATATCAAATCTACTCTGTAACTGCATGACCTTCCTAAATGCAACATGTACTGAAAGAAAAAGAAATGCCCAGTATTTGTTTACACACTGAAGGGAAGAAACAGTCGCAGACTGTCTTCATGGTATCTTAAAAACCAAAAGACAGTAAACCAAGTCAGTAAGGGCTGCCTGACAACAATCCCGGTCCTGGGCCTGCGGATGGGACTGCAGAGAACTGAGTAAACCAAGTCAGTAAGGGCTGCCTGACAACAATCCTGGTCCTGGGCCTGGGGATGGGACTGCAGAGAACTGAGCCATGAACAAACCAGAAGGACTGTCCAGATCCTGCTCGTGGGCGTTAACACAAGTCTTCCTGGTGTTACTATTCTTGGCAGGCATATCCAACAGAGGTCACAAAGAACAAACGCAACACAGTCATTCCCAACAGGCTTGGCTGTAAATGCCCTAAATTCAACTACAGACTTAGTGAGTTTGCAAAAATACGCATGCCACAAAACCAGCTTGAAGACAAGCGGAGGTCCTCAAGGCTGACAAAGATGTTCATTCATATGGCAGAAAAGGAAATTTGTCAATGAATTTATCAAGTATTCACATATTTTAAACACTGCAATTATGATTCTGCTATAATTACTATTTTTACCCGTAAAATCACATTCTATAGACTCTTCTAGCTAAAGAAAAGAATCTCTCCTTTTCCAAGGTAACGAAAGGAACCCCACTCAGAAAACTGAGAGTAACTGACTTGACCATGTAAACACTCTTCCAGCTGCACAAGATGCCCTGTTACTAAGGGTGACTTCGGCCCACTGCCCACATCATGATGTTTTCCCCAGCCTACTGGAAGGCACCATGGCTCTCTAAGTCCCTGCCTGAGGAGGCAGGAACATGCTGGACAGGAAGAAAATGACCAGAAACCCCGGTGCTGAAAGTCAGGGTCAAGTTAACTCAGGAAATAAATTTTCAGGCTCAAGTTTATGGGCCCTTACTCATTGCCACACTCACAGTGGGTAGCTGTCCTCTCTCCCTGGGGACAAAGAAGGACCAGATGTCCCTATGTGGGCTGAGCTCCACTCAGTCATCCCCAGAACCATCTTTTGCTGGTGTCCAGGCAGCCAGACCTGCCCAACTGAAAGTTCAGGATTCCGGGCAGGGAGCCCCCCTGCTCTGGTAGAAGAGAGAAGGTCGTAGGGAAGATCACAGAACTGTGGCAGACAATGGAGTCTGGTAAAAGAACTCTGGTGCAACCTGGAGGTTTAGGATTTCATCTTGGCCAATAAACATAGGGTATAATCCTGGCCATGTTGCTGAGCTCTCTGGGAAACATCGCTTCGATTCCCAAGACACCAGGGAGGTTCTGCCCTTCCCAGCCTTCTTGATGAGACAGATGAACTGAGGAGAAGATATGAAAAGGACTTTCTTTGCCCCTGCTTCCCTGTACCATGAGGGATCTTAATTCCCTGACCAGGTATCAAACCTGTGCCCCCTGCAGTGGAAGCAAGCACAGGGTCCTAACCACTGGACCACCACGGAAGCCCCTGAAAGGGTTTTAAATCAAACACTTCATAGAAGTATCAAGGAGGCATAGTGTTAAGAGCAGTACACTTGAAGAAAACTTCTTTAGTCCTGACGCAGACACCTGAGTTCTTTTTAAGTCTCAACTGTTTTATCTACACAGGGATATCTCTATCACCTCTTCAAATTCTAACAGCCTCTACTTTGAAATGCGTGGTTAGCTGTGTAGGCAGCTTTCTCCTCAGCAACTAGATTCCAAATTTCTTTGTCTGATAGTGTCAGACAGTTCAGTCAGCCAGTCGTGTCTGACTCTTTGAGACCCCATGGACTGCAGCACATCAGGCTTCCCTGTCCATCATCAACTCCCAGAGCTGGCTCAAACTCACGTCTATCGAGTCGGTGATGCCATCCAACCATCTCATCCTCTGTTGCCCCCTTCTCCTCTTGCCTTCAATCTTTCCCAGCATCAGGGTCTTTTCCAATTGAGTTCTTCACATCAGGTGTTCAAAGTATTGGAGCTTCAGCTTCAGCATCAGTACTTCCAATGAATATTCAGAACTGATTTCCTTTAGGATGGACTGGTTTGATCTCCATGCAGTCCAAGGGACTCTCAAGAGTCTTCTCCAACACCACAGTTCAAAAGCATCAATTCTACCCCTGATAGTGACTGATTGTATGGTCAGCCCCAAATAGCAGATTAAGATTAGTCTAAGCTTTTCCCAAGAATCCTGTTTCCTACTTTTTCAGCCTCCCCTGTGGCTCTGAAAAACCTTTTGCTTTCCTGATATAAAGGACTAAATCTGTTTAGCTGGCATTGCCCTTCTGCTTTCAATCTTCTTGCCTGCTATTCTGGATGAGAATGTGATGACTGGAACTGCAACATCCTTTTTGTGGTGTGAAGAACCAACTAACTATAATGAAAGACTAACAGAATCTTGGATGTACCAGTGCCAAAGGCCTATCTCCAGACTGGGTATTATATGAGGAAAATGAGCCCCATCTCATTTAAATCACTGTTAGGCTTTCCATTATTTATCACTGAATGCACTTATAAACCATACACTCTGATAAAACTCATCCCTGGAGAAGAGCCAATATTTAAGTAATCTCATATGTGCCTTCTGCCTTAACACATTGACCAAAGGTGAAAGGGATAATGAAGGAATTGATAGGGACAATTCATTCCTATCCTAACACATCTAAATGACAGGTATTCAGCAAATATGCAAAGCTGTAGAATAGACTAGTTAAAAGAGCAATTTTCAAGTCAGATCTGTATTTGAACTGCTACTGTATATAGCTATGTGTGTGTGAAAGTTGTACAGTCGTGTCCAACTCTTTGTGACCCCGTGGACTGTAGCCTACCAGGCTCCTCTGTCCATGGGATTCTCCAGGCAAGAATACTGAAGCAGGTTGCCATTCCCTTCTCCAAGGGATCTTCCGAACCCAGGGATCGAACCTAGGTCTCCTGCATTTCAGGCGGGTTCTCTACCAACTGAGCCACCGGGGAAGCCCATATTAGTTATATAACTTCAAGCAAGTGGTTTTTATCATTCCAATCTGTTTTATCATTAAAATATAGGTTATATTAGAACCTATTATATTTATTATAGAATTTAATAAAGGCAATGCATAAAGTCACTAGTATGATTCTCAGCATAGATTAAGGCTCCAAAATTGGTAGCCTTCAGTATTGTAGGGGCAAGCACATTATATATATACCAGGACCCCTGAGTATAAAGACAATGGAATTTAAGGTCTAGCTTGTGAAACACACAAGTAAATCAGTTATTTCTGCTGGTAGGACAAGGCTATGATATCTACCTGTGTACCCACGGTATAGGAGAGAAGCCTGACCCCATCTCCCAGCACTCACATCTTTAAACCCCAAAGTTGTTTCAGCTCTCCTATTCCACCAGTTACCAAACACTCAATTTAGATTTCAACTTGACCTGCAGAAGAAATAAAAAGGACAACAAAATGGCCAAACAGCAATCAGAAAAGAGGGAAAAGATCCGACTAATAGATCTTTAGGGTGTTAACAACTGCCATGTTCACCTGGGCTATCCTTCTACCCTGGGGTCCCTAAGGGTCAGAGGGATTCCTTTAGGAGAGTATACTGGGGAGGGTGCTTTCAGATGCAAGTGACAGGAGATCCAACTTCCCTAAGAAGCTTCAACAAGAAGGCAGGCTGGTTTCAGGATGAGAAAAGTCCATGCTCTTATGGCACAACCAAGAACCCAGGTTCTTTCCATCTTCCTGCTAATCCACCCTCGATGTGTCAGCCTTATCCCCTGGCTGGCTCCCCTCATAGAGGCAAAGCAGCTGTAGTTGCTACAAGCAACACACAAATGTGACAAGTTTCAGAGGAAGACAACTTCAACATTCACAGGACTGAGAGAGCATCTCTCACACTCCATTTTGACACATGGGGTACAGGGCAAGCCCATGGCCAGACAAGCCAGTCCAGGCCGTAAAGGGGAAGCCTCCTCTGAAGCACAGGGCTTGGGGCTACTTGTTATCAACCTGCCCTTGATGATAAGGGCAAGTTCCGGGGATTTCTCTGGTGGTATAGTGGATGAGGGGGCTTCCCTGGGTGTTTCATGGTAAAGAATTTGCTTGCAATGCAGGAGATGCAGGATACATGGGTTCCATCCCTGAATTGGGAAGATTCCTTGGAGGAGGGCATGGCAACCCACTCCTGTATTCTGGCCTGGACAATTCCATGAACAGAGGAGCCTGGAGGGCTACAGTCCATGGGGTCGCAAAGAGTCGGACACAACTGAAGTGACTGAGCACAGCAGAACACAACATGGATGAGAATCCACCTCCCAATGCAGGCGACACGGGTTCGATCCCTGGTCCGGGAAGGTCCCACAGGCAGTGAGGCGGCTGACCCTGTGCACCCAAACTACTGAGCCCGCGGGCCTAGAGAAGCCACGGCAAGGAGAAGCCCGAGCACCATGAGGAGAGAGTAGCCCTGGCTCCCCGCAGATAGAGAAAGCCCACGCACACAAATGAAGATCCAGCACAACCAAAAAGAAATCTTTTCATACAAAGTTAAAAAAGGCAGTTCCTGACACCCAATTAGACCTGTTGGGGGTAGGGGATGGTTACGCAAATAAAGGTTTCTGTTCCACAGAAAAATAATGGTTCTGGTTCCCTATTCCAAATACCAGAATTTATTTTAAAGAATATTTGTAAGGGCCACAGTGACATTTTCCAGATCTTGCCAATTCAGGCTTTGTTTATAATTCCCAAAGATCAATTAGGCCTCTTTGTATTCTTGGAAATTGGAAATAACACTTACTTAAATCCAGATTCTTATCTGCTTCTTTGTTCCCAGAGCTTGGTTCCCCAATCTAACAATCACACTTTGAAACTCAGCACCGGAAATAAAACAACTCTCAATCATGCTACCAAAACACCGTCAGCCTATTTTATCAAAGGGAAGTTTCACTTATGATTTGTTGTCCATTCTGCAAAATACTGTCTTATTTGATATCTCATGGAAACTTTAGAAGATGCCAGTAAGGAGGTCATTGTTCACAGGATTATGATGGGGTAATTTCCATGGCTAGTGGTTCTAAAAATTCCCAGTCATAGTTTCACAGGCCTGTGAGGCAGGAGAACAAAGGGCCACCTCCCGCCACGTTGCTGTGCTGGCTCTAGGGGCCAAGGCAAGGCCCTGAGAAGGCAGGGGTGACAGCAACTCCTGTTCTCAAAAGAGGAAGAATTGGTTGATTCCAGAGAATCAATGATTTAAGATTCTGGCTTTGAACATGGGGAGAAATGGTTCTCAAAATATAGCCTAGACTCCTGAGACCTTGTCAAAGGTCCATAAGGTCAAAACTTTTCACTCTCAATCTCTTAGGAGAGTAGAGTTTATCAAAAAAGAATAATGCACAATTATTCAAAAAAGTGATTAAAATCCCCCTCCTGTTTTAAACCACTTACCTGTATAGGCTGGATTTGCTTTATCTACTGCAACCAAAGCAACAGACTGTAACAAATTGAATGGAGAAGCAGAGCTGAGAATCCAGCTGTTTTCTATTAAACCAGACAGTAAAGAGATGGGCAAAAAGGCAAAGCTCTCCTACATTTGTTTTGAGAGCAGTTATTTTTCATGAAGGCCTTCCCTGGTGGCTCAGGGGTAAATGCAGGAGACTAAGGACTCTGGTTTGATGCCTGGGTTGGGAAGATCCTCTGGGACAGGAAATGGCAACCGACTCCAGTATTCTTGCCTGGGAAATCCCATGGACAGAGGAGCCTGGTGGGCTACAGTCCATGGGGTCACACAAGAGTCAGACATGACTTAGCAACTAAGCAACAACAACTACTTTTCATTAAGGGGAAAAAAGTCTTTACAGGGGACATGCAATGGGGTTATTTTTAATGAAGTAAATATTTTTAAATTTCTATTTTAATGTCTAATATGGTAAATAGATGACTGAGTGACTAACACTTCACATTTCACGTGGTAGTCCAAAGAAGTTCTCTAGGGTCCTCAGTTTTTAAAAGTGTCAAAGGTAATTCCAGTGAAACTGTGAAGACTAAGGATACCCAACATTTACAGTTTCGAGTCCAAAGTAAAATAGATTTTCCTCTATTATGTAGACAGGATTTCATCAATCTTATCTACAAGTGTTTATGTGGATATATTTCCTAAAACTGTATAAATGTTACATTCTTATTCTTTGGCAAGATGATGTTACAAAGAAATTGGCCTTTTCTTCTGTTAAGTTCTGTCATCTCATATTTGCTTAGTCCTTACCAATCTCTTGCGTTATTTCATTTTGCTCTGTTTTTTTTTTTCTTTCATTTTCCTTGATATATCAATGTCTTAGTGTAGTGCAAATGAAATACCATATTTTATTGCTGTCAATTTTCTGTGGTGTTTTGTATTTTGGTTGTGTATTAAAATTACAATCATGCTTTGTTTTATGCAAAAAAATAAAAAAAAAGTGTCAAAGGTCTTGAGACCAAAATGTCTTAGAACTGCTGCATTGAAGTAACGCACCAACTGAAATGAAGCAGGACTCTGTGGGGCTCCTCAGCACGGACGCCTCCCTGCCCCTCATTTCTGGTTTGTAGGGAACAGACTCCAGCCTCCGCAGCCTTCCAGGAGCTCCAAAGGGCAGACTCAATTGCTAATCTGGGAAGGGAAGGGAGGCAGAGACAGAGGAGCTATAGCCAAGATACAATAATGTAGCCTTGGGGCAGGGTCCTGGTTCCCCTCAAGGGATACACCTAACACGATGTTTGTGCTCTCCACAGAACTAAGAGGCAACAAATGAAAGGGGTTAGCCTTCCAGCCAGAGAAGACCCCTGAAGCCAGAGTGAAGGAACCAGAGAAGCTTACTGAGAGACCACCAAGGCCAGATCAGAGGAACCAGAGAAGCTGATGAGGAGGAGACCATTTGAGACCTGATTAAAGGAGTGCAGACCCTGCAGATACGCTGATATTATCAGCAAGCCCGCCCTCGAACCACTGCTATAAAACTCCTCACCAAATCCTCCCGGGTTGGGATGTACAGTTTTTGAGAGGCATGAGCCCCTTGTCTCTCCCTTTGCCTGGCAAAGCCATAAAACTATGTTTTTCTATCAACACTTCACCCAAAATTCTGTCTCCCAGATTTGAGTCAGCACCGGCGCACAGAGGCAGCATTTTCAGCAGAATAAAGAAAATGTGATTAGCGGGGTCTGCACCCAAATCCAATGGGAGAGTCCCCACCACCACCGAGCAACTCTCTGACATCAGCGAGGGGTCCTACAGTTCAACTCCAAACACTGTCTACCCAGAGACAGCATCAAATTCCAGTCAATCCCACAGGACTCACTCCTCTACACCAGCTTCAGATGGCAATCACCAGTCTAGGTTGTCACTTGTGCTTCTGTTGGACCTGGCACAAATTGGACATTCCAAGCACACCCCCTTTAGGTTGGATTAACTTGCTAGGGCATCTCTGAGAACTCAGAGAAACATCTTACTCACTAGATTACCGGTTCGTTATATAAGGAGATAACTTAGGCACAGCCAGATGGAAGAAACGCAGAGGGCAAGGTGTGTGGGAAGGAGCTTCCCTGCTCTCTCCAACGTGCTCCACTGTCTGCAAAACCTCCATGAGGAGGCTCTCTGAATTCTGGAAGCTTCCTGATGCAGGCATGAGCGATTAAATCACTGGTCCTAGGCTACTGAATGGAATCTCCAACCTCTCTCCCCTCCGCAGAGGTTGGAAGTGGGGGCTGAGAGCCTTAATACTCTCTCCACGGGCACCCAGCCCTCCCCGAAGGACTTTTTTGTTTTTATTTATTTTTATCAGTTGGAGGCTAATTACTTTACAATATTGTAGTGGTTTTTGCCATACATTGACATGAATCAGTCATGGATTTACATGTGTTCCCCATCCTGATCCCCCCTCCTACCTCCCTCCCCATCCCATCCCTCTGGGTCACCCCAGTGCACCAGCCCCAAGCATCTGTCTCATGCATCCAAACTGGACTGGCGATCTGTTTCGCACTTGATAATATACATGTTTCGATGCTATTCTCTCAGATCATCCCACCCTCGCCTTCTCCCATAGAGTCCAAAAGTCTGTTCTATACATCTGTGTCTCTTTTTCTGTCTTGCATATAGGGTTATCGTTACCATCTTTCTAAATTCCATATATATGCGTTATGGCTGCTATCCAAAAGTCTACAAGCAATAAATGCTAGAGAGGGTTTGGAGAAAAGGGAACCCTCTTACACTCCTGGTGGGAATGCAAACTAGTACAGCCACTGTGGAGAACAGTGTGGAGATTCCTTAAAAAACTGGAAACAGAACTGCCATATGACCTAGCAATCCCACTCCTGGGCATACACACCGAGGAAACCAGAACTGAAAGAGACACGTGTACCCCAATGTTCATCGCAGCACTGTTTATAATAGCCAAGACATGGCAGTAACCTAGATGCCCATCAGCAGATGAATGGATAAGAAAGCCATGGTACATATACAAAATGGAATATTACTCAGCCATTAAAAAGAATACATTTGAATCAGTTCTAATGAGATGGATGAAACTGGAGCCCATTATACAGAGTAAGCCAGAAAGATAAACACCAATACAGTAAACTAATGCATATATATAAAAGGCACTCATTAACCTCATTAACAGAACAAAAATCACCTGTATGGCTCTTGTCAGGAAATTCCAAGAGTTTTAGGCACTCTGGCACCAGAATGGGATGAAGAACAAATACCGTTGACCTTGAACACTTTAGGGACTAGGGGTGGCAACCGCCCGTACAGCAGAAAATCCAAGTATAACTCTACAGGCGGTTTCTGCAGTCCTGGTTCTGTATCCATGTGTTCAGCCAACCTCATGTGCTACTGTAGTATGCATGAAGTGAAAAAAGTCTGTGTGTAGGAGCAGCCTCGGAGCTTCCCTGGTGGTCTAGTGGTTGAGAGTCCGCCTGCCAATGCAGGGAACAAGGATCCTATCCCTGGTGCAGGAAGAACCCACATGCTGAGAAGCAACCAAGCCCATGCACCAACTACTGCGCCAGCACGCCTTGAGCCTGTGCTCCGCTAAGAGAGGCCACCACAATGAGAAGCCTGCGCAACAGAACGAAGAGTAGCCCCTGATGTGCGCTGCAACTAGAGAAAGCCCGTGCGCAGCAATGAAGACCCAGTGCATGCACAAATAAATAAATCTTTAAAAAACAGAGGAGCCTCACAGTTCAAACTTGTGTTGTTCAAGAGCCAACTATGTGTGTGTGTGGATATATACAATATATAAATCACAAAATCACAGTGATTTACATATACGGACACAATGAAAAATTAGCCAGCTACAAAAAAAAAGGAAATCCTGCCACCTCCAATAGCATGAATGAGCCTTGAGGACATTATGCTAAGTGAAAGAAGTCAGGAGAAGATGCATGAACTTACCTACACATGGAATGTAAAACAATTGAACACATAAAAATGGAGTGGTGGTTGGTGGTTACCACAGATACGGGGTGTGGGGATGGGAGAAGGAGGTCAAAGGGTACAAAATTCCAGTTAGAAGATGAATAAGTTCCGGTCATCTAACGTACAAAATGGTGACTCTGTTTAATAATAAGGTATTATATAGCTGAAACTTGCTAGGAGAGTTCTCACCACGCACACACAAACGATGTGAGCTGATGAGTATGCTAACCAACTTTATTGTGGTAATCATCTCACAATATGTGCTTAAATCATCACACACATTGTATACCTTAAATTCACACAACATTTTATCTCAATAAAGTTGATATGTGTGTGTGTGTGTGTGAGTGTGAGATACAGAGGGTCCTGAGACAAGCCCCATGGGCGCAGCTGCTCTCCTGCTAGGATGCTGAGGAGATATGAAAGATGGAGGAGGTAAAACAGAGGCTCTTCCCTGCAGGGAGGCGGGAGGCAGGTGTGCTGGGCCCTTGCCGGGGAATCCCAGCCCACACCTGTGGCCTGCGAAGGGGTCTCCCCAGATCTGTCCTCCACATCTACAGCTCAGTCCACGATCACGGGGGCAATCAGAGACACCTGCTTCCGTCAGGGTCCATCCTCCCATGTCCTCCTCCACTCTACAAGCTGACAGGCACAATGACTAGCTCAGGGTCCCAGCGGTCCTACGTGGGAGAACCAGGACTCGCACCCAGGACCTAATGTACCATGATGCTTCCTTCCCCTCAGCAAGCGGCGGGCTCTTAGACGAGAGTTTCTGTTTTGTTTCCCACTGTGTTCCCAGCACATAGAATGTTGCTTGCTTGGCCCTGGCTCCAAACCCAGGGTACCCGTCCTCCCATAACCCACGGCCTCTCCCCAGAGCCAAGATCTCCCTTGAACTCTTCCTACTACCAATCAGGGTTCCTGGTGCCGCCAATAGAGGTGTGGACATTCAAGACCCGGAGATGAAAGGCAATCAGTGGGAACAAATATTTATATAGGCATCCATTGTACCGAACACTCCTGCACATACACCTTAAACTAACAATCGCTTTCTTTCTTAATCAAATATCCTATTGACTTTAATTACAGCTGTATTTTTACTACCTCTGAAACACACGAATGCTCTCCTCCCCCTTTTAAGCAAATGGCATGTTATTGTCCTTATCGTCCACCTCCAGCTTTATTTCAGAGACAGATGGAGTGAAAGTCCAATAAGGTCAGCTGCCCTCCACGGCCCAACTTGGGCGGCCTCTGTGCTCAGGCCCCTCCCTCTGCTTGCCCCCCCATGACCCTTGGGCCAGTTTCTCAGCTTCTCTATCAACCTTTCTGAAATGAGCACATAAAACCCCTTTTGTTTTCAAAGGACTTTCCTCCCAGCTGGTAAATACAGAAAAAGGAAATGGGGCTTACAAAGCAAAGGAAGCAACCGGCCAAATTTTTAAAATCTTTGAGATGCAACAGTTCTCTGGATATCATTAACTTAAAAATGAGCCGAGGTCTGCTCCCACTCTAAATACAACCTGTTCTAGAAATATTCCTTTAGTTTAGGCCATACATTGAGCCCTACCGTAAGTCTTCCCTTGGCAATTCTGCAGGTTTGCTCACCTTGGGTACACGTGCTAAGTCGCTTCAGTCATGTCTCTTTGCGAGACATGTCTCTCAGACTCTTTGCGACCCTATGAACTATGTAGCCCACCAGTCTCCTTTGTCTATGGGATTCTCCAGGCAAGAATACTGGAGTGGGATGCCATGCCCTCCTCCAGGGGATCTTCCCGACCCAGGGATTGAACCCTCATCTCCTGCATCAGCAGGTGTATTCTTAACTGCTGAGCCGCCAGAGAAGCCCTTGCTCATCTTACTCATCTTAACCATCCCTAAAGGAAGCATCTTAAAAAATAATAAAAAATAAATTAAAAAAAAAGAAAGCATCTTAGTTGCTAGACTCTTCTCTCTGTCACATGAGCCAAAACTTGGAGATGTGAGGGTTCATTTTTTAATCACATAATTACCCAGGCTCCCCAGTGGGTATTCACATCAACCCCGACTAGTGTCTCTTTCATCTTGACTCTCTTATTGCCTTACAGAGAGGAAAAGTCAATTTCGATCCTTTCCTGGCAAAGTCACATCTACACATTTATCTCAAAAGCTCTAATAATTTATGGCTCGCCCCTCAGTCTCTATACAAGATACAAGATACTCCCTCTTTAAAAGCTCAGCTCCTTGGAAATTGCACTTAAAGTTGTTTTCAATATAAAGTGACCTCACTGATATCCCTACATTAGTAAGTTGTATTCACGGATGTGTGTGCATGCTACGTCGCTTCAGCTGTGTCCTACTCTTTGTGACCCCCCACAAACTATAGCCCACCAGGCTCTTCTATCCCTGGAATTCTCCAGGCAGGAATACTAGAGTGGATTGCCATGCCTGCCGCCAGGGGATCGTCCCGACCCAGGGATTGAACCCACTTCTCTCCTGTCTCCTGCATTGGCAGGCAAGTTCTTTACCACTAGCGCTACCTGGGAAGTCCCATTCATGGGATGAGCAGTAGCTAACTATAGCCCATTTCCCAAGAGTTCTTTTCAATCATGGTGGTTCATCAAATAACTTATTGCATGAAATTTAGTTTTATAAATCTCAGCATTTCACGTAAATTACAAATCAGAAAACATGAACTTCTGTGTTGTCCATAATGGGAGAGGTAATACTCTGTAATGTGTTAAGAATGTGCACTTTGACTCTAACAACTCTGACTCTGTCCCAGCCTGGCTCAAGGAGTCTTTCCAAGTCTCAGAACTTCCCCTATCTCACAAGAGAAAAGGCAGGATGGAGACCAGCATGCTTAATACCTAAGGGACCTTGGCACATAATAAAGGTTGAAAAATGTCAACATAGGTTCTAGCATCCCAAATTTAGTTGAGAACGTGTGAATCACAAGCAATTAAGCATGCCAAGAGGCATCATATTAACAGAGTACTGAGTTATAAAATCAGTAATGGGAGATCTCCTGTGTGAAATTTATTAGACTGGAAAAACATATATCAGGGCACTGTGTAATTACATAACCCTACTGAGTTAAGTCCAACTACACATAAATAGGTGGTACAATACAAATAGGAAATATTTAATAAAGATATCCAAAGAAACTAAACAGGATTCTAGTCTTTGCACCATTCCCAGTAGAAAGGTTTTGGAGAGTGAGATATACAAACATCTCACGAGCCATTTACGTCACTGAATCAAAAAGCTCCAGGCCCTACTGATCTCTCGGAATCCATTTTTTTAACTCATCAGTACAAACAATTTCTCAACAGCATGCTCTGAAGTTAAAGCAGGAAATTTGGACCGAAATTGCCTGTAAGACACAATTATAAAAAAGCAAGCACAGAACAACCCAGACAGCAAAAATCCTACCTTCATTCCACTCAAAAGGAATGAAAACTGAAGAAAGAAAATTTATGGTTGGACTGTCACACGTTTTCTTTGTTTCCTTCTAACACTTCCCTTTAGAGCCAAGCGCCATAAAATAAAGGCATCAACCACCTGTTATAATAGAAGGATGAGTGGCCATGGCTGGTTTTGCTCACATCTCAAAATATCACTCAAGCCCAACAACCCCTACCATCCCAGCTTGGGTAGGTTATGCACTTCTCTAACTGACCACATCATTTAAAGTGCTTTGAGGTCCAGGGCTATTAACAAGAAGAAGCTTTGTAATTAAAAGTTAATCGTAGGTCTTCCTTATCAAAGAGGTTAGAACATGAAAATCATTACAATTGACTTTATAGGCTGGCATATACACAGAAGGAAGTGCTTATAAATTAGGAATAGTATATAGTACTGTCATTTAGACTATGCTAAAAGGTGATGAGAATACTCTTTGTTTCCATAGCAGTAGGGAAAGGAATAAAAGGAGAAAAAAGACTAGATCTTTGGGGCACCTTGATTCCTAACATGGATTTCAACATTCCCGCACTCACAAGCACTGACTTACAGGCTAATTATTGGCTATTCCACATGCTACTTTCTCCCTGCCAACTGGTTTTTGTGGCCAACACAGAAATGTCATTCTGCTCACCTGCTTAGAGGAATCTGGAACAGTTCAGGTTGACTCCGTGGCAAGTCCTTTTTCACTTAAATGATTCCCACTGACCCAAGGCAAGACTGATGGCTCCCTCCATATTTCCTTTCATGGCTGGGAGGGATAAAGACTTCACTGAGACTAAAACTGAGCCAGGCTTAGAACAACTAAAGTAGGTTAAGCATCCTATTTTTTTTTTCTGGTGCCGAACCAGCAAAAAATCAGGAGAGTCAAAACTTACATGTGTGTGCCTCTGCAAAGACAAGTCAGCCATAGTATGGAGGAAAACTAGAAATCACCAAGAGGAGACGTCAAGATGAGTTCAAATCCGGAAGAAGCCCAGATACTTACAATTTACCTGGACTAACGCAGAGGCCTCATCAGAAGCACCTGTCCTGCATTTATGCGAACATCCTCCATTCAGTTAGCACGAGCTGAAGACGGGACCTGGAAATTCTACACTGGCAGCCCCTGATTCCGCCTCTTGACAGTGGGAGGTAGCAAGGGGAGCCCAACACTTCTCCATGTCCTCAGAAAGGCAGAAACAACAATGATGAGATTCAAACTGCCTGCCAAAACCCACTGATCCATTTGAAATCACACACAGTCCTTCCCAGTTGATATGGAGACATTTATTTCTTCAATTAAAAAACAAACAAAAAACTTGCACAACCTGTAGAAGTTGCTGAAGAGTTCAAAGCACAGAACTAAAGCCCTGAAATAGATAAAAGCAACAGAAAAGCAATTAAAGCCTTACAAAGAACAGGAAGCTATTACAGATGTTCTTTCCAAATAAGAATGCTAATGAGCGTGTTCCCACCCTCCATGAAAGATCAGTAGGTCCCTAAATCAAAACAAGGAGGAACCTGTCAGCATCTGGGCTGAAAGAAGTGTCTGGACCAGGCAGGCAAAATGAAGCCTTTAGAGCAGGGGTCCCCCACCTCTGGGATCTAATGCCTGATGATTTGAGGTGCAGCTGATGCAGTAATAATAGAATAAAGTGCACAATAAATGTAATGCACTTTAATCATCCTGAAACCATCCCCCCCTCCCCATCCATGGAAAAACTGTCTTTCATGAAACTGGCTCCTGGTGCCGAAAAGGCTGGGGACCACTGCTCTCCAGGGCTGGGCAGAGGCTCAGCAGGGTAGGGATGGGAGGGAGTGGGGGACACACATAAGGACAAACGGGAAGTAGGACTGTTACAGAATCTTTCTGGGAACTGCAACTGGCAGCAGAAAAGCAATTAGGCTGAGGTTGGCTCTGAAGAACCATGGAAAAGGTAAGCAAAATGGTAGCTGGGTCATGGCTGGAGTGATGTCTGGGATTGTTCCCAAAAGGCACTGAGAAATGCCAATAGGAGGTTTGCTGCCAATGGCTGCCTTTTAACGAGATTGCTCCAGGATTCCCTTGATGGTTTTATCTCATCTGGACTAGTCCTGTTGTAAGTTACCTGGGCTCAGAGAAAGGGAAAATTCTGGATTGGGGAGGGATGCAGGTGAAGACTCTTTATTTCTTTAAAACAGAAATTTGACTCCAAGTCAAATTCACACTGGGGGTGGTTGAGTTCAGGCAGGCAGAGTGCCTCATCCAGGTGGGCCAAGGACTCTTCATGGGAACCTAATGAGTGCTGAATCCCTTGTATATTCAGTGTCCTTTGATACAGACCATTAATCAGGGTCATGATATTAATAACTACCACAAACCCTCAACCTCAATCAAATAAGAAAAATTAGACTAGCCAGGGCTTTGATTGAGAAGAGAGTAAGGGGTTTAAGACTATACTAGCTGAGGTCAATGGAGAGGGTGTTGGATTTCTGGTCTACTCTTTGGGACCCACTCTTTCAGCCAATGAGATATTTGAGATTCTACTGCCGAAGTACAGATTCTTCCAAATACTATGGCACAGATTCTTACAAATACCAGGTTTTCCAAGAACCTAGGAGATGACATAGGTTCACTGAGATGCACAATGCAGAGTCTGGAGAGGCATTTTCATCCTCTGAACATTTAAAGGGCACTGAACTAGGAGGTAAAATGATGAAAAATTTATGTATATGAACTCTTTGAAAAAAGGGTCTCAAACAGATCCCCTAAACAATTACCAACCTGACTGATAAATGCCATGACAAGTTCATGACAGAAACAGTGAAGGCACAAAGGAAAGAAGGATTACTTTCACTAACCATAGCTCAGTCTTCAAGGGTATGTAGTAAGAGAAAGTGAGGAATACTGCCTAAGACACACAATGAACAATTTTGATGAAGAAAAGCAGCTCAGAAAACACATCTCTAGTGTTTCAGTGTCCCATATAAAGGGGAGCATTAGATTGCTAACCATACACCTCTAGACCTGCTGTCTTGGTCCTGCCATGCAAAAGGAAGAGGACTTGTAACAAGCATGCTCTATTTCAGGGTATGAGATAGCTCCCAGAGGAGGCGGGGCAGAGACTGGGAAATGCCCTCAGTAAAACCTGACTTTTACACCATCTTGCATGTGTACGTGACTAATCTTAGTCACAGGAAGAGCTAGTTTCTCTGACGGTCAGATGCCAGCAGAAGGACTGATCACTTCCAGCCAAGACTCAGAAGCAGAGGGACATTATAGGAGTCCATTGGAAAGGGAGGGACGTTCCTCAGGAACTTGCCGGCAGGTCAAGAAGGATCTAGAAGAGCCACTGACTGCAAATAACAATGGTACTGAATGGTCCACAGAAATGGCATAAGCCCTTTTCCTTTTAACACACAGGGTTAGAAAAAAATATAAGTTCTTCAATATTTCTAAGAGAAAAACATCAGACAGATCTAGGTATCATCATAACCAAGCCATCACAAAGACAGTGGGCAGGAAAAGGAAGGACCAATATATCAACTTGCAACAAGTTAAACATCACAGAAGTTGTGGCCCCTCCAGGTGGCTGGTGATAGCCTCACAAAACACAGACACCAGCCCTGAATATTCATAACAAAAACCAGAGCAGCCCTGAAAATTCCATAACTGATCAAGTTACTTTGGTTATATTACTTGATTCCCAAACCATGGCAGGAAAAGCAAACGATGCAGGGGGTGAGAGAAAGTAGAAAAAAGGGAAGAGAAAACGTTTCATATTGTTAACTATTAATAGTTCTTCTTTCATTTATTTTTATTAGTTGGAGGCTAATTACTTTCCAATATTGTAGTGATTTTTGCCATACATTGACATGAATCAGCCATGGATTTACATGTATTCCCCATCCCGATCCCCCCTCCCACCTCCCTACTAATAGTTATTGACCAATAGCTTCCAAGTCTCATTTCTTACTTGGCTGAAAAACCAGCAACTAACAACGATGGAGTCAGTAACTACTGGACGTCACTTGACTTGGGCAGAGACATTTTATCAAGTCTGTCAACTCTGAGGGAACATCCTGAGCTGCCTTTTGCCAGAAAAACAAGAAGGCTGAGGAGAAGGTAACCCCAGCCTGAGGAAGGCTTCTTCCTTGAGCATGGGCACACCGTCACTGCCCACCGATACACAGGTTTTATTCAACCCTGAAAGACATGTAAGGCCCGGGTTTAATCAGAGAGAAAAGAAGACTTCCATGGTGGTTAAGAATCCAATTTCCAATGCAGGGGATGTGGGCTGAATCCCTGGTCGGGAAACTGAGATCCCACCTGCCACGTGGCAACTAAGCCCACTTTCTCTACAGCCCACTCACCACAACTATTCAACCTCAAGCCACAACAAAAAGCCTGGGCAACCAAAAAAGAAAAATCTTAAAAAAAAAAAAAAAGGAGTGAGGGTTCAGGCTCCTCGAGGAGGAAGATAAGGATGCTTAAATCTCACCCCCAAGATCAAAAAGCAAGACTATGGGCAGGAAGGTGGAAAGATGTTCACGTGACTATCTACTAACAAATTCAGTAACTACTCCCAGGGCGAGTTCCCTGGCCCTTCCCCCATCCCTGACGCTGAACCTCACTGCGTTCTCCACATGAATCCCCATCCTGGTTGCTAAGGCTGCTCACTGTATCAATAAGACTGGGCATTTGTTCAGTGAACGAGCCTGGGGCAGAAAGAAGCAAAGCCTCTGACCACTCCATTCCATCTAAAACCTTTTTTCATAGGTTTCTCCCACACCGTGCCCTACGCATGACCAAATCCAGTCACCAGAGTCACTAAAATCATTCATATGACTTGTGGACTTCCATTTACACAAGAAGTACTCAGAGCAATCAATGGTAAAAGAAAAAAAAAAATTAAAAAAAAAAAAAAGATAATACAACCTTAGTTCTTTCAAGGTTTCAATTTTCTTCTGGTTTGAACTACCATTACTAATGTACACGATTGATCAGAACAGTATTAGTAATTATCTATCAGAATGCTAACATATTTAACTTGAAAGAAAATCAATGGCAAAAGAAAAAAATGAGAAAAAAAGCAGAGCAGAAGTATTTGATACTTAATTTAGTCCTGATGGCTCATTCCAAAACCTGAAACAACAAAACATTTTTGCAAACAATCATTCCTAGGTGATTACATAACAGAAATGGAAACTGAATCTAAATACAAAACCAGAAGAATGCCAAGAAATAGTTTATGAATCTGATTTCTTTCTCATATACTAAATATAGCTGAAGAAAAAAAATCATTAAAATAGAAGTATAACTGAAGAAAAAATAACAAATCCAAATTCTTACTTATAAGCAGACAAGAAATTACAGCACCTAAATTAAAAAAATTTTTTTAATTTATTGTGCTCAAGCAATAGAGAGATACCATGTTAAACACAGTACTGGACAGAGTAAGTGCACTGTGAGTTTAAAAATGCCTGGAAGAAGAATCAAAGGGTTAAAGGAAAACTGATTTACCACAGAGGGGGAAAGTCCATTATGGTGTTTATTTCCCTGTTATCAAAGACTCAAGCAGATTCATTAATTCAATAGCTCGTTTTCGTTTGATTATGGCTTATTCACATAGGCTAAAACAGGCTTTGAAAGGCTCCCAACTATTACGAGTGATAGTCAAACTGAAACCTTCTGATAGGCATAAAATTCCATAATCAATTTATACTTGCTGCCTCACAAGTGTTTTTTCCCCAGCTACATTTGTTTTCAGTCCCTCTTGGAGAACATAAAACCTCTGAGAGCAATGCCTGCACCTGCTCTGTCTCATTCACACAGCTCAGTTCTCTGTATGAGGATGCTTGATAGACTTTACTGCACATCTGGAATGCACAAACACATTCCTCTGTATACAGGATGATATCACCAGCTCTCCATCACTCAGACAAACACTCTGAGTTATATTCTAATATTGGTGAAGACAGGTAAACACACACACACATATATATGTATTCATCTACGGTTCCTCATCTGGCATCCTTCCCATCAATTTTGTGACTACCTCCTACGGTCGTATCATCGTTCATCAGAGGGCAGACAGAAGAAGCAAGAACTACAATCCCACAGAGTCCAGAAAGAAAACAACAGTCGCAGAAAGCTAACCAAAATGATCACATGGATCACAGCCTTGCGTGACTCAGTGAAGCTGGAAGTCATGATGTGCAGGTCCACACAGGGTAGACAGGTCACAGTGGAGGGTTCTGACAAAACGTGGTCCACTGGGGAAGGGAATGGCTCACCACTCCAGTATTCTTGCTTCGAGAACCCCATGAACAGGATGAAAAGGCAAAAAAGAATGACATCGGAAGATGAGTCCCCCAGGTCAGTAGGTGTTCAATATGCTACTTGGGAACAGTGGAGAAGCAGTTCCAGAAAGAACAAGGAAGCTGGGCCAAAGCTGGAAACAACACTCAGTTGTGGATGTGCCTGTTGATGATTTTCTTTTTCTTTCTGGAAGTCAACCCTGAATATTCATTGGAAGGACTGATGATGAAACTGAAGCTCCAATACTTTGGCTACTTGATCTGAAGATGTGACTCACTGGAAAGGACCCTGATGCTGGGAAAGATTGAGGGCAGGAGGAGAAGGGGGTGACAGAGGATGAGATGGTTGGATGGCATCACCAACTCAACGGACATGAATCTGAGCAAACCCTGGGGGATAGTGAAGGACAGGGAAGCCTGGTGTGCTGCCGTCCATGGGGTTGCAAAGTCAGAAATGGCTTAGCAACTGAGCAACAACCTGTGGTCATACAAGATGGCCAGCTGGCCCTGGGCTCAATATCATGGACAAGTGTAATGCTCAGTGGCTAAGCAGGGGACCAAACACAGCCCATTAACACTGTATTTTCTCCAGCTCATTTGGTTCCACACCCACCAAGAAGTAGAAAATGCCAGTTGTCTTTTGATGCCCACTCTACCAGGAGCCTCTTCTGGTATCATTGTCACTTTCTTCCTTCTAACACTGAAGGCAAACCTTTTATCACAGATCCATAACCAAAGAAAGTTGCACCGTAGCTTCAATAACCCCTTGGATAGAGAAACAACCTTTACAGCAGTGTCATCAAACATTTTTGCAAATTTTAAATACTATTTTTCACACATTTTAAGTTGACATTTAAATTTCTCAACCATAATTTTAATTCAGTGCAAAGGCTGTAATTCTGGCATATTGGAATTAGTACAATTTTAATTAAAACATATCACTCACTTAAAGGTATCCAATAAAATCCAAATACCACACCAATTTGCAAATCATCTTCACCTATCAAAAAATATATGAACAAACTCCTCTTTGCAAAAAGGCTGCACTGTTATCTCCTTGAACTTGTATTTCCATTTTACTCCCCACACAGAATTTTCTCTCAATCTAATACATTTAACACTTGATTTTATGAATTCTCCTATTATATTTCCCTGCAACAAAAATGTATTTAAAGTGATTCTTAAAAATTTCCTCTGGCTGTAAGGCTTAAAAGTGTTCCATTTTCTTCTTTGAGCTATCATTACTAATGCACACAACTGATCCAAACAACATTAATAATTACTTATAAGAATGTTAATATAGTTAACATGGAAATTAAAAATTTATTGGAAATGTATCCCTAAAGAAATGTACAGGATTTGTCTCTTTCTTCTCAACTAGTTCATATACTGATGAGTGAATACTCTCTACTGTTATAATACAATGAAACTGAATTATTATATTATAATAATAATATAAATTCCATACCTTTCTTTCCCACTTTTAAAAATGCAAACACTAAGAAACCTTGTTTATATAAGTAAGAAAGGAATGAAGGAGATTCATCAAAAAAATCTTTTTTCTTTGTTATAACCAGATTAGGTCCTCTTCCAATTTCACTGAAAGCCAAGAAATGAAAACTAACCTGCAAAAAGATGTGTGCCTTGGTCATTATATTCATCCCCTTTACCAACACAGACATTAATATTTTCATAGTTCTCTGTTAGTGGGAAGAGGGTTTTGCATCCCAGGACAATACACTAGGATCAGAGTCAGGATGGGGTGGGAGACAGCTCTGCTGTCCTTTGTCAAGAGGGAGAAGGGTGAGTGACTGTAAGAGGTGAAATGGAAAAAGAGACACAGCAAAATCAATTCTGAAGCAAATAATTTTAAGACAGGTTAACTATAGAAACTGGGAACCAGGAAATCATCTCCCTTCAACCATCTCTGCCTTTGTATCTCCTGGAGATTTTTTATATTCCTTTGTGTGCATGCATACCCCAGCTGGAATACCCCTCTTCTGGGTAAGAATGTTGCTGCCAGACAATCTATCTATTTAGAAGAAAAGTATACTTGGTTTGATTAATGCATGAATTCCCTTATACATGAATTGACTAACACACGAACGTATCAACCTGTAGCAGGCACTACAGTAGAAGTAATACATTTTCTAAATAGACAGAAGCATAATTCTTTTTTCAATCTACTTGAAAAGAGAGAAAATACATAATAAATCATAAGTGTCCTGACAATATAGAAACTATACTCAAAAGACTTAGTTTTTAATAATTGCAAAGAAAAATCTAGAAACAATCCAAATGTTTAATAAAATTACTAAATAATTTTATGTTGCAACAGCCATATAGTGAAAGAAAATGCAATATTTCAAGAATATATATGGACATTAGAAAACGTTCTTCTATAGTGTTGACCAAAAAAACCAAGCAGGAAACAAACCTGTAAATAAAGCCTCATAGTAATTTGTAAAAATATGTATGTGTGTTGGGGGGAAGTCTGTTAAGAGAATCTGTTAAACTGCTTTCAGTGGTTATTCTAGGTTGGTGTAATTACGGGCAACTTTTGTATGCTCTTTCCAAATTTCCACAAAAGGCATGTATTTGTCTCACAATGATGGAGATAGGGGGAGCGGGGAGAATTGAGGAACTGGGGAAATAGACTTATGGTCTCAGGGCTACTGCAGGTGGCCAGAGTTTGTGAGATGGTGTCCACCCGAGGGGCCAGTGAGAGCTTAAATCCACCCCACGTGGGGCAGGACTGCTTCCCCCCAAAGTGAAAGGCGTTCCGTCGTGTCTGATTCTCTGTGACCCCGTGGACTATAGAGTCCACAAAATTCTCCAGGCCAGAATACTGGAGTTAGTAGCCGTTCCCTTCTCCCGCGCATCTTCCCAACCCGGGGATCGAACCCAGGCCTCCCGTAAGGCAGGAGGATTCTTCACCAGCTGAGCCACTAGAGAAGCCCAAAGTGGGCGCCATTTCCTAACTCACGGTGGGAGGCTAATCCACAGTCTCCACGTCCACAGTCCACATCCTCACTTAGGTTTTGGTCATTTCCCTCCGTGACCAATTGTATCCTTTCATCCAAGACTTCCACAGCTGGTTCCTTTGGAATACAGATTTCACTGACACTAAGACACTCATGAAATACTCAGTTCACAGATGCAGAAAGGTCAACAGTCAGCAACTAAAATGCTGTTAGCCAAAGAGGTTATCTGGGCCCTTCAGGAAAACATGGTGGGCCATTTTCACTTCTGCGGTATTCTACAACTCCAGTCTCCTTACCTCAGCAAGTGTGGAGGGATCTTGACAATGGTATCCACACCATCAAGGGTTTCTGCAAAAGGAAAATTACAAAGTTAAAAATAAGTATGCGAGGACTAGGAATCTAAACTGTACATAAATCTCACTATTAGTTTCTCTACAACCCCCCCGCCGGAAATTCCTATAATTATAAATTAGTCAATTCTCAACTATCTGCATGCAAATCATCCACACTTAAAAATCCTTTGCCTTTTCTAGCTCACAAGACTTCCTCTCAGAGCTTAAAAATTAGGACGCATTTCCCTTAGAGACAGAGTCAATTCCTAACCTGAAACAGAATGCCAATATAATCTATTTACAACTGACTAAAAATGCTATATTCTTGCAATAACAATAGAGAAAGGAGAGCTATTTCCTTGAAAATACTGTTTTAATACCTTTAAATAATAACTTATACTTGAGAGACTTTCATGTTCACAAAGCACTTTATGTAACAGCTCATCTCACATTTATGACACAGCAGGTGAAACTTTTCAAAAACCACACAGTACTGAAGAATACTGATTGGAAGGCTCACACCCAAATCTCATTAACCTCACCTGAATGGTCAACACTTAACCATTGCTTTGGCTATTCACACTCTCGCTGTCTCCAATTATAATGATAATGAAACATTCACTATTCTCTTTCAAAATAAAAGCTGTTCTATTTCAATAGATTTAATAATCCTGCACCCAATTCCAATGTGTGTTTGTGGGATTGCGGGGTGGTAGGGAAGATGGGTCCCTCAATAAGCAATTCTCTGACACCAGCTGAGTGTCATACAATTTAACTTAACTCTGACAGTATCTACCTGGAGAGGACATAAGACCCCACAGGCTGGGCTCAGTCCTACAAGCCTGTAATACCCACTCCCCCCGCAACCTCCCCACCCCACCACCTCCCCACCTTCAGATGCCAACCTCAAGTCCTGGTTGTCACCTGCGCTTCTGACCGACTGGCTATAAATTAAAGTTTCCAAAAACCCCCACCTTGGGTTTAATTAACTTGCTAGAATGACTCACAGAATTCACAGAAACTTTTACTTACTAGATTACTGGTATGTTACAGAAGGATATAATTCAGGAATAGCCCAGTGGAAGAGATACACATAGCAAGGTATGGGGAAAGGGCAAGGAGATTCCATGCTTTCTGGGTGTAAACCAGGAAGCTCGCCAAACTCCATCCCTTTAGGTTTTATGGAGGCTTCATTACACAGGTACAACTCATCAGCCATTGATGTTTGATCTTCAGCTCCTCTCCCCTCCGTAGAGGTCAGGGGGAGTGGGACTGAAGAGGATGGGTTTTGGCAACCAGCCCCCGTCCATAGATGTGGTCCAAAATTACTTCATTAACATAAAGAATGACATTATTAGCTCTCTTCCTTTTGGGAAATTCCAAGGATTTTAGAAGCTCTAAGCCAGAAACAGGGACCAAGACCAAATATATATTTCCTATCATAAATCACATCACACACTCCAACTTGTCTCCAGTTTTTCTGTTCAAACTCTTGCCTCCTCTCTTCACTGTTTTAGAGTCAACAAGCCCTGTCAGTCTAAATGACTTTTACTGGGAAGGAGAACATCTCTTCCCACACGGCTAAGAGATCAGAGGGAACAGTGGGCACCAAATGTATCCCTGAGACTCTGGAGTAAGAACAGAAACCATGATGATAGGATCTGGGACTGCTGTGGTCCATGGGGCACAGCAGCAGGTTTGGGGAAGAGAGCAAAACAGAAAGATGGTTGGACGAGTCAGTGGTGCAGGGGCCACAAGGCAAGGGAGGAAGGAGAAGGACTGAGGTCAGTTCCTGAGATGAGACAGGATCATAAAACAAAGCCCTGAGATGCAGGTACGGGGGAAGCTCCAAGGCCAGGCAGGTGAGTCCGGCCCAGCAGTGGGCAGGGCACAGCCAATATCCAGCATAACTTGATGCTGCTTCCCAAGAAGAGCGAACGACCAAACCACTGCAGTTTTCCTCATCAGACAGAGGAGTTTATATTTAACCCAAGCTGTGCAACAGTGCCCAACCCTGCAAGTGCCAACAAAGAGTGAGAGGAAAGGGAAAAGAGAAAGTCACAGAGCAGCCATAATGAGCCCACCCCGTTGCAGAAGAGAAGCAGGTAGGAAGTTGCATTGGAGGAAGAAGGGGGCTGGTGGCAGAGCAAGGGGAAGCCCAGGGATCTAAATGTGGATATCGCATTCTCAGAAACTGAACTGAAGCTGCGGCTCTGAAAGTGTTCAACCCCAGGCGGGCTGGGAATTAAGAGAAGAGGGTTCATGGCTAATTCTTGTGAAACACAATCTTTTAGGCGGGGGAGGAGCTGAAGCTTCCCAGGGGGCTTGGTGATAAAGAATCTGCCCACCAATGCAGAAGCCACAGGAGACGTGGGTTCAATCCCTGGGTTGGGAAGATCCTCTGGAGAAGGAAACGGCAACCCACTCCAGTATTCTTGCCTGGGAAGTTCCATGGATAGAGGAGCCTGGCAAGCTACAGCCCATGGGGTTGCAAAGTGTTGGACACGACTAAGCATGCACCCACTATGGGAGCTGAAACTGCAAAGGAGACAGAAAAACTCAAGAGGCAGGATCAAAACCGGCGGGGTGAGGGCACGAGGCCAAGGTCAAGTAGATGCCCAGAGGGGCCAAGAGAACCTGTAAGAGGGATGTGAGAACGGTCTGCTACACTCTGAGGTCTGAGTACCTTACTCTTCAATAGGTGGAAGGACAGAGGAAAAAGACCGGAGTGAGTTGAAGAGTAGCAGGAAGTGAGGATGTGGACACAAGCGCTCCACCCACGTTTTAAGTCGTTTGACTGTGAAGGTAGCAGAACCTGAGGTTGGAAGGAAAAGTGGATGGAAAGAGACAGAAGGAGGATGGTTACACAGACCATCCTTCTTCCTTAACTTGGTGTTCCAACTTCTAATTTTCTTTCTCTTCTCCATTTTCTAAATCAATTCAACAGGAGCCCCTGGTATATGCAAAACACTCAAAGTTTCTAAAAGACGCGTGATCCAGTTCTAATGATCTGCCCTTCCATTCCATCCTGCCATTCCCAGCTCCCACACCTCCAGGACTGCCAGTCCTTGAAGGAGAATCTTCTCTCAGGCCCTCCACACAGTGGCCCAATCCCTTTTTCTTTTTCTATCCCTTCGTCAGACCACTTCCTCACTGACAAGAAAAGTATATAACCTGGATAGCTCAAAATAGAGAAAAAACACATACATATTCCTTGCCAGTTGTTATGCAGCCATTAAGAAAACTGGTTTTCAGAAACCAATTTTCAGAAAATGCTGAAGTTAAAATAAAAAATAACAATCCACTATATGTGGTAAAAAAAAAAAAAAAAAAAAAAAAACCCTTTGCAGGAGGGAAATACTCCAAAATATGATTAGTGATCATATGGGTGATGAGATTATTTTCTTTATAATGTTTGAGTATTTTTCAGTATTCTAAAATGAGCATATATAACTTTTGTAACTAGAAAACAAGATTAAGATCACTTAAAACCCAAACAAGTCAGTAACATGTTGATTTATTTACGTATTGAACATGTGTCTCTCATATTGTAGGTGCAGAAGCCACAAACAAGGCTAAGTGATAGTCCCTATGCTAAGGAAGCCCACGTCTACACTGCGGACACGTGTTGCTTTGGCCAATCACCATCCACTCACCTGCCTCTCAAGCTGCAAACCCTAATTTTGTTTTGAGGAAGCCATCTTTGGCTGACTCTGGGATTTCAGTGGGCCTTGTAGGCAGCTAGCCTGCTTCATTCCTTAGCTAGAGGACTGGATCAGGGATACACACTCAACCCATCAACGCCAAGGACTGGGCAGGAGTGACTGCCAGAGCTCCACTCCCTTTGGATGAGCCCATGATTGGCCAAGTGGAAAGTGACCCCCTTCTCCTGTAATGGCCTAAATGTGGAGATGCGCGCTCTCTCTCTCCTAGAGAGTTTTAGTGGGAGATGACTCCTCTCCCTTGGTATGATCTAAATGTCTTTCTCCTATAACAGTCCAAGTGGGAGATGACCTCTTTCTTCTGATATGGACTAAGTGTGAAGATGACCCCCCTCTCCCACGGTAGCTTTCATAAGAAGGACTCTCTCCTGGGGTGGTCTAAATGTCATGGTGATCCCTCTCGCTTATAATGGCCCAAGTAAGATGACTACTTTCTCTTGAGATGCTCTAAGTACGGAAACGACCCCTTTCTCCCATGATGGTCTAAGTGGGGGCCGAGCCCTCTTTCCTGAGATGGTCTAAGTGTGCTGATTGATGAACTCAAAGCTTTGGATACTCATGTTGAGTGTGTTTGTCATCCCAAAAGAGCAGAGTAAGATCCTTTTAACAAGTACCTAATCCCTGAACCAAACTCAACCCACAGCTAGCCTTCCAAGGGCTGTTCAGTTCATAGAGTGAAAACATTCTATTTTGCTTTCAGTCTGCTTGAATTTTTTCTTTTTGTCTCCTGAATCCAATATAGTTCTCAATCATCCTGCTCCAAAAAGAGTAGCTGTGGGCATAACCAACTATAATCCCCAAGAGCAGGTGCTCTAAGAGGATCCTAAACGCAGAACTAAGAGCCCAGAGGAGCAACCTATTCACTTGCAGAGCTCAGGGCAGCCTTTGTATGTGAGCTGAGCCTTGGGAGTCTGGGAAGGTAAGCCGTGGCAGAAGGACTAACATTTGCCCAGGCAGAGGAACATGCAGCACACAGCGTGTACAAGAAAGTATATGGCTTATTGGGGACCGATGAACCCCTGCAGTGAGGGCGCCAGGAAAGAAGGCTGGGGCTGGATTCCAAAGAGCATTCTAAGGATTTCACACTTTAAAAAAACAGTATGGGGATTGAGGAGTGAAAAAGTATTTTATAGCCAAAAACCCCCAAAAAGATGGAACAGTGGGAAATGGACTGGAGTGGGAAAGAAGAACAGGAAGCCATACCTTCATGTCTGTTTCTGCATCATTCTCCCTCCAACATACCCTCCTAACAAGCTAATTACAGGGAGGAAGGATTTTATTCATTTTTCTCTCCCCACCGCTCAGTACAGAGGAGGTCTTAATAAATCATTGCTACACAAGCAAAGAAAAGCAGAAACCCACGGCTTACCCATTCTTCAAGTCCAATTGACTTCAAAAGCCCACCAACTCATACCAGTCCCCCTACCCCCCACCCCTGACCCCACATTCACTCCCTCTTCTTTGATCGGTTTTCCTGGTTTACTCCTTCCAACCACTGTTAGTTAACTGTTTCATGCACTCCCATCTCTTGCTGAGAACAGCCTCTGGGAAAAGAATCCCATTTACTCTTCCCATCAGGCTGAACTCCAGGCTCTGCTCACATTATCTAGCTGCCTCAGCTCCGGGCTTTTTCTTCAAGGACCTAAACTAGGTAACATTGCACTTTAACTTAACAAGATGCAGAGTATCAAAATCCAAACATTTAAAGATGCTACATTCCTCTCCTCCCCCATGTTATCTAAATCTGCTTAACTTACAGCAAAATAATAACAAGTACACGTAAGAGCCTGTCTAGAGTGCAGTCAGGACCTGCTAGATTATGTTACCCAGACATTTGTGACCCTCCATTTGAAGCCTTTGAGAATCTACCCCATCACCTGACTGAATGACAATGGCAATGCAAAAACAGTACTGTGGCTTTAAGAGCCTTGCTGCTCACTTTTGTATCTGGTCCATTTCCCCCCACCCCCGCAACAGTAAACAAATGGTCAAGTTCTGATTCTGCCTACAAGATAAACTTCCTAGACAACATTCTAGAAAATTTTGTGATGACAGAGGTTAAAAAAAAAAGAGCGATGGTCTGTGCACACACACTCAAACATATGTGAATTCAGATCTTCTAAATATTAACCGAGATACGTAGAGCACCAACAGAATCCTCCATTTAGTAGAAAACCTGCTAACGGCCCTTCCCGGGCTGTGCCACAGCAGAGTGTCATGACAAACACTGATGTCTTTTCGGTTTACAGGGCAAGGGATTCAATTTCCTGTTTTGACTGGGTGACAACTGAGGAATCACAGGCAGGCTTGGGGAAGGCCAGGGGCCCACAGAGCTGCCCTGGTTTCTTCTTGGCCTTTCCTTTTCTTCCTCCTCAAGCATCACTATTACCCCAAGTATGCGCCTGAACCCCCTGAATTCCCATCCAGACAATTTTGATGGCCCACATTCTTGCCTAATTGGAATGTCTTGCCGTTTTCTCCAAGGTTGAGTTCGACAATCCGAGTCTGACAAGAAACACAAATTTGCTACCTGGAACTTATTTCAGGGCTTGCAGAGTTCACAAATCTAAAATCAAATCTGTCTGAAGGGCAGACAGCAATAGAATCGCAGAGGTAACACCATCCCACCTGTGTGTTATTTTTCATTTACAATAACCATGAAAGCTAATACTTAACAAGCTGGCCTCTATCAGGAAAATCAAACAAGCTGTTCCTTCCTGGTTACACTGGCCAAGGTACTTGAGACCGCGGCTGACGGTTCAACTTCCCTCTAGCCCACAGGCGTTTTGGAATCAGGCCGGTGTTTTCCCACCGGCTTGTGACCCGAACTCGGAGATGGGTGACCGTCGTCCGCCGTGCAGGGGACCTGAGAAAGGGGCCGCCAGGAGGGGTTCCCCATTAAGGTTTAGGAGAAGATAAAGAGACCAGAAGGTAGGCGGATGGATGTACACGCCCGAATCCAAATTCGCACATCACCCATCAGTTCTCCGAGGCAACTCTCGCAATTGCGCGAAAAAGCATCGGTCACAGCTGCTCAGCGAGCGCCCCCCCTCCCCGCCCCGCAGAGGGGCCATCACAGCCCTCCCCGGCGCGGCCCTCCGGCGGCGGCGAACCGGCCCCGCCGGCAGGTGCCGGGCGCCGCGCTCGGCGCGCTTACCCAGGGCCCAGGTGCAGCTCTCTTTGATGGCTTTGTACTTGCTCCCGGACGCCTCCTTCTGCAGCTTCCTTAGGATCTCTTCCATCTTGACCTCTGCCGCGGGCCAGCCGCCGACAGCTAGGGGAGCGCGCGCGCGAGGCCCGGCGGGGACGCCGCCGCCACCGCAGCCCGGCCTTGGGCGCCCGGGCGCTGCGCTCGCCCCGCTCCGGCCCGGCGCGGCGGCTGATGAATCACGCCCGCTCCATGCCGCCGCCGCGTCAGGCCCGGAGCCCCGCCCGCCGCCCCGCCCGCGGGTCAGGAGCGCCCCGCGCGCCGCCGCGGAGACGGCGGGCTGCGGAGCGGAGGCCGAGACCCGGGGCAGCCCCGGGGGCACGGAGGCTCGCGGAGAGCCGGTGGCGGACGTCCTGGGCTGGCTCGCCGGCCGGGCGTTGACCGGGCTCGGCCCGAGGGAGCGTCTGGCGGCGGCGGGCAGCGGGCGGGGAGGAGCCTCGTCGTTGCCCCCGCCCCGCCGTCCCGGGCGGGCGGAGTTGGGGCTGCTCGGCTGCGGCTCCAGGAGCCCCCTACCTCCGGCGCCTGGTGGTGTCGCGCCGCCCGCGGCATCCCGCGGTCCAGGCTCACTAGTGCCGGGCCGCCCTCGGAGCCAGGCTCGGGCGCTACCTGTGAACAGACTGTGATTCTGCCCAACCGTGTATTCCACACCATCTCACGTGTGCGTGTGTGTGATAATAGGATTGACATCCCCATTATACACAGGAGGAAGCCAGGTATGAACCAGGGCTGTGTGTGTATGTGTGTGTGTGTGTGTGATGGTAAACATCCCGTTAAAACAGGAGGGAACCAGGCCCAGAGAGGTTAAGGTACTTCCCAAACCAACAGAATTTGGACTCTTGAATCCAAACCCCTTTTTAAAAATGTCTCTTCCTTCCCTTTCCAACCCTCTGTTGACCTGAATTGTTATCCTTTGAAGAAAATAAGAAGGGTGGGGTGGTGGTGCGCGGGGACCGCTCAGCAGAGAGCTAGCCAACTTGGGTGTGGGGGTGTGAGAGGGGGGACAGAGAAAGCTTTGGCAGTGAAGAACCTTCGGGCAGAACTCGGGAGCGGACAAGGACTGCCCGATGGGGGAAGGCAGCCCGAGGCAGAGTCTCAGATCTTAGGGGAGTGCTTCAGTCACTTCAGGTCCTTTACTGATGGAGGCCCTAGGATAGATGTTGGAGGAAAAAGGGAGGGGAAAGCAGGAGTCTTATTTGGAGTCTCCCCCCGCCTCCCACCCTCGTGAAAGCTGTGATTGGGAACTCAGGATTCTGGACGTTTTTGTTTTTCTTTAGAAATTCGGCTGTAGTGGTACTGAGGAAGTTAAATTGCAGAGGAGTAGACTGGCAGCTGGGAGAAAAGTCAGAAGATTCTTCAGTGATTTAGAAATAAGTTAAGCCAAGGGTAGATGGAAAGGAATAGAGGAAAATATAGCAAGAGATTCTTTGAATTGGAGCAGTAGGATTTACTGACTGATTGGGATGGTAATATAAGGGATGACTTCCAGGTTTCTTATTTGGGAAAATGGGAGGGTAATGGTCCCATCCTGTAAGTTAAAGGAGAAAGGAAGGAAGAGAAAGGTTTGGAATCCAGGGAGTATGAGTTCAGTTATGAATGTGTTCAGTTTGAAATGGCAATTAGGATATCCATAGGGTGTTTGGGGCCTCCCTGTGGCTCAGCTGATAAAGAATCCACCTGCAATGCGGGAGACCTGGGTTCCATCCCTGAGTTGGGAAGTTCCCCCTGGAGAAGGGAAAGGCTACCCACTCCAGTATTCTGGCCTGGAGAATTCCATGTATAGTTCATGGAATCACAAAGAGTCAGACATGACTGAGTGACTTTCATTCACTCATAGGGTGTTTTACTTATGGGTAGGAACTAAGGATAGGACTCTGTGATAGAAACGAGGATTTGAAGCCACCAAGCAGGGAGAATTGCTGATGCCTCGGGTTTGACAAAGGTTACTGGGAGGGAGTAGGTAAAATGGAAAGAGCACAATGCCAGAAGGGAGCTGGGGGACCTCTTACCCTCAGATGATGGACGGAGGTGCATGTGCCCACAGAGGAGACTGAAAAGGCGTAGTTAGAAACCTGTGGTTCAGGAGGGCAGCGAGGAAACGGAGTGTCATGGGAGGGTGTCCAACAGATGGGAGGGAGGTGTTCAGACTGCTCCTTAAGTCCATTTGGTAGTGAGGAGGCAAAGCTTGCGAAGTCCTAGACCCCTAGGGACCCTCCACTCATCCACTCACCTCATAATGCCATTATTTGAAGAAAGGTTTCCAGTGCTAAGAAAAAATTAAAAAACATTGTAGTCAATATAATTATGTAAGACTACATTTTTAACTATTTGGAAATAGTATATATATACTATACACACACATATGTGCATATATCACAGTTTTATACCACATAGAAAAGTAGATTACAAATGTGTTAAGGAGTTAAATTTAAGAACTGATCCATAAAAGGTTTAGAAGAAAATGTAAGTGAATATACTTATCTTAGTGCATTCAAATTATTTTTAATAGAGCAGCTAAGGAAGAAACTGGCAAAAGGGAAAGGTAAACAGATTTGACTATTTCAATATGTAGAAGCTTTATGTTAAAAGGTCCACACAAAGAATAAAAAGCAAATGACACTCTGAGGAGCAGACTGAAGAGAAAAGAGAGTAACATCTTTTAATTTTATGTGGTTATGTTTTTTACTTTTTTAAAGATTATTCATTATTTTTTTATTCATTATTTTTATAATTAAAAACAAACTCAATTATACACTAGGAAAATAATATTTCAGAGGCAAAATGATTTAAAATACCTTTGTATAAAAGCTTTTGGGGCTTCCCAGGTGATCTCAGTGGTAAAGAATCTGCCTGCCAATGCAGGAGACACATGAGATGCGGGTTCAATGCCTGGGTGGGGAAGATCCCCTGCAAAAGGAAATGGCAACCCACTCTTGTATTCTTGCCTGGGAAATCCCATGGACAGAAGAACCTGGCAGGCTACAATCCATGGAGTTGCAAAAGAGTCAGACTCCACGCAGTGACTAAACAACAACAATAAAAGCTTTTTACACATTATTAAAAAAAACAGATGCACACTTTAAAACAATAGGTCATAATATGAAGTCAGTTCACAGAGGAATAAATACAAATGACTTACAATTCAAGCGAGCACCGACCTTTAAATAAAAGGTAATTTTTGTTTTAATAAAATTAGCTGAGAGATTTTACATACAATTGCCTGGTGTTAGTAAGGAGCTGGCCAATGAGGTCCCCTCATGTTATGGGTGCTGGTGGAAGGGGCCCCTGGAGGGGTTCTGGATAGAGCAGAGAGATGGCTCCAGCCCAGAAATCCCACTTTTAGGAATTCATCCTAAGCAAGTGATTAGGGAAGTGAATAAAGGTTTTTTTGTTTGTTTTTTAAAAAAGGATTTTGATGTATCATTCAGTTACTTTTAAAAACTGAAAACTAAACAATAGAGAAATGGATAAATAATTTATGATGTATGTATTCATAAAGCAGCAAAAAGTATATAGCCTTTAAGAATAATATGGAAGAAAAAAAAATAATTCGAAAGAGGAATACTGAATGACTTGAAAAGCAGTTTTTACTGTATAGAAATAGAAGGTTGGAAAATGCTATGTACTTCTTTGAACTAAATGAGCCCAGTTTTATTATTTAAATATTTGATGCATGTATAAGTTTTGAAATTCATACCTACATATATAAATGGAAAGTAAACATAAACTATTAAAAGTGTTTATCTCTGATGGGGTTATAGGTAAGTGTATTTTTTCCTTGAACACTTTTATTTTTTTGATTACAAATTATTTTTTAAGTGGTGGGAAAATGAAATAAAAGTATCCAAGCAACAAGATAAACACAACCAAGGATTCAATGGATGTGGGAGTTTAGTCAGGAGACTTGCCCCAGAGGAATCATGGGGGAGGCCTGGTTGTAGTGGATTAAGAGCAGGTAGAAACATATGTCTAAACAATCCACTCAAAATGTTGTCTGTGAAGGAAATAAGAGTAGAATAGTTAAAAGACCCCTTTTTAAAAAATGTCAGCTCACACTAGAAAAGGTCCTTTGCATCCACCCAGTATACCTATAGGTATGTGAATAGCTAGATTAAAAAACTGAAACAAATGTGTTGCTTCTAAAACAATAGCTATTGTTAAATAAAATAGAAATATTAGTGCTCTCATTAAGTAGAATCACAGAACCTGTGTCTGCTCATATCTGCCTAATAAGTATTCTGTGTGTTCTATAGAACCACATGGAGAAGAAAATGGTAATCCACTGCAGCATTCTTGCCCAGAGAATCCCATGGGCAGAGGAGCCTGGCGGGCTGCTGTCCTTGGGGTCACAAAGAGTTGGACACGACTGAGTGACTCCTAGAACCACAAGTGTGTTTAAGAGAGTGTGTTATCACGGAGAAGTGTATTTTTAATTTCTCAGCTGATTTATCATCAAGAATATTCTACTTTTATTTCATTTTCTCACCACTTAAAAAATAATTTGTAATCATAAAAAAAAGTTCAAGGAAAAAATAAACTCACCTATAACCCCATCAGAGATAAACACTTTTAATAGCTTATGTTTATTTTCCATTTATATATGTATGTATGTATTTTAAAACTTACACATGCATCTATATCAAATATTTAAATAATAAAACTGGGCTCATTTAGTGCAAAGAAGTACATAGCATTTTACAGCCTTCTATTTCTATACAGTAGAAACTGCTTTTCATGTCATTCAATATTTCTCTCAAATTATTCTTTTTTTTCTTCCACATTATTCTTAAAGGCTATATACTTTGCTGCTTTATGAATACATACATCATAAATTATTTATCCATTTCTCTAAAGAGGCGTAACCTATTTATGCCAGGAATAGATTTTTCAGAAACTTTGTGAATAATTTTCTCCCACCACACATGTGTAACTAAATATGATACTAACACTTTTTCATTAACTGACCTGAACTAGAGCTGATGAATTTATGTCTTTTTTTCTTTCTTTGAAAATATTTGAGGATCTTACAAACAAATTTGTGTTTATAAGTTTGTGTGTGTGTACAATTTTTAGCGTTTGTTTGCAAAAATATTGCAAATAATAAATTTTCAATGGTTTTGAATATTTGACAAACTAAATCTTTATTTAAAAGGCTTGAGTTTTTTTAGACTAGCTCAAATTTTAAAATTTATTGATTAAAAGGAATATTTTTCCCAATGTCACTATTTATAAGTCTAGATCTGGCAGTTCAGTCAGAACATGCTTCTGTGCTTTTTACATTGTCATTCTCATTTCTTCTAATAAAAAACTATTTGAAGATAACTTATATGAGTTTGTGGAGAAGGAAATGGCAACCCACTCCAATATTCTTGCCTGGAAAATTCCATGGACAGAGGAGCCTGATGGGCTACAGTCCATGGGGTTGCAAAGAGTCAGACACTGAGCACACACATACATGTACAAGTTTGATTAAAATGTACAGTTATTGCAAAGCCAAAAAATGCCTAACAATTACACCTAATTCAAAAAACGCATAACCTCAACTTGATGGAAAGTCTTGTTGTTCTGACCAATAGTGGATAAATTCTTCTAAGCTTCATGATTAACTGTAAGTTACACTGACACACATTAAACTAAAAAACATTGACTTCCTGATAGAATTATGGTCAAATCCAGAAAATCAAACCAGATACCGATGAACAGAAGTGAGCATGGCCAGTTGGCTCAGAGTCAGCGCATATAATCATTACATCTCCTCCACCAGCTGTCACTCAGTTCAGTATTTGCCGCAATGTGGACAGTAACACTTAAAATATATATACACATGGCATTCTGATATTGAAAGTTACACATGACTTCATTTCTGAAAAGAATATAATCTGATGAAATGGTAATTGATTTCACAATCCACTATTGAGTAGAGGGCTTTCCACATGGCGCCATGGTAAAGAATCCGCCTGCTAATGCAGGATATGCAGGTTCAATTCCTGGGTTGGGAAGATCCTTTGGAGGAGGAAATGGCAATCTGTTCTAATATTCTTGCCTGAAAAATTCCATGGACAGGGGACCCTGGCAGTCTACAGCACATGGGGTCGCAAAGAGTTGGACACAACTGAGTGAATGAGTATGCAAAATTACACATAAAATTATAAAGTAAATAAACCCCAAAAGCTTGAAACCAGCTCATTAATAAAATTTTAATGAACATTTTCATAGTTGTGATAAATCTGTGTGTTTAGATGTGTATCAGTCAGTCAGTTCAGTCGCGTCCAACTCTTTGCGACCCCATGAATCGCAGCACGCCAGGCCTCCCTGTCCATCACAAACTCCCGGAGTCCACTTAAACTCATGTCCATTGAGTCGGTGATGCCATCCAGCCATCTCATCCTCTGTCGTCCCGTTCTCCACCTGCCCCAAATCCCTCCCAGCATCAGGGTCTTTTCCAGTGAGTCAGCTCTTACATCAGGTGGCCAAAGTATTGGAGTTTCAGCTTCAGCATCAGTCCTTCCAATGAACACCCAGGACTGATCTCCTCTAGGATGGACCAGTTGGGTCTCCTTGCAGTCCAAGGGACTCTCAAGAGTCTTCTCCAACACCACAGTTCAAAAGCATCAATTTTTCAGCGCTCAGTTTTCTTCACAGTCCAACTCTCACATCCATATGTGACCACTGGAAAAACCATAGCCTTGACCAGACGGACCTTTGTTGGCAAAGTAATGTCTCTGCTTTTAATATGCTATCTAGGTTGGTCATAACTTCCCTTCCAAGGAGTAAGCGTCTTTTAATTTCATGGCTGCAATCACCATCTGCAGTGATTTTGGAGCCCAGAAAAATGAAGTCTTACACTGTTTCCACTGTTTCCCCGTCTATTTCCCATGAAGTGATGGGACCAGATGCCATGATCTTAGTTTTCTGAATGTTGAGCTTTAAGGCAACTTTTTCACTCTCTTTTTTCACTTTCATCAAGAGGCTTTTTAGTTCCTCTTCACTTTCTGCCATAAGGATGGTGTCATCCTTAATCTGAGGTTATTGATATTTCTCCCAGCAATCTTGATTCCAGCTTGTGCTTCTTCCAGCCCAGCATTTCTCATGATGTACTCTGCATATAAGTTAAATAAGCAGGGTGACAATATATACAGCCTTGACGTACTCCTTTTCCTATTTGGAACCAGTCTGTTGTTCCATGTCCAGTTCTAACTGTCGCTTTCCGACCTGCATATAGGTTTCTCAAGAGGCAGGTCAGGTGGTCTGGTATTCCCGTCTCTTTCAGAATGTTCCACAGTTTATTGTGATCCACACAGTCAAAGATTTTGGCATAGTCAACAAAGCAGAAATAGATGTTTTTCTGGAACTCTCTTGCCTTTTCGATGATCCAGCAGATGTTGGCAATTTGATCTCTGGTTCCTCTGCCTTTTCTAAAACCAGCTTGAACATCTGGAAGTTCTCGGTTCATGTATTGCTGAAGCCTGGCTTGGTGAATTATGAGCATTACTTTACTAGAGTGTGAGATGAGTGCAATTGTGCGGCAGTTTGAGCATTCTTTCGCATTGCCTTTCTTTGGGATTGAAATGAAAACTCACCTTTTCCTGTCCTGCGGCCACTGCTGAGTTTTCCAAATTTGCTGGCATGCACTTTCACAGCATCATCTTTCAGGATTTGAAATAGTGCAATGGGAATTCCATCACCTCCACTAACTCTGTTCATAGTGATGCTGCCTAAGGCCCACTTGATTTCACATTCCAGGATGTCTGGCTCTAGGTGAGTGAACACACCATTGTGATTATCTGGGTCGTGATGTGTATGTGTAGGTGCAAATATTGATGTGTGTGCATGTGTTATAAGTCACTTCAGTTGCGGCTTACTTTTGTGACCCTGTGGACTGTAGCCTGCCAGTTTCCTCTGTCCACGGGATTCTCCAGGCAAGAATACTGGAGTGGGTTGCCATGCCCTGCCCTGGGGGATCTTCCCAACTCAGGGATCAAACCTGTGTTTTCTGTATTGGCAGGTGGATTCTTTACCACTGAGACCCCTGGGAATTCCAAATGTTGATGTAGTTTTATGCAAATGAAGTAAATTATACATGTTCTTAAATATTCTGTTTCTTTTTACTCAATGTTCTGTCACAGGCACATCTTCCTTTTTAATGGCTGCCTATCATTTGTTGGCTCAGACGGTAAAGCGTCTGCCCGCAATGTAGAAGACCCGGGTTCGATCCCTGGGTTGGGAAGATGCCTGGAGAAGGAAATGGCAACCCACTCCAGTATTCTTGCCTGGAAAATTCCATGGACAGAGGACTCTAGTAGGCTACAGATCATGGGGTCAGAAAGAATCGGACACGACTGAGCAACTTCACTTTCACTTTTATCATTTCTGTTATTTGACTCATCTATATTGTTGGTTCCAGTTTTTACTATTATAAAGAAGACTTCAATGAACACTTAGTTATTACACTACCTCCCTACTTCCCCACATACCTTCCTAAAGTAAAATCCTAAAGGTGGAAGTGCTGAGTCAAAAAGCATACACAGTTAAAGGGCCTGCCAACTTATTGCCAGAATATGTTCAAGGAATATGGATGCTTGCTTCCACCAACAGTGCAGGGGAGAGTCTATATTGCTATTCTTCAGCATCATGATGTATTGAAAATTCCTCAGAAGGTTAGAGAAAGAAACCTACCTCATATTATGAAGCATTTATTATTCCTCATCAATGTGTCCATTAGAGATTCTGATTCTGAAGCAAGCACGAGGAAGAAGGAAGGGACATAGTCTGGAGACAAGAATGCTCCACTTACAACTTCTGTTCAACTGTACACTGACTAAAGATCTCAGGCAGCACAATGAAAAAAGTGCAAGAATTAGAAAAGGAATAAATGAAATAGTCATTACGTATAGATGATACAATTACATACAAGGAAACTTTAGAAGAACCTACAGATAAATGTTCAGAATTAATAAGGGTTTAGCAAGGTTTCTAGTTGTAGTATTAATATAAAATACAATTTGGATTTCTATTTTCCAGCAAAAAAACCCCAAAATTAGTAGCATAAATTAATATAAAGCAGTTAGGAATAAATATAAGAAAATGTGTGCAAGCCCTTTGTTCAGAATACTCAAAGTATTTATTGAAAAATTTTAAGGGGATCCAAAAAAAAAAAAATTTTAAGGGGATCCAAGAAAATGAAAGAGACATACCTCATTTCCTGTAAAGAAGATAAAATGTTGGATAATAAGCAATTCTAATGAAATTCCCAACAGGTGTTTTCTTGGAGCAGAAAAGGATGAATTTAAAATTCATTTGACCCTTTTGTGATAAGTTAATTGACACATATGGGTGGGCTTATTTCTGGGCTCTTTACTGTATTCCACTGATCTATGTGTCTATTTTTATGCCAATATCATACTGTTTTAATGACTATAACTTTGAATATAGAATGTAATATGGTGAAGAATACACAATGGGGAAAGAATTGTCTCTTCAGTATATGGTGTTGAAAAAAACTGAATAATGACATACAAAAGAATTAAACTGGACCACTACCTTATATCATACCCCAAAATTAACTAGAAATGAATGAAAGAGATTTGAACATGAGACCTGAAACCATAAAGCCTCTAGAAGAAAATATAGGCCATACACTCCTTAATGTAGATCTTGACAATGATTTTTTGAATCTGACACCAAAGCAAAAGCATTTTCAAAAGCAAAAATAAACAACTGAGATTATACCAAACTAAAAGGCTTCTTCCCAGAAAAGGAAACTATCAACAGAATGAAAGGGCAGCCTACTGAGTGGAAGAAAACATTTTCAGATTATGTATCTGTTAAGGAGTTTATATTGAAAATGTAGAAAAGTTCATACTACTCAAATGCCAAAAAAAAAAATTCATTTAGAAAATTGGCAGAGGACCTGAATAAACATTTTTCCAAAGAAGACATACAGATGGCCAATAGATACATGAAAAGATGCTCAACATCACTGATCATCAGGAAAATGCAAATCAAAACCACAAAGAGATATAACCTTATACCTGTTAGAACGACTGTTATTAAAAAGGTAAGAGCTAACAAGTACTGATGAGGATGTGGAAAAAAGGCTACACTTGGGCATTGTTAGTGGGAATGTAAATTGGTGCAGCCACTGTGGAGAATAGCACAGAAGTTCCACAAAAATTTTAAAATAGAACTACCATATGATCTAGCAATTCCACTTCTTGGTAGTTATCTGAAGAAAATGAAAGCACTAACTCAAAAAGATATATGAACCCATGTTTATTGCAGCATTGTTTAAAATAGGCAAAATATGGAAATATCCTAAGTATCCACCAATGGGTGAATGGATAAAGAAGATGTGGTGTATATACACAATAGAATTTTATTCAGTCATTAAAAAAAGAACGAATCTTGTGTGATTACCATCTGTGACATTATGGACGGACCTCAAGGGCATTACAGTAAGTAAAATAAGTCATACAGAAAAAGACAAATGCAATATGGTCTCACTCATTTGTATGTGCAACCTAAAAAACCCCCCAAAGCAAAAAACACCAGGCTCATAGATACAGAGAACAGATTGTGGTGGCCAGGGGCAGAGGATGGGGGTGGGGTGGGAGAAATGGGTGAAAATTTAAAAAAGAAAAAGTTTAAAAAACAAACTAAAGGGAATTTGTGAGGGTTACAAAGAGTCGAACACGACTGGGTGACTATAAAAAATTATAGATAAAAAATAATAAAGTTAAATAAAATTCATTTGAAAAAGCAAAGGTCAAGAAGAACTAAACCACTGTTAAGGAAGAAGAAATAAGCATGTGACATGCCTTTCCAGAAATCAAGACTTCTCCAGCTCTAGGAAATGTTGGCTAAATTATCAGACGAGTACTCAAGAGGCTTCAAAATCATGACTCAGCAGTAGCTACACAAGTAGTTCACTCTATTATTCTTTGAACTATACATGCTATATTCCTTCTTTTATATGTAAGTTCCCCCTCTCCCACAACTTAATAAAGTGAGGTGACAGGGGGTAGTTTGCAATTCATTCCTGCAGTGATATGACGGCAGAGGCACCCAGCAGCTGGTGGCGATAGTGGTGATGGAACCAGGTAGGGAGTGGCTGGCTAACCTGCCCCATCCCTGGAGACTTGACCTTGACACCATCCCACATTGCTGGGTGTCCTTTAGATTTTTTCCCATTTTCCTAAGCTTCATTCTGCAGCCTTTCCATGAAAATTCTGTGAACTACTAAATATCCTTTCAAAAAACTGTCTTTCGGCTTATCAGAGCTGTTTCTGTTGACAGTCGAAGAAATATGGTCATTGACATGAGAGAAAGTAGACAGTGCTTATAGAAGCATATAGAAGGGGGACTTTCCTGCTGATCCAGTGGCTAAGACTCCACAGTCCCAATGAGGGGGCTCTGGGTTTGATTTCTGGTCAGAGAACTAGATCCTGCATGCCGCAATGCAGATCCAAGATCCTATTGTACCACAGCTGAGACTTAGCACAGCCAAATGAATAAATAATAAAATATTAAAAAAAAAAAAAAAAAAAAAAAAGCATGTAGGAGGGACACCTAACCAAGGATGAGGGTTGGGATCCTTCCTGCAAGCAGCGCCATCTAAGCTTTGACCTGAACGTGAGTAGAAGAGAACCAGGTGACCATAGAGAAGAGCGAGGGTTCCAGGTTCCTTGTGTTCTGCTTCTCCCAAGGATGCCTCTGCTAAGTGGTTGGTTTCAGGGCTGGTTTCCACCCTGCCCCTCCTGCCAAGTCTCTTCTTTAAATTCTTTATGCAAGCCCTCCATTTTATTTCATCTCTTTATTTGATATCATTTGATATCATTGACTACTTTTTCCTTCAAACACACTCTTTTTTTTTTTTTTTTTAATTTTATTTTGTTAGTTGGAGGCCAATTACTTCACAACATTTCAGTGGGTTTTGTCATACATTGACACGAATCAGCCATTGAGTTACACGTATTCCCCATCCCGATCCCCCCTCCCACCTCCCTCTCCACCCGACTCCTCTGGGTCCTCCCAGTGCACCAGGCCCGAGCACTCGTCTCATGTATCCCACCTGGGCTAGTGATCTGATTCACCATAGATAATATACATGCTGTTCTTTTGAAACATCCCACCCTCACCTTCTCCCACGGAGTTCAAAAGTCTGTTCTGTACTTCTGTGTTTCTTTTTCTGTTTTGCATATAGGGTTATCGTTACCATCTTTCTAAATCCCATATATATGTGTTAGTATGCTGTAATGTTCTTTATCTTTCTGGCTTACTTCACTCTGTATAATGGGCTCCAGTTTCATCCATCTCATTAGAACTGATTCAAATGAATTCTTTTTAATGGCTGAGTAATATTCCATGGTGTATATGTACCACAGCTTCCTTATCCATTCATCTGCGGATGGGCATCTAGGCTGCTTCCATGTCCTGGCTATTATAAACAGTGTTGCGATGAACATTGGGGTGCACGTGTCTCTTTCAGATCTGGATTCCTCAGTGTGTATGCCCAGAAGTGGTATTGCTGGGTCATATGGCAGTTCTATTTCCAGTTTTTTAAGAAATCTCCACACTGTTTTCCATAGTGGCTGTACTAGTTTGCATTCCCACCAACAGTGTAAGAGGGTTCCCTTTTCTCCACACCCTCTCCAGCATTTATTGCTTGTAGACTTTTGGATAGCAGCCAGCCTGACTGGCGTGTAATGGTATCTCATTGTGGTTTTGATTTGCATTTCTCTAATAATGAGTGATGTTGAGCATCTTTTCGTGTGTTTGTTAGCCATCTGTATGTCTTCTTTGGAGAAGTGTCTGTTTAGTTCTTTGGCCCATTTTTTGATTGGGTCATTTATTTTTCTGGAATTGAGCTTCAGGAGTTGCTTGTATATTTTTGAGATTAATCCTTTGTCTGTTTCTTCATTTGCTATTATTTTCTCCCAATCTGAGGGCTGTCTTTTCACCTTACTTATAGTTTCCTTTGTAGTGCAAAAGCTTTTAAGTTTCATTAGGTCCCATTTGTTTAGTTTTGCTTTTATTTCCAATATTCTGGGAGGTGGGTCATAGAGGATCCTGCTGAGATTTATGTCAGGGAGTGTTTTGCCTATGTTCTCCTCTAGGAGTTTGATAGTTTCTGGTCTTACATTTAGATCTTTAATCCATTTTGAGTTTATTTTTGTGTATGGTGTTAGAAAGTGTTCTAGTTTCATTCTTTTACAAGTGGTTGACCAGTTTTCCCAGCACCACTTGTTAAAGAGGTTGTCTTTTTTCCATTGTATATCCTTGCCTCCTTTGTCAAAGATAAGGTGTCCATAGGTTCGTGGATTTATCTCTGGGCTTTCTATTCTGTTCCATTGATCTATATTTCTGTCTTTGTGCCAGTACCATACTGTCTTGATGACTGTGGCTTTGTAGTAGAGTCTGAAGTCAGGCAGGTTGATTCCTCCAGTTCCATTCTTCTTTCTCAAGATTACTTTGGCTATTCGTGGTTTTCTGTATTTCCATACAAATTGTGAAATTATTTGTTCTAGTTCTGTGAAAAATACCGTTGGTAGCTTGATAGGGATTGCATTGAATCTATAGATTGCTTTGGGTAGAATAGCCATTTTGACAATATTGATTCTTCCAATCCATGAACACGGTATGTTTCTCCATCTGTTTGTGTCCTCTTTGATTTCTTTCATCAGTGTTTTATAGTTTTCTATGTACAGGTCTTTTGTTTCTTTAGGTAGATATACTCCTAAGTATTTTATTCTTTTTGTTGCAATGGTGAATGGTATTGTTTCCTTAATTTCTCTTTCTGTTTTCTCATTGTTAGTGTATAGAAATGCAAGGGATTTCTGTGTATTAATTTTATATCCTGCAACTTTACTATATTCGTTGATTAGCTCTAGTAATTTTCTGGTAGAGTCTTTAGGGTTTGCTATATAGAGGATCATGTCATCTGCAAACAGCGAGAGTTTCACTTCTTCTTTTCCTATCTGGATTCCTTTTACTTCTTTTTCTGCTCTGATTGCTGTGGCCAAAACTTCCAAGACTATGTTGAATAGTAGTGGTGAGAGTGGGCACCCCTGTCTTGTTCCTGATTTCAGGGGAAATGCTTTCAATTTTTCACCATTGAGGGTGATGCTTGCTGTGGGTTTGTCATATATAGCTTTTATTATGTTGAGGTATGTTCCCTCTATTCCTGCTTTCTGGAGAGTTTTAATCATAAATGGGTGTTGAATTTTGTCAAAGGCTTTCTCTGCATCTATTGAGATAATTATATGGTTTTTATCTTTCAATTTGTTAATGTGGTGTATTACATTGATTGACTTGCGGATATTAAAGAATCCTTGCATTCCTGGGATAAAGCCCACTTGGTCATGGTGTATGATTTTTTTAATATGTTGTTGGATTCTGTTTGCTAGAATTTTCAAACACACTCTTTTGTTGGAGTCTGTGAAACCCCCTTTCCTTTGTCTTTCCATTATTCTAATTGTACTTTCTCACTTACTTCCATTTCGTTTACTGCTGCTCATTAGTGTAACTTCGCACCTCAATCCTAGCTTTCTCTTTCTCATGGTTCTCCCTGTCTCTCTGTATGTCTCTCTCTCCCTCCCTCTTTGCTGCCTCTCCTATTTTTCCTCACCTTTCACAGGCTCTCACGCCTGTGCTTATCATGCTCCAGCTCAGCCATCTCTTCCAAGTGCAAGTAGTTTAAGAGCCAAGAAGGAAGTAACCATGCCTGTTTTGCTCACTGCTGAATGTCAGCGCCTACTTTGATGCCTGGCACATAGTTGTTATTCAATAAAAATACATGAATGTTTGAATGAAAGATTATACTTACATTACTCCAGGTATCTGGAAACATCTAACTTTATGTTTCTAATCAGTGCTCTGGCTTATATTTAAACTTTGTCCATCTACTAGTAGAAAAAATGAACTATTTCAAATCTTTTTTGGAAGTAGGTATACTTTTAGACAAAGGATTGCATGTTGTTACAAGCTCTGAAAGACTTGCCAAGTCAATAATTTAGTGGTTGGAAGAGAAGTAATTTTCTCTTGGGATTTAGAAGTGGATTTAAGAAGCAGGATGTCCCTGGTGGCTCAGATGGTAAAGAATCGGCCTGCAATGCAGGAGACCTGGGTTCAATCCCTGGGTTGGAAAGAACCCCTGGAAAAGTGAATGGCAACCAACTCCAGCATTCTGGCCGGGAGAATTCCATGGACTGTATAGTCCATGGGGTCTCAAAGAGTCGGACACGACTGAGTGACTTTCACTAAAACTGAACTGAAATTTAAGAACCAAAGAAAAAGAACTTCACCTCTCTAATCTCAAATGGTCTTATCTATGGTTGGGTATAGAACTCAAGTCAGGGGAACTGGGGAAAGAGAATTAGAATTAACCAGACACACTTGACCTGCGGGAACTTGGGGAGGAATGTGCTACTCCTTGACTACAGCTCTGAAGGGTATGGCTTAGAGTCTAGGAGTCCAGGACACACAGAGATGGTAACTGGTGGAGCTGTCTGGCTGGAAGGGTATGAAGAGGCAGAAAGTGAAGAACCCTTATCCTGAGCCTGCTGTTTAAGAGAACCTTTTGGTCCTAGAAGTAGAAAGACATGAAATTGCCTTTTGGGTAGTAAAGCTCTGCAGAGATCTTCTCTAGAGCTCCACTATGATCTGCCTTGTCACATTTGGATATTTATACTGCAGAAATTTTTTTTTCCTCTTTTTTTGTGGCCATGGCATGAAGCTTCTGGGATCTTAGTTCCCCCACCACGGACTGAACCCAGGCTATGACAGTGACAGCTCCCAGTTCTAACATTGGGCGCCCAGGGTTTTCCCCAAAACATCTGTTTTAGCAAACCCCGAAGAGACTTTTGATGAAATTCAGAAGTGGAGAAGGCTGGATGTTTCTTCTCTGCAATTCAGTTATTTTTTGACTTGGGGAACAACATATATATTGTTTCACAAGCACAGATCATGCCCCCTAAGAAATTTAGGGTTTTGACAAGCAAATGTAGACGGGAATTGCCAAGCCACATGCTTGAGGGGAAAGAAATTCTGCTTGCCTTTATGGCTGGCAGATCCCTTGAGTTAGCTGCAGGCATGCCCAGAAAGTAACACTTTCTTTTTTATCTTTACAGTTGGACTGGGCTTTAATATTAAAGACAAAATGTGCATTTGATTTAATATTTTATCAAGTGAAAAGAAAAAATCAAATTACTACAGCTTTTAATGTTCATCCTACAGGTAACCCCAACTTATGAGAGGTTTATAACCCAAAAAGTATTTGTTAAGCCTAAGATTATAAATGGTGGCTACATTCTTAGCTAAACTCACCAAATCTTATTTACTCCATCCCAGGGATAAAATATTCCTGGGTGCAGTTCTTAGTATTCCCAGAAAGAGAGGCCTGACCACCACCTCACACTCTCAATTCTAAGCCCTGAGAGTCTTGAGACACTGAATCCCTGGTGATTTTGTCTATGGGAAGAATGGATGGAGGTGCCACTGGCTGGAGAGGTCTCAGAAAGGGGCTCCTAACTGGTCTCCACAACAGCAGATTGAAAGGGCTTCATGAATTAGGTACCAGCGGCAAGGGAAAGTTCTTGGAGAAGAGGATATCGGTGATAGGAGAGGACTTGTGGGAGTCGTCATTCAGCGTACTACTGAGTCAAGTGTTTATAAGTCAGGGGATGTTTGTACCTATAATAGTTTCTAGACATTTCATTCCAGTTATTCTAATTGGAACGTTAATTCATTCAACAAGTACAATATTAAGTCTACAGATGCAAAGATAAAAAGGCATGGGTGATCTTCAGAACCACCTGAAGTGGAAATATATCACTTCTCTCAAACAGCAGCATTTGGCAGGGGTTGTAGAGCAGTTAATTTGACTCTAATGACTTTGGAAATACTCAGTCTGGAAAAATGGGTAAGCCCTAGATTTGTTATTGGAAAGTAATTCATATGTATTAAGTGTTCATGAAAAAAAATGACAAAATTGACATTTGTCATGAAAATTCAATATCTTGACCTTCTTATACAAGGTTATGTGTATCTTCACTGGAGTAAGCTCTTTTTTTCTCCATCTTTACAGAGAAGATTTGAAAAATAAAGATTCCTGGGATGAAGATCTGATTGACTGGTGTGAATAAGTTCATGCACTCAATCAGTCAGTCATGTCCAACTTTTTGCAATCCCATGGACTGTAGCTTACCAGGCTCCTGTGTCTGTGGACTGGTAGCTACAATGAAATCTTCTGTGAAGGCATAGCTTAATTTCGAAACTTAAAAGGCAATAAACAGACTAACAATATTTAGACTTCAGAAAAATGTTAATTTCTATAGAAAATAAAAAAACAATTAAAATGCAAATGACTAAAAATACTATGATGAATTAAGAAAAATAATGTAATATACATGAGAATGGTTTAATATCCCTAATAAGGAGGTGCTATTTAGTAAGAGTAACAACAGAGAAAATTGGGCAATAAGAAGAAATACAAATGACCAATAAACCTGTGAAGAGGTATTCAAGCTACATCAGTTCAGTTCAGTCTGTCAGCCATGTCTGACTCTTTGCAACCCCATGGACTGTAGCACGCCAGGCCTCCCTGTCCATTACCAACTCCTGGAGTTTAGTCAAACTCATGTCCATCAAGTCGGTGATGCCATCTAACCATCTCATCCTCTGTCATCCCCTTCTCCTCCCATCTTCAGTCTGTCCCAGCATCAGGGTCTTCTCCAATGAGTCACTTCTTCATATCAGGTGGCCTAAGTATTGGAGTTTCAGCTTTAACATCAGTCCTTCCAATGAATGTTCAGGACTGATTTCCTTTATGATTAACTAGTTGGATCTCCCTGCTGTCCAAGGGACTCTCAAGTGTTTTCTCCAACACCACAGTTCAAAAACATCAGTTCTTTAGCACTCAGCTTTCTTTATAGTTCAACTCTCACATCCATACATGACTACTGGAAAAACCATTGCTTTGACCAGATAGACCTTTGTCAACAAAGTAATGTCTCTGCTTTTTAATATGCTGTCTAGGTTGGTCATAACTTTCCTTCCAAGGAGTAAGCATTTTTTAATTCCATGGGGCTGCAGTCACCATCTGCACTGATTTTGGAGTCCCCCAAAATAAAGTCTATCACTGTTTCCCCATCTATTTGCCATGAAGTGATGGGACCAGATGCCATGATCTTAGTTTTCTGAATGTTGAGTTTTAAGCCAACTTTTTTGCTCTCCTCTTTCACTTTCATCAAAAGGCTAGTTCTTGTTCACTTTCTGTCATAAGGGTGGTGTCATCTGCATATCTCAAGTTATTGATATTTCTCCTGGCAATCTTGATTCCACCTTGTGCTTCATCCAGTCCAGCGTTTCTCATGATGTACTCTGCATTTAAGTTAAATAAGCAGGGTGACAATATATACAGCCTTGACGTACTCCTTTTCCTATTTGGAACCTGTCTGTTGCTCCATGTTCAGTTCTAATTGTTGCTTCTTGACCTGTATACAGATTTCTTTAGGAGGTAGGTCAGGTGGCCTGGTATCCCCATCTCTTTAAGAATGTTCCACAGTTTATTGTGATCCACACAGTCAAGCCTTTGGCATAGTCAATAAAGCAGAAATAGATGTTTTTCTGGAACTCTCTTGTTTTTACGAGGATCCACTGGATGCTGGTAATGTGATCTCTGGTTCCCCTGCCTTTTCTAAATCCAGCTTGAACATCTGGAAGTTCATGGTTCACGTACTGTTGAAGCCTGGCTTGCAGAATTTTGAGCATTACTTTGCTAGTGTGTGAGGTGAGTGCAATTGTGCGGTGGTTTGAGCATTCTTTGGCATTGCCTTTCTTTGGGATTGTAATGAAAATTGACCTTTTCCAGTCCTGTGGCCACTGCTGAGTTTTCCAAATTTGCTGACATACTGACTGCAGCACTTTCATCGCATCATCTTTTAGGATTTGAAATTGCTCAACTGGAATTCCATCACTTCCACTAACTTTGTTCATAGTGTTGCTTCCTAAGGCCCACTTGACTTCACATTCCAGGATGTCTAGCTCTAGGTGAGTGATCACACCATCATGATTATCTGGGTCATGAAGATCTTTTTGTACAGTTCTTCTGTGTATTCTTGCCACCTCTTCTTAATATTGTCTGCTTCTATTTGGTCCATACAGTTTCTGTCCTTTTTGTGCCCATCTTTGTGTGAAAATTTCCCTTGGTAACTCTAATTTTCTTGAAGAGATCTCTAGTCTTTCCCATTCTGTTGTTTTCCTCTATTTCTTTGCATTGATTGCTGAGGAAGGCTTTCTTATGTCTCCTTGATATTCTTTGGAACTCTGCATTCAAATGGGTATATCTTTTCTTTTCTCCTTTGCCTTTCGCTTCTTTTCTTTTCATAGCTATTTTTGAGGCCTCCTCAGACAATCATTTTGCCTTTTTGCATTTCTTTTTCTTGGTGATGGTCTTGATAACTGCCTTCTGTACAATGTCATGAACCTCCATCCATAGTTCTTCAGGCACTCTATCAGATCTAATACCTTGAATCTGTCACTTCCACTGTGTAATTATAAGGGATTTGATTTAGGTCATACCTAAATGTGGTTTTCTCTACTTTCTTAAATTTAAGTCTGAATTTGGCAATAAGGAGTTCATGATCTGAGCCACAGTCAGCTCCTGGTCTTGTTTTTGCTGACTACATAGAGCTTCTCCATCTTTGGTTGCAAAGAATCAAGCTACATACATATTCATAAATGAATGTATAAAATGGTAAGACCTGACATCCTTGCCTTTTTCTTCATCTAAGGGGTAATACGTTCAGTCTTTCACCATTGTTTATGATGTTAGGTGAAGGGTTTTTTTTAGATGTCCTTTGTTGGGTTGAGGAAGTTCTGTTCCCAATATTCTTAAAATTTTTTATCATAAATGAAAATTCTTTTTTTTCCAATTATTTTTTCATTTAATGAAATAATCATGTGTGTGTACACACACACACACACATAGCTTTTAATATGGGAAATTACATTAATTGATCATCAATGTTAATCCAAGCTTGCATTCTTGGCATAAACCTGATATGATCGTGATGTATTATCTTTTTTATGTACTGTTCCATTTGTTAATATTTTGTTTAGAGTTTTTGTGTCTATATACATGAAAGATATTGGTCTGTAGTTTTCTCTTCTTATAATGTCTTCTCTGAATTTGGTATCAGGTAATACTGGGTGGCATCATAAAATGAGTTGGAAAGTATTCCTTCTTCTTTCTAGAAAAATTTGTATAAAATTGCTATTATTTCTTTGGTAGAATCCACCATTAAATTTTTCTGGGTCTGGTCTTCTTTTTGTAGGGGAATTTGTAACTATGAATAAAATTTCTTCAATAAATATGGGGGCTAGCCAGATGATTTTTTCTTGAGTGAATGTTAGTAACATGGTTTTCAATGAATTCCATTTAAAACAATTCATATACATGATTATATCCTTTTAGTTCAGTTCAGTTCAGTCTCTCAGTCGTGTCTGACTTTGTGCGACTCCATGAACTGCAGCACACCAGGCCTCCCTGTCCATCACCAACTCCCAGAGCTTGCTCAGACTCAGGTCCATCAAGTCGGTGATGCCATTCAACCATCTCATCCTCTGTCATCCCCTTCTCCTGCCTTCAGTCTTTCCCAGCATCAGGGTCTTTTCCAATGTGTCAGTTCTTCCCATCAGGTGGCCAAAGTATTGGAGCTTCAGCTTCAGCATCAGTCCTTCCAATGAAGGTTCAGGACTGATTTCCTTTAGGATTGACTAGTTGGATCTCCTTGCAGTTGGATCTCCATATATCCTTTAGGTCATTGATTTTGTAACAGCTTTATGAAGATTTGATTCATGTACCATGCAATTTGATGTGTAAAATTTATTGCTTTTTAGTATATTCAGGGAGTTATGTGATTATCGACTACAATTTAAAAATGTTTGTTCCACTTTGTAGGAGGCAGAAATAGGGGTGGAATCTGCTCGGCTCCCTTCTGTTTTCTCCCTCTTCCCATGGCAAGAGGATGACCTAAGTGGTTGGTACGTTTTTAAAAAGGGACTGAATGTTCTGGCTCAGCTCCTTTGGGCTTTAGTTCTCTTTAGACCCTGTCCCTCTGCAGGGCAAATGTATATTCTCTGTCCAGCAGGGTGGCAAGGTTTGAGGTGGCCCAACTGGGCCAGCGACTTAAATGATAGATATACAAGGAGGCCCTTGTTTCAGCACTTGCAAGTCATCTTCACTAGCTCGTCTTCTATCAGTAATTGAACCTGTATTTTGCTCTCCATCTGATTCCAGCTTTGATCACTCACTTATTTCCAAACTCAGAAAGGGATGAAATAGGGTTGTGTATTAGTCTTTTGCAATGTTCAGCTAGAATGAATGAGAAAAGTCAGAAGGAAAGTTCAGCTGGGGTTTGGGGGCAAGGAGGCATACTTTATTTTATTTTATTTTTTTTCCATTTATTTTTATTAGTTGGAGGCTAATTACTTTACAATATGGTAGTGGTTTTTGTCATACATTGACATGAATCAGCCGTGGATTTACATGTGTTCCCCATCTCGATCCCCCCTCCCACCTCCCTCTCCACCCGATCCCTCTGGGTCTTTCCAGTGCACCAGCCCCGAGCACTTGTCTCATGTATCCAAGCTGGGCTGGTGATCTGTTTCACCCTAGATAATATACATGTTTCGATGATGTTCTCTCGAAACATCCCACCCTCGCCTTCTCTCACAGAGTCCAAAAGTCTGTTCTGTACATCTGTGTCTCTTTTTCTGTTTTGCATATAAGGTTATCGTTACCATCTTTCTAAATTCCATATATATGCGTTAGTATACTGTATTGGTCTTTATCTTTCTGGCTTACTTCACTTTGTATAATGGGCTCCAGTTTCATCCATCTCATTAGAACTGATTCAAATGAATTCTTTTTAATGGCTGAGTAATATTCCATGGTGTATATGTACCATAGTTTCCTTATCCATTCATCTGCTGATGGGCATCTAGGTTGCTTCCATGTCCTGGCTATTATAAACAGTGCTGTGATGAACACTGGGGTGCACGTGTCTCTTTCAAATCTGGTTTCCTCGGTGTGTATGCCCAGAAGTGGGATTGCTGGGTCATATGGAGGCATACTTTAAAAATGGCTAATTCTTTGAATATATCATACTTATTTTACAGGAAAGACTTCTAAGTTACAAAGATATTAAAGAAGGTTTAGTTTACATGGTTAGTTACTGGAGAGTCTGAGTGAGAACACAGGAATTTTTGAATGAATGTTTTTACCCTGGGAAGCTCTATTATTGTCATCTTTCAACTATTAATACTCTTAGGACCCAAAGTTTACATAAATTTAACTGTGTGCAGCTGTCTTTCCTTCAAAAAATTTAGACAAGAAATTACTGCTGTATAATAAGATATAAAAAGCCTTATGAAATGACATGGTATCTTTTATTTTTTCAAGGTATCTTCGAAACTATCTTAATATAATCCTCTACAAATTCAGTTCTGAAAACCATGATGTAATCTATACATAGATAAAAATGATTAGAAGTTCCTCAAACTTGATCTATTTTTCCTGTGAGTCACATAAATATATGCTAGAATGGGCTATTATCAAGCCCTTACAAGAAGTTAAATCGACTGTGATTTCGTGAACTTTTCTATTCCACACATTAAAGAAAATAACTTTTGCAATCTGGGATAAAATAGAAAGCCCGTTCAAAAGGTTAAAAGTATACTCTACTTCATTCAGGAAGCCTTGCAAAGTGCAATGTTCTGTAAAGACACACGCTGTTGAGATAATTATTGTACTATTTCAGATGGTGACTACTACTGTTCTTGCCCCTTGAGAGGCAGGCATGGATGAAAAATCTCTGTTTCCGCAGTCTGCAGGGGCTGAGAGCTGCCACCTCATCCTGGGTAAAGCAGCTTTTACCGGAGCCGCTGGGCTCCATGCTCCCCAGTTATACTTTTGACAGCCCTTTCTTGGGTGCCTGCTCATAGTCCAGACCCCCTCCGCCCATGCTCCTTAACCTGTGATTTGTTCTTGTTTTAGTTGCTGAGTCAGATCTGACTCTTGTGCGACCCCATGGACTATAGCCCTCCAGACTCCTTCAGTTCGTGGGATTTCCCAGGCAAGCATACTGGAGTGGGTTGCCATTTCTTTCTCCAGGGATCGAACTTGACCCAGGGATCAAACCAAAGTCTCCTGCATCGGCAGGAGATGTTACCACTGAGCCACCAGGGACGCCCTAACTTACGCGACTGAAGCCCTGAAGGGCTCCCCAGGTATCGCAGTGGTAAAAAAATCTGCCTGACGAGGCAGGAGACGCTGGAGACATGGGTTTGATCCCCGGGTGGAGAAGATCCCCTGGAGAAGGAAATGGCAGCCTACTCCAGTATTCTTGCTTAGAAAATCCCATGGACAGAGGAGCCTGGTGGGCTACAGTCCATGGGGTCACAGATTCCAACTCAACTGAGCATCTGTGCTCTGAAATTGTGCATCTCCCTCTCAATTCTTTGTCCAGAGACCTCTCCCCTTCTTAGCCCTGACAGCCCCATCTTTGCTCGCTTCTGGTCACACACTTGGTCTCCCTGATTCTCTCTGAATCCTCAAGGATGGTCTGGGTAGGTATGCTTCCAGCAAGTCCCTGGACCCTCGACCTGCTGCTGCTGCGGCTGCTAAGTCACTTCAGTCGTGTCCGACTCTGTGTGATCCCATAGATGGCAGTCCACCAGGCTCCCCTGTCCCTGGGATTCTCCAGGCAAGAACACTGGAGTGGGTTGCCATTTCCTTCTCCAATGTGTGAAAATGAAACGTGAAAGTGGAGTCGCTCAGTCGTGTCTGACTCTTAGCGACCCCATGGACTGCAGCCTACCAGGCTCCTCCATCCATGGGATTTTCCAGGCAAGAGTACTGGAGTGGGGTGCCATTGCCTTCTCCGCTTGACCTCCAGGGGCCCCTATTAAAGAGGCAATTTTCCCTGCCTCCTTCAGTGAGGACTCCCAGTCATATGAGGTCCCTCCAACCTCAGGCTGTCTTTCTCTTCGGCTTTGTATTAGGCCATGAGGGCTTCGGAATCAAGCTGTGCAGGGCAGGTCTTAGTACTATATATGCTCACTCCTTGGGGAGGTGAAGAGAGGGGAGAAGGTTATCAGCTGGAAATGGGGGTGGTATGGGAGAGAAGGGGACTTGTATACAGACTCCAGGAACTAACAGACTCACTAAGGCTAGCACTAAGAGCATAGTGTTTTGATAATGAATAGATACAAGTCCATCAAATATCTTAATTTCCTATGTGTTACAAAGCTTTCTCCTTCTAAGAGAGATATAGTACCCAAAGTGTCTGCTGACCTCTGAGGAGGTCTTGGGACTAAAGGAATTCATAAGAACTGAGGCCTCTCTTCTATTAAAGTAATTTCGAGGGACTTGTCTGGTGGTCCAGTGGCTAAGACCCTGTGTTCCCAATGCAGGGGGCCTGGATTCAATCCCTGATTAGGAAACCAGACCCCATATACGGCAACTAAGATTGAAGATCCCTCTTGCCGCAACTGAGATCCGGCAGAGCCAAATAAGTAAATAGATATTTAAAACAAACAAACAGTTTTGAGTAGCAGAGACCAGCAGCAGGCTGGACCCAATATTTCACACACGTTTCCTTCCATTGATGTCTCCCGTCCTGCAGTCTCTGGAGAAGCTGCTTTGCCTGGCTTTCCATGAGAGGGTGATAAGGTCCCTGTTTGTCCACAACTTGGCTTTAGCACTGACAGTCCCCTTTCCCAGGGGATCAGGGAAGCCAGATTTTTGCTCACTCTCTGGGTAAGGCCTTTCCCTGTAACCGAGCAGATGGTTCCCTCCAGGTAGAAACTCTTCCTATTAATAGATGCGCTCTAGGTCCCCAGGGACAGAGGGAGAGGCCTGATTCCCTCAAGAGTATTCTCATTCTCTCTCCACAAGAATCACACGGAATTCTTGGTAAATGAACACCCAGACCTACTGTCAGTGACCATATGGTCTGGCTTATCAAGGCCATTTCCTGTTGGCCCAGCATATTTGGAAGACAAATTTGACACATCTTTTCCTTCCTATAGAAACACATTCTGTAGGCATGGAGCCTAGAAAGTTGTGATTTTAATAAGCACCCAAGTGATTCTTAATACCAAAGTCTATAGTTGGAGAAGGAAATGGCAACCCACTCCAGTCCTCTTGCCTGGAAAATCCCAAGGACAGAGGAGCCTGGTGGGCTACAGTCCATGGGGTCACGGAGAGTTGGATATGACCCAGTACAGCTCACAGCACAGCATGGGCTCATATGGAATCTACTATATCAGTATTTGGCTTACAAGGGCAGAGCAGTATTTTTTTGAAAAGCAAGGGACCTTCACTTGCCTAAACTGGAGTAATGTGCTTTTCATGAGACTGTGGCTTTAATTAGAGCTTAAATGTATTGTTTGCAGTAGGTTTTATTCTACTACAGCCAGACTTATTATTATTCTGATTATGCGAATCTACAGAGCATACACATATATCCTCATATCTTGTTTTCTTTTTTCTAGCAATACCGTTCATCTCAAAACACAGATACCCACAAAGTGAATACAGCTGAAACTACTTACCTCTGTATCATCAACCCTACCCTAAGCATCTTCCCTTAATGCTGAAGAAGCTATGAGTCTTACTCCAGCATATATTAGCTTTAGAAAATCGTTAGTCCAGGAAAAAAATTCGTCTGTCACGTGTGACCAGTTCATTCCATGGTTCATGCCTGAATCATGAATAATCATAAATGTCTTCTTAGCAGCATTTTTCAATGAAAGAAACGGATATAGGGATTTTAAATCACTTTTATTTGTTACATGCTTGTGAGTTCTCCTGTCATTTATAATGAGCAAGAAGAGCGGATGGCAAAAACTAAGCATCAGGGAATGTAATCATAAAACACCCCTCCCCCTAAAGCATAAATGTTCTAAATTGGAAACTTATTTCATTTATTGAAGGACTTTTTTTTTTACTCTGCTGGAATACACTGCAAGAAATTATGACAGTAGATAAAAAGATATTTCCGCATCAAGAAGTTCAAAAGATTAAGATGCTACTGAAATATAAGTTAAAGGAATTCATAAATGTTTCAGAAAACATTATAGCAGAATTATTAGTATAATTTGAGAAAGGCAGGCGCTGCAATAAAGTAAGATTCATTACAAAGCCAAAATTATTTTTCAAACCTCTGACATATTTAGATAGAATTTTCATACCAAGTCAAATAATTATGAAATTAAAACATTGCTTGAAGGAAATGCTTGGAATTTTATGCTAATGAGGACTTAACTTAGAGGCTTGCTTTTCTTTGTGAAAGTGTTATGTTTTAGGACTTTCTTCCAAGCTCTCAATGTGTGTGAGTGTGACAAAACTCCTATAAGAAGCAGAGGTAAGAGGAGCTTGTAAATACTTATTCAAATGTTTCATTTAGTCATTCATATATTCACTCAGCAGGTATCTATTGAATGCCTTCATGTGCCAGGTGCTGAGCTGTGTAGCGCGGGAGGAGAGAAAAGGTCTTTCTGCCTTCATGGAACCAGCTTCTAATGGGGAAGAAGATAGTCAAGAAGCAATGAGTAAATGAACGAGGACATTTCAGACTGTACCGCAAGGGGTTAGCTTAACAGGCCCAGGTTGTTCAAACCCTGCATGTTCCCCAGAAAGTCCTATTTCCAGGGGGACTGGCCCTTGCACCAGTCTGATGAGGGTGCCTGGTAAGGGTGTTTTCAGATGCTTGGGACCTCGGGCCATGCTCTGTCGGTTTGACCTCTGTGGCGAGGAGAGCTGGAAGCTGAGTCGTAAGCAGTCACGTGGGCACTGCAAGCCTATGTGGCTGATGCTCAATAAAAGCCCGGGACAGGAAGGCTCAGGACCACTTCTCTAGGCGACAGTAGCTCACCAGTGTGGTCACACACTATGACTGGGAGAATGAATGGCATCTCCACGCGACTGCTGGGAGAGGAGCTAGAAGCCTGCATCCAGTTTCTCCTGGACTTCACCCAAGCACCATTTCCCTTCGCTGATTCTGTTCTGCATCTTTTCACTTTAATAAACCACAATCTTGAGTATAATAGCTATTCTGAGCCCTGATATTCCTTCTAGTGAGTCACTGAGTCTGAGCATGGCTTCGGAGACCCTCTAGATACAAACCATATTAAATGAAATGAACAGGGTGATGTGTTAGAGTAACTGACGAGATCGGGGTAGGGTGCCGGGTTAAGAGGGGGAATGAATTAAAGCCTGAGGGATGAGAGTCTGGTGAGCACGTGAAGAGCTTAAGGAGGCATCTTCCAGGCAGAGGGATGAGAAACTGCAAAGGCTTTGGGACAGTGAAGTGCCTGGTTTGTCAGAGAGACAGTGAAGAGGCCCAAGAGGCTGGGGAGAGAGGTGTTGTGGCAGTAGATGGGGTTGGTAAGCGCAGCAAGAGCCAGGTCCTGCAAGGCTTTTAGGTCTCAGAAAGGAGTTTGGGTTTTATTGCAAGTAAATGAGTCTTAACTGGGTGAGGTTCATTTTATGAAGGGGCTCAGCTGGGCTGCAGCCTCACTGCCAGCTGCCCTTGCGTATCCCTGGGTTCTACATCTGCAGATATGAAGGTTGTGGGCACTACACTTTACGTAAGGGACTTGAACATCCACAGATTTTGGCATCCACGGAGCTGCTAGAACCAGTGCTACACAGATACTGAGTGACGGCTATAAATCTTACAAGAAACAACACTGGCAGTGGGTCTTTGGGCACTGAATACGAATTCAGATAAAAGAGAGATTCCTCCTTCCTCATCCTTTCTGCTCTGAGTAGTAGCCACCCTAATTTCCGTGTGTAGAAGCACTTTACATGTGTATAGCACACTTCAGTGCTATATATAAATCATTAAGAAATACAAATGTCCAATATACATTTTCCAACTCACTTAAAAGAAGCTGAAAATCAGATCAAGGAGATGACTAATTTTTCCCTTATCAGACTGGCAAAAATGACATTATTTATAAAACATGATGTTGGCAAGCATTTTCCTTTTGGTGGAAATAAAAATAGGTGCCACCTTTTGGGAGAGCAATTTGTAAATATCAATCAGTTTTCATATCATCTTTGATTCATCATTTCCACTGATATTTATCCCAAGGAAATATTTACAGAAATATGCAGAAGGATGTTTGTTGTGGCAAAAAACTGATAACAACCTAAATGCCCATCAATAGGAGAATGCTTGATTTAACTGTGGTTGCTTTATAACCACAGAATTATGATGCATAATGAAAAGTGAATAAGGTAAATACATTGATTGTAGAAAATATCAATGTATTAAAAAGTGAAAATAAAAATTACTTGTAATTTACCATTCATAAATACAAAATGTTAACATATATTCTGTACCTTTTCAGGCATATAAAGATATTGCTTTGAATTTTTAACAAAATTCAGAAAACATTTCCAGTCCCAATTAAAAGATAATCAAATAACGGTGGCAGAATGGATTTCCTGAAACAAGGAAAGGGGTAGGTAGATGTGCTAAATATTACATAACATTTATATATTTAAGCATATTTTTCTTTTTAATCTCTATCCATATGGCAAAACAGTTTGTTATTTAGTAGATTTATTTCCTGAAATCCAGAGAGATACAGCCTGGCAGATTAAGTGCAAAGTGTAGGAATACAGAGAAGTATAAACCTTTTATTATCATAGGTTTGTCACAGATTGACAAACCTAGACAGTGTGCTGAAAAGCAAAATCATTACTTGGCTAACAAAGGTCCGGATAGTCAAGGCTATGGTCTTTCCAGTGGTCATGTATAGTGGTGAGAGCTGGACTGTAAAGAAGACAGAGCGCCAAAGAACTGATGCCTTCGAACTGTGGTGCTAGGGAAGACTCTTGCAACTTCTTTGGACTGCAAGGAGATCAAACCAGTCAATCTAAAGGAAATCAACCCTGAATATTCATTGGAAGGACTGATGCTGAAGCTGAAGCTCCAATATTTTGGTCACCTGTTGCAAACAGCTGACTCATTGGAAAAGCCCTTGATGCTGGAAAAGATTGAGGGCAGAAAGAGAAAAGGGTGTCAGAGGATGAGATGGCTGGATGGCATCACTGATGCAATGGACATGAACTTAGGCAACCTTTGGCAGATGGTGAGGGACAGGGAGGCCTGCTGTGCTGCCGTCCATGGGATCATGAAGAGTTGGAGACAATTGGGCAAATGAACACAAACCTTCACTTGGAGGTTTTAATGTCAGTTTGGGAGATGATATGGATGTATGAAGAGGCAGCAGTTAAGACCAAATGGGCTCTGAAAGGTCATTATGGGATGGGCAGAAGTGACCTCACAAAACGGGTCAAATGTAAGCTGGGAAGAATTCCCAGAAAACGCCAAATAAAACAAAATGTCCATTTCAGAGACAGAGTGAAAATCTTAAATACAAAAATTCTTCCAAACATTGATGTTCCCTTCCATTGTTAATTTTTAGTACAACTCTGATATGCCTTCAATTTTCTAATGAAGCAAGTCTGTGTAATCTTTAATACAATTCTGCTCAGCCTGGATCTGTGCTTTCTCATCCTCTTCTCTATCTTGCAAGGATAATTTTTAAAGGTGTATTTTAAGGGCATGTGTTACTCATTTAGGTCTTAGCTGAATATTTATTGGAAATTTTCCAGGCTGAAAGAAACCTAGATTATATAACCTGCATTTTAGGACGATCACTAAAATTATTATTCCAGGCATGCAACAATCATCTTTGTACTAGAGGTGGAGAGAGAAAGGGAGAGGGAGGAAGGGTGAGCACACTCTGCAATTGGTTTGGAGAGATAACTAGAGTCTTAGAATACATATTGACAGCTGGCTATGCTCTACAAATTTCAAATGTGCTCCAATAAATTTAAGAATATGCACAATAAATTGAGTTTCAGGACTTAATTGTGTAAACTCTGGAGCCAAATGTCTGGGCTTGAAGCCCAGCTCTGCCACTTACAAGCTGTGTTATCTGGGGAAAATCATTTAACTTCTTTGTGCCTCAGTTTCTTCATCTGTAATGTAGAAGCAACAGTTGTATGTTGCTCATGATATTGTGAGGATAAAAGAAATGAATGTGTTCTCAAAACATGGACTGGTACATAGTAAGTGCTAGAGAAGCATTAGTTGCTATTTTGGTTATTTCCACAGTGATGCTGAGTTCTTGGATCAAGAAGATTGGTCTGGGCTTTTCCTAGTTTTAACACTAAGCTACTGAATGATCTTAAACATGTAATTTAAACTATCTATGTTTCAGCATCTCTACCTGCAAAGTAGACATAATAATCGCTCCTACTTCATAGGGTTGTTCTGAGACTAAAGAAATTAATATTCATCATATACAAAGAATAGGGCCACGTACCTTGAAATACTCAATAAATGTTAGCATTTATTATTTCTAATTAAACTTCTGGGCTTCCCTAGTGGCTCAGTGGTAAAGAATCTGCTTGTAATGTAGGAGATGTGGGTTCGATCCCTGGGTCAGGAAGATGCCCTCGAGAAGAAAATGGCAACGACTCCAATATTCTTGCCTGGGAAACCCCATAGATAGAGGAGCTGGGTGGGCTACAGTCCAACTGGTTGCAAGAGTTGGACACGACTAAGCGACTAAACCACAAGTAAACTTTTGGGTTCTAGATGACAATTTTGGGGCTTAGTATTTCTGTATCATGTTTCTCTATTGTTTCATGGCTTTCAAAGCCTGAAACTGATGTTGAGATTTAACCACTACATATACATAGTATTACATGCCTACACTAAACCTTCCCCTTCCAGCTCTGTTTCCTTGTTGGTTCTAAACATTGTGTTTGCCTAAGACATCATCTTTAGCTCAACTCGGAGATCGTGACATCAGTGTGATGGAGTGGATGTGGCATGGCCATTGCACAAGTAAACCAGAGTGTCAATGGCATCATTTACTAAAATAGTTTACTTAATAGTTCAGCTTTAGTTTTCTTCATCTGCAGAATGGGCATAACAGCTTTAACTCATAGACAGTTGTGAGAATTAAAAAAGACACTACTTGTAGGATAACTTAGTAGACTCCTTGGAGCATAGCAATTTTAAGCAAGTGTTAGTTGTCCCCTCCCCAGCAGAAGGCTGTCAACAAGTCCCTTTGAATATGTTGGTACATTAGTCCCAGAGAGGGGTTTAGAATTGGAATTGAGTTATAATTAGGCACAGAGAACAAACAGCCCTGAAATAAGCCTTGTGTCCCACTCCTAATAACTGTGCTGATTCCTGCAGGGCCACGGGTGACGCACCCTTCTCTCTGCTCCCCCAGCCCCCAGCCCTGCACTAGGACAGCGCTGGCATCAACCGCATCACTTGGTGGCTGCATCTTTCCTGAGCCCCGAGCACTGAGTAGATGGCTACAGGGCCTTATCCTTTCCAGCTTCCTAGACTATTTCCTGGCACAGTGCTGACTATATGAGACGAACTCAATAAATGTTTCCTGGAGGAATAAATATGCAGTATTGTACAGAAATGTAAAGATCCCAGACCGGGAAATTAATCATAGTTAGCAAAGATAGGTCAAATCAAGTATTAAATTCTGTTGCGGCAAGTGTAAACTGAAAAGCCACTTGGCAAGGTGTATCAAGAACTCAAAAAAATTCAGATTTGTACATATGAAATAAAAAACAGGATACCTAGTTATGTGTAGAGTTTAATCCTAATTTTGTAAAAACCAATATATATTGTAATCCATGCACTACATATGTATGATATGTGTGAGTTGAAAAATGGAATATTTCCTGTCATATCAGTAAACAAGAATGTCATAATTATCAGAGATTCTGGCCCTTCAAATGTGAATCCCCAAGCCCTAAGGGCACTCGGGAAGGAGAAGAATCCCTGCATAATTTGGTAGCCCTCAGGCTGCAGTCACGCTATAGTGAGCACTGAGGAACTCGGGATGTGAAAAACACAGGATGCTGGCCCCAGAGAATGGAGATGCACATGAAAGGAATGATTTCAGTGAGCCCAGACTCTTGCGTTTTCCCATAAGTAGAAAAGCGCTAAATTCCTTAACTTGGGATATCTAGTTTTTTCTTTAATTAACAATAATCTTCTGTGTTCAGACTACCTGTCTTTTGTGGCAAAACTTCTATGTAACCTGGCTCCTCCCCTTGCCTCCTCAGAGCAGCTCTCTCAGGGTTACTTGGGACACTGCTTCCCAGACTTATGTCCTAAAAATTTCCACTGAATAAAACATAACTCTCAACTTTTAGGTTGTGACTATTTTTTTTAAGTTGACAGTGTCCATACAGAAAAAAAAAAAAAGAGAAATAGAAAGAAGAGATAAACCAAAATATTTTGTGGTAGGAGGAGCCAGGATATATAAGAGTTTTTGCAAGCAAGCAAACAAACGAAAAACCAAACAAACATACAGCCAAACATTAAAAGATCACTGGTAATTAAAGAAAAAACAGACATCTCAAGTTAATGAGTTCAGAGCTTTTCTGTGTTACAGGGAAAGTCTGCGCTTAAAGAAATCATTCCTTTGACATGAACCTTAACTCTCTGGTTAAAAGCCGGGATCCTGCTTTTCTCCATCCTGAATTCTCTCGAGGCGCACTTTGGGCGTCACGGCTTCCCTGGCCGATGCCACGGTGGAAGCAACATCCTTGTTCATGGTGATGGCTGCTCCCTTACCTCTCTGGAACATTCCCTCAGAGCTATCTTAGAGACTGTACCCCGGGCTTAAGTCCTCAGTACTGTCTCCAGTAAAACGTAATTCTCAACTTTTAGGTTGTGCCTGTTTTCCTGGTTGACACTGGATATCTAAAAACTTTTTTAAAATTTGAAGATTAATTATTGATTTGGGGGTTTCATGTTTAATTTTATTTGAGGAAAATAATTGATACTGGAATATTCATTTTTGTATGAGGGAAATTATTTACCCAGTAATATTTTTTACCAAGTAAATTATTTACCAAGTAATTTAAAACTACAAAATATTTTTAGAACAGTTTCAGATTTATAGAAATCTTGCAACAGGACAGAGTTCCCATAAACAACCACTAATTTCCTATTATTAACATTTTACATCAGTATAGTACACCTGTTGCATTTAAGGAATCAGTATGGATACAGTGTTATTAACTGAGGTTATAGAGTCATCTTAAAAATCCTACTTTGTGACTATAGTTTTTCTGTGGTTATTTGATGGATTTTAAGGTGTGCAAATGCTATGTTGAATAACAATGTTCTACCGCCATCTACTGTTCTGAATAAAAAATTTTTCAATTTGATTAGAATTTCTTCATTTATCTGTCTTTTAGAGCTATGGTGGCTCAGACAGTAAAGAATCCACCTGAATGCAGGATACCTGGGTTCTATCGCTCCCTGGGTTGCGAAGATCTCTTGGAGAAGGGAATGGCTACCCACTCCAGTATTCTTGCCTGGAGAATCCCATGGATAGAGGAGCCCGGTGGGCTATAGTGCATGGGGACCACAAAGAGTTGGACACAGCTGAGCAACTAATACTGTTGCTTTTTTTTTTTTTTTTTAACACCGTTACTTTTTTAGAGCTACTTTAACTACCTCAACAAATATGTGACTGTAGTGAGGATCAGATAGGCCAAGGCAGCTACTGACATAGCCGTTCATACATTTATATATTCATCAAGCAATTTTTTAATACCTGTATTAGAAAAGGTGCTGAGGGTACAAAGACAATTAGGACAATGATCACTTTCCTCAAGAATCTCATCGTCTAATGGGGACAAGACAAAGATGATTATAAAACAATGGGATTAATAAGTATGCTTCAAGTCTTCTGGGAGCACAGAGAAAGAGTACACAGTTACCCTAGATTAGGGGCGGGAATATGCCAAGATTCAGGGCCATTTTCTTGGAAGACATGCGGTCTGAAGCAGATCTTTAACAAGAACTAAATGGGTGAGGAAGGTGGGAACTAGGAAGAGAAGTATTCCAGAAATAACATCAGAAAGTAGAGGCTATGTGAGGGAAAAAAAAAAAAAGACAATAAAGTGTCAAGTAAGCAGCGGTAACTGATGAAGCTGAAGGGGCTCCCAGGGGCCAGACTGTGGAGGGATTTGCGTGTCACTTCTGGAAATCTCATTCCTGACCACGGAAGTGAGGGAGCAGCAGTGAGGGGTCCTGGAAGAGTGTCAGGCTCACATTTAGCTGTTTTATGTTAAGGGTCTTGTGGAAGATGAATTAGGGACGGGGGAGAACTGGAAACAGCCAGAGCAGTGAGAATACAACCGGGGCAGTAAAGACAAATGAACCAGAGTGGGAGCAGCAGGGAGTCCGCTCGGCAGAAATGTTTGGGAGGTAAAGCAGGTGGCAGATCTTTAAGTGTCACATATGTCCTGGATATAAAAGAAAGAGTCAAGGATGATCCGGGAGTTTTAGTTTTGGTGACCAAGGTGATGGAACTGCTACAGAAAGAAACGAATGGTTTAGGGACGAGAGGGCCATTTGAACTCTGTACTGGTTGAGCTTAAAGTGTTCGAGGGAGAATCTGAGTCATACCATCTTGCTGGAAGTTAGTATAAAAGTTTGGAGCATAGAGAAAAAGTATGGACTGGAGATGACATTTTTTCAAGTCATCAGTATGTAGGTAGGGGTTGAAATCATGAAAGTGTGTGATGTGACTCAAAGCAAATGTATAGAAAGAACAGAAAAATGGTGTAAGGAAAGAAGCCCAGAGAATCCAACCCTGGATGAAGACAGGAAGCAGGGGAAGGCTAGCACATTAAGGAGACAGGGAAGGGATGCCTGGAAAGATGCAACGGAGAACCAGTGTGAAAGAAAAACACATCTCACACATCTGGTAGTTGGCCTGGCAACCAATACCAAGAGTATAGAGAAAATCAACCCTGAATATTCATTAGAAGGACTGATGCTGAAGCTGAAGCTCCAATACTTTGACCACCTGACATGAAGAGTCAATTCACTGGAAAAGACCCTGATGCTAGGAAAGACTGAGGGCAGGAGGAGAAGGGGATGACAGAGGATGAGATGGTTGGATGGTGTCACCGACTTCATGAACGCGAGTCTGAGCAAACTTCAGGAGATAGTGAAAGAAGACTGGCGTGCATGGGGTCACAGAGTTGGACACGACTGAGTGACTGAACAAGTGATCTAATGCTGAGCGTAGCTAATTTCACAGACTTTTAAAACAGAAAAGTTCACTCTGCATCGTCAGTCAGTCAGTTCAGTCGCTCAGTCGTGTCCGACTCTGCCACCCCATGAACCGCAGCACGCCAGGCCTCCCTGTCCATCACCAACTCCCAGAGTCCACCCAAACCCATGTCCATTGAGTCGGTGGTAGAACAAGACAAAAACAAGACCACTCTATAATCAGATTTGAGTGCTGAAAAAATAAAAACACCATGCAATTCTTTCTGACATAATGTAACTCAGAACACAAAACCCACTCCCATGAATCCTCTTCAAAATCACCCAATATAAGCCTAAATCTTATTGCTAGCCATCCCCCCACCTTCTCATTAAGACATTTTCATGGTGTACAGCCTCCCTTGCTGCAATACGTCAGTAAATCTAACTTTATTTTCTATAAATGTGATCCTAGTGGTCTTTGGCACTGGATCTCAACATCTTTACAGAAGCCAGGAGAGTAAAAAGTTTCATGGAAGAAGATACCAAAGTATCTAGTGCAACAAAGGGGCCAGTGATACCCTGGATTTGGCAAATAGCTTCCTGGGGACCTTTGTGAGAGGAGTTTTAGCAGGGTATTGGGGTAGATGCGGTGGTGTGCTCTTACTAGCTTGAGACAGATGGTTATATATATACTCTTCCTAACTCTGTGTTCAGTGACATCAAATCCGCAGTTGAAAATCAGCCATGGGGAGTATCTACACCATGGAAATGGGCAAATACTATATATCAAGGATTTTTTCTCTTCAGAAAGTTGGTTGTTTAACTTTGGCCGTCACATCACTAGGTAGAAGGGAGATACAGTTGACTGAGGAAGGAAAAGGAGAGAGAGAGTAGAGATGATTAAAAGGTTGCATAAGCCAGGGAGAAGAGCTTGGACAAGGATTAGAGGGGAAACACGGGGTCAGCAAGAAGCAGAACTCCGACTGACTGATCTTCTGTTCAGTGCTTATTTTATGGTTGTCTCTTCTACTGTTGATTTGGTTTACTAGTGAGAACATGGTAACTTACATGGGGGTCACTTCACTCCTCAGATGGTAGAGAATTCTCCTGCAATGTAGGAGAGTGGCTTTGATCCCAGGATTGGGAGACCCCTGGAGAAGGGAATGGCAACGCACTCCAGCATTCTTGCCTGGAGAATTCCAAGAACAGAGGAAATTGGCGGGCTACAGTCAACGGAGTTGCAAAGAGTCAGACAAGACTGAGTAACAGTTTCACTTTCACTTGGGAGAGAATTGGTAGTGTCTTGGATGTTTATGAGGGCAAGTAGAGAAGAGGAGGAAGGAAACGTCTGCATAAATATCTCCCTGACTCTCATGAGTGGCTTTTGTAAACAGCACTGTCCCTGGTGTCAAACTGCTTAGGGTGAGCGTGTGGCTTTGCCACTCAGGGACTGTGCAATCTTGGGCAAGCCACTTAGCTTCTTTGTGCCCCAGTCTTCTTAGTATGAAGGCAATTAGGGGTACATACCTCTTAGGGTGGGTGCAAAACAATTACTGGCACACAGCAACTCCCAGCAAATGTGAGTTAGCTATCACTGTTATGATTACTATTATTTTTTCTGGATGGTAGGTTAAACCAACTAAAAATTTTCATTTTCAAGTGATATATTTATATATTTTTGTTTATAACATTAATTACTTATATAACATATACCCCTCAGATTCATAAAAACTTTTAAAAGGAACAATCTGTTGCGGAATGTTCTGCAATCCATCTGTTATCCAGTAGGGGGAGCAATTTAACAGTTTACTGTCCATTGCCAGCATGGGTGCTCTGTCGCTAAGCTGGGTCTGATTCGTTGCGACCCCATGGACCTGTAGCTTGCCAGGCTCCTTTGTCCATGGGATTCTCCAGGCAAGCAAACTAGAGTCGGTTGCCATTTCCTTCTTTTCCCCACTCAGGGATCAAATCCATGTCTCCTACATCTCCTGCATTGGCAGGCAGATTCATCACCACTGAGCCACCTGGGAAACTATAAGCTAGCATTTCAGGAATATGTCTGTATGAATGATTGCATTGTCTATGATAATAATTTTTGACTATTATTCGTACATAGAATTTGCATCTTATGAACATGAAAAGCCCCACTTCCAATCTCATTAAAGTTGAAAACCTGTATGAAAATTATCATCATCACCAGCAACTCCTCTGTCGTGACTTACTATATGCAGGCATTATTCTGAGCATTTTACACGTACTGGCTCTTTTGATTTTTATTACAATGAGATCCTGATGCTGGGAAAGATTGCAGGCAGGAGGAGAAGGGGATGACAGAGATTGAGATGGTTAGATGGCGTCACCAACTCAACGGACATGAGTTTGAGCAAGTTCTGAGACATCCTGGAATGTGAAGTCAAGTGGGCCTTAGGAAGCATCACTATGAACAAAGCTAGTGGAGGTGATGGAATTCCAGTTGAGCTATTTCAAATCTAAAAGATGATGCTGTGAAAGTGCTGCAGTAAATATGCCAGTAAATTTGGAAAACTCAGCAGTGGCCACAGGACTGGAAAAGGTCAGTTTTCATTCCAATCCTAAAGAAAGGCAACCCCAAAGAATGCTCAAACTACCGCACAATTGCACTCTTCTCACACACTAGTAAAGTAATGCTCAAGATTCTCCAAGCCAGGCTTCAGCAATACATGAACCATGAACTTCCAGATGTTCAAGGTGGTTTTAGAAAAGGCAGAGGAACCAGAGATCAAATTGCCAACATCCGCTGGATCATTGAAAAAGCAAGAGAGTTCCAGAAAAACATCTATTTCTGCTTTATTGACTATGCCAAAGCCTTTGACTGTGTGGATCACAATAAACTGTGGAAAATTCTGAAAGAGATGGGAATACTGAAAGATAGTTGTTGAATGATAAGATGCCGGGATTCTTGGCCTCCGGAGGAGACAAATTCAATCCAGGGCCAGAGATGAGGCTGGATCACTCAGATCTTTTGTGTAATAAAGCTTTACTAAAGTATAAAGGAGATAGAGGAAGTTTCTGACACAGGCATCAGAAGGGGGCAGAAATAGCACCCCCTGCTAATCTTCAGCTGGATGTTATATAGTCACTAGCAGTCTGTTAATGAAAAGAAAGGAATGTCTTAAAACTCAGAATGGCACCAGGCCCCTCATCCATAAGATGCATTTTGGGATAATCTGGGCACCAGATGATTCATCCCAGGCCATAAAATGATTGACTTGAATCTTGTAGAAGGGCAGATTACCATACAAATAGTTTCATTTACATAGATTAGGGGAACAATATGCGAGTATAACATACTGGTTTGTCAAGTAGGTTCTGAGCCATTAGGTGGAACCAACTTGAAGACAGAGTCTGGGGTAAATGCATAGCACATTAACATAGCTTAAGACAAACATTTCCATAAGAAAAATGTATTGGTTAACTCAAGGTTTGAGAGTAGTTAGCTTCAGGTGAAACCAGGTGTCATTATGACAACACAGTATTTTCGGAGAAACTTCCTTTTAAATTTGTATAGAGAAGGAAAAAAATATCGCTAGTTTGTTTCCTCCTGCCTTAAGAGAGATAAAAATGTCTGACACTTGCAGCCTACTTCCTCCATTTGGAGACCCCTGGCCTTCCTGCCTGTTATCCTCTCAATACCAGACCACCTGACCTGCCTCTTGAGAAACCTGTGTGCAGGTCAGGAAGCAACAGTTAGAACTGGATATGGAACAACAGACTGGTTCCAAATAGGAAAAGGAGTACGTCAAGGCTGTGTATTGTCACCCTACTTACTTAACTTATATGCAGAGTACATTATGAGAAATGCTGGGCTGGAGGAAGCACAAACTGAAATCAGGATTGCCAGGAGAAATATCAGTAACCTCAGATATGCAGATGACACCACCCTTATGGCAGAAAGTGAAGAAGAACTAAAGGGCCTCTTGATGAAAGTGAAAGAGGAGAGTGAAAAAGTTGGCTTAAAGCTCAACATTCAGAAAACTAGATCATGGCATCCAGTTCCATCACTTCATGGCAAGTAGATGGGGAAACAGTGGAAACAGTGGCTGACTTTATTTTTTTGGGCTCCAAAATCACTGCAGATGGTGACTGCAGCCATGAAATTAAAAGACACTTACTCCTTGGAAGGAAAGTTATGACCAACCTAGACAGCATATTAAAAAGCAAAGACATTACTTTGCCAACAAAGGTCTGTCTAGTCAAGGCTATGGTTTTTCCAGTGGTCATGTGTGGATGTGAGAGTTGGACTGTGAAGAAAGCTGAGTGCCAAAGAATTGATGCTTTTGAACTGTGGTGTTGGAGAAGACTCTTGAGAGTCCCTTGGACAGCAAGGAGATCAAACCAGTCCATCCTAAAGAAGATCAGTCCTGGGTGTTCACTGGAAGGACTGATGCTGAAGCTGAAACTCCAATACTTTGGCCACTTGATGTGAAGAGCTGACTCATTGGAAAAGACCCTGATGCTGGGACGGACTGGGGGCAGGAGGAGAAGGGGATGACAGAGGATGAGATGGCTGGATGGCATCTGCGACTCAATGGACATGAGTTTGAGTAAACTCTGGGAGTTGGTGATGGACAGGGAGGCCTGGCGTGCTGCGGTTCATGGGGTCGCAAAGAGTTGGACACGACTGAGCGGCTGAACAGCAGCAACAATGCCGTAGGGTGAGCGCCGTCCGTTTGTAGATGAGGAAACTGAAGCATGAAGAAGTTAAGTGGCCCCGTGTCACACAGCAAGTGTGAGAAAGGATCTGAACCTGAGCCACCTGGTTCCATAGTCAGGGAATCATGTGTGAGGTACATTATTGTTGGAAAACAACCAGCATCTGTTTGGGTCTCTTCCGTAAATTCTGAGGAGCTACTTTACTTGCTTTCACTTCAACATTAATGGCTCTCTTCCTCAAATCTACTGAAACAAGAGAAAGGAGTCATATCTAGTCCAAAATTATTCAAAGAGGTTAAAACACCAAAGAAACACTCAGTTTGCCTGAAATGTGCTCATAATTTGTACTTTGATTTGTAAGAAAATGATTTTCCCTTATAAATTTATTATACAGCTAATAAAACAAATATTTTCACTACTTTTGAAAACTGAAAACATTTTCTTTACACAGTCTACACGGTATGCAGTTAACGCTCAGCAGAATACCCCCTTGAAAGTGAAAATATTTGCCTTTAATGAAAATATGTGAATCTGGTTTATGTAAAATGAAGGCTGGGGAAATTATTTCAGGTGGCTTCAGATATTTGCTCAGTAATTTTATTTTATTCATCCTCAAAAATTGCCACAGAGAACCGCATACTGCAAAACAGTATCTTGTTTCTATTGAGGATACCAAACTGAAATACAGGAGACTAAATTAAACACTGATATTATTTTCCACTTCTTTAATTTTAAATGGAAAAAGTATGGAATCCACATGTGAGAAATGCAAATCAAACCCACAATGAGATATTTCCTCACACCTGTCAGAAAAGAATGTCTTCATCAAAAAAGAAAAAAAAACCCCACAGAAAACAAATGTTTGTGAGGATATGCAGAAGAGAACCCTAGTACACTGTTGGTGGAAATGTAAATTGCTGTAGCCGCTATGGAAAACAGTATATAGAGGTTCCTCAGAAAACTAAAAATAGAACTACTATATGATCCAGCAATTCCACTCCCGGGAATATATCTGAAAAAAAGGAAAACACTAACTCAAAAAGATACATGCACCCCAATGTTCACAGCAGTATTACCTACAATAACCAAAATATGAAAGCAACATCACTATCCATCAGCAGATGAATAAAGATGTGATATATACATGCATACATATGTCTCTATATATACATTGAGATATTTTTAATACATGAAATTTTGCCATTTGTAACAACATGGATGAATTTAGAGGGTGTTATGCTTAGTGAAATAAGTCAGAGAAAGACAAATACTGTATATTATAACTTAAATGTGGACTCTTGAAAAAAACAAATGAATGAATGAATGAATAAATTAAAACAGAAACACAGAAAGATGCAAGAACAAATAAGTGGTTACCAGTGGGAAGGGAGAGGGGCAAAATAGGGACAGGGGATTAAGAGGCACAAACTTCTATTAATAAAATAAATACACTATAAGGATATATTGTACAGCACAGGGAATATAGCCAATATTTTACAATATTTTTAAATGGAGTATTGTTGTTCAGTCACTCAGTCGTGCCTGACTCTGTGACTCCATGGACTGTTGCATGCCAGGCTTCCCCGTCCTTCAGTATCTCCTGGAGTTTGCTCAAACTCGTGTCCATTGAGTTGATGCCATCCTACCATCTTATCCTCTGTCATCCCTTTCTCCTCTTGCCCTCAATCTTTCCCAGCATCAGGGTCTTTTTCAATGAGTCAGCTCTTCACATCAAGTGGCCAAAGTATTGGAGTTTCAGCTTCAGCATCAGTCCTTCTAGGGAATATTCAGGACAACTGGTTTCCTATAGGATTGACTGGTTTGATCGCCTTGCTGCCCAAGGGACTCTCAAGAGTCTTCTCCCGCACCACTGTTCAAAAGCATAAATTCTTCGGTGCTCAGCCTTCTTCATGGTCCAACTCTCACACTGGTAACATGACTACTGGAAAAACCATAGCTTTGACTAGATGGACCTTTGTTGGCAAAGTAATGTCTCTGGTCTTTAATATGCTGTCTAGGTTAGTCATAACTTTTCTTCCAAGGAACAAGCATCTTTTAATTTCATGGCTGCAGTCACCATCTGCAGTGATTTTGGAACCCAAGAAAATAAAGTCTGTCAAAGTTTTCATTATTTCCCTCTATTTGCCATGAAGTGATAGGACTGGGTGCCATGATCTTCGTTCTTTGAATGTTGAGTTTTAAGCCAACTTTTCACTCTCCTCTTTCACTTTCATCAAGAGGCTCTTTAGTTTCTCTTCACTTTCTGCCATTAGGGTGGTGAAATCTGCATATCTGAGGTTATTAATATTTCTCCTGGCAATCTTGATTTCAGCTCATGATTCATCCAGCCTGGCATTTTGCATGATGTACTCTGCACATAAGTTAAATAAGCAGGGTGACAATATACAGCCTTGACGTACTCCTTTTCCTATTTGGAACCAGTCTTGTTCCATGTCAGGTTCTAACTGTTGCTTCCTGACCTGCAATCAGGTTTCTCAGGAGGCAGGTAAAGTAGTCTGGTATTCCCATCTCTTTAAGAATTTTCCACAGTGTGTTGTGATCCACACAAAGATTTTAGCATAGTCAATGAAGCAGAAGTAGACGTTATTATGGAACTCTCTTGCTTTTTCGATGATGCAACAGATGTTGGCAATTTGATCTCTGGTTCCTCTGCCTTTTCTAAATCCAGCTTGTACATCTGGAAGTTCTTGATTCATGTACTGTTGAAGCATAGCTTGAAGGATTTTGAACATTATCTTGTTAGCAGGTGAATTGAGTGCAATTGTGCGATAGTTAGAACATTCTTTGACATTACCTTTCTTTGGGATTGGAATGAAAGCTGACCTTTTCCAGTTCTGTAGCCACTGTTGAGTTTTCCAAATTTGCTGGCATGTTGAGTGCTATAAAAATATTGAGTCCCTATGTTGTACACCTGAAAGTAATATTGTAAATCTTCAATAAAAAGAAAAAGTGATTCAGAATATAGCTTTGGGGGTAGAAGAGAGATATGACCCTCATTGGCTATTCTTCATGATTTGCCCAAGGAGGGGTTATGCAGATCCTGAGAACTTGTTTCTCCTCAGTACCACTCCCAGCTGCCACCTCACCCTGCTAGCCACACCTGAGGAGCTATGGTGGTGATGGAAGCAGCGTCAGGACACGGGAGGTGGGACTTTAGTTGGTGGTTGCAAGCTGACATGCGGTTTTTGTTTGGAGACACCTCAAAATAGTAAACGAAAAGGGTAGATGTAAGGGGGTCTAAGTAGAGATCTGGGCTAAGGAGTGGACGGCAGCCAAGGGGACCTGAATTTATCTGGAGAAGCGGCTAAAGCGCTTCCACGACAGAAAGTCTCTCTTGCTCAGGCACTTCAGTCATGTCCCACTCTCTGCGACCCCATGGACCACGGCCCACTAGGCTCCCAGGTCCATGGGATTCTCCAAGCAAGAATACTGGAGTGGGTTGCCACTTCCTTCTCCAGTGATAAAGTATGAAGTGAGTGAAGTGAAGTTGCTCAGTCGTGTCGGACTCTTTGCGACCCCATGGACTGTAGCCTACCAGGCTTCTCCTCTCCGTCCATGGGATTTTCCAGGCGAGAGTACTGGAGTGGGTTGCCATTGCCTTCTCCACCACAACTGAAACTAGCATTTGTTAATTTCAGTGTGTTTGCCAATAAAATGTTTACCGTGCTCCCTTTGAGACCCAGGCACAGGGCCGGCACCAGGGATACACAGATCATGAAAACAAGGTTTCTCTGTCAGTCGGCACCCGAGTGCAGAAGGCGGGGATGTAAGCAGTTGAGTCTGCAGCAGCTGAGGTACAAGGTACAAAGGTGGAGCTCAGCAGGAAATGCCCACCTCTGCGGGGGAGGGTCAGGGACGGGGTCCTGGGTTGGGGACACGCACTCACACGAAGTGCGGCTGTGTGTATGTGTGTGTGTGAGTCGTTCAGTCCTCTCCGACTCTAGAATACTGGAGTGGGCTGCCATTTCCTTCTCCAGGGGATCTTCCCCACCCAGGGATCAAACCCGGGTCTCCTGCATGGCAGGCAGATTCTCTGCCATCTGAACCACGAGGGAAGCCCCTGGGATTACCAGGCAAGCTCTTGCGGAGGGTCAGGGACCCTCGGTTCGGTGCACGTGCTCAAACACGCGCTCAAACGGAGTGCGACAACGGCCCATGTCCAGTTTGCACGCTCATCTCAAATGGCTGGAAACTTAAACACAGTATTGTTGAAAATCAGACCACGATCCGACGTCAGGGGTTGAATACCTAACTGGTGATCCGCAGATTAAAATGTGTACACCTTGAAGCACTGAGAAGAGAAGCGTTGGATGCGCGGGGACCAAGTGAGGGGGGAGACGAGACTGTGGCTCCGCGAGGCTCCAGGCCGCTCGCGGGCAGGGCTCGGCTCGCCCACACCCGCCGTAACCCGAGCCCGGCCCCGCCTCCCTAGCGCGCGCCCCGGCGGGCCGGCCCGGCAGGTCCGGGCGGCGCGCTCTGAGTCACCGGAATCTAGGTGGGGCGGGCGCCGCGCCCCCGCTGCCAGCCCCGAGCCGCGTCCTCCAAGAGCCGCCTCCTCGCGGCCTCTTGCCTTTTGTCGCGCTGCCCGCGCTCGAGGGCCACTCTCCGCCGGCGTCCGAGCTCGCGCGCTGCTCTCCTCCCCGACGCCGCCGAGATGCTGCGCTGCGGCCTGGCCTGCGAGCGCTGCAGGTGGATCCTGCCGTTGCTCCTCCTGAGCGCCATCGTCTTTGACATCATCGCGCTGGCCGGTCGCGGCTGGCTGCAGTCGAGCGACGACAGCCAGACGTCCTCGCTGTGGTGGCATTGCTTACTAGAAGTCTGCGACAGCCTCATGGCGTACGGTGAGTGCCGCCTCCTCCGGGAAGTCCTCCGGGCGGCGGCTGGGGCGAGCGCCGGCGCCCAGGGAGTGCGGAAGTCGCTCTACGGGAATGGACTAAGACTGGGTCGAGAAGGGACTAAACAGGGCCGGGGGGCTAATGGGTGACTCAACAAAAATCTCTTCATAGCCTGGGTTCATACCTCGGACCCGTACAAAATCAAGCAGTAGCAGCCTTGAGTGGCCAAAACCCAGGCTCGACGCTGGTGGATAATGATCCTAGTTCAAACTACATTTATTCGTAGTTTGTACAGCAAAAGGTGATCTCAGCCATTTGAAAAGGGTTTGATGAGTAAATACAGTGAACAAAGTATATTTTCTTGGATACCTACTGAAATTTATTCCCATTCCGTGGCCTCCTTCTCTGGTTGTTCTTATGCTTAAACTACAAGTATTAAAAGTGCGTACCTTCCCTAATTCGCTATATTATTCAACTTGAACTAAGAGAAAGCAACTCTTCTTCCTTAAAAAAAAAAAAACAAACAAACCCAAAAAACAAAAACCCAACCCTTTCTGTCGAAGTTTTAGCAGTGGTAATTTCAGTAGATATTGCAGTATTTAACGCTGCAGGGTAATTCTTGTTAGAGGGAGAGTTTGGCTCAAGTCCAGGATTGCTGTTTAGAAAACTTTATTTCAATTCGATTTGAAATCTAAAAAGCAAACACACCTTCTACACTAGCGAAATGAAACGGAGTCGACAAATTTAAAATACTGCCGATAGAGTATTTTCTTTTTTCCAACGTGGAGGGATTTCCTGCCTACTAGTTAGCTGACGGACCGAACGGGACTTGCCCTGGACGGATACCGCTCCCAGCTTACTGGTAGGTGGGAAGAACTGCTGGGGTCTGTTGTAATTAGCGACGTGTGTGGGGTCTGAAAAAAGAGGGCTTAGGTAGGAGCATAATCAGAAGCTGAAAGCCAGGTACTACTGAATGGGGCCTCACCAGCTGAGTTTAATAGTTTTAAACCGAGAAAGAAGGCTATCCTGCTTTTTCCCCATTCTCTGGTAGGGCCTTTGACGTGCCCCCTACCCCTAAACTGGCTCAGGGCTTCAAACCAAATTCTGTTTATCTTGAGGCCCTGAATCAGAGGCTTGGTGCTTTATCTTATCCACTGTGGAGTTACTTGGAAGTTCCCACATGGAATCCACCCCACCCCCACCCACAAAGGAGGCATGGCCCTAGTCAGAAAGTAAATGTAAAGATAAATGAAATTCCTACTTTCCTTGAGTCCTTGTTTTTCCTCTCTTAAAGCACAAACAGCCCACCTGCCATGGTTTGTATTACTTGCAAGTCTTTTAGGTATTTGAAGCGAGTTAATTTCTTTGAAATAGCATGTCTGTGTATTTGGTTAAAATGCAGTCAGGTTCTGTATCTTATAGAGGATTTAGCAGGCCTGCTTAAAACAGGTGTGTTTTTAAGCAGACTTTGGTCTTCATGTCTCACTGCAAAGACTAATACAGACCCAACGAATATTTAGGGATCCTGGGCATGTGAATTAAGAAGGTTAGGGTGCAGGCAGAGCTTGGATCAGCACTATCGCTGGGACATGATCTGGCCTGCAAGGCTCTGACTGTGACCACAGCCCTCTTGTGAAACTGGCACAATGCAGTTTTTATTTTTCCTGACTTGCAGGATGAACTCACCTTCTTAGGGTGTGGCGCTTCTAACCCCAGGCTGATTGAGTACTTTGTATAAAGAAGGGAGTAAGCAGGTTCTATTTCTGTTTTCTAATTTGTTTTTAATTAGACAAAAGTCTCAGGCATTAACTTTTTAAAATTGTAGATAAAGTACAGATCCAGTGAATATTTGATGTTTCAATTTGATACAGAAGTTGGTCTTTGGAAAAGTGCGGTTTTCCAAGTGAGTCTTGCGGAATCTAGTACTGTCTTTGTGATTTTCACAAGTGGGAGGTGGTAGCCTTCACATTCCAATTTAGTTATTCCCGACCTTTGCAAAGATAACCAAGTGCCAAGAATGTGTTAGACGCAGCTTTTGTTCAAGCCCTAGAATCAAATGATGAACCTAGCATCCACTGTCAATAGGTGACCGTGGGAAGAAGAAAATAGCTATGAATTCACCACAAGAGGTCCATCCCAGGCTACTGATGTCAAAGATGGTTAGAATGATTATTGTACTTCCACTCCATCTCCTACCAGGGACTGTTGTCTAGTTTTGCCTCACAGGTATAGAAATTGTGTATTTCTACACTTTAGGTCGTTTATCTAGGTGTCTGAACTCTTGAGATTTTCAGATGGCTTCAGTATGTCCTTGCTGAAAAAAATACATTCACATGAGGTCATACTTTATCTAAAATGCAGTGAGCAGTTTACACATACTCCCACGTATGTACAAACATGACGAGGAATAAGGTTGATGGCTCTAATTAAAATATCTCAGTATAGAGAATTAAGTACCTCCACTTTTTAAAAATTTCTTGCCGTGTACTAAAATTTAAATCTTGTGGTTTACCATTGTAACACTTACGAAAGTATACCTTTGTATTACAAAGTGCTTCACTATCACTTTTATTTGCTGATATTTATAACTTTGATTTATTTTGGTATTAAAGACCCAGGTTGTTGCTGGTCAGTATCGGCAATAATACTAAATAATATAGGCATTTTTCCATAAAGTTCCTTAGAATTATGTAAAAAGCAGAACGTTATATTCTTCACTGTCATTAACAGTTTTAAGAATTTAAAAATATGATTTATCTACTTCATTTTTCCTCATCAATAAACCGAATTAAACACTGAATATTTTCTTTTGCATAATAGTAACAACTAAATGGGGCTTCCCTGGTGGGTCGGTGAGAAAGAATCTTCCTGCTGTGCAGGAGAGGAGGGTTCAGTCGGAAGATCTCCTGGAGAAGGAAATGGCAACACACTCCAGTATTCTTTTTTTCACTCCAGTATTCTTGCCTGGGAAATCCCGTGGATAGAGCAGCCTGGGGGGCTACAGTCCATGGGTTCGCAAAAGAGACAGATACAATTTAGCAGCTAAACAACAACAACTAAATAAATACACATACTTGTTTGAATTTTTTTTTTTAAATCAAGGTTTCTAATCCTCAAAACAGGAAAAGAAAAATCTAGATTTAAATGCTGAAACAGTCATTCAAATTTCATGTATAAAGAAAATGCAAAATTAAATTTGAATCCGTGTTCACAGATGGTATTTCTGCATTGCTGGCACCTTCTCTTCCAGTTCTAAGAAAGAGTAGATCAGGAGATCTACTTCAGAGATGTAGATTTCAAGTCCTAAGCAAGCTCTGACTCGCTCAGGGTGGAGAAAAATGGAGTTAAGTTTGTGGATCAGTTACTGGGATAAGAAAGATGAATTTATGCTCCAAGAACGACAGTGGCAAGTCTGAGTGCCAGCAAGGGATAACCAGGTTGTCTTCCATCTGAACTCAGAAGGGCAGAGCCTCATTTTTACCAATGATACCACATTGAAATTTTTTTTTTAAACATGAAATCAGCCTTAAGACAAAGAATCAGATTATTATAGGAAATAGTTTTAGATCATTTAGCCCTATGGTTTTTCAAAGCATGGAAAATGAGAAAAGCATGAAGTTAACAGGTGTTCACTGGGCTAAATTCAACTTAAAGGATTTCATTTTGAGATTATATTCTTGTGGCTTATGAAATTAGGCATTAGTAGATTGATCTTTTGTGGGCATGTGTTCATATTCTTATATAGTAAAACAAAAATTTGGACATTCAATTGATTTTCATGATTAAATATATATATATATATGTTGATTTATAAAATCTAGACATCTAGGAACCAGTGATCTTGCCCAGTTTACTCCACATTTGCTATGCTTAGCAATAACTACCAGAGAGCCTCGATTCCTTTTTAGTGACCTAATTTGTCTTTTCTCCCTGTAAATGGACACAGACTCCTAGACTATCAGAATTAGGAGGGACGAAGAATGCACCTACTCAAGATTTCTCCAAAGCCTGCCCGTCAGCATCCCCTGTGATTGATCTGAGCTTTCACCCTTTGTTCAGCAACTTAATTCTCTCCACCATGCTTGTTTGTTTAAAAGTACCTCTCTTAGTAGCAATGCCATATAACACAGGGAGCCCAGCTTGGTACTCTGTGATGGTCTAGAAGTGTGGGATGGGAGGGGCGAGGGAGGCTGAAGAAGTACGGAAGGTATATATAATTATGGTTTATTTGCATTGTTGTATGGCAGAAACCAATAGAATATTGTAAAGCAATTATCCTCCAATTTAAAAAAAAGTACCTCTCTTAACACTAACAAGAGCTGACGTGCTTCTCTGTAAATTCTTCTTTCTAGCCTTCTAACAGCAGACAGATTTTCAAACATTTGAGGGTAGATCCCAAATTTGCGGCTAGTTATCTTTTCTGTGTCCATACACAATTTCCTGTATTTTCCCATCTTCCTGTGTAGGATAGTTTCCCCTCTCAGACTTTAAAAGACGGTAAAGGAGTTCTGTAAAGACCAACAGGCAAGAGTTATCATCTGGCTCAGTGTAGGGGGGTTGGGAATGTGGAGCATGTAAAGAATCTCACACCTACTGTGGAATCTTCCCCCCTAGAGACCCCCGCCCCCACCATTCTTGCTTTAAGCCATTCCTCTCCTGCCTCCAAACCTTGCAGAATCGCTCTTCCTTTGCCGATTGTTTTGGAGGCCTGTACTGAGTTATCCTCTAGATTTTTACTACTAATGCAGACCATCAGCACCCGCATTATTGGGGAGGTTATTGGACACTCAGTATCTTAGGCCCATCTACCGAATTGGAATCTGTATTTTAACAAGGTCCCCAGGTGATTGATTCATCGGCACTTTTAAGTTTCAGAAGCACTGGTCTGTATTACTGCAAGTCTCCTTGCTGAATAGGCAACAGTCTTTTTGACTATATCGTCCACCCATGCTTATGTTTATTTGTAGATAGCATCTTTTTATATTTTCAGTTTTGGTCTCATCCAGTTTTCAGTTCTGTGTGTGTATGACTTAAAGAATTTTATAGAAACAATAGGAAGAAATCTGACAAAATCTCAGTCACCAGGTAGGGTTTTCGGTCTTGTTCATAGATGAGTCTTTTGTTCTGGGAAGGAACCATCCTCTGGCTGGGTGACAGTTCGGTGTGTGCAGGGCGCTGAGTGCGGGGCGGGTTCACAGGAGGTTTCGGTCAGCATTTGTTGCTGGGTGCTGGGCTCAGTCGCTTCAATCATGTCCAGCTCTTTGCCAGCCTGTGGGCTGTAGCCTGCCAGGCTCCTCAGTCATGGGGTTCGCCAGGCAAGAATCCTGGAGTGGGTTGCCATGCCCTCCTCCAGGGGCTCTTCCTGACCGAGAGATAGAACCCACGCCTCCTGCATTGCTGGCCAATTTTTTACTACTGAGTCACTAGGGAAACCTCAATATTTGGTGCCCACATGTAAAACTCCTGAAGAATGCAGCAGATCCATTAAAAGAAATACTAATTTGGGGTGAAAAAGTCATGACAGTCTCCAAAGTATCACCCACAATAGTAGTAGTGCTCTCCTTGTCTTAAAATTAAAAAAAATTTTTTTTCTTTTCCCCAAACTTAAGTTTGATTTATGGTTTCTAGCTTGATATTCTAGGTATTTACTTATTTTTACTTTTATTGCTCTTTTCTTATCAGTTGATCTTATTGGTCTTTTCCCAGCTGTATTTGTCTTGTAATGTCATGTTTTAGTGTATAATCTCTGGAAAAAGATACGGCATTCTTCCTCATACAAAAAATTTAAAAACATTTCCTAGAAAAAACTCAGAATTTCATTAGTGATCAGCGAATGGTTTCCATGTTGTTGATTTAATGTTGAATCTTTGCAAGAAATAGCAAAATTCGATAAGCCATTCTTCACCTAAATGGATCTTTAATGAATCTTATTTAACAGTGGATTTGTAATATTGCTGGTTTCTTGGATAACATGAATTTCTCCAAGGGGTATTTAGAAAATAAACTTATGACAGAATAAATTATGAATTACATATGAAACCCCAAATTTGCCTTCCTTTAAGAAAACAAACAAACAAAAAACATTCCTGCATAGAAACGCTGTTTACCTGAAATACAGCATGCTGTTGTGGTCTCAATTCAGAGAAAGGTAATTGACAACTTCCCCAACCCCTGCACACACACACACACACACACACACACAAATTCTGCTTATTTGAATTTAATGATTGTATTTAATTGAATTTAATGATTGACAGTAACCATGAAAAAAAAATCTATAGAAATGAGACTACAGTTGATAGTAGTCTCATTTCTCATGAAACTTACATGCTCCTTTTTTGGCAGTGTTGCAATCTATGTTTATAAGGAGATTAATCATCTAAGTTGTTCTCAAATTTTAGTATGGATGTAACAAATGCCAATAAAATACAGATTAGGAAAGGCCATAAAATTTACTATATAAAATAATAATGAAGGACGGAGTCATATTCAGAATAGATGAAGATGGATTGTCTTTGAAGAACTGAGGAACATCTGTTGAATCATGAAAGAAGTGGCTTTAGGACAAGTTTTAAAAAGTGATGTTTTTTTTCATTGGGGCAGGTAAATAGGTAGAATTTAGGTGAAGGTATAATATAAAATATAAATAGTGCTCAAAAGGGTTTGGTAAATTTGGGAATATCAGGCTCATTCTGGGTGATTAAGGGAGACCACACGTACTTAGCCTACAGACTTAACTTTTAAAAGTGTGTGTCTTGGAAAATTGCCATGTTGTAAGCCTACATGGCAGTTGGCCCCTTCTCAGGCAGAATGTTGGGCTGGGAGGACCCTACTCAGGCCTAATAGGATCCATCTCACAAAACAGTCATTGACATGAGAGCAGACTGCCTTCCTTGTTATCCATCCGTCTGGACCTTCAAAACCATGTTAAGATTTCTATCTCAAATGATAGTTAAGTGATTCACTGTGGGTGTTTCCACGCTACAAGGAGCAGGTTGTACATGTTCTACTTCCAAGGCAGCCTTTCTCCAGACAAAATGTTGCTGAAGTATCCATTTTGATTTCTCTCAGACTCAGCGTTTTAAATAAACAAGACGCTAATTGAGTTGATTTAACATAGCATAGAAAGAATTATTAAAATGATGTGTTTATCTTTACATTCACCTGTTGGTTTTAGGTGAATTGGCTTACTATTTTTTAAATTTCTTTCAAGTACCTGAAACTAAGTGAAAATTACAGCTATAGTGTCAGAGGAAGTAGTAATAGCAATAATTTAACTTTGTATTAATTTTCCTCAAATAAACAGGTAAAATGATTGACATTACTCTTTAGGCAATATCATACATTATTTAGCAATAGTTTAAAAACCTTAATCTGTAATTGTCAAAGTTTGATTATTAAATATGTTCCCTGTTAGGATTTTTTTTTCTGTATTTATTGAACACGCACATTCTACTGTACAATTGATTTTCGTGTTTGTATTCCTCTGTATGCATATAGAGATGTATTGCCTTTTCATTGAACAGTTACAAACCTGTGAATTCAACTTAAAAGGAAAAATCAGTGTCTGCTTGTTTGAATTTAATGATTGTATTTAATTGAACTTAATGATTGGCAGTAGCCATGAAAAAAATCTATAGAAATGAGACTGTAATTGGCATGTCACACACTGGAAGTTGCATGCTCCTTTCTGGCAATGCAACAGCTGTTCTTATAAGAAGATTAATCATCTATCTTAGTTGTTCTCAAGCTTTAGTATAAATGTAAGAAATACTAGCAAAATGCAGATTCCTGGGCACGGTCTTTTCAACTGTGATTCATTGTGTCTGGAGGGACACAGGAATCCATATTTTCTATAAGCACCACTGATGGTTTTGTATCAGTGGTCTATGGTGTAGACTTAGAGATGGTCTTAGATGTTCTTTCCAAAGATGGCTCCTCTTCTCTGGAAAGTTACCTTACTCAAAGGACAAGGCAAAAGTGAGAAAAGAGAATTAATTACTCAATTTCACATTCTGGCTTTATCTTTGTTGCTTTTAAAATAAAACATTTCTTTTTACCTTGGTCCTAAAATCGCTTATTGATCTCACAGAAAGAGCAGGACTTGGAGGAAAGTAGTAAAAATTATAAACAAAACTGGACCCACTCATGGACTGTCATGCCCCTGATGATGGCATCGGAACTGTCATCCTGACACTGCTGCTAAAGGATCATTTGTGTGAAAACATAATATTTGAGCGTGTAAAAAAAAATGAGCATGTGTCTTCTACTTGAAAGAAAGTGAAAGTTAGTCACTCAGTTGTGTCTGACTTTTTGTGATCTCATGGCCTGTAGTCCACCAGCTTCTTCTGTCCATGAGGATTTCCAGGCAAAATTAATGGAGGGATTGCGATGCCCTCCTGCAGGGGATCTTCCTGACCCAGAAATCAAATCTGTGTCTCTTATGTCTCCTGCATTGACAGGTGGGTTCTTTACCACAAGCACCACCTGGGAAACCCTAATAGGTAGTAGGGGCAGGGTATAAACAAGGTTCCCAAGCCTTTGTTCTTTCTGCTAGTCCTTAGGTTTGTCTACCATTGACCAGTCTAGTGACCAAAATTAAGTGAGGGTATGTTTGCTACCCAAGCTTTGTAAAAGTTGGAGTAGGACCAGCACTGAGGTGCATGCAACTCTCTTTTTCAAATTCAATAAGGAAAAACAGGTTAAGGGTGCATGTTCATTCATTAATGAATGAGTGGACAAACATAATGTGGGCTCTCCATACAATAGAATAATTATTGGTCATAAAAAGGAATGAAGTCCTGATCCATGCTGCTACAATATAGATGAACCTTGAGAACATGCTAAATGCAAGCACAGGACAGTCACAAAGGCCACATAATATAACCTATAATTCTGCTTATAAGCAATGTACAGGGTATACAGATTTATAGAGACAGAAAGTAGATTAGTGGTTGTTGGAAGCTGAAGGAAGAAGGGAGTGGGAGGTGACTGTTAATGGTCATGGGGTTTCTTTTTGGAATGATGAAAGTTTTAGAATTGTAAATGGTGATGGCTGCACAACCCTGTAAATATAGTAAGAACCACTGAATTGTACACTTTAAATGGATGGATTTTCCACCATGTAAATCATATCCCCAAAGAAAAAGAGTCACATTCTGGCTATAGACAGGCTAGAAATCAGACTTGGCTGCCAGTTCTGTGACCATAGGCAGATTATCTGGACTCTCCAAGCCTCAGTTTCATCTCACTTCTAAAATAGAAATGATAACAGAATGTGAGCCTTGAAGAATTATCATGAGAATTCAGAGAGTTAAACCATGGCAGGTTCTTAGCTCCATGCCTGGCACAGAGTGATTACTTCATACATGTCAGTTACTACCTCTGGAGAGAAAGTTGTGTGGGAAAGAGATTTTACAAATTGGTGCAGGTTGAACAGGAAGAGTGATGGGCTGGAATCCTTAGCTGGGAAGTCATGGCTTTTCTCTTCCCATAGGCAGAGCAGAATGGGCCAGGGCTGGAGCTGCCCACATAGATCTTTGAAACCAGAACTAAATTTCCACCTTATCCCGATTGTTTTTAGGGCGCATGTCAATAACTGAGAATTATTGTGCAACAAATTCTGAATACTTAAGAAAAAATTTATGCAAAAATTTAGAAAGGTTGTTTGCACCTAAATTTGTTATAAAAATCACACATACTTTACAATTAAGGTGTTTTATTTCACATCTCTGCCTAGTCATAGGCACTCTGTTTTCAAAAATTATTTTTGCATGGAACCAAATCTTAATACAAAACAAAGATCCTTTTAAAGGTAATTGAAACAGTTCCTGACGAGATTATAATTTGGATTGTTCAATACCAAAAATGTTGTTTATTAGGTTGTACTGGATTAGAACTTGAGTTAATCTTTTAAATATACCTGTTTATATGGCCAATTTATCCACTTATTAAGTGAGATACAGTTTAATGATGTCTACCTTTCATTTTGGAGGTATAAGCATTTGCCCCCAAACAGAGGGATAAGGCATTACTGTATATCACTATATTAATGCCCTACCTACGAATTGCCTATTCTTCCTTTAAAATATGGAGATGTTATGGTGAAACAGATCACCAGCCCAGGTGGGATGCATGAGTCAAGTGCTCGGGCCTGGTGCACTGGGAAGACCCAGAGGAATCGGGTGGAGAGGGAGGTGGGAGGGGGGATCGGGATGGGGAATACGTGTAACTCTATGGCTGATTCATATCAATGTCAATGACAAAACCCACTGAAAAAAAAATAATAAAAAAAAATATGGAGATGTTTAAGTATTCTTGAAAGAAAAACTATTCTTCCACCCAAATATAATTATTAGAAAGAAAAAAAAACTGTTGATGCTTTGTTAAGTAATTTTTAGATTTGGCATGTCTGTTGTATTAATGACCGTTTGTTTTTCCTTGTAGCTTGGGGAAGGGCAGCCGCCGCCATGTTGCTCTGCGGTCTCATCATCCTGGTGATCTGCTTCATCCTCTCCTTCTTTGCCCTCTGTGGACCCCAAATGCTTGTCTTCCTGAGAGTGATCGGAGGCCTCCTGGCCCTGGCTGGTAAGACTGTGCACCAGCAATTCTTCATTCCTATCTGCAGTGAACATCAATATAGTATACTATATCAATATAGTAACTATAGTATAGTCCAAGCCACAGTGAAGATCCCTGACAACACAGCTCCTGATCTGCTCTCAGAAAATGTGTCCCCAAAGGCAGAAATAGCAGAGGATGTGCTTTAAGATCCTGCTCCCTTTCCTCTTCTGCCTGAGATAGCGTTGCAGTCCCAGGCCCCCCACCCAAGTGAGGAAGGTTGTCACTCTACCTGTCTAGGCTCTCTCTAGCCTAGCCTACCACTCTAGGCTGTCTCTCATAGATGACCTCGAGTCCCTGACACCGCTCCGCAAGGGGCCAGGGCTGTGTCGCCACTGGAAGGGCAGTCTCCATAGTGGTCTCAGACTGGCCTGCCATGAGCTGCATGCTTAGGGGACTGAAATGTCCCTGAACCATTGCACTTGGTGAAGAAGTTTTGCAGTCTTAGGATGTGGTGGATCATGGAAGGGTCCTCTGCAATTTAGATTTTGTAGAAATTGATCTAAACCATGTGATGAACCCAAATGGGTAAATAACTATATTTTACATGTATTATGGCACATATTGGAGAAGGAAATGGCAACCCACTCCAGTATTCTTGCCTGGAGAATCCCATGGACAGAGGAGACTGGTGGGGTACAGTCCACGGGGTCGCAAAGAGTTGGACACGATCACATTAGACAAAAATGCAGAGAAGTGTTCATTTTGTGTAGGACACAACGATTTGCACTAAATGACAGGCTTAACCAGTGAAAGTTTGCTATTTTAAGTAGACAAGAAGCAGAGAAATGATGATCCACATCAAGATTGCCCTTCATGAGTTGCCAAAGGAGAACATTTTAAGTTGGGAAACAGAAGCAACAAGTCAAGATATGGAAACATCTGTAGCCTTTCTAGTGATTAAAAAAGAGAAATGGAAAAACTAGTTTTTCTTTAAAAAAAACCAAAAAACAGAAAATTAGTTAAGAATATATCTGTGGAGCTAGTAGAAAAAAATTAAGGTGAAAGCAAAGTGGTGGTAACCATCCACTCCTGGACATACTCCAGGAAGCACAGCCAACTAATTGGCCCCTCTGTGAAGAGCAGCGTCTAAGTGTCACAGAGCTAAAATTTGCTCATGCCTTAAGTCATGGCAATGCACATATGAAATACTAAGTTAAAAGCACATGGCATAGCGTCGTGTTCAGTCATGTCTGACTCTTTGCGACCCCATGAACTGCAGCATGCTAAGCTTCCTTGTCCTTCACTATCTCCCAGAGTTTGCTCAAACTCATGTCCACTGAGTCAGTGATGCCATCCAACCATCTCATCCTCTGTCATCCCCTTCTCCTCCTGCCTTCAGTCTTTCCCAGCATCAGGGTCTTTTGGCATAGCTTATGGCATAGCATAGCATGTGTGTACTCATTAGCGCTTTATAGAATTATGCATGTTCATTGAAAAAGACTACAAAGTAAATCTAATAAAGCTCCTTTTATTTTTAAGCAATTTAAAATGTTAATGCATGATTAATAATAATTGTAACAATGTGACTGTTATATTAAGAGTTTAGAAGTCTCTTTGACATGTTTCCCTGCCTGTATCTGCCCTTTCACTTTTTCAAAGCACCTTGATATTTCTCTTGTTTTACTTCTATTCTTCTAGCCTGGAATGCTCTTCTTCCTGCCCTCCATCTCTTCATTTCTATTTTATTCTTCAAATTTCCCTTCCTCTGCAGGCTTTTGTACCGATTCTCCCATTGGTCATTCATATCATTGGTTCATTGTTTCATTTAGTCATTCATTTATTGAATGAATATTCCAGTGGCATGTTATCAAATGTCAGTATTGAGTCCTAATTCATGTGTGTGTGCACACACACGTGTATATATATGTGTGTGTGTGTGTGTGTGTGTATAATTTTTTCTAATACTGACATATTAAATGTTTGGCACAGGAAATGCAAAGATGAAAAGAACAGGCTCTTCTCTATGCTCTTGCTTTCTATTGCACACCACAATTCAGCAATTTTTACTTTAGTGTATATAATGCTTGCACAGGTACTGTGGAATGATGCTCTAATATTCTGCCTGTATTTCATATATTCAGTATTCTGCTCAGTGCCAGGTATCTTTGACACAAAATATTCAGCCATCTTTTTTGGCTCATGATTAACTAGATTCTCCCAGCCCCTTTTATCAGCATTATTTAGGTGGACTTAACACTTAATTTTAAGGCAAAAATGTTGAAGAAGAGGAATTAATCTGTTGTTACCATGCATTCATTCATTCATGCATTCATACTTTGGGAATTTTTTTCCTTCCTTTTAGCTGTGTTCCAGATCATCTCCCTGGTAATTTACCCTGTGAAGTACACTCAGACCTTTAACCTTCACCTCAACCCTGCTGTCACTTACATCTATAACTGGGCCTACGGCTTCGGGTGGGCGGCCACTATTATCCTGATCGGCTGTGCCTTCTTCTTCTGTTGCCTCCCCAACTATGAAGATGACCTGCTGGGCAATGCCAAGCCCAGGTACTTCTACACATCTGCCTAAGGTGGGGAATGAGCAGAAGAACATCACTGCTGCTGAGATAGATTCCAGAGAAAGAAACTGTTTTCCCCAGAATACTTTGAACCTGTTTTGGGGACAATGTTCATATCATTAAACTATGGTCAAAATGTTAAAATAATCTGGGGAAAGTGTTTCTTAAATGGTGTTATAGTTTCATATTCATCTTTTATATATGTTTTGTAGTGTTAAGTAAGATTTACTTCTTTTAATTAATTACCTAATTATTAAGTTGACTAAAAAGCTCATTCAGGCTTGTCCATAAGATGGGAAAACCTGCACTCACTTTTTGGCCAACTCAATACTAATATGCCAATGTTTGCTTGTATCTAACAATACCATTGATATTGCATTTGTAAAAGAATATGAGTATGAAAGTAACCACAAAATTTATAAGGTAAAAATGAGAAGGCTTCAAAGACTTGAGTACTCTGGTTAGGTTTCTGTTTTTCCCAGATGGAATGGGTTGGGTCTATTAAGGACTGAGGAGAGAAGATGATACTGGTAAAAATTGTCAGTGACTAAATATTCTAAAAGAAATGCAAAAAAAATTTTTTTCAAGCCTTTGGCTATTCAAAGAAGCAAAATTGGTTCCTACATGCATGTCATTTGTGAGAATTTCTAATGAATATCATGGATAATTGATTTGGGGGCTAAGCTTTCCATTAACTTAATATGACATCTAGGAAAGTATTCTTTCATTGCCAAAACCTGTTGCAGTAGTAAGGCCTCCTTAAGCAGTGAAATCTTAAGATGAAATTTTCTCTTTTAAAGTGGTTCGTAGGGTGGGGGTGTGGTAGAAAGCTACTAGTAATTCTGTGCTCTTTGGTGTCTATATGCTCTAGACCAGAGTAGACTGGATTGAAAAATGGACTGGTCTAATTCATTGTGACCTTTAAGTAGTATTAGGTTGTTCAGTAAAGCATTAGAGGGCCATTCCCATCACAAAAGTAACATTAAACAGCCTAAAGAGGAGACATGGCTTGAATTTTTCATCTTTGGCTTGATCGGGCTCTAATCATGTAGACACAGCTTCTGATAGATTGCAACTGTAAGCAAAAACTTAAATATGGTTAAAAACCTGGTTTCCCTTGGTAAACAGATTAAAAATATCTGATGTAAAACGTTTAACAGGAGAAGTCAGGAATGGGGGTTTCTCTGACTTGCAAATATGATATATCACATGGAATATTATTATTTTTTTACTATTGTACTTACATAATGAAAACCAATTCATTTTATATATCAAATTATTTTGTAAGCTGTAAAAATAGCAGTTGCAGTTTTATTATGAACTTTTCTCAATAAACCAGGTGATCTTATCTTGTTTCTAGTTTGCAGTTTTTTTGGTTTTGCTACTCCCCTCATTCCCCCAAATCTGGGGGAAGGGAGTTTGTAAAAGATGTTTTGAGTGGGGTAGTAAGAACATTGGATAAAGTGAAAAGTTGCTTTTATCATTTTCAAGTTTTAAGACGAACATAAAAAAGAAGAAACAATGCAACTTTTGATGAACTTTAATGGATTCTAGTAGTTTACTCTCTAAACAACCTCCTCAATGACCAATACCCAGGACACCAATATCAAACCGTATTTATCCAGCACTGCCATCAGAGGGAATGGACCAAGAGCTTCCTGGTAGGTCCAGACACCACGGGACATTAGTTTGGTTTCACTGGTGGTTCTCACGTCTTCTGTGGCACAGCTTCCTGCTTGAGATGGAATCTTCTTCTATTCAGGTCATGGGACCACAAGCAGTCTCTTTTACGTCTTTTCCTCTTGTCCATCTTCCATTTTCTGTTTGTTTGTTTTTCCCCATGGTGGCTCACAGGTGAATTCTACTCTATTATATATAATTGTGAAGAACGGTTTCCAAGTAGCAGGGTGGGAGAAGGAGGATATTTTTTCTTAGTGCTTCTGTCAGCCACTGGCAGTGACTTTTTCTTCTATGGTTTTCAAAGTTTAAGGTGATCGTTTCATAAATTTGACCATAAGACTACAAGAATTTGGTCTGGGTGATTCTTTACACCAAAATTTAAAAAAAAATCTTTGACAAGGTTTGAAATGATCAAATTAACAATTTGATCCATTCACAAAGATAATGGATATCTAGAGATTCAGAATCTGAATCTCTCATTAGACATGAAAATGACTCAGATACAGGTCCTCTCTAAAGTAAGCACTCTTGTCTTTGGATTTTGTTCCCACCCAGCTTCCTTCTTTCTCTCCTAATAAGTAACACACTAGATCCTAGTGATGCACATTTAGGAAAAATTACAGCTTCCTGGGATCCATGGTCTGTACTAACAGACATGTCTGTGACAGAAGAAGCATCATTACTTTACTTAAAATGTGCCACTTCTTTCAGCCTTGTTCCAGCGTAGAGACCCTCCATTCCTTCTTAGTTCATATTCATTAGGACAGAAACCTTTATGTCATAAACAGAGCAGGAGAATTCTAGGGAATTCCAGAGAGGAATAGAGAATTTGAGAAGCCATCTAAAGACTAAAAATGTACTGAATGAGATTTCCTATGATCAAGCTGAACTGGTTTCTGGCTCTGTAATTATTATACTGAGTCCCCACCCATTAAACAAGCAGTTCTAGGTTCCCAAACAATTATCTCATGCTCACACTAGAAGTAATCAGATATGCCAAGTGCCTTTTACCATTGACTGTAACAAAAGGGTAATGTGTCAAGGACTTTCAGTTGACGCACAAGGTAACAACTATGGAGTATAATTACTTTTGGCTTCAAAATCATACACTGCAGGACTGACATTAAAATTTGATAGGTGTTCTTTTCTTAAGGGAATAAAAAGAATGGAACAATATAGTCATAATAACTTAGGTTGATTTTTTGCTACAAGCTCCTGCTGACAGTTCTGTTAATATAATAAACACAGATGCTGAATTGACTTGTTTTCCTAAGAATACCTGAAAAGGGCATGTTTTAGCTTCATCCCACTGTTGGCTTTTGTTAGTTATGTTGGAATTTATAGCTTGAGTAGTTTACCACCCCTCATGCCTCAACCTCATCTGTAAGATTATTGCTATGATCCTTTTCCTTTCAAAATTCTCTGATTCAGTGTGTTTATATGTGTAGCTCCTCATTTGTTGCTTTACTCAAATATTCTTGGGAAAAGGAAAAAGGATTAAGTGATGCTATTTTTTGGTGTGTTCTTTTCAAGTTGATTTTCATACTAGAGACAAATGATTAACATCTTCTTAATATTGTGATGGATTTTTTTTTTTCAATTAAAGAACATTTCTTCCATTGGAAGATCTCATAAATCAGTACCTCTAGACTCTTATTATGAGCATAAGTAACCCTGAAATCTGGAAGCAAATATTGTATTTCAGGGAGCTTCTGATTCAAGATGGTAGAATGAACTCTATTAAATAATCACTTCTGACCAGGATAGAAAAAAAATGTAGAATAGTAAACAGGTGCCAGAGGGAATAAATCCATAATTAAAGAGGGATATGTAGCTGACCAGAGATTCTGTCAAATTTCTGGGAGATGGAAAATGAGTGACACTGTCAACATATCAGTGGAGCTGCCAGTCAGAACCAACTCAAGCTGCCTGTCAGGGAAGTAACAGCTGTGCCGCTTAGAAGTGCCAAAGAAGTGCCAAGCTTGGTGTTGGCAAGGAAAAGTAGGACCAGAAGAGGAGGAGGGTGTAAATCGGGGGGATTAGTTAGAAGTCAGCCCCATGAGGAATTCGCCAGTTGGCTTGTCCCCTCTTCCCCCCACCAGGCTGCCACCTGAAACTTACAGAGTGAAAGAACCCGAGGATATGGTTACACTTCCTAACCAGCATCCTCTAAGTGCTTCCCATGTACTAGCCCATATAAACCTGGCCTAGACCCTCTGATATGAACTTAGTGACCTTAATTGTTCAGAGAAGAAATGGAAGCACAGGAATGTGAAATAATGTTCGCAAGGTCAGACACCTAGTAAATAACAACAGCAATAATAGATGCAAAACACACCATATTGTGGTATTGTTTGGTGCATTAGAACACAGTACAGTAGATATTTGGGCTTCCCTTGTGGCTCAGCTGGTAAAGAATCTGCCTGCAATGCGGGAGACCTGGGTTTGATCCCTGGGTTGGGAAAATCCCCTGGAGAAGGGAAAGGCTACCCACTCCAGTATTCTGGCCTGGAGAGTTCCATGGACTGTATAGTTCATGGGGTCACAGAGGCGGACATGACTGAGTGACTTTCACTTTTCCAGTAGGTATTGATACTATTATGAGGATTTCAGGCTTCCCCCTTCTCCCATTGTGTTGGTCTGGGTCTCTCAGCCCTATTCATTCTCCATACTCCAGGAGGGTTCTGCTTTTCTATGTGTTTTGGGGGACATGTTATAATGGAGAAGTATGGAGAGTGTAAAGGTCCCAGTGAGGGCTGGTTCTTCATAGAGAATTGGGGATGAGTGAGGCAGATGAGGGAAATTCATGGCAAAGAGAAGAAAGGAATTAAAAACATCTCTGTGGGTCGGTGTATCTCACGGTACCATGTTTGAGAAGCGGAGTTCACACTTGTTTTTGTGGTTGGATCGCACTTCTCTGTGCCTGGACCCTTACTTCATAAGTCATGACTTCATGAACATCACAGGCATGAGCCATTTTCCAAATCATTCCAGGGGTGTGGCTGACATTAGAGGGTCCGGTCCTGATGGAGAGGGCATTGTAAAGAAAAACCCTTTTAATCTTCTTTCTGAAGCACTAGTTTTTAGACTTTCTAAAATGTACTGCTTTTGAGATAACAGATTACTGGTCCTGAGGTACAATTTTTAAAAGGACAATAGAATCATCCATACACTGCATAGAATGTTGTGCATCATCATTGTGTACAGGATACTCTGAAATATGTATTACAGAAAACATGGTGGACAAATGACATTCACATAGAACAGAGTACATCAATAGTTTTTGTTATACTGTGGAATATTCGTCATCAGAAAAATAATTTTGACATCTAAATTCGTTTGAAAAGGGGATGACTTTGAGTAAGAATATTCCTACGATTATGCAGTAAGGATATAATTGGAACTGCAGCAATGGCCCTGCCGGGGGAAGGCGAAGGCTACTTAGGAAATTGGGATAAAGACAGTCAGTGCCAGCTCTTGCTTTTGAAATCCCTCCTCTTTCTCTTGCTCTTTCTGTAACAGTTATGGTTTCGGGTTTTAAATTCCTGAAGACAGACCGAGCTTGGGACTCACTAGTGGGTGATCAGAGAGCCCTTTGCTTTTGGAGACTGTGCTTCAGTGAGCTTGACTTGTCTGGTCACCCTTCCAGTGCATTGTTCTTGGATTTCTCAAGTATCTGGGTGTGTCTTCGGGGTGTGGCAGCAATAACACACCTCAAGTGTGGGAAGAGAAAAAGCCAAAAAGGGAGATTAAAAGAGGTTTAGATTCTATGCCATTAATGATGTTCCACTTGTACTATTCTGTTTCATTGTTAATTTTACAACTTGCTCTCTCCAACTTCAGAAATAAAGGAGAACTCAGAAGTGTGTGTATGTGTGTTTAAAGATAGTTCCCTGGTGAAGAAATGGAATCCTGTTGATTTAAATGGCTTAAGATTGTCTTAGTGATAATGAGTCATCAGATAATCATAAGAGATGGTTGTATAATGGTTTGCTCAGCCAGTTTTTCCAGCACAAAGATTCAAGGGAACTAACCTGCTAGTGTCAGCTATTTATGAATAAGTTAAGAGGGAACTCACATGGAAACTCTGAATGTAATCATTAAAAGTAAATTGCCAAGTGAGGCTTTGAAAGCAAATTTCATGTGTGAATCCTGTTTCCCTGTCCTATGCTTTCTGTCCAGTGGATATTTTTAACTTGAAATGCTTCCGTGAAAATTCAGATTTTCAAATTACACCTCACTCAATTCCTGGTCTGGCAGCACCTCAAATGTGTGCGTGTTAGTCACTCAGTCAGGTCCGACTCTGCAACCGCGTGGACTGTAGCCCACCAGGCTCCTCTGTCCTTGGAATTCTCCAGGTAAGAATACTGGAGTGGGTTGCCATGCCCCTCTCCAGGGGATCTTCTTGACTGAGGGATCGAACCTAGGTCTCCCACATTGCAGGCAGATTATTTACCGTCTGAGCCACCAGGGAAGCCCAAAACCTCAATGAAAGTGAAAGTGAAGTCGCTCAGTTGTGTCCGACTCTTTGCAACCCCATGGTCTGTAACCTGCACCAGGCTCCTCTGTTCATGGGATTCTCCAGGCAAGAATACAGGAGTAGGTTGCCATTTCCTTCTCCAGGGGATCTTCCCGACCCAGGGATCGAACCCAGGTCTCCCACATTGCAGGCAGACGCTTTATCCTCTGAGCCACCAGGGAACCCCTTTTTCAACAACAACCAAAACTGGTTTCAGTGCAGATGTAGGACGTTGATAAACTGAAGTATGTATAAGAAGCTGGCATTTGCCATGATTAATTTCATGTTGACAAAATTTACTATTGGAATAATCTCCTCTTCTGAAGATGTCTAGGGGGTCAGAAATTGGATCTCAAGACTAGAGACATCAACATGATAAAAACGAATTCCTGGCTGACCCCAGACACACAGAAACCACTTTTGTAAATTAGCCTCCTGGTCCTCTCTCTGGACGGATGGTCCCTGCAGGGCCGTTAGTGCTCAGGGAAAGAATAGCTGCAGCCTTCCACCAGAAGCAGCCTGAGCCAGGGGCTCCTGTGCAGGACGCAGCGCCACCAGGCGGCCCTGGCTATGCATCCCAACACCACAGTCAACAGTCCTCACTCCAAAGAGGAGCCCTGGTGTAGATGAACATTACTTATCAGAATTGAGAAGTCAGCCAAGCCTTCTTCATCCCCTCTGCACATATCCCTCTCCAGATGTTCTTCTATAAGACATCAGGGATTTCAGTCAGTTCAATTCAGTCACTCAGTCATGTTTGACTCTTTGCAACTCCCATGGACTGCAGCACACCAGGCCTCCCTGTCCATCGCCAACTCCTGGAGTTTACTCAAACTCATGTCCATTGAGTCAGTGATGCCATGCAATCATCTTGTCCTCTGTCATCCCCTTCTCCTCCTGCCTTCACTCTTTCTCAGCATCAGGGTCTTTTCAAAATGAGTCAGTTCTTCGTATTAGGTGCCCAAAGTATTGGCATTTCAGCTTTGGCATCAGTCCTTCCAAAGAATACTCAGGACTGATCTCCTTTAGGATGGACTGGTTGGATCTCCTTGCAGTCCAAGGGACTCTCAAGAGTCTTCTACAACACCACAGGGATTTAGGGCCAGTGAAAGTGAAAGTTTCTCAGTCGTGTCCGACTCTTTGTGACCCCATGGACTATATAGTCCATGGAATTCTCTAGGCCAGAATACTGGAGTGGGTAGCCTTTCCCTTCTCCAGGGGATCTTCCCAATCCAGGGATTGAACCCAGGTCTCCTGCATTGCAGGTAGATTCTTTACCAAATGAGCCACAAGGGAAGCCCAAGAATACTGGTGTGGATAGCCTATTCCTTCTCCAGTGGATCTTCCCGACCCAGGAATCAAACCGGGGTCTCCTGCATTGCAGATGGATTCTTTACTAACTGAGCTTTCAGGGAAGCCTGATAAGGGCGTCCCTGGAGGCTCAGGCAGAAAAGAATCTGCCTGCAATACAGGAGGCCTGGGTTTGATCCTTGGGTCAGGACGATCCCATGGAGAAGAGAATGGCAACGCACTCCAGTATTCTTGCCTGGAATACACTAAATGGTAAATTCGACATTCAGAAACATCACCAGTTAAGTTGAAACTGACTTATGTGATGTTTGTCTTTTTCTATATTCACATGTGCTACAGATACACAGATCTCAAAGGAAACTATGTCATATTAAAAAAAAAAAAAAAGAAAGAAAGGCTGCATTGAAGTTACTCAGCTCAGAATGCTACTTCTCCACCTCCTGACTGAGCAGATAAACAATAAGCTCCCAGCTCTAACTGGCTAATTCTTAGCCTAATTGCCCTGGTGGGGCTCCCTGAGCATCCCTGGAGGAGCCGTAGATGGGTGCTGTCCTTGGCCCACGGCAAAGCTGAGTCATTACAGGAAAGCCATCAACAAGCAGACAGCCTGCTCCCAGCCCTTCACCAGAGTTTTCTCAATTCAGCTTGTTTAGTATTAAGGGATTTATATATAAAACATGTCTGGTTGTTCATTTTTTTAACATCACAGTTTTTTGTTCTAAGAAAAGTTTTCAGAATTTATAGCTGTGTAACCTCAGGGCTGCTTTTGGAAATGAATGGAAAATGGAAGGATGTTACTCACAGGCAGCCTGTTTTGTGTAAAGTTTTTCTTTTCTCAGGTCATCTGTGGGGAAGGTGCTCTTTGGAGCCTTATGTTTTGGTAACAGAGTAACCCAATCTTTTCCTCAATCTGGGGGTAGGTGAGTAATCACAGCATGTGTTAGGACTGGCAGGCAAGGTGTAGAAATTTCTACATGTTACAACACAGAACTTTCCAAATAGGAGCTTGGGATTAACATACACACACTACTGTATATAAAATAATCAACTACTGTATAACACAGGGAACTCTACTTAATACTCTGTCATAACCTACATGGAAAAAGAATCTGAAAACGAATATGTATATATATATATAACTGAACCACTGTGCTGTATACCTAAAACTAACGCAACATTGTAAATCAACTACACTCCAATATAAAAAAAAAACTGCAGAACTTTCTGCTGAGACACCATTTTCACCGAACAAAAATTTGGTAACCTGGACCAAATGAGAATCGTTGGAGAAGCTTCATAAGGCTCACATTGTTGACAAAGCTGACATGTTAAACGTAGGCTTCTCTTCTGTAGGAATTCACAGATAGGAATGCTTTCTTTGAGTTCTACAAATTCCTTTAAAACTTTTACAGAAGGAAAGCCACCATTTAGAATTATGATTTAGTATTTTGAGCACAAGAGGAGAGGTCAGATTTTCACTAGAGAAATGCATCCAGAAAACTCTGAAAAATAGTCATGCTCCAGATGCTAATAAATCTTACAGAAAAAGATTTTCCAGTAAGGTGATTATAATAATATCTATGTTTTATCACTTTCTTACCATGAGCCAGGCCTTTATTCGACCTTACCAACAATCCCTTTAGGTAGATATACTGTTACCACAGTAGAGTTTGAGATCCTGAGGCTTACGAGAGGCTGACGAACCACAAGGTAAATAATGAAACCATCATTCAAACCAGGTCAGTTTGATTCCAAAGTCCATTCTTTCAGCTACACATAGATACACTGAGGAAATACAGTGGTAAATAGAGTATAAAGAATCTTTTTTATTATTATATTGTTTTCTTTTTTCTTAATTACAATACAAATTTCAGAACTACTAAGACGCTAAAGTGAACGATAAGTCATGAGGAGAAGTTTTGACTGCAGAACACCTTTTTTTTTTTTTTTGCTCATGGCACACTGCCTTAATTTGGATTCCTGAGACAAGAACTTGGGGGTAGGTAGTTTATTTGGGAGGTGATCCCAGAAAGCACAAATGAAGGAATAAGTAGAGTAGATGAGCTTAGGATAAACGACAGTCAAGTGTGTGTTATAGTCAGAGCACTGACGGGCTCAAGACTGCTGAGGAGCTGTGACGAATGTGCCTCGGAACAGCTCTGCTGCAGGACCGGGAGGCTCTTGATCCAATGGCTGAGGTCCTTCACTGCTGATCTTTGCTCTAGGGTTTACGTCGCAGCATGTCTAAGCTGCCCTGCGTGCTGGCTACACCAGGCAAAGCTCTCAGGCCAAGGGTTAGAGATAGACACTTGGGCCGGGAAGCCGTCAGAGGGCAAGGCAGCTGTCCTGTAGCTGCGGGGCCAGAGGTGTGCCAAGGAGACACGGGGGACATTGCCTGCTACAGCCCCCAGGGTACCCCTGCCCCATGCTGAGCAGGCTCTGCCATTGATGCCTCAAAGTAGCTGAAGGCCATAGTCTCTATGCCATCTCATAAATGGGAAGACAAGTGAAATGAATTATAGTCTCCGTAGTGGCAGCCTGAAGCTTTAATTGGTATTTATTTTGTAACAGCAACTATTCGCCTTTGTGATGATGAAGGTCAGTTAACCCTACTATAATAACTGATTATTGGCTTGTTGGTCCATCTGCATGAGGAACCTAAAAGCTTCAGTGGAACCCTTATTACATTCCCTGGTTGAAGTGTAGCCTCTCAAAGACCTAGACCTTGAATTCTGCAGAGCCTAAAATTTCTATTATAGGCGGCATAAACTCCCCCAAATGAGACACTGGGAGTGGAGCCACAAGCGCATGAGACCAGCTCTGAAAGGTCTGCGAGCTGGTACCTTAGCTGAGACTATAAAAGTGAAAAGAGAAAGTGTTAGTCGCTCAGTTAGGTCCAATTCTTTGTGATCCCATGGACGGTAACCTGCCAGGCTCTTCTGTCCATGGAATTCTCCAGGCAAGAATACTGGAGTAGGTTGCCATTTCCCTCTCCAGGGCATCTTCCTGACCCAGGGATCAAACCAGGGTCTCCTGCCTTATAGGCAGATTCTTTACCTACTGAGCCACCAGGGAAGCCAAAAGACTTCTTGTAAAGGGACTATAAAAGGCTGTTTTAATATCTCAGTAGTCTGGCAGCTTCTGGGAGATTCAGTAAAGGGAAAGATCAGTGGATCTCATGGTCATGTGCCCACTGTCACACCTCGGCTCCCTTAGTTTAAGGAAACGTTATATAGAATTTCACCTCTTACAACTCCATAAATCCCTGGATATTGGGCTTGCAGATTTTGAGGAAGGTGGTTCATCCCACCACCCATCTCTCAATCCAACATCCCTGGAGTCCATTTTCATGTGTGACCTCTCAGTGCTAACTGGACATATCAGCCAGGTCCTGCAACTCTTTTGATGATAGGCCATCTATCACCAAAAGTAGTTTTACTTTCCTTTTCAGGATAGTCTAAGAACTCAACCTAGTCACAGGTGTAGAAGCAATGAGGAGGTTGCTAACATCTTGTGAGGCATCTGCCTCAGGTGAGGTCTTTGGTTCAAGGCAGGGGAAGGTGACTTGCCTCCACCACAGGAGAGGGCACCATTCGGTGAGACTGGAGCTGTCTACCCAAAGGCTGAATCCCAGGTCTTGGAGTCCAGCTCTTTTCCTATCAGAGCCTGATTTTTAACATGGCAGACTTCCTAGGACTGTGCATGCAGCCCGCATTGTCGGTCTGTCATGCTTGTATCAAATCCTAGACCCGATTTTCAACAGTTTGACTTACAGATGCAGGAGATAAAGATCTCTTTAGATGCTTCCTTGGAGGACCTCTGGCTTTCACAATGTGCCATCAGGTTGGTGGTTGGTTGACATAAGCCTTTTATTCGCTTTCTTCAGTTAACAATTCCATGATCCTTATCATTACCATTGCCCCCACAGATTATCTTTCAAGTGCTACAGAGCTCTTATAAGCCAGTTCTTCCTCTTCCATTCCATCCCCTCACAGGTAAGCATTTCAATAATTGTGATGCTCAGGCTGACAGGAGTCTTCACGGCTGCATGTACCACCAACAATGCTGTTGTTGTTGTTACCTTCCGACCGGAGGGAGCCAATTGTAGGCTCCATCCTGAGACCACTTCCCCAACCACTTATCCAAATTTTGTTTTCTCTTGAAGGTGAACCATAAGTTGGATCTCTTAGTTATGCCTTCTGATTTTCTGTTCTTTTCTCTCAATGTTTGAATCTCTTTTCTTTCTGTCCTTTTCTATTATCCATCTCTTTGTCTTTTTATGCTTCCTTTGCAGTGATTTTCCCAATATTCGTCTTTCAGTCTTTTTGTTGAATCTAAAAACTTTTCTTCTATATTTAATTTCCAAGAGCTTTTTCTTATCCCCCAATCATTCCTCTTTTTTTTCTTTTAAGAGTATCATCCTGTCTTATTCTGTGGAAGCAAAATCTCCTCTCACTTTTCCATAAGATATTAATAATAAGTTTTTGAAGTTTACTTCTTGTCCTATTCATATCTCTTTCTTCCTTGAAATCCATTTTTTGGTAGCTTATGTGTGTGTTTTGTTTCCTAATTTTCAATGTTCAGGCTTTTCTTGGATATTTGATGATCCTTGGTTGATCATTTATATTTTAGAGTGAGACACAAAAATTCTAGTTTTCAAGCTCCACATATGTTGACTGGGTTCAACTAGTGGTCCTCACCGTAGGTTAAGAAGGTGAATCTGATTGCTGCCTTGGGGGGCTTCAAATTACTGATAGACATGAATCTTTTCTCTTGGGCTGATCAGTTTTCCTGGAGCAGAATTTTCCTATTTCTTGCCTAAAAAGCAGAACCTGGTTCCTATTATTCTAGGAGCCACTGGGGGACTGGGCTGGGACTTTCACCATTGAATATACGGCCTTTAACATAATCTACATGTTTTCAACATGTGCCTTACTTTTCCTTAGCCATGATTTGTCCTCAATACTCTGGGCACATTTCTAGTTTTCTGCCAAAGTTGAGGACAAGTCTCTTAACTAGTAGAGAGGCAAAACTGGGCTTCTATATGCTTCTTGTAAAGACTTAGAAGCTATCCTCCTGTGTTCAACTCCACTTGAGTCTTGTCTTCAGAAATTGTTTGTTTTTAAATCCTGAATCTTGCTGAAGCAGGAATCAGCTTGCTTTTTGTTGGCTTACTTCTCCCCCTACCCTGCAGGCATCTTATGATTTAAAAGCCCTTACAATGTTCCACATGTTCTGACATGGGAAGATATCAATATACTCTGAAATTTAAAAAGACAAGTTTAAATTTCTGTGACCTTATTTCCCTATATTTATGTATATATACATGTAAGTAACACACACACACACACACACATATATACACATACATATATGACATGTTGTATAATATCATGTATGTGTGTGTATTTATATAGACAAAAGAAGAACCATGGAATAATACATACCAATCTTAACAGTAGTTACTTCTGGGAAAGGGACTGGGTGGGGTATGGCTTTTATTCTTTACTTTTTACTCTTCTATTTTTTTTAAACAGGCAGATTTATACTTTATAATAATTACTATTGGTAGAGGTGTATGTTCAGTAAGTATTGCCAGGAGTTTTATCTTCCCTGATAGCTCAAGTGGTAAAGAATCTGCCTGCAATGCATGAGGCACAGGAGACTTAAATTTGATCCCTGTGTTGGGAAGATCCACTGGAGGAGGGCAACCCACTCCAGTATTCTTGCCAGGAAAATCCCATGGACAGAGGAGCCTGGTGGGCTACAGTCCATGAGGTCGCAAAGAGTCAGACACAACTAAAGTGACTGAGCACACAAACATACAATAGCAGGCTATAAAATAGAGTGTACGTTAAATATATTTTACTACCCCCCCCACACACACACACACAACTAGAGTGAGTGAGAGACAGAGGAAACGAGAGAGAGAGAGGAAGGAGAAGTTTAAAGAACAAATCTGAAAATGTGTAAAGAATGGATACCTATGGATAACAAGGTTAAACATGATTTTTAATGACCTTCCATGATTTACAAATTGTCTGCATTTGCTCATTTTGCCATTCATTCTCTCAGCACAGATTTATTTGCAACAGTTACTGGAGATACAGAGGTGAACAAGACAGACAAGGTTCTTATTTTCGTGAAACTGACATTCTGATGGGTGGAGACAGTAAAATAATTTTAGACAACATGCTTCCTAGTCATTCATGAATCAAGTGGTAGTCATTGTTTGATCCTATTTATGTACTTGGCTATAAAATGGTAATGCCTTAGAGGTGTCCAAGATGGTGAAGTAGGAAGACCTTGAACTCGCCTCTTCCTATGGATACATCAAAATTACAAGTACTTATAGATCAAGTAAGTATCTCTCTATCTATGAGAATGACCTGAAGACCAGCAGAAAAGATTTTTCACAACTAAAGACATAAAGAAGAAACCACAATGAGATGGATAGGAGGGGCAGAGATGTGGTTTAGTCAGAATCCATACCACTGGCTCAGCGATCCACAAATGAGATCCACAAATGAGATCCACAAATGAGAAGAATGTCACAATTGACCTATTTCTTTTCTGTGCAATACCATACTGTTTTAGTTACTGTTGCTTTGTAGTGTAGTTTAAAATCAGGGAGTGTGAAATATCTAGGTTTGATCTTCTTTCTCAAGATTGCTTTAGCTATTTGAGGTCTTTTGTGCTTCCATACTATTTTAGAATTACCTGTCTTAGTTCTGTGAAAAACTTTTAACTTTTTGGTTAGATTTATTCCTAGCTATTTTATTCTTTTTGATAACTTTATAAATGGGATTATTAATTTCCCTTTCTGATAGCTTATTGTTAGTGTATAGAAGTGCAAGATTTCTGTATACTAATTTTGTATCCTGTGATTTTACTGAATTCATTTGTTAATTCTAATAGTTCTTTTTGGTAGCACCTGTAGGATTTTCTATATATAGTGTTATGCTATCTGCAAACCATGACAATTTGGGTTCCTTTAATTTCTTTTACTTGTCTGATTTCTATGACTAGGACTTTTAATACTGTATTGAATAAAAGTGGGAGGAGTGGACATCCTTGTCTTGTTTGTGATCTTAGAAGAAATGATTTCAGCTTTTTACCATTGAATATGATGGTGGCTGTGGGCTTGTCAAACATGGACTTTATTATATATATTTTGATAGTGTCTGTAGGATTTTCTATATATCACCTGATAATAAAACCAGACACAGACACTACACAAAAGGGAAATTACACACCAATATTACTGATTAATATAGGTGTAAAAATTCTCAATAAAATATTAGCAAGTCAAATTCAAAAATACATTAAAAAGATCATATATCATGATCAAATGGGATTTATTCTAGGGATAGAAGGATATTTCACTATCTGAAAATTAATCAGTGTGTACATCACATTAACAAATTGAAGAATAAAAATCATATGATCATCTCAACATATGTGAAAATGCTTTTAACAAAGTTTAACATTCATTTATGGTAAAACTCTCAACAAAGTTGGCATAGAGGGAACATACAAAACAAAAATCAATGATACAGACTACAGAGTCCAGAAATGAACCCAAGCTCATAAGGCAATTAATCTATGACAAAGGAGGCAAAAATATATAATGAGGAAAATACAGCCTCTTCAATAAGTGGTGCTGGGAAAGATGGAAAGCTACATGCAAAGGGATCAAACTGGACTAATATCTCACAGGGCATACAAAAATAAACTCAAAATGGGCTAAATACTTGAACATAAAACCTGAAACCATAAAACTCCTAGAAGAAAACACTGACAGTATACTCTTTGACACTGGTCTTCAGGCAAAGGAAACAAAAGCAAAAATAGGCAAATGGGACTACATCCAACTAAAATGCTTTTGCATCGTGAAAAAACTGTCAGCCAAAGGAAGCGGCGGCCTCCTGAAAGGGAGAAAGTATTTGAAAATGATGTTTATTTAGAGATTAATATCCAAAATATATAAACAGCTCATACAACTCAATATTAAAAAAATGAAACAAGCCAGTGAGCAAAAGTCCTGAACAGAAGTATTTCCAAAGACAATATAATAGATGGCCAAGAGATACATGGAAAGCTGTTCAACATAACTAATCATCAAGGCAAGGCAGGTCAAAACCACAGTGAGATACCACTTCACATCTACCAGAATGGTTCTCATCAAAAGGATAACAAATAACAAGTGTTAATGAGGATGTGGGGAAAAGGGAACTCTAGTGCACTGTTGGTGGGATTGTAAATTGGTAGAGCCACTATGGAAAACTGTAAGGAGGTTCCACAAAAAATTAGAAATAGAACTATCATATGATCCAGCAATTTCAGTTCTGTGTATTTACCTGAAGGAAACAAAACATATGCATACCACTGTTCATTGCAGCATTATTTATAATAGTTATGATATGGAAGCAATGTAAATGTCCATCAAAAGACAAATGGATAAAGAAGGTGTGGTGTATATACACAATGGAATACTATTCAACCATAAAAAAAATCTTAACCAATTGTAACAACATGGATGGATCTAGAGAGTATAATGTTAAGTGAAATAAGTCAGATAGAGAAAGATAAACACTGTCTGCTCTCACTATATATGGAATCTAAAAAACAAAACAAAATAAATAAACAAAACAAAACCAGACTCATAGGTACAGTGCATAAACAGGTGGTTGTAGGGAGGGGAAGGGTTGAAATAGGTGAAGGGGATTAATGTTTACAAACTTCCATTTGCAAAATGAATAAGCCACAGGCATGCAATATACATATAGCACAGGGAATATGGTCTCTAATATAGTAATAACTTTGAATGCAGACAGATGATTATAAGACATCATGGTGGTCATTTCAAAATGAAAGCAAATGTCAAATCACTATTTAGTACACCTGAAACTAACCTAATATTTTATGCCAACTGTAATTTTAAAAAGTCATAAATAATATCTTTATGCTTTGCATAGTAGTCAGGAAATTTAATCTGATTAAATTCATGCAATTATTCATCCTTAGTAAGAATGGAGAAAATATGCCTAGGATTCCAAGAAATACCTTCTCTAAGAGATTACACTCTAGCATCGTGGGGCCCAACTGGCATGCTGAGGCACACTGATATACCACAATTCTCTCACTGGCTTGTGATGTAATTTTGATCAATTTTTAAGTTGTTATTTTTTACTATAATTAATGACATTGGACATACTGAAGAGGTAAAGGATTGACAACAAGCTTTACATCAGAGAAAGATCTTATTTCCTAAAACAAGCATGTGATTTAAAACTATTTATTTGTCTGAACGGGGTCTTAGTTGCAGCACATGGGACTTTTTATTTTTAGTTGCAGCATGCAGGATCTTTTAGCTGTGGCATGTGAACTTTTAGTTGTGGCATGTGGTATCTAGTTCCTCAACCAGGGATCTAACAAAGGGCCCCTGCATTGGGAGTGTGGAGTCTTAGCCATTGGACCATCAGGGAAATACTTAATGCTTTAATCATTTTTAAGGGAACCTAGCTGGGGTACTTTCAACAAGGGTGCAGAGACTACTCAGTGGGGGGAGGAGAATGGCATTGAGAAAATACCTAAATGAAAGACCTAAAACTATATAACTCCTAAAAGAAATCACAGGGGCAAAAATCTTCAATGACACTGGATTTGGCAGTGATTTCTGGATATGACACCAAAGCAAAGGCAACTAAAGCAATATAGATAAATGGGATTGCATCAAACTTCAGAACTTTTGTGCATCAAAGGTCACAAACAAAACAGTGAAAAGGCAACCCACAGAATGGTAGAAAATATTTGCAAATCATATATCTGATAAGCAATTAATATTCAGAATAAAGAACTACAAATCAACAAAACCCAAATATATCAATAACAAAAATGACAAAGGACTTGATAGACATTTCTCTTAGATGATATATAAATGACCAACAAGCTTATTAAAAGATGCTCAGGATCACTTATGATTAGGGAAATGCAAGTCAAACCACAATGAAATGTCACCTCACTCTCATTAGGATGGCAACTATCAAAAAAAAAAGGAAAATAACAAATATTGATGGGAACGTGGAGAAACTGAGACTCTTGTGCACTGTTGGAGGGAATTTAAAATAGTGCGGAAAATAGTTCCTCTGAAAATTCAAAACAGAATTATGATATGGTTTAGCAGTTCCACTTATGGGTATACACCCAAGAGAATTAAAAGCAGGAATTTGGAGAGATATTTGCCTTCTCACATTAACTGCAGCATTATTCACAACAGCCAAGAGGTGGAAGCAATTCTAGTGTCCATTGACAGATAACTGGATAAACAAAACATAATATATACATACAGTAGAATATTACTCAATTTTAAAAAGAAAGGAAACTCTGTCACCTGCTACAATATGGAAGAACCTAAAAGCATCAAGCTAAGTGAAACAAGCCATTTCAATAAAGGCAAATATTGTATTATTCCACTTACATGAGGTATCTAATGTAGTCAAATTTATAGGAACAAAATAGAATGGGAGTTGCCAAGGGATGGAAGGATGGTAAAATGGGGAGTTACTTAATGGGTAGAAAGTTTTGGTTTCAGAAGATGAAAAATTGCTGGGCATCTGTTGCATAACACTACTGTGCTGTACACTTAAAAATGGGTAAGACACAATTTTATGTTATGATTTCATGACAATTTAGAAAGATTTTTAGAAGTGTGCTATAATTCCCCAGTTTGGAAATCAGTGATATGAAACACTAAGTGGTATGCTTCTCACTTCTTATAGTACCACTTTTAGCTCTGTTGTTTTGGGCAAGGAAACTCAACTTACCTTGGCCTCAGTCATTTCTTCTGTGAAATGGGCATATTATCTCTGTAGGCTACGCCGCTGCTGCTAAGTCACTTTAGTCGTGTCTGACTCTGTGCGACCCCGTAGACGGCAGCCCACCAGGCTCCCCCGTCCCTGGGATTCTCCAGGCAAGAACACTGGAGTGGGTTGCCATTTCCTTCTCCAATGCTTGAAAGTGAAAAGTGAAAGTGAAGTCATTCAGTCATGTCCTACTCTTCACAACCCCATGGACTGTAGCCTACCAGGCCCCTCCATCCATGGGATTTTCCAGGCAAGAGTACTGGAGTGGGGTGCCATTTCCTTCTCTCTGTAGGCTATGCAACTTTACCTAATAAAGGGAAAAAGTGTCAAACCTCTAAATAGGCTGGTTTCCTTGGAAGAAGCATTTCCTGATGGGGAGGTGCCACTACCGTTGTCCTCCCTCAACCTTCAGCTTACCACAGCCCTGACCTGTGAAGGACGCCTTCCTCTCTGACCCACCAGGTTAATAATGTGCACACATTCTCCTCCCTCAAGTCTGTGAAGTAATACCGAGACTGGCGGAAATAACAAATAAGGCTTTCACCACTCTAGAGGATAACAACTAGGAAATAAACAGAGATGGACCTATTGGCCTAGATAACCTGCTGTATAAAACAAACCTATCTTTTTTTTCCCATTATTTTGATTAGTTGGAGGCTAATTACTTTACAATATTGTAGTGGTTTTTGCCATATATTGACATGAATCAGCCATGGATTAAAAAAAAAAAGCGAATCAGGTTTAAAAAATAAATAAAAAAATAAATAAATAAATAAATAAAACAAACCTATCTCTGCTTTGAAAACATGTCCTTTCTTGTGGACTGAAGAGGAAAGATTATTCCTTTGCTTTCAAGCTCCCAGTCTGAGAACATATGGCAGATGCCATTTTATTATCCAATCACTCAGGGATTCAGTCCTTGATTTTGGATCTAATTAGGAAATGTCCACGGGAGGGTTAACATCATGAGGCAGACTGGAGGGATGATGTAGAAACATTATTCTAGAAATCTCTTTTTTGGAATTAAACTAATCAGAACCAAATATCTTAACAGATATCAGTAACTGGATTAATGAAACACATACTACCACTAAAATTCAATCATCAAATCACCTAATAAAATGCACTTATTTATTTAGTATCTCCCCATGGAGTAAGGGAAATCACACTTTGTCTCATGTTGTTTGAAGGTACTGGGTACCACCTGTGTCTCCCAAGTCTGATGTGAGACCAGCACCGCTGCTGGGAAGACAGTAGGCCAGAGAGAGGAAGAGAAATTCAGCTCCTGACATGCACTTGTCTGTGATGTACACACTCTTCCTTGCCATTCCCCCAACACTACTGGCTTCTGAAGGAAAGCAGTGAATGGGGGAGCAGTGTCTTGCCTCTGAGAGCATGTACAGTACTTTCATCTTTCTTTTTTATTTATGGCACATGACAAGCATATCAGTCTCTTACCTGTTGGGATAAACAGGAAGGCCACGGGGCTTTGAGGGTCAGGTCCACGTTTCTTCTAGGTGATACTCTTCTGTTTCATTTTGAGAGAAAATATAGATAGGAAGTAAAAAAAAAAAAAATCAATTTCACAATCATAAACTCTCATTAAAAGATGCTCGACAATAATTGTTCATCTTTTATAAACATGAAGCCTTGGAAAAATTACATTCTGGCAGCAGGTCTAGAACTAATGCAAGGAACTTCAGCAAAGAGAGCTTTCTGGAATGTATTATTTTTGTAATAGAGGTCTATCTATGCTGTAATGAAAATTACCTAGAAAACTTATAAGAAAAAAAAATTCCCAAGTACTCCTTGATCTGGGATGGAGGGGGTATTTTTTTTTTCATCTTATACATTTATTTGGCAAACTGTTTTGTAGAAATAGATCCTAAAATCAAAATCTGGGTGAGGCTTAGGAATTATGATTAATTTTTTTAGTTCTTCAGGTAATTGAACTACGGTAATTAACTGCTGGTCTCAACTAAAAGGGAGACTGCTGCATCCCCCTCAATTCCTGACTACATCATTCTTAGTTTCAGCTTCCCGTGTGGGCCTTCTTCTCCTCATGAAGACGGACACCAAATGAGCTTCTTAGAGCAAAAATAGTATGAGTTGCATGATTTATGAGAAGCTTCTAAAACCAGCCACAAAGATAATGACTAATATTATGCACAGAAAGAAGGCCCAACATGCTTTTGGCAAAATACCTTTGTCAAATGACATAGGGAACATTGCACAATGGAAATGGCTTTCAGCATGGAAGAGCCATTAGAACTGGGCATTTGCAGGCAGATGCTTGGCTGTAGGTTTAGGGAAAATACTAATAGACTCTCTATGAAGAAGTTCTTATTACTGTGTGATTTATGTTTGATGGAGAATTGCTTCCCGGTGTTTTGGCCAGTGTCTGACCTCAAGTCTGTGCTGTTTTAATTTACTTGCTATTAGTCTGTGGGGGCTTCCTGGGTGTCTCAGCAATATAGAATCCACCTGCTATGCAGGAGACACAGGTTCCATCCCTGGGTTGAAAAGATCCCCTGGGGAAGGAACTGGTAAACTATGCCAGGATTTTCGCCTGGTAAATCCCGTGGACAGAGGAGCCTAATGGGCTACAGTTCATTCTGAGTCTAGTGACCCCAGTGGGCTCAGGGTTCTGGCCTCCACAGCAGAAAGAAGGAACAGCTCTGAATGCCAGCCCAACACATGGCTGGTGCTTCTCAGGATGCTTCTTGATGGTGATTCAGCGGTGGAAAAATGCTACAAGATTTTCCCCAACTCAGTCACTGCAACTGACTGAGTCATATTTTGTTGGGGGGTTAGAGTCTAAACTCAACATGTGAATAAAAAGACTGGATAATCAAATTACCCTCAAAAATTCCTTACATGATTCTCAAACTGAAACCCCAAAGCAAATTATTTTGGTTTCCCCTTGTGTTTTAACTGTGGCCTACATCTCCCCACGGGAGTAAAGCCAATATTAGATTTAAATGAAGAGGACTACAGAGTTGATGAAAGGCTAGTTTTTCCTCTGATTTATGTTGTGTTCCTCCAGTTCAGATAATTTAAATCATGCTGGTTTATATTCCATTCACATATCATTCTTTTCTTTTGCTCAGTTTTATTGTTCTTTGATTTTGGAGTAACATAGCACTTAGCTACACAGGTCTTGGAGTCAGGCTTCTGGGGTCAAAATCCAGGTTCTACAATTTATTAACCATACCCTTGGGCAAATTAATCACGTGTGCATGAATTTGAACAAACTTTAGGAGACAGTGGACAGAGGAGACTGGCATGCTACAGTCCATTGAGTTGCAAAGAGTTGGATATAACTTAGCCACTGAATAACAAGTGTGCATATGTCATAAAATTGTGAGGATTAAACCAGTCAACACGTGGGAGCCCCAAAAGCAGTCCCTGCTAAGAATAAGTGCACAAAGATCAACGTTATTACTATTTAGTTGTGATTGAGGGGGGATTGGGTGGCAACACAGTATTCAATCTTGAGAGACCCACAGAAGAACTGTTAGGATCCCAGGTGCTTTAGAAGGTTCTCTTCAGGCTAGAGACAGCACATATTCTCACACGACTCCAGTGATGACTGTTTGGATATTACCCCACTGCAGCCTGACGCATGGCATCAGCCTCCGGCTAAAGGAAAACCCAATGCGAGCAATTGTTTGTTCTTTCTTTGAACTCAGTTGATAAAAAACAATGTGGTCGAGTTTCCTTTGGGGCATCCCAAGACCTCCTGTCATTCCTGCTCCTGGGTGACAGACAGGCTGGCATGTTCTCATTAGAGGGAGTAAGTAGCATTTATTATCATTGTTCCTAGGAAAATAATGTGTTCTAGGCATAGTATGCATAAGTATTGCTTGAGCTTCTTACATGATGGTGACATGGCCTAGAAAGTACATACTCATTTGTGGAAACTGCACAGAGATCAGCTGATGAGAAATCGGATCAACAGGCTTTTTAAATCCAGGCTACCTCATCTTTGGTTAGAACACAGAGAAAGTGACTAACAACGCCAGCAACAAATGGGTGACTCATTCAATTGCAAGACCAGGGCTTTGTCTCAGAGTCCGTGCTCATGTGACTTCAGTGGAAATTTTATTACTTGGGACCAACCTACTAGGTAGGTAGTGTGTGAGGTCAGCCTCTGAAGGTCTCCCTTTGGTATTGGGAGCCAGTTCTCTAGGTAAGTTGGGCCAGACTAAGGAGACCCTCAAACGCCAGGCAAAGGAATGCGATGCTTCAGAGCATGGCTGAGAGTAAGCCTGGTGTCTTGTCGGTGATTCTGCGGCTCTTGTACCTTTAATGTCTCACCTGGAGTCCCGCCCTTACTCAGGAAGTGGATGGCTCTCACGCCCAGCCGCTAGTCTAAGGGAGTAATTGTGAGAACTAAACCAGCACGCACAGAAGCTGAAATGCTCCTCCTCGCCCTACCTCACCCTTCTTCACCCAGCTTTTGACAGCGCTTCCACCTCCACCTGGGGCCATGCTCTGAGCCCCACCCCTGAGCTGACTCAGGAGGGCAGGCCTGAGCATCCCCTGGAAGCCCCAGGGGACAGAGGACCTGCTGTCCAGGGCTTGGAGCGCTCAGCCCAAATAAGCAAGGCAGCAACACACGATTCACTGGCCTGCTAACTCTCCTGAGATGATGTCCCACCAGGTGTGAAGAGGATTATTCAGGTGTAGTTTCCAATTGTCGTTTAGTCACTAAGTCGTGTCCAACTCTTTTTCGACCCTCATGGACTGTAGCCCACCAAGCTCCTCTGTCCATGGGATTTCCCAGGCAAGCATACTGGAGTGGGTAGCCCTTCCCTTCTCCAGGGGATCTTCCTGACCCAGGGGTCAAATCCATGTCTCCTGCATTGGGAGGCAGATTCTTTATTACTGAGCCACCAAGGAAACCAAGTATTGAAGCTTCAATACTTTGGCCACCTAAACTGAAGAGCTGACTGGATAAGATCCTGATGCTGGGAAAGATTGAAGGCAAAAGGAGAAGGGGGCAGCAGCAGATGAGATGGCTAGATAGCATCACTGACTTGATGGATAGGAATTTGAGCAAACTCTGGGTGGTAGTGGGGGACAGAGAAGCCGGGTGTGCTGTAGTCCATGGAATCTCAAAGAGTTGGCATGACTTTGAGACAGAACAAGTTTCCAGTTTTTTAGGGAGACAGGTTTATACAAGGATATCCTGCATAAACCAAGTAAGGCAGATCTGTGCTCAGAATAGCTGCAGTCATTCACCAATTCATCATGTATTTGCGGAGCACTGTCTTTGTGCCAGGCAGGCAATGTGTCAAAGAATGGCTGAACAAAGACAAATAAGATGTGCTCTTTGTTGTTAAGGAGTCCTGTGCTTCACAGAGGAGGCTGTTTAGATGTCAGCTGTCCATCCTCTTACTCTCCACACATCTCTGACATCTAGGTGGGCATGCCTGGACCTCCACTTCATGACTGGGAAGTTCTAAGCCTCCCCAAGAGATAACTACATCTGCCTATTTGTCTATCTATCCATCATCTATTGATATACATTGACATCAAAGTAAAAGTATTAGTCACTCAGTCGTGTGACCCCATGGACTGTGGCCCACTGCATTCCTCTGTCCATGGAATTTTCCAGGCAAGAATACTAGAGTGGGTAACCATTCTCTTCTCCAGGGGTTCTTCCTGACCCAGGGTTCAAATCCGGGTCTCCTGCATTGCAGGCAGATTCTTTACCATTGAGCCACCAGGAAAGCCCATGCTGCTGCTGCTTCTGCTAAGTTGCTTCAGTCGTGTCCGACTCTGTGCGACCCCATAGACGGCAGCCTCCACCCACGAGGCTCCGCCGTCCCTGGGATTCTCCAGGGAAAGGGAAAAGTGAAAGTGAAGTCACACAGTCGTGTCCGACTCTTAGCGACACCAGGGACTGCAGCCTACCAGGCTCCTCTGTCCATGGGATTTTCCAGGCAAGAGTACTAGGGCGGGGTGCCATTGCCTTCTCCAGGAAAGCCCATACATAAATATAAAAAGATATATCTATATATAATTAATTTCAAAGGGTTTGCAAGCCCACAATTCTGTCTCTGGGTCTGTGTCCACACATGTTGTTTCTGATTCCTTTCAAATACATCTGGATGCCAAATCCCAACTCATTGTTGCTTTCTAACAACAATTTATTTATTGTAAGGCTGGTTGGCTTTCCTGGGGGATGGGACTCATTCCAGAGTATGAGGCATTTTGTCTTGATGGCTCCACTCCTCCTCTCCCTGCTCTGAGGATGAAACAAACCTGTCTCCTTGTATGATGTGATCTTGACCCTCTCTCTTGGGTTTTAGCATCAGATGATATTTCTTATAGGAACTCGCTAAAACCAAGTGATCTTAAAATTTCCCCAACAAAAATGGTTCCTGCCCTAAATCTCTCATGCCTGCTACTAAGGAAGAGACTGTTCTGTACCTTGTTAGAAATATTGCAAATTAGATATCGTTATAGTGACAGGTGTCTTCCTAGAGACCTATCCTGGGAACTCCAGGTTCACCAAGGAAGATGGCCAACTTGTCCTGGGGAATTTAGGAGAGCGTGCACAGAGGCGGTGACAGCTCCGTGTGGGGCAGAGGACAGAGGTGTTGTTTTGCTGATCTCAGCATGGGTCAAGCTTTCATTCTAAGCAGCACCAGAGATGAGGTGTCTGTTCTCAGGAGGTGGTTGCCCTAGACGGACCAGAAGTGACAGTCTGAGGAGCAGGCACACCCGTCGCTGGGGGGAAGGGCAGAGGCTGAGGGCAAACACAGCTGCAAGCGGTGGTAAATCCAGGCAGAAGGAACATGATTGAAAAGGATGGAGCTAAGGTCAGGGGGCAGTCCAGGCAGGTGACGGCAGCAGGGAGATCTAGTCCGGCAGGTCAGAGGGCTGGGAGGGGGGTAGGGCGTGGGCATGGAGTAGCTGAGCAAAGACAATCTGTGCAGATGTGGTCGGGGGGATGGTCCAATAGAAGTCAAGAGGCTGTAACTGATGAAGGAGCTTCAAGATCAAAGCCCTCCTCCTGGGAGGGAGAGAAGGGACAGGCAGAAGCTAAGACGGTTATTAGCTGACAGGAATGGGGAGGCAGTCCGGGGTTATTTGGAGCACAGAGTCAGGAGAGACGTGACATTAAAGTTGACATCCATGTGGCTGAGTGTCTTGAAGCAGGGCCCCTCCAGTTGTGTCTGATGGGGTTTGGAGGCACAGCTGAGTACGTGGTGTGGGCGCTGAGTGGGAGGGACTCTGCTGACAGTAAAGGATGAAGGTTCAGGAAGCTGGGTAGGGAGCCAGGTAAAGCACTGCGGTCCGATCCCAACTGCTCATCTGTCATCTCACAGCATCAACGCCTCCTCTAGGTCTTCCAGAACTTGGGGCTGTCGCAACTCTTTTATTTTCTAAACTTGCATCTTTATCATAATTTCAGGGCTTAATTCTAGGCTAGGAGGTACTCTCCTATTTTTTTTTTTATTTTTAGCGTTATTTCTCACTGGTGCTGAGACACAGCAGCATTCAATCTGTGCATAGGGTCTTCTCTGGGGAAAAAGGCCCCACCCACATGGAGACACCCAGGCACTTAGTCTAGACAGCCTGGGTTTGAATCTCAGCTTTGCTACTGACCAGCTGTGTGACCCTGGACAAATTACTTCACTTTTCTTTGCCTCGTTGTCCTCATCTGTAAAACGGGGATAATAACAGTGTCCACTTCAATAAGTGGTGGAAGATTAATTCAATTAATGTAGATATTATAAGTGCTTAGAACAGCTCTTGGCACTTAATAAACAACTAATAAGTGTCAGCTATTATTTTTCCAATGAGGAGGGAGCCTGAGAAGGAGCCTGGGTTGATTGGAGGCTGTCATGCACTCAATAAGTATATTTTGAGTGCCTCCTAGGTGCCAAATACAGCTCCAAGATCCTGCGGTATATCAGTCAATAAACAGACAAAAGTCTCTGACCCAATGTAGGAGACCTGGGTTTGATCCCTGAGTCAGGAAGCTCCCCTGGAGAAGGAAACGTTCTTGCCTGGATAATACAGTCCATGGGGTTGCAAAGAGTCGGACCCGACTTTCACAGAGGATGTCATCTTTTTCTGTCGACTCTGAAACAAAAAGTTGGATTTTCAGAACAATTTCCTACAGGAGCTGTAAGAATTCCTTTTCACGCTTCTTTTTTCCTGTGTAATTGTCTATAAGGATTGCAGCAGCAAACACTAAGCCCAGTCCATGGGCCTCACTCAGGACAGACCTGACCCACCAGCGCTGCCCCTCTCCTGCCCGGAAGTACAGTTAACATCTTACAAACCTCCTTAGAGCAAACTCAGGACAACGCTCTGCTTCCTTAAGAGCCGGTGATGACTTAGTGGATCTTCTCTCCCTGCAGGGCTGGGACACGCTCTAGATCAGGGCTTCTCAACCTCAGTCCTACTGACGTCTTGTGCCAGATGGCTCTTTGGAGAGGGCAGCTGTCCTGTGTTCTTAGGATGTCTAACAGCATCCTTGGCCTCTGCCTGCTTGATCCCAGGAGCATCCTCCCAGTCGGGACAACCAACAACGTCTCCAGACTTTGCCGTGTGTCCCCTGGGGGTAGAATCATCCCTGGCTGAGACCCACCGCTGCCAGTTCCCTGGTGGGCAAGGCTGCCTGACACAGCCTCAGGGTCCATGAGGTCCTAGTCTCTGCTGTCAGCGAAGCTTCTCTGGTACCCGGAATCTGAGCACCTCTCCTGGCTCAGGATATTCTGTGCTGAGCGCTCACGGCTTCTACATCCTCATCACACAAATGGCCAGCCCTAGCTCTCTGACTCTGGTTCATTCAGGACACCAGGATGGTTCATGGATGGAGGAAGAGGCAGCCATTCACTCCTTTCCTTTTTCATGGACTCAGACCATACTTGCAGAGGGCAGGCCACACCAAGTGTAGCATCCAGCTCTTTCCCAATTAGATACTGGGTTCCCACACGTGGGCAGTCAGGCATGATCAATGGCACACTTGGCCGTTTATTTTCTTTCTTCTCCTTGTTACAAGACGGCTGAGGCTGGATTCAACTCACTTGCCTGTGTTCTGAACTGGTTTGATCTCGGGGGATCTAATAGCCAGTTTTGAAGTCTCTAAAAATACTGGCAGAGAGGGGCCATCCCTGGAAGCTGTGGATCAGGCGGGGCTCACAGGTGAGTGCTGGCTCTGAGAGGAGGAGGAGGGCCCAGAGTGCCCGGCACCTCCCAGCACCTCTGCAAGGATATTCACCAGCCCTTCCGTGTAAGTGCAGTGTGCATCTCTGGCAGGTGTCTGCTCTAAGGCGATTGAATTATGTCAGAGTCAGAATTAAGTCTAGTATTTATGGTTGGGATATTGATTTTGAGGGCACCCCTTGTCCTTTAAAATTTTTTTTTAATCAAATCTTGTTTCTTTTTAAATTGCCCTTTGAAAGACGTAGGCCTGCAAGGCTTGAGGGACTCAACTTCTGGCAAGTTTGTACAATAATTTTCCAACACAGTTGGACTTTGCTCTAGTGCGGTCCTTGACGTCACAATTCTTTACCCTGTTCCTAATGCTTCCGGTTCTTTCAAAAGTTCAGTCTCTTTAAAGGGGTCGGAAATGTTAATACTTTGTGGATATTTTGAGTTAAATTAAAAAATCAATACAATTAAAAAAATTAAAAGTAAATAAATAAAACAACAATAAAAATAAAGAGGTTGATCATGAACCATGATCAGAGGGTATTAAAAAAAATATATATATATATATATATATATATATATATGGTTCTTACATTTTAGGCCAGGAAAGAACAAGTGAAACGAAACCGTACTGAAAAGGTGCAGTGAGGAAGAGAGGCCGTGGTGAGTTTTGAAATGATGTGTGTCTGAGAGGCAGGGCCTGCTCGGAAGCTGGGAGCGGGTGGGTGCCTGGCCAAGGCCCCCTCTCACCTTCCCCCCCGACAGAGTCACAATCATAGATGCCCGAGAGGGACAATTTCATACTGAAACTTCTTTCCTCTTGAAAACTTCATTCAACTGTCTTGCAGTTTAGTTCACTCTGAGCTGCACGGCTCAGGGAGCAGAAAAGTGAAGAAACCCTGAGGATGTGGTTTGCTCCAGGCGATTCAAATCAGAGTCTCAGAATACATGAGAAGTTTCTGTCCTGGAAACTGTTCTTCAAGTCACCTGAAATTGTGGCTTCAAGTCCTGTCACAGTTTTGCAAAGTCCTTTCTAAAACCCTCACTACACTTGACAGAGAAACAGATTTTTGCTTTCTTTCCTTTTCTCATAGAATGTGTTGGTTTAGTTTCTCTGTTCTCTGGAATTAGCACAACCCCAAACCTAGACAACTTAGGGGATGCAACATTTTAGATCATTGTTCAGAGAATCTTTTCTCTCCTCCTTTCTCAAAATAGCACTGCTCTCAGCTATCTTTCTCAAGAGCATCTACCTTCTCCTGGGAACTTTCTGTTCCTCCTGGTAAATGGTCTGTAGGAACCTGCCCAATCTTGCTTCATAATATGTCTACATCACTCAGGAATTCAAAACTAGTGCACCTTAAGCAAGGTTCACATTCTAATTGTCTCACAAATAGCACACCAAGAACAGAGTTGGGTTCTTGGAGCTATTTTCCAGCTTGGCTTTTCCTCCTTCAATATGAAATTTACAAGAAGAGTTACTTTCAAAATGCATTTTTCTCAGACTTCTGGATTGTGTATCAGTGAGTGAATAGACTGTAGAACAACCAGGTGCAAAAAAATAGCCAATAAATTCAGAAGGAAATGAATGGTTCAGCTGAGGAAATTATCACCTGCTGATAATATAGAAAAAATAGGAAAATGAGCTCAATACTGTCCTCCAGAATAAGAATACTACTGTTTAATGACTGCAGAAATTTTACAAAGTGCAAGGTTTCCAGGTAACTACGCCTGAGGGCAAGATCTGTCAGTCATTCAGCTGATAGATCTCATATTGTAGTGACCAGAGCCTTGCAGCCCAGCTATGCCCCCTTTCCCCAGGCTCCTTCCTGTCACATTCCCTTCCCATCACTGATCATCTCGCATTATCCCAGCCAGGCTGGCCTTCCAAACACCCAGCCAAAACTGGATTTGGCTCTTCATTGCTTTTTTCTTTTGTACTTCTGAAATTAAATTTCCCAAGGAGGTAGCTCCTGGAGATTTTCATGGGAAGAAAATATTAATCTATAAGCTCCCATATGCAACAGGGGATTTTGGTGGCTGAGCAGAGGCCCTTCACCTTTCTCTACTCCCTCTCCGTATCCTTTGTCTGTTATCAGCCAGGTACACGTGTGAGGTTTCATTTTGTAATTCGAGTTGGAGGAAGATGATTTTGGGGAATAAGATTTGGTTGGAGGGGATAAGATGTTAGACTTCTGGAAAGTGGCAATGGCTAGCATCGAAGATTTGGGAGAGCTGGCCAAGAGCAGAGAGCAGTGCTGGGGGCCAGGTAAGCCGTGTGGCATGGGGTGAGGGCTGCAGAGTGGGGCACGGGTTCCTGAACCACGGAGAGCGGCACCTGATGACTTTTAGGGGCTCTTCCAAGTCCAAGAGTTTCCTCTGCGATTGAGGTTTCTTAGTAATTTGATAGTTTATGTTATTAAAAACACGTTGCCATAGGTAATACTTCATTATATTTTTCTTCTTGCAACAGTGTCTGACAGATTTTAAATAGGGATTGCTTGAGGAAGAATAAAAAAGAATCCATTTTACTTGGACTAGCAACCAAAAATGCTCTGCATCCCAAGTTGCTGGTATCCTTTACACAGCGCACTTGTGCTTAGATTCTATGTGGCTGCATTCTCCATCTTAATCGAAAGCTTCTCATTGCTCATGGTCAGGGGGTGGAGCAGGTCTTCAGAATGGGCCATGGAGAGCTAGTAACATCCTGGTACCCATCGTGGGTTTCCCACCGCTGCACAGGAAACTGCAAATTCTTGGTTGAGTTACGCTACAGAAGAAAGGTTCCCACGGCCAGACTGTGGATTCTTGCAGGTCTGGTTGGACCAACTGACATTTATCATGAGTGAAATGAGGAAAAGAACAAGGCAGTGATTTTTTTCTTGATGTTAATTTAGTCAAAACCTCTCCTTTATTTGAATCATGCTCTTCCCCATTTCAGATGTTAAAAATGTCGTTTCATTTCAGATACAATGGTGAGACTAAATTGGCAGGACCTTTTGTTTGTCTGTAATGCCCGTACATGACAAAATAAAACCCTGCCATTCTCTAAAGTTTTGTTTTTGAAATTTCACAAGCCTGGGAATCCCTGTTCTAGAGACAGCTGCCAACTAGACTTTCGAGGAGCGAGTCTTAAAGTTCACATTTCTGTTGAACCCTGGGCTGTTAGCTGGTCACTGACAACCTTGAGAAGTCCTTCTGATGCCTTTAGCACTTTGTTAAAAATAAAAATGGTAAGCTGTGATATCCCTCATCCCTCCAAAGCATTATTTTCACTTAACTGTGTTTTTTAGTGTTTTTCATTCTGGAGGGAAAAAAAAAGGGTGGGGTGAGGGGGCTCCTCTAGGACTCATGTGGGAAGTTAAGCTGATGAGAACTGTCGAGTCCAGAGCTGCACTCACACGGTTCACGTGAAATAAATCACGAGGAAGAGAAGCCCCTGGCACGCAACCAGGTGAAACAATGAGTGGCCCTTAGGGAGTGGGACCCTTGGCGTCACTGGATAGGCGGGACCCGCTGCAGGGGATTGGGTCACTCGCCCAGCGCTGGGAAGCACCTCTCTGCAAGCTACAGGCTTTACCTGTCTGGTGGCTCAGCGAGCCTGGGGCTCTGGCTGAGGATCCCGGTCTAACCATCAGCACCCGGTCTACCAAGAGAAAACCTGAACCAAGATCAAGCAAAGCCAGAGCAAGAAGAACCCAAATACTGTTCGCTACCCCCAGCGTGGGAGACCTGGGGGAGATTTACACTATCTTTCTGGGGGAGAGTCTACTGGACACTCTGCAACTGGAAAGGACTTGAGCCCTAAGCTGCTTTGCTTGAGCGCTCTTTGCCTGGGAGGGGAATATTGGAGTCTGTTAAGTATCATTGTGTTCTCATGTAAATTCCCTTAATTATCTGGGGCTCATAGACAGAGATAAACTACTGAGGTTGTGTTGGATGGTGACGGTGGCTGAGGAGGTGATCTGGGATTTTCCCTTGAGTGAGTGGCATTGTCAGTATGGATTGTTGGGGGTGGGAGTGATGGGAGAGGGATGGAGAAACAATCACTCAGTTCCCTTCCCCACTGGTTACAGATTGTTCCCTTGGGACATGAATTCTGAGTTTCTGGATGGTGATTGCAGGAACCTCAATAAGGTCTCTTGGTGCCTGATTCCTCAACATCAATAGGAAAGCCAGCAGAGGAGGCAAAGAGTACGTGGTGCTGGCATGAGACGAGTGCTGTGTGCAGTTTGGCTACTTGAAGTTCAGGCTACACGTGGAGACGTGGAAACCATGCCCAAACACTCCGAAGCAAGGCAGGTGGATGTGGCACCTAAGTGTGTGATACAGCGCATAGCTCGCACCACCCATATTCAGCTGTGCTCTCTGGGTGTCCAACACCCATAACTAAAGAGTAGAGCCTTCATTTTGGTGAGAATAAGATTTTCTCGCTTACTTATTCAAGAAAGAAAGTGTAAGTTCAGTCATAGAATCTGTTTCAAGGCAGTAGCCAGTTATGTCTTTGAAAAGAGCAAAGCGAGAGGATTAGTAAAACAAACTATAGTTCCCACTGTAGCTAATGCAATAGGCATAACTGATTTTCATTATCTTCTTGCATCACCATCCATTCTAGAATTCTCTTTTACTCAACCATTACTGAGCTGGCCTCAATGATTTGCCTGATGGCTGATTCAGGTTTTCATTGTCTAGTGATATCGCCTTGCTTTTATTTGGGGGATAATAGCTGCAGTTGTCCATTTATCATTCTCACTGGGCAAGGAGTCACCACGAGGTGCCCCAGTATATCTCCTAGATTCTAAATGTACTCTTCTCTGACCCATTGTGTAGGAAAAAACCTCAGAACTTCATTTGAATCATTGACACTTACTTCCATGGTAGTATAAACAAGCGGCTGCTGGTTCACTGGTGGATGGTGATCTGGTGGTAGTCACAGCTACAAGTTCAATGGAACCTTTATCGTGTCCTCTGACTGATGATTTCTCCCAAAGAACTAAGATTTTCAACCAGCAGTGTCAAAGGCTGCAAGGGAAGCATAGATTCTGCTAGTGGGATACTGGGAGAGATGGCCAGGAGGCCCAATTCTATTTGTGCTATTGGGTTTCAGGACCCATGTAGTCTAGCTATTAGAGATGCACTCTGTCCGCCCATGTTGTCAAAAATGGGTTATTTCATTCTCTTTCTGAGTCATATTCCATTGTGCATATACACCACATCTTCTTTATCCACTCACCTGCTGATGGACATGTAGGATGTTCCCGTCTTGGCTATTATAAATAGTACTAATATGAACACTGAGGTGCAGATATCTTTTCAAATTATACTTTTTGCCTCATATATGCCCAGGAGTGGGGTTTCTGGATCATATGGCAACTCTATTTTTAGCTTCTTAAGGAAACTCATACTGTTTTCCATAGTGGCTGCACCAATTTACATTCCTCCCAACAACGTAGGAGGGTTCCCATTAAGAGAACATTCTTTATATTTTTATATATATTTTACAATTTTGTATTGATACTTAAAACATAATTGATATTGTCACATCTTTTATAAGGATTTATATTCATATAACATTTGTGAGCTTAACTATTTTTTTGCAATTTCGTATTGATGTTTTTTAAATGATTGATCTATTCAGACTCTTTATAATGATTCCTATTGATATAATATTTGTGGACTTAAAATTATAATGAGAACTACCAGGCAGTTTCTCCTCCTTTGTTTGAGAGGGGAGAGGACTGACTGCTCATCCGTTCCTTGGTAACCCTTACGTGTCCTGATTCTACTGTTGTCAGGTTCCCTGGGAGGAAGGCTTTGGTGTCAGCTGAAACTGGCTGTGTTGCGCTGGTTCTCTTGAGCGCCAGCCTCACATGACACTGTCCCCTAGATCTTCAGCTGGGTGGCAGGAAGCCAGCTTGGTCCCACTCCATACTTGTCAGCAAAGACTAAGTTTCGTGGTGAAAATAAACATGGTGTAGAGTACATCCAGAGCACATTCTGGTTTATCTCATCAGAGCTCTGGGCATCTGATGCAAGCCTTGAAACATCAGTCCTCCCAACAGAATTGGCTCCTTTATTGAACAATGCCAAGTGTCAGTCACTCTCCTTCAGCCCTCTTGTTTGGAAAGGATTTACCTGTCTACTGAATCTTTAGCCTCATGGTTGCGTAAGAACAGAGACATATGACTGGGATTAATTGGAACAAGGCTCTCAGCCAAATTTTCCTCAATTCAACCACAGACTCACCCTCAAAAATGATGGTAGTGGGCCACTTGTAAATGACTGGTTCAAAACTCTACCTTTTATGGCAGAGTTTTGATAATACAGAAACATGTCAAACTATTCCAGGGACTATATGCCCCATCGATCTTCTTCACAGGGTTACTCTTACAAAAATCAAATTAATCCTTGAATAGTGATGCCTTGCCACTTTCAATGAAAGCAAGATCAGGTCCCCAAAGTTTTCTCATCACTTCTTTTTGTGTGTGAGTGATGCCCAAGTACATTCTTGTTAAATGAACTCACCTGCATGTAGTTCTCAAAATAATATAATGGCTGCCTTCTCCAGTGATTCATTTTTCCTATAAAAGGCATCTTTTACAAATGTGTAATTCATTTTAATGGCTTATTAACGACTTGGGTTCCTCAGGCGGTTTCTCTAATCATTATTTAAGCACTTAGGCACTGGTCAGTCTGGTACCATATACAATTAAAGATGTTTAAAGCTTCTAGTGGAAGAGAGGCAATGAATTCTAGCTTATAATGTAACCGATGGCTTAGTACATCCACATCCAACATTATTCTTCCAAGATCATGGTCTACTCTGTACTGAGCAAAAAGAATCTCTCACTCCTTGAGGGATAATTGTCAGTGAGAGGGTTTCATATCAATGGGATGCTACTTGCTACTCCACTAGCCGGCATCCACCGTCATTGCTGGCTGATCCCGATACTCTTTCCAGACGAACCCAGATGTGCGTTCAGAATCCTTCCCAAAAGATGCTCTGAGGCAGCCACCAACCAGCAGAGTTGGCATGTGAGATTCGTTTTGTAATAGGTTTACCCTATTTTGTTATGGGAGAAGGGAATGGCAACCCACTCCAGTATTCTTGCCCGGAGAATCCCATGGACAGAGGAGCCTGGCGGGCTACAGTCCACGGGATCACCAAGAGTCGGACACGACTAAAGCGACTTGGCACAGCACGTGATGTCATGGCCTGAATTGTCTCCCTTAAAATTCAGATGTTTAAGTCCTAATTGCCAGGCCCTCAGAATGACACTGATTTGGAGACAGGGTCTTTAATGAGGCAAGTAAGCTAGAATGAGGTCACCGGGGATGCCCTAACCCAGTGACTGTTGTCCTTATAAGAAGTTTGGACACAGATACGTACCAGGGGAAGATGATGGGAAGATAGAGGCATGATGAGAGATAAGACAGACATTTACCAGCCAAGGAGAGAGGCTTGGGACACAGCCTTCCCTACGAACCCCAGAAGAAACCAATCATTGTCGACACCTTGGTCTCAGACTTCTAGACTCCAGAACCGTGAGAAAATAAATTTCTGTTGTTTAAGCCACCACCCAGTGTGTGGTTCTTTGTTACTGCCGCCCTAGCAAATGATTACAAGTTTCATGAAAAGAAAAAAATAGAAGTAAAATGGTGAATATAGTTAAGAAACTTCTTGACTCTATAAAAACAGAATGGAATCCTTTGCAATTTTTTAATATTCACACTCAAGTTAATATTATTCCTCTAGGTTGAACTATACCCCAATATTTTCTGGCTTATGGGAGTTAGTTCCAATACCATAGAGTAAGGCCTCTATAAAAAGGAACAAAGTTTTATGTGCATTATAAAACACTAAAACATACCTGGAAGTCAGAGTTGAATTTATAACATGAGCCTAAAAATATGAAACAGCTCTGTGGTAAATGGAATAATAGTCTCCGAAGATGTCCATGTCCTAATTGCCAGAACCTGTCACTACATTAGATTACATGGAAAATGAGAATGAAAATTTTAGTTGGAATTATGGTTGCTAATTGACTGGCCCTAAAATGGGGGAGTTTATCATGGATTATTTGGGTGGGTCCAATATAATCACAAGGGTCCTTAGAAGTGGAAGAGGGAGGCAGAAGAGGAAATCAGAGTGATACAATATGAAAAAACTAGACTCACCATTTCTGGCCTTGAAAATGGAGGGAGTGGGGCCCACGAGCCAAGGTTTGCAGGCAGACTCTAGAAGCTGGAAAAGGCAAGGAAATGGATTCTCTTTTAGACTTTCCAGACAAGATTGTAGCCCTGCCAACACCTTAATTTTAAGCCAGGGAGCCCCACTTCAGACATCTAGCCTACAGAACTGTAAGATAATACAGCTGCATTGCTTTGAAACCACTAAGTCTGAGGTAATTTGTATGGCGGCAATGGGAAACTAGTAAAAGCTCCAGTAACTGATTAAATATACTTGCAATGCTAATTTTAGAAAGATGGTTTTGAAAAGGGTTTGCTCCTGAAATAGTTGCAGCTCTTGTTTCATTTTTGAAGTAGGAGCATCATGGATTATCTGCTCCTTATCTTTATCTTCCAACTTTGCTCTCTGACCTTTCCCTCGAATCCTCTACTTTTCATTCCTCCACACTAAGATCACCAGCACCAGCGTCTGATTTCCTTATTTGTTTTAATGCATTACCTTTATGTGGTAACCCATACATAAAGCTCTGAGGACCACTTAGACTCCTGTCTCTTCTTCCCCTCTTTCCATCTCATTAGATTTCACATCCTACCTGCTATCCTGTTTCTCTCACTTACTCCTTCGTTTTCATTCCTACTTTCCCAATTCTTCACTCGACCCTTGATTCCTCTTGCCTTTCCAGTTTCCTAACTGACCTCATGACCTTCAGTGCCTATGCATGCCAAACTTCTTCCCCCACTTTTGCTGGAATAATCTTACCATTCTGGTCTATAATCTCTTTCCCTCAAGGTTGTTTTCAAGGCCTTCTACAGGGAGGCCCTAGCCTCTCACTGCAGTATTACCTGTACCGTCACTCATTAATCCACCTACACCTGCCTTAGGAGCCAGAGCAGGGGTTCTCAACTGTGATGCACAGGACAGTCACAGAGGAGCTTTCAGAAAACACTGATTCCCTGGCCCAATGAATCAGAATCTCTAGGCCTGGGGCTGTGTCTGCCATAAAGCCTACAAAATCATTATCGATGTCTGCATTTTTCTTCCTCTGACTGATTGTAAACTTCCTATGGGCACTGAGTGTATTTGCATCATTTTGGTATGAAAGCCTTGAAGCCCAGCATAAAGCTCATATGGTGCTGTTCAGTTGAACAGCCCAGGTCTTTTGATGCAGCAGTCTAAAATCAGACCCTAAAAGCTGTGACTTTACTTTTCTCCATTTCTCAAACATCTGATATCTGATAAATTCCAATAATTCAGTATTCCTGAAGTTCTTTGACAAGCCTCTCTCCAGCTGGTCTCATGATTAGGAACCAGAAGATCAAACTATAAAGATCTTTACAAGTTATATCATTTAAAAATCATTTTTACAGTGCCTTCTTGGCCATTAATAAAATTGTAATCCTGGAAGCCAGGGCTTCCATGGAATAATAGGAAATGACCAGGGAGGCAAACTTTGCTTATGAATAGATTACTTCGAATGTAGAGTAGCATGTCTATTTGAGGCTTCCCAGATGGCACAGGGGTAAATAACCCGCCTGCCAATGCAGGAGATGTGGATTCAGTTCCTGAGTTAGGAGGATCCCCTGGAGAAGGAAATGGCAATCCACTCCAATATTCTTGCCTGGAAAATCCCATGGACAGAGGAGCCTGGCAGGGTCGAGTCCACGGGGTTGCAAAGAGTTGGATGCGACCGAGTGACTAAGCACACACATGTCTATTTGCACAGCTTTTCATGTAACTTTCATAGATATTCAGTGGAATATTGCAATTAGCATTTCCTGTTTTTTTTTTTTTTTTCAGCAGTGTTGGAATACTGAAGAAGCCCTCTGTTAATAAACTTGTATCTAAGGGTTAATTGCACTTCAGAAGGCTGTGATGGGGGTTCAATAAGATAGTGCATATAAAGGAACTGGTCCCCCTTCATTATCCAATACACAGATCTGCTACTACTAGTAGCAGTAATTCTTATCTCCTGAACACTTAGTGCCAGCAGCTTTTGTTTATAATTTACTGTGAAAACAGAACCACAAGTGAGAACTGTCTTGTCCTGTCCCACATCTATAAATGTGTCTGCACATGCTCCCGAACTTTCATCTTTCTCTTTCAGCAGGTAAACTGTGCCCTCCTGTGTCCCAGAGCCCCACCCCTTCTCCTTGCTCAGGAACTAGGCTCCATTTATCACTCATTCCTAGGTGAGTCAGGGGTAAAGCATCCTCTTGCCAATGCAGGAGACTCGAGTTTAATCCCTGGGTCGGGAAGAGCCCTGGAATAGCAACGCACTCCAGTATTCTTGCCTAGAAAATCCCATGGAAAGTGGAGCCTGGTGGGCTAAAGTTTGTGGGGTTGCAAAGAGTCAGACACGACCTAGAGAATAAACGACAACCTGTCCTTCCCAGCAGGGGAACCAAGCTCAGCATGAAGGATTCCTTTCCCTTCCCCCATACAGAACCTAAGGAGAATCTCCCTCAAGTTTATTTGAATTCAAGTTATCTCATCTCAAAATCCCTCTAGTGTAACTAAGGGATTATAACATCGTGTCTTATTGAATCCACAGCAGAGAGGATTCTTAAAGTTCATCAGAGTTAACAATGTATTTTATCCCCCTTTATAAATCTATCCTTTGAGGATGAATGTTTGTTTAGGGAGGCATGCGAATAGGCGCCAACAGCTGTGGGGGACCCTGGAGGGATGGGACTTGGAGGGCCCACACCCAATCCTGTCCACACCTGCTTTCCTTCTTCCTAAACCACACTTTGGAGCACAGCTCCTAGTTCCTCCTATGCAACGTAATCCCCACTTTGTGTCTCTGGTTCTTTAGAAGAGCATGTCATACACATCCCTATAGGCAGACGTGGAACAGCCAGGAAGACCTCAGAGCCAGGGTTTAAGTTGGAAGAGGGGGCGGGTCTCTTCCAGTCTTGCAGGAAGAGGAGCCTGGACAGAAGGCAGAAGGACAGGAGCTCCTGCATGGGCTCCGCATGGACTTGGGGGGAGCGGGGAGGAGCCCAGAGCACAGAGGAGCCGATCTGTGCAGACACTCAGCTACGCTCAGCTGGAACCCAAGAGAGTTAAACTTTTCCACCAGGTGGAAAAGGGTGAAGACCAATGGATGGGCTCCATTAATTCCCAACTCTGCATCCCCTCACATCCCCACATCTCCTTCCTGGGGTGTTTCTCTGTCTCTCTCTTCCCTGTTTGAGTCTAACTTACTGAATGAATAATTCATGCTTACTGTTTGAGCCTCAGCTCATTATTCTCTTAGTGGTTTTCTCACTCAGCCCTCTCATCTAGATCACCAGGAACTTCCGTATTACAAGTATAATGGACATCTTTCAGTCCATGCCTTACCTTTCTCAATATCTCTGTGACACTGGCACTGTTGATTATGTCCTCCTGCTTGAAACGATCTACCACTCTCTAGCATCTGTGACATATTCATCTTTTGGTTCTCCTACTAATGGATCACTCCTATGTGGTCCCTTTCTAGAAACTTAATTCTCTGCCTCCCGTTAAATGGTGCCCAGAATTTAGTTCTCAGCCTTCTTCTCATTGTGAAAGTCATAGATCCAAATATTATTGGTAGTATTTACTGTTCCTAAATCTATGTTTTAAGTTATGATCTCTTTCCACAGCTGCATATTGGATGCCAAGACCTAGATGTCCTTCAATTCAATGTTCATCATCCTTGAATTCTTTATTTTGGAGAACAGCACTGTCATTCTGTCAGTGACCCAGACAAAGTTCTGAAACATAATTGAAAAATTCTCTCATGTCTTTTCCTTATACTTTCTCTCAGCCATCCCCAGTATTCAATCATATCCATTCTATCCTTTATACCTCTCATATTTATGTTCTATCACCACTGTGAAGGCCCATACAGATAATCAGTAAGAACAAGTATCAAATCACATATTTTCATGTCCCTAGGGAATAGAATATTGGGACTTTAATATATTATTTAATAAGTGGATCCACAATTCAGAAAATAAGTAAATGGATCAACCAAAATTCAAATTCAGTGCTTCTGATTTTAAGAAAGACAGAGGCTTCTGTAACATAAGATCAGCACAAAGGGAGGCCGGATGGTAGGGTGGGTTTGTTATTATAAGGAAACACATGGTACCTAGGGAGATGAACCAAAGTAAAAAAATAGGAGACAGCACGTCAGCCAGCATGTGGTAAGGCAGCAGCATCTAAGAGCCTCAATAGCTGGAGTGTCTGAAACTTCACTCTGACTCTCTCCCATGCTATTTTGTGGGTTTGCCTCTCACTACAGCTCACCCTTCCCCTCTAATCTGCATGCCTTTTCCCTGCATCATTGACTCTGCCTGCTGACAGCGTCTGCTTTCTCATGACTGGATGGCCATGACTTATCATGAACACAGCCATCCCTCCTAACTTCATCTGTGTATCCCTTCAACTTTAACTTCTGCCAGCTGCTTGTTCCTCTCTGTCCTTCCCAATTCAAGTCTCCAAGGGAAGGGCCTGATGGGCCTGACTCAGTTTCAAAATGCCCGCCCATTGATGAAATTCCCTGGACTACCCAAGCTAGTCCACCATAGTCCAATTATTACCATGCATTGCTAATTAAGAGTCTCATGGTATGGACCATGGCTATCTTGGGTTTCACTGGGCAAAAGCAGTGGTCAGAGCAGAAACTCTGATCACAGAGTTTCTGACCACAGCAGAAACTTTTATCACAGATATGTGATCACATGGTTCTTCCTGGGGATATAAAAAAATATTATAAGCATTCTTATCCCCAGGGAGAGTGGAATGGAGGCTCCCTCAATATTGTGGGAAAAGCTAGGATTGCAGCAATTAGGAAAGTTCAAATCACTTGGGAGTGCTGAGAGTGTGGATTGATGGGATGAGAGTCCAAAGATTCGAGAAATCTTGATGGGGACCATAGTGGGGAATGGAAGGCGATTGAGGGTCCAGAGAATTTCTAAGAATACTGCCTACAACTCTGGTGTGCCATGAACCAAGACTCAGAAATCTAATGGACAGTAAATACCAACAAACTCATTGTTCTGCTCCTGGTCTGGTTCTCTCCGACTGCCACTTTAACAATATTTAGGCAATATTTCTCTTCCTCTATTATAAAAATGCTGACTTAGAAAATGTGGAAAGTAAAAACCATAAAAGAAAATAAAAATCTGTGGTATTTTTTACTACCTAGCAAGAATTGTAATTACTATTTTATAATTTCTTTCCCTAGTCTTTTTCTCCATGTGTTTTTCTTCCCTGAGAAATTGAGGTTTTTGTGGTACATAGTTATTAGTATATATTGTGCATTTTCCTTTGGTTATTATGTCACAAGTAAGTAATACATTCTCCAAAAAATGGTTGCAAAGATATTGTCATAGGGTGGTATCATAAAATATTTTACCATGTCCTATTGGTGACATTTCTGGAGAGGGGAATGGCAACCCACTCCAGTGTTCTTGCCTGGAGAATCCCAGGGATGGCAGAGCCTGGTGGGCTGCCACCTATGTGGTCTCAGAGAGTTGGACACCACTGAAGTGACTTAGCAGCAGCAGCATGCTGGCTTCAAGGCGGGGTGGGGTGCGTGGTGGTGTCTGGAAAGCTGCTGGTTTAGCTCATCATCACGTCTGTGCCCATCCCCCTTCGCTGTGCTCCCTTGATGCCCCCTCCCCACCCCCCACCGCTGACTGACTTCTTTTCCTCTCTCCAGACTTCAGGGTACTTGAAGGCAAGAGCATGTTCTTCAACCTTGTTTCCCGTAGGCCCAGCATGTGCCTTGAATGTATTATTTAACACATGTTTTTGAATAAATGAACTGCTTTTAGAGACAATCTCCACCCCATCCCCTGCACACACACCCAGGAAGGAACCTGGAGTCAGAGAGAAGGAGGAGGAGTTGTTTAGTCCCTCAGTCGTGTCTGACTCTTTCTGACCCCATGGACTGTAGCCCACCAGGCTCCTCTGTCCATGGGATTCTCCAGGCAAGAATACTGGAGTGGGTTGCCATGTCCTTCTCCAGGGGATCTTCCCAACCCAGGGATGGAACCCAGGTCTCCTGCATCTCCTGCATTGTAGGCGGATTCTTTACCACTGAGCCTTGAGAAGAAGCAGATGGCTTCCCCAAAGCGCATGATCCAAAGATGGCAACATCATTCTAAAAGGAATGTACTGAGCTGTAAATTAGGGGGGGGAACACGTGGGCCAGAGAGACAGCGGCGCCCACGGCCGGGGTCTGTGGCGCTCAAACACCGCTGTGACTCAGGAGAACCCGGGGCTGGTTTCTGCGCTCCCGGCTCGGACCTCCCCCCGGCCATTTAAAACAGGCCCTCCAGAAAGGCCCTGTCACCTCACTGCTGGCCTGGGGCTGGCTCGTCCGGTTCCGCTTCTCTCCCCGGCTTTGTGTTCAGGGACATCAGTTTGGTGGCTTAAAGTTGGCCCCATGTGGTAATCCTACCACAGCCTTCAGCAAACACCACACATCACAAAGTTCCCCTCCTCCTCTCCTAAGGGCCGGTTTACCAGCACCTTGTGGGTCATTTAAAAAAAAACTCCCCAGGTGTTTTGGTTGGGCAGCAAGTTTAAGACCAGCTGGTCAAAAGCAAGCTCTTCTTGTGGCCTGTAGCTTCCTACCAAACAGCATCTTGGGGTTCTAGTCCTTCCTGTGAGGTGAGGTTAGACATGGGTGAGGTTTAGGTTGCCTCCCCGGAGCCTGAGTGAAGTATGGGAGAGGAGAACTGTGGTTTCATTTTTAGTTGTTATAGAGTTTCTTTGCATAGGCCTTGATTTCTTTTAAGTTTAGCCCACTCTCTTTCAGGCTATGTTTCAGGCTGTGTCTATAGAGGCAGGCTGATTCCTTAAAGCAGGTGGGGGAACCTCTGAATAATGTGCAATCAGGAGCCTTTATTACTGCCTCCTGAGACTGTAAGTCCCCTTTTGGAGACACAACTGTGGTGTGATTTGCTGGATCTGACTCCCCTGGCTGAATCTGATTTAAGTGAGCACTCTTACCATGGTCTCACATAGATGCCACACGTCACAGACTTTTAAAATTATATGGAATATATATGATATATACACACCTCAATTTATAGATAGGATATGGGCTTCCCTGGTGGCTCAGATGATAAAAGAATCTGCCTGCAGTGCAGGAGACCTGGGTTTAACCCCTGGGTTGGGAAGATCCCCTGGAGAAGGGAATGGCTATCCACTCCAGTATTTTTGCCTGGAGAATCCCATGGACAGAGGAGCCTGGTGGGCTATAGTCCATGGGGTCGCAAAGAGTCGGACATGACTAACACTTTCTCTTTTTTCAGGAGACATAGAAAGAGGTTTGTGGGTTAACTTACATAGTAACTAAATGGCTGACCTGGACTGAGACCCCAGTGATCCACCTCTAGGACCCAGCACAACTGCTATTGGTGCAGGCCAACTTTCCTGCACCATAAAGGCAAACTGCAAAATGCCCAACCCATTCCTCTCCCACAGGCCTCCCCTTAGTCATCTTCTGTAGCATTAACTTGAATGAAACTACCACCTCTCTGTGATGCACAGGTCTGGCTGGAAAGACTTCAGCAAAATTGCAAGGTGTCATGGGCACCTAGAGATCCCAGCCACAGAGAGGACCCTTAAAGAGACAGGAGCTGGTCTCTTCATAAAGTGGTACAGGGGCTTTAGAGAAACTCGGAGCTGGTGGGCATCAGTGGTCTCAACCCAGGGAGGCAGAAGAATGCTGGAGGGCTGCTCTCAACCGCGACTGGGGTGGGAGTCCTGTGAGGATTTCTCCCTGGGACTTGAGCAGCTAAACAGTCCCAGTTAAGCATACACATCTTGGGGCCCTCTGGAAAGATGGGCGGTGAAGGCCTGTGTGCGTGCTTAGTCATGTCTGACTCTTTGTAACTCTAGGGACTGTAACCCACCAAGCTTCTGTGTCCATGGGATTTTACAGGCAAGAATATTGGAGTGGGCTGCCATTTCCTCATCCAGGGGATCGTCCTGACCCAGATCTTCTGCGTCTCCTACTTTGGCAGCGAATTCTTTTCCCTGAGCCCCTGGGAAGCCCAGACTGTGAGGGAGGCTGTTTCAAGTACTCGTAACACGATTTCTCTCAAACAAAGCACTGTTGCTCAAACACCATGCTGAGTAACTTCATAGGAAATTCCTTTAACATCTAAAAACTTTTTTTTTATTAGAGAGGATGTCAAGTTATAAACTTAAGAATTAAAATATCCTACTCAGGAAAAAAAAATTAAGGAGAGACTTCTAAACAATATTTTTTGTGACCATAAATGGAATATATCTAGACATCAACTAAATTATAGTGAGAGAAGTTTCTAACATGAAGTCTTAGCTCTAATGCATGGTTTCTAGTGCTTTGTAAATGTCATCACATCCCTTTCCATCATGGCCCAGACAGAGGGCCGAGAACCACCTGAGTAAGTCAGCCTGTTGAAAGATGGGCCCCAGGGAAATATGGCCTTTCTATTCTGGTCACCTGGCATCAAAAGACCATTACTTTTTAATTGCATTTCTTGTTTCTAGGCTTTTGTTCCAATTTTTTTCTAGCCTTTCTGTTCCCTATAACATAATGAAAGCATCATTAGAGTTCATATCTTGTGGTGTATTTTAGCATACCATTTTATAGTGTGACAGTCTTCACTGAATTTCTCTAAGAGAATTATTGAGTTTAAATGAGTAGCAGTTATTAAATGCAATTTCATGGGGAACCGGTGGAAACAGTGGCTGACTTTATTTTCTGGACTCCAAAATCACTGCAGATGGTGATTGCAGCCATGAAATTAAAAGACACTCCTTGGAAGGAAAGTTATGACCAACCTAGACAACATATTAAAAAGCAGAGACATTACTTTGTCAACAAAGGTCCGTCTAGTCAAGGCTATGGTTTTTCCAGTGGTCATGTATGGACATGAGAGTTGGACTATAAAGAAAGCTGAGCACAGAAGAATTGATGCTTTTGAACTGTGGTATTGGAGAAAACTCTTGAGAGTCCCTTGGACTGCAAGGAGATCCAACCAGTCCATCCTAAAGGAGATCAGTCCTGGGTGTTCATTGGAAGGACTGATGTTGAAGCTGAAACTCCAATACTTTGGGCACCAGATGCAAAGAGCTGACTCATTTGAAAAGACCCCGATGCTGGGAAAGATTAAGGGCAGGAGAAGGGGATGACAGAGAATGAGATGGTTGGATGGCATCACCAACTCAAAGGACATGGGTTTGGGTGGACTCCAGGAGTTGGTGATGGATAGGGAGGCCTGGCGTGCTGCAGTTCATGGGGTCGCAAACAGTCGGACACGATGGAGCGACCGAACTGAACTGAACTGATGAGAATTATATTGGTTACATTTCATGAGACTGATTTTCTCTACAGTCAGCTGTATAAGGTAGGGACAGTCTACCAGTATTAGGTTCTCCAGCTAGGGCCTTGCATATCAGACAACAAAAGACAGACGAACAAGAGAAAAGCAAACTCAAGCTTATGAACCTGGGCAGAGCGTATCCATACAGGGCACTCAGAGATGAGTCATTCAAAGGAGCGGTTGGAAATTGGGGCTTATACGGCATCTAAAGAAAAGAATGATAAAGTTGTAGAAACTGTCAAGACAAAGGAAAGGTCTTTGAGTTTCTAGAGCAGCAAATTCAGGGAAGGTAAATCTATGGGGGAACTAATGGAAGAGAAGTGTCCTTTAAATTCGCTACATAGGTTCCTGTGGTGTTTTCTCTGAGCTGGTAAGGGTCAAGGGCTGTTTCTGGTGATTAGCTTGTTTTCCTGGTAAAGAGGGGCTGGGGGCCACTGGGGACACAGATTTATGTCTTGCTTTTAGGCAAATGCAGAGGGGGGCCGGTAGAGAGATTTCCTCCTACTTACTCTGTTGCCTTTAGCTCAAAATATTTAATATGCCAAAGTGGCATATGCTGTTACCCTTAACTACCCTTAATCATTCATTTCTTCTTGTTCTAATCTACTGGCTAGAGTAGGTAAAATACAATCTTGAGAATAAGATAGTACGAAGAAAATAAAGATTACCATTCTGTTGCTTTATTTTTTGATTTTACTTAAAAGTCTCCTTCCCCAGAAGTGATGTGCCTGAATTCGTTCACCCCTGAACCCACTGTAGGTCGAGGCCGAATCTAGAAGCTTTGTTTCTGGGACTACTTTTCTCATTTCTCATCTCCCAACCTTAAACATTCATGTAAGACATACGTTATATTTAACAAAGTGTCTTTTTATGAGTGTGTCACTATCCATACCCTTTTCACCAACCCATGTCCTTTTTCCTACTCTCTGTCAGCCGTAGGTGTCGAGATCTGTTTCCTCCCTGTCTTTCTAAAGATGTTCACGTTGACCCTTCACCGTGGATGTAGCTTTGTTGTTCAGTGGGCTTGTGAAGAGAAAGTCAGTCTAGACGAGATTAGAAATCTGGGAAAACTTGATTTTAACTTTCTCTGATTCAATTTTCTTTTGTTTAATTATTATCTTTCAAACACCTTTCTGGTTTCCTAAACTATTTACCACATCAACACCAGATGGCGTTGGAAATGGCATCTATACTCCAGTTAAAGCTTTATTCACATCATTGGGTGAGGACATGATTACACACTGGGAGGAACTTGATCCAATGAGAAGAGAAATTCTACAGATGGCATTTGTGTAAAGGTGATATTAATTATGACAATTATATGGCCTGCTTGGCAGTTATCCCTAATTACCATGCAGGACATTGTGACGGTAAGTTGTGAAATGATAGCTAATATTTCTGTGGATTTTATTTGATTAGAGTACTGTTCTGTAAATGCCTGTTCAGCCATCACAGTCTATTGCTGAGGAAGCAAACCAACAATTTAAAGAGGCCAGAGCAGGGGCATTTTCCCCAGTGAGAATGAATGGCGGTGGGGAGGAGCATTCTGTAAAAGTCACAGATTTCCTGCATTAAATCTTTGCTACTCAAAATGTGGTCCTTGGACCAAAAGCATCAGTATCAGCTGGGAACTTGTCAGAAATGCAGAAGCTCTGGCCCTACCCCAGACCAACTGAGCCAAACCCTGTATTTGAACAAGATTCCCAAGTGATTCAGTGAGCAATAAAATTTTAGAAGCACCTTTGTAAATCACTCCTTCCTCTGTCAAGGGGAGATGATGGAGGAATGGAGTGTACAAGGGAAAACAGGGCTTTAACTAGTTCTCACCAACCTCAGATATGCAGATGATACCACTTTAATGGCGGAAAGTGAAGAGGAACTAAAGAGTGTCTTGATGAAGGTGAAAGAGGAGAGTGGAAAAGCTGACTTAAAACTCAACATTCAAAAAGCAAAGATCATGGTATCCAGTCCCATTGCTTCATGGCAAATAGATGGGAAAAAGTGGAAACAGTGACAGATTTCATCTTCTTTTACTCCAAAATCACTGCAGACAGTGACTGCAGCCATGAAATTATAAGATGCTTGCTCCTTGGAAGAAAAGCTATGACAAACTTAGACAGTATATTAAAAAGCAGAGATGTTATTTTGCCAACAAACGTCTGTATAGTCAAAGCTATGATTTTTCCAGTAGTCATGTATGGATGTAAGAGTTGGAGCATAAAGCAGGCTGAGTGCAGAAGAATTGATGATTTTGAGCTATGGTGCTGGGGAAGACTCTTGAGAGTCCCTTGGACAGCAAGGAGATCAAGCCAGTCAATCGTAAAGAAAATCAACCCTGAATACTCATTGGAAGGACTGTTGCTGAAGCTCCAATACTTTGGCCACCAGATGCAAAGAGCTGACACATGGAAGAAGGCCTTGATGTTGGGAAAGATAGAAGACAGGAGGAGAAAGGGGTGACAAAAGATGAGATGGTTGAATGGTATCACTGACTCAATGGACTTGAGTTTGAGCAAACTCAAGGAGATAGTGAAGGGCAGGGAAGCCTGGCATGCTGCAGTTCACAGGGTCGCAAAGAGTCGGATATGACTGAGTGAACAACAAAGCTAGTTCTCACAGGTTAGAAGGAGACTGTGGCTTATTTAAAATGAAGATTCCATCTCCAGCCCCAGAATTTCCCTCTCTATAGGTCTAAGGTGGGGCCAGTCTTCAAGACTGGCCCTATCTGAAGATGTCTGAACATCTTCAAGTTTTAGATTCACTGTCTGTACTTACTGAGAAAAGGGAAGGCTGAGAACGAGGCTGCAGTAGGAAGGGGGTGATTGATAAATATATAAGAAAACAAACAAACACAAGATTCTACAGAAGGAAGAAGAGTGCAGTTTCTCATGTTCTCTGGAAACATCTGTAGTAATATTTACACTTGAATTCTAATGATTAATAATTTCAATCTCTCAGGTTAAGAATGTATTTTTTTTTTTTTTTTTTTTGACTAATCAGGCTTTCAGTGACCCTGAGCCTTAAACAAAGCCACATATTCTAGAGGAAATACCTACAATGTACGCAATGATCTTACCTGTCACTCTGAATTAAGAAATGACGTCAGTTTTCCCCCATCATTTTCAAGACTGTTCTTCTTTTGTTTGTAGTAATCCTTGCTTGGGCTTCCCAGGTAAAGAATCTGCCTACCAATGCAAGTGACTCAGAAGACTCGAGTTTGATCCCTAGGTCAGGAAGACTCCCTGGAGGAGGAAATGGCCATCCACTCCAGTATTCTTGCCTGAAAAATCTCATGGACAGAGGAGTCCTATGGGCCACAGTCCACAGGGTTGCAGAGAGTCAGACACAACTGAGCAACTGAGCGTGCGTGTGTGCACACACACACACACACACACATACACGCACACAATCCTTGTTTGGGGAGGGGCAGGACAATCTGTGAGAGATGTGTCTTCTGAAAATTCCTGTGAGGCTGTCTTCACTTTAAGCAGGACTTAGAAAAAGACAGGGTATTTTTCCAAAACCGAGTCTATGGGTCTCTGTATTTGTATGTATGTATTTTTATATAGCAATAATAATAGTCTTTGTAAGTAATATTAAAGTATCAAATTACACAGGAAGAAAGGTTGGTTAGAGAATATAATCTCTAGAGCCTGTTATGTGATTCTACCTGAATTTAACTCTATTATTCAGTCATTTGCTGAAAACTAGCTCAAATAAGAGTATTGCTGCTATATTTAAAGACAAAATGACTCAATAGCCCCTTCAGTTTTCTCATTACAATGAATTTCTCTCCAGGAGCAACCAATGCCTTCCCGAGGGCCCCACCCAATGGAATTTCATGCACAAGTCATTCCGTGACTGTTCCCACCCCACCCTAAATCTCAGGGAAAATTTTCTCATTCATTTTTGAACCTGTGAGACTATGGTCACCAGTGCTTCTTAGGGTTCCATCCCAGAGGATATTCAATATTTGAAGGCAACTGGGTCCATATTTGCTGAATATAGCATAAATCTGAAGTTGCTATAGAAAGGAAGACTCAGTTAATGTGGGTCTGATTCATAGCTTTTAATATGATTAGCTCCACACCCTTCCCCACCCCAGCTGGCTGGTAGCAAATCATCCTTTAGGGATTTCATGAGTTAAGAGAACATGTTAAACATAAAGGAATATGTCTGAGATTTTTCTAAGTGTATTTGGTCAGATACAATATGTTTAAACATATAGTTTCACATACAGTGTAATTTATATGTTTGCACAATTTGTTAAACTGTGGAAGTTTTATGATACACTCTAATGTATAGCAAAAATTCTTTAAATAGTAGGCCTAATTCTCCCAGTCTCATTAATTATATGACCCTTTGAGAAAATATGAACCACCTGAGAGTAGATAGAAAGTGTGTAACTTTGGGGTAAATGTGATCAATAGAAAGAGCCACATTAGGTAACATAAGAATTCAGAAATATAGATACATAGATTAGCATATATAACAAGTCATAAGAAAAGATGCTTGGCAATTTAAGAACTTACGACTTCCTAGCTCAAATTGCCACTGAAGACTTTCTCTAGCCCTTCATCATTTATAGGCTAACTTTTGAGGATCTGCTCATCACTAGGCACTGTGGGGTTTAACATGTGGGATGCACATGTACATGTCTCTGAATTTTTTCTAGCAATTAGAGAGTGGGCGCCTACAATAGCATTTTAAAATGAAATTCAAGGGCCACCATGACATCAAGGGCATTTTTAGTTAGACGATTCCATCGACACATTTCAAATTCATCAAGGAACCTCTCTTCTGTATTTCACTGTGCTAAATTCTCAGTAATCGCCAAGCCTTTGACTTTTCAGTTTTAAACTATGCTACTTCTCCGCATTATTTAAAATTAATCAGGGGTTTCTTGGGCACTTAGTGTCTTTAGCTAGGAGCTGGGGAAATACCCAGAGAGGAATGGAACCTGTCCTCAAGGAGTTTGTATTTTATTTTAATTAATTTATTTTTTTTTAGGAGTTTGTATTTTAACTTGGATTACAAGACATGTGGATAGTCAGTATTAATGGAAGTTCTTGTCAGGAAAACACCACAATTCACAATTCCTTACTCTTAAAGTGTCGTGAGAGCCAAAGTATTGAATGTATAAAAGTTTTAGAGATGATGAATATAGGGCAGAGATGAATGAACCCCAATTTACGTTTCTGTGTAGGTTACTGCCGGCTTCCCATGGGGCGCAGTGGTAAAGAATCCGCCTGCCAATGCAGGAGATGCAGGAGACTAGGGTTCCTTCTTTGGGTTGGGAAGAACCTCTGGAGGAGGAAAGGGCAACCCCAGCTAGTATTCTTGCCTGGAAAATTCCGTGCCAGAGGAACCTGGCGGGCTACAGTTCAGGGGACTGCAAAGAGTCGGACACGACTGCGCACAGCACAGTAGATAACTTTTATGAACAGCCCGTTATGTCAGGAAAATCCATGCTAGTAAAGTAATGCTTAAAATTCTCCAAGCCAGGCTTCAGCAATACCTGAACCGTGAACTTTCAGATGTTCAAGCTGGTTTTAGAAAAGGCAGATGAACCAGAGATCAAATTGCCAACATCCACTGGATCATTGAAAAAGCAAGAGAGTTCCAGAAAAACATCTATTTCTGCTTTATTGACTATGCCAAAACCTTTGACTGTGTGGATCACAATAAACTGTGGAACATTCTGAAAGAGATGGGAATACCAGACCACCTGACCTGCCTCTTGAGAAACCTGTATGCAGGTCAGGAAGCAACAGTTAGAACTGGACATGGAACAACAGACTGGTTCCAAATAGGAAAAGGAGTATGTCAAGGCTGTATATTGTCACCCTGCTTATTTAACTTATATGCAAAGTACATCATGAGAAACGCTGGGGTGGAGGAAGCACAAGCTGAAATCAAGATTGCCGGGAGAAAAATCAGTAACCTCAGATATGCAGATGACACCACCCTTATGGCAGAAAGTGAAGAAGAACTAAAGAGCCTCTTGAAAGTGAAAGAGAAGAGTGAAAAAGTTGCCTTACAGCTCAACATTCAGAAAACTAAGATCATGGCATCCGGTCCCATCACTTCATGGCAAATAGATGGGGGAACAGTGGAAACAGTGGCTGACTATTTTTCTGGGCTCCAAAATCACTGCAGATGGTGATTGCAATCATGAAATTAAAAGACACTTACTCCTTGGAAGGAAAGTTATGACCAACCTAGACAGCATATTAAAAAGCAGAGACATTACTTTGTCAACAAAGGTCCATCTAGTCAAGGCTATGGTTTTTCCAGTGGTCATGTATGGATGTGAAAGTTGGACTGTAAAGAAAGCTGAGCACAGACAAATTGACGCTTTTGAACTGTGGTGTTGGAGAAGACTCTTGAGAGTCCCTTGGATCAAGGAGATCCAACCAGTCCATCCTAAAGGAAATCAGTCCTGAATATTCATTGGAAGGACTGATGCTGAAGCTGAAACTCCAATATTTTGGCCACCTGATGTGAAAAGCTGACTCATTTGAAAAGACCCTGATGCTGGGAAAGATTGAGGGTAGGAGAAGGGGACGACAGAGGATGAGATGGTTGGATGGCATCACTGACTCAATGGACTTGGGTTTGGGTGGACTCCGGGAGTTGGTGATGGACAGGGAGGCCTGGTGTGCTGCAATTCAAGGGGTCGCAAAGAGTAGGACAGGACTGAGCGACTGAACGGATTAATTGATGTTTTATTATAAAAAATTTCAAACATACAGAAAAGCTGAAAATTGCACAGTGAACACCCATATACCTTTCACCTAAATTCTGCACTTAGTACTTTGCTATGTGCGTGTTATCGCATACCATTTTGATTCAACTCACTGCGCACGTTGGAGGGCATCCTCTGTACTCTGGCGCCACCTACAGGCAGCCTGGCGCCAGGCAGAGGGCACAAAATAATTGGGGCAAACTCTGTTTTCAAATCTAGGGCAGAGAGTCTTCTTTCTTGCGAGAAAGTGGAACTCCCCACAATCTATGACATGATAGTGTCATCATCTTTAACTTTATTATGGGCTTCTCTGGTGGCTCATCTGGTAAAGAATCCGCCTGCAATATCGGAGACCTGGGTTTGATCCCTGGGTTGGGAAGATCCCCTGGAGAAGGGAAATGCTACCCACTTCAGTCTTCTGGCCTGGAGAATTCCATGGACTGTATAGTCCATGGGGTCACAAAGAGTCAGACATGACTGAGTGATGACTACAACTTTATTATGTATTGTAGATATTAAACATGGTTTTGCAATATGATAGAAAAATCAGTATTTTAATGTATTAAATATACTGATTAATAAAATTTATAGTGTCAAACACATATGGTACACCTATTGTCAAAGAACTGGGACATAGCAAATATAATGATGGTATATTAAGTGTCATGGACTCTTTTCTTGATGACCAGAAGTCACCTCTGCATTGTTACTGTCTTGGTAATCACTGAACACTAGAATACAAGTCTACAAGATGTACTGCAGGCTCAGTTGGTAGTGCTAATTCGAGATTTAGCAAGCGAGGTCAGCTATTATAGAAAAGGAAGTGTCAAGAAGGATGTTTATAAGAGTTATTATTATATTAACTATAATTTTCACTAGAAGGCTAAACTGAAGAAATGTTTAAAGTGAGAAAGATATCTGTAACTCCTCCCTGCTTCCCTGGTATCTCACAGCTAGTAAAGAATCCACCTGCAGTGCGGGAGATCCTGGTTTGACTCCTGGGTTGGGAAGATCCCCTGGAGAAGGGATAGGCTGCCCACTCCAGTATTCTTGGGCTTCCCTGGTGACTCAGATGGTAAAGAATCTGCCTGCAATGTGGGAGACTTGGGTTCAATCCCTGGGTTGGGAAGACCCCCCTGGAAGAGGGCATGGCTACCCACTCCAGTATTCTTGCCTGGAGAATCCCCATGGACAGAGAAAGCTGGTGGTCTACAGTCCATGGGGTCACAAAGAGTTAGACATGACTGAGCGACTAATTCGAATATCTAAATTTGATGATAAATGCCCAGCCCCAGGGAAGATGGAAGGCAACAATTTTTTTTTCCCTTTAAAAGGAGAAATATTCTGCACAACTCAGCAATGGCACATCTTAGTATTTACTCAAATGAGTCGCAAACTTACGTCCACACAAAGTTTATAATTGTCAAAAATTAGAGGCAACCAAGATGTCCTTCAATAAGTAAACTGTGGTAACATCAAGGCAATAGAGTACTCTTCAGTGCTAAAAAGAAATGAGCTATCAAACCATGAAAAACCATGGAGTAACCTTAAATGTATATTACTCAGTGAAAGAAGCCAATCTGAAGGGGCTGCATGATGTGTGATTCCAACTGTATGATATCCTGTTAATAACAGAACTAAAGAAACAGTTAAAAAAAGTCAGTAGTTACCAAGAGGTGGGGGAGGGAGGGATGAATAGGTGGAGCACAGAGGATTTTTAGGGCAGTAAGTTACTCTGATACCATAATGGTGGATATTTGTTATTATACATTTGTCAAAACCCATGGAATGGGTCAAGTCCCGACAAAACCTATCCTCAGAGTCATTTCATGTTAGAGTTATGACTAGTTTATTTTTGAAACAAAAATTGGGGAACTTTATCTGACAAATATGGGAACCATGGGAGGAAATGTTTGAAGTCTGTGCTACTTATGTGAACCCTTGACCTGAACTAAAATGTAAGTTGGATTTTCCAGGAAAGGCTACTTTAAAAGAAAAAAAGAGAGAGAGCCCTTAGAATTTCTGGCATTAGCACCTGGTGCCTATGTAAATCTGGCTCTTCCTCGATTGGCAACTTACCCGTTGCGGTCATTGCTGGAGCTTGTAACACTCTCAGCTACCAACTCCGTTTTGAAAGCTATTTAAGGTTCAGTGTGCAAAGGCTTTCTCAACGAATGTCTGTTTTTCTCCAGTCTTTTCATTGACTGGTTTCTTCTCTTGTTTTGGATACTCAATTCTTGGAAATCAATTTGCAAAGAAGAAGACACTTGGGCAGAGGAATTAGACTGTGTGTTTGAATACCTGCTCATTTATTCGTTCCTGGAGTAAAAACTTCCTGAGCACCTGCCATGGACTCCACACAGTTCTAGGTGCTGGGGACTAAGCAATGAATAAAGCAGGGAAACTCCATCCTCTTCTGGGTCTGACGTTGTCGTGGAGAAGAGTGACCACTGCAAATAATTAAGTCTATAGTATGTCTGATGGTGGTAAGAGCAATGCAGAAAAATGAAGCAGGGAGAAGTGGATCAGGTGTCAGAGGCATACCTCACAGATCTTAAGAAGTGAAGGAACTGCCATATTTGGATTGAGGAAGGAGACTCGGGAGGAGCAAGTGGCCAGAACAAACAGTGAGGCAGAGCTGTGCCTGGTGTGTCTGAGGAACAGTGTGGGCTGCGGCTGAGTGAGCAACAGGAGATGAGGTTAGAGAGTAAAGTGGGGTCAGGTCACACAGGGTCTGTAGGCCACCCAAAGGCTTTGGCTTTTATTTAGAACACGATGGGTGCCATTACAAGTCTTTCAGCCCAGATGTGACATGCGGGGATGCACTTTTGTCAATACCAAATAAAATCATTTTAATGTTTAGTAGCTTCCTTATTGGGCTTTTATTATTCTCCACTTCTTACATTTGCGTAATTGGATTACACAAAATATTTTTGTATTTTGTCCTTGTTTATAATAAGGATTTGCTATTGCAAACATTTTAATGGTTGCACAATTTTCCATCATGTGAATAAATCATAGTTTATTTGACTTTCTGAACTGACAAAACAACAAAACCAGAATCTGCAGAAGGAAGTAAAATTACCATCTAAGTTATGCGAAAAAGTGAAAGTGTTAGTCATTCAATTGTGTCCGAATCTTTACGACCCCATGGAATGCAGTCTGCCCGGATCCTCTGTCCTTGAAATTCTCCTGGCAAGAATACTGCAGTGGTTGCCATGTGCTGTATGCAAATGTTGTTGTTGTTTAGTCGCTAAGTCGTGTCCGACTCTCTTGCAAACTCATGGACTGCAGCTCTCCAGGATCCTCTGTCCATGGCATATCCCAGGCAAGAATACTGGAGTGGGTTGCCATTTCCTTCTCCAGGGACTTATGTTTTTAAAGGATCATTGGCCGCTGTGTTGGGAAGTGATGGAGGTGGGGGAGGACAGGAATCGGGACATACTAGAACCTGGTGAAGTTGTCTTTGATTCATTGCTTGAAACACTAATTCTAAACTCAAACCTAGATGGCCACTTGCTTCTCACAACTGTCCCGTTCTGGAAACAAGGTGGTTTCACAGGTCTGCGCCTACCCGCCTTTCCTCACCTCACCTCCCCTACTGACTGTGATCAGAACTGAAGGGCTCTGGCTCACGGATTTCAGAGCCTAACTTCCCTGCACTGTCACCTACCGTGAGGAGGAGAAGGAGGGAAGTGAGAGGAAAGAGAACATCACAGGCTGGGATTCCTGTTTTGAGAGGCACGAACAGATAACCATATTCACAGGGCTTTCCTGGAGAATTCCCCTTTTGAATCTGGTTTGGCTGTACTAGTTGACTCCCCCTATCCCAGACGGGTATCAAGGAGAGCAGAATCATAGAGTAAATCAGAGACGTGAACAGATGGGTCATGTAGACTGTGACATGCCGGGTCCTGGTCAAGAAGATAGGAGCACCTGGAGAAAGACCTGGGAGAGGCGATGTGGGGAGAACCAGTGCATGCTTAACCAGGAACAACGAGCCTCACTGCCCTGCTTTGCGGTGTGTGTGAGAGAGAAATGCGTTTGAAGTCCTGTCTGGGATGTCTCGAAGTTTGGAGGAAGCAGGGTGGTGTCTGATGGGCAGCCCCTCTGTTGCCGTTACTGCTAAGTGGAGAGGTCAGTGATGGTCACTATTGGCAATAGTAAATGATATTTCTCAGCAACATCATTTCTGCTTTATGGCAGAAAGCAAAGAGGAACTAAAAAGCCTCTTGATGAAGGTGAAAGAGAGGGAAAAAGCTGGCATAAACCTAAACATTCAGAAAACAAAGATCGTGGCATCGTGATCCTGTCCAATCACTTCATGGCGAATAGATGGGGAAACAGTGACAGGCTTTATTTTCTTGGGCTCCAAAATCACTGCAGATGGTGACTGCAGCCACAAAATTTAAAAAAAGCTTGCTCCTTGGAAGAAAAGCTATGACCAACCTAGACAGCATATTAAAAAGCAGAGACATTAATTTGCTGACAATAGTCCATCTAGTCAAAGCTATGATTTTTCCAGTAGTCATGTATGGATGTGAGAGTTGGACCATAAAGAAGGCTGCATGCCAAAATATTAATGCTTTTGAGCTGTGGTATTGAAGAAGATTCTTGAGAGTCCTTTGGACAGCAAGGAGATCAAATCAGTCAGTCCTAAAGGAAATCAGGCCTGAATGTTCATTGGAAGGACTGATGCTGAAGCTGAAGCTCCAATAATTTGGCCACCTGATGCGAAGAGCCGACTCATTGGAAAAGACCCTGATGCTGGGAAAGATTGAAGGCAGGAGGAGAAGGGGACGACAGAGGACGAGATGGTTGGATGGCATCACTGATTCAATGGACATGAGTTTGAGCAAGCTCGGGGAAACGGTGAAGGATGGGGAAGCCTGGCGTGCTGCAGCCCATGGGGTTGAAAAGAGTCGGACACAACTGAGCAACTGAACAACAGTAACTTCGTACCTTATCGAGCTTTGCACAGAGCAGCCTTCATAAATGCTTAGGGAGAAAAATGGAAGACTGTTGTAAAAGTGTCACCTTTTGAATAGCAATCTCTGAGTTTGTCCACAGCACAGTGCCCTCTAGGATAAAAATAGATTATAGTCAATTAAATGTGTTGCAATTATATTCTTACAGACTGAATTTGTCATATGTATTTATATGGTTATTCAAGAAAACAAACTGAGTGATGAGCTTCTAATTACTGTCTCTATAGGTAAACCAACAGATGGCTTACAGAATTGAATTATTTCAGATAGCTGAATGTATATAGAGTCCAGAGTAACTTAAATGTCTGAGACATGAGAGAAGTATAATGTCCACAGTAAAACCAAAAAATCAGGGATATTCAGCTTCCTTCCCTGACTCTCATCTTATCTAACTGTACTTTCTTAAACACTTATGTTTGAGATGACATAATATTTGTGTTTACCATGAGTCAGGCCTTATTTTAAGTTCTTTGTGTGTATTCACTTGTATAAGCCTCACATGCTGCTGCTGCTGCTAAGTCGCTTCAGTCGTGTCCGACTCTGTGCAACCCCATAGACGGCAGCCCACCAGGCTCCTCTGTCCCTGGGATTGGATGCTATTATTATTCCCACTTTATAGATGAGGAAACCAAAGCACAGGAAGATGAAGTGACTAGTTCAGAGACATATGTATGTTGGGCATCCCTGAGACCTCCCCCAGGTTGAGTGATTTGCTAGGACGCCTTACAGGACTCAGCATGCAGTCATGCTCATGGCTGTGATCCATTACAGTGAGAAGATACCAAGTGAAATGAGCAAAGGAAAAAGGCACAGAGGAGAAAGTTGAGGGGAAACCAGACACATGCTTCCAAGAGTTCCCTCCTGGTACAGTCACCCAGGATGCACTTAATGTCCCCAACAGTGAGTGGTGACAACACATGTGAAGTGACCCCCAAGGAAGCTCATTAGTGACTCAGCGCCTGGATACTTACTGGAGGTTGGTTGTGTAGATGATCTCTGCCCAGCATATGTACAAATTCCAGGCTCCCAGAAGGAAAGCAGATATTCAGCGTGAATTGTATTGCTTGCCCAGTTCAGGCACGGGAGGCACTTGTATCAATTTGGGAAATGGAGTGAACAGTCTCAAAATCCAAGTTGCTAGATACCAACCAAGGATCAACCTCACAAAGAAGCGTTTTCAAGACCAGCAGTCACATTTAATATGTCAACTCTTTTCTGCTCATGCATCTGCTAAGTGGAAGGGCTAGGCTTTCCATCAGAAATAGATTCTGGAGGCCAGCTGCTGAAGCACTGTCCATGGGATATCAGAGATGTCCAGCAGATAGATTTAGGATCCTGGAATTCAGGGCAGAGTCTGGTTAGAGAGGTCAGTACAGGAGTTGCTGGCCCAGAGTCACATTGAAAGCTGAGGAAGTGAATGTAGTCTGAGCTGAAAAAAGGTCAGAGGGCTCTACCCTGAGGCACTCCCCACATCCAGAGTTCATGTGAGGATGAAATTCAGTGGACAATAAGAAAAGGCCAGTGCATTCAGAGGAAAACCAAGAGGAAGTCATGACCGACCAGCCAAATGAAGTTAGTGTTTCAAGAAGGCAGAGAGGATCAACAGATACTGCTAATAGATGAGACAAAAAGACTCTGCAGTGACCCTGGGACTTGACCATGTGTCAGTTGCTGCTTTTGCCCAGAACTCTTGCAGTGGGAGAGTCAGGAAGAATTCGTACTGGAGTGGGTTCTAGAGAGCTGGGAAGAATAGAAGTGGAGATCACAAAGGATTAAAAACTCTTTAAGGCATTTTGCTTTAAAGGAAAAGGGACAAGTGGGGTAATAACTAGAGGGGAAAGTAGATTTCAAAAGGTGTGTGTGTGTGTGTGTGTGTAACAAGGGAGCTATTCTAGCATGTTTGTATGCTATTGGGACTGGGATAAGAGTGGAGGGAAATGAGTGATGCATGAGATCAAGTGGGTCAAGGTGTCCTTGAGTAGGTGGAAAGGGATGAGACATAATGTACAAAATTGGCCTTATTGATCTAATGATCATGGGCTGCTCCTCCAGAGTTACAGAAGGGAAGGCATATGGTCTGAGCACCGAGGCAGGTGGGACGGGTGGGTGAATGTGGAGATGACAGGGTGTGGAATTTCTCTTTGGGTTGCTTCAACTTTCACCATAAAATGGAAGCAAATGTTTAGCAGAGTCAGGAAGGGGGAGAATGTGATAGAAGTTTGAAGAGGGGAGAAGGTGCGTGACCATCATCTACAAGGTCACGGGAGTGAGCTGACTCGGGAAAAATGACAGAACTGCTTGGGCTAGTATGGGCCTAGCAGAATCTCAGGTATCTGCTGCCATGAATTTAAAATAAGACCAGCTGCCATGGTGGGGTGTTTTTTCCTGGCCCTGTGCAAGGTGGGGCTGCATGCTCAGAGCGAGCAGGGTGGGGTTTGGCCAGGCAAGTGTAAGGAAGAGCATGGAGGCTGGGAGCGGGGAGTGTATCTACGGAAGGGCAGGTAGGGTGTTGCGGGGCTCGATTCTCACTCCGTCCTGCCGGGCGGGACAGGAGGGCCTCAAAAGTCATTTCCCTTTCAGGTACAGTGTATTGTGCAATAGACTCACCAAGAATACAAGGCTTATCTGTGATATAAAGTCTATTGCTTTGGCTGACTCTGACTTACCTTTGCACCAACGGCCCAGGCTGGTAACCACAGAGAACCAGTTACAGGTGGCAGCAACTTTCTCTGTTGTCTGTCCCCGTGGCCTGGAAGCAAGCATCCTCTCCAAGATGCTCTCCAAGCCTGACCCTCACCCTTTACAATCAGTACACACCACTCACCAAGCCAGCCGGGCAGCTGCCAGCCCTCCCTTGATGGGAAATGGGTTTTGACAGGTTGATAAGCTGTTGTTCCCACCCAGGTGTGAGGCCCGGTTCCTCCCCCTCCCTCCTCACCTGTCAGAGGACTTTGTCCGACTCTCTACTTCTTACTCAGCTTATAGCCTCTTGTCAAGCACACATCTTTGGGGTCCCCCGGTTGGCTCTTTCTTGATTGGAGCCTGCAGTGACTCAGCCTGCTTTCCCAACCCTTCCTGTCCCCTGAGGGCCAGGCCAGTACCCGCCCCCTCGCCCACTGCCCCGCTGGGTCCCTCCCTTCCTAGTCATCTGTGAAGAAAGCTCCCCAGGTCCTTTTGATTTTAAAACACTTACTGAAGCTCCAATACTTTGGCCACCTGATGTGAACTGCTGGTTCACTGGAAAAGACCTTGATATCAGAAAAGATTGAAGGCAGGAGGGGAAGGGGGTGACAGAGGATGAGATAGTTGCATGACATCACCGATTCAATGGACATGAATTTGGGCAAACTCTCGGAGATGGTGAGGGACAGGGAAGCCTGGCGTGCTGTAGTCCATGGGGTCACAAAGAGTAGGACACGACTTGGCAACTAAATAACAACAAAATTGCATATGACAAATGTATAAGACTACAAGTAGATCACAGATAACTAAACCTGGCATAATACAGAATTTCTAGAATCCCAACACAGTTGGCATAACTATGGTTTGATTTCTGAATGGGCTCCAGCCTGGGATGGTGGCGTAGAAAACTATCCGATCTTCCCTCCTGTGTGTCTCTCACACAACTACCACGCTCACCACACTTCTGACATGAAATGTGTGTCAAGTTTTCCCATCCTGAGCAGTTTCTGTGACACCAGCTGGGTGTCCTACAATTTAACTCAGTTCTGTACTGTCTTCCTAGAGATATCATCTGACCCCACATGTGAAGGGCTCAGTCCCAAAAGACTGCCCCCCCCCCGCCCCCGACATCAGAAGCCAAATGCAAGTGGAGGTCCTCGGGTTTCCTCCAGCCTCTGTTGGACATGGCTACACACCTTATCTTCTCCCCCTGGGACTTGATTATTTACTAGCACAACTCACAGAACTCAGGGAAACACTTTGGTTTACTAGTTTGTTAAAGGGTACAGATGAGCAACCTGATGAAGAGCTACATAGGGTGAGTTCTGGAAGGGTTCTGGATTCAGGAGCTTCTGTCCCCGTGGAGTTGGGGTGCATCACCAGCTGGTCTAGGGATGTGTTCACCACCCAGGAAGTTCTCTGAACCCCTTACTTTGGGACTTTTTCTGGAGGCTTCACCATGTAGGCATGATGGCACTTCACTCCATTTCCAGGCCCTCTCCTCTTTCTAGAGAGGTGAAGTTGAGAGGATAAGGCTGAAAATGCCAAGCATCTAATCATGACTTGGTCTTTCTGGTGACCAGCCCCCATCCAGGAATGCTCTCAGAGTCTCCTCATTAGCACAAGTGATGCTCCTAGCATTCTTGAAAGTGAAAGGGTTAGTCACTCAATCTTGTCTGACTCGTTGCAAGAATACTGGAGGGGATAGCCATGCCCTTCAAGGGATCTTCCTGACCCAGGGATCGAACTCAGGTCTCCCACATTGCAGACAGGTTCTTTACAGTCTGAGCCACAGGGAAGCCCCCTGGTGTACTTACCACGTAGGAATTTACAAGAGTTTCAGGAGCTCTGTGCCAGGAACCAGGACAAAGCCAAAGATGTATTTCTTATTAGAAATCACAGCATCACATCTGGGGGATGGAAATTTTGCCTCTAGTGAATTCCCAAGGCTCAATTTACCATCAACAACAGGAAGGGCTCCAGCATCCCCAGTGTCTAAGAGCTCCTCCCTCCAGCTCTGAGGGCTGACGCATTCCCTCCCTAGAGATGGAGACCGGCACCATGGAGGACCATAGTCATCAGAGCTCATTTCCCCGCAGGCCCAGCTGTTGCTTAACTTCTCTGAACCTACATTTCCTCATTTTGAACTAGGGAGAGTAACAGATGTTTTATAGAGTGGGCGTAAAACCTGGAAACGTAGTTTTCTTTCCCTTTTCCTTTTTTTCAGAGCACACCAAAGTCACTTTGAATGGCTTTCCCCAAACCACAAAGGCATAGAGTGGAACATTGAGAGCTTCTGAACAAAGAGAACCGCAGAACTCAGGGTAAACTCCCGAAGCACAGAGTGAGAGCTCATGCTTTCACTAAGGGGCTTCCTGGTGGCTCAGACGGTAAAGAATCTGCCTGCAGTGGAGCAGATCCAGGTTCCATTCCTGTGGAGGATCCCCTGGAGTAGGAAATGGCAACCCACTGTAGTATTCTTGCCTGGAGAATCCCATGGACACAGGAGCCTGGCAGGCTACAGTCCATGGGGTCGCAAAGAGTCAGACACGACTGAGCAAATAACACCTTCACTTTCACTAGGGGAGGCATCAGGGACCAGACTTAACACTCATCCTCCAAACCCTTATCACATCCAATGTTTATACCAAAGGGAGCATCCAGCTCTCCATCTTCTTCTCAGAGAGTCCTTGGAACTGCTTGTCAGGATAATAGGATTCTGATTCCAGGATTGCCATTAGACAAGCCACAGGATTGTCCAGCCTTGGTGGGTGGGCCTGTTTCTTCCTGGAAGGCACCCTAGAGTCTTCCTCACACTGAAGTCTGATCTTATCTCATTGTTGCTGTGAGACACATTCAGAGGCAAGTTAAATCAATATTCCCGAGCATTACTATGCAGCAAGAAAAATGCCCTAGAGCTTCTAGCCTCTTGTAACAGGAAAAACAGAGATGAAATAATGAATGATCAGCATTAGGATTGTTACAAAAGGAGACGTACAAGTGCATGCAGACAGGGGAAGCCACCAGTGAGGGGACGCACGGTGCTTGAATCAGAAGACAGCAGGTACAGATGGACACAGGAGCCTTAGGCAGTAGACAGGGCATCATATCCATGTTGGTGTTTTCAGACTGTAATCTGAGGACAAAGGGAGCCAACGAAGGACATTAAGGATAGACATATGATCAGATAAGAATTTTAAAGAGATACAGTATGGCTGTGTGTGTGTGTGTGTGTGTGTGTGTGTGTGTGTGTGTGTGATGGACGTGAGAAGGCTGGGGGTGGGCAAATAGATGAGTGAATTTCATTTTGAACCTGCTCAGCTTGAGGTCCTAGCATCATCTTCAGGATACATCTCTTTAGAGCTTTCATTAAATACCACCTTTGTATTTTGTGTAATTCCCCTGATACAACAAGTCAATAGACATTTGTATGGTTTCATTGAGCAAATACTTTTGACCTTTAAATAATTTTAAATAATTTATTTTAAATAAATAATTTTGACCTTTAAAAATTTCTCGCTAACTTTTCTGTGTTGGTTTGTGCCTGTCCCAAAGTATCTGACTTTGGGTTGCTTATCTAGGTTAGCATCAATATCATGACTTTGGGCAGTTCCCCTACATTAATATTGTAGATCTTGAATCTATATGGATGACTTGGTACAAAATAATTCTGAATACTCGAAACCTGCTAAGTTCCTTATAAAGAGCTAAAATGTGCCATAGGCCTACGTACAGGTTATTATTATTTTTTTTTTCCTATTCTCAAGAGTTTTCAAGACTCATTTGATAACAATAGATTTGCCTCCTTTCTTAGGAGAAATCACAGGCTTTGGGGAAAAGGAGGGTTGTGGGGATTGAGGAGGCCTTAGCTTTATGTTCTGGCTCTTAAACTGTGAGGTAAGAAGAATGACGCTGAGTCTAAGTTACTTAGGGTTGTGCATTTGTAGATAATTCAATAATTCAGAAATCTGCATTTATTTAACCAGCTGAATATCTCAATTCACCACAAGATGGCAGCACAAAGTTAATTTTTAAAAGTAGACAACTTTCTAGCGCTCACAGAGAAAGAGGACTAGAAAGTAACCATAATAGATCTTTTCTTCTTGATCTTATAGTTGAAAAGAAAGGAAGAAAGAAATATAGAATGAAGTGACAAAGGAGAAAAAGGAAAAGAATGAGGGAGGGGAGGTCATGAAAAAGGAAAGTAAAAGAACAAAGAAAAAACATTTCACAAACATTCAGCCAGAATATATTTAATGAAAGAAAAGAACCAAGCCACCAATGTAGGAAATTTCCGAGAGAGGAAACCAGTGTTACAACCACATTTATTCACAGCCTCGATGTGTGAGTATAAGATAGACATTTGACCTTCTTATAAAAGCAGTTTTGTCTTTGGGAAATTATGAGAATGAATTTACAATTACAAAGGGTTCTGATCCAGTTAAGTCAGGCTTACGTTAGCATAATGATCAACTTGGATTCAAGACTGTTTCATCTAGCACCCTTAACAGAGGTCTTTTATGTTGGTTTCCATGTTTGTGTGGCGAAATGGGAGACATCATTCAAGAAGAGGATTCTCAGACACACGTTGGCAGCAGTGTCCTGAGGTCCTGGAAATAGAAAGGGTGCCATGAGTTCAGTGATCCCAGAAGCCCCTGAGCTGGGAATCCTTTCATTCTTTGATTCTCCATGGGCCAGCCACCGCTTACTTGACCCTCTGTTGGTCTCTTCCAGCTTCTTGCTCTCTCCCCATCTCATGAATTTGAAATAGCAGAGAGTTCAAGAAAGGGAGCGATCTTAAGAATGGTGATTGCCTCATTCTTAGATTGAGGTTTTTTGTTTTTTTTAAACTTTGGCACTAATGATATTTGGGGCCAGATAATTCTTTTTGGGGGGGAATGAGAGAATAGGGTATTCAGCAGCACTTTTGCCATGTACCACTAGAAGCCTAGAACACCCCCACCCCAAGCTGTGACATCCCAAATGTCTCCAAATAGTGCCAAGGGTTGTCCTGGGGAGAAAATCTGTCTCCACCTCCCCATTTGAGGGCCACGGGTTTAAGGTAAACTCTAATGACAAAAATGAAGGAAATCCTTTGTCTCACTGTCCTGTTCAAGGGCACAACTCATACTGAATCATCAGAGAAATGTGTGTTTTTCAAATCTCTGTTAGAGTCTTCCAAATTTGAAATTGGGCAAAAATGCCTTTGTTAGAGTCAGGATAGTGTTCTCCACATGAGACAAATCAACAGATACTTATTATGACTATTCTGTTGAGCAAGACCTGTACCAGGCACTGTAGGGCATACAAAACAGTGAAATAATTTTTATAGAAATGAAAACAATGCTGGTGAATGCTTCCAATGTGCCAGACACTTTTTCTATCCTTTGCAAACATCTGTTTTCTATTCATTTCCTTTAAACTCTGCAAGTTCTCTATCAAGAAATATTGTTTGCACTTCATAGGTGAAACCGAGATTGAGAAAAAATTCAGTCACTAGCTGTATTAATGGTCGGTGACATTAATGGTCACATTAATGGTCGGTGACAAAGACTAGTCTTTCTAACACCAAGGACTGTGTATGCTCTTGTCCCAGACACTAACCCTTGAGGAGCTTACAGTCTGGTTGGGTGAACAATGTATATATACACAGGAAAGATGTCTAATGTCATAAGGTAGTAGCTGATCTGTGCCATAAAAAGCCATAAAAACTACAGGACACGCGGCTGTAGACTAGAGTGATCTGAGAAATTATTAGAATGTCTTGAGTGTTAATCTGTATGTCATGAAACAGTGGAACATGAGAGAGATGGATTAGGAAGATGGGCAGGGGTAGTTTCCATTCTATCAAAGGGCAATCTTCTGAGAGCAGTAAGACTGTTTAAGGGTGTTGTGAGCATAGGGTATAGACGGCTGAATGGAGTGGAATCCATGCTGAGTAAGAGAGATAATACAGGTTGGAAAAGGGTGGCTGGCGACCAGTATCAGAGGGCCTTGAATATAATCCAGAAATAATAAACTAAAGGCCAAAATAATAGACTTTGTTAGGTTCAGAGTTGTGAAAATTGAGAAACTTGGGAAAAGATGAGATTTCTAACATTCCTGCATGTGGTGATATTGATGCTACTACATTCCTGTCTCCATTCTTGGCTGGAACCAAGGAAGGCTTGCCGTTTTTAATGGGCTCTGGGCTCGCCAGTTCAGCCAAATCCACACCACACGCTATTACCCTTGCTTTACTTCACTATCTGCTTAACCCCTAAACGCAGGGGAATTTGCACCTGAATTTAGGAAAGGGTTTTCTCAAAATTTAAGCTGATAAAACCAATTGAAATGGACTGTTTCTTCTAACGGTCCACCAGAAATGGGAGACAAAAGCTAATCCTCCATTCAGCATCTTTCCATACACCCAAAGACTGTCATTAGAGTGCCCTTTCCTTCCCGTCTTCCCCACCACCATCACCCCTGGGTGTCGGCTGTGTCGTTCTCCCGGAGCTGTGCATTATTAACTCCCACTGTGGTCGGTCAGTGCAGGAGCTGATGTGACTTTCACATCTTTAAACTGTGAGTGTGAACCTGGGTACCCCAGCAATGATGCCACCTTCTTTACTTTTGCCTGGTTTATGACAACTCACAGAGCAATGGATATTTTTACTGTGTCCTAGGCACTGTGCTATGAATGTGGACTATCACTACATAACAGACACGGAGCAAGAGGATTTATATTCTAATGGCAGATACAGACAGCAATGACCAGAATAAGCAAATTATATGCATTTGAAAATGACATCTATGAAGGGAAAGAAATAGTAGAGTGGAATTAGGAGTCTGGCAAAGGGGATTCCCTGGTGGCTCAGACGGTAAAGAATCTGTCTGTAATGCGGGAGACCCAGGTTTGATCCCTGGGTCGGGAAGATCCCCTGGAGAAGGAAATGGCAACCCACTCCAGTATTCTTGCCTGGAGAAGGACTTAAAAGAGATTGCTGTGGGAAATGAGTGTGATGTAGTAGGAACATTCAAGTATCAGGCAAGCTCTTCTCTTATGGAACAGAAAGGCTCACAGATCAAATTAAGAGGCTCAAATCATACAGATTGTTGGATCAACCTAACACATAACATGGGGAGTAGCAAGAGGGAAGAGAGGAAAGAGCTGGTGTAGGTTGGCATACTTAGGATGCTGTGTAAGCAGGTAGATGGCACACTAGATGAATCCTGGGTTGTGCAATGTTAGTATATTCTCTCTCTCTCTCTCTCTCACACACACACACATACACACACGTACCAGCCTTCTCACTGAGTAAAGTTATAGGACCAGATTTGAACTTAACCCGTAGCTCAACAGAGAGATGATGTCTGGGGACCAATAACATACTTGCTCTATCAGAGGGAATCGAGGCCAACCACTCTTGCCTATAGCTGTGGTTCATGTATGAGCTTGTTGAGCAGCCATGAGCCTGTCCCAGTTCTCTTGGGTGGAAGTCAGACTGTGGAGTCAGACTGGGGGCCATAATATGTATCCCCAAGGGATGGCCAATTTGAGATGAGCCTAGCTGTCTACCTGGAGATGGGCTGATCAGGACTTTCCTATTTGGTCCTTCCATCATTTTCTTTCTAGAAACAACACTCTTGTTTATTCCATACTTGTAAAATCATATATTTCACTCAGTATGTCTACCTTTGACATGTCTCATAGGATATTTACTTACTACATTTAACATATCTTTGGAGTTTTAGCTACCCCATTGTTTTTCTCACCTTCGGAAGCAGAAGTGAAAATTCTAGCCAGGAGGATACCAGGAGAGAGTGATGGTTGGTGTGCCTGGTATGTTTCCAGGACAGCAGGAAGAGCTGGCTGGGGTGGAGGGAGCAGGTGAGTGGAGATTAGCAGGAGAGGAGGGAAGGTTTTGCTGGGCCTGGTGGCCATTGCAAACACTCTGTCTGCAATGCTAGCTTAGCTCCATCCTTGACTGAATTCTACTGTCAACTCTCTTTTTCCATCCGCTAGGGATTACCCTTTGCCTACACAGAGGGGGAAATCACAGTAGTGCAGTGTCATGTAGGCTGGAGAGAGTTTCAAAAAGAGGTCAACTGTGTCAGCTGTCTCTGAAAGGACTTTGATAAACAATTGACTCCGGGGGACGATGAGAACGGGGCGAAAGAAAAGGCCATTTGAGTTAGCAATAAAGATGTCATTGGTGACCTTCAAGAGACGGGTTTCGATGAAACAGCCTGGGCAGAGGTTGAGCGTGTGTTACAGAGGAAACTGTGGGGAGGAAATGGATGTACTGCTTCCTCAGGCCTGTGACCTTTGTACCTCGGGCTTGCTGATATGAGAAAGCGCGCCCCCTCCTCCGAGGACTGTGGCCCCGGTTTCGAGCACTTCCCAGCAGAGCCCCACAAACCCAGTTCCCATGTATCAGGCTGCTGATTAATGTATTTCCAGCAAAGTCTACCAGATTCTTTGAAAGGCCTTTGAGGTTGCTCACTGAAGTAAATCCTTTTACTCACTGTTTTTGTTTGAGTATGAGTGGGGGGAAAGGTGAGATTAATAATTCTATCTGATCACTTCTAGGACTTGAAAATCTGTCATTCTGGTTCCAAAGCTTCTCTGCACTTCTCTCCCTCCATCCCTCCTCCATCCCTCTATCATTTCTCCATCCAACCCTCCATCCATCTCTCCATCCCTCCACCCATTCTCCCTCCCTCCCTCCTTCCATCCTTCTATCTCCCCATTCATCTGTCCTCTTCTTGATACCTATCTCCTGTGAAAGGCAGGATTTTTTTTTTTTATCTACAGGCTTACTTTGTCCACTTGACTCTGGATCCCAATCCCCCCAAACCCTTCTCTCGTCCTCCTCACTCTCCCCAGACAACGCGCAGATCAGTGAATCCCGTTTTAGTTCTGATCTCTATTCTCTCCCTTCATTGAATAAACCCAAATTCTTTCTGTCTTCAAAAATACCACTTCTCTCCTTGCTATCCATCTGTAGTTATCATCCTAGGTTCTTATTAGCTGAGAACCAAGTTCCTTGAATGCCACATCTGCACAAGATTGTATCTGCACTTTCTCCACGGAAAGTGATGTCTAGACGTAGCCATGTAACCTCCTGACACTTTACTTCTTTATATTTGTTTTTGTAATTGTCTATATTCTTTTCTGCCTTGCTTAATATATTAAGTTACCTGAAAGCAAGATGGTTTCATAGTTGCTGCTGTCCCCAGCATCTAGACATCTATGGCACAGATTGGGCATTGAATATTTGTTGAATGAATGAATCAGTGAATGAACAAATGAGTCTTGTCTGTGACTTTTTTCACATGTGACTCAGCTAACCATGTCCTCATTTTAAAAAACCACTCTTCTATTAGTTGCTCAGGTACTATTCTCCCTGGCTTTCATCTAACCCTCTGTCAGTTGTTTTGTGGCTTCATATCTTTAAATGATGGCATTTCTTAGGGGTCTGTTGGTTCCTTTCATTTTTTTAAATTGGAATAGAGTTGCTTTACAAAGTCGTGTTAGTTACCACTATACCACAAGGTGAACCAGCCGTATGTATACCTATATCCCCTCCCTCGTGAGACCCCTCCCAGCCCCACCCTCTAGGCTGTCTCAGAGCACAGAGCTGAGCTCTCTGTACTAGTCAGCAGGTGCTCGCCGGCTATTTAGCACGCGATATATCCGAGAAGGCAATGGCACCCCACTCCAGTACTCTTGCCTGGAAAATCCCATGGACCGAGGAGCCTGGTGGGCTGCAGTCCACGGGGTCGCAAAGAGTCGGACACGACTGAGCGACGTCACTTTCACTTTTCACTTTCGTGCACTGGAGAAGGAAATGGCAACCCACTCCAGTGATCTTGCCTGGAGAATCCCAGGGTCCGGGGATCCTGGTGGGCTGCCGTCAGTGGGGTCGCACAGAGTCGGACACGACTGAAGTGACTTAGCAGCAGTGTATACATGTCAATGCTAGTCCCCCAATTCTCCTCCCCCCCTCTCCCCACCGTGTCCACATGTCTGTTGTCTATGTCTGTGTCTCCATTCCCGCCCTGCAAATACGTTCAGCTGTACCATTATTCTAGATTCCCTCAGGGGTCACAGCCTTGTGGAGAAGGGGCTTGCGTAACTCAGGGAAGCTATGAGCCATGCTGTGCCGGCTTCCTAAGGTCTGCTTGACTTCACACTCCAGGGTGTCTGGTGTGAATATACAACAGTTGTTTTTGTTTTTCTGACTTACTTCGCTCTGTAGGACAGACTCTAGGTCCATGTTCCTTTCTTAGCAATGTTTATTCTTCCTGGGCAAGCGCGTCTGCAGCTTTAAATACAAGCTTATCGGTACCTCCCATGCTGATCTCCCTTTGTTCTTCAGACCTGTGTATCTAACTGCCTTCTGATGATCTCCATTTAACAATTTCATGGGGACCTCAAGTTTATAAGGTAAAACGCTGGACTCATAACTCCTGTCTCAGTGATGGGATAGCTATCCCCTTATTCATGAAAGCCAGGGATATGGAAATTTTCCTAGATAGGCTCATTTAATCAGATGGCCATTCCTTTAGATAAGTCTTACAAGATATACCTGAAATGTGTCCTCTGTCATTTTTGGTGTTATGGGTGAGATATGAAGTTTTGGGGGCAGAAATAGGGGATCCTGCCCTTTTTCTCCTGAAACCCCTCCACACACACACACACACACACATACACACACACAGTGAGTGAGCCCTGTGTCTGAGCATAAACACACAGAACTGTGATCAGAATCAGGATGCTGCAAATACTTCTAGGGCTTCTAGTCACCAGTGAGACAAAGCTGTTGGTTTCCTCTCTGCCAGTAGAGATGAGACATTGCGGAAGGAGTGCTGAAAACTAGGATAGGACTCACATTAATGCCTCCCTCCCACGCCTCCCACTCCCATCTGAGAAACTTCTCCCTCGAACAGAATAAAATAATAAAACAGAAAAAAAGTGATAAAAAGGAACTAAAAAATATTCTGATTGGGGCAATTCCAACCACATATTTCAAAATCGCTGGGTAACTTCCCTCTCTCTATTTCACTGTGCTGAGCATCCCTCCACAAAGGCTTGTCATTTCAGAATTGGAGGGTGTTGCCTTTTCTCGGCATCATTTTAATACAAGTTCATCAAAGATCTGACACCCTAAGGCACTAACCATCCTGTAGAAGCTTGAGCTAGGACAGCAGAGAGGTGGTGGGAACAGAGCTAGATACAGGGAGAGATCCCCGACTTCCTGGACTAAGAGGGGGTCACCAGGCCCTTCAGTGCCACATTATCTGTGACATTTGAACTTACTCCTGGTGATACTTCTTGACCGTGATATCACTTCTCTCATTGCAGTTCTGGGAAGTGGCCTGGATAGGAGTTGCCACTAACACACAGGAAGCGGGATGCTTCAGATAACTTTAGAAGGTTTGGGCTTACTGAAGGCAAAAGGAAACAACTCAAGGATTTTAAGCAGAATGATTGGATCAGTATAGTATTGGAAAGAATATAAGTAGCCAATATTTATTAGTGCTTATTATATACCAGACATTGTACCAAATGCTTCATATGGGTTATCTTAATTTTAAAAGCAGCTCTGTGAATAAGTACTCTTAGTTTTCTTCTCTTTACAGATACTGAAGTAAAGACCTAGAGGATCATTTGTCCAACTTCTCACAGATAAGAGGAGGGGAGATGGGATGCAATCCAGGTTCATTGGACCCAAATCCATTTCAACCATCACCCTAAGCCCAGAATCATAAAGAAGGAAATTCATAAGAAGGTATCTTTAGCATAGGCTGTTTTTTTCCTTAGGTGAACCTCTACCATCCTTCGTAGTCTCATTTTTATAAAGCCACTTGCCTGTGTTGAAGCTACATGACAGTCATATCCAAATATGCCAGACTCTCTCCTGTCTTTGAGCCTTGGTCCCCCTTAGCAAAGTGGCCACCACGGTGGGCACTCGTAGCCCTTCAAGACTTCCCAGTCCCCACCTCCAGCCTGTCCTCTGACTATGCCTCTTCATTCCCTGGCTCTGTACTGGGGGTTGACACAGGTATCCATTGATCTTCAAACTTCTTTACTTTGATACCTTAAAGTTACTTGGGAAAGTAAGTACTGCCACGTGTATCTTCAACTTGACATTCTGAAATTTGTCATCGTAAGCTTAAATAGTGGCAAAGGATGTAATTTCTTACATATTGTAAATGACAGGCTTTTATGAATGAATTGTCACATGACTTTTTAAAACCTATCCAACGGAAAGCAAGTACCATATCATTTGGCATTCGTCATCAGACTCATCAGAACTCTAATTCTAAAAACTCTAATTCTAAACACTAGGTCAGTCTTTCCTTCCCATTCAACAAAGAAACACAACAGGAATTTTTAACAGGTGAATAGAAACAGCTGACTTGCTCAGTTGTAGGACAGAAGGAAAGAAAATATGGCCCAGGCTATGCTTTCAGAGCCTGGAAGCTCCAGGGGCAAAGGAGGTCTCCACCTAGCACAAGTGCATGGACATGGGAAAATTAACTTATAAAGTATTCTGATGCAGCATGGGCAGGAGTGTCTATTCTCTTTGTTTATTCTATAGCAGTGCATGCTATAAGAATTGGGTAAGATTTTTATAATAAGGTGTTGAATTTATTGGGTGACCACGGCTAATACTTTGGGCCCCCTAATATAAACATTTAAAGAAGGGCCTGTGTTATTAAATTTTGTTTTTGAGGTGGTGAAAGAGCCTGATTACTTATCACTGGTGGTTAAAACCATTTTTTTTTTCAAGAGGTCATGTGTATAGCAGTCAGATAAAGACCTTGGAGTCTTGTTTTGTTTTTAGTTGCTGAGTTGTGTCTGACTCTTACGACCCCATGTACTCTAGCCTGCCAGGCTCCTCTGTTCATGAGATTTCCCAGACAAGAATACTGGAGTAGGTTGGTTGCCATTTCCTTCTCCAGGAGATCTTCCTGACACAGGGATCGAACTTGTATCTCTTGCTTTGACAGCCAGATTCTTTACCACTGAGTCACCTTTGAAGTCTAAGAGATTTGACTTTAAGACTCACCATTTTATCTACTGTGGGAACTTGAACAGCTGATCTGAGTGTTGGTTTCCTTGTCTCTGGAATGTTCATACCTGGGATTATAACCAAAGTTCAAATTCCTGGAAGAAAACCCAGCTTGGATTAGCTGTTCTTATGGCTAGAGCACCAAGAGTTGATTGCAGCAAGAAGCTGTCCCCATCTCTCATCCCAGATTCTGGGTCTCTTGCAGGGCCTACATCCTCAGGATGGGATATGATACTGGGGAGAAAAGCTGGGAGAAGTAATGATGAAGCTAGTGATCCAACTCAGGGGGGGCTTGATGAAGTGTCATTAGCACCTGTAAGAGGATGAGTGTTTGTTTCCAGATCTCTTCCCTACCTGTGGTAACCAGAACAAATGCCCAAGTATTCCTTTATCAATTATCCTAGACTCATGTGATGTAGAATTCCCTGGTAGTTCAGTGGTTAAAACTCTGCCCTTCCAACACAGGGGGCATGGGTTTGCTCCCTGGTGAGGGCGTCCCAGGTGGTGCTAATGCTAAAGGATCTGCCAGCCAGTGCAGGAGAGCTATGAGGTGTGGGTTTGATCCCTGGGTTGGAAAGATCCCTTGGAGGAGAAAACAGCAACTCACATCAGCCTTCCTGCCTAGAGAATCCCAAGGACAGAGGGGCTTGGTGGGCTATGGTCCACAGGGTTGCAAAGAGTTGGTTGGACATGACCCAAGCGACTTAGCGTGCATTTTATTTATAGACACTTATACACTGTGAGTTGGAAGAGTGCCAAATGATCTCTGGCCCTAACAATTCTTCCTTAGCTGGCTGCCCGAGTGCCTGCAGTTCCCAGACTGATTAGAATGGTTGCTTTGGGTAAGGCATTACAAATCCAAAAGACCTTATTGAAGTGCTAAGAGGTAACCTCAGGCACTCATATGTTAGCAAGACTAGCTCATCTATCACATCAGCTGGCTTTCAATGAGCTGGGAGTTGAAGCCCCAGCTCATTGAGTGGCGGGACAAGTACAGTTTGCTGGAATTGAGGGGGGAGGAAACACTGCACTTGAAACATTGAGCAGTTCACAGGCAGACCCAGACCACAGAAGGAAAAAGAGTGAGAGGCGAGAGATGAAAGGGAGGTGAGGAAGGAGGAGGAAGGCAGGGACTGGAGGAAGACAGGCTCTTCATACTAACGCCTGATGTCTCTGGAGGGTCCCCAGTGAGCACTGACAAGCCATTCTCTGGTCATAGGACTTTAAGAAATGATAAACCAAGAAGAAGTTTCTACCCCTAAAAAGTCTTCTCAGATTATTAATTATGCTTGCAGGCCTATAAATCTTAGCCAAAATGTCAATCATCATCTCCATTATAATATTGATAATAATAGCGTATTCTTCTTGAGGACTTGCTTCAGATACTATAGCCAAATAGCCAACAAGCACATGAAAAGATTCTTGGTATTACTAATCGTTGTGATCAGTCATTAAGTCATATCTGACTCTTTGTGACCCCATGAACTGCGGCCTGCCCGGCTCCTCTGTCCATGGGATTTCCCAGGCAAGAATACTGGCGTGAGTTGTCATTTCCTTTTCCAGGGGATCTTCCCAACCGAGAGATCAAACCCATGTCTCCAGTTTGACAGGCAGATCCTTTACCATTATGCCATCTTTGAAGCCCTAAGTATTCTAGTTTGTGCTTTACATGTGGTGGGTAGTTCACAGAATCCTCACAACCCCAAGAGCCAAAGTTGTTCTTGTAGATATTGTTCTAGAGATGAAAAAGCTGACATTTAGAAGAAGTTAAGAAACCTGGCTCAGAACACAGCCAGCAAAGCTGTGGCACTGAATTCTCTTTGGAATTCTTGCTTTGGCTCCAGTATAAAACCCTTAACCACTAAGCGTTATGTCTTAAAGAGGGTGACATTCCAAAGCAGGGATTGCCCAACTTTTCCGGGTGAAGGGCCGGATAGGAAATATCTCTGACTTTGTGAGCCCTGTGGTGTCTGTTCCAATTACTCAACTCTGTGCATGAAAGCAGCCATAGGTGATATGTAAACAAGTAAGTATTATATAAACAATAAAACTATAGGAGAATGGTTTGCTCTGAAGAGACTTGAGAGGCTTCCCTGGTGGTCCAGTGGTTAAGAAATCTCTTGCTTCCACTGCAAGGGGCACTGGTTTGATCCCTAGTTAGGGAACTAAGATCCTGTATGCCACAGCCAAAAAATCAAATCAAATAAAGAAACTTCAGAAGGGTAAGGGCTTCCCTGGTAGCTCAGAGAAAAGGTAAAAATAGTATACAGTCAAAATGACCCTTCAAATAACAGTAGTTGCTTATAAGGAGGGTAACTACCTTTAACAATATGTTTATGGCTGGGCTTTTTGAATCACAACAGCAGAGAATGAATTTTTTTTCTCTTTGCATTTCAGTGGTGATCCCTCTGTTCTTTTGATGGTGGAGACCAACTCTAGTTTGAAATGGAGGAAGAGAAATAGAGGACATAAAGGATTCTCCTACCACTCCTTCCTTTCTTGTGTGAGGTAAGTGTGGTTAAGTTCCAGTGAGAAAAAAAGGCGTGTGTGGTGTCGGTCCATTGAAAGCTTTTCCCCAAATGACTTAACTCACACTTTGGGAAGGGACCAAAGTCCATCTTATGGACTTAAAGATTCCTGAACATTCTTGAGAAAATGCTTGCCTGAGAGTGCATTTCTAGCTTCTCTTTCTGACTAAGGGAAAGCTGCACTTAGAAAGAGCTGGAAAAAAGAGGTTTGTAGCTGAAATATTAGACTAAATGGCCCTAGAAGCTGCCGACTGACCAGATATTGTAGGGATACAAGTTGTTGAACTGTGGTTATAGTTTCTTTAGAGGCATATACCGTGAATCCCATGACATCTAAAGGAGAAGATAGTTTTCTTTAGATTCACTGTAAAAACTCAACCTGGGTTGATTTCAGGGCAGCCAAGACTAGGCTACAGAGGAAATATGCATATTTGAAAGATCTGCGAAAGTCCTTTAGAAATCTCCTTCAAGCACCAAATATCTCCCAGCTAGATATTGCTGCTGCTGCTGCTAAGTTGCTTCAGTCGTATCCGACTCTGTGAGACCCCATAGACGGCAGCCCACCAGGCTCCCCTGTCCCTGGGATTCTCCAGGCAAGAACACTGGAGTGGGTTGCCATTTCCTTTTCCAATGCAGCTAGACATTAGGAGCTCACTAATTCAGATTTATTTCTTGTGATTTTTGTGCTTTCCAAGACTGTTGTCTTCAGCTACAGGTGTCTTTGGAGGGATGAATGGGGGATGCAGACCTGTGTGATGGTCAAGGACCAGGTTCACAATTTGCTGCCTGGTCCCATCCAGGCTCTGCCTTTTCTTAACCATAACCTGGGAACACTCTGCCCTCTAAGCCTAAATGTCTTCATCTGTAAAATGAAAGTAATAGTAATGCCTACTTCTTAAAAATCTGGTAAGCATAGTATTGCATAAGTAAACCATTTTGCTTAGTGGCTATCACACAGTAAGTGCTCAATGAACCTTACCTCTTATGTATGACAGGCTGTTAGTACAACTTTATTAGCCCTTATGACTGGAGCACATTTAATAACTCCCTAGGAATATTGGACAGGCAGGAGGGAGAGGGAGGGAGAGGGAGGGGGAGGGAGAGAGAGAGGGATCTTACTTGCTCCAGGAGGAAAATACGGGGATAGTGTGTACATGGGTCAGGCAAGAGGAGCAAGTTTAGGCATGAGATGAACCTAGATTCCAATCCTGATTTTGCTACTTGCAGTTCTTGGGATATTGGGAAGTTATTTATTTCTCTGGGTTCTATTTCCATTAAAAAAAAAAAAAAACCCAAACCCCAGAAAGTAATCCTGCCTGCTTTCTAAAGCACTAGCTGGAATAGGCAGGGAGAGAATAAATGAATACATTATAAATAACAGCTACCTTATGTGTCCCCAACACATCGGAGTTCTTCTTACTAATCGTAGGAAGGTTTTGGGTAACAGGTGGGAACTGAGCATCCCAGGGAAGAGTTCAGCACAGTGTGGAAGGTGGTCCTTAGAAAGGGAGCTAGAAGCCGATCAAGGACAACCCTCACTTCACAATTTTATTGTCATTATCAAAGTATTTTAGTTTCGCGGCAGCTTTCTTTTCTTTTTTTAATTATATCCTGGACATATGTGGGATGATGGCTTTTAGTGCTTTGGATTCAGCTTTCTGCAAATGGCACATAAATCTGAAGAAGGAACGAACGTAGCTGGTGTCAGAGGCTTGGAGGTGAAGGCCCTCATTCACTCAATGGGGACATTGTGGGTGGGAAGAGGGACTGGTGGGGATCCAGTGTGAGTGTGCAATGAGGGAGATATTTTGAGGTTAGATGTAAATACCCACCGTGACTTGTACCATAAAGAAAAAACAGCTGAGAAGTCATGTTGTAAAGTATGGAAACTAAAATACTGTCTTGTTTGCATTCAAGACCATGTTGTTTGTCTCACTTGAAATGAAAATAACCTCTTATTTCAAAGAACGCTGTATTTTTCCAAGTTAGTAATACATTGACAGTTCAAAATCAAAATGGTATAAAAGGCACACAGGAAGAAGTCTACTTCACCCTTGTCCCTTCCCATCCATCCTGTCCTCTCTCACTTTCTACTCTTCATACTACTTCTGGTTTGTTGGCTTATTTATCTTTCCAATATTGCTTTTTGCAGATGCTGACAGGTAAGGACAGAACATACTGTTCCCACCCTCCTCATTTTATGACACAAAAATGCAGCCCACATTGTACTGAGCTTTGCACATTGTTTTCTCTGCTTAATAGGACAACCTGAACACCTCTGTACGTTGATACAGAAAGGACGCTCATTTTGCTTTTTTTCACAGCTGCATAGGATTAATTTTGTAAATATGCCATGTTTTATTTGGGTCCCATCCAAACCCTCTCACAATGAATAGTCTTGTACACTTTCACTTACTATGTGTGCAGATGTAACTGTTGGAAAAAAGCCCAGATGTGGGATTGCCAGATTCAAGGGCCACTGAACCCATAATTTAGGCAGATATCACCAGATTCTCCTGCACAGGCCTGCATCATTTCCCCCTTTGTGGTAAAGGAATGCCATTTTTATTTGTATTTCTCATATTAATTTGTAACCCATTTAGCTATGAATGGGGCTTCTCTAGTGGCTCAGATGGTAAAGCGTCTGTCTGCAATGCAGGAGACCCGGGTTCAATCCCTGGGTTGGGAAGATCCCCTGGAGAAGGAAATGGCAGCCCACTCCAGTATTCTTGCCTGGAAAATCCCATGGACTGCAGAGCCTGGTAGGCTACCGTTCATGGGGTCGCAAAGAGTTGGACACGAGAGAACGACTTCACTTACACTTTAGCTATGAATATTTCTTTTCCTATGAAATGTCTTTTATGTGCTTTGCCTGCTTTTTCATTGGATGAGATCGGTGCACCCAGGGTGGTAAGGCATAGACTACCTGTTTTTCTTTTGGCTTCTTCCTAGTCTTCTTGATTTCTGGGAGTGCCTTAGGAGTTTATCATCTATTCAGGAGAGTGGTATTCGTCATATGATTTGCAATTTTTCTCCAGTTTATCATTTTGTCATTTACTTTGCTTATGGCATATTTACTATGTTAATGGATTTAAAAATACATATGTAATTTATCTTCTTTAATTTTATGACATGAATTTTCAGTCATGTAAGGGACTGAATTCCTCCAGGGTTAGCAAGAAATTCACTTATATTACCTTTTGCAATTTTTAAAAACTTTTATTTTTAAATATTTGCTATAACTGAAGGTTTATCCTTATGTATAATGTGAGGTACAGATCTAATTTTATTTTATCTTTTCTTTATGTGGACAATCAGTTCTGTTAATCTAATCTATCTTTATTGATATAAATGTCATCTTTATCATATACTATATTACCAAATGTGTTTGTACTGAAAATTTTTGAAATTTTTTTCTAATCCACAAGTCTTTCTATTTATATACCAGACATGTAGTTATTAAGATTCTGTGGTTTGTTTTAAATATCTGGTAAACTGAATCTCCCACATTCCTTTTTTCTTTTAGTTTTTCTAGCTATTTAAATTTATTTTCCCACATGAACTTTATGGTGTTATTTTAAGTGGATAATGCTATATTTAGAAGCTAACATTGGGACAATTCACACATTTTTGTTACTGAGTCTTTCCATTCATGATATATAAGATTATGTCTTTATATACATTGAAGTTATAGGGGAGGAAAAACTTCCCCTCTAACGTGTAGATTCTTCAGCAGGGGCCCTGCAAATTAGAGTAACAATCGAATAATGAGAGAAAACACTTGATTACCAAATGCTGAGCTAATCACAGGAGAAACTTCAGTGATGAATAATTCAAAGCGGTGGTTAGAACTGGGGCTTATGAGGCATCTTAGCAAAAGAACAGTAAATTTGCTAAGAAGTGACAAAACAAAGGATAAGGGGTTTAGGCTTCTAAGAGGTGGTAAACTGTGGGTAGGTACACATATGGGTGAAACTAATCGAAGATAAGGACTAGTTAGAAAGGTTTGTTATGCAGATTTCTCTGGGTTGATAAGATGCTGAAGCTGAAACTCTAATACTTTGGCCACTTGATGCAAAGAACTGACTCATTGGAAAAGACCCTGATTCTGGGAAAGATTGAAGGCAGGAGAAGAAGGGGATGACGACAGAGGATGAGATAGTTGGATGGCAACACCGATTCAATGGACATGAGTTTGAGCAAACTCTGAGAGTTGGTGGTGGGCAGGGAAGCCTGGTGTGCTGCAGTTCATGGGATCACAAAGAGCCAGACATGACTGAGCAACCAAACTGACTGACTGATTAAACATTATTCTCTCCTTCTTAATAGAGGAAGGAAAAGCAAGAAAGTTTGTGTGTGTTTGCTGCTTTTCAACTGCCTTTAGCTCAAAATAATTCTTACGTTAGAGTGGCATATTTTGGGGCAGTATGCTTTAAATCCCTTGAGGTCTTCAGGAGGGCTTTAAAAGTTTCTCACATCAAGTTGCACATTTAAAACTTTTTTCTTAAGTATTTTACTTTTTAGATGCCATGGTAAATGTTTTTCTTTTCCATCTTATCTTCAGACTAATTGTCTTAAATTAAGAAGCACCATGAGACAAACTATATATTGCAATTGAATAACTTATAAGGTCAATCGAGGAAAGTGTGCTAGTCACTCAGTCATGTCCGACTTTTTGTGACCTCATGGACTATATATAAGACCAGGCTCCTCTGTCCATGGAATTCTTCAGACAAGAATACTGGAGTGGGTTGCCATTCCCTTCTCCAACGGATCTTTCTGACACAGGGATCAAACCCAGGTCTCCTGCATTGCAGGCAGATTCTTCATTGTCTGAGCAACCAGGGAAGCCTCTCGGTCAAGGAAAGCCACAATAAAATATAATCAGAAGCAGACACTTGTCAGTACCATGAAGTTACTGTATCACATGCTGGCTATAGAGCTTCTAAAACCTGAAACACACACACACACCAGTTGTTACTGAAAATACAATGCCAAAGCACAATAGGAGGTAAAAGTGAGAAAGGGTTTTATTCTCATAACTTGTCATTGCCTTCTAGTGGGTGGCCTTAGTATCTGAAGCGGCTGTCTCTTTTGCTGAGGTTTAGATGTGAGCCAATTGCACTCATCTCACGCGCTAGTAAAGTAATGCTCAAAATTCTCCAAGCCAGGCTTCAGCAATATGTGAACCGTGAATTTCCAGATGTTCAAACTGGTTTTAGAAAAGGCAGACAAACCAGAGATCAAATTGCCAACATCCACTGGATCATTGAAAAAGCAAGAGAGTTCCAGAAAAGCATCTATTTCTGCTTTATTGACTATGCCAAAACCTTTGACTGTGTGGATCACAATAAACTGTGGAAAATTCTGAAAGAGATGGGAATACCAGACCACCTGACCTGCCTCTTGAGAAATCTGTATGCAGGTCAGGAAGCAACAGTTAGAACTGGACATGGAACAACAGACTGCTTCCAAATAGGAAAAGGAGTGCATCAAGGCTGTATATTGTCACCCTGCTTATTTAACTTATATGCAGAGTACATCATGAGAAACGCTGGACTGGAAGAAGCACAAGCTGGAATCAAGATTGCCAGGAGAAATATCAATAACCTCAGATATGCAGATGACACCACCCTTACGGCAGAAAGTGAAGAACTAAAGAGCCTCTTGATGAAAGTGAAAGAGGAGAGTGAGAAACTTGGCTTAAAGCTCAACATTCAGAAAACTAAGATCATGGCATCCAGTCCCATCACTTCATTGCAAATAGATGGGGAAACAGTGGAAACGGTGTCAGACTTTATTTTTTGGGGGGCTCCAAAATCACTGCAGATGGTGATTGCAGCCATGAAATTAAAAGACGTTTACTCCTTGGAAGGAAAGTTATAACCAACCTAGACAGCATATTAAAAAGCAGAGACATTACTTTGCCAACAAAGGTCCATCTAGTCAAGGCTATGGTTTTTCCAGTGGTCATGTATGGATGTGAGAGTTGGACAGTGAGGAAAGCTGAGCGCTGAAGAATTGATGCTTTTGAACTGTGGTGTTGGAGAAGACTCTTGAGAGTCCCTTGGATTGCAAGGAGATCCAACCAGTCCATCCTAAAGGAGATCAATCCTGGGTGTTCATTGGAAGGACTGATGTTGAATCTGAAATTCTAGTACTTTGGCCATCTCATGCAAAGAGTTGACTCATTGGAAAAGACCCTGATGCTGGGAGGGATTGAGGGCAGGAGGAGAAGGGGACAACAGAGGATGAGATGGTTGGATGGCATCACCGACTCAATAGCCATGAGTTTGAGTAAACTCCAGGAGTTGGTGATGGACAGGGAGGCCTGGTGTGCTGCGATTCATGGGGTCACAAAGAGTCGGACACAGCTGAGCGACTGAACTGAGATGTAAGCCTAGGAGTTCAGAGGATGTTGGATTGGGTGGAAGTATACTCTTTGGTAAGAAATAAAGAGATTTAGATGCCTGGGGAAAGACTAGGAATGTGAAAGCCTAGAACTAGCTGGGCTGGAAATTGGAGGGGGAAAAACTGAGAAGGAACTCTGCTGATAGGATGAAAAGTTTGGGGTAGAAGAAACATGCAGTATGGGGATGTTTGAATTCCTGTGTTGAGAGCTGGGTTGTGGTTACCCTTCCAACAGCCCTGAGAAGTGGCTGTCATCACTGAGAAGTCTATTCTATTGGCTATCTGGACTACTTTTTTCTCCACGCCCTCCAAAAACAAACAAAACAATTCATAAACACTTTAGTTTTCCTGCAAAAAACATTACTTCTCCTTGTTGCATCTCTTATTGTGACAGAAGAGTGTAACAGTCAATCCTGTTTGTGTAATGAATTTTGTGATGAACAAGCCTGTGGAACAGTTTTTCTCATTCCTAGCTGTCCATGCTAACGTGCCAAGTTCTTGCTGCGTTCTGGATAAAGAGCAGGTCATTATCGCCTCATGTGCATTTGCTGTGGCTCCGCCCAGGTTCGTCTCTGTGTGGAGGGAAGGCTGCTTCTTATCGGTAAGTTGTTGGCTCACAGGCCTCCACATTTTATCTTTTTCCTGGGAAATACCTGAATTAAAATTACTTTATTTATCTGTTTATTTCTTTATTACAGCATCTCTCATATCAAAGCTCCATTCGAATGTAGATCTTACCTACTCTATTAACTGCTGTATTCCCAGAGTTCAGAACAGTGGCACGTGATGGGCCTTTAATATTTGTTGAACAAATGAACAAAATATAGTTCAGCATTTATATTTCTTTTGTTTTCATAAAGCTGCAGTTTGTATCTGCTGCATTGGCTGAAATACGTGTTCTGTATAAATGAGCTTATTCTCCCTGCAATGATTAAAAAATTGTATAACATTAAGCTTGAAAAATGACTTTCAATTTCATTTTCTAATCTTACTGTTTCTATATTAAATGATTTTAAGTGTTCCCACAAATCATTATCATACAAAGTAAAACCAACACTTCAATCTCAAGTTTTAAAATTTAACAACTTAGAAAAAGAAAGTGAAATTATGATAGGAAGAAATAGCTGGGCTTGACTTGTACTTGCAATTTTTTTTCACTTGCTATTGGATACTCTACTTTTCCTCTTTATGACATGAAGATTGCAATTTCCAGTAATATATTTTTGTAATATTCCAGTGATATATTTATTTTAGTCCAGTTAAAATAAAATATAACTATGGGAATGCACCTAACATCTGCAAAGTAATAGATGGGGAATAGCTCAAAGCAGAAAAATATTTGGTTAAAGATTGAAGCAAAATACAATAAAATTTTATTTAAAATTTGTCAAATTCAAAAACATTTCTCACCAAAGGAATATTAACCAATATTCACTGATTAAAAACTGAAAGATGAAAATTATGTAGGCATTTAGCTCAATATTCTAGAGAAAAAAAGAGTAAAGAAATAATAAAAAGAAGGAAGAAAGGAAAATAAATGTAAAAATTAAAGAGTTAGAAAGCAAGTACTTGTATGCTAAGGTAAAAAGTTAGTGAGTTTGACTATGTCAAAATTAAAGATTTCTGTTAAATAAAAGGCAACATAGAAAAGTTGAGATGCATAATATAATGAGAGAAGGTATTTGCAGTATTTATAACTGACAAGTAATGAATCGAGAAAACAACGAATTTCAGAAAATGGATAAAAACAAGAATATCAACCACCACCACAAATGAAATACCCTGGAAGAAAATGAGTGAAGATTCCTAGTAGTAAAAAGCAGAACCGATAACAAGTATGTCAACAGATGGTCAACCTCACTAATTATTATAGAAACTTGATGACAATAATGAGAATACATTAACTCCCGTGAAATCGTAAATTATTAGAAAATCAGGTTGTTGGGCCACACCCTGCAGACTTGCAAGCCTTATGGTTGCCCAACCTTATGACCAGAGAAAAAACCCAGAGACAGTGACAGAGATATCAACAGTTTATTGGACAGGGGAATCTTACATGTCCTGAGCAAAAGGATCCTGGATTGAAATCCCAGCAGACATCAATTGACCAGCAGACAGCAGGCATAAAATGACAGCCATCTTCGTTACCTGGGGGAGGAGGAGTCTCCCTTTATAGGTGGAATTGACATCAGATTAGCTCATCAATTACCAGGAACACCAGTGGCTGGGGCAGGGGGCAAGCAGGAAGGCAGTGACTAATTAAGCCCTATAACCAAAAGTATTGGATAGGCAAGCAGGATCTGCTGGAGCAGGAGATGTGCAGAGAGCAAGAGAAGAGCCATCTTGACTGCCCTGACCTTACATAGGTATTACTAAGTGTTAGCAGGGATGTGTGGGAAATAAGAAACTCCTTGCACTGCAGGTGGAGAGCAATAGACATTTTGGAGAAATGGCCTGTCTGCACACTGCAGTCAGTAACACTTCTGGGTATGACTCAGGGCTATGGCATGAAATTTTTGTCCTGTAGGGAAAATTGTTTTCAAGTCTCCTAGCAAGGTGGAATTGGCAAAAATCTCTACATGGGGGACTTGCCTGGTGATCTAGTGTTAACAGTCCGCCTGCCAATGCCGGGGACACAGGTTCGATCCCTGGGAGGTTCCCACAGACCACAGGGCGGCTAAGCCTGTTTTCCACAACTACTGAGCCTGTTCTCTAGACTCCGTGCTTCCACAAGAGAAGCCGCTGCAGTGAGAAGCTCACACACCACAACTAGAGCGTGGCCCCCACTTGCTGCAACTAGAGAAAGCCTGTGTGCAGCCACAAAGACACACACTCACGAATACATAAAATAAAAATTAAAAAGTCTTTACACAAGATTTGTATTGATACCTTTCTAGGCCCTTGTACCGTTCCAGAGGGTAGGGGTTGGTAGTTTGTATCAGCTCCTTTCACCCTCCTTGTCCCTCTATACAGCCTTGAGAAATCTCACACAGATTCTTCAGGGTACTTGTTAGCATATATCTATTGAAGAGATGTAAATAGTAGCGGGTGTCCGTCTCTAGGAGCACGGATAAGTGAAGGATGGTGCATGTATGCCATGAGTACTACACAGTGGTTAGAAGAATGAATTAGATGAGCACTGTTGCAGGCTGAAAAATGGTCCTCTGAGGATGGCCACGTTCTAATCCCCAGAACCTGTGCAAATGTGATCAAGTAATGTTAATGGAGGGAGAGTAGCCTGCATTATCCGGGTGGGCCAGTGCAGGAACAGGAGTCCTTATCAGAGGGAGGCAGTGGGCTCACAGTCAGGAGTAGGAGATGTGATGAAGGAAGCAAGAGATTGGAGAGAAGCAAGGAAGGCGTCCTGAACCTCTGTGGCCTCCAGAGACTGAAAAAGTCAAGGAAACAAGATTCTTCTCTCAGAACCTTTGAGGAAAAACAACCAACCCTGGCAACCCCTTGATTTTAGACCAGTGACTTTAGGTGGTAGCTTATGTTAACTTTGAACTCCTGATCTCCAGGACAGTAAAATGATGATTTTGTTGTTTCAAGCCACTGAGTTTGAAATAACTTGTTATGGCAGCAATAAGAAATTAATAGAAACATGCAATATGAATAATTCCAAAATTACAGGCTAAAATAAGTTTAAAAAGACATTACATTTTTCTAGAAAAGATACTGATCTGAGAACTGGCAGAAGTCTATTTAGAGGGAAGGAATGAGAGTATGGGTTACAGTAAAGTAGAAAATAAATAAAAGAACTGAAATAGCGAGTCTAGTACAGAACAATTGTAAAAGTGAGTCACATAGAAGGAAGTATGATTAACTCATATCTCTGCACCTGAGATTCCCTGTAACACTTCTCCTATTAAATTGAAAAAAAGAGAAAGAAAGAAATGGATAATAGAATTGGCATGGAAAATATAGAGGTGGTTCTATGAAAAGATATTGAATAAGCAAATCCTTGGCATCTGTGACCATGAAGAAAAGGAGAAAAACACAATAACATCATTTAGTATGGGAACTGGGTTTTAACCATAGATGATATAGAGGATACTTAGAAATTAAATGGGATTCCCTGGTAGCCCAGCTGGTAAAGAATCCGCCTACAATGTAGGAGACACCAGTTTGATTCCTGGGTTGGAAAGATTCGCTGGAGAAGGGATAGGCTACCCACTCCAGTATTCTTGGGCTTCCCTAGGGGCTCCACTGGTAAAGAATTTCCCTGCAATGTGAGAGAACTGGGTTGGGAAGATCCCCTGGGGACCAGCTACCCACTCCAGTATTCTGGACTGGAGAATTCCATGGTCTGTATAGAGCCTGCAAAAGTTGGATACAACTGAGCAACTTTCACTTTAGAAATTAAATACTCTTCACAACACTAAGTAAAGAAATTGAATATTTTGATAAAAACAATAGTCTTTTTCAGGAATTTTAAATTACCAAAATTGACTCAGGGACTGGCTGTAAAAAACCTCACCAAATCAATCAGGTGGAAAACCAAAGAGGAATTTAAAATATTTCCTTAACTCTAATCCTCCTAAAGCCAGATCTGGATATTTTGAAAGGCAAATTCCATAAGTATCTTCTGAAAAAAGATGAGTTCTATGCTATTTGATCTGTTCCAGAAGATCGGAAATGATGGAAACCTTCTGTTCTGCCCCTGATAGTAAGTCCTGTTGGGATGAGCAGTGTGATAAACAGGAATCCTCTTTAGGAGTCAGAGGACCTGTTTCCCACTGATGCTTTCTCCACTTGTACACTGAGTGCCCTCCAACAGTTTGCCTGCTACCCCCTGCTTTAGAGGTTCACCTGTCAATCAGGTGCTTGACAGATGGCTGATGTCAGCTCTGCCCTTTTATCCCCAGACTGCCTCAGATTTTCACTATTAGGTTTCCTGTTGCCTCTCCTCCCCCACCTGCAGGCTCCATCCCTGTCCAGGGTCCAGGGTCTGAACTCATCCTGACAGAGCAGACCCAGTTCCCTTCTCCCCACCTCTTCAATCCAAGACACATTTCATCTTTATGATGTTCATAGGTTCTGGATCAAGAGGAGGAGGCAGGGCTGACCATGAACATCAACATGGTTCCCTAACACTCGAAGCTTCCCCACCCCACCCCAGGGCATTCTTGTCATTCTCTGAAGAGCTCCATTTCCATGTCAGGGATTCTGCTTTTGTTTCTGCCAGTCTGAAGTTCTAGTCCAAGGTCTCCCAACCCACTGACTGTGGACACCTGGAAGATTATAGATAGAGGTTGTGAGAAAGTTAGGAATTCTTTTCTATTCCAACTATTTTTTGTGGATTGATTATCTCATGCATGTATGTGTCATTACTTTTCCAAATGAACTTGTATTAATGTTGGTTCAACCAAGAGATAGAAACTACACAGTAATGTAAAACAGGGGATGTTTATTACAAAGAGTTATTAAACTATGATAGAAGAGTAACTGCAAAGATGTAAAAGGAACTTTAAAGGGTACCATAGGACTAAGAAAGAGGACCCATGGGAAGACAGCTTGGAAGAAGGGGTTCAGTTCTTGCTGGAGAAGGTGTGTTCACATCCCAGTGGATGTCAGAGAAGGTGGCTGTCTGCCAGGATCAGAGCTGGCCCATGGTCATTGGGCAAGCAGGAAGCAATCTCCAGTTAGGGCCTGGGAGAACAGGCAAGGGGATGGGCTCGTGAGGGAATGGGGGAAGGTGCATGCTGTGAACTGAAGGTTTATGTCCCCCTCCTCCCATCCATATGTTGAAGCCCAAAAGTGATGGTATTTGGAGGTGAGGCCTTTGGGGGCTAATTAGGTCTAAGGGTGGAGCCCCACGATGGGATTAGCATCCTTAAAGAGGAAGAGAGTTAGTTCTTTTTCCCTCTTTCTCTGCCAGATGATGGGACATTTAAGAGGAAGTACTTCATTAAGAACCCGACCATGTGGGTACCCTGATCTCAGACTTGTAGTCTCAAGAGCTGAGAGGAATAAATGTTTGTGATTTAAGGCCCCCAGTCTGTGTATTCTGTTATAGCAGCTGGAATAGAATAAGACAATGCATTTTAGTGATTCCTGGTTGGTTTTTATCTTTATGTGCTTCTCAATTGCTTCCCAGATGACGCAGTGGTTAAGAATCTGCCTGCCAATGCAGGAGATGTGGGAGACTCTCCCTGACCCAAGGTTCAGTCTTTGGGTCAATCCTTGGGTCAGGTTCATTCCTTGGGTCAGGGAGATCCCCTGGAGGACAACATGGCTACACAGTTTTCCAGTATTCTTGCCTGGAAAATTCTGTGGACAGAGGAGTCTGGTGGGCTACAGTGCAGAGGGTCACAAAGAGTCACATACAACTGAGTGACTGAGCACTGACTGACTGACTGACTGATTTCTCAATCAGCGGATATAAAGAAGACAGCAACTACATGGGGAGAGTGGAATCCCCAAGATATTGTGTGGTTGAGCATGAATCCTTCTCCTTGACAAGGTGAGAATCTGTTGCTCCAGCGGGTTGCCAAACATGAATCCCAGTGATGTCCACCTGGTGACTTGGCTCTAAAATAGCATCCTTCCTGCCCAGCTCTCAGGTTTCGGTAAATCTCATGCTGTTCACTCTAGTGTAAATTATTTGCATAAATTATGAGAGCCTCCTGCATGCCTTGTGCATCACTTCTTGACCTCTGAGTCCTAGGATGCAATCAGCCTCTGTAAGTACCTGGCCATTCCTCAAACTCTCTGTCCATTCAGTTCAAAGTGGCTGTTTGGACTTTTGCCCCTCTCACAAGATAAGACAGTTGGCTTGAATAAATGAGTGAATGAATGTTCAACCACCTCCCGCACAGTTCTTTTTTATATTTATTTATTTGCACTGGATCTTAGTTGTGGCACTCGGGATCTTTGATCTTCCTGGAGGCTTGAAGGATCTTTCACTGTGTTACACAAGATCTTTTTTTAGTTGGGGGATCTAGTTCCCTTGACCAGGGATCGAAACCAGGGCCCTCTGTGTTGGGAGCATGGAGTCTTAGCCACTGGACCACCAGGGAAGTCCCTCCCACACGGTTCTGAAGAACTCATACTAAATGTATGTGGAAGCACAGTGAACAGTATAGGGCATTATGATTATTATTGCTAGTAATAGTGTAACTTTCAAATAAAGTTTTCTTTGATTTCAGTAGATTTCATTTGCAAACCGGTAGGATGGATGTATATATATATCCACATAATGGAGACGGTAAAGAATCCCCTCATAATGCAGGAAACTTGGGTTCAATCCCTGGGTCAGAAAAATACCCTGGAGAAGGAGATGGCAACCCACTCCAGTGTTCTTGCCTGGAGAACCCCATGGTCAGAGGAGCCTGGTGGGCTATAGTCCTTCGGGTCGCAAAGAATTGGACATGACTGAATGACTAAGCACACACTCACGTTCTACTTTTATAACCAAGCTCACTTGTAACTAAGCAACTCAAAATTTCTGTGAAGGCTGCCTTAAACATAAGATTCTGTCCTAAGAAACTTCTCCCTTACACACCTGTGTCTAAACATTGTAGCCACAGTACTGTGCAGTTTCAAATACATCGCCACCTGGTCTGGAAGATAAGAACCATTCCACATTGCATCTGAGAACTCTGACCTGAATGACATTTCCAGGTAATAGGTGTGAGCAGGGGAGAGGAGAGAAGGAGAAAGAATTAACAGCAAAAGTGAGTTTCATTTCAAATGAAACAAGCAGGTCAGCTGAGGGCTAGTTGGCCCTGCTCACTTTACAGGTTGAAGTTTTACCTTAAACTCAACATTTTGGTAACAGAAAACAAGAAGAAGAAAATTATGAAACTGGTGATGATTATGCGATACTTGAATTTGGTTAAAATGCAGGACAATATAAGTCAGTACAACTTTTGGCTGACACAAATGAGGAGTTATGCTTAAGTGCACAAAAGGTTTCCCATGAGCCACTTGTTTTTGGTTTTAATAAGGCTCCACCTCTTTAAACGAATTGCCAGTAAATTTTTTTGCTAGTTTAGTGCTAGAAAACAAATGGGAACCTTGAGGTTTTTCCCCTGAAGATGCCCTGTTTCTAAAATCAAGATTACGACAGCCATTTGGGGGATGGGAGTATGGAGGAGAGAGAAGACATCAAAAAACTGTTGGGAGGGGTGGAGTCACAGAAAGAAACTCATGGTAAGGAAAGATATTTTTATTGGTGTGTGACATGTGTAGCTAAGCAACTTGACAAGCTGATGTAGTGATTCAGGTATACAAATCCTGAGAGGCTATCACAGTAAGCCTCTTCCTAGTATACACTGAGCCCCGAAGATGGACAGAGGGACTGGCTGTTGGCAGAGCTCTGTCTAATGATTGATCTGAGAATTTGTGTCTATTGTTCCTCTCACCAAGCCTTCTTGAATTGTAGAGGAAACATGATACTTGCATTTTTAATATTTTTAATGCTCACTAAGAGGTATAGATCCTGAAGGATTATTTTCCAATTGGGATTTCAGTTGCTAATGTTCCTTTCTCTAACCACTACCTTACAGGTTTTTCTCCCACTGTCCAAATCTACTCAACTTGTTTCCTAACCAACCATAGCCCAACACTGAACTCTATGGTCAACTGACTTCTTCCTTTGACCTTCCTGAGCCCGTGGATCACCCTCCATCAGCTTTCTCTTCTCTCCATCAGTCTATGAAGCCCAGCTATAAGAGGACCAATCTGTGTGAAATCCTGACTCAACAAATACCCCTGCACAACAGCATCATTATTCCATGTTGTCCATCACTCCTCTGCTGTAGGAGTCTCTTCCATGTGCCCCTCATGGTAGCTATTTGAGGAGCCTCTGTCTTCAAACTTCCTTCTTCCTGCTCCACTGATAATCAAATCACCTGTTTAATTTTTTTCTTTTTTTTTTACTAAGATGATCCAAGCCAACATGTGTGAGTTTCATCAGTTAAACTTGCCTTCAATTCAAATGATCTATCCTTACATCATTTTCTTAGTTCTTATTTTCAGATTCAAAGAGGAGAGAGTCTCTGAGTCCTGGACCAGCAGTTCCCAACGTGTCTGCATGTTAGAATCAAATAGGAAATATTACATGTTTTGATGCCCAGGCACTCCAAGACCAGTTAAATCAGAAGCTCTGGAGGTGGGATCCGGGCACTGATTGTTTTTAAGACTTCCAAGTGACTCCATGATGCATCCCAGCTTAAGAGCCTCAGCTTTGTTTGGTCTCAGATCAACTTTGAAGGGTGTTTTGCACCCATCATTCCCCTCCCTTTCCATATCTTCACTCTTCTCCCACTTCTTTTGCTTCTTGCATTCTACTTTTAAAAATTTATAGGTCTCTCAAATTGAGCAAATATTTCTCTTTACCTTGCTGTCTTCTCTAGCAACCATGCCTCTTGCCTACTTCTGTTTGCTGTCAAACGTGTGGAAGACTCTCTATACCTTCTGTTTATATTTCCTCCCTCATTTTGCTAGTAATCTGAGTTCTAAGTTCTCTACATAAACACTTTTCTGAAGTTAAATTTGAACCTAATTTTCTTCCCCCAATTTAAGAGACTTGAGACTGTTGACCATCTCTTCCTTGAAGGGCTTGACTCTGAAGTGTGTGAAAGTCACTCAGTTGTGTCCAACTCTTTGTGACCCCATGAAAGAGGAGATTCAGATTCTATAACTCTGTGTGTGACCTTGAGCAAATCATTTCCCCTCTGAACTCAAAACAAGGGGGAGGCATGTTGATTAGGCAATGCCCAAGGTCCCTAACATTCAATGGCTCTTGTGTTTGAAGCTGCCAAGAGGCAGAATAGCATGGGGGTTATGAGAAACTTAGGTCTGATAGTCTCTGTCTCAGGGAAGGGAGGGAGCACAGGATGGGTCTTTGGGATGCTGGTTATGTATGTTTCTTGACCTGTGTGTGTGTATGTATGGAAAGTGGAGTGGGTAGCCAGTTCTCTTCTCCAGGGGTTCTTCTCAAACCAGGGATTGAACCCAGGTCTCCCACATTGCAGGCAGATTCTTTACTAGCTGAGCCATAAAACAATGCCTTATCCATCATCTTTATCCATCAGCCTTATAGCCTTTGTTCTGTCTCTTCTATTCATCACCCTTCTTTTCCTTATTCCCTAAAATGAACATTTTCTATATTCATCTAAAGTACTTAGAATAGTCCCTGGCATATGATAAGTGCTAGACCAATTTTAGCTATTTTTAAAGACATCAATATAAGAAGATAAAGAGTTTTTGGTATCCTACTTTGTTTTCTTATTCCAAAAAATTCACATCACCCAAGCATGATACAACATCAGACCTCAAAGGCCTGCTTCTGGGTCCTGAAGTTAATGCTTGAGGCCCACAAAGTGAGCCTCCAAAAGGGATACGGGATGCTGTGAGGAAGGGTCTAGGCTTAGAAAACATGGAAGGGAATTTCAGTAGGGGGCGGGGTAGGTAAGAGCGAGGGACCCATCTGAGGAGCTGGCACTCTCTTTTGACCTCAAGAAGAATGTGTATGTGTGTTTCTGCCAACACTAAATGAACAGCTTTTTAGATAATGGTATTATGGCCACAATGGAGAGGTTATATTCTTGGATATACAAATCTAAACCTGCTGATCTCTCACATGAGTGAGACTTCTATCCCCAATAGTTTCTTAGGCATCAAACCTTGGATATCCAGATACCTGCTCAGCATAACATATCTCTTCCCTTTAGAGTCCCTCTGTCCAAAGCTTGGTAATGCCATCGAAAACACCTTTCTTCTAATCACTGAGAAATCAGCTCTTTAGTCATTTCCAACTCTTCACTCTTAAAATTCAAGCTCTAAGGCATACTAAGTGATCTTAACATAGGCTATTTGAATGTCTAATCTTCATTTCCTTATTTGTAAATTCTAGATAATTTTAACTACCTCATAAGGGCTTTGAAAGACTAATGGTACTACTAGTATGACTATTACTAGAAGTAGTATTAGTAATTATAATAGTGGCTAACATTTATTGATCTCTTAGGATTTTTTCATATTTAATCCTCATAACAACTCTATGAAACAGGGCTGTATGTTTTACCTTCAGGTCACAGAATAAGAAAATTAGGATGCTCATTTCAGCAGCACATATACTAAAATTGGAACGATACAGAGAAAACTAGCATGGCCCCTATGCAAATTCATGAAGCATTCCACATTTTTGTATGACTCAGGGAACTCAAACTAGGGCTCTGTAACCACCTAGAGGGGTGGGATGGGGAGGGAGCTGGGAAGGAGGTTCAAGAGAGAGGGGACATACATATACCTATGGCTTATTCATGTTAATGTTTGGCAGAAACAAATACAATACTATAAAGCAATTATCCTTAAATTAAAAATAAATAAACTTGAAAAGAAAACGAGGCCCCCAGAAACTCATCCATCTATTCAGGAAATGTTTACTGAGTGCCAAGACTGTACCAGATAATTTTCTAAGAGGTTGAGAGCCTCCATTGTGTAAGACAGGGTCCTTGATCTTATGTAACTTACATCCTAATTGGGGATAACCAAGTCAGCAAATAAAATAATTATACACTGTGAAGAGTCCTGAGAAGTAAACAGTAGAGTCTTGTGTGAGAAAGTAATAGGTGGGTTGGACTACTTTGGGTTGATTTTAAAAGGCATATATTTAAAATGGATAACCAACAAAGACCTACTGCATAGCACAGAAAACTCTGCTCAATATTATGTAACCACCTAAATATGAAAGGAATTTGGAAAAGAATAGGTACATGTATGTGTATAACTGAATCAGTTTGCTGTAACCCTGAACCTAGGGCTTCCCAGATGTCTTCGCCGGTAATGCAGAAGATGCAGGAGATGTGGGTTTGATCCCTGAGTTAGGAAGATCTCCTGGAGGAGGAAATGGCTAGCCACTCCAGTATTCTTGCCTGGAGAATCCCATGGACAGAGGAGCCTGGCAGGCTACATTCCAAGGGTTGAAAAGAGTCGGACACAACTGAGGTGACTTAGCATGTATTCACACCTGAAAGTAACAGAACATTGTTAATTAACGATACTCCAATATAAAATAAAGTTTAAAAAAGACCCAAGGAGTTAAAAAAAGAAAAATTTCCTTTAAAGAAAAATAAAGGCATCTCTAACTAGGTGACATTTAAGCTGAGAGGTTAAGGGTGAGAAAGGATTCAACCAAGAAAGGATTCAACCAAGAAGGTTGAGTGCAGAGGCTTTGAACAAGCAGGAGCTGGAGAGGGAGTGGGGGAGTTGAGGGGAGTGAGGTGGAAACAGGCCGCAGATGGAAAATGCTCTGCACAATGGCAAGGAATTTGGAGCTTATTCCATGCAATGGGAACACTGGATAGAATGAGAACAGTGCAAAGACAAATCTGAATTAAAATTTCAAATTGAAACTAAATTTCAAAATTTAATTTCAATTAGTGTGATGTAAGGCTGATAAGGGTGCAAGAGGTAAACCTGGAAGACCAGTTGGGCAGCTATTCAGAGTCAGGGCAGGAGATGACGGGGGCTGGGCTCGAGGAGCAGGTGGAATGCACACCAGTGAAGAGATGAAGGGGCTGTTTTTGAGACAGAGCCTTTGTGACTTGCTAATGGATGTGGAGGAAAGTGAGGAAAAAGGAGGATTTAAAGATGTTTCTAGCGACTTCCTTCATGGTCTGGTGGTTAGGACTTTGCCTTCCAATGCAGGAGTGGGGCTGGGGGTTCAATCCCTGCTTGGAGACCTAAGATCCCACGTATCTTGTGGCCAAAAAACCAAAACATGAAATGAAACTGCATTTTAACAATAAAGAGTTTAATAATAGCCCATATAAAAAATATCTTTAAAAAGAGGTTTCCAGCTTAAGCCTCTGGGTGAATGGCAGGGCCAGGAACTGAGCTGGGATGATTGGAGTAGAAACAGGTTTTGAGAAAAACAAATGGGGCATGAAATCAAGAGTTCCAGTTTGATTGTTAAAAAAAAAGGTGAGCACACAGTCAAATCAAGAGGTCAATTAGACAGTTGGGTACCCAAATGTGGATGAGAGATTAAAAAAAAAAGGATTATCTGCATATACATGCTGTTTAGGGTCACTGGCATGGAGGAGAAAAAAGAGAAGCCCTCAGGTCTGAATGCCTTAACATTGATCATTTATAAGTCAGCCAAGGAGAAGAATTTAGAGATTCAACAAGAGACTCTTGCCCTAGTTCGCCCAGTTAGAAAGGAGCTGAGCTCTGATGACGCATGCAGAATTTGTGAAGAGTCCCGTAGAGACTGGCTCCTAAAATGCCCCTTCCCTGTAACCAGAATTACTGCAACCTCTTCTTCCACCTCAAAACTCCAAGTCTGTCCTTCAAGGCCAACTTTAATGGGCTGATTTCTACTTCCCCAAACTATTTCCAGCCACTCCTAAATATTTGTCAACTAAAAGACACTGCACAACTGACAAACTTCTAAGTACTTGTAGGGCAGTTTTAGGTAACAGCAGTCTCACAACAATAAGATTCACTCGTTCAGCAAATTTTGGGCATTTGCTGCCTGCCAGGCCCTCTTCAAATCCTGAGGAGACTCCAGAAAGCACATAGGTGAAGTCCCTGCTCTCCTGGAGCTGATGTCGCAGGGAGGGCTAGCGCCGTTCTAGTCAGCTCATGGGTCCATCCATGGGTCATGGCCATTCCAACCTCCTCAAACATTCATTCTTCCTCCCTACCCTCTTTCCTCATCTCCCCCATCTCAACCCTCCAGTTCCATAGAAGCCATTCAGTCTAAAATTTGGCATCAGTTACATTCCCACCTGTGAGCACTGGAGTCTCCAAACGTCACCTGCCCACCTCCACTCCCTCCTGCAGAGACACACGCCTTCCTACAGAGATCCTCTCCAGTCAGAGAACCCCACAGAAAGCTCTGCAAAGGAGACCAGAGCTCCATGTGTCAGCTGACTGTGCTCAGTTGCAATCAGTTGTGTCCGACTCTTTGCAATCCCATGGACCGTAGCCAGCCAGGCTCGTCTGTCCATGGAATTTTCCAGACAAGAATACTGGAGTGGGTTGTCATTTCCTACTCCAGGGGATCTTCCCAGCCCAGGGATCGAAGCCAAGTCTCCTGTGTCTCCTGCATAGGCTGGCAGATTCTTTACCACTGAGCTCCCTGGGAAGCCTGGAGAGTGAAATCGAGAGGTACAGAGTCTCAGAGGAAGAGACTTGAGAGAGTGAGCTTTGATGAATGAAATGGAAAAGGGAATTTAGGGAGAAATGGGTAGTGTGGGAAAAATTAATGGGGAAAGGGGAGACGGCTGAGGGGGTAAATCAGAGATCAGCAAAACAACTTCAGACTTCCCAGAGGGATTGCCAAACCCAGAGAGCCCATTAATAGGCTTCTGTGGTCACCTGGGCTGCATGCCTAGCTCCTTACCTAGAGTCAACATCCAGAGGCCTTAATAGCCACCCTGGGGCTTTTCTCAGCAGATTAAGCTTAGAGGAAGGTATTTGCAAGGAAGGTCAATTCTTCATCCCCAGCAAGTGCAGGCTATATTAGGGAAGTTAACCTATTTACACTAAAGCCTTCTCAACTGGGTGTCAATAGATTAGTCTAATGGTCTCCGATGGGGTTACACAGATAATTCTGTCGTACACTCACCTACAGAGAACAAACAAATAACTTCCATCAGCACAACTGACACAGTCATATAGATTTGATTTCATATGATTATGGTTTCAAATGGTTTCAATGGTGTTAGTTTCTCAGATGTGTCCAACTCGTTGCGACCCCATGGACCGTAGCCTGCCAGACTCTTATGTCCATGGGATTTCCCAGGAAAGAATACTGGAGTGGGTTGCCACTCCCTTCTCCAGAGGGGGATCGTCACAACCTAGGGAGTGAACTCAGGTCCCCTGCACTGCAGGCGGATTATTTACCATCTGAGCATACATGTGGAGGATCATCTGTATTAAACACTAGCTGGGCTCTGGTTAATTGACCTGTATTCCAGCAGATGGAGCTATAGCCTGGAGGGGTGCAGTATGCTTCAGTGGCTGATGCCCACCCCTCAGAAAAATCAATATTGAGAAGAGATGTGGGGAAAGAGAATTAATAATATAATAATAATAATAACATTAGTTATTATTCTGTGATTGTACACGCGTCTGATTGGTGTCTGATCCACAGCAGGGCACTCAAATAAGGAATGAACACATGAGACGTAATCCAGTGACCAGGCTGTAGCTTGAACATTCTGAGAACAGAGATTGTCTCCTCCTCGTTCAGATTTGTTTTTCTCTCTTGTTCCTTTGGATATCTGCATATACACACCCTTTGGACACCCACTTCCCATTAAAATGTCATGGAAAATTTCTGTGAAACTTGACTGTAGGGTCAAACGGATGTCAAAGGGAGGTGTCGGGAGAGGCATGTGATAAAAATAACCCAGCTGAGGTTCCCACCTGTCTCCCATGCCCGGACTCTGTTCCTTGAAGTTTGTTTCCTCCCTAGCCCCCGCCATTTGCATCAGTATCAGCTGGAATGTTTATCAAAAATTCTGATTCCCAGGCCACACCCCAAAGAATCTGAATCAATAGCTGTAGGCTGGGGCACCTCCAGTAGCTCCTTCACACAATTAAGCTCAAGAATCTCTCTTCTGAGGGAAAGAGAGCTGACAAACTCTTCCCCCCAATCTTGAGACGCAGAGAGCACTAAAAGCTCTGAAAACTGAAAAGTTTTCACAACTTACTTTGGTGGCAAAATCTGGCCCATGAAGTGCCATGAAGCTATGTATGATTCTTATTAATTGCATATGTGAGCATGCATACATAATGTGAATACTCACACGGCCCATGAAGGAAATGCTAATGTGTTTGCTTAGAAGGTGCTGTCCTAACCCCACTGCAGATATTGTGGAATATATTGTGTGTGAGCTAAACTGCCTTTCTGAAGTCCCAACACTTCCTGAATTCAGAAACACATGGTCTTGAGGGATTCAGATGAAAGGCACCTGTGCTGTGTTCTCACAATCTGACCATAGGTGGTGCTTGAAGCAGTTAAATTTGGGTTTAACAATGACAAGAAAGCCTAATAAAAAGATGACTGGATTGGGAGCCAAGAGACTTCATCTTTCTGTATCTCTATTCTTTCTCCTGAAAATGAAGCAGGAGATGACATTTAAAGCCTTTCGGCTCTAAAATTCTGGTTTTCACTCTTTGCTTTTCTGGAGAAATGTTGAGGCATTAATGCCACAAAGAGTAGATGGTGGTGTCTTATTATTTTCACTAGGAAAAATTTAAAAGGTAAAGACCTTTCACTGTCTTCTGGATTTCCAGACAGATTCTTGACTGACATTTCCCTCCATGGTGTGAAAGGGTGTTTACCCCAACTTTACAGATATCTTGATACATTATTGCACTGAGCAACTCTGCTGGGAAACTACTAGAATAGAGAAATGATGATAAACTCCAGAGAGTGCTGTGAAACACCTAGGAAGAAAGCATTATATGTTAGTTATAGAGGAGGAGACAAGAGACATGGGTTTGGTTCCTGAATCAGGAAGATTCCCTGGAGGAGGGCATGGCAACCCACTCTAGTGTTCTTGCTAGGAGAATCCCATAAATAGAGGAATCTAGCGGGCTACAGTCTGTGGGGTAGCAAAGAGTCAGACACGACTGAAGCGACTTAGCACACGGGCATGCACTCAGCACTTCATTCATCCAAGGGGCAGCAAGCTGCCTCTCAGAGAATCCTCGTGATCCCTTAGCCCATGTGATGGGGGGGGGGTGCTCTATGCAGTAACTGATGTTTAAATGCTCATCCTAAGACCCTATGAAATCCCAAAGCAAGATATTGTGAAATTAAAACAAAACGAAACACAAAGCAAGACAACAAGCTCTGAGTTGGTTCTATCAGAAGCAGTGTTATGGGTTTAATTGCATCCCTCTAAAATACAGAGGTTGAAGGTCTTCCCAGGGGACCCAGTGGTGAAGAATCTGCCTGACAAGCAGGAGACATAGGTTTGATCCCTGGGTTGGGACGATCCCGTGGGGTAGGAAATGGCAGCCCACTCCAGTATTCCTGCCTGGAGAATCCCATGGACAGAGGAGCCTGGTGGGGTTCAGTCCACCAGGTCACAAAAGAACTGGACAAAACTTAGCATTTAAATAGCAGCAGCATAATAAATGGTAGGGTTCGCTTGCCCCATTTCATTAAAATTCAGAGGTTGAAGTCCTAACTCCCCCAGTAAATAAGGAATGTGCACTTATTTGGAAACAAGGTCTTCACAGAGACAATCAAGTAAAATGAGGTCTTTAAGGCATGGCTCCATGACTGAATGACTAGTAATCTAATAAGACTGGTGTTCTCTAAGAAAGGGGAATTTGTACTAACATGCAAGGAGAACATGGTGAGAGCAAGAAGATGGCCAGCTATAAACTAAGGAAAGTCCGTGCAAAAAAAAAATACAATGTTTAGTCCTATGGCAGAGGGAGGCATCTGTGGGCTCCGGTGTGAATATTTGGACACCGATTTCACTCCCGGCTTCACTTATGCCCTGTGTCTCTCTGTGTGTGTGCACTAAGTCGCTTCAGTCGTGTTCAGCAAGTGGGTTCTTGACCACTAGTGCCACCTGGGAAGACCTGTTTATGCCCCATTCTTTGTTTTCCATTTGTTTCATTTTTCTAATTTTGTCTTCTGCTTTTTTTTTTTAATTGGAATACAATTGCTTTTCATTGTTGCCTTAGTTTCTACTGTTGCAGTTCTAGATGTATCTTTATCTGCTGCCTGAAATTCTTTTTAGGTTTACAAATGATAGATGTTGGTAAGTAACTTATCTTGCCTAGCACATTCATGGACAGTTGATATGAAACAATTAAATGGCGAAGCCCAGCTCCCCTGTAACTATTGTGTGAGGAACTGTGAGAGATGATAAGGTTTTGTTTCACAGGACATAAGACTTCTGAACTCTGGGAAAGAAGTCTTCAGGCAATATGCCACTGTAAAGTGGGGCTTGAGTCACGCCAAAGTCAGGACTGTCTTCAACTCTTTATGACGCGGAGCAAAGAGGATGGGGGTACCATTTCCAGATAAAGGGCTGTGGCAGGAATTTTGTGAAGTGTATCAAGAATTAAAGCAGAAAGGATGACTGTTTATTGTGCATTTGTTGTGTGCTAGACAATGTTATGTAACAGACTATTTAATCTTTACAATGGCTTTGCAAAGAGGGATTCCCAGCTCCCTGCTTAAAACTGAAAAATACATAGCTCAGAAAGGTAAAGTATTTTGTCAAAGAACAGATAGTTAGTTTAAAAAGTTGAGCTGAAGTTTGAAATAGAGAAACCTAACTCTTAACAAATATTCCCCTTCCTCCAAATTGCCTCCTTAAAATTCATATATTATTTGGCTCTTATGATCAAATCGGGATCAGAAATGTAGTTGGTAAAAAAAAATCTTACCTTTTGCAGCATTTAGAAATGTTAGATGAAAAGACTCAAAAGGATCTGTATTTGGCGTGAAAGTATACGGCTGGAAAACATGTGGGCCACAGAAGAGGATTTGGAAACATGCTTGGAATTATAGCAATGAAAATAGGGTAATTCCAGACTATGTTTTTTACACAGCTTTTAGTGAGAAGCGGTTGGAAATTAATATCAGAGCCACTTTATTGACTGTAGATGTTATATTATCCTTGGAAAGTACATGGTGGCAGAAATTAGTGGCTGCTCTCCAGAATCCATTCTCTCCCCACCCCCCCCACCCCTTTTTTTTTTGGAAACTGGGTACTTGGTTATGCAGTTAAAGTTTTAATTTATTTCACAGCCTTCCTTGCAGACAGGTGTGACCATGAACTTGGTTCTGGCCGGTGGAATATGAATGGAGGTGCTGCGTGCCCAGGCTCACTGTGCCCTCAGACCGTAGGGGTGCCCTCCTGTGCCCTGGATTCCTCCCTCTGGCTGGAAAGCAGGTGTGATGGTGGGAGATGAATCAGCCGTTGTAGACCTTCAGATGGAAACCAGTCGTTGAAGATAAAAGTGTTAAAGAAAAAAGAGCCTCAAGATTGTGGGGCCTCCTCACCAGCCTGAATTCCAAACCTGTCCTTTTGTATTCAAGAGACATAAATGGTCTATGTTTTAAAAGCCACCGTTATTTAGAATCTCATTGTTACTGCTGCCAGACCAGCATTCCAGTTAATAAGCTATATTCTAACTAATAACTAAATAGAACACCTCGTTCCCATATCTTCTGAATGCGAATATATGGGAAAGCCTCTCTGTAGAATTTTCTACTCTGTTTCAGAGTTCCTTTTGTGACCCAGTTGCTACCAACAAGGAGAGATCTTTAAATACCAGGGGCTCTTCGTTTCCTTGGTTCCTGAACTCTCATCAGGAAAACTCTACCAAGAGGATCCTGGCTTCTCATGTTCCCTTAGGAGCATCTGAATTGGGTCTAGAAAGTCTGACTTATTTCTTTCAAGTGTAGGACATGAGTAGTTGTGAAAGTGAAGGTATTGTGAGGGTGATTTTATATTTATTAGTGATTTTGTTTAAGCCTGAACACTCCAAAAAGTGAGTGGAAAATTTCTGCCATGATCTGACCTATAAAAGCCCTTTGAGTGCTAGGCAGGGTGTAGGATCAGGGGTTTCTCAGACCCGCCTGAGGTTTCTAGAGATAGTACACTGCAGCTTCCGGAAGAGATGGGGGAAGGGGGTGTTAGAACAAGAATTCCCCTATAGTCCCCTTTTCTAAAATAGGGTTTTGAGAAGACGTGGGAGGAGGACCCCTAAACCACTGAGAAGTCTCAGTTGTAAAACCAATGACATTGATGAGCACACGGGGTCAGCTGCAATTTCTATAATCCATTTCAATGAAGAGGAAAAGTGAAAGTACATGTACCCAATTTCTGTGGCAATTCTGACAGGCAATTGCACTCGGTGAACCTGCTAGGAAAGTGATTAGAGAGTTTAAAGTAGAGTTAGTTTCAGGTAGGATCAGGAATTGCATGTAGCAAGACTCTTCAATTCTTTGTCTTCACATCAGGTATGTTTGAGTGGAACATAAGGGGTCAGCCTGATGTAATGGATGCTCAAGTTGGGGTGGGTGGGATTTAAGAGCAGGGGAGACTACTTAATATATCAGCTAGTGCCATAAAAATGGGCCTGATTATTGGCAAGAAATAAGTCCCGAAATAGAGATATTAGAATTACGTATTTTGTCTATTTGTTCTGTTATAAGGTAAGAATGAAAAGTGAGAGGAAGAGGAAAATCACAGGGCTTATTAAATAAAAAACAAAGAAAAATCAATTAGGAATATTGGGAGGGAGTTATGTTGTAAGGAGAGATAGAAGTGTAAATCCCAGGGATTTCCCTGGCTGTCCAGTCGTTAAGACGCCATGCTTCCACTGCAGGTGGCATGGGTTCAATTCCTGGTCAAGATCTCACATGCCAGGGGTGTGGTCAGATTTTTCCCCACTATTCTCTTTGCCTAATATAACAAGTCTGTTTATCAAATTGAGAGCACACAAAGCCCTATGGTTAATTATTCAAATAATGTTATCACAGTCAAGGCAATGGCTTTTCCAGTGGTCATGTATGGATGTGAGAGTTGGACTATAAAGAAAGCTGAGCGCCGAATAACTGATGCTTTTGAACTGTGGTGTTGGAAAGACTCTTGAGAGTCCCTTGGACTGCAAGGAGATCCAACCAGTCCATCCTAAAGGAAATCAGTCCTGAATATTCATTGGAAGGACTGATGCTGAAGCTGAAACTCCAATACTTTGGCCACCTGATGTGAAGAGCTGACTCATTTGAAAAGACCCTGATGCTGGGAAAGATTGAGGGCGGGAGGAGAAGGGGACGACAGAGGATGAGATGGTTGGATGGCGTCACGACTCAATGGACGTGGGTTTGGGTGGACTCCGGGAGTTGGTGATGGACACGGGGGCCTGGCGTGCTGCAGTTCATGGGGTCGCAAAGATTCAGGCACGACTGAGTGTCTGAACTGAACTGAATGTTATCACGTCATATCTCTAAATCCTGGGCAGATCCAGGGGAAGAAAACTAAACAGATATGATGGTCTCTGTCTTAAAAATAAAATCCTAGGCAGATAACTGTGACCTAGATTGGGGAAAACTACAATGCTACAAGCTTTTATTTTCAACATTCTTGCTGTGTTTCACTCCCAAAGAGATTTCTGTTGCTCTGGACTTGTACTGAGTTAAAGCTGAAATTCAGGAACATGTGGGTTAATAATTTTTCTCTAGTGATAGAAAAACAAGTTATGCAAGAAGAAGCCTATTTTAATAGCAAGTGACTATTGGCATCTTAAGAAAACCTCTACATATCTTTCTTTTTATTTAGTTGGCAGGATGTTACTGGTAGAAAAATGGATGTTTTTGTTTAGTCACTGAGTCCTGTCTGACTCTTCTGCGAACCCATGGACTGTAGCCTGCCACACTCCTCAGCCCATGGGATTTCTGAAGCAAGAATACTGGAGTGGGTTGCCATTTCCTTCTCCAAGAAAAATGGATATTCTGGAACAAATCAGTGCAAGCCATTCCTACAGGTGGTTTCAAGCCAAAAGTCCCATCTTCACTTACAACAGAAGAAAAACACTTATTCTCTGAACGTTTCCATCTCAGATTGCTGAAAGTCCTCTGTTTATTGGCATAAGCTGATGATGATACGAGTTACTTCTCAAACTGAGGTTAAAATACATAGTCTTGCCAGCTAACTTTTTTTTTTTTTTCCCTGACTGAACAAGGCCTTCTCATGTCTCAGGCCAAATACTAAGCAAATGCCCAAGGCCAGAATAATTTGAAATAAGGAGAAAGTTGATGCCTCCCCTGAGTTTATGACTGAAAGTAATGAAACCAATATCTGAAACACAAACTCAGACAGGCTGCAATCACAAACTGAGAAGCAAATATAGGGACATTGAATGGAGGGTAGCTCAGCCAGGTCTTAATAAAAACAGTGTTTGAAACAGATGGCATGAAAGATTAGAAATAACCAACACAAAAGGGATTAATTAAGAATGGCAGGGGCCAGCTGAGTATGGAATGTGTCAGCGGATATGGACTTAGCCTCAGTTTATAAAGCTAAGCAAGTCCAGTGTTTCAGAGTATCTGTGGATCTCAATGCATATGGACACTTCACCAGGGATGTTTGTAAATGTGAACTTAACAGATTGTCTCTTATTTAACTTCATTATGGCTTTTCTAAGAAAAAAAAATTATTTCTCTAAGAAGAAAATGGAAGTAGATAAAATAGGATTGCCATATATTTGAATATGATTCAGTAGTTTTTGAATACATAGATAGGCATCACTTTGTGATCTTATATATTTTTAAAATAAAAATGCTCTGATTACTATCTAAAAGCTGTTGCCGTTCTTTTGCATCTTAAAAAAAAATGTCTTCAACCTATGGACCCAAGACAAATGCATTATGGAGAAAGCAGGTCCTCAAAATTTAAGGGATTGTAAAATAATAGAGTAAGATTTGCCAGAAGCATTATTTTTTGGACACTGTTAACTTGTATTCTGTGAATCACACACACTGACCCAGGTCAAGAGTAGGCATTAAGTAGATACCAGTGTGGTACCAGATACCAGTTAGGACAAAAAAGGAGAAATAATCTATTTTCCGGTTCAACCTGCTCAACTGAATATTCTAATATCATTTTCTTTAATATTTTAACTTATTGGAATTCTAAATAATTCACTTGATTAGGAAATCTTCCTTGGGTGCCATGGGATCTGACTGTTATAGAATCAATATGGGACACTCGTTGCCAGAGTTACCTTGTATGAACTTCTGGTTTACTTTTTTGTAAAATGGTTTTGTTTTTGGTGAGCAAGTCAGGTAATATTTATGCAAGTACGTTGAGACTATAAACATTATACAAATGAAATGTACCATTTTATAAAAATTATTACCCTTTGCTCATAGAATCATGATTTGGTTATCCTGAGAACCAGTTGGCTTTTCTGTTTTATAAAAAAACAGATGAAAAATCAACCGTAACAAATTCTTTTATTCTCACTGACTTACAAAATCAGTAAAGTCAAGTGATCTAAAGCTAGCCGAGCAATTATCTTTCTTTTTTTCCTTTTCCTGAAAGGCAGGATTTTGTGCAAAATCATCTGTTGACAGTTTCCTGTCCTTGCTGCTCAATATAACTGCAAATTGGTTAAGAGCCTTGATCCTTGAAAATAAGCCTTTCTTGCAAAAAGACATACTAAAGTCTGGCTATAACATAAACATCTTTTGTTTCATCTAGAAAATAAAAAGGAACACATGTGTTCTTACATTTCCTTGAACAGAAAAATGTCTAAATGCTTCAAGACAAGTGTTTAAAAGACCAAGAGAGAATGGAATTAAATATTTGGACTGCATCTGATAGATTAAGGATTAAGTTAATTTGTAAAAGAGCCCATTAAGTTAAAAAAAAGTTCGAAATAAGTGACCGCATAATATAAACATGCAATTCCTAGTAAAATAAGTGATTAATAAACTTATAAATTATAAAGTCAATGAATTATAACTGTATAGTCTAAAGTTTAAAAGACTGATAATATGCAATGCTAATAAATATTGGGAAAATATGCATACTCATAGACTACTAGTTGGGAGTATAAATAACCGAAATCTTTTTGAAAAGAATCTATGAACCACAATAATTCTAAATACTAGAGTAAAAAAGGATGATTGTCCATTTTTATTCACTTACTCTTGAGACAAATATTTCTTGAATACCTACCCTATACTAAGGATGAAGAAGTGAACAAGATAGAAATACATCTCTCTTGTGGAGTTCATTATTTATTGGGAGAAAATCAGAAAATAGGTGTAATAAATAAGTAAACTTCATAGGATATAAGAAAGTGATATATACGATGGAAAGAAAAAAAACAGCAGAGTAAGGAAAATATATAATACTGAGATGGGCGTGGGGGCTGCAGTTTTATGTTGGGAGTCTGTGTAGGTCTGGACTGAGAAAGTTAAATTTGAGCAAAAACTTGAAGGAAGTGAGGGAGTGGCTATTTGGATATAGAGCGGAAGAAAATTCCAGGCATAGGAAACATCCAGGCTAGAATAAACATAAATAACTATAAATAGAAAAGTAAATAAAGAAGTGGGTTGAATATAAAAAGCTGTACTCATAAAAACAGAGACCAAAATGGTATTACCAAGGGCAGGGAGGTTGGGGTGTAAGAAAGATACTGCTTAAGAGTAGAAGCTTGCAACCAGCAGATACGTGAGTCTTGGAGATCGAAGGTACAGCACAGTGATTATAAAAAATTGTTTGTTATTCTTTAATAGCTAAGCCATGTCTGACTCTGCAACCCACTGGACTGTAGCCCGCCAGGCTCCTCTGTCCATGGGATTTCCCAGGCAAGAATACTGGAGTGGGTTGCTCTTTCCTCCTCCAGGGGATCTTCCTAACCTAGGGATTGAACCTGAGTCTCCTGCATTGGCAGGCAGATTCTTTACCACTGAGCCACCAGAGAAGCCTGATGTTAATTATTCCCACCCCCAAAAGAAATGATAATTACATAATGTGATAGCAGTGCTAGCTCATGCTAAATATCAATCATACTGCAAGATAGAAATGAATCAGATCAGGTCAGGGAACTAGATCCCCGGGCTGCAACTAAGACCCAGAACAGTCAAATAAATAAACAAAATATATACATTTAATAAAAGACTCCTAGAAGAAAACATAGGCAGAACACTCCTTGACATAAATCATAGCCGTATTTTTTTAGATTTATCTCTGAAATCAAAGGAAATAAAAGCAAAAATAAGCAAGTGGGACCTTGTTGTTGATCACTCAGTTGTGTCCAACTCTTTGCGACCCCATGGACTGCAGCACGCCAGGCTTTCCTGTCCTTTACCATCTCCCAGAGCTTGCTCAAACTCATGTCCATTGAGTTGGTGATGCCATCCAACCATCTTGTCCTCTGTCGTCCCCTTCTCCTTTTGCCTCCTGTGTTTCCCAGCACCAGGGTCTTTTCCAATGAGTTTGCTCTTCACATGAGGTTTGTACAGCAAAGGAAACCACCCACAAAATGAAAAGACAACTTACTGAATGGGAGAAAATATTTGCTAATGATATGACAGATAAGGGATTAATATCTAATTACATAAACAGTTTATTAGCAAAAACACAAACAATCCTATTAAAAGTGGACAGAATGTCTGAATAGACATTTCCCCAGACATACAGATGGCCAACAGGCATATGAAAAGATGCTCAACATCAGTAATCATCAGAGAAATGCAAATTAAAACCACAATGAGCTACCACCTCACACCTGTCAGATTAGCCATTGTCAAAGAGACTACAAATAACAAATGTTGGGGGACTTCCTGGTGGTCCAGTGGTTAAGAATTCGCCTTGCAATGTTAGAGATTCGGGTTCCATCCCTAGACCACCATGTGCTGGAAGGAAAGATCCCGCACAGTGCAGCGAAGTTTCCATGTGATGCAACAAAGACATGATGCAGCCAAATAAATAAATACTGTTTTAAAAACACCAAAAACAAATGTTAGCAAGGATGTGCAGAAAAGGGGACTCTAGAGCACTGTTGTTGGGAAAGTAAATTGGTGCAGCCACTGTGAAAAACCATATGGAAGTTTCTCAAACAACTGAAAATAGAACTACCATGTGTTGTGCTAAGTCCCTTTAGTCGTTTCAGACTCTTTTCGACCCTATGGACTATAGCCCACCATGGAATTCTCCAGGCAAGAATACTGAAGTGGGTCGCAGTGCTCGCCTCCAGGGGATTTTCCTGATGCATGGATTGAAATCGCATCTCTTACATCTCCTGCATTGGTAGGTGGGTTCTTTACCACTAGCCCCATGTGTGAAGAACTACCATATTACCCAACAATTCCAGTCCTGGGTATATACCTGACAAAAATAAAAAGCTAACTTGAAAAGAAGCATGCACCCCAATTTTTGCAGCAGCATTATTTATAATTCCAAGATATGGAAGCAACCTAAGTGTCCACCAATAGATAAATGAATAAAGAAGACATGGCATGTATATACAATGGAATACTACTGATCTATAAAAAATAATGAAATTTTGCCATTTGCAACAACATGGATGGATTTAGAGATTATTCTAAGTGAAATAAGCCAGACAGAGAAAGTAAATATTGTATGATATTACATCTATTGGAATCTAAAAAATACAACAAACTAGTGAATATAACAAAAATGAAACAGACTCACAGATACGGAGAACAAATTAATGGTCACCAACGGGGAGAAGGAGGAAGGGAGAGACACTGACAATATAAGGAAGGGGATTAAGAGGTACTATTATGTAGAAAATAAGTAAGCTACAAGGATATGTTGTACAACAAACGGACTGTAGTCAATATCTTATAATAATTATAGGACGGAGGAGCCTGGTGGGCCACAGTCCATGGGGTCGCAAAGAGTCGGACATGACTGAGCGACTTCACTTTCACTTTCTTTCATACAAGGAGTATGGTCTTCCCAGGTGGTCCAGTGGTAGAGATTCTGCCTGCCAAACAGGAGACGTGGGTTTGATCCCTGGGTTGGGAAGATTCCTTGGAGAAGGAAATGGCAACCCACTCCAGTATTCTTGCCTGGGAAATCCCATGGACAGAGGAGCGTGGCAGGCTGTAGTCCATGAGGTTGCAAAAGAGTTGGACATGACTTAGCAACTAAACAACAACAACACAAGGAGTATAGCCTTTAAAAACTGTGAATCATTATGTTGCATATCTGTAATTTATATAATAATATAGTACATCAACTATATCTCAATAAAGAAAAGAACTTAAAAATCTATGAGCCTAAAAATCTATGAAAGAAAATGGATGAAGATTACTTATAGTAACTATGTATCTCTAACGCCTCTAACTCTTGCAAAGGAATAGCAAAGATCCCTCAATTTGTGCTTTTCTGCTCTTTTAACCTGACAGGAGAGATGAGCACAGTTTGGCAGTTGGGAGACCTAAACTGAGCTGTTTTGATTTTAGTATAGTCACTTCTGTGCTTTGTTTTCCTAATTGTAAAATGGGGCTTATAACTGCCTTGGCTATTTCTCTGGTTTTTTATAACGACAAACAAAACAACAGATGAATAAATGTAATGATAGGAAAATGATTATAACATTAGTTTTGCGCCACATGCTTGGTCACATCCGACTCTTTGTGACCTCATGGACTGTAAAGCCCACCAGGCTCTTCTCTCCATGGATTTCCCAGGCAAGGATACTGGAGTGGGTTGCCATTTCCCTCTCCAGGAGATCTTCCCGACCCAGGATGGAACCTGTGTCTCCTGTGGCTCTTGCCTTGCAGGTGAATTCTTTACCTGCTAAGCCATCAGGGAAGCTTCAAAAAATTATGTTATAAAATAATATATCAGTGGAATTCCCTGGTAATCCAGTGGTTACTACCCCATGCTTCCAGTGCTAGGGGCACGGGTTGGATCTCTGATTAGGGTCTAAGATCCTGCAAACCACACACTGTACCCAAATAAAATAAAATAAAAATAAAAAGCAAGAGTTTAAAAAATAGTCTATCTAGCATGATCCTAACTAGAGGGCTTGGGGCGGCAATGTGTGCTTACAAGCATAGAAAAAAATGCCAGAAGATTATTTCCCAAAATGTTTAGAGGGATAATCTGGGGGAGAAGATCCATATCGGTAATTTAATTTGCTTCTTGATGTTATAAAATCTTTTCCAAAATTTCCAAAGTAAACATGAGTTCCCTACATCATCAAAAAGAAACATTAATTTTAAAAATACACGGTGTGGTCTGAGAGGCTGCCTTTGCATCCCACATGGAGTCACTTCACTTCTACTGTTTCCCATCTTTAGCTGAATAAGTCAGAAACTCAGTTTGACAACAACAGAAGCGAATAGCACAGAATTACAGTCATGAACAATACTAAGCCATGAGAGGCCTGTAATGGGATTTTAATTGTTTTCTCTTAATACTTAGGGGCCTTTGGGATATAATTATATTGTGTCAGAGTTTACCAAGAAAAATAAATGAAGAAAAGCAGCCTCAACATTGCCTGGCAGGCGTATGGGAAGTCACTGTGAATTTCTCTCAGTTTTGCTGGAAACCTCCCATTGCTCTTAAAAAAACAGTGCTTGAAAGAAATTGCCTGGAAGTAGGTGACAGAAGTGGTTTGCTTCGATGGGAGTCTGGCGCTCAGCCTCTGTCAGTAAGAGGCTGAGCAGGGGAGGAAGGCGTGAGAAGTTTTGCTGTAGGTGACAGAGTCTGTCTTTAAACCAATTTCTGGAGAGGATGTGGCCTTGAACATCAAGAACATAGAAGTTTCTGAGGAAGGCTGATTGGCACCCTAAATATAGCTGGATTTAAGTTGAACATGGAAATGAACTTGAGGGAGTGTCTGCACGTGGACAAGCTTGATTTTCTTTATAAAACTGCCTGCTAGCTCTCTCCTGTATTTAAACTTTGCAAAAAGAAACTACTACATTTCTCCTTCAGTCCTTTCAAATTTAGAGAAGGATATGGAAGTGTATTTTCCAAAATATAATCCTCTTTTTCTTTTTTTTAAAATTAAAGCTAAGATATGCAAAATGGAGAAGTGTTGGCAAAAGTCCAGAAAGTGGTACAGACCTGAAATGAGGGTTAAAAAGAAATGCTTCAAAGGGAACATCTGCTGATGTGGGAACCGCGCTGGTATGCGGGATTCAGCTCCCAGGGCACCAGCTGTCACGTTTAGTTTGTAGCAGCTGTGAGTGACCCCTTGGGTGGCAGGAAGGAAGAGGAGTGACCGTGACATTCCCCGAAGGACACGCTGTCCCACTGGTGGCACAGAGGTTCAATTCTTAGACGGCGACCACTGACTTGTGTGCTTCAAGGAGGGGATTTCCACATTCAAAAATAGTACGACTTCAGTTAGGCTCGATTGCCTTTTTGGGAAGTTTGTTATATTTAGAAGCTTTCTCCTCCCCGCCCCCCCATCACGGCTTTTAAACTCCATCTGCAACATGGCATCAGTCTTCAGAATTCTGATGGCCTGATTTACCCCCAGGGCTCTGCTTGGAATCAAGATGTATTCTGAAAACATAGGACAGAGCTGCTGTATTCACAAGACATATTTTAATCAAAATGCTGAAAGTGGTGAAATGATAAAGGTTTTTTTTTTTTTCCCTTCCTCAGGCTTCTCTGTACTTTTGAAATTTTCTAGATTGTGGTTTTCACCTAGGAGATGTCACAGATCTGGGCAGCGGTTTCTCAGGGTGGTTCTCCCTCGCCCAGCTGAGCTCTGGTTACACCATCCTGGGAGCCGTGAAGACTCGGTCTGGAGCCAGCCAGCCTCAGGAATCTCCATGTAACATGGAATATCAGTTACACAGCATACAAAAATAGAATCTGGAAAAAAATTCTATTTTGAGCAGTTTTGCTTACAAAGTAAAAATGAACTTACTGTTATTAACAAGAAAAAAAAAAGAACCTTTAAAATGCCATAACTCCATAAGGAAAGACTGGTTTTCAAAGATTCGCTTTGTATGGAGGCTCAAGTGATGGTTTAGCGGGACTTAAGCGGTACTTCCTTGGTCTGCTCTGGTTACCCACTAAGGTGAAAGTTAGAGAGACTGTGTATTGCTGTGGATTCAATTTTGGATTCAGGAAGGCTCATCATCAGTCCAATCCAATTTCTATTTTACTTCCTATCCATCCTGCAAAGGGCTTTCTGTGCACCTTTAATGTGCTTCGCCTCTCAGTAGCCCCAGAGTGAAGCTGATGGAACTACCCAGGATGAGGGAGGAAGTTCTTTTTCGCCATAACTTAAAGGATTCATAGACGATGATTCTTTGCTTTCATTTAAAAAGTGGAAGATCGCAGAGTTCCACTCACTTTCTGTGCTCTCCCTTGAGCAGTGATGCCAAATTCACAGGTTGGTGGTTAGAGTTTTCCATCAAATATTTTAAAATATCTCCTTTACTTGAGCACCGTGCATGGGAGTGTGCTAAGTCACTTCAGTCTTGTCTGACTCTTTGCAACCCCATGAACTGTAGTCTGCCAGGCTCCTCTGTCCATGGGATTCTCCAGGCAAGAATACTGGAGTGGGTTGCCATGCTGTCCGCCAGGGGATCTTCCTGACCCAGGGGTCGAAACCACATCTCTTATGTCCGCATTGGCAGGTGAGTTCTTTACCGCTAGCGCCACCTGGGAAGCCCCACCTGAGAACCATTCACTTGAAATGACCAACTCCTTCTGTTTTGGGGCCACCCCCACCCCAAGTTTCTACAGAATGTTTTAGAACAAGTCTTCTGGTTCTTTTCCCCCAAATTACCAGTCATTGGCAGAATAAGCAGGAACATTCCCAGGGGGCAGTTTTTCTGGGTGAAGCCCCTCTGTGGAGGGACCAGTTTGGGAACCACCAGTACCACTGCAGCCCATGAGCCTGCCTATCTCTGAAGGGGGCTCAGGCCATCTCAGGAGTCCAAGGCACTAGGTTCCCCTCGCCTCATGGAAACTTCCCTTTCATCTATGCTGTCACTCCCAAGGTGCATTCCAAGAGGTTGACCAGTTGATGAGCTTCTGGGAGAGAAAGGGGATTTAGGTTCATTTTGATGAAATCTTGAAAGTTCTCTGCTGACTCTACGGGCTGTCACTGAAACCCCCACAGTGGAGGGGAACTGGCAGGTGAGGATAAAGGCAGGGTTGGGATGTTGGGGGCTTCTCCATACAGAGCGGCTTCTAGTCTAGAGCTGGTGATCCGCACTCAGAACTGAACACAGAGGCAGACTGGGAGCATCGATTCCTGAGATGATTTTCTCTTTGAAGATGGGATCCAATCTCACCTGTCCCCTCTTTTTGTTTTTCAACCCAGTAACTATTCTGAGCCAGACATTTTTTTCTTTTTCCTTTCAGAGTGCTGCTAAAATATCAGAAAGATCCCTGGCATGCTTGAAGTGATCAATGGCTATTTCTAGTGAGTGGAAAGCAAGTGGGGTTGAAGAGGAGAGTCTTGGGGTCAAGCCCACAACTTGGGAGCTGGTGGAGAAACTCCAAGTGGACAGATTAGCTTGGGCACACTCAGGATGGACAGTATGACCCAGAGCCAAAGTTTGGTAGAAAGAGGAGAGTAAGAGCCCCTGAGCAGGTTCTCCTGGAGTTACCATTATGCCAACTTGGCAAGACACATGGCTCTTCCAGGACTCAGTTCCCTGTTTTGCAGACTGAGGGAATGAGATGCTTTGGATTAAATGCTTTCTCCCTATGGCCCCTCTCCTTCCATCTTCCCACTTCAGCAAGATGAATTTCAGCGAAGCCTATAATTCAACATGAAGCTTCTAAAGAGGCAAGTCTGGAGGTCTTGGAAAGAGGATCCTGACTGTTGCCGATGAATGACAAGCAGAAAGAAAAGGCAAGGTGGAAGATTTTATCCGTGAGAAGCAGTAGAGAGGGTGGGTGAGTCCCAGTTCTGCTCTGCCACATACTGGTTGTGCCAATTGAATCTTCTTCCATCCCTGAATCTTCTTCAACTGTAAAACGTAGAATTTGGCTGACACCAGGGCCTGCTTTAATAGCACTGTGCAGCTCGTGAGGCTCACCTGACGTCATGATTATGAAGATCTTGGCCCAGGGCCTGGCACCTGGCTGAGAAACGTTGACTACTGTTTTGCGCATATGAGGAGGGGCTCACAGGTGAAGGAAGAAGAGGAGCTTGTGGGAGACTTTTGAGGATGCTGTGTTTTAGGAAAATCCCCACTGGAAGTAGGGGCCCAAGGAAGCAAGCAGTCTGTCCTCATTAATATCAGAAATAGATCCCTTAGGCCAGTGGCCTGTATTCAGTAATACTGATTCCAGTTTAATACACATCATCTTCTTGGATGTTTCCACTGCTTTATATTTTCAAAGATACTGAATTAAAAATATTATATATCTTGATGATACGGTTTTGCTCCCTCCACTCCCCCTAAATTTTGTAGTCAAGGCCAGTGTTCACTTTGTCTCACTTGCCAACTGAAAATTGCAGCTTGCCATCTGGTTCTGCAAGAGTGAAGGCATTTGCCACTATAGTTAATGACCTTCAACACACCCTGAAAGGGGTTCAAAGCTGAGATTAGGAATGAGACTCTCTGTGCTCTGGGAAAAACTGGCAGAGCTTCAGATGGTTAGATATTTTCAGGCGAAGATTTCATGAGTCCAATTTCTCTCATCTCATATCTAGAAAAGCACAAAGTCATTAATGGTGACATCTGCTCCTCATGACTGGCAGCAACCTTCTGCTCAAATGTGTGCTTGATTGCACATATCCCCTTTGCCAAATGTATATACTGACCTCTTCCTATCTCTTTGGAGTAGGTCCTCAGAGCTATCTGAGAGGCTGTGTCCCAGGCTTTACTCCTCATTTGGCCCCAAATAAAACCTTAAGTCACAACTCTCATGAAGTACATTGTTTTTTTTCCTGTTGACACACTCCAGCCCTAGCCCTGCTCTAGCCCTGCCCAAAGCAAGGTTGTAGACTTGTTTAGTCCTAAAAGTCAATGCTATAACACATAGCAATTTGGACTTGTTTAGTTCTAAAAGTCAATACTATAACACATAGCAATTTGGTCTAGAAGTTTGAAGGGAAGTAGGATGTTCCACCGCCCCCCAAATATGCCACTTTGACATAAGAATTCTTTTGACGTGAAAATATTTAAATTGCTGCGATCCCTTATCTGCCTAAAAGCAGAGCCTTGCAAAAAAAAGAACTTGACTGTTGAATGGATACAGTATATGCATGGCTGAGTCCCTTCGCTGTCCACCTGGAACTATCACAACATTGTTACCTGGCTCTACTCCAATACAAAATAAAAAGGTGTTTTTTTTTTTGTTTTTGTTTTTTTTTAAAAAAAAAAGAACTCAGTTGTCATAAATTCCCTCCCTGGGAGCAAATCTCACTTTTCCTTCTGGAGTGGAGAAGACCATACCACACCCAGAAAAACATCTCACATCTCCTTTTTTTTCTTTTGACATGGACCATTTTTAAAGTCTTTATTGAATTTGTTATAATATTGCTTCTGTTATTCTGATGTTTTGGCCACGAGGTGTGTGAGATCTTAGCTCACCAACCAGGAATCGAACCTGTACCCTGTGCATAGGAAGGCAAAGTCTTAACCACTAGACTGCCAGGGAAGTCCCTCTCATCTACTCTTTTAAGGGCTCATTTGCAAAAAGTCATTTGCTTTTTGATAAGTGCCCTTTCTCCCCTTCCCGTTTCCCAGTTAAGACATACGGGCCCCAAGTTCCAACAACCCCTTTGAGTCACTCATCACTGAGGGCTTCCATGTGCAGGTGCTATGCCCATGTTAATAAACTGATTTGTTTATCTCTCGTTAACCTGCCTTTTGCCAGTCCACTGTATAATGCCCCAGCTGGAGAACCTAAGATGAGTGGAAGGACAAGGTTTTTTTCTCTCCCAGCAAAACTCAGACCCATCTAAAGGATGACAACAGCAAGAAGAGAAAGAAAGTTGCCTTTGTTCTATTGACGATAGAAGGAAGTCAGAAAATAAAAACTACCACGTCCCTCCTATGTTGACACTCACTTGCCATAAAGGCAGAATGTAGACCTCTTAGAGCAGAGGGAGAACTGAGCTAGAAAACCATTCACATAAGCCTTTATTTAGACTACCAGGTGTCGGACTCCTTCTACTGTGGAGAAGGACAATGGACTGTTTGTGGGGTCTTAGCAGGCATGTGTGGGTAAAAGTCCAGCTAACTGCACCACTGGTTGGCAAAGATGGCTCTCTGAAGGAGGAGGAATTGTCCTTGTGGATAAGAAACTGTTGGGTAATTTGGATTTTGTCAAGAGGGATGAAGAGGAACTGCTGCAAAAAATAAGGACAGGAGGCCATTGTGGATCCTGCCCAACCCTTTAGCGTTCTTCACAGGTCCCTCCTGGGCATCCACAGGTATGACGTCTAGCAGACCTGTGTGTGCATGTGTACTAAGTCGCCTCAGTTGTGTCTGATTCTTTTTGACCATATAGACGGTAGCCCGCCAGGCTTCTCTGTCCATGGGATTCTCCAGGCAAGGATACTCGAGTGGGTTGCCATTTCCTCCTTCAGGGGATCTTCCTGGTCCAGGGATTGAAACTGAATCTCCTGCTTTTTTTTCAAAGAGGCTTTATTACCTTACCACGGTGGGGGGCGGGGCGCAGTTGAGGGTGGGAATGGAGAACTTAAGGTATTCTGCAAAGTTTGTATCTCTCTTGGGCTCTGGTCTATCCTCAGAGGAGACAATAGCACCATTCACAGCTCAAAGGACAGGCATCATGGACAACAGCTTGCCCACACTTCATGCTCAGGCCCTGTGCTGAACCAGCGGCTACCTCTGAGGGCCTGGCCCCTGGAGCTCCTGCGGCAAACCCCTGGGGGACCTAAGTTAGTGACGCAGTCTGGGAACGTCATTTGCTCACTCTGTCACTTCATACAGCGCCTAAAGAGTTTCCTTGTAAAGAGGTTTTACACGTAGTACCTACTTTTTGTTTTCACTCCCACTGTGTAAGGTAACAATTTTTAACCATTCCTTTTATGGATGAAAAGACTCCCCCATAGGAGGTTTCGGTGGCTTACCCAATATCACTCGGCTGGTTAATAAGAAGACAGGAGACTGAGTTTCTTAATTCTCAGTCTCTGGTTATTTCTGGGAGACCACATGGTGGAAGAATTTGCAGCTAAGAACACCTCTGACCCCAGCGAGCTCTCCTTTCACGGTGGTGCTTTTGTTGCCAAGGTTGGCTGACCTCCCCGAAGCAGACTGGGAAAATCCAGTAACCTGAGCGCCGCCCCCCCACCCCCCGCCCGTCAGTTCGCAGGTGCCCACCAAAGCCATCTACTATTCCTTCCCTTTGATCTTTGTCCCAGGAAAGTGTAAACCTTGAAGCTACCCCACTGCTGATTACAAAGTAAATTTCTGGTTGGCCCCTGTGGTTTAATCCTGGTTCTTTCTCCATCAGAAGGGAAAAGCAGTGAGAAAAATCCCCAGTGGGTCCCAGACAGTATACAAATTTATTCATTATGTGCTAAAGTCCCTGAGGCCAGGGACATCATCACCGTTATCATTCTCACCATCAATAGGTGCTAGAATTACAAGGAAAATAGGATTCTCTCAGTCTGCAGGGAACTTCATGGAAAGGGAGCAGACAGGCTTATAAACAGACTATCTCTACCCTACCCTCTGTGATGGTTTGGGATGAAAACGAGGTTCAAGATGCTTTGGGGGTAGAGAAGAGAAGAGACTGCCATCTCCACAGGGGAGTGATCAAAAGAAATACCCATACAGACTCCTCATGAGATCAAGACCACATTTTGTGTGACTCTGTGGGGAGAGGAACTTCAGAAGGAGGCTAATTACATGTAGACAAATCCTACTTAATGTTTTAGAATTATGCCTGAGGCTACAGTTCTCTGGCCAGGACTGAACCAGGAGAGTTAAGTAATGGAATAAGAATTTCAGTAGCAATTTTGACTTTGTGTCCCTTTATAATCAAGATACTGCCAAACACGATTTACTGAGTGCCCAATATGTGTCAGACATTCTAGGCATGAGGGTAATTTTGGTGAACAAAACAGAGAAATCAGGCTTAAATTCTGGTGGTGTCTGTTTAACAAGCTTTTCAGATGACATGTTTCCCATGAGCAATGACTCCCAAACTCTGCTAATTAGAATCACTGGGGGACCTTTAAAAAAATTCCAAAGCTCGCCTAGCCTAGACCAAATGTAGGTAATTCTCATGTACAAGGAGGGTTGATAACCATTGCCCTGGAAATTCTGATGTACTTCCCTAGGGAGGCATACCACCCCTTCCCCACTTCCCACCAACTTTCTGAAGGTCATTTATAAAATTCAGAGATACTCACAGGCTCAGAGTGACATGTCCAAGGTAAAGGGCACATTTAGAGAGTCCCAGGGCCAGACTTGAACCTGGGTCTTCAGATTTTGAGTCTAACATGTTTTTCAGTAGGTTGAAAGAATGAAAAAAAAAAAAAAAAAGGAAAAACACAGTGAATATTGTTACTGAAAACCACCAAGGTCCCAGGGGCCCCCACAGGGGAGTGACGTGATTGTCTTCAAGCCTTCTGACCACTCACGGAAGACTTCAGCATCTGGACTAGTCTTTATCCTGAAAACCATAAATAAACCAGAGGTCCATTCAATGGAGAGGCCATTCTACAGGCTCCTTCCTACAACCTGCTCATCGGGGTACATTTCTCCTGTTCTCTACCTCGGCCATGCACCTGATGGCCATGCCCTGGACACCACCTCTGTTACTGGTTCACAGGAGAACTTCTCCAAGGAGACAATCGCATCCTTTTAGCACGTAGACTAGACTTCCATCCTGCCAGCAGTTTGCCGTCTCATCAGCCTTGAGCTGGACCCAATATACACACTTTCTTTCTTCTTTCAGTGCCTTCTTCTTCCACTTTCCTCTCGTGCCCACCTTAGAATTCTTGGGCCATCATTTCCACCATTGTGAGGCAAAGATTTGTAACTCCAAGACTACTTCTTCACTCTCTTCCCTTGAACACTTGCCTTCACACCTGTTGCTGTCAATGTCTGATCCCCTCTTCCCACAATTTTGGTCTGAGTCCTAATTATCCTCAGCTTAATGGTTCTAAGAGGTCTTCCCTGACCCCTCAGCCTAATCGAGGGAGCCTCCCCATTGTTACATCATTCCTTCCCAATCCTTACCCTAAGTTCTATGTCTATATATATCTGTGTGATGTTTAGTTTCCTGTCTGTCTCCCCACCAGGCAAGGGCACAGGCTCTCTGTTTTGATTATTATTGAATCGCCAGTTATTGACAAACCTTCTGGCACTTAACAGATATTTTAAAAGTTCATGAGTAAACCAGGGAATAAATGAAAGAATGCGTGAACTGACCAACAGCCCCAAAGTCACAGAGGGCTATTTGGTGGCAGAATCATAGCTTATCTATCTGGTTATGATTTGACCTTTGAGATAATTTTCAATCATAATTAAATTTTGCAGCTAAACTCTCAAGGTGCCCATCTGCATGAGCCCTGCTGCATGGGACTCCACTGGAGGCAGAGTTTGCCCAGGAATGAATCTAATGCCTCAATCATTGGAGATCCTATCTTTTATAAGACAGCATCAACAAAGCCATCCATGTGTCACGGGGTTATGAACCCCACGGGTCATCATGCAGTATGGGGGCAGGGCTAGGTGTCACGGTGTGGGCTGGTTCTCCTGGCAACCCTGAGAGAGGGCCCCTCCAGCTCTCCCCTGTGTGAGTATGTTAGTGGCTCAGTCTTGTCCGGCTCTTCGCGACCCCATGGACTGAAACCCGCCAGGCTCCTTTGTCCGTGGAAGGGAGTGTGTTGCCATTCCCTTCTCCAGGGGATCGTCCTGACCTAGGAATCGAACCTGGAGTTGCCTACATTCTAGGCGGATTCTTTACCATCTGAACCAGCAGGGAAGTCCCCAGCTACCCCCTAGATCGGTCCCAAGGGATTTTGCTTATTATGCAGTTTCTTGAATCGAATCTTAAGTCTTTCTAAACATAAATTTAAAACTTTCTTAACCTAATTGAAAATAATTAGGATTCAGACCAATGATTGTTTACACTAAAGGATCTTTTAAATTCTGAATGTGCTCAACTTCTCCCTAAAATGGTCACCTTCTGGCAGGGCTTCTTCAGGTTTCAGACACATGAGCTATTATAAGAACTATTTTTTCCCCATGGTAGATTATTCCAGATCCCTCAGGAACCTTAAAGTTTTGTTGTTTCTTTTAATACATATTTAGATGCTGACTGATGAGAGAACTAGAGACCCGGGGAGTAGAATCAGACAAGTGCTGCCTTCATTGGTTAATTTATTAAGCACAAGCAGGAGGCTGGCTGTGATAATAGTTTTATGGAGAGTAAGATATACGACATGGAAAGATTGAGGCCGTGGCCACTCAAGGTGAACTAGGGAATAAGGGCACCCTTTGTTCTCCGCCTGGTCTGCCCGCCACAGACAGGGCATGGCGTGTGCTACGGATATGCGTCGTCCATCTCGATGGAACACACGGTTGGCGACCTTCTGTAACCACTGTTTTCACGTAGCCTGTGTAAACTTGGCTTCCAACTTCAAACTGATGTTGATGCTTCCACTTTAACCCTAGGGATATCATTAAGAAGAGTTAGAGCTGAAGTTGGGTGTCCAAAGTATTAAAAAAAAAACTCCACATGTTGATTCTGATACTTGGCCAGAATTAAATGCTCACTTCCTTTACTGGTCTCTAAGAGGAGGGATTGGTCATTCAGATGACTGATGCTCTGTGTTTATTTACTGTAAGAATCACCTCGCCCTCGAGAGTTAGTGAGCCTGGTGTTTCACAAACCCGTAAAAAATAAATTTGTTGAAGAGTAGCGTATGGGTGGCTCTGTCTCTTGGGATTGGATGCCACATGCTGGCCTAGTATACAACCCAGAACCCTAAACACTCTTAACTAACTGTCAAGCCCCAGGGAAGTGTTAGAAGTGAGCCTGCCGGAGAGCCCAGTAACCGAGGGTCTTCTCTGAGGATGGATGCAACTGAGTGCCCACTTCACACATGGGGAAGTGCTTATCCCCTGCCTGCCCTCTCTGGGCTCCTTCCCCATCTAAATAGAGTATCTTTTGGTGATACTAAGCGGCATTAATGAGTCATTAAAATTCTTCCTTAGAAGATCTCTTTTCCTTTGAAAAGGAATCCAAAGAAGTCTGGTGTGGAAATCAGTAGCCTTGTCTCTGCTGTTGGTCTTTACTGAACCATGAATTCCCCTGGACTGGGGCCTAGTGCTGAAAACCCTCACTCTTTACATAAATAAACAAACAAATAGAATCTTTTGGCCGGTACCTAGTAAAAACTCATACAGGCAAATCAAGGTTAGCATATCTCCTGGAAACTCCCAGCTTTCAAACTTCAAGAAGATAGTCGTAGGGTATCTGACCCAATTAAGGCGCCCACATAAAACCCCCGTTTAACCTAACAAATAATAAACAACAGGGTCTTTTGCTTTTCTCCAGATCCTTCGACTGAGGTTTAGTGGTTAAGACGAGATTAGTGATGAAAAATATTACTAAGCTGAAGATTCTTTTTCTTGGGAGGAAAATGTCATGATGTATCAAATGTCCTAAATAATTTATTTAAACAAAACAAGCAAGGCTGAAAATGTCCTTTTGGCAAAGATTTGCGGCTCTCTGCTCTTGTGCTTATTGAAAGGATGAGGGAAAAAAAAGACAGACATATGATTTTAGTTTTATTTGGGTCAGTTTGGATAGAAACGGAAGAGCATTTCTGCTTTCAAATGATGCCAAACCAGGTTAGGTTCCCAGGTATTTTGGTCCCAAGGCCAAAATCATGAAGCAAAAAATCCCCAGCAGATACAATTTATTTCTAGGGGGCATATATTTCACATTAGAGTTTGGAAACTCTTATCTAATGTGACTGAGGTAGAGATTAAGATCTTTGGAGTCCTTTCGTTTTTCTTCAAAAGCACCTAATGCAGTGGTTTTCAACCAGGGGTGATTTTGTTTTCCCTGGACAGTCTGGAGACTTTTTCTGTTTTCATGGAAGGAGCTTGGAGGTTGGTGGGGAGCAGGTTCTCTCTAGTGTGGAGAGAACAAATGCTGCTAAAATCCTACAGTGCTCAGGACAGCCCTTCACAATAAAATAGTATCCAGTCTAAATGTCAGTGGTGTACCAAGGTTCAGAAATTCTCACATAATGGGTCCCCTTAGCCAGCCAAGGAAGTTGCTATGTCATAGTTGTTGTGTCACCAGGGAGATGTTGAGTAATAGTAGTTATTATTTACTAAATGTTCCCTGTGTTTTAGACACTTCAGGAACATTAACTTTTTAATTAATAGACTTTATTTTTTAGACCAATTTTAGGTTTATAGGGACATTGAACAGAAATTACAGAGAGTTCCCATATGCTCTCTCACCTGACCCCTCATAGCCCCTGTTAGGAACATCTTGCTTTACTGTGGTGTATCTGTCACAATTTAGCCTGCCAGGCTCCTCTGTCCATGGGATTCTCCAGGCAAGAATACTGAGTGGGTTGCTGTATCCTCCTCCAGAGGATCTTCCTGATCCAGGGATCGGACTCGCATCTCTTACGTCTCCTGCACTGGCAGGCAAGTTCTTTACCTGGGAAGCCCTGGCTACAATTTATGAACCAATATTGATAGATTATTATTAACTGAAATCCATAGCTTACACTGAGGTTCACTCTTTGTGTTATATAATACGTGGGTTTTGACAAATGTATAATAACGTGTATCCAACACTGTGATATTGTCTTTCTATCACGATTGAAGAAGCAGGAGGACAAAACAGCAACCCTCTAAAAACTATGGAACTCAAAGCTAGAGAGAGCCAGTGTTGATGATGTTTCCAGCCTGATTCTGTGTCTCCAGGCTCTCGTGACGTGACATAATCTAATATATGCTTATTAAATGGGTTTCCCTGGTGGCTCAGCTGGTAAAGAATTCTGCCTATAATGCTGGAAACCTGGGTTCGATCCCAGGGTTGGGAAATTCCCCTGGAGAAGGGAATGGCAACCCACTCCAGCATTCTTGCCTGGAGAATTCTATGGACAGAGGAGCCTGGCGGACTATAGTCCACAGGATTTCAAAAAGTTGGACATGACTGAGCAACTAACATGTGTGTGTATATATATCTATATCTGTATATATTTATAAAATTGAAAATTGTCTCATTTGAAAACCTTTTTCCAGGGTCACCATTGAGCCTTATAGCCTTTATGGTGTTTATTTCACTCATTTAATTGCGAGTATAGTAGCCTGTTTGCAAAAGTCAAGCCCTATTAGAATATGTAACAGGCAGTTAGGAGTGCTCAGCATTTATAACACACGCATTATTATATGAATTCACTAAGAATACAGACTTTACACTGAACCAAGTGTCTCTCCAGGTTAGAATTTGTCTAGGACAGGGTCAGGTTAAATCCATCACATACACCAAAAGAATGATGAGCACTTTAGCAGGAGCAACACATTGTCAAATAGAAGGATTTTTAAAATACTACTGAACACAGCACAGTCCTTTTTCCAAGAAGCCTACTTTCTAACTAGGGATATCATTCATTCACATTAAATAAGAAATTGAAGGGAATGCTGGGAATATAAATGCTAAGGTGATATATCAAAGCATGGATGCATACTAAGTCACTTCAGTCATGTCTGACTCTTTGCGATCCTATGGACCTTAGCCTGCCACGCCCCTCTGTCCTTTGGATTCTCCAGGCCAGAATACTGGAGTGGGTTGCCATTTCCTTTTCCAGGGGATCTTCCTGATCTAGGGATCAAACTGGACTATCCTGCGTCTCCTGCATTGTCAGGAAGGTTCTTTACCACTAGCGCCACCAGGGAAGGCCCAAACTTTTGACCATTTTTTTCTTCTCTTTTCCCTCTGCTTATGTATCAACACAAATGTTCACCTAAGACTCAGCTCTGATTCCTCCATGCATGCATGCTAAGTCATATCGAAGGGTGGTCATAAAGTTAGATGAGATTAAAAAGTCTTTCACCAAGAAGTACACTGCTTTGGATGCAAGGGTGATCTGACTGCAAAGTCTGTCATCCTTTGATCATCATGGTTGATTCTGCTGGTCTGGTTGGCTAGGCAGGTGTCTCCTTCCTCCCTGACCACTCCACTTGCCTCCCTCCCTAAACTGTGTGCTCCTTCCATCAAGAGTATAAGATTAGTTGTGCTCCCCCGCTGCAACTTCCAAACAAGCTCTCCAGGAGTACATTTTTCAAGTATACTGATAGATGAAACTGTTGTTGGATCCAGTCCAATTAGGTTTCAAAGAGTCTGATTAAGAGAGAGTTAAAAATGATGGCGGATCTTGTAGGCTGACAAAAAAGGAAGCCTTGTGCTTGCTGGATTAATTTGTTAAGGCTTCCCTCAGGGCTGCCCCAGAAGAAACTCTAAATAGGAAATGAAGTTCAATGAGAAGAATGGCCACCAAAGAAGAGCTTAAGAGGCTGGAGAGAGGCAATTTGGCTCCAGAATTCTGTTGCTTCCCTAACATACTTCCTGCCTGTCCTCCTGCCAATGGACCTGCTTTGGAGCATAAAGGTGCTTCCCTAGCACAAGTGAGCCATGAAGTTGCCAAAAGAGTGCAGCTTTAGCCATCCATCCTCACTTGGATTCATTGCCTAAATCTGCTTACTTTTCTGTTTGACTTGATGGGAGGAGAGATTTTTGATGAAGAACAGCCTAGTGAGAGATTGTGGCTGATGGAAGTCCCAGAGGGACTTACTCTACAGATTGATACCTGGTCTGGGTGAATCAGCTGCAACCAGCTGACTGTCACATGGCCAAATGGGGCATTTCAGATCCTTTCCCTTGGTGTCAACTCAATCACCTTTTTCCCAGGGTCTATGAAAAAGGACCACTCTAATCTAAAAAGAATAAGATTACTGGGCTGGAGGATAATCCATCCCAATGAAAGCAACAAGTGATGCTCAAATGATTTCCTTCACAGCTGTTGCAAGACTAGCTATAACCACGTTATATTTGAAGTCAGGAGTTTTAAAGGTAGTAGATGCCAAGGAAGAGGCAAGGGACCTAAAAGATCTATTAAGGTAGAATTATCTACCTATATCAATCCCAAGGAAAACATAGTGTAGGTGTTATAAAATTAATATTTAAAAAGTACATGTGGATGTACTAGGTCTTATTTTAATAGGTGGAAATTCCATAGGTTTGTGTTTCTATAAAAACAATAGACTTTGGAAATTGTGCTTGAAGGCATGAAGCAGGAGAGGAGGACAGAAAGGGACCCCAGACAGTGGAGGGATGAGGGGTCCCTGATGTTGGGCTTCCCCAAAGCTATCCTCAGCCCTCCTCTCCTGTCTCCTTTCCCATATGGCAGCTGAAAAGCCGCAGAATCTCTTTCTCACGCTCTTTTGGAACTGAAGGTGGCCATTGGACCCATTTCTGGTGAAGAAGGAGAAGGCCTTGAGACTTTTGGGAAAGATATTTTGCTTTCTGCTTAAAAGGATGGGAACTTTCCTTTACCCCCCATCTCTGCTTGAGAAGCTGAATTGAGGACATAATTTTACAACCATGAAGCAAAACCACAAAGACAACACTTTGAGTTTGGCTGAGTAGAAAAATGTATTGCTTGGGAACATAACAGTTATTGAGACACTAAGTGATCCCTGGAACTACCTACCTCCAGACTTCTTATAAACAATACAATTGACATCATGGGTATTTCTGTATATGCCCTTAATTCCTATAGAAGGATTAAGAAAGATACCTGCCAGTAGAAACAAGATTTTCTCACCTCAACCCTGCGCCTAACACATACCTTCTGTTTTACCACTTGAATTAAGGTAGATAGATGAAAATTAGAGGGAAGAAGTATATGTTAATGTTGTATCGAAGGAGAATATTTCTTTCTAATTTGTAAATGCACAGGCATTATTAAAGAAGAGAAGAATTGAGGAAAATGTTGAATTGTAAGATAAAAACGATCGCTGAGGAAAGTTGTAGCATCTGCACCTATGATGTCTTGAGTAATTGCAGGCTTGTTTAAGAGGTAGGAGTTGAATTCTCTTTTCCTTTGAGGCTCACTTGAACTGTAAGAGTAGGAGGGAAATGTGAAGGTCAATTCTTGGAGCCCTACATTTTGCCCTTTTTTTCTGAAGGAAGACCCAAGCACTGGTGTTGTATGTATCCCCTCTTTCTTTCCTGTCAACTGTTCTCTACTCTGACTTCCTCCTTTTCCACTGAGTTTTCATTTGACAAGGGCTTAAGGAGCCTCCCTGCCTGCCCCTCACTCTGCCCTTGATCTGCTGTCCTCGGCGTGTATCCCTGCTCTCCTTCCCGGTTTTACTCACATGTCCTTTCCTGTCCCTTATTTTCACCCTTCACATTTTGCTTGTCCTCTCTCCTCTTTCCTCCCCCAGAATCCGCCCGCCAGTGCAGGAGACATAAGAGTTGTGGGTTCGATCCTCAGGTTGGGAAGAACCCCTGGAGTAGGAAATGACATCCCACTCCAGTATCCTTGCTTGGAGAATCCCATGGACAGAGGAGCCTGGTGGGCTATAGTCCATAGGGTCACAAAGAGTTGGACACGACTGAAATGATTTAGCACGCACTTCATCCTTATACTCTCCTGCTTCCCACTTCCTTGAAAGGAAAGGAGAAGTAATAAATTGAAATGACACCTTTGGAAGACACTCATGATTTCCCAAGCAGATCACTGAGCTGAAATGGATGTTCCAAATACGACAGTGAAATGATGAAATTCATACATTATCCAGTTTTCATAAACTGACATGATTCAACCTTCTTTTACTTTGAAACCTTGTTTGGCTCTGAAAAGAGAGTCTTCCACTTCTACTTCATGAGTATCCTCTCTTCAGCTCCTTGCCTTCCCTTTTCTAATCCCATTCTTCTTTGGAGAGGCCATTCTGATGATGATAGTGGTGGAGGACAGAATCCATGTTAGAACACTGGTTACTAGGGCTGACAGCTCAGACAAATTCAGTCTGAATCTCAGAGAAGTGCATTTGAAAAAGCTCCGTAAATAATTTTAATGTGTTGCCACGGGTGAGAGCTAATACTGGAGAACAAGCATTCTCAATATAGTACCAGGTATTAAGATTGTGTAAGTTAAAGTTGGGCTGAGAACCGAAGAAAACCCCTCTTTGAGTTGAGAGAGGTAAAATAAAACAGAAAAAAAAAAAAAAAAAAACACAACAACCTTTTCATAAGGGTATCAGGACTTCCCAAAAGGGTAAGAGGAGGCTGAGATGAGAGTGTGTGGGCGCTGCCCACGTTCAGGGGTATGCCCGAAGTTAAAATTGTTTCCAAAAACCCCCATGTAACCACAGACAGCGATGAGCTTGTCATACTTATATTTAGAAACAAAGCAATAAATACATGAAGGAATTCCATCAGACATGATAAAATTAAAATAAAAAAGCTTCTCTCAACCTTAGAAAGAAAAATGTAGTTTTATCTTCTAGTCATCTTCATGAAAAGTGCCCAGAGAAAATTCTTTCTTTCTGTTCTTTTAACTCAGTGGGAGCAAGTGTAATAATTTCTAGGGTGGGTAATTTTGCAAAAAGTTTTCCCAGGTAGTTTTAGTGAAAATTTTAGGAAGTTTTTTGGTTCCATTTAATGATTCAAGTTTAGAGTCTTGAGACCTGTGTGTGTGTGTGTGTGTGTGTGTGTGTGTGTGTGTGTGTGTGTGTGTGTGTGTATGTGTGAGAGAGAGAGTATTACAGAATGGATCAGACACACTGTTGGTGGCTTTTCATATTAGAACATAATCTTTGGAAGGCAATTTAGCAATACTACTTTTTTAAAAACTTAGAATTTTGCATTCCACTTTCAGAAATTTTTCCTGAACAAATCATCATGGAATGGTGGAAAGTTATAACTTATTTACAGGAGTAAAAAAATTGAACACGGTATTTATGTAACAAAATAATTAATTATAACCCACATACATACATAATTACATACAATGGAATGTAATACGCATTCATCAAAAGTAATGTTGCAGAAGAATTTTCAGCAATGTGACAAAATGTATACATATATTGTTTATGAAATATATCCCAAGTTACATAATTACTTGTACAATAGTACCTCATTTGTGCTAAAAATATGTATTTATCTTTAGAAAAAGGAACAATTAAGTAGAACATCAAAAAGCTTACAGTAGCTATTCACTAGAAAGCAAAATCATTGAAAATAGGAAATAAATAGATGCATTTGAATATAGTATGCTATTAAAATATATCTATTGTTGAATTTATTAAATTGTATGGCAGAATTATGGGTGATTTTGATTTTTTTGTTATGCCTGTAAGTCTTCTTGTCTAATAGATATTACTTAAAATGAGAAAACATATCAAAATTTATGTTACAAAAAATGTATATATGGACAAATAATGCAATAAATTTACAAGTGGACTTCAAGTTTTAAGTGACAATTTAATAGAATAATGGATACTTTTTAGTTTTCAATGTATCTTTATATACATGTACATGCAGGCACACACATATAAACACAACTTGAAAATCATACTTTTTTTAAAAAAGTATAGCTGATTTATAATGTTGTGTTAGTTTCAGGTTACAGCAGAATGATTTAGATTCAAATCTAAATCTTTACATTTTACAAATTTTTTTTACATTGTAAATTTACATTTACAAATTTTTACAAATCTACATTTTACAATCTAGATATGATTTTACAAATATATATATATGTGTATATGTTTATATATATGCACAAGTATATAAACACACATATATACATATTTTTGTATATACTTTTTCAGATTCTTTCCCATTATAAGTTTTTATAAGATATTGAATAGAATTCCCCGTGCTCTACAGTAGGTCCTTGATGTTAGATATTTTATATAGAAAATCACACTTCTGATGATGTAATTGTTTTCATAGAGAACCCAGACAAATCTATAAAATTTATTAAAACAAAAAATCTATATATAAAAGTCAATTGTTATTTTATATAAAAGCAAACAAGTTAGAAAAACTAAATTTTTTAAAAAGACAGTAGTCATAAACATAAGAAAAACCAAAAGGTACATAGAAATACCATTTTCAAAAGAGAAACACAAACGTAGTGGAGACTGTTGAGATATTTCAATGATTGAATCCAGGTGCTCTTGCCTCAGACTGTGCAGCTCCTTTGAAAGCACAGGAAAAAAATAAATTCCTCACTGTTCTCTTGTTGTAGTTTTGTTGCTAAGTTATGTTGAACTCTTTTGTAAACCCCAAGGACTGTAGCCTGACAGGCTCCTCTGTCCATGGAATTCTCCAGGCAAGAATATTGGAGTGGGTTGCCGTTTCCATCTCCAGGGGATCTTCTGGACCCAGGGATTGAACCCACATCTCCTGCATTGGCAGGTGAATTATTTACCACTGAGCTACTAAGGAAGCCTTACTACATCCTTAAAACAAATTCAGAGACATTAAGGATTTAAATATGGGGAAAAGCTTAAAAATGTTTAGATGAAAATATAGGATAACACGTTAATGACCTCTGGAAAGGAAAAGATTTTGCACATAAGATTTTTACTTACAAAGGGGAAAAAATTAAATTTGACAACATTAAAATTGACTTTCTCTTTGTGAAAATCCAGCCTGAAATTTGGAGAAGATATTTGCAACATGTATGTCTAATGAAGAAATAAAAAGAATACATAAAGGCAACCTACAAATTAAAAAGAAAATGGCAAATAAAACAATAGAAAAACATTGAGGAAATGAGCAAAACATATGAGCAGACTTGTCACAGAACAGCAAACTCAAATGATTAATAAGCATATGAAGAGAATTTCAAATTGATTAGTAATCAGGGATATTTATACCAAATTTAAAATGGGCTATCATTTCAGACCTACCAGACTGGCAAAACTCAAAAGCTCTTTTAATGACGTCAAGCACTGACGAGAATGTGGAAAAATGGAACTTTTTAAATGGAGCATTTAAAATACTCTAAGTATAAACGTAAAATTTTTTTTTCAAAATATTAAAAAAAATACCTGGCATCATTGTATAAGATTGAACATTCACATACCCTTCAACCTGCCAGTTTTACTCCTCTATACACATTTATGGCACCCCTACACCAAGAGATGTGGACAAGAATGTTTCTATTTTTGTAATAGCAAAACCCAGAAACAACACAGATGCAGATAAACAAGAGACTGGGTCACTAGATGAGGTATATTCCTCAACTGAATACTAGGCAGCAGTGAAAATGAAGAACCACACACCGTTCTTATCAGTACAGAGCATTTTGAATGAAGAGAGTGACTTACAAAAGACTAATTTTATTAAGTTCAAATCGAAGCAAAATAAAGCAACACATTGTTTGGGGATGAATTCCTAAGTGGTAAAACTGGGATGAAAAATGAAAGAATCATAAAGCTATAAGCAGAAAGCACAGTGCTTTTCTCAGGATACCTACTTTCTAATTGGGAGATGGCTCCATACTGTGCATGAAATCATCAGTCTTCTGGAATGATGGAGAAAAAATAGGATGGGGGAAGGGAATGAAGAATTTTGAAATTGTTGCTCATGTCTGATTTCTTAAGCACAGGGGTGGATATACAATTATCCATTTTATTACTGTTCTTTAGACCTTATATATATGTTGTAAATATGCTCTTTTGTGGTAGGTATTTATTTACAGTTTTTTGTTAAAGAATGTTGCTTTAGTCACTAAGTTGTGTTCAACTCTTTTGTAACCCCATGCATGGACTGTAGCCCCCTGGAATACAGACACTGAAAATGAGAGGAAGATATTAGACATTCTTCTGAGTATAGCATTCCTCTTTTGAGATAGACAAACCACATTTTTAAACTCGGCTGTGTGACATTTCTGAGCCTTAGTTTTCTTGTTTGTCAAATGGGAATAATACCTAACGAATAAGATTTTGTTAAGATTAAATGAGTTTTTTTCTTTTTAAGCCCAGCTCATGGACTGCCATATAATGAGTATACAATATATTACTTTTATTTATTCATTTTATTTATTATCCAGATATATTATAAGTTCTTTTCAAATGAAAGAAATTTCTTAGAAATAAACAAATACAAATTACAATCAGTCTTTTGAAATGAAATATACTGAGGTTATATTAAATTAGTGCTCATTAAGCACTAATAATTAATTTTCAGTGTTTGTGTACTGGTTGGGTATAGTCCATGGGGTTGCAAGAGAGTCAGACACAACTTAGTGACTAAAATAACATTCTTGAACAAAAAACTGTAAATAAACATTTAGTACAAAAAAGCATATTTAGAGCATATGTATAAAGTCTCAAGAACAATAACAAAATGGATAATTATTAAATTAAGGCTTATTAGTGCTCATATTAATACTAAATTAGTGCATTACTTATAATATTACACCCAAGTTTGAATCTATGTTTTATCCAAATAACTCAAAATAGATGCTGCACGTAGTCTAAACCTTCTTGAACCCTATTTCGTAAGGGACATTTATTTACATGTCCCTTGCAATTTGTCTAGCATCTTAGTGACAGTCGGTCACTAAGTGATTACCTCTTAGTGACTATGAGTCTTCAGAGAACTGGCATTGAAGATCATTCATATTCACGTTCAATTGTTATCAAAAGAAGATAAAGTAGAAAATTGAGGTGACATTCAAAAAGGAGACCGAAGGTGACAAATCTGATTAGACGCCCTTGACAAGTACTGCCTTAAATTACGCAAGTCTTTAGAGGCAGGTTAGGACCCAGCTCCTGTGGGGCTAGGTTTTCCTGTCCAGCCCTTCATCTGAATGACATCATTTGATAATGATTTTTTTTTTTTACAACCTCAGAGAAGTGGGCTTGGGGTCGCTTCCATTGATAAAAGCCAAACATTTAAAGGACAACAAAAAAGTTATACTGCTAAAATTTCTGAACCAAAAGAAGACAGAATTTCCTCCAATCGCAAGGAACCAAGACAAATGTCACACTTCCTGGCTGCCCACTCGACTTCCCACACCCTTCCTCCAGCTCCCCTTTAGCAACAGAGAAAGAAATCACAGTAGTGAATTAATAATTCTGTGAGACAGACTTTCCTTCCCCAGTGTGATTCAGCCCCGCAGCTTGAGGAAGGGTAGGCAGCGAGTTCTTTAACTCTGTACGCTCTGGACTGGCTTTCAGTATTAGACATCTGGAGTTTTTGAAAATTAACACTGGAACAGAAGTGACTCTCATACTCCATGTCCCCTCCACCCGCCCTCTGTCAAAACTTGATTCAGGTTTCTTTAAGGTCATGTAAAGAGAAAAAAAAGAAAAAAGAATAGGAAACACTATCTAGAAATGTAGAAATCAAACCATTACTAAAAGCGTGGCATAGCAATTACTACCACTAGCGATTGGTTTTACTACAGACTGAAGGAAAAAGGTGTTTTACCATAAATGACACTCCTTCGACTTTGCGATCAGCCAACCTCCTTCCTCTGTCTTTCCAGCATATCTATTTAATCATGCTTGACTGCAGCAAGGTGATGCAATAGTTTCAATGTAACTGCCTTATCTGGGCTTAGAATGAGACACCGCCCGTGACTGAGGAGCTTGGGCATCAGCCCCTTGGGCATCAGAAGAGTAGTGAGTTTTTCCACAGTGGCCTTGCAGGGGGCATGTGTGCTGCCTGAACCTTCTGGGAAGTGCCTCTTAAAATCCACAGACTGCATGGGAACTCCAGGGTACTGGGCTGACTTTCCTGTCCTACACATTTCTAACATCACAGTCTAATAATTCAGTTTCCAGTCCCCTTGTCTGTTTTCTGGATTTTCAAAACCCGAAAGTCTTACCTAAAGTCACACACCCACCCAGAGGAGACCCTGTTCCCCTATCGTGAGCCCGAGGACTCTGAGATGTCCTCCTTTCAGCCCTCCAGTGACATTGTTAGCATGCCATCCCCTGGAGATTTGTGGATTCCTCTGGACCATCACAGTAAAATCAACACTTTGTGCTAACACCTCACAGGATGCTCTAACCTAGGGAGGATGAATCATTGTACTGACAACACAACTCTATAGGTAATTATATGGGATGGTTGTCTCTTGTAGCAGAGAATGAGAGAATTTTCAAAACGTGATTCTCTGGGATCACTTGAAATTCACTATTATTCTCCAGCCCATGATAGAACACTCTAGAAAGTGCCTCAAGCTTCTCACTCACAAAGGACTAAGGGAACCCCAGGTATGACTCAGGGCCATAAGGTGTTTAGTCAACTGTCATCTTCTGAGCAGGAGAGCTTGGGTCCTTGTGCCCAGAACAGCAATGAGAAACCAACTCACCTCCTTCCTACCTTCTCTGGGAAAACTCTGCATTGGATTTTAACATCACACATCAATATGGCCATATCTGTTAAGTGCATTTCACCAAAGCTAGTGTAAATTAGTTAAGCATAGACTCTGTTTTCCAGTTACAGGTATGTCCCCACTGCTAAAAAAAAGAAAATTGACCCTGACCTTTTCTTGACAGTGTTAACATTTACTTAAAGAAGACAACTGAGATTTGATCTTTGTACATTTCATTCTTTTTTTGGGGGGGAGAGGATTAAATGGGTCCTTTATTTTTCACTACATAGAGATTTGCATTAGACCAGTATTCATTAAATGAACAAAAAGCATACTCAGTGACGATTGGATGCATTTATAAATGGGTTAATTTCTGGATCAGCCAAACAGTTTTCTGGGAATCTGATGCCAAAAGACTTCAGGTTTAAATGTATGGTAAGTGTGTGTGTGTGTGGGGGGGTATCCTTTTCTAGGTTGGTTGATTTCATTCTTTTTTAAAATAATTAATTAATTAATTTTAATTGGAGGCTAATTTCTTTACAACATTGTAGTGGTTTTTGCCACACATTGACATGAATCAGCTATGGGTGTACATGTGTCCCGCATCCCGAACACCCCGTCACCACCTCCCTCCCCATCCCTTAAGGTTGTCCCAGCGCACCAGCCCTGAGCACCCTGTCTCGTACATTTCATCCTTTCCCAGCCATCCCTGGAACTGGGGTAAATGGACCAAAAAGTCTTCTGATTTTATATCACATTTAAAAATACTCTACTGGACTTTGTTGATACTTACAAACTTCAATGCCTTTTAGGAAGGGTGTGTGATGGTAACAGAGGGTAGATTTATTTTGTTGAATGTGCACACACACTCAGAATTGTGAGCATAGGAACATAGCCTGTTTATCTACTTCTTTCATTATTTCATTAGCATTTCCCAGGTTTTCTTAAAAAAACCGGCATTTTTGCAGCTGTATATTAAGATAATTATTAAAATGAATCCATATTAGACAGGCTGTAGATCCCAAAGTGAAATTTTCATTGTGTTTAGGTGAGTAGTTAATGTTTAAAAACTCAGTATGATAATATATTAATGTATAATTTTACTTCCTGGTAAGTTCAGGCACCTGCCAGTTCTTAGCTCCATCCTAGTCCTGACCCTGACGGTCTGACCAAGTCGGAGGCCTCAACTCTACCCAAAGGTGTGGTTTTGAATTTCTGTTAGAACCACACCGTTGTGCCTGGGGTGGGCTTCACATCCACATCTTCAGCCCACTAAGCTGTATCCCTTCTCTTCCTCCTGGCCAGCACTGGGCTTGCTCAGCCCATGTCACTGGACAGCTTGTCCTGATTAACACTGATATTTCCCATGTGGGTCTGGAGCCAGGTTATGGACTGGACTCAGCTTTTCTGGGGCCTTGGCAACATGCTTTCCTATTGCCAGGCATTTATTCATTTATTCTACTAGTCAGCTGGTCAAGCCAATAAAAATATATTGATTGCCTACTCTGTGCCAAGCAATGAAGTGAGTGGTACTACTGTCTGGACTTGGAACTTCTGCTGTGATATCATGCCAAAACAGATCCCATCAAACCTGCCAAGTGTCTGATTCTGAAAATCACCACTGCTTGGGCAGTCCATTTTGCTCCAAACTGGACCTTTTAGATATTGATACTAGATCAGGTTTACTACGCCCCTGTGAACACTGTAACTTGAAAATCTGACTGCTCATCCTAGGACCCAGTTCTATAGGCAGGTATAGTTCTATTCCCATCAATTCCAGCTTCTTTTTCCTATCCTCATCTCCTCTTTGCCCCAAGGTACTGGCAGACTCTTCAGGTAAACCTTCTTGGGTTCTGACCTTCACAACATTTATAGTTTAGAAAAATATTTTCACATCCATTTTCCCATTTTAGTTTTAAGTCTTAAAACAACTCTCATGAGACGCTTGATAAAATTCTGTTTCTTGAAGAAGAAATTTGACTTTAAGAAGTCAAATGACTTCTTTATGTTTACTTGGTTAATAAATGATCTCTTTAGGACTTGAACACAGACATTTTGCCTTTTATTTCAGTGTTCTTTCCACTTGATAGGGCTGGCAATGACTAACCTCCATTTTGAATTGACCTTACAATTCATCTCAGGAGGCAATCAACTTTTCAGTATGAAAGATTACTATTTTAAGCCTCCTAGGACAATAGTTTAACCTCAAAAGGGATAAGCATCAGATATAGTACAGTTAGTAGGAGGAAAAGCAATGAATGTGAAGGGCATTTGAGACTCATACCTTAAATTTCTCCTGATCTAGGGCCAACCCCCATGTGAGAACATGGCTCTTACTAAGCACAGATCATCAAGGGGAAGCTCTGCACTGCATTTCTGCCGGTCTAACCTGACTTGGTTCAGTGAAATTCTGCTCAGAGTTCAGGGACTCCAAGTTTCATTCAAGTCTTTGCTCCTAAAATCCTTCTGGTCTAGGATTTTGCAGAGGCCTGAAGTGGGGAACATGATAAGATGGACATTTATAAAAATCCCACTGGCTTCACTGCATAGAATGGTTTGCTGCTGCTGCTACTGCTGAGTCTCTTCAGTCGTGTCCAACTCTGTGTGACCCCATAGACGGCAGCCCGCCAGGCTCCTCTGTCCCTGGGATTCTCCAGGCAGGAATACTGGAGTGGGTTGCCAGTTCTTTCTCCAATGCATGCATGCATGCTAAGTTGCTTCAGTTGTGTCCGACTCTGTGCGACCCCATAGACAGCAGCCCACCGGGCTCCTCTGTCCACGGAATTATCCAGGCAAGAGCACTGGAGTGGGTTGCCATTTCCTTCTCCAAGAATGGTCTGCAAGGGGTCCTGATTGAAACTAAGAGGACCAGTTACCAAGCTGGTATGGTGGCCTGGTGAGGAGCGGTCTAGTTGTTGAACATGGGAGCCTAGAAGAGCTAGTAGATTCCAAATGAACAGACTTTAATCCATCTTCTCTTCTTAAAAACATTTAATGAAAAGAAATTTCTGGTTCATTTTATTTTTATTAAATAGTATTTTATAATGTCATTCTCTATTTACCTAATGGTTTGGAGCATATGCCTACTCTATTATTACGACTTCTGTTAGCAAATTCTCTGACAATTAGGTATGACCTAATTAAAGTATTTTGGAGGTGAAGAGACGTGAGTGTATTTCCTCAGACATGGAATATCAAGTTGTCCTTTCCTCAGAACTGCAAAATCTTACAGAGATAACAAAAGAAGATTCAAGTTCGTTTTTGTGCTAAGTTGCTTCACTTATGTTTGACTCTTTGTGACCCCATGGACTGTAGCCCACCAGGCACCTCTGTCCATGGGATTTTCCAGGCAAGAATAGTGGAGTGGGTTGCCATTTGCTGCTCCAGGGGATCTTCCTGATCCAGAGTCTGTGGTTAAATAATTGTGGTACATTTTCCACAGACCCACAAACTATTCTGCTACCTCTAAGGGTGTGTGTAGCTTCTGCTGGGCCAACGGGGCTGGTGCTTTTGCAGATTCAGAAGCCTCTGTGTCAATAATTTCCTTCCCACTTGTCCAAACAACTTCAGCTTTTTCCTGTGAAAAAGACTGTTCCTTTAAAATATCTATTTATTAAATACATTTTTTACCAGACATAATTTTGTATGCTTCCTTTTCCAGTCTGTTTATGGGTATGGGAAAGCTATAAGTCTCAATCTCATAAAAATATCAGTTTTCTATTTTGAAAATATTCTCCATTCTGAATATGGTGTTTTAAATAAAATAAAACTTCCGGCATAAGTTAGAATGCATAATACATTGAAAACTGGGGAACAGGTAGCTAGTAGTTTTATTTAAATGCCTGCTTTAAATCCATAGATCTGATGATAGCTTGAAATCCTCAAGAAGGCATAAAACAATCACCAGGTTGTTTTATCTAGTCACTTTTAGTTAAACTTTGCTCAAGATAATCATGAAAAGTATGAAGTGCTAGCTACTTCCTATTTTCTGACTCACTATTCTACTGGAAAATCTAACTATAAAACTGGAATTCACAGAGAAGCGTTATGTATTTGTGAAACTAATTCAACATTCAGTCAACATTTTCATTGATTTCACCTTCATCAAACTGCTGGTGAGAGGGCATGTGAAACCTCCTCACCCTGGAGGATTTCAGGGGCAAGAATTTGAATGAAGTCCAGGTTCCTTAAAATCTGAGCAGGCTTTCACTGAATTATAGGACTGGAAGATGTTAGAATACAGCTAAATAGATGAGCACTGTTTCAAAGGCAGGAGGCAGGTTGGAGGGAGAGAGGACAGTGAGAGAGGGATTTATTCCAACTCTAAGTCATTTCAGGGCTCCACGTTCTTAATATTAGGAAATCCATGCTTGTGTTTCCTACAGTTCCTCATGTTATAAATGATGTCTTCTCTTACTTTGCTTCCTGTGTAGACTGACAACTGGACACCATTTTAAATACAAGAGAGTACTGCAATAATATCTGAAAATATCATGTCAAATCTCATTCTAGTAAATTCTAAGGATTTTCCAGATTACCATCTTTTAACCCAAGATTCCTAGATAGGAACTGAAAGGGGTTATATCTTAGAAATCGGATATCCCTCTGGATGTTCAATAAAAAGGCAACTCAGAAATGTACAAAGTCAGCAGAAGAGACAGACTGTGGTCTAATGGAAGGTGTTGACATGACTAGAGGAAAGTGGGCCAATCAGAAGGAGGGGTGAGGGGGTGTTGCAAAGAACAGGCAGCGTCTCAAAATTGGAGGCAGTCCATCCAAGCGCCACAATGCAGGAGACAGCATCGTGGAGAGCGTCTGCAGTGTACAGAATGAAGACTCACCCTGTCAGAGACCTGGAGATGGGTAGATCCCCACACTCAGCAGAGTACATCGTGGCAGGACGTCAGTGACTAGCTCCCCTGGTTCTGACTCCAGCTCCCCAGGCCTCCTGATAACGACAATTCCCACAGAGTGATTCTCTGAGAAGGAGATGCCTCGACCAGAGGTGCAAGTTTGTACGTTTTTGGTAGTGAATTGTTCTCACACAAATTATCAGTGCAGTAGCATTATCTCTGATCTTGGATGCCAAAGAAGACACTCCATGATAATAAGTGCCTCATAGTGGGGGTGCAGAAAGCCTCACCTGAAAGGAGGCACCATCTTCTCCAGCTGCCCCAGGTACACACTGCACTTGTGGGCCTTTTCTCTTATTGCATCTGTGGAAATGGGACCCTTTTTGGCTACTAGTGATTCCACCCACTGGCCTTATATTAGATTCACCTGAACTTTATTATTATTTTTTTTCACCTGAACTTTAAAAAGTTCAAAACCTGGGGGAGAGTGCCCTCCCAGGTCAATTAAGGGTGGAAATATTTGGTCATTGTACACAGAGGGAAAGGAGAGGGTGGGACAAACTGGGAGAGTAGCATTAGGTGGCACAGGTGTAAAGAATCTGTCTGCCAATGCAGGAGGCATGGGTTCCATCTCTGGGTGGGGAAGATCCCCTAGAGTAGAAAATGGCAACCCACCCCAGTATTCTTGCCTGGGAAATCCCATGGAAAAGAGGAGCCTGGTGGGCTACAGTCCATGGGGGTCGCAAAGGATCGGACATGACTGAGTGACTCAGCATGCATGTACATTGACATATATACACTACTATATGTAAAATAGATAACCAGTAGGGACTTGGGATAGAATGCAGGGAGGTCAGCTCAGGGCTCTGTGATGACCTAGATGGGTGGGATGGGGTCGGGGTGGGTGGTGGTGGGAGGGAGGTCCCAGAAGGAGAGATATATGCATACATATAGTCGATTCACTTCACTACATGGCAGAAACTAATACGATGTCATAAAGCAATTACACTCCAAAAGAAAAAGGAAAAAGTCATCTGAGTGATTCTAATGTCTCCAGGGTTGAGAACCATTAATTTGATTATTGATAGAAAAGGGGAAGAAGTTCCCTAATATATGTTTAAAAACATTTAATGAGTTCCATATAGATGAGAAATCTGAGACTCCGAAACATGAGGTAATTTGCTCAAGTCCATATAACTAACTCAAGTCTGTACAACTAACTGTAAGTCCATATAACTAACCAGCTCAAGACTATATAACTAATGATAAGTCCATATAACTAATAGGCAATAGGGCCAGGGTTTGAACCTAATTTTTTTTGAACAAAGTATCAAGTTCTTTCCATGATACGTGGGCTCATATGGAAGAGAAGACAGGCACTCTGCCAGCTTCTGATGAAGGGAGAAGACTGAGGGGTGTGAAGGAGGGAAGGGCATCCGGAGAGATTTCCCAAGGAAAGGCCGGGAGGCAGAGACCTCTGCAGAATGTTCTCTGGCAGCTGGAAGCCGTCTCCAAAGTGTGTGCAGAGGATTCCCTAGGGGGTGTGGCAGGAAAGTGGTAGGATTTCTTTGATTTAGTTTTTATCTCTTAATCTTTTGCATGTTTCACAAAGCACAGGCTATATTGATATAGTAATAAATATATATAATTTATAAAAAAAATCCAAATTAACATATAGTGGGATTTCCTGCTCAAAAATTGTATATGGTAGGGCACATAGTAAAAAAAATCACAGAGTCCAGTGCTCAGAGAGGATCTTCTAAATCAGGGCTTGGGGCAGTCCTTTCTGCCCAGGTCCTGCCCTGCAGTGCGGTTGGTCCTCCTTCCGCAGGTTCCGTGTCCACAGATAAGGACACTGACTGTAGGAATCTATTTTATATAAGGAACTTGAGCATCCTGGATTTTGGTATCTGCTGACGTCCTGGAACCAATCCCCTGGGCATACAGAGGGTCAATTGTATGCAGTTGGCTCCCAGCAGAGGCAGGCGTGGACACTGGAATCCTCAAAACATTTCTGCAGGTGTTGCTGGTGTGGTGGGAACCCTTGGTGAAGAATTGCTGTTCCAATGAGGACCTACTGTCCATCACATGGAACTTTGCTCGATGTTAAGTGGCAGCCTGGATGGGAGAATGGATGCCTGTATATGTATGGGTGAGCCCCTTTGCTGTTCCCCTGAAACTATCACAGCATTGTTAATTGGCTATTCCCCAATAAAAAATGAGAAGTTAAAAAAAATTGTTGTTCTAAAGCGGAGGTTTATCAAGTGTGGTCTTTGGGAGTCCTTAAGACTCTGTCAGGGACTCCATGAAATCCAAAAATATGTTTATAACATATACCTGCAGAAGATAGAAAAACAATAGAAGATGGAGAGAAAGAAAAAAAAAATCATTGTGCTGCCTTATTTGTAATGAGTTAAATTTCAATTTCAGCTGTCAGTTATGGAAAGGTTTTTGTCAAAATCCAGCTGGTAAATTCCAGTGTTCTTTGATGTCAATTAGTTGGGAAGGTGTAAAGATACATTGATATTCCCAATAAGTGGGTTCAAACCCCCTGAAACTCTTCATTTGGATAGTTTTTAGCCAGCCTAGAATATTTATTTGGCTTCTGAGTTTAAATGTGCAAGTAAGAAGGTGTCCAGGTGGCACAGGTACACCAGTTTTGGTAACATCATGTAACAAGGGATAGGTCCAGTTTTATTTGTATCAAGATGCAGGAAGCCAGTGAATGAAGGCACCGTTGTTATCCCCTCTGAGCTGAGCAATCTACAGTTGTTTCAGGACTGCTTGGATGACAGTGGTCTCCTGATGCTGACAATGGGAGAACACCAGTAGTAACTCATATATCAAATATCAGCAAAGTGAACTCAGAGGTTTCTTATTTTCTTTCTGCATCTCCTGGTCACATGTACTCGGCTTTAGGAGCAGTGGAAAGCCATTGGGGAGTTTTAATTAAAGGAGAAGCATCATCAGGTCTGTGATTTAAAAGCATAGGTAATTAGTAAGAGAGTGGGCTAGAAAGGGGAGGCTAGGCACATTAAAAAAAAAAAAAATACAGCAGGAGGCTGGGGCCCAGGCTGGAGCAGCAGAAGGAAAGGGAAGGAAGTATGGATTTGATAGGGGTTTTGGAGACACATTTCACAGAAGTTTGGATGTGGGAGGAGGGGGCAAAATCCAGAGGCAGCTTGGAAGCTGCTAATGCCCTTCCCTGAGCATGGGAGGAAGAGGGCAGGGATAAAGTATTACGAGCTCAGGTGTGGGTGATCTGAGCTTCCACCTGTGTGTGGTATGAGGGTGACATTCCACAGTGTTAAGAAGGAAAGAGCCGGGCAAGCTGAAGCAAAGCTTGTTCCTTCCAAGTCTTATTTTTTCAGCCCTCTAGGACTAGGTCCTTTGCGTTTTTGGAAAGTCATCAATTTCTTTGAGATTTTAAAGAAAGCCACTGTTTCCACTTCAGAAAAATAGCGTATACACCCCAATAGAAAACTGTGTACATGCTTTAAAGGGTTCTCAAAATCGAGGTCCATCTATTGCTCCAGACTGGAATGTACCCCAAGTGACTACCTCACTGCCCTCCAAAGCTACCCTATTTGGGTCTATGTGCCATTTCTCTGAGTCAGATAATTTGCTAATTATAAGTCACTTCCTATTTTAGAAATCCTGATGACTTATGGTCAAATGCTTATGCTCATCATGCTGATGGAAGGACTGTAACTTTTAATGCCAGGTGAGAGATGGAGGAAGAATGGAGAAAAAGAAAAGAGGTCGATTCGAGGCTTTGTGATTCCTCTGGGTAAGCATTCATAGAGCTCAGACAGGCTGGGGTACACACAGCATCTCTGTGAACAATTCTTGTCTGATTGAACCAGAATCTAATAAGAAGTCTTGAAAAATAAGTAAAACGACACCAGAAGAAAGCAAAACACCAAATCCAGAATGTGAGCTGTGCTACAGAACGAATGACCTAATTGCCTTAACAAATAGCATGAAATTTTAGAGGGAGTGTTAAGAATAAAAGAGTCTTAAGAAATGCTAGTAACCCAGAGCAATAGAACTCTGCATAACGGACAATCTGAGAAATTATTATAGAATACATACTTAGGATTGAATGTTATTAAAAGTAATTTAGCTCGGGGTAATAATGGTGGTTATAGAAAAAGAACATATTTTTATAGATTAGAGATTGACACTTGATGTATTGGTGAGTGTGAGAGCACAGTATCTGAAATTTGCTTTGAAATAGTAAAAACCAAAAAAAAGAGAGAGAGAGAAGGTGACAAATGAAACAAATTTGGCAGGATGTTGATTGTTGAAACTGGATGGACATATGAGGGTTCATAATACTCCCAACTACCTTGTACTCTCAACAACATGCTTCTTGTGTGTTAAAATTTCCCACAGTAAGTTTAAAAATATATAAATTTCTTTAAAGGCATGATTCTAAAACATGGCTGATGATCAGAATCTCCTGAGGAGCTTTAAAAAAGAAAAAAAAGATCCCAGGAGCTGCACAGTCCTTCAGCGTTGATATTCTATGGGCATACTTGTATTGGGTGGAAGATTGGGCCATTTATAATTTCCCAGGACACTGGTGTCACCAGTGCTCATGGCCATCACAGCCATAGGTCACCTCTTCTGAGATCTGACCCAGAAGTCTTACACTCCTTCCTCCCCTCTGATTTCTTTCTTTTTCTGTCTCTCTCTGCACTTCAGTAAGGCTGAGGGCGGGAACCTTCACAGGAGCACAAGGACCTGGCATCTCATGGGAACAGGCATTGGCAGGTCCTGCCCACTTCCCCTCTGGGCCTCAGCGCCTTTCCTGTTAAACCAGAGGCCTTACCCTTAAGAGCAGGTTCTCTTCCTACCCATGGGTGAGAGATGTACCCTCTGTCCGGGTGAACATTGAAACAACTGTTTGGGAAGCATAGTCTTAATGTGGGGGCCCTTTTCTTTCATCACTCGTAAATAGAAAACATCCACATTTGCTCTTAAATAATTTAATTTTTAATCTTGACTTCCATGAAAAGTTACATTTAAATTTAGGAAAACTTGAAGAAAGCCAATGGAGGAGAGTCAACGGTTTTCTATTAGAGACAATTCAATGTGCAAATTTCAAATGTTTTGTATAATAAGCATAAATAATTCCACTTATTCACATTAAGAATGAAAATATTGATACACATAAAATATTAAAATAGAAACTTTAAAAGAACTAAATGAAAACACTGACGTTTATTTGAAATCTTTAGAAAGACATAAAGGGATATGCCCAGGGAAAAGGTGTATGGATTCTCAAGAGGAAAACACATCACATCAGACCAGCAAAGGCTGTGGGGCATTAGGTACAGGTTGCCAAGATTTCCAGGTCATAAGTCCAGACCAACAACAAGAAAAATAGCAGCCTTTACCTCTGGGGACAATGTGTTTCCCTTTTTTTTTTTTTTCTTTTCTAGCACAAATATGACAGTAACATAAAACACAGAGAGAGGCTGCAGGCCAAGGACAGAGAGAGGTTTCCTCATCCTCCTGGTTCCAAGGTTGTGCTGCTCCAATGCGAAGCTGGCTGCAAGGTCTGCGCCCCGCACCCCAGGGCACAGCGTGAACACAGCAAACAAACCCTTAGTCAAAGGCAACGTCCTTCCCCGTGACCTTCCCCGACCTCACCCCTGCTCCTTCCCCACTGTCTGTCTGAGGAGGTAGGATACACAGAACCGTTTATACACTGTGGAGAATGGCTTCTCACTGAAGGGCTGGGAGGTGGCTCTGGCCAAAAGTTTCACCAGAAAGCATGAGATTTTAATGGATTTACTGTGGAAGAGACTGTTTCTTTCCTAGGGAAGCCAAGCAAAGTGCATGGAGAAGGCTGACTCCCCCCACCGTGATCAGGAACTTGCCTGCCTCTGATAGTCAGTCTTATTTTAAGAGGACACTACAGCATTTTCTGAAGACCAGAAGAGACATCTTCACTTAAATAACCTTAAAGTTTGTAATAAAATAAATAAAGTGATTTACACAGGAATTTCCATTTCACAGAGCAGCTGGTGGAGTTCATGCAAGCTGTGTCTATGAGAGGTGCCTGCCCCAACAACAACCAGAAAATAGGTTATTATTATTAGTCAGTCCTCTTACTTAAAACCTCTAGGGCAGCATCTCAACATGACCAAAAAAAAAAAAAAAATCCCCTCATACAGAATATAAGGGGCCGTGATATATGTATACAACTGTATGCACACCTCAGTTCGAGTCAACTTTAGAAGTAAAGACAGCGGTAACCAAGAGTCGCCCATCTGCCCGCTAACATGTTCTGAGTCTTGAAAGGTGCGTATTGTGAAGAGCAGCTGGTTTACTTTTTTTTATGAACGTATCAAGCCTCAGCATCACAGTCTGGATGGTTCTGCTTCTGCCGTGTCCGTGGGAGAGAGTGAGGCCGGCGGGGAGAAGCCGCGGCCGGCTGACAGCTGACGCTGAGTCTGTCCGCGCTCCCCGAGCTTCCTGAGTTTCCCGCAGAGGGCCTGCAGGCCCCGGAGCCTCAGCTCCCCGTCTCCGAGAGACGCTGAGGGACGGCAGGGGACTGGCTCTGGGTTCCCCAGTCCAGCCGGACCCCGCGTCTTTTCCCTTTTCTCTAAAGACGGTGGGGCAGTCCTGGCTCGGAGGTTCCCAGCCTTCTGCTCGGAAGGGTTGGAGGAGCAGCGGCTCCGGGCTGACCCCGCGCAACCTGCGGCCCGTCACACGCTTTGCTCAGATTCCTGGCCGGAGACCGGAGCGCGTCTTTCGTCCCCCGCTCACAGACAGCCCAGGTCCACCCTGCAGGGTAGGGCCCTTGAGAGCGCCAAGAGAGGATGGCACCCCGAGGGCTAAGGCTCTAGGCCCCTCGCGGCCTGGGGCTGGCCCCCTGGGTCGGGTTAGCCGTACATCTGCTTGAACTGAAAGCACTCGTTGCAGTAGCCGTTGCACTTGGCGTTGCCGAAGTGGTCGCAGGCGGGGGCCCGGCAGCGCGGCGTGGGGGGCTCCTCGGGGCTGTGCTCTGGTCGGCGGGCGCTGGTGCCCGCTCGCTGGCCGAGGTGCTGGCACTCCATGCAGAGCTCCTGGCTGCAGCAGGCCAGCACATTCCGGCAGGTGGCCTGTGCGCACTTGGGCCTGGAGGCGCTCTGTGAGGCTCGGGGCAAGTCTCTGCGCTGGCTTGACCTCTGGGTGGAGAGAGCAGAGAGAACTGTCATCATGCGTTGCAGGGAGAACACAGCACCCTATTCAACCGACAGTGTGGGTCCTACAAAGGGCCCGGTGAGGCGATGGGCATCTGCCTGTCCAAGGGGACAGGTGGCAGCCTGGGGACTGGGGTCTCCAAGGACTGCTTTTCCCCATCCCATGAAATCAGACCTTGGCCCCAGAGAGGCCCAGGGGAACCACCAACCCTAACACAGAGGCCAGCTTCTGTTTGCGTGAATAGTAACTGTGTGAATACTAAGCTATCCTCACTCAAGATAGATTCCCTACCATCTACCAACCAATAGGCAAGGCATCTATCAATAAATGCTTGCTTTCTTTCGGCCAGTAAGTGGAGGCACCTTCCTCCTTGGATCTCATGACAGAGGATTAGTTTTTAGTTAAGGAAGCCTGCTGGCCACTAAGAGGTCTGTACTTCTGCTACAAATCCAAGAAGTCTCTGATCACCATCTGGCTTCTCAGAGGCTTTCATGGGTTTTATTCCATGGCTAGCTTCATTTGCTTCTTCAAATGAATTCAAAAGTAAACTTAGGCCATGAAAATCAATAGGAACTGCTTCACGTCCAAGCCTGAGGGCCAGGCTGACTTTTCCCCTGGTTTTTCCCTGGAACTCGGCAGGGAGAAAAGCCTGTTTATCACCCCGGGCAGGAGGCTGGGCCTGAAGGACAGGGGGAAGTCCCTCGAGAAGTCTCACCAGCTGCTCTTCAGTCCTTTTTGCTTCATGGAATCTCTGATTCTGAGCTTCAATGAAACACTTCTGACAGTATCCTTCAAACACGGTGCTACCAAGGGCGCCACATTCCCTGCCCAGGCAGGGGACTGCGTTCTGGAACCTGGAGGCTGTGGGACTGGCTTTCCCAGAGGCAGCGACTAAATCTGCAAGAGAGTGGAGGCTCATCAGGAACACGTACGGGCCAGCCAGCAGAGGGACAGTTTTCTGACACAGATTAGGCTGGTTACACTCTAGGAGAGCAACCATTCAGACACTCAGCAAAACAAACAACAGAAACAATACTGTAATTAAAATAAAACATCTTTGACTCTACAAGACTCTCTTTTTGGAACACGCTGTATGGGTAGGTCACAGCCACAGAACAAGCAGAGACATTAAGTGCCCATCCTTCTTTCAGATTTGATATTTCTAAAACCACAAAGGCATTCTTAAGTAGTCAGTAGAGACCACCCTCTTTCCAGTTGTCTGTGTATGTTAGTCACTCGGCCATGTCTGATGCTTTGTGATCTCATGGACTGTAGCCCACCAGGCTCCTCTGTCCATGGGATTCTCTAGGCAAGAATACTGGAGTGGGTTGCCATCCCCTTTTCCAGGGGATCTCCCTGACTCAGGGATTGAACCCAGGTCTCCTGCATTGCAGGCAGATTCTTTACCACTGGAGCCAGCAGGGAAGCCCTCTTTTCAGTTACTGCTCTTCAGATTCTGAATTTTCTCTAGTTTGCTTGAGTTTCAAAAGAAGTGTTGTTTGAACTCTACCTTACAAACACTGCATTGCATGACCTTCTAAAACACATTCTCTGAACTCTGCACAGAGCTCTGTGGATCCTGGGACACGCTATTCTGCGCTTTTACTTCCAAGCATGCTGGAAGAACTACTGGGATTCTGCCCCCAGGCAAGCCACACTCTCCCCCACGGCCCAGAGGGGGCTCCCTTCTTGAAGTTAAGGGGCATACAGCCTTTTACTCGGGTGTTTTTAAACAGAGGAGAGGAAACCCATCGTCACACTCACGTTTATTTTCTCTGTACTCGATGAAACACAGTGTGCAAAAGCCTTTGTTCTCTGGGGTCCCAAAGTACATGCAGCCCGCTTTCCTGCACTTACTGGTCCCCATCCTTTCCCCTGGAGTCCGCGTGGCCGGGGAGTGGTGACCGGCGGGTGCCTCGGGCCCGGCTCTGCGGCAGGCATGTGGGGACAGGCTCTGGGCCAGCTGCGAGGGGTCGGACTTGGAGCGCTGGTGGAAGGACAGGGAGCCGCTGGAGCTGAGGTTCGGGGCGGCCTCGGCTGTAGTCCTTTTAAGGCAAGTACTGCAGATGCCATTAAACGTCCTGGTGACATCCTGGAGGCAGGCTCGGCACTTGCCCGGGTCGGGAAGCCGCGCGGGGTCCGCGGGGCGGCCTGCTGGCTGCTGCCGGGCGTTGTGGCATCGCTCGCAGAAGCCGTTGTGCTGCACGTTGAGGGTAAAGGGGCAGCCGGGGCTCCTGCACTTCATGGCCGTGGTCTCGCTGAAGAGGAAGAGGCTGGGTGCCGTCGGAGGGGCTGAGTGGGGGCCTCCGGCGGGCTCCGCGGGACTCCAGACCTCCCCTCGGGAGGTCCCAAGCACCAGGCCAGGGAGCAGCTCGGGACCCGGCTTGGAGGTGGGCTTTGGGACTTTCGTTTGGTTCTTCTGCCGCCTTTCTGAGCACTCGTGGCACAAAGGCTGGGTGTTCACGGACATGAAGAATGGGCAGTTGGGTGTCTCACATTTGATGTCCATGAGAGAAAGCTGGGGGATGGAAGGGTCCAGAGGATTCTGGGGGTGCGTGTTTCTCCGTCCCTGCTCACTGTTTTCCTGCCACTTCTTGTATTCGTGCTGGACAAGTTCAAAGTAATCATCTACCAGGTTTATTTCTTTGGGTAAGTTAGCTTCATCCAACCTAAAGAACAAAAGGAAAAATATGAGACTTCACAAACACGCACACAGACACAGACCCACACACAGACACAGACCCACACACAATTTTACATCATTAGCTTATAGAACAAACTGAAAATATGGATTGGGGCAATAACTTTCTACCCAGCCACTGAAATGCAGTCTGTGATAGTTTGCGCCTCTAATGTAACACAGTCCAGTAATGCTGAGAAGACATCACTATTCTGAGAATCAGTCTCATTTAATTAATTTTGGTCCACCCCAAATTACAGATAATGCTAAAGAGAGGGTTACTTGGGGACTGCTTCTATATTTACTCTATTCCTCTTTGAAATAGTTACTTTTACTATCTAAGTTCTCAGAGATGAAATTTCTAGTGAAACATTCTTCAGGGTATTCATTTGGGACAAGTCTACTTTCCAGCACAAACTATACTGGAATGTTGCATTCTGTATTTTGCTGTTATTAAATTTAAATGTGCATCTGGTGTCTGTCAGCGTTAACTGCCATGAGCAGTAACTAAGAGGTAGACATGCCCACAGGCACTCCGTACTGACTTCTGACTCACTGAAATTTGTTCATCTCCACGCTGAGAAATTGTTTAGCTTAGGCCTTCTCGGTCTTGTGCACTTCAAGTTCTAGGAAACAGGCATCTCTTTATCATCAAGCCAGTGTTTACAATCTCGATACCTATAAACCCGCGCTCTGGGTCTCTCCTCCCTCATCCACGTGGCCAACTCATGTGGCTGCTACAGAAACATTCTACAGCCCAGCCTACATGTGATGTGTCTGCCTTACCCAGAAGCCAGGAGAATGAGGCTTTTGTTTCTAAGAATTTTCACTTGTTAGTCTAGCACTAGGGCAATTAAAAGAAAAAAAAAATATCCTTGATGTGAACGCACTTTTTGAAGCCACAATGCTGGCTTCCAAGCATTCAGATACACAGGACAATCCTCTGGAAAAATTCCTTGTTGTCATTTGAAAACCAAAGTCAGTGCCGCTTGAGCTGATTGTCTCTGACACACACAAGTCCCTAAATTTGTTTCACGTTGGAGGAAACTGGCTTCAAATAACTTTACTATTGGTCTCTGAGGCAGAAGCAGCTTAAAGATGACACAGGACAGAGCTAAGAACAAACTGCTTACTTTGCAGCATTAATTAAATGGGTGGTGCCATGGTCCCAGCCTTGAACAGGGATTTCTACCACCATCAAGTACTCTTTCAGGAGCTTTTCCTTCATCTCGTTTTCAGGATCTGTCAAAAAGTGAACTTTTAAGTCTTCAAATCGCCCTCGCTCTCTGTTAACAAGTGGAACAGCTCGGATTTCTGAGGGAAAAAGAAATAACACGTAAGCAAAGTGGTTCTACTAAACAAGATTTTGTGTGAGGTCACATATATATAACAACTGCATTTTGAAAAAACAGAAAGGATACAATTACCGAGTGGAAAAGTATTATCTAGCCACAAAATCAAATGGGGAAACAAACTGTGCTAAGCTCTAATATAAAATACACTGTTTCCAGGAAGTTCACAGAATATTAAGCAGCCTCCAAGCAGCGGGTCTTATTGTTTAAATTACTGCACTTCAGATTCAGACTGACCTGAGTTCAGATTCTGACTCTGCCACTATTCAGCTCTGGGACACTAGGGAAGTTACTTAACTTCTCTGAGCTTCAGGTGCCTCATCTGTACAGTAAGGCTATCCATGCTTATAGCATCCACATGGATGCTGCGAAGATGAAATGAAATAAATATTGTACCTAAAGCATTTATAAAGTACCCTATTAGTTCCACATTAAGATAGTACAGTAATAGCTAGCCTGCCAGACATTTACCTGCCCCAGGTCAGGCACTGTATTATGGGCTAATTAAGAAATGGTGGTAGTAATAGACATTATCTCCTATTTGCTACTAACATGCTCAAAGTAGGTCCCAAATGACACACAAAACAAGTGGGGATGGGGGGGCATTATGATTAGTGCTAGTGCATTATTGTTGCTAATCAAACAAATGACAGAATACTCTATTTGAATAAAACTAATATTCTTAAATGAGGCTTTCAAAAAGGAGCCAAAGAGCAAACCCTGAGGTTCAGTAAGAACAGGGTGTACCAGGATTCACCAGCAGTTACAGATGTGAATAGATGTTTGGTTTTCTCACCAGGTCCACTGTCCTTCATGGTCACCAGGGGTACAAAGTGTTGGCTGTCATAGCCGAGCACAATGGGGTATCTGTAGCATTCCTGGGCAGGCCAGTGCAGAGGCAGGTAAATCCCACCCACCTTCAGAGGAGCAAAATTGGAACCTGACTCCAAACTTCTCAGCATTTTGTCTGTTTAAGGAAAGAGAAAGAAAAGATAAGGCCCTCTGAGACTTTCATGGGAGTCCATTTAACTACAGTCGCCTGGAACTTGGGTCACCGTAAGAGGTAAGGGATTAAAGCTGAAAGGCACCTAAATACAGATAAGCCATCAGTGGGCATCTCACCTGAAATGACAATGATTGGCCTTCTGAGGATGTTGCAAAGGACAAATATGTGTATTTCTTCCAGTGAATGATACTGCAGTCCACCTCGGGCCGCGGGTGTGTCTGCAGATGCCATCTTGACGAGGCTGTCCCACTCATCGGTCCAATTCTAAGAGGAGAGGAAAGAAACTATTGAACGTACTCTGCACTAAAAAACAACTTTGGCGCCACTCTATAATTATTCACTGGTATCACCGAGCTTACTTTTACCCTTTCCTGAGATCATCACTCAAATGATCACCCGCTTTCCCCCCATTCTGGTTTTCTTCCTTTAATTTTTCCCACTACAAGGCAAACTCAGAAGCTGAAGAGCACGGGGACAGCACCTGCTTTCAGAAAAATCCCTGCTGAAGCACCACGCCAAGCTCCCTGTGCACAAAGTCTCAGCCTAGTGACCGAAGATGGGGAGGTGCCCCCTGAATCTGACTGGCGGGCTCAGTAAAGCAAGCGAAGGGCCATCAACCCCCCCAAACAGCCAAAATGCCACAGGGAATCCCGTAATCAGAAAGATCATTCTAAAATGACTCTCCAGCTGGGAAGATGCTCCCTGGGAGCCTCCCAGCAGTGACAAGGGCCTTGGGCTCATCCCACGGGAGGTTTCTGGTGTTTTCCATTGACTCTGCTTAGCCAAGTTCACGTGACCCAGCAAACCATATGCTCCCTGACAGCAGGGACTGGTCAGAGGTGCACTTTTCCCACCATGGAGCGCTGTCAATAGATGCTTGAGGAGGAAGCCCAACATACCCGGGTGTCGTAGCAAAGCCCAGTTTCCACGAATTCCTGAGACTTAAGAGACTCCAGCTGCCAGCGGAATTTAAAGTTGCGCGTGTCTGTCTCCTTGAGGGTGCTGAAGAGCGCCTTCCTCAGGACCAAGTCTGTGTCCTGAACACCCCACATGTACTGGGAAGCCGCGTGCATGAGGCAGTTTCCATCACCTGGGGACAGAAGGGAAGCAAATTCTAGCAATCCGCAGTTAAGGCCTAGCAGAGGTTTCCAGAATAAACCAGCCTCTCTGCTACCATTGGTGGGGACCCAGTGGTGCTTGTGAGAAATGCCAATGGTTTAGTTTCTTAGTCAAAGGACTAGCTGGTAACATTTCACTCGGTGATGACAGCTTTAAGGGAAAAATAAAAAATCATTCTTGTAACTCTTCTGTTTAATGCATGCTACTAACAGCCCAAGGAGTGAGAGTCTGGAGACCTTGACTCCTGTCTGGCTCTGCCCTCGGTGGGGAATTTTTTAACTTCTGAGTATTTTTCCTCTTTGTGAGATGAGGGCATTGGGTTATGATCTCTGAAGTCCCTTCCTTTCTAACAAGCCTTGATTTTCTGGCTCAGGTGCTGGTCCTATTGCTCTCTGACCCTGAGAGAGAACACCCAGAGCAACATGCTCAAACCAGGAAGCTGGTCTGGCTCCGCTTACTAGACAGGGACCGTCTGGCCATGACTCAGGGGTAAATGACTTGACCACCCCACCACAGCATTCGGGGCCTGGGAGTTTCCTCTCCTGATTTATAAAATGGGACTGAGACAGAATTACCTATTAGCCTGCTCACCCCCACCTCCCATAAATGCCTTGTGTGAACCTGCTTGTTAGCAGTTAGAGTCCCTTTTCAGAGTTAAAGAGTGCCTAGATGTCTACATTTCAAAATAATTCAGTGTTTACGGCTGGCACTTTAAGAACTCTGAGCCTTTTGAGAAAAAGATAGGTCTAATTTTAGTCTGTCACTTTGTTACTTTTATAGGTTAAAAATCCACAACTCATGAAATGGCATTTTTTTTTTTGGCCTCCAAAGAATAAACATTTTGGAGGAATGTTTAATATTTAAAAAGTTAACTCCTTAGGCTCTTCTGGGAAGTGCAAAATTTTTTTATAAAGAAAAGTTCAATTATTTCCTTACATTGCTATATGGGGTAATGAAGCTATTTGAAATTTTATCATATCCTAATTACAGTCAACTGTAAACAACAACACCACCACCACCCTCAAACATATCCACAGCCAACATCCTTTCAGTTTACACAGTCAGAAAAACTAGCTAAATAAACATTCAAACAAATGAACCAAAATGATCGCTCAAGCCTTGTGTCTTGGCAGAGTGTGGCAACAATTGCAAGCTGTTGAAATTTCCCCTTTGCAAAATCTAGAGCAAAGATAAGGCTTTTTTTCTTCTTCTTGTGCTTACTTTCAGTTCTTTATTGAGATGCACCAGCATAAAATTCCCTAAGTAACATCTGGAATTCCCCAGTGCTAAGTTATTTGACTAGCAATTGAGCAACAGCTATTGTACTTTTTGTTCTGGTGTGTAGACATTTAAACTGCGAAGTGCACCCTGGACTTTCCAAGTGGGTGTGGTCAGGGTGAGCTGGAATAGGGCTACTCATTATACAAGTGAAATCGCTGCAGCCAATAGACGCTGGAATTTTTCAAATGAAGTTTCAATTTTATGCCACCTACTCCCTTCCTCATTCACCGCAGTCTCATATCCTCAAATGCAAACTTGTGAATCACCCCCTCCCCAAATAGACCATTGACTTTGAAGAGCCTTCCTATAGGGGGAAGACTTAAAAAAAAAAAAAATGGTGCTAATAAAAATCAGAAAGGAAAAGTCGTTTGTTTTCCTCTTCCCCTAAATATCTTCCCTTCCTTTTCCAAAATTTTAAGGAATTTTCTTGTAAGTGGAGAAATAAAAAGACTCTGAGCCTAAAAGCCCCCATCTCTCAGAAAATGATATCAAAATGCACTTGCTTTGTAGTTTTATTTGTAGCGTGAATCTTTGACTTAAATGTGTATCTTTGCAAGACAAGTATTTACTTTTTATATTCCATTTTTTTCCTTAAGGAACTAGAGCAAGTTGAATCTAAAATCTCAGTTCAGTTCACGATAAAATGTTTTTTTTCTTACTACCACATTTCTAATTTGGCAGAATCTCTTCTTTTCAACTCTCCCAAAGTTGACTCCACCTCTTTTTGTAACAAAATGGGAGAGTTAAAACCACAAACTGTCAGGAATATAAACCCCTTGATGATGACTTAACATAATTACCTACTTCTAAGCATCTCTTGATTTAATGCCAAAACCAGTGTAAACACTAGGTAGCCTCAGTTTTCTGTTTCTAAGAATCTATGCTTTAAAAATAAAAGCATGATGTTGAGGTGATGCACTTAACCCCCAAAACCCAAGCAAAAAGTCATGTCCCTCAATTGTGCCAAGTTACCCAAGTCAAAAATGGCCAGAGTGAATGTACCACTTGATTTAATTAAGTTAACATACTTATCATCTGGTCTCACTGTCAGTGAAGATGTATTATTTTGCCCTTAGATGTATATCAAGCAAAATAATTGGGATGGTTTAGGATTGTCACTGATCTAAGGACAGGAATTTCCTGCTTTTATCTAGACAATAAGCAGTCTACAGCTTCTTGTAATAATTAACTACATTTATAAAATAGAATTTTGCTACTACATTTAACACTAGGCTTGAATGTTTCTGTGATGTGCATACTCTTGCTCAAAGGAAATAATTAAAAAAAAACAGTGAAGTTTAGAACAGGAAACAGCAATGAGTCGTAAACAGCCATTGGGCAGACAGTCACAGACAGCAAGAAATGCAGTACAGTACTAGGAATCCCTAAAAAGAATGAAACAGAGGACTAAAACCTGAGCTAAGAACTCAGGTTTATCTGTCTAGTTAGTATCTTGGGACTGCAAGCAACAGAACCTAGGTAAGGGAGCAGCTGACAACAGCCGTTGGTTAACCCATAAAATGCCATCGATTCAAGAAGTGTAAGGCCGTCATCACGGGCATTTTCTAATGACAGTGGAAAACACTATTGATTTTCACACCATGCTTTTCTTCTGAACTTTTTAAAGCCTTTTGATATTTCCATTACTCGTGAGGGAAGGGTATTTCATGATTGAACAGTCACAGGAATTAGATACAGAAGTCATACGTACACACCCTACACATACATACACCTAACGCACAGAAATGCATTCTCCAAGCTTCAGGGTGCTCTGCTCTCTAACATGCACTAGAAACCACCCTCAATTTAAATACTCCCAAAGCAAGCTTGCTTCCATCACATGCCCCTTGGAGTGTCTCTATACTAAGGTACCTATAGCCTTAAGAGACTTGATTTGGGGCTGGTGCCTTTTAATAAATAGGGACCCAGCATGGTAGGAGCCACCCCAACCCCCAGACAGAAGCATGTCTTACCATTTGTCTTCAGTGCCACAAGCCTCCTGACTTCTCGACACCAGTTGAGCTTCTTCTGGCTTTCCAGGGAAGCCTGGATGTTTCTGTCAATGAGAGCATTGTGGATGATCTCCCGAAACTGTGGACAAAACTGGCAAGTTCTGAACATTTCCAGAGTGTATCGGTGCATGGATTTAAAATGGTGAATGATTCCATTGGTAGGTTTAAAAATATCTGCTGGTGTCCTCTCTCGTATCTTCACAGCTTTCCGCATATTGCTCAAATACAAGGCCAGAGGAAGGAGTTGCTCAGCCATGGTGCTCTCCAATACCTGAAGAGGAGGGAAAGAAAACCCCACGCCGTTAGTCTGACTTTGATATGACTCCTATATACCTGCCTGCAGGAAACCCCACCGTCTGATCTTGTCATTACCCTGAGTGGCAGGCAAAAGATCTTAGTCACCTCTACTCCCAGGATACTAGCTGGCCCCAAAGATGAACTCACACTGGACAGTTCTAAGTTACATCATTTTTAAAGATTAGTCTAAACAAGAGAAGGAGTGGGCAATGAGGAGGAGGGGAATAACCCGTATTTTCAGTAACGTTTGTCAGGGAGCCGAGCTTGTCTGTCAGCACCAGGTACAGAGCCGTCTAACTGACTGAGGCTCCCCTCTCATCCTAAGGCTGTTCTGGGGGCAAACACTGGATTTGAGGTGCCCTGAATGCTGGTTACAAGCACTATGTAGCCCTGACAAGTCAGCTCCTCCTCTAAGAGGAGCCAAGCAACCCTTTTTTCTCGTCCATGTCATGATTTACCTCTTTCAAGCACTCCCTCCCTATACTGGAAAGACGACAAATATTTTGTGAAAAATCCTGCAATCTTATGCTGCCATGTAGGCAGTCGATTGGACTTTTCTCTGTAGTCCCCAAAAGGAACATTTATAAAGCATTTACTTATAAAATGCTATATATATATATATATATATATATATACATAAAGAGTTAAACAACAAAAAAGTCTACTCCCAGCAAGATGCTTTCCAATTTTAAGAGCAAACAGTTAGCAGTCTTTCAGAACCTCTCCACTGAACTTGACAACATCAGAAGAAGAATTAGAGTAATAACAATACTAGAATAATAAATCCTACACTTCCATGGGCAGATATTGAAAGCACGGAATTATATTCTATGTAATGATGGAATTAACTGTACTACTTAAACTCAACCGCCAACACAATTTTATCATTGTCTTCCAGCTACCAATACTCAGATGGATCTCTCACCCTGTCTTCATCCTGAAATCTTCAAGCACACTCAACTAGTGGAAAGAAAGAAAAGTTTGGAAGCAGACAAGGAAAGAAGTTGCAGCCACAGGGGCCACTCAGGACAAATGAAAGAGGAGGAGGAGAACTCCAGCATCTCCAATCCGTGACAATAGCATGGGAAGATGTGAATCGATTTAACGTGGGACTTTACGGCTCATCTCTTTGTGGAGAGCCAGTTGACATTCACTGACCCTGAGCAGAGTGCCCTGCCATCCATCCAAATTTCCGAGATGAAGACAAAGACAGTTTCAGAGCACAAACAGGGCCTCTAGGAAGTTTCACTGTGATTGTTAATCCCAGTCATGTAGCATACTGTTTGCCAGGGCAAGACTCTAGATGAGAAAGAAGTTAAACCAAGTTAAGAGGGAGAAGAAATCTATGCTACAAGGAAGCCTGTCCTGGGTAGGTCTCAGCTTTCTTAAAGACATTGATAAAATGGTCTAAATTCTCATGGCCCACTCCAGGGAGACAGGTGGACTAGATGACTCCAAGGTTCCTCCTGAGGAGTCTTCTGGTGGTAGATTTAGATCAGGATTCCTAATCTGACAGCTAGATGATGCCTGGAAGAAGTCATTCTCTGGGTCAAATTGTAATCTCTCCTTTTTGACGTCAGACATTCCTTGCAGGTGGAATTGGGCAAAATCATGGCAAGACCACAGATACAACTAAGGGACAAAAACATCACACACACGCCTCCTTGGTGGCATGGCAAAAGTCTCTTTCATGACGTCATTCATTTGTCCATCCATCACTCCGCAAGCACGGCCTGACCACATACTTCTACTGCCTGACCATCAGCTTGATGCTGAGGCAAAAGATCAAAGATAACCTTATTCCCCAGCGTGAAGTCACATGACTATCACAGTCTCCAGGTTCAGCACCTGCAGTACTGTTCCCACTCAGGGAGGTCCCACACCATCCAAGGCCAGGTCTTTGCCTAGAAGCCCGGTCTTCCAAACCCATCCCCTTGTTAATCTCACAACACCACACCTGTGGCTGCAGCGCCTGCTGCTCTTACATGGAAACAGACAGGCAAGAAGATCCGAAACAAACTAGGTGTAGCCTCTTTTTACTTTTCTGACTCTTCTATTATTTTCTTCTGCACCTAAGATCTTTCAAATAGTGAGCGCTAGAACCACAGGCAAGACATGCAAATGTCAATATCCGACAGTCCAGTGTTGCCTCATTCATTGGTGTAGCCTTGAATGGCCTGCAGCATTGCCTCCTTGAAAGAAATCAAGACCCACTGCCTAAGTGGTCAGGACTTAGACTTCTCCACACTTAAGATTAAGGAATCATCTGACTTGTGATAAAGAATTTCTGAGCTATGAATGTAATGTCCTTATATGCAAAGACAAACAATATCACCCATAGCATTTCTTTCATGTTTCTGACACCTCATTGACCTACCAACAGATATTAAATTTTCAGAAAGTACTACTTCAAAAACTCAAAAATTATACAAAGAATTGAAAAAAAAAAAAAATAAAGAAGCACCTCAGGACACAAGAATGAAGCAGTAACTGGCTGCTTAATAAACTGGGACATTGGGGCTGTGGTCCAGAAGACCCAAACACTGGTTCTCCCAAAAGGCTGCCCTGGGAGAGTTGACCAGAGCAGCTTTCCGAGGAAAGATCAGAGGCAGGGAGAACTGAAAACAAAGCGGTCTCAACAAGAGTTGAGCTCCTTCCTTACTTAATACCACGGCTTTCCTGAAAGGCCAGGTGGTAGGATGTGGGACGACCCCGGCTGACAAAGCCAGTCTGACTTGGCGGTAGAGGCTTGCAGATGCTCTACACTGGAGTCAGCCCCCAAGGCAGGCGGACGACCTCCTGCTCCACGCATACTCCTCTGACACTGCTGCACTCCGAGTGTCTGCAAGCCCTCCCCGGAAAGGAGAGCTGACCGGGCCCCCCGCCCCCTAGGTTCTGCTGCTCCTGCGACATCCTACCCCTCTGGACTGGTGCTGCACAGTCTGGAAAGAGGCCAGGCGGTTCTGCAAGGTCTACGTGGCCGTAAGCATGCAGAGCTCGACTCCAAAAGGGACAAGCCGAACAGCAAAGCACCCATGACCACCCGGACCAAGCAGTTCCGGGGGGCGACTCTCCCCCAAGCAGCTGCCGTTCAAGTTCTCTGCATGAGCTGCAAGGGACAGTGGTCTGGATCCTAGAATACAGGCTGTCACCCCAACATCTGGCGGCCGCCTCCACTCTCAGCAGCTCAGAACCTTACAGGGGTCACAAACGGCCAACAAACTTCCCTCTGGGAACCCGGCAAAACCAAGGCCAGGTCGACGGGGCCAGCCCGCGGGTCGCTGCCAAATTCGCAGCCGCAGCCCTTGCCCCGGGAGAGCCCGTGGCAGACGGCACAGGGACGCGGGGTTACCTCTTGGGTCCGCGCGATCCTCTTCAGAAATCCCAAGTCCAGGTCAGGACAAGCGTGCGCCGCAGGCTGGGGTCGCAATTCGGGTTGGGGCCGGGTGGAGGCGGCTCCCCATGGACGCCTGGTTCGGGCGAGTTCTCCGGCGGGCCGGCCGGGGGGTGTGGATCTCCCTTGCTGCTGCCACTGCGGTCCTCCCGGCGGCTGCTCTCGCCGCTCCGCCCCCACGGCCTCCTAGCTCGTCGCACTTGGCCGCCGCGAAGGCTGCAGACTGCCAGTTCTCTTTTTTCCCTTTCTGTTTTACCGCCCGCGGACACCGGGGATTTCCACCCAGGGACTTTCCAGTCACGTGAGACGAGCCCCAGACTCCCGAAACCCTGATCTCGCCGCTAGGGGGCGCAGGAGGCGCAGCCGCCGCGGGAAGCCAGATGCACTCCGCCCCGCCCCGACCCCGCCCCGCCGCCCCGCCCGAGAAACTCCTGCGCCCCGCCCCGGGGTGTCCCCGCGTGAGTCACCTGGGCATTTCGGAAGCTGGACCGAACGTCACATCCATGTGGAAATCGCAGTGATGGGAACTGGAAATGAAATAGGTTCTTTTTCTCAGCCGTTTTTCTGCAGAAAATCATCAACTGTGGAGAACAAGAAGGGAAATCATAAAGAAAGAAAACCCTAAAAACCACCCTAGCGCCCGGGGACCACAGACCTCTGCTGGCTTTGCTCTGCTTGGGCTGCACACGTGATGAGCCCGTAGGGGAGCGTCCAACTCTGGGCCCCCGGGGGGAATTTCGAGAAAAAGATGCAGTCACAGGTCTTGGTCCTCACCCGCTGCATTCCTGCCATCGCCGGACCCCAGGCTGGTGGGAGGCTACCTGGAGGTGACGTCAGACCTCGCGGCCCTGAAATTCACAGAGGCAAAACCAGACTTAGATAAAATTAGGAATCAAAACCCCTACCAACTCCATCCCTCACTTGATTGATTTCCCATCTCCATTTCTGAGTATCAGAGGTCCGGGTGGCATCATATTCAGGTATCATACCAATTTACAAATCACTTCTTGTTCCTTCCTGTCCTTGCCACATTCCCCTAAGCTGTTATTCGGAGCCCTTCTAGGAGATCTTGATAATAGTTCTCCCCAAGATGTCAATGGCTGATGATACTTATTACTCTTACTCTTGATTGGTGTTTTTTGATCCCTAAATCATGGCCAACTCTTGTGACCCCATTGACTGTAGCCGGGCAGGCTCCTCGGTCTATGAGATTTCCTAGGCAAGAATACTGAAGTGGGTTGACATTTCCTTCTCCAGGGGATATTCCCACCCAGGGATGGAACCCATATCTCCTGCAAAGGCAGGCTGGTTCTTTATCACTGAGCTCCCCTATTAAGTAGCATGCTAAGAGCACTGTCTTCACCCAGCGGGTGTCTTGTGGAAATAGATGTCACTCACCTTGACTGTGAGGGACATGAGTTGTGGAGAGAGAGCCACTAAGTCAGTCCTTTTATTGCCTTGGTGTCCCCCTTGACTGAGCTCATTTTCTAGCATGATTGAACTAGAACCAGACTGAAGTATTCTGTACCATTGTCCTCTTGTAGACTTAAGTATACTTGTCAGGACATATATCTCCGGTTTTGAGTTAGAAAAATATACTCCTTCTCTAAGAAATAAGAACCTGCCAAGAATGAGGTGGAGTCTGCATAGGGGGTGGTACTTTTCCAGCAGCTTTTAGAAGTGAGAGTCAGTAGTGACTAAGGTCCCAAGGCTGCTGCTGGTCATTTGAAACCAATGACTGGAATTTTTTTTTCCAACTTCTAACCTGATATTTGTCCTTCTCTCATTCAAAAATGTTTTCAACTCAAGTTAACACCGAAACAATGATAGTTAAGCATATAGTAATAATGATGATGATACTTATCAAGTCCTTGTTACGTGCCAGGTTGTAGGCTGCTTGCATTCTGCCATTTAAACCTCACAATTCCACTTTGCAGATGAAGAAGTTGACGTTTAAGAAGTTTAAGCCATTTGCCCAAAGCCTGTACAGTCAGTGACAGAGCCATGATTGGCCCTGGGCCTGGCTTACACCCACACAGTTAGGTCCTGACTATTGATAATCACTCTCAGAAGAGAGCCGATAAGATTTAATGTCTCAGGGACCAGCCTGTTTGTAGGGACCCAGCCTCATAAGCCTATGGCAGTCACTTAGCAAAACATGGACCCTGGCCAGGGGCAGCCTGTGGTCTTGGGAGCCAGACAGGCCTTGGTTTCATCCTCAGGAAACTTTCTGAGCTGGTAAAGCTGATAAAAGATGATGGATGTAAAAGAACATCCCCAGTCCTCACACCACTCCCCCTTTGTGCTCATTTGAAAACAGAATTTGCCAGCTCCTGTGCATCGCTGCCTGGCTATGGCCCCTCAACTCCCCTGTAGCTTCCATTATCCCTTTTCTGGCTTACATCTGCTCTCTGGTTTCATGAGCTAGGAATGCAATAGCAGGAGCAACAAGCCTGAAAGACCATGGTTATATCTGTCACTTCCAATTGTCCTAGAATCACTGCTGTACCATCTTGTCTGCCAAGATGAGGATTTGTAATGAGGTCATGGCAGTCAGAGGCAGAGTGGTCTGTAACTGTCAGTTTAGTTCTACCCCCATTTCCACAATTCTACCACTGGAATGATGGTCTCTATGAGGATGCTTTCTTAGCCCCGCCCTTCTCTAGTTTTTACTGTTCTTTCCACCTTCTGAATCAGAGCTCTGGCTCTGCACTTTTCCCTTTCTAGTACCTAACACATGGGCAAAACCAATCAGAATTTTCTTGGTAAATCAGAAACAAAGAGTGGAAGAGGAAGGGAGACTATAAAGGAGAAACTCCTTATGGGAGAGGAGATATAAACTTTGGGGAAATCTGGGCAGTGCGTTGAAATCGAAGAGATATAAAAGCCTTGTGTTAGTCGCTCAGTCGTGTCCAACTCTTTGTGACCCCATGAAGTGTAGCCTGCTAGGGTCCTCTGTCCGTGGGATTCCAGGCAAGCCTTACGAGGAACTAATTTCTGTGACAGAGCTTACCGAGATGAGCAAAACTGCAAAGAGAAAGGACTATTGTGAACACTGAGTGAACACACAGGAGAAAAATAAGGTCTGTGTATCAGAGAGAAAAGGAATTCTGGTTATGTGGGGGTGTTCTGGAGCATTTCCAAGTTACGTATGATTTTTGCTGTGGTGCCAACATTCACATGTCGTGAACTTCATCCAGTGAGCACACATGATCTCTTGGAGTTACACAGTCTGTGGGACTGTGCCTGTGGCCTGTGTTCTTATATCACATAATGAAAAAGATGTACATCGTAATATAGTGGTGGGGGGTGTGGAGAGGGAGGTGGAGAGCAGGGTGGGGGCAGGGGCAGGAGAGACTTGATTAGACCGAGGCAGTCTTGGTAATTGAGAAGAGGACCGATACCTGGCTCACCTCAAACTCAGTTCATGAGTCTTTCTTAAGAAACAGCCACAGTGTATTTCTGAAAGTCTGTGGAATTTTAAGACCTAGCAATCATAGGTTAAACTGAAATGGAACATTTTGTGTCTGTTGTACAATCATTCCACTTTTCCTAGCATAGTGCTCTGTTGAAAATGAAAATCCATATTAAACGTGTTTTGAAATAGCCTTGTGTAAGGATGGCAGTTTGTTTATTGCAGGGTAGCTTTAAATCTTGCTTCAAATTTTAGTAACGCTGGGCTGAGTTTTGAGATTATTCAAGTGTGATGTTTGTACTTTCAAGGCTATTGTCAGGGCTGGTTTTGAGAAGACAATAGAAGTTCTTTGTGGACAACTGGGATAATGATGTCATAGATTTCATCACTCTATGGATGACAAATTTTCCTGAACTGCTACTTCTTATCTAGGAACTTCAGGTCCTTTACAGGGATTATCTGAGGTAAATGGAGAAACCAAGACCCACCATGAGGAAGGGACGTACTTCACTGAGGTAACCCAGTGAGTCACTAGTAACAGGAACAAAGACCCTCCACTAGGAGGGAGGAAGTTGGTTTAGTGCCAAGTACAACTCCTCTTTATCCTTCTTTGCCTGAAAGCTTGCGGTACTGAAATCCGAAACTTGTCAGAAGATCCATTCCTCAACGAATTCTGGTTTAATTTTCTGACAACTCTTGACTGAAACACTTGGCAAAGTAATTTTATTTGGCATCATGTTTATAAATATTCAATTCTTGATTTCATTTCTGTTTCTGTGGAGGCTGTTATTAATGACCCAATATGAATGATGACCAAAAAATCTAAAATGGGTGTTATTAGGAACCAGTTGATGTGTGGGGTTGGGTTCAGCAGTAAGCTGGATGTTAACTGAAATAAATGAGTTCTTGTTATTTGGAATAGCACAAGCCATTATTAAAATTTGCCTTCAATGTTGCCCCCCTTTTCTTCATTTGTCTCTCAATTCCCTTTGTCCAGTTTGCAGTGCCTGCAATCCTACCTCCTTCCAACTCCTGCTTTCTTCCTCACCTATCCCACCATCTTCATAAAAAATGGATTTTGGCTTTCATTCTCTCCCAGGGGACTTTTTTATGAGACTGGCTGAATTAAGTCAATTCACGTCCATTTTTGAAACCAGATTGCAACGTGTTGCATCTCTTGAGAAACATTCCTGTTGGCACTACAACTTCCCAGAGCTTAAAGGTAGAAATTCCGAGCACCTTTGCAGTTTGGAGAAGCAGCTGTATTTCCATGATTCTGAGGATTCATGGTCTCAAGAGATACCGTCAATTTAATATCATTCTATTACATGTACACACATTCTTTTACACACTGACAGTAGCCTACATTTGTTGATGTAATTACATTTCCCTTTCTTCTTCACTGTGTAAGGGAAGAAAGACTTTAGCTTTAAACTCCTAGGTTCAATACATTTATTTCTATGAAATAAACTGAAAATAGATGAACAGGAAAAAAGACCTACAAATTTATTAATTTTTAACATCACATGCATTGGGTATGTATGTGTCCCTGAGATGAACTGGCCAGACATTTTATTCTTTCTTATTCGAATGAATAAACATCAGCAGGACAGATAAATAAGGACCCTCTGTTAGGTATGCATGTCTATTATTCTCCTAATTATAGGGGACTTGACTATTCTCCCAAGAGAATGTTTATGAATTTTAAAATGTTTATTCATGCACTTTAGTTTTAAAAAATTCATTTGTAAATAAGTTTATCATATGCAAAAATATTACCCTTTTGTTCGTTTTATGTTACTGAAAAAAACTCTCCTGTTTTCTGAACTGGCTCTGTTTTCATAAAGTCCTAAGACTTTAGCTTATCTGATTTCTAGTTTTTATTAGAGAAGACTTAGAAACCTAGAAGGAAAGCTCACAATTGCCATATTTTTAATATATGCTTTGGAAGCAGCCTGGGTTTTTCACACATGAACAACATCTGCTGAAACTGTCTTGAGACACGTTCAGTTCTCTAGAGAAAATGGCTAGATAGACATCATACCTTATCCCCAAATGAAATGTAGCTTTTCTCCTGAAATGAGTGACTTTCATGGTATTTTACAGAAGTCCCCCCACCCCCCACCTTGCAAGCTCAACTTGTTGCATTTAAGCTCTGAAATAAATTCTTAAGAAGAAATACCCTGATTCTTCAGGCTTTCATGGTTGGTTCTTGGCTTCTCTGGTTGATCCTAATAGTAATTCTTTGGTTCATTCTCAATGATGTCAAACATTCAAACTTGGGCACACGTGGGATTTGAGATTTTTAAAAAAACAAACATTTTTAAGTGAAAGAGCTTAATTCGTATATACTTTCCTGGCTTTGAACTTCAGGAAAATTATTGTACTGCTTGGGTGGCTTGAAGAATTCTTGGCCTTGGGCATTTTAACTATAATCACTCAGAAATGCTCAACCTGTTATGTCTTATACCCTAACTACAGTAGTTTGCTTTGTAATGACTGAACTATCCATGCAAAACTCTGCATGTGGCTGTCCTTTTGGCTTGTCTTTCTAGAGCTAAATCAGTTGATGTGAATGGAAAACTCTCCATGAGAAGATGTAAATAACCTCCTAAGCTAATGGTCATTTACTGTAAACCTTAAAGCCTCTATTTGATATTTTATGAGCTAATATTTGTTTTACTTTTAAGTTTTAAAGGGAGCAATTTCTGATAGAAATCATTTTGAGAAATGTTAGGAACTTTAGAACTTTCAGCTGAGCCAAGAGATGACTTTTTCCTTTCTTAAATTGGTCTCACTGTGCTCATTTATAAAATGAAAAGTTTTCTCAATGGTGAAAAATTGAAAGCATTTCCCCTAAAGTCAGGAACAAGACAAGGGTGCCCACTCTCACCATTACTATTCAACATAGTTTTGAAGTTTTGGTCACGGCAATCAGAGCAGAAAAAGAAAGAAAAGGAATCCAGATTGGAAAAGAAGAAGTAAAACTCTCACTGTTTGCAGATGACATGATCCTCTACATAGAAAATCCTAAAGACTTCACCAGAAAATTATTAGAGCTAATCAATGAATATAGTAAAGTTGCAGGATATACAATTAACAAACAGAAATCCCTTGCATTTCTATACCTAACAATGAGAAAACAGAGAAACTAAGGAAACAATTCCATTCACCATTGCAATGAAAAGAATAAAATACTTAGGAATATATCTACCTAAAGAAACAAAATACCTATATATAGAAAACTACAAAATACTGATGAAAGAATTCAAAGAGGACACAAATAGATGGAGAAATATGCCATGTTCATGGATTGGGAAGAATAAATATAGTGGAAATGAGTATACCACCCAAAGCAATCTATAGATTCAATGCAATCCCTATCAAGCTACCAACAGTATTTTTCACAGAACTAGAACAAAAATGTCACAATTTGTATGGAAATACAAAAAATCTTGAATAGACAAAGCAATCTTGACAAAGAAGAATGGAATTGGAGGAATCAACCTGACTGACTTCAGGTTATACTACAAAGCTACAGTCATTAAGACAGTATGGTACTGGCACAAAGACAGAAATATAGATTTATGAAACAAAATAGAAAGCCCAGAGATAAATCCACGCACCTATGGACAGCTTATTTTTGACAAAGGAGGCAAGAATATACAATGGAGAAAAGATAATCTCTTTAACAAGTGGTGCTGGGAAAACTGGTCAACCACTTGTAAAAGAATGAAACTAGAACATTTTCTAACACCATACACAAAAATAAACTAAAAATGGATTAAAGATATAAATGTAAGACCAGAACTATAAAACTCTGAGAGGAAAACATAGACAAAATTCTCTCTGACATAAATCACAGCAGGTCATAAATCTATGACCCACCTCCCAGAGTAATGGAAATAAAAGCAAAAATAAACAAATGGGACCTAATTAAACTTAAAAGCTTTTGCACAATGAAGGAAACTATAAGCAAGGTGAAAAGATAGCCTTCGGAATGGGAGAAAATAATAGCAAACAAAACAGAGAATTAATAACAAGACAAAGAATTAATCTCAAAAATATATAAGCAACTCCTGTAGCTCAATTCCAGAAAAATAAATGACCCAATCAAAAAATGGGCCAAAGAACTAAACAGACATTTCTCCAAAGAAGACATACAGATAGCTAACAAACACATGAAAACATGCTCAACATCATTCATTATCAGAGAAATGCAAATCAAAACCACATGAGGTACCATCTCACGCTGGTCAGAATGGCTGCTGTCAGAAAGTCTACAAACAATAAATGCTGGAGAGGGGATGGAGAAAAGGGAACACTCTTACACTGTTGGTGGCAATGCAAACTAGTACAGCCACTATGGAGAACAGTGTGGTGATTCCTTAAAAAACTGGAAATAGAACTGCCATATGACCCAGCAATCCCACTGCTGGGCATACACACTGAGGATACCAGATCTGAAAGAGACACGTGCACCCCAATGTTCATTGCAGCACTGTTTATAATAGCCAGGACATGAAAGCAACCTACATATCCATCAGCAGACAAATGGATAAGAAAGCTGTGGTACATATACACAATTGAATATTACTCAGCTATTAAAAAGAATACATTTGAATCTGTTCTAATGAGGTGGATGAAACTGGAGCCTATTATACAGAGTGAAGTAAGCCAGAAAGAAAAACACCAATACAGTATACTAACACACATATATGGAATTTAGAACGATGGTAACGATAACCCTATATGTGAAACAGCAAAAGAGACACAGATGTATAGAACAGTCTTTTGGACTCTGTGGGAGAAGGCAAGGATGGGATGATTTGAGAGAATAGCATTGAAACATGTATGTTATCATAGGTGAAACAGATCGCCAGTTCAGGTTCGATGCATGAGACAGGGTGCCCAGGGCTGGTGCACTGGGATGACCCAGAGGGGTGGGATGGGGAGGGAGGTGGGAGGGGTGTTCAGGATGGGGAACACATGTTCATACATGGCTGATTCATGTCAATGTATAGCAAATCCACTACAATATTTTAAAGTAATTAGCCTCCAATTAAAATTTTTTAAAAATGAAAAATTTGGATGCACTGATACCTAAGAGTCATTCCATTTCCAATATTTTATCCTTGTTTGGTTCTGTCAAGAAAATTGCATATGGATTAATATTCCAGTGGGTTACCTTTAATATGGAAACCTGTGTATACGGTTGAATTATGCTACTGGGTTCAAAGTTCAACTCAGTCATTTATTAGCTGAACGATCTTGGGCAAGTTACTTCACTTCTTTACCTTGAGCTCTGCATTTGAAAACTGGAGATAATAATAAGAGCTAGGGTTATTATGAGCATTTAATAAACTAATACATGTGATGTGCTTAGAACAGTGACTGGCACATAGTTATGTTAGTTATTATTAATTGTTCATTTTTTTGTCAGAACAAATTATTTTATTTCAAGGTTTGCTTGGAATTGATCATACTAAAAGGCACAACAAGGTATTTCATGTTTGTTTTCCATATGTTTTGGGGAAGAGTATTGTCTTTATTCTGTAGGGAGTTCAAGAATTTCTTTATACATTTACATTTTCCCCCACAAATATAGAATTATAGAACTATTGAATATTAGAGCTTGATGGGACTTTTGAAACCATCAAAACTGGTAATTTTCTTTTCTTTCCTTTTTTGACAATATTTTAGTTTTTTAATGAATATTTTTACCCAGCTTTATTGAATTACAATCGAAAAAAATTGCATATCTTTAAGATAAATGGGATGATTTAATTCATGTACATATTGTGAGATGTTTACCATACCAAGCTAATTAACACATCCATACTCTCACACCATTTTGTGTGTGTGGTGACAACAATTAAAGTCTACTGTCTTAACAAATTTCAAGTAACCAGTATATAAAATTGTTTTTCAATAAGACATTTTAATTTTTTGACTCACTTTAAAAAATAACACGGTGAACCAGTTTTGATTCATGTACTCTTATTTTTAATTCACTGAGTTTTATCAAGATCAATTATTTTATGTTAATGACTTGATTTCTTGTCCACATCATAATTTACTTCCTTAAAAAATAAAAAATTGTATATATTTAAGGTGTACAACATGTTTTGGTATACAGATATATATATATAGATGAGAGCACCTGAAAGCTAGTTTCTTAGCAAGCTTCCAGCATACAATATAGTATTATCAACTACAGTCACCATAGTGTACTGAGTACACTATATACATAGTACATAGATCCTGAGAACTTATTCATCTTATAACTGAAAGTTTTGTGCCCAGCTAGCTCAATCTATAGAGTGTGAGATTCTTAATCTCTTATAACTGAAAGTTTGTGCCCTTTGCCCAATATTTCCCCCTACACAGGAATCTTAGTATTCTTAGGAGATGATTTGAAGGTCATCCTCAAGGCCATGCAGGATGGGTAGGAAGGGTTAATCTCCATAGTCACACCTAAAGGCATTGCTTCCATCCATTTTGTATTTTGCAATTCCTGATAAGAATTAATCTTATTTTGCACATTTCCTCATTTTACAGATGAAGAAACTGAACCCCTTCAAAGTGTACTGATATGTCCAGGGACACAGCAAACCAGAAACCAGCAAACCAGAAATAAACCATAGGTTTCCAGGTGCCCAACTGACCACATTCTTTACCATGCGGCATGGAAACATTCAATCAGATTAAAGCAAAAACAAACAAACTTGCAAACGACAACAACCAGAAAACCCCTGAATATCACTAGGAAATACCAACACATTTTTGCTAAATAGAACTTCCTCCACTTGATAAAAGCTGTAAAGACTAGACCAAGGGAACTAGAATTTAGAAGTTAAATAAGATACCAGATATTAGGCCTTTAGATTGTTTTGTAAAAACTTCAGCTCCTTAATCAAATCTAACTACCTTATCTATAGAAAAATGAATAATTGTTTTTTAAAGGAAGCATCCCAAGGCCAAATAATTCACATGTGTCGGGCACTATGGGATTCAGGAATGAAAAATTCCCTACAGCTTTAAAGCAAGCATTATAATTTGAAGTTTCCTGACACTTTTTGAAGGAAAATACTAACCTTTCTTTTCCGGGCCAGATGCCAAGTTAGGTAATTAGCCTTTGCCCACTTTCTTTCCTCAAGCTGTTTTAATTAGATAAGAATTCTGCCTTCATTTCCTTTCATAAATTGAATTGTGATGTTGCCACATACCTTTCAACGACTATTAATACCCTCGTTCGCTGAACACCTTTCCATGACTGTTAATGCCTTCATTTGCTGAACCGCTTTTCCCTTCAGAAAATGGAAAGGTTTTGCCATAAGTACTTGGCCCTTTTCAAGGTACACAGTGCTTTCCAAGGGTAGATCCCTCAGCTTCAATTCTGCTCCAGAGACACAGAGAGGAATCAATAAGCCATACCTCCCCTGCCAGTCCTGGTATGTCTGAGAGATTAAGGGGAACACTTTAATAAATTGCTCAGGAAACAAGGTTAACTAGAGTGAAGTTACGCAGTCAATTCCACACTCCACACGCTCTCCCCTCCTCCTTGAAAAACTGCCCAAAGAAACACTGGATCCATAGATTCACAGAAGACATGTAATCCTTGATCTCATATCTTTCCACAACAGCAGAACAGCAGTGAACATTTAAGCAGGGCCTTGTTCTCAGAAAGAATAGGGTTCTAGTACCAACAACCCTAGAATAGCAAGGTTATTTTAGGCAAGTTTCTCAATTTCACAAAGCCTCTTTCCTCAGGCTTACATATTTTTTCACTTAAAATATCTTGGAATTGACCCATATGAGCACATGTGATTTCACTTTATTATATTTTAAAATAGCTACACAGCATTTCATCATATAGCTGGGCCACGATTTAACTGTTGATGGACATTTAGGCTGCTTTCAGTCTCTTGCAATGCTGCAGTGTGGATGGGTCATCGCACACATAGGAACACATCTCTGTAAGATATACTTTTACAAGTGGAAATATTGGGTAAAAAAAATTTGTATTTGAAAGTTGGATGGATAGTGCCAAATTGTTCTGCACTGTGGCTGTCGCTTAATATTCAGGCCTGTCAGTGATGTTTCCCCATGGAAATCTTTATGAAATTGTTGGGTGAAAATAGCATATCATGCTGGCTTTATGTTCTCTTGTCACCACTAAGAGTGAGCTTTCTTTCATGTTTTAAAGAACCTTTCTGTAACTGCTCAAGTCTTGTGCATTTTCTCTTAGAGTTTGGCTTTCCTCCTACTAAGGTGTAAGAACTGCTTATATACATGAAAATAGTCTTTTGTCTGTGTATGAATTGCAAATATAGCTATGTCTATGATGTCTAACATCATATTTAGAAAGGTCTTTCTCACTCTGAAATTAAAAATTAAAATCTCCCAACTTCCTTTTGAATATTTTGTGACTTCGTTTTTTACATTAAAACATTTGATATATCTGAAATTTATTTTATTTTAAGTTGTGAAGTGGGGTTCTAATTTTATTTTTCCAGGTGGCCACTTGGTTGTTCCAAAGTCACTTATTAAATAACACACTAATCTCCAATTGAGTTTATCATAGCCTAAATTTCTGTACATCTTTTAATATATGCTTGGACTTACTACACTGTCTTGCTGATTTTTTGGTCTTTCCTTATGCAAAAAAAATACTGTTTTAACAATTAGACTATTGTAATATAATATCTGATAGAGTTGTTGTTCTTTAGTCACTAAGTTGTGTCCGACTCTTGGTGACCCCATGGACTGTAGTCTGCCAGGCTCCTCTGTCCATGGAATTTCCCTGGCAAGAATACTGGAGTGGGTTGCCATTTCCTTCTCCAGGGGATCTTCTCTACCCAGGGACTGAACCTGTATCTCCAGCTCTGCAGGTGGATTCTTTACTACTGAGCCACCTGGGAAATCATCTATAAGTGTATATATCTTCTAATTTTTTCAAGAATTTTCTTAGCTAATCTTGCTTATTTACTTTCTCATATGAAGAATCCATTTATCTAGTCCCTCCCTTTACAACAAAATTAAACAGTTTTTTGGTGAAAGGAGGACCTTAAGTTTATAATTTTTAAAGGAAGCCTATATATTTATGATGTTGAAACTTTTTAATTCAAGAATATGGTATGTCTTTCCATTTAACTATTTTTGTATCCCTCAGTAGAAGATGTAATAATGTGGAGCTAATAGGAAGAGGGATAATAATGGCACTGACCTCAAAAAGTTATTTTAAGGATTAAAAGAAGATAATATACAGTGCCTGGTCCTTTGTGTGCTCAAAAATTACAGTATATGACAAATGCACACTCTATTGCCATATCCTGGAGTAAGTGTGACTAATCTATTAAGATAAATTAGTCTCTCCAATAACCTGAAATTTCCATTATTATGACTCATACTTGTCTATACTCTGGAATAGAAATGATTTCCCTGTCTTTGCACTCTTCCCTCTGTCCTGCTTACCCCTCTGGCAGATTTTTCAAGGTGACTGAAGTCCCATTTAGACATCCATGGCATTCTTGTTGGATATGAGTTAATTAAACAGGTTATGACTGTCTGGCTTATCCAAGAAGTTATCCGTACCCAGACAGAGGTGACGGAACAGGACATGCCTTTCATATCTCTCTTGACAACTCTGTACAGTATGAAGAAAATATTGCCAAATACTATATAGATTCTATTTATGTTTTGAAGGTAAAGAATCTCCCTCCATAAGATAGTAGAGGATTTGATTACGGTTGCTCAGTTGTCAATCAAATAGAGAGCCTCTATTATCATCTTCTGATACTTGGTGACTGATACCCATGTGTTTTATACCCCTTTGTGGCAGACTCCTTGTATGCTTGATACTGAGCTTAATGTTTTATTTGTCTTATCATGTTTAATCTTCACAAGTGTGTATCATTATCCCATTTTCCAGATAAAATAGCAGAATCAAGTTTACAAATATAGAAACTGACGAAACTGGTACAGTACTAAAGATTTTCTTGTCACCAAAGTCTGTGCTCTTAACCACAATGCTTAATTTAGCAGATCTTGAACAAGTTGAACAAAATCAAGTGTAAAATAAACTGAGATACTATTTGACTGCATGTCCGAGCATGCTTCTTCATCTGGAACGGAAACATTGTCATGCTAGTGTAAGTTTTCTTTTTGTTAATAAAATCTTACCTCAATGTGGGGATACAGTTCCTGGCCCCTTCTTGAAAATCAACCCGAAAAAGTCCTGGGGGAAATTAATGATCTTTTCAGCTGCCTTTGCTTTCAGGGAACATGATTTACATTTTCATGTGATCTGACTGTACCACAGCAGCAATACCAGGGAGGGCTTTATTCAATTATTTGTCTTCCCTTTTAAAGGCCTTCATTTGGAAGGAAACTCATTTGTGTCACACTTCCAATTGGCCTTTCCCAGGTAACCTACCTAACTTTCCAAGAAATATTTCAGCACTTAAAAAGATGATCCAGTGAATTGCTTATTCCCAACGGGGAAAAAGCATGTGGCCAGTGAATCAGGGGAAATTGACTGGCAGGGAAGAGCACACTCAAGGCATTCAGCATGAGTCACGGGACACAGGACTGCCCCATGATCACGAAAGGTGAATGAACAAAGCCAGAGTTCCTTTTATAGTTTCCATTGATGTGATCAGCTTGGGCTGGTGAGGCTTGTCATGGTAAAGAATGAGAGCTCATCACTAAAGCATCCAGAAGGCTGCTCTGTCAGAGAGGAAGAGAGTAGTCTACTTCCAGGAGTGGAGGCCTGGAGCCAGGGACCACCAGTGGGTGAGAAAGTCAGCATGGATGAAGTCCCACAGGAGGACAGGCCTGGAGTCTGGGAGCAGTGGGCATGGAGATCTACGTGGTCACAGCATTGGCAGATGCTGGGCTGGACTAGGTGGCAGAGGACCTCAGTCCTAGAGGAACTGGGGGGATAAAGTCTAGGACATGGTCTTGGAGAAACTGAAGTATTTGGCATTTTAGCAAGGCAGGTTCTCAGGTGAAATTAATGATAACTGGGGAGTAAGGGAAAAGACTCTTCCGAGGAGCTATATGTGTTTTCAGGAGGTCCTCTGCTTGGCACAGGAGCCTATGAAATGCATAGGAGCCATTCAACCAAGTATTTGTGGTGTGAATATATGAGTCATGAGGCAGGCATCCAGTTTCTGAATGTAGGACACATGGTGCCGGCAGGTCTGTCAGTGGAGTTGACCTGATGTTGAGTCACCTGTACACTAAGATCATGGTTAACCCGGAGCCTGGGGTGGGGCTGAAGCTGCAGGTGGCGATCAAGGGTCCAGTGGGGAATTTAGGAGAATGAGTAGGCAGGCAGTTCCACACTTACTCTTTGGCAGCTTTACATTGTTATCAGGTCCTCATTTTTGATCAAATATACTGTCTTAGCCTGCTAGGGATGTGATAACAAAAATGCCAAAGAATGGTGGCTTATAAACAATAGAAATGTATTTCTCATAGTCCGGAGGCAGGGAAGTCCAAGCTGAAGGTGCTGGCAGATTCGGTGTCTGTTGAGGACTCTCTTGCTGGTTTAGAAACGACCATTGTGCCCTCGTGTCGGGGAGGGAACACGGGCGCTCTCTGGGGCCTCTTTTATAAGGGTTCTAATCTCATCCACGAGGGCTCTCTCAAGACCCAATCACTTCCAAATGTGCTGCCTTCAATTACCAACACATTAAAGATTAGATTTCAACATTTGAATATGTGTGGGGGGAGACAAACATTCAATCCACAGCACATACTGAAATTGTCTACAGTTTTGATCAAACCCATTGAAAAATGTTGCCAATTTTCTCAGTTTCCGTGAAGCCAAGATGGTGGACACTTTTTAGGTAAGTCACATGCCCCAAATGTTCAGGGTTCATAATCCTTGGAGTTAATTGCTTGCTATGCAACTGTCACTGGGATAGGTCCACTATACAGAGGAGCTCTGCTCCTCTGCCTGATACCTAAAGGTAGATGGTCTGGTATCCACTCTACAGCTGTGAAACCTGAGGATTAAATTCTGTGTTACGTCCAAGGCTACACAGACAAGAAATGTTGGAACAGGAACGTCAGGCTCAGAACCCCTCATCCCTCCTCAAACCTCTTTGACATGGTCCTCTCCCTAGATGAGTGCTGCTCAAACTTTCATATGCAAATGGGTTACTGGGTTGAAAATTTAGATTCTGAGATGGAGACCAAGACTTTGCTTTTCTCATGAGCTCCCCAGTGCTGCTGATGCTCTTGGTCTCTGAACCACACAGTGAGTAGCGAAGGTCTAGAGTGGGGGTGGCCAGATAGTAAATAGCTTTGGTTCTGGGGCTCATATGGTCCCCACCATATCTATGCAGCTCTGCCAGCATGCTGTGAAAGCAGCCATTGATAAAACATAAAGAAATGATTGTAGCTGTGGCCCAATAACCTTTATTTATGAAGATGGACACTTGAATTTCACATAATTTTCATATGTCACAGAGCACTATTTTTCCTTTGATTTGCTTTCAACCATTTAAAAATGTGAAAAACATGATCAGCTCATAGGCCATTGTTTCCTGTCTCCCAGTCAGTCTAGAAATGTAATGATCTTACTCTGATGGAGGTGAAGAACTTAGCAAGGAGGATGGCTGGGAGTCTGAGGTTTTCAGAGATGGATAGCATCTGCAAGAGTTGGCAGATGCATGGCTGAGACGGGAGAGCAAAGGCCTTGGAGTCAGATCCACCTCTGTCCCAGGCCTCATCACTTTTAGTGAAAAGCGTTTAAATCTTAGTGTCTTAGTCTCCTCATGTGCAAAGTGGAACAAAAACGAGTCAGCTATTGTGAAGACACAAAGAAATAAGCTACAGAAAGCTTTTGTGATACACAGCAGAGATGAATTAAAATGTTAGATTTCCAATGGTAGCATCCATGACTGAAACAGGATGTGAAGACAAGAACCTACCAGAACCTGATTAGACCTCAGAGCTGATCAGCTCAGATTACATGAGAGAGAATTTGCTGATCACACTATGGGTGTAAAGTGAAATGAACATGGTTATCCCAGAGCCTAGGGTGGGATAGTTACTCAGTCGTGTCCAACTCCTTGCAACCCAATGGACCGTACAGTCTGTGGAATTCTCCAGGCCAGAATACTCAAGTGGGTAGCCTTTCCCTTCAGGGGATCTTCCCAACCCAGGATTGAACCCAGGTCTCCCACATTGCAGGCAGATTCTTTACCAGCTGAGTCATAAGGGAAGCCCAAGAATCCTGGAGTAGGTAGACTACTCCTTCCCCAGCGGATCTTCCTGACCCAGAAATTGAGCTGGGGTCTCCTGCATTGCAGGCGGATTCTTTACCAACTGAGCTATCAGGGGAGCACATGGGTATAAATGACCATCTAATTTTGAGGAAGGCACATTGAGGTAGTGAGAACTAAATACGGTTATAAAGTGGGGGTGAGGTCAGTGCAGAGCCCGTATGGAGATATCTGTTTAAGACAGGCAAGGGAAGCTTTCAGGGCCTCCTTGGTGGCTCAGACGGTAAAGAAACTGCCTGCAATGCAGACCCAGGTTCTATCTCTAGGTCTGGAAGATCGCCTGGAGAAAGGAATGGCTACTCACTACAGTATTCTTGCCTGGAGAATTCATGGACAGAGGGCCCTGGTGGACTACCGTCCATGGGGTCGCAAAAGAGACACAACTGAGCGACTAACACACACAGGGAAACCCTCAAGAGAACTGTTGGCATGGTTGGTGTTAATCTAATAATAACAGTTAACTGATACAACACTTATCATATGCTTGGTAAAGTTCTTATGTTTTGGAATTAATTTAATAGTAACAGTTAATAGCTGATAGCACTGACCTTGTGGTTGGTAATATTTTAGTGTTTTATAAGCAGTAATCTATTTAATCTTCATAAGTCACTGAATAAAGTAGGCACTATTATTATCCTCATTTGACAGATACAAAAACTTATGCAAAAAGAGGGAAAGTAACATGCCCAAGGCCACCCTTTTTTTAAGTGGCAGCTCAGGTTGGTTCCAGCATCCTTGCTTTTCATCACCACCCTGGAAGTGTTCACTCCAGAGCTCTAGGGTCTCTGAATGATATTAACTGGGCAGAGCATGGAGGTGTGGCGGGTGGGGGATCTCTTCCAGGGAGCCAATGGGGTCCTAGACTTTTACAATTCTTTTACGCCTTGGGGGTGTGACAGATAGCAAATCTGATTCATGTGGCAATGGAAACCCTCTTTTTGTCTTTGTATTTCATATTTACTAACCACTGAAGCCAGAGTTCTGTTATAGTCATATGGTGTACAGTTAGGGTTTAGGCTATTCTATATATTGATGTAGATTTCATTTTCAGAAGTGTGTGGGGGTGGCACACACATTTTTGCCTCTTTTCTCTATGGGTGACAACCCTAGATTCCAGTGTAGATTGTGCACAGGCAACATGAAACAGAAAGAAACCCATTGTGGATCAGAAGGAAATGTCATTTGAAGCAGGTCTTCTGAAATGAGTGCCTCTGATTACTTGGATCCTATGAGTCTATAGAAAACTCTGGGTGATTCCCCATATCATGACTACTGCTTTTCCCATAAGTTACATTCTAACAATTAAACAGATCATTTTACATTCAATTTGGAAAAGGAATTTTTAATAAGGGTATTCCCAGTTCTATATACCTCAGAGAATTTGCCCTGGAAAATTGTATCCTCCTCTGCGCCCATATTTGGTAGCTTCCTCAACAATGAGATCAGATTTCCTGGATATTCCAGGATTGCCGTTACCACTTTTATTTTTTAATTTGTGATGAGAATGCTGAGCCTGAAAATATTATGTTACCTTTTCTTTTTTTCTTTTTTACATAGCTAGTAGTATTGTTAAAGTCATAAGTAAGAATTAAGCTAAGAACTTCCGTTAGGTGTAGCCCAGTACATCCTCAAGTTGTATGACTTGGTCTGTTCTGTACCAATCTTTATCTTTTAGGGAAATTATTACCTTTTCTTAAGGATAAAAAACTGAATCTCTTCATGGTTATAAAAAACTGTATTCACAAGCTTTGACTGTGAACTTATAGCAGCTTTCCCAGCTAAACAGAATATTTTCAATTTCTCTAAATTCTCTATGAAATCACTCAAGTGATTGTATACAGGTGACTATATACAGGTGACTGTATATCTCTGCACTATAGAGTAATGGGTAAGTCTTGACTTCTAGCCCAGTACATAATTAATATTTTATTCATAGAAAATAATATATAATGATAATATTTTTACTATTTTAATGATAATCATGAAATAAGGACTTCACACATAACTAGCATTTGTGATGCCAGATTGACTAACAGTTTTCTTTTTTAGTGATTTAATACCTAGAGATTTTTATGTCCACTAAGGTGTCACTTAAATAAAAATAAAGGCATTATTTAAAATAAAAAAAAATACCTAGAGATATTTTATTGGAATCTACATCAGTTTTATAAGAAATATCCTCATAGTGGATAAAAGGCAGCACTTGCATCATTTCTATGAAATACACAGCCAAGAAAATAATTGGAAAGAGTTATTTAGTTAAATGAGAGTCCCAAGAAAAGTCCTGAGTTGCTTTAAACATGCTGTGTAGCAATTTCTTAATATGTTTCGAGAGTGTGGAACACCAGGAATTCCTAGCCTCAGTCTGGCATCACTCATAAACACCATATGATCTTTAGTAAGTGACTGGGGACCCATCTTAATGGCAGTAAAATGTTGATTTTGTGTTCCAGACAGATATTGTTCATAATTCAACCCCAAAATACTCTGTTAACTAATATTTGCTTATACGAGACTAGCAAAACCACAGGAAAAAAAGTTGCTAAAATACATTTTCTAAAATTTTTTTAATATGAAAAGAAATTCTTGAGGCAAATGACTTTTGCAAGTGTTTGGACATTCAGTAAAAAGGAAACCTGACCAACATCATAGTTTGGAGAATACAAAGTAATTTAGGCTATTTTAAGCTTTGGTTCATTTTGTTGTTAAGTCACTTCAGTTGTGTCCGACTCTTTGTGATCCCATGGATGTAGCCTGCCAGGCTCCTCTGTCCATGGGATTCTCTGGGCAAGAATACTGGAGTGGGTTGTCAGGCCCTTCTCCATCACTTTGGTTAGATGAGGAATTTATTAATGGCACCCCACTCCAGTGTTATTGCCTGAAGAATCCCATGGACAGAGGAAGCTGACAGGTTACAGTCCATGGGGTTGCAAAAGAGTCAGACACGACTGAGCATCTGAACACAGCATAGCGTAGGAAACATTGAGATATGTGTAACTTACAAAAATCTATACTGAGCAATTCAGGACTGTATGCAGTTAAGTATTATTAATATTTTGTGCTTCCAGGGGTCAAATGTTATCCATTTCAAAGGAGGATACACTAACGAGGCTGAAATGACCTTCTCATCAGGGTCAGGTCTTAAATGACAGGGTCAGTGTCAGATAGGTTCTGGAGAAGGGCAAGAGCCTTCCATGAGAAGGAAGTTATATGTGTCAAGTCACTGAAATGAGAAATGGGTGCAGAAAGTTAATATGAGAGTGAAAAAAACTTGCCTGATTTGAGTAGAAAAAATCTGGACTCAGTAAGGGCCACTTCAAGTCACCATAGGGTCTCAGCTTTGTTTAGGGGAGGGAAAAAGGAATCTGAGAAAACCTGAAGCAGGGAAAAGCTATAATGAAAATGGTATTTAAAGAAGATTGACATGGCAGTGGCAGACCTCGTTAAAGACTCAGAGGTAGTCCTTTGGGTAGAAGCTCATTCTATTTTTATATACTATAGTGCCTTAATTTGGGAAAATAACTATTTCAACAACCAGTGAATCCTTTACCTTCACATTCATTTAGACAGTTTATCCAATAATTTAAATTTATTTAATGCAATGTTGTTTCAATATCAGAATACTCCATACAACTGTACTACTTTGTACCGTCTTTCGAATCAAGAGTAAGTACAAATACATAAATGGGTACTCTATTTATTAGGAATGAAATTGTGTTGGTAGAAAGGGTGGATATGCTGTTTGCCCTCAGAAATCTTGCCTATTGAGAGAGATTGGCTGTAAGCAAATCATGATAGAAATAACTAGTTACAATGGTGGTAAGTACTGAGAAGAGCAGGGTAACATGGGGAAGTCTAACAGAGTTCCAACGCAGACTTATGGCCTGAGGACTTGGGGAAAGTCTCTTGGGGGAAGTCACATTCAAAATGAGATCTGATTGGAGTGAGGAAGGGAGAGCAGGAATTGAAGTGTGTTCTAAATTCTGAGAAGAGGAAACCCCTTTTGTGAGGGCCCTGGGGTGAAACAGAGTCCAGAGCATTCAAGGAACTGAAAGAGGGCCAGTTGGACCTGAGTGGTAGGGCAGAGCCTGGGCAGAATGGAGAGAGACTGGGAGGGGATCGAGGGCACCAGGCCTCGAAAACCACAAGAAGGGCTTTCAGGACATCACCCATCTCCCTCAACATCTGCCCCTCCCCTGCCCTGCCTGGAGACCCAGTGACTTCAGCATCCACATTTCACATCAATTTCGCAAGCTAACTGCAGTAAGTTGCAGCTGAACGTGGCCACACCTTGAACTTAAAGTCAACTAGGGAACAGCCGACTCATTGGAAAAGACCCTGATGCTGGGAAAGATAAAGGAGAAGAGGGCAGCGGTGGATGAAACGGTTGGATGGCATCACCAAATCAGTGGACATGAACTTGGGTGAACTCTGGGAGGTGGTGAGGGACAAGGTTGCAAAGAATCCGACACCACTTAGCGACTGAACCACAAAGGGACTTCCCTGGTGGTCCAGTGGTTAAGAATCTGCCTTACAATGCAGGGGACATGGGTTTGATCCCTGGTCAGGGAACTGAGATCCCACATGCTGGGGAGCAACTAAGCCGGCGCCCCACAAGTGCTGAGCCCATAGACCACCACCAGAGAGTCCATGGGCCCCAGAGAATGATTCCACATGACGCAGAGATCGTGCATGCTACAATTTAAACCTAGTGCAACCAAATAAATAAATAAATAATGGATATTAAAAAAATAAAATCTACTATCTGACAATGCTTCATCTGTTAGCCTACATCCCAAAATCCTCTTGGTGGTCATGGCCACTTATTCCTCCATCACTCACTGAGGTGCTGTTGGGCCTCTGAACACCTTCCACTCCTATCACTGTTCCTGACTGTTGCTCACTCACTGGGCTCTTCTCCCACTTCACATCCCTTCCCCCAGTACAAAGCTCAGGGCAACCACTTTCAACCAAACCCTTCTTAGTACTGGATCACTGTCTTTTTGCTTGGCTTTCTGTGATTTCCATATTCCCACCCCTCACTCCAGAGTAAAGATCAGCCCTCTTTCCCTGGTCCTCTCTTGAACTTCACCTGGAAACCAAGGTCACAATTAATGGGATTTAGCGGACTGTCTGAATGTGAGAGTGAGACAAAATAGTCCAGAAGACCTCTGGGCTCCTGGCGTGGGTGACTTATGGATGGGTAGCCAATCAAAGAAATGGGAAGCAAATGTGACAGGAACACAGGCCTGGGCTTAGGAGGATAAAGTGTGAAAGCAGCTGTGAACATGTTTAGTTGCTCAGTTGTGTCCAACTCTTTGGGACCCTATGGACTGTACCTACCAGTCTCCTCTGTCTATGGGATCTTTCAGGCAAGAACATTGGGAGTAGGTTGCCATTCCTTCTCCAGGGGATCTCCCCAATCCAGGGATTGAACTTGCATCTCCTGCATTGGCAGGTGGATTCTTTGCCACTGAGACAACTGGGAAACCCCTTGAAAATGGTTAGAATGAGAAATGAAAGAAGCAATACACCAAAAATGGTTGTCAAGTGACATGAGGTCAAGTAGAAGCATGAATGAGTAATAAACTTACCTGGACATTACCCCAGGGTCCAAGGTCCAGGACCCAGAGAATGGGGGATGCCTGCAGTCTATCATTCTACTTTCTCCACTATAAGTGCAGGCAGAGCAAACAATTTCTTGTGAGTCAGTCATCTGGAGTGTGAACCCAGTCACTGGCTTTCTTTTTTTTTTTTCCCTCTCAACGCTGCTATACACATGCTCTACTGTTCCAGGGTTCTAGTTTTCCCAGTTAGCCAGAAGCTAACCTCAATCTGTGATTGTTCGACTTTTTCCCATCATAGCAAGAGCATCCATTTCCAAATTAGAAAATCAAACAGTATCCCCTCTTCCACTTGCTCTGGGCTTCCGTTCCTCATACCTCCAGTTGTAATGTTATCAAAGGGAAAAGGAACTGCCCATGCTCCAAGCATCTTGTTGCCCTCTCTCCTTAACCAGGCCGTGGGCTATCTACTAAAGTCCCATCTTGAGGATGAATGAGCATTTGGAATATATTTTAAAATATTTAAAAATCACTTTACTGTTTTCTTTTTTACTAGAGAAATGCATTAGAAAAGCAGTATATTTGTCTAATGACTACATAGTTACTTTACCACTGTACAGCCATAACAGTATAGCGCTGGAGTGATGTGTATTAAATAGGCTATTCCAGGAAAGCTCACAACCTTTAATCATTTTGTTTTTAGCAGAGAGTGTTTAATCCAGGGCCTTGCAGATTAGTTTTTCTCTCCATTTGGACTCGAGGTCTCTGTTGCAACCACGCTCTGCCAGATCATTGGTCAGGCCAAGAAGCATACTATCTTGGGACAGAAAGAATAACCCAGAACGCTGGAACCAACTGGGTCCTAATGCTCAGTACAAGTTCTACTCTGCGAATGTGAAAGTGAAAGTCTCTCAGTCGTGTCCGACTCTTTGTGACTCCATGGAATTCTCCAGGCCAGAATACTGGAGTGGGTAGGCTTTCCCTTCTCCAGGGGATCTTCCCAACCCAGGATTCAAACCCAGGTGTCCCATGTTACAGACAGATTCTTTACCAACTGATCCAGAAGGGAAGCCCAAGAATACTGGAGTGGGTAGCCTATCCCTTCTCCAGGAGATCTGAGATTGTAGATTAAGGAAATCAAAGAAATAAGGTCCAGACTTTCAAATGAAATGTTTCACTATAAGCTGCTTAGAATGAAGGTCTTCCAGAAGACGTCTGCACAATTTTCCATTTAACCAGGAAATATTTCCCCTCTAAATTTACAAAATCATGTTGGTATGTTGGGGTTTATACTAATTAATAAATTGTCTGAAACCTGAAAAGAAATTTGTTTTTATAGGAGAAATATTTTAGGTTTCAAACAGCCGAATGTATGCAAAGCTTTGGAACACTCATAGGTGTTAAATGATTTCAGCTTTCCAAAATATGTATTCTAAAATATAAATATACGTAAATAGACACATAAATAAAAAACACATAAATATACATTTACCTATATATATATATATCATGTCATTATATATATGTGTGTTATATGTTCTAATATGTATGTATATTGTATATATATGTGTGTGTGCTCAGTCATGTCTGACTGTGACCCTTTGTACTGAAGCCTGCCAGTCTCCTCTGTCCACGGGATTTCCCAGGCAAGAATACTGGAGTGGGTTGCCATTTCCTCCTCCAGGGGATCTTCCCAACCCAGGGATGGAACCCGCATCTCCTACGTCTCCTGCATTGCAGGTGGAGTCTTACTGCTGAGCCATTGGGGAGGCCATAAACATATATATTTACACATAAACAAAAAGACTGATTAGGAATATCAGAAAAGAAAGACTGTTAATGTGCAAAGTGGTGAAAAAAATATCCTTCTTAATGTTATATTATTTATACAATTAAAAAATAGCCGTAACAATAGATGCTTGCAAAAAAATTTCGTCTCGTTTCTAAAGGTGACCCCACTCCATACTCACGATATATTTTTCTATGTTCTCACAGCATCTTACATATATACCCTAATATATTAATAATAGTCTTATTGTAACATAATTACTTGTTTATATGCCTATTTTTCCAAGAAACTGTGAGTTAGTTACAGGTGAGGATAACCTCTTACTAGTCTTTGTGTATTAGTTCAGATACTAGCCTGTGGCATAGAGTAGGCATTTGCACTGTGTAAATTACGGAATGAATGGAAAATGAAAAATAGGTAAATTTTTTCAGTGGTCCCACATTAGAGGGAGTAACACATGCACATTCATGTATCTAACCAGCTATGGTCGGGACACATGAATATCATCTACAATGTTTTAAACTTTGACTAAACAAGAAAATAACCTCCTTTGAGGTGGGAATATGCAAATAATTTACAAGTGAGTCTGGAGGAAGTGTGAACAAGACATTTTGGGGTTTATTCCTTAGGTATATTCCCTGACTACAGGACTCAGACATTTTCAGTTCCTCAAATATTTTTTTATTCAAATCTTCCTGAAGTCTATTGAAATGGTGAAGTTGTTTTCTCCCTCCAAGGTTTTGAAAGTTCTTGAAGTGAACACTTATCACTCTAATAATTAGAATTCTAATGGGAGTAGTATCAGTGATGACTGTGTGAGTGGAAATGAAATAGAGATTCAGGTTAGGGGTAAAGATAGAAATAGGGCTCCATGGCCAACATTTACGAAAGTAAATGAAGCTCAAAGAAACAAAAATGAAAATGTGGGGAACTAAAGAAAGGACCATTGGGAATGTCTGTGATAGAAAGGAATAAAATAAAAACTCTTAATTAAGCAAATAAAATATTATAATTGAGCAGTATGAATCAATTAGTCTGGTATTCCCTACACCTGCTGGATAACAAGTATTAACAGGAGTTATTTGTTAACAACAGAGATTTCTAGATTTCTCTCCTATCAGAATCTTCAGGACAGAAACCTAGAAATTGCTACTTTTAATATATGGCCCCTGACTTAGAAGCAGGCAAGTTTAATAAGTATTGAATCCACTCATTATAATATCCTGATGTGGAATTTAGAAGGTAAACTCCACAAGTCCTCACACCTATATATCCACACATATGTCTGTGCCTATGGAGGCACTGACTGATTGATTCATTTATTTATTCATTCATCCTTTCAAAAGGCACAGTCATTAAATGTGAATGTCCATGATGGGAGTAAGACTGTGCTCATCATTGAGGGGGAATAGTCTCAAACTCTTCATACCACTGCTTGATATAATTCACAAATTTACAAACTTACATGGGTGGTTCGATTCTATTACCTAACTACAGAATTAGGCACGTCTGGGGTGTGTGTGCGTGCTTGGTTTTGTTTGTTTGGTTTTGAATGCTCATGAAACAAAGTCGGAGAGTCAAGCTGAGTCATCGAGTCCCTTAAAAAAGTCCCTAATCCCTCTTCCACTTGGGAATTTTGAAACTGAAAAGTTCAAGTATTTTATGTATGATACAATCTTTCTAGAAAACCATCTGTACAAACCCCTACGCTCTTCAGTCTGTGCATTCAGTGTATTGACGTTAAGCTACATCCGGGAAATCTCCGGCTTTAGCAGGAGCTTTGGCCCTCTGATGGTTTTCCCAGTATGCCCCTTCACTTCTTAGGCTCCTTTTTGATTCTAATTAGTCTCTTATTTTTTTGAGAGTTAAATTTCCAAGTTGAAAATAAGTATGTTGTATTTTCTGGGATGCACACATTGTACTTATAGTATTATTATGTCTCTATCTGAAATGGATTAAGAAAAATAAGACCACAAATGGTTTATAGTTTAGAGTGAGAATGTATGTTGGACATGGATTGTGTGAGGTCTTCACGTGTCCCTGGCTTCTCTCAAGAATTCGCCTTGCTGGCTTAGTCCCTAAATCATGTCTCACTCTTGTGACCCTGTGGACTGTAGCCCACTAGGCTTCTCTGTCCAGGTGGATTCTTCAGGCAAGAATACTGGAGTGGGTTGCCATTTCCTTCTCCATGAAAAATGAAAGTGAAAGTCGCTCAGTCACCTCTGACTCTTTGCGAACCCATGGACTGTACAGTCCATGGAATTCTCTAGGCCAGAATACTGGAGTGGGTATTATCCTGTATAACATGACTATCCCTTTCCCTTCTCCAGGGGATCTTTCCAACCCAGGTATGGAACCGAGATCTCCCACATTGCAGGCAGATTCTTTACCATCTGAGCCACAGGGGAAACCCAAGAATAATGGAATGGGTACCTATCCCTTCTCCAGGGGATCTTCCTGACCCAGGAATCAAACCGGGCTCTCCTGCATTGCTGGTGGGTTCTTTACCAACTGAGCTATCAGGGAAGCTCAGATTCATCTTGAGGACGAATCAAATCCCTTAGCAGGTAGTATCACCTAATAACTCTGATAATAGATATTAAAAAGTTTGTGATATAGTAGGACCTCTTCCACTGGATTTTAAGCTTCTTAAAGGAAAAGACCTTGTATTACTAACTCCCCAGTATCTGATAACACAGGGTGGCACTTAGTAGGTATTGATAGATATTGATTAAACCTCAACTTAATTAAAAGATGCTTAGGAATTGTTGCTTTCTATGTGTCTGAGGCCCAAAAGTGGGGTACTCAGTCCTTATGTAGGTTATAGCTTATCCTTTCTTTATTCCTATCCACTATATATCACAGGTAAAAAGCAATAATAATAAAAATCTTTGGTTGATAAGCTTTTGATAAAATTAATTCAGTTTACTTCTTAGGAAGTTTTTATCTATCTGCCAAGCTTATTTCCTAATATGGCAAATAGTGTGCTTCAGAGAGAGTTTTCTTGACTTGGTTTTACTTTTAGTTAACACTTCTAAAATGAGGTTAATACTTCACTACCAGAAGTTGCTCATTTCTTGTTGGGAGTTGTGGTTATTGAGGAAGGGGAGTTCCTTTAAGGCGGTTAACACTTTGGAATCCCCAGGGATGGTCCATGACAAAGGAGATTAGTATTCTGGATACCCTTCAAACCACAGCCAGTTAATCTGAGTCATAGTCACCAACCAGTTCAGCTTGAATACAAAAAGGGAAAAAAAGGATGAAATCCTCATAAAAGTACAGTGTACCTAGTAGAAAATAATTCCGTGCTGCTTCAGAATTTTGAGATCCCCACTGAAATATTTCTAAACTTAGCATTCCAAAGAGGCTGCCATATCAAGTATCTGCCATAAAATTTGCTACACTGTATTGGGCTATTTTTAATGTATTTTGTTGAACACACACTCTTTAATTTGTTCATAACCTCTTCCTTAGTTTTTTTTTTTCTTCAAAAGAGATTTTTTGCTGACATCCTAAGCTTCAAATTAAGATACTTTTAAAAGATGTCGTGTCCAGTGTAATATAAACTATTGAATTTATTTGAACAACATAAGCCATCATATCATTTGTCAGAGGTTGTCTATGTGAGTGGTAAGTCTGAATGGACATGCAGATCACTGCCATGTGCCTGGGTGCCTGAAGACTTTCTAGCAGGGGATCTCATGTGATCACAAAGAGTAATAAAAACTGAGAGTGAAATTAAAAAATTTTTCCAGAAATAACTTAGGAATTAGTGTTTATGAAGATAACAGTATTTCTGGCCATTACTGAAGAGGGTCTTCCCCTCTCCATCCTGCACTATGGCCAGTCTCGGCACACACAGGTTACCTAACCACAGTCATCTTGTCCAGTTTTAGCTGCTGCCACTGCCCCCTGCTCTAAACTTGACTTTCTTTTTTTTTTGTATTATCTTTTGCTCTCCTAAGCAAAAGTCCTTGACAGATAAGGAATATAGCGTAATACATAGAATTCAGGTTTTGTAAGCTTGGATTTATATGCCAAATTCAGATTCCTGGAAGTGGGATTTGGAGCAAGTTACTTAACAGTTTCCCTTCCTCCCCAGGCCCTCCTCATGAGGTTATCCTGATCTTAAAAAGCGGGCAGTGTGACAACTTTCAGAGTTGGACAGTGGAGGTGAGAAAACATAATGCTAATTTTCCAGCACAATGTTGGCACATAATAAATGAATGAATGTTAGCATACTGGGAGGAAAAGCAGGTGAGCAGGGCCCCAAGAGCCAGCTGAAAGTCCTTTTCCAGCACTTCTACTAGCTGACTCAGTTCTCCTGATCACCCCCTTCTCTCTCAGCCTCAGTATTTTCATTTATAAAATGGGCAGAATATTTCTTGACCTCCCTCACTGAACTAAGTGGTTTAAGTAAACAAAATTTTGTGTGTGAAATTACTTTATAAAAACTGTAAGATATTAAAGTGTTACAAATATGATTACACAGTTTTGGAGAATTAGCTTTATTCCTATTGGGAAAGGTATATATATATATATGTATATATATATATACACACACACATACATACATACATACATATTTTTTTTTCCTAAACTGGAGCTCAGTGGTTCTCTTCTGCTGAAGGCTGTGGTGCCTCTTTTTTTTTTTTTTTTTTTCTTTAATGACTCATATGGCGCTTGCTATGAGGCTATGAGTTATCTCCAGGTTGGTTTTCTTCCTTCCTTCCTTTTTCTTTCTCTCTTTCTGCCTTCCTCTTTCCTTCCTCCCTTCCTCCTTTCTTTCTTTTTCTTTCTTCTGTAGCCTCAGCTCTGCTCTAATCTGTTAAGGAACAAGAGCTCAGCTTTAAACCTTGGGCTGCAGTGTTCAGAGCTCACAGCACAGGTTAAGGGTGACACCGTCTCTGAGATGGAAACAGCCATCAGGGGAGGAAAATCTAGAGGGAGGAAGCTGGGCTCTTCAGAGAGTATATATAAAACTGTATCAGTGCTAAATCCCATACCTCTTTCTCCCTATATGGTGAACAAAGACTGCTGCTGCTGCTAAGTCACTTCAGTCGTGTCTGAACAAACACTACGTATTACTAATTTTTATTTTATTTATTTATTTATTTTTTATTAGTTGGAGGCTAATTACTTCACAGCATTGCAGTGGGTTTTGTCATACAATTGATATGAATCAGCCATAGAGTTACACGTATTCCCCATCCCGATCCCCCCTCCCACCTCCCTCTCCACCCGATTCCTCTGGGTCCTCCCAGTGCACCAGGCCCGAGCACTTGTCTCATGCATCCCAGTACCTGTCACAATAACTGGCATACAGTTGGAACTGAAAAATGTTTCTTGACTCTGAGATGAGTAGAAAATTACACAATTATTATTTTGTCATTTTATAATTATTTATGCTACATAATAATAACAGTATATAATATGTAGTAGTATATACATAATATAATAACAATAATAACAGCATTTATTAGGTACTTATGATAACAAGTGTTTATAACCATATGCTCATTATTTTCATTTAACACTCAGAATGGCTTTACTAAGTAGATGCTATAATTATCCCCATGTTAGAGATGAGAAAGCTGGAGCTTTGGAAGGAGGTTCTGAGACACTGGTGTAGGGCATGGGGGTGGTGAGTTAAGTAAGACAAAATAATTACAGGGGAGAATTGAGGGTCCAAATGAGGATGGAACATGTGGGTTTGAGATGAAGCTTTCAACACAGTTACTATGTTTATCTCAATAACACTGTAGCCTAGAGCGGTTGGTGGAAACCAGTTTTTACGTAGATGTTATCCCCTTCATGCTTCCTTAGACTTGATGGCTATGAGTCACTCAATAAAGAGAAGTTAACGCATGGAGATAGGAACAGATGAAATATGTTCTTCAGCCTGGTGGAGACAAGTAATTGCTATTGGCTTTGGAGAATAGAGATACTTCAAAGCTTCCTCTAAGTGAGCTTTACCCACTCCCTTTCTAGCAAAACTCCTTGGCTCCTAGCCTGTATGATTTTAGCTTTGTTCAGGAAATTCTGCCTAAGAGGACTCAGAGAGAGTCTGGTAAACTTGATATCCTATACACTGCTAAGTTATTTGCTAATAGGTTTGGGGATAGAGGAGGAGAGAGTAGTCTATACCAAAGAACTGGGCCATTTGGGTGGAGTTCCTTTGGGTCATTCACCAAAGTCATCACACCATCTACCTCTCCTATAACTAAGACAGTGGTTATACTAGCTGTGAAGGTGAAGGTTGCTCCCTTTCATCAAATTCAAGCTTGCTTAGAGAAAGGTAGGAGGGCTATGTCTGATCAGAAATGGGTGAATAGTACATAACTGGTTGACTGTAATTTCCTTGGGCAAGGAAGCATTTGATATCATATCAACCCAGCCTTTAGACAGTTTTTACATTCAACTTCCCAGGTGGCTCAGATGGTAAAGTATCTTCCTGCAATGCGGGAGATCCAGGTTCAACCCCTGGGTCGGGAAGATTCCCTAGAGGAGGGAATGGCAACCTACTTCAGTATCCTTGCCTTGAGAATCCAATGAACAGAGGAGCCTGTTGAGTTATTATCCATGGGATTGCAAAGAGTCAGATATGACTTAATGACTAACACTTTCACTTTCTTTCACTTTCTACAAAAACAGCTGGTACAAATTATTGTGCTATTATGACTTATGTTTATACCTGGACGATGCAGCAGTCTGAGAAGAAAGCAAAGAGGATGGTGAGAAACTATGGAATGATGTCAACTAAGGATCAGGTAGAAGAGGTGGCCAACATTTGCCTTGGGCAGCAGAGGCTATGGCACCAGCTCTTATTATCAGCTAGGGCTGTACTTTGTGTGTTCCTGAGACACTCTGAATTTACCTGGATCTCAAGTGCAATCTGGACACCAGGAGCTTTAAAAGCTCCTCAGATGAGTTGAGCTGAGAACCCCTGTTTAGGGGGCAGTAGGCCTGATTGTGAAATGAGAAAAGCCTTCAAATGGAAAATGAACTAGGTCTCCTCCCTTCACCCCAAGAAAAGAATCAGCACTAGTGCTAAGGGGTGATATGAAGGCTTATCTGGGCTCAAAGGAAAGAAGAATATTTGAAAAACTTTGAGTTATACTGAAAATGGAAGTAGTTTAGTGGTAAAGAAACTTTGATCACTAGAGGTGGTCAAGGATAAGATGGACAACCATCACCTGGGAAGGTTGAGCTTGGCCAGTGAGGGCCCCCTGTGCCTGGAGGACCAGAAGCATCATTCACCCCCCTCACTCTTCATCAGAGCAGCTCAACTTTCTTTTTTTAATATTGGGTTTCCCCACAAGATTTCCTTTGAAGAAAGAGACCTGCTCAAAAAAAAAAAAAAAAAAAAAAGCTTTAAAGTCACTCAACTAGTTGACCTTTATAACTATTACCAGCTCTGAAATTCTACAGTATTTAATCTTGTTTGATGTTTTCTAAGAAATAAAGCTACTGATTGATCCATTCTTCCGAAGTCTGAGGTGGCAAAGAAGGAGTTCGTGAAAGGAATGGAAAATGTGATTAGAAGGGGGAGATGGGCTACTCTCAGCAGAGGGCCAGATGCAGGAGCCCTCAACCCTATGTAAACTTGCAATCAGTCAGAGACTCTGGGGATGCTGTGTGGTGATAGCTATTCATGAAATACAGCAAGGTTGAGAGCCATGGGCTCCATGGGTGAGCTGTGAGAAGCGTTCATGGAACCAAACATGTCAGGCAGCCTCCAACACTGTGCTTCTTAAACTTCAGGTGCATCATATTCACCTGGATGGTTTATTCAAACATAGATGACTGCACCCCACCCCCAGAGTTGCTGATTCAGTGAGTCTGTGACCAGAAGAAGAATTTACATTTTTAACAAGTTGGGTGATGCCAATACTTCTGATCTGAGGAGCACTGTCAGAGAACCACTGCCTGACGAAAGGGGTTTACCTTAGACCTGCAAAGAACCTCCTCATGGTGGGAAGGTGAGTCACAGTATGCAGCAGCCTTAAGAGGTTGGGATAGTGCACTTAACCACTGTGGTCTTCCTTGCAGAAATATACTCACCTAGTATATCACCCAGGTGGCGCTAGTGGTAAAGAACCCGCCTGCCAGTGCAGGAGAGGTAAGAGATGTGGCTTCAACCCCTGGATCAGGAAGATCCCATGGAGAAGGAAATGGCAACCCACTCCAGTATTCTTGCTTGGAAAATTCTATGGGGCAGAGGAGCCTGGCGGGCTATAGTACATAGGGTTGGAAAGAGTTGAACATGATGAAGTGACTAAGCATAGTCTAATCACAGGGGAAACATCAGCCATATCAACGGAGGGACATTCTACAACATACCTGACGAGTAAACCTCTCAAGATTATAAAAAACAAGGAAAGTTTGAGAAACTCTCATAGCAAGAGAAGCCTAAGGAGATATTAGACAACTAAATGTTACCTGGTGTTCTGGGTGGGATCCTGGGACAGAAAGAGATATTGTGGAAAAATCAAGAGAATGATGCATCAATATTGATTCATTTGCTGTGACAAATGTACTGTAATATGATAACATGGGAAACTGACTCTTCTTCCTTTCTCACACTGCAGCGACACAGTAGGAATATAACCCCAGATAAGAAAGGCAACTGTCCCAGTGACTTAAAATTCTTAGTAGAAATTTCCAATACTTTGATTCTCCTCATCTGGAAAGCATCACCACGGGGACCCGTCTCTCTCTTTCCCTGCCTTCTTTTTTTGCACTTCCAAGACAATGTGCTCAAGGTGGTGGTTGAAATGAAGGGCAGTCAGCGTCCTTTCCCCAGACAATATCTTGCTGCTGGTTTGTAGTGGGTGACCTTATTTCACTGGCTTTGAGAGTGAACTTTATCAAATTCCTGATGTATCATTTAAGTTTTAAAGTGTCCTTGGAACACTGCACTGTGAGCTCACGGTGTGTGTGTGTATGTCGGGAGGGGTTGCATAACAGAACCACTCTCTGGACCTGTATGTTTGTTATTCACCCAGTATTCACGTTGCATCTCCAACTTGGCCTTAGGTCCCCTCAGCCTTTTGGGTGCTTGTTGTTTGTAGTTCCTGCCATGCATGGCATCTGATGAGGTTCCAGACAATAAGTAGCAATCATATCTGGTAAGGAGATGATACTGATTCAAGGGAAACCGAATACCCCATGTACAGTTTACAATGGATTGGTTGATTTGAACCATTTATCTTTCCTTTTGAAGTGACTGAACTATACATTTGCAGGAGTTTAGTGAGGGTCTCATAGGTCCCCCTGGGGATTGGCAGTGGCTGAACTGATAGCTTTAAGAAAGAAGTTTAGATACGTGATTCATCTTCCACCCAGGCAGGGCCTCCCAGGGGATAAGACTGCAGAGTTACATGTGAAACGCAAAATTTGAAGCAGAAGGCTCTCATCACCTGGAATTTTCTCTCCCTAAAATTGAGTAACAATACTGGAAATAGTGACAACTTACAAGAGTTCATCTAGGGCACCAGGCGCCATTCTTATGGGTTCATTTCAGCACAGAGGCACAGAGAAGGTAAGTAAATTACTCAAGCTCACGCTGTTGGAAGTGGAGCCAGGATTCTAGTCTGGATCATCTGGCTCCAGAGCCCATTCTGTAAACTATAAGGTTTGTGCATCTTTCTTAGAGAGGACAATAGGAGATGTCCCACTCTTGAGTAGCCTGACTAGAGGGTCCAAGATCTGGACTGGAGTTTCCCAGAGAATGTCACAACTGTCTAAGGCTAGGAGAATGTCCTATCACTTAGCTGTACTTCATATAACTATCACCAGCATCGCCCCTAGCAACTGGTAAATATTGATTAAGCTTCTGTTCCATGCCAGGTAACATGGATACAAAGATGAAAAAGAGATGGTAGGACTGCCCTCGAGAAATGTAGAGGAGATAAACACCCAAGCAAACAAGCCAACGAAACCCCAAACAGCCCCTAGTGAAGGCCAATAGAAAGAGCTCCAGTGAGTAAGGGACTCGCCTTGCCCTAGGGGAGGGTACACAATAGATGACTCCTTTCCTCTCCCATTTAGTTTTCCTCCAGGTACTTCCCTGATTTCTTCTACTTACAACTACCAAGCTTAAATGGAAGAGATTTGAAGTTCTGTGTAAGGTGCTGGGAGGTTTAGAAGGGAAGTATTCTGTTCATCTGATAAATATGAGAGGCTCCAACTCAGCAGATGCCAATTTGCCCTCCTCCTCCCAGGTAACAGGGAACATTTACATCTTTTTCCTTCTTCCAGGGCAGGAATCTTGGGTTCCCTCTGAAAGCTCCTCTGGCAGCCTTGCCTGGCTGTGCATCCATGTCTACCACCAAAACAAACGTGTTGCGGGGGTGTTGTTGTTCACGCATTGCCCTCGAAAACTCCTGCTGTCACGGGATCACCCTCTTCCTGCTGGTGGATGGTCATTATCTGACTCTGTTGCCATGGAGAGGGATGGACTCAGGTGTGTTTTTCAGGCCTGCATACTCCCACTGGGGCTGCGACAAGGACTCTTCTGTACGTCACGTTTGGCAAGTCTGTGGCAGGCTGTGGCCAGGCTTTCCCGGGCATGTGAAACCCAATCAACTGATCAGCTGCAGATCATATCAAGACCTCTGCTTGATGCGTTATTAGTGACAAACATGCTTCCACAATGAATATCACGGTGTCATTTGACCATAACGTTGTTGAGGGGGGAAAGAAAACACTCCAGTCATCAGACTTGGGGTGAGAAGGGCTTGTGTTCACATAAACACAAATTCACGTCACTGTTTCTCACCAGGGACTGTTTTGTTCTCAAAGACTGCTGCTCATCCTCTGATCTTCATTTCCTACATTACAATGACCTCGATTTGTACGCCCTGGCAAGCAGCACAAGCACTGTTTCCTGTTTCTGAACTTGTAGACAACCATCCATAGGTCTCAATTGGTTGTCAATTTAACCAGATAACTGCGGCACCTCCTTGATGATTTTTTATCTTTAGCTTAGATTAAAAGGACCTTGGAAGTAATGTTTTTAATTTTTTTAGATAGAATATTCTTAACTCATTTGGCTAAATTGTCGTATGACTAATAATCTAAAAAAGAAAGTAAGTATAAATTTGTGTCCCTGTTTCTCAAGCCTGAAAACTCAAGTAGTGACAAGACTGCAAAAAACATTTGAATAGTTTTCACAATCTGTGTACACTCTTGTGATGAAGTTGCTTCATTTCTTGATGAATGTTACTTATGTAGTACTACTATAGGCCAAAAACTAAACTAGGTTTATTCTATTCAGATCTTAACATTTTTAAATGATTAAAATATATACAAAGCATATATAAATATATATATACTTATCCAGCAGTTTGGAACATGCTTTAAAGCAGAGGGGAGAAAGGTCATTTGGAGATAACTGCCATTAATAGCCTATATTCTTGTATTTTGTTGACTCTGTGTGCATGTGTGTGTGTGCACATTTTAAGCAAAGCTGGCAATATACTCTTTATACAATTTGTTGTTTTTTTGGTTTAATTTTTACAAGCTCTTCGTAAACAAACTTTTTGGTTATAAAACATTTATATTATTTGTAACAGAGGATCAACATTCTTTTCTTTTTTTTCATAAGCATCCTGCATGGAACACAGATTTCATTTCTAAGTCAGAAGTCTGTCTTGATCACACTCACCAAAAGTTCTTTGGATAAGTTAACCTCCCTTGTGTTTTCAGATGATTCTATCACTCTCTTAGAGATATAAACACACACACACACACACATCATTATCACCCTGAAGCCTGACACAGGCAAAACCCAGGGATGTGAGCTTCCAGTTTTCAGTTCCCCTTGATGGTTGTGCCTATGCTCCTTGCATGCCCCGGTGATACACACAGAAATGGGAATGTCCTCCCACTGGGTAGATTTTCACATCTTTGCTAAGGAATTCAAGACCTGGTACCTAATATTGAACACTTAGCTCCCCTTATCACCATTTACAGCCATTCTCCCAATCTGGAAAGATCTCTTCTTGATGGAACCCACTCCCTCACATCTGTCTTTTCCTTCCCCAGGAAAGCAATTCTAGTTTGGTTCCTATTAGGTCCAACTCTGCCAATAGAGTCTTGGTTCTCTTAGAAACACTTAGAAACTGTTAGAAACAATTAGAAACACAACTACTCTCTACGTTGAGTTGGAAGGGAAGAGTGAGAGTTGCTCAAGAAGGGGAAGATGAGCAAAGCCTGGATCTGCAGACTTCTATGTGCTTGGGAAGGTGAAGAGTGTAAAATTACCATTGGTATTCTTTTGAGTCTCCTCAGGGCTTCCCTGGGCTTCCCAGGTGGTGCTAGTGTTAAAGAACCCACCTGCCAATACAAGAGACATAAGAGAGATGGGTTCCATCCCTGGGTCGGGAAGATCCCTTGGAGTGGGGATCTTCTATGACAACCCACTCCAGTATTCTTGCCTGGAGAATCCCATGGACAGAGGAACCTGGCGGGCTGCAGTTGCAAAGAATCAGACACGACTTAGTGACTAAGCAACAAAAAACAACAAACAACATATGATAAACAACATGGAAACTATTCTCCTAATAACTTAAGTGCTTATGTAATGAATGTGACATAATTTTCAAACCATTGCTTTTAGGATAAAATCTAAACTTTTTAATGTGATTTACAGCCTGCTACCTTTTGGCTCCCGCCCCACTGCTCCAGCTCTGCTGAACTTCCAGACTCTCTAGTCGGTTTTTCCTCCAGGTCATGCATATGCTGTTTTCTTTTGCTGAAATGTTCTTCCCTCTATCATCTCCATCTTCACACATTTTTCTCATTTTAGATTAAATGTCACTTCCTCTGGTTAGGTTCCCTCTCCTCTGAGGTCTTCTAGCAAATGTCGTAACTACTCGGTTTACTACTTTTCTCCACCCAGATTGTAAGTTCTGCAAGGATGAGGGCCATATCTATTTTGTGTTTGGATTCTGTTCTAGCTCAGTGTTTGATATATATTAGGTGCTCAGTAAGATATTGAAATGAGTATGAATCTTTGCAACCCCATGGACTGTAGCCTGCCAGGCTCCTCTGTCCATGGAATTTCTCAGGCAAGAATACTGGAGTGGGTTGCCATTTCCTCCTCCAGGGGATCTTCCCAACCCTGGGATTGAACCCATATCTCTTGCAGCTCCTACATTTGCAAGTGGATTCTTTCCCACTGTGCTACCTGGGAAGCCCGTTGAAATGAATAGTGGACATTTTTGGGTGCTTCTGGTTTTCACAAGCAGTTATTATTTGGAATTTTATCTTGGAATTTTAAAATTACTTTCTGATGATAAGTTCTTGGAAGTAGGATTACTAGGTCAAAGGATATAAACATTTTTGAGCCCTCTTGAGAAAACACAGATTATTTTCCAGAAAGTTGTACATTCCTACTAGTAGTGAATGAAATTTCCTGTTTGATTGTACTGTTATCAGCACTATTAGAAATTATTTTTTGGCTAACTTGGTATTAAGAAAGTTTCCCCTCAGCTGTTTCAATTTTGCCTTAAATCTTGAGATGGACATTGTTTCATCTATTTTTAAATTCACTTGTATTGCTCTGTTGTGAATTGTTTGGTGTCCTTTGCCCATTTTTATTCTAGAATTTTCATGTTTTTGCAATCACTTTTTATACACTATGTTTTAAAGATGTCAGATTATTATGATATTCACTGAAGAATTTCCTCTCCGCTTAGATGCTTGTATTTTCCTCTTTCTTTTTCTTTTCATTGTACATTCTTAAGTTAATATTTTCATATGATTGGGTCTGTCCTCATTTTCCTTGAGATTTCTTGCATGACTCCTAGAATCCTTTCATCACCAGTGATCAAATATTCAGCCTTTTTTTCTTTTTTTGCATGTATACAGTTAGATTTCTTTGCTCTGTGTGTGTGTGTGTGTGTGTGTGTACTTGTGTGTGTGTGCATTTATGTGCATGTGTCCTGGGGTGTCAGCCACTGGGAATTTTTTTAAATTAATTTATTTATTTTAATTGGAGGCTAATTACAGTACAATATTGTAGTGTTTTTTGCCATACATTGACATGAATCAGCCATGGATGTACACGTGTCCCCCATCCTGTATCTCCCTCCCACCTCCCTCCCCATCCCATCCCTCAGGGTTGCCCCAGTGTACCAGCTTTGAGTGCCCTGTTTCATGCGTCGAACTTGGAATGGTGATCTATTTCACATATGATAATATACATGTTTCAATGCTATTCTCTCAAATCATCCCACCCTTGCCTTCTCCCATGGAGTCCGAAAGTCTGTTCTTTATATCTGTGTCTTTTTTGCTGTCTCACATATAGGGTCATGGTTATCATCTTTCTAAATTCCATATATATGCATTAATATACTGTATCAGTGTTTTTCTTTCTGACTTACTTCACTCTGTTTAATAGGCTCCAGTTTCATCCACCTCATTAGAACTGATTCAAATGCATTCTTTTTAATAGTTAAGTAATATTCCATTGTGTATATGTACCACAGCTTTTTTTTAAAAAATTTTTTTTTTATTAGTTGGAGGCTAATTATTTCACAACATTTCAGTGGGTTTTGTCATACATTGACATGAATCAGCCATAGAGTTACACGTATTCCCCATCCTGATCCCCCCTCCCACCTCCCCCTCCACCCGACTCCTCTGGGTCCTCCCAGTGCACCAGGCCTGAGCACTTGTCTCATGCATCCCACCTGGGCTGGTGATTTGTTTCACCATAGATAATATACATGCTGTTCTTTCGAAACATCCCACCCTCACCTTCTCCCACAGAGTTCAAAAGTCTGTTCTGTACTTCTGTGTCTCTTTTTCTGTTTTGCATATAGGGTTATCATTACCATCTTTCTAAATTCCATATATATGTGTTAGTATGCTGTAATGTTCTTTATCTTTCTGGCTTACTTCACTCTGTATAATGGGCTCCAGTTTCATCTATCTCATTAGAACTGATTCAAATGAATTCTTTTTAACGGCTGAGTAATATTCCATAGTGTATATGTACCACAGCTTCCTTATCCATTCATCTGCTGATGGATATGTAGGTTGCTTCCATGTCCTGGCTATTATAAACAGTGCTGCAATGAACATTGGGGTGCACGTGTCTCTTTCAGGTCTGGTATCCTCAGTGTGTATGCCCAGGAGTGGTATCGCTGGGTCATATGGCAGTTCTATTTCCAGTTTTTTAAGAAATCTCTACACTTTTCTCCATAGTGGCTGTACTAGTTTGCATTCCCACCAACAGTGTAAGAGGGTTCCCTTTTCTCCACACCCTCTCCAACATTTATTGCTTGTAGACTTTTGGATAGCAGCCATCCTGACTGGCGTGTAATGTGTACCACAGCTTTCTTATCCACTCATCTGCCGATGGACATCTATGTCCTAGCTATTGTAAACAGTGCTGTGATGAACATTGGGGTACACGTGTCTCTTTCAGTTCTGGTTTCCTTGGTGTGTATGCCCAGCAGTGGGGTTGCTGGGTCATATGGCAGCTCTATTTCCAGTTTTTTAAGGAATCTCCACACTGTTTTCTATAAAGGCTGTACTAATTTGCTTTCCCACTGACAGTGTAAGAAGGTTTCCTTTTCTCCACCCCCTCTCCAGCATTTATTGTTTGTAGACTTTTTGATAGTAGCCATTCTGACCAGCGTGAGATGGTACTTCATTGTGGTTTTGATTTGCATTTCTCTGATAATGAGTGATGTTGAGCATCTTTTCATGTGTTTGTTAGCTATCTGTATGTATTCTTTGGAGAATTGTCTGTTTAGTTCTTTGGCCCATTTTTTGATTGGGTCATTTATTTTTCTGGTATTGAGCTGCATGAGTTGCTTATATATTTTTGAGATTAATTCTTTGTCAATTGCTTCATTTGCTATTATTTTCTCCCATTCTGAAGGCTGTCTTTTCACCTTGCTTATAGTTTCCTTCATTGTACAAAAACTTTTAAGTTTAATTAGGTCCCATTTGTTTATTTTTGCTTTTATTTTCACTACTCTGGGAGGTGGGTCATAAAGGATCCTGCTGTGATTTATGTCAGAGAGTGTTTTGCCTATGTTTTCCTCTAAGAGTTTTATAGTTATGGTCTTAACGTTTAGATCTTTAAACCATTTTGAATTTCTTTTTGTGTATGGTGTTAAAAAGAGTTCTAGTTTCATTCTTTTACAAGTGGTTGACCAGTTTTCCCAGCACCACTTGTTAAAGAGATTGCCTTTTCTCCATTGTATATTCTTGCCTCCTTTGTCGAAGATAAGCTGTCCATAGGTGTGTGGACTTATCTCTGGGCTTTCTATTTTGTTTCATAAATCTGTATTTCTGTCTTTGTTCCAGTACCATCTTGTCTTGATGGCTGTAGCTTTATAGTATAGCCTGAGGTCAGGCAGGTTGATTCCTCCAATTCCATTCTTCTTTTTCAAGATTGCTTTGGGTCTTTGATGTTTTTTGTATTTCCATAAAAATTGTTAAATTATTTGTTCCAGTTCTGTGAAAAACACCATTGGTAGCTTGATAATTGTATTGAATCTATAGATTGCTTTGGGCAGTATACTCATTTTCACTATATTGGTCCTTCCAATCTGTGAGCATGGTATATTTCTCCATCTATTTGTGTCATCTTTGATTTCCTTCATAAGTGTTTTATAGTTTTCTATACGTAGGTTTTTTGTTTCTTTAGGTATATTTATTCCTAAGTATTTTATTCTTTTCATCAATGGTGAATGGAATCATTTCCTTAATTTATCTTTCTGTTTTCTCATTGTTAGTGTATAGGAATGCAAGGGATTTCTGTGTGTTAATTTTATATCTTGCAACTTTACTATATTCATTCATTAGCTCTAGTAATTTTCTGGTGGTATCTTTAGCGTTTTCTATGTAGAGGATCATGTCATCTGCAAACAGTGAGAGTTTTACTTCTTCTTTTCCAATCTGGATATCTTTTCTTTCTTTTTCTTCTCTGATTGCTCTAAAACTTCTAAAACTATGTTGAATAGTAGTGGTGAGAGTGGGCACATTTGTCTTATTCTTGACTTTATGGGGAATACTTTCAATTTTTCTCCACTGAGAAAAATGTTTGCTGTGAATTTATCATACATGGCTTTTATTATGTTGAGGTATGTTTCTTCTATGCCTGCTTTCTGAAGGGTTTTTTTCTTTTTATATATATCATAAATGGACATTGAATTTTGTCAAAGGCTTTCTCTGCATCTATTGCGATAATCATACGGTTTTTATCTTTCAATTTGTTAATGTGGTGTATCACATTGACTGACTTGTGAATATTGAAGAATACTTGCCTCCCTGGGATAAAGCCTGCTCGGTCATGATGTGTGATATTTTTAATATGCTGTTGGATTCTGTTGGCTAGAATTTTATTGAGGATTTTTACATCTATGTTCATTAGTGATATTGGCCTATAGTTTTCTTTTTTTGTGGCATCTTTGTCTGGTTTTGATATTAGGGTGATGGTGGTCTCATAGAATGAGTTTGGCAGTTTACCTTCCTCTGCAATTTTCTGGAAGCCACTGGGAACTTAATGGTAGGTTGGGAGGATCTTCTTTTACCAAAAGACTGAGCAATGTATCAACATGATCTGTTGAATAATCTTTCATTTTCCAATGATTGAAGATGCCTCTTTTCACAAACATAGAAACAATACCATTCTAGTGTCAATGTGTCTTCCTGAAGTGGGTCAGGTGCTTTTTCGTCATTTAGGTTTTAGGGAAAGACTTTGAGGGGGAGGAAACCTTCTGTTTGTCTCCCTAACCCACCCCTTCTCTCTGGCTCTGCCTACTGGGTTCCACAGTTTAGCTTCACTGAGGCTAAACTCTGAGGCATCTAGGGAAAGTTGGTGCCTGATATCTGAAACTGGTAAGGGCACAATGCATTTGCATGAAAACCCACTATACCAATTTAGTCATGGCTATAAATATCTTCTGGCATTATCAGAGCATAACTTTAGTTTGTCTGGAATTGGATCTAAAAACACACAGCCTGCAAACAGATACCCGCTGAAAAGCAAGTGCTGTGGTAAAAGACAGAGTATCTGCCACCCTGACTAGTGTTCAAGTGACCGGAGTCTCTATGGTGATGGTTTCTTCTTTCACACAACACTGCACAGGAGTACACGGGGGGGAATGCCAGTCTTAACTAACGAAGACAAGAGTCGACAAAAAGTTTCCTTTACAGGAAGCCACTAGCCACGCACTCAGAAAGGCGGGTGGGAGCAGATGTCTCTATATTAAGGTAATTTGCTCTCTCTCTCATTCATTCTTTCTTCTTTGCTTTCTTGCTTCTTAGCTTTCAGCTTAGTTCTGCGATTAAGTTTGGCTTTATCCTAGTTATTACAAGTTAGTCCCTGGGGAAATGAATCATAGAATCTAATATCTTAAGTTATGAAGCACTGTTGACATTCATTTGCTGCATTTTCCATCAATCAAAATTGGAAACAGAGACAAGTGACTATTTTTGTATGTCACGGAAGCAGAAACAGTGGGAGTACAGGAATCTTGCTGCTTCAGGAAACTATTGTCCCTTATATCAAAGTGCTACAGGTTTGAAATGGAAGTGTTTCAAGGGTTTCCCCACATCCCCAAATGTGGATCTGTGTTTTGAAATGAATGAGTTCAATCTTTATCCTGAATTCAGATACCTTTCTCCCCTCTTAATGCTTAGACAAATATAATTAACCTTCCTTTTATTTCTTTGGGGTGTCTGTTATAATTTCTGCATCTCTGTATTTGCTTGGGTGGGCTTGGGGGTATTTCAAGTATTTGTCCTAAGGTGTTTATCTGGGTTCCCCTGGTGGCTCAGATGGTAAAGAATTCACCTGCAGTGCAAGAGACCTGGGCTCAATCCCTGGGTAGGGAAGATCCCCTGGGGGAGGGATGGCAACTCACTCCAGTATTCTTGCCAGGAGAATTCTCATAGACAGAGGAGCTTGGCAGACTACAGTCTATTGGGTTGCAAAGAGTTGGACACAGCTGAGCTACTAAACACAGCATAGCAAGGTGTTTATTTGGGGCTTCCCAGGCAGCTCAGTGGTAAAGGATCCGGTTGCCAATGCAGGAGACTCGAGTTCCAACCCTGGGTCGGAAAGATCCCCTGGAGAAGGAAATGGCAACCCACTCCAATATTCTTGCCTGGAGAATCCCATGGATGGAGGAGCCTGGTGGTCTACAGTCCATGAGGTAGCAGAGTTTGATACGACTGAGCAACTGAGCATGCATGCACAAGGTGTTCATTTGCAAGCAATAGATAGACAGCAAGTAACAAAGAGACACATCTCATTCCAGTTTAAACCACAGAGACCCTGTCTCCCTTCACCCCGCTACCTTGCTCTTCTATTCCTTTTTCCACAGCGTCTTTCACACTCTAACACACTACCAGCTTACTTGTTATGTTTATTGTCTATGTCTCCTGAGTAAGGACAGTGATTCTTGTCTACTTCATGTATTCTAAGTGTTTGATACCGTATCTGACTTGTAAGTTGTCACTCAGTGAATTTTTGTTGAACTCAATTCAATCAACTCATGTCCCTGAAAAGTCCAGGTTCCTGGTAGGGTGGGGTCCTGCATCTCAGTGATGTCATCCAGGACCTAGATCTTCCCTCTTTTCCCTATTAGTTTTGACAGAGGATGAGATGGCTGGATGGCATCACTGACTCGATGGACATGAGTTTGAGTAAACTCCGGAAGTTGGTGATGGAAAGGGAGGCCTGGTGTGCTGCGATCCATGGGGCTGCAAAGAGTCGGACACAACTGAGCGACTGAACTGAGCTGAACTGATGCTATCCTAAATCAGGCTCCTCTTCTGGGCCCCTGGTGGCTCTAACTCCAGGGCTTCTAGTTCAAGCACAGCAGGAGGGATGGGGAAGCTTCATCTTGCAATTCCAGCAAAAGTCCTGAGGGTCTCTCTGAATGAACTGGCTCAGTCACAGTCACGGTGATGAGAGATAGATGTGCTGATGGCTTAGCCCAGGCCACGTATTCCCTCCTTCCCACCAAGATGGAGTCAGTCTTTCAGGAATCACGTGGATCCCCAAACAGAAACAGGGCCTGCTGGAGAGGGGGGCATGGCAGATGGATGACTACACTTTTCAACAAGAAGGAAGAACACTCTAACCAGTAAGGGTTCATCACTGCAAGCAAACAGTATTTGGGAAATCCCCTGTCTGATCTTCCTAATTTATGTGACAAGAGCTGAGGTTAGGCTCAAGCTTATGTGATTATACTGAGTTCATCTTCTCTTTGGGGTGGGGGTGCAACTTTGGGTGTTCCTGTGAGGTGGAGGAATTCTCTAAAAGGATTTAGGAGAGCAAGAAAACAAAAAGCTGATCTTATGGATGGAAAGATGGCAATTTTTTTCTTTCTTCCCATTGATATAACTCACTGGAGTTTGAAAAGAGGTCACTTCGCCCCTTTTCATTCTTATTCTGTACTGGGTGCACCAGTACATCTTCATCTCCAGGGCTTATTGCCCAAGTAAGGTGGCATAAAGAGAAGATCCAGGGGGTGGCCTGTGGCCATGAGCAATCTCTGTTGTTCAGAGCTGATCACATCGAGGCAGAACTCCTGGTTGCCTGCAGAGGGTTAGCTCACTCTGACAACTGGCTCCTCTTCTTGCTTTTCCTCATCTCTATGTTTTTAGCTCAGGATTCAACCCCAAGCAGAATGCTCTTAATTTGGCCCCCACCATAATTCTATAACACAAGGGATGAGTTGCTGCAGGTAAGTACTGGGAGACGCTGCAATTTTCTAAGTTAAATATCAAGTCAACATATGTGCCAGAAAGTGTAATTCATTCTCTAGGATCTTAAGTGCCCTGTCTTAGTCACAATAGAAGGGAAGTGCGCTCATTTCCTAATACTTCTGCATACAAAAAGAATATAAGTAATTCTCATGCCCACAACAGGTTCCTCAGTACAGTACAGTTCCTTTGGAGTATTGCTAACCATGAAAGGCTCACGGAATGAAATAAGAACATGTACCATGCCCGGTCTAGTCCTGCCTGCCTTGCCATCTCCATCACATGCCGGTTCCTTTCTGCTTCAGCCACACTGGCCTGTAAGTTACTGAAATATCCCAAAGTCTTTCTTCCCTTAGGGTCTTAGGCTGCCTGGGTTCAAGTTCTGCCTTTTTACTTACTTACCCTTTTCATGCTTCATTTGCCTCATCTGTGATGTGGGGCTAGCAGTCATTCTGCTTCATAGGATTGTGTTAGGATTAAAGGAAATAATATATGTAAACCTCTTAGAATGTTCCTGCTTCCCAATAATTAAAAGATGTTAGCCCTTCCTCCATTTTCCATTTCCTATTTCTCTTCTCTCCCCCATCTCCTCTTCTTCTTTTTTCCAAACTAGGCATTTCAATGTCTCAGTTGTTATGTACACTATCACTTCTTCAGAGGGCTTCCCTGATGGCTCTGGGGAAGGTAAAGAATAGTAGGTACAGAATCACATGCAGTGCAGGAGACATAGGAGACTCAGGTTCAGTCGATCCCTGGGTTGGGAAGATCCACTGGAGGATGGCATGGCAACCCACTCCAGTATTCTTGCCTGGGAAATAGAATGGACAGAGCAGCTTGGTGGGCCATAGTCTATGGGGTGGCAAAGAGTCAGATGTGACTGAGGACGCATGCACTACTTTGGAGGTCTTTTCTGACCATCCTACCTAAAGAAGTTGTTTCCTTATTGCTCTGTTTCCTTCACTGCACCTGTTTCCATTTGCAGTTATATATTTATTTGCTTTTATTTCCTTGTTCATTGTCTTTCTCCATGAAGTGACTGAAAAGTCCATGCTCGCAGGGTCCTCAGCAATATCTGTCATTGTACATATTATACAAGTCTGCACAGAGCAGGCCGGCAATACACATTTAGGAATGAAAGCCTGAGTCCTTTGAAAGGGAGGAGAAGGAACTACAAAGAGAAAGTGAAATTCTGAATCACTAATAATTCTATAACATACTGGGGCAGAAGCTGCACTGCTGGGTAGCGTCACTGGGATTGGGCAGAGTGGGGGTTGGGAGGAGGAAGCACACCCCCTACCTAAAAGAAAATGCCAAGCAACTTGAACACCTCTGATTTCCAGGGCTTTGGCTGCCAAAGTAGATGGAAGTGCCAAGTAGGGGACAGTGATCGCCATAACATGGCCAGGAGAGCTTTAGACTAGTTTGGTGGGGGGATCTTACTCTGCAGCGCATGGAAGACACCTTCTAGGAACCGTCAGAAATGTTTGAAAGTTACCTTTCATGGGGTTAAAGGTCCCATGACCCCAGGCTTTGGAAAGAACCAGGGAAACTTGAATCTGGGTTGTTCTTGTTATCTGTGCAGTTGGGTAAGCCCGGAGGAAAGTTGAATTACAATATGAATATTACCATGGCCAGGACTCATCTCTATGTGTGGGGTTCAACAAAAGAAACTCTCAAGCAAAGGTTCAAAACTAGTTCATTGACAGAGTATCACAGTAAGAGAGGAGAGAGCCCAGTTTTATCAACTCCCATGTCATCATCCACATGATCTCCATAGGTTGCAGGGAATGTTGGTGGGGAAAAGAGATCATTTTCTATTAGACTGAATCTTTCTTAGAAATTCACATTTCTAGCATTAGCCAACAGGAAAGAATGTTGAATATGCTTATATTATCTGAATATTGGCAAAGAGGCAAACTGGTAAAAATATTTATTAAGGTGGGAAAACATTAACACTGATACTTTCAATGAGAGCCAGGGAATCACACCTGTGTTCTTTTTACCCGTAACCAGTTTCATTGAAAAAATATATTAATAAGCGGATATAAATAAAATGTGAATGGCCCTCCTCCTCTCCAATTGGCCAACCAATCCTATTCCTTAGAGGTAACCACTGTGAAAATAGACTCCTGGGCATTCTCTTTCTGAATTTCCTTCACTTACACATACCCCATCACTTTATAAGATCATCTTTTTATTGATATGCTGCCTCATTAATTGGAGAAGAGTGCTTGTATATGAATGTCTTTATATGTTTTTCAGATTTTCCTGAAGACTAGATTCCTAGATGTGTAATTACTGGGTCAAAGTTGCATTGAAAATTTCTGAGGTCCAGGTCTGATTGCATTTCTGCTTATGACCACTGAAGTGGGCACCCTAACTCCTTTGAACTGAGTTTGGATGAGGTGATCTTTAAATGCCTTTATAGCTCTAACATGGTTTGAGTCTAAGATTCTCAGGCTCCTCTAGATGATGGCTACTTTAGGCTGACTTTCATGCTGTGGTTTTAAGAATGATTCTTAATTTAGAAGCAAACCAGAGAGAGAAAAAGGATTAAACGAAAATGAGCAAATGCAGCTGAATATGAACTTGGGTTTTCCATAAATACCAGGAAAGGACAGAACTGAGCCAAAGTGGACTAAACACCCTTAGCTATCACAAAAGGCTAGAGCTGAAAGTGGTGCTTTTTTCACGAGCAGACAACATAGATGTTTGAACTAAAGGAGTGTTTTGATATCTAGAGAGATTACAGTTCCCTGTACAGCTTGGAGGACATCTTACCAGGGTTGGCATCAACCCAACCGGTAACCTTTGAGTTGTAGTCCTTGTGACTGTGTCGTCAACTGATTTCATAAAAGAACATGGCCAAACCTGCCCAGTCCTTGGCTGAAGCTCATTTCAGCAAAATCCAGGGTGCTGTAGGTGACTCAGGTAGTGGAATTCTGCCTTTGAGTCAGGATAGAATTTTAGCCTTTCCCTGGTTTGGGTTTAGTCATGTTTAAGGACCTATAGAAATTTTCTACAGAAAATGTTATCTTGAAAAGGTAGTTTCATTTTAACTGAAAGAATTGGAAACTATTTCCTTAAGATTCCACTTCAAGTTTAGTTATTCATTTCCTTTTTAGGAATGACAGGTTCAGTCTTACAGCATGATCACCAGGTTTCCATCTGCAATTCAGAAATAGCTAAGATGTCTAAATTCCAGAGGTTTTAGGGTATTTCTATGTGAGAGCCAGGGATAATCTTAGAGTAAATTACTCTAAATAATTGGTAAAGCTTCTCAGATCGTAAAGAATCTGCCTGCAAAGTAGGAGACCCAGGTTCTATCCCCGGGTCAGGAAGATCTCCTGGAGAAGGGAATGGCTACCCACTCCAGTATTCATGCCTGGAGAATTCCATGGACAGAGGAACCTGGTGGGAGTGACTGATATAACACTCCTTAATAAAATTTTGAACTCTCCAATTTACTCCATTAGTACTGAATCCCAAATCTGTATTACTGAAATTTCTTAACTTAGATGAAATGAGTGTTTGAGGAGTACCCATATATCACTAGATCTTACAGGAAGGAATACAGATAACTGAAATGTTTTATTTAAGCATGATATACAAGTATACATGAAAGCACTGATCAAAATTTCTCCAAAACAGGATGCTATGGATTAACTTCAATGAATGCTCTAAAGATATGACCCTGATCTGCCTATATACTTTTCTCTTTAGGTTTAAAGGTGCTGGTCTAAGGTGCTAATGGCTGCATTTATCCCACCAACATGAATCTACAATATCATCAACCTAGAAAAGGTTGGGATAAAGAAGTAGTTATATATACCTATGATGTTGTAGAACTAATAGATAGCTATGTCTTATCTACAGCTCTCAAATGATCCATAAATTATTGTATTGAGTGTGAATTATTACTTTTGTCTTCAGACTTTCATAGCAAGGCTAATGACTTGGCTAGCAGAGTATGCGAAAGTGTGTAGAACCTGTCTACATGATATATCATGCCGTTTTGCTGTGCGGCTAAGACATTAAATTACTTCCAGTAAATAGCTTTCATCAGTGATGGGCTTTTGGCTGGGTCCATGGCTATTCAGAAAAAAAATCTGCATTTCTTAGACTCCCTTGTAGCTAGGTGTATCCAAGTGATGAACTTCTGACTAATGGGAAACAAGGAGAAGTGCCAGGTGGGTGGTAGCTTCTGGGAACCTTCTTTACAGACCAAAGTCAAGGGCATCCAAGCCCCTTAGTCTTCATTCCCCTCCCTTGCTACTAATATATGTCTTGGACCAGAACTTTGAGGCCATAGTTTTGGACCAACAGAAGAAAAAACTGGAAGGAACCTGGGCCCCTGACATATTTGGGGATCAAAGTTGCCATTGCAGATCTAGTTTCCTACCTTCAGACTTTTATATAAAGACCATAAACTTCTATCTTTTTAAAACCATAATTAATTAATTAAACCATAATTAATAGCCAATTTCCATTAATCATCACCTATTTCTTTGATGGACATTAGCCTGATTTTCCTTGATTAAAAAAACACAAAACTGACACTTTTTTCTTTTCTCTAAAATCAGTATCAGGTTATATAATCAGATGTATGGTCCAGTAAATGGACAAGAAAGTTTCAAATTGAGGTGACAAAGAAAAAACCCAGAATGGAAGCTTGCAATCTGTTCCTATTACACATATATCAATAGTTGAGCTGGTGGTGCTTTGGTTAGAATGGTTACAGGTAATTTAATCATTAGTGATACTGAAACAAGCAGAATGCTGATGGAGTATTTTGCTGTGAGAGGCGTATAGACATTTTCTCAGCTTTACTACGTCAGGGTCAGTGATCTCCCGTACTTTAAATTTCAAGAGGATTTTGGCTGACCAATTCCTTCCCACCCCCCTACAAGTATACCTTTTGCTAGGATCATAAAAGAGAGCATAAGTTCACTCTTCTCCTCCCACCTCTAATTTACCTGCTTTTTTCTCCTCCAAATCATTTTCGTGCCAACAAGCCCTGGAAAGGGGGAAAAAACAAAATCAAACAAACAAACAGAAATCCAAGGCAATATTCTGACATTGCTAACAAGCCATTTCTCTGGATAAATCAGATGTGATGACAGTGTAACTGGATTGTTATGTCACTATCCTAATTGGGGGGAAAAAAACATTAAAAAGTTCATCTACATCTGCTGAGTGCATCACAATAATGTTTTGTTGGCTTTTTTCCAAATGCATCAGATGGGATCAGTTAGTGTCACAGCTCCCTTATTCTCTTTCAAAGAGGACTTTAAATTCTCAAGTGGCTAAATAGTATGCAAGATAATTGCAGAAGGCAAAAGCAGTCTCTAAACTCCTCCAACTTCCTAGAAGTTACTTATTCTTAATTTTGCTCCAAGAGCTTCCCCGACCCAGGAAGTTGTCTTCTTTGTATTTCACATATACGCTATCTACCCTTGTAGCTCCCTTCCTGTGATTTTGAAATTTCTTTTTAAACTCTACTTGCATCAGGCTGAGTCCCAGAACTAGACCTTCGGTCATTAGCATTTGCCTCACTGAAGACATCCCCGGAGCGTGGCTCAAAGGAAGGACCCCCTCGGAGAAAGGGGTTGCCCAGATAAATGATTCATGCGCTACAGAGGTGGAGTTTTTAAAACGTACTTTCCTTCTGGAAAGGAGGAAACTGGTTTTCCTGTTCTTCTGAAGCATCATCACAAAGCCAGGAGTGGGAGGGCAACCCTTATAGCCATGAGGTTCAAATGAACAGGGGAAAAAAAAAAAAAAAGCAGTCCCCCTGGAAGGGGGAATGTCTGATAGCTCACGTCCATCCTTCTCTTCCTCTAGTTGCTGAGGATGCAGAAGCAGCCTCGCTAACGTGCAGCAGTGACGTGACTCACGGTCAGCTGACATGGCAGGAAGTCACCTCAAGCTACACTGACAGACGGGAAAGTCCAGAGTAGATTGAATGTACTTTTTAAGAAAAGGAAATAAAGAAGGCACTTTGGAGCTGATGGGCTGTGTCACAAAGTCAGAAAGCCAAATTACATTTGATAGTTTTGTCCAAGACGTAGGAATAGTCTGAGAATGCATTGATTTAATATAAAGACATTATTATAATGTTTGCAACCCATGCACATATATTTTAATCATTAAATACAGAACAGCACTCTTGTCAGAAGGATGAAATCATCCAATCTTCACTGGACTGAATTAAATGACATTTGATTGCTGGGGTCTCAACAGGGATAGTCATAAGAAAAACTCTGGAGCAGGACATCTTCCCTCTTACTGTGGTTGCCTGCTTTTTAGAGTTCTTCTCTTGTCCTGGGGTTCCGGGATCTTCAGGGGCCCTTTTCCTTTCAAAAGCAGAGAATTCTTTCAGCCAATCAGAGGATCTGGAAATATATGTGGTCCTGTGATGTGCCAACTACTCTGCAAAGGAGTATGAGAGGGCTGGATAGGAAAAGATCTTTGAGGAGCTGTCTCTAGTTGGGGCAACAAGATGTAAACATACTGAATGGTGAGTACCAGAAAAAGGGCTCTTTCAGGGAAGAGTATGATAGATTATCAAATAGCTACGTTGGGAGAACAGACATGCTGAGGGCACTGAGAGGAAGGCAAGATCAGTGTGGACAAGGCTGTTGATCAGAGGAGAATTTGTACAAAGGGATCTGGAACTATACTCCACTTTAAAGTGGACAGAATCCACTTTACACAGGGGGCAAAGATCAGATCTGTTATCCCAGGAATGGTGATAGCCAATGTAGATACTTGAGTAGAAGAGTGGTATGGGTATGCGAACCTGAAGATATGAATTAGACCTGGTTCAGAAAGATGGTTAAACAGTGAAGCTCATTTCTTCATCTGTAGAATGGATGTAATAAATGCCCTGTCTGCCATCCACATTAAGTGAAGTAATGTGATTCACTGTAACCCACATAATAAACTTGAGTTGTTAATAGTAGTATATTATGACTTTAGGAATAATTTTACATGTAGAGATACTACTTAATTTTAAGGACTAAAGTAGTAATTTAGACATCCATTCATCTGGAATAAGACAAGGATATCTACTGTCACTACTTCTATTCAACATAACATTTTAAGTCCCAGCCACAGCAGTCAGACAAGAAAAAAGAAATAACTCACTGGTTGCTGACCAGTGAGTATATGCATAAGCTTGCCTTGGGGTCTTGTTAGAAGCAAGGTGAAGACCTTTGTGCTTTACTACTATAGAACACAATATATATTACTAATACAGGTTTCATTTTTCTAAGGATTTTTCTATTTTCTCTGGCAGTGAAGATATTTTGTTCACAATGTCCCAAATGAACATTATATTTTAAATTTGGACTCACAGAGCTTTCACATTGCATGGTACATAGTAAGAACCCAGTGTGCATTGAATAAGTGAGATTTCTAGATTTAAGATGCAATCCAGTAATCATTGCTTGTAATATGGGGAACAGGAAGCACTTTTTCCTTTTAACCTTGATAGAAAAATAGTGATGTATTTGCAGTGGGATAAAAATCCACATGCCATGAATTAAAAAATGAAGACATGCATCTTATTTTTTCCCCCTTCATTGAGCTCCACTTACTTGGAGCCCCTGTTTGCAGACAATTTTCATTCTTTCCAGGTTAAAAAGTTCTTTGGGGTAAATATTGAATCCATTCAAAGTTCAAACCTTCTTACAGGATAGTTTCTCCTGTCTCAGGAATCTCCCTCTCTTCTCTTGTTCTGGACTAGAGGACTATGTGCCAGGTAAAGCGAAGAGAACCTCTGGTCCCCAGGCTGCCCCCTACACCCCTAGACTTCTGCAGAGGAGCCAACTCCCCCTAGGGTCTGCTGTTCATAGAGAGATGATTAGCTCCATGTACCTCAGACAATGTGCTGGCGTCCCTTGCAGATGTCCAGTGGTTCATTCATGTAGTCCCCGTGGGTCTGTGGTTTCTCTGTCTCCAAGCCATATCTAGTCCGATGGTTCCCTTGGCACCTATAGCCTGCCTTCTCCCTAGTTCCATTCTCTTTGCCATCTTAGTACCACATTGCAGTGTGTGAGACCTATGGGGCCTGAAGTGGCCCCAGATCCATTCTCCTGGGGCAGGATTGCTGGAAATCCATGAGGGGCTGACTAATTCCCCCACTCACACTGTGTTCATGCATTTCTCCTAAAGCCTCTCTGATTGTCCCTGGGCCCAGGTCTAGCCCCGGCCCTTCTCCCTTACCTCTCATTTAGCTCCATTCACAGCACTGGAAGGCTGTCCTGGGGATTTAGCGACTAATCCTTTCTTGGGGCTAAGAACTGCTTATCTCTTGCTTCTTCCCCAGAACCAGTCCTCTGACATCCAGCTCATCAGACCACACACATATTTCCTTTTTAACCTCTTCTTTTTCTCTCAGCAAGAATGAGCTTTTGCAAAACTGGAGTATTTGTTTTTAGACTTTTGTCTAACTATAATCTTTTAAGACCTCATTTTGAAACAAAGTGCAATGATGGCTCTTGTTCTCATCAAATTCTGGTCCAGGGTCCAAAATGAGTAGTAACTTCCAGAACAACTAGGGAAAATGAATCACCAGAAACAAAAAAGATATTGACTTAATGCCTCAAAAATCTTATTCCTGTCACAGATCTTTAAGGCATTTTGGTAGTTGTGACATTGCCCTGAAGTGGGTGATGGTGACATCAATTCCCTGGCTGGGAGGGGCTTAACCATTCATTCAGCAACTTAAATGTTCCCGGGTTATGAATCATTCACAAAATATTTGTTCAGCAGCTACTTCATTCCTACCTTGAGAATAGTAGACTATGCTTTTCACAACTGGATTCCAAAGATACTATGGGTAAACCATCCAGTGTAAAGACTGATGGAGTAGAAACATGGGGAGAATTTTAGGGTCCACAAACAGTGAAAAACTTTGGAAAAGGAGTGAGGTAGGGCCTTGTCAGAACAGGGCACCACAATTCAAAGTCAAAGATGGATTCTCTGGGAACCAGACAGAAATGCTTCTTATCTTTAGAGACCAGAGGCGAACCTTAAGGGCTCTGGGGCCACAGTAGGATGGAAATGGTTGGCTGGCCATTTGCAATGAAAGAGCAAGTCCCTGGCAGGCCGACCTTGGAGGTAAATGTGGGACACATTGCAAGGAGGGACCTCATCTACTGTTTTTCTGCCTAAATGTGTGTGTGTTTATTTTTTGTGTGTGTTCAGTTGCTTCAGTCATCTCTGACTCTGTGACCCAATGGGCTATAGCCCATCAGACTCCTCTGTCCATGGGATTCTCCAGGAAAGAATACTGGAGTGGGTTATTTTTTAATTGCTATATCAAATTTTTTTTGCTTTACATTTTTTATACAGTTTTAAAAGGTATGTTCCATTTAGAGTTATTACAAAATATCGACCATATTCCCCTTGCTGTATAATACACCCTCGAACCTATCTTATACCCAGCAGTTTGTAGCTCCAACTCCTTCATTCCTATGTTGCCCTTCCCCCCTCCCAGGTAACTACTAGTTTATTCTCTATATCTCTGTCTGCTTCTTTTTTGTTATATTCACTAGTTTGTTGTATATTTTAGATTCTACATATAAGTGATATCATACAGTGTTTGTCTTTCTCTGTCTGACATTTCACTTACCGTGATGCCCTCCAAGTCCACTCATGTTGCTGCAAGTGGCAAAAGTTTCTTCTTTGTATGACTTAGTGGTATTCCATTGTATGTACATACCACAACTTCTTTATCCTGGTATCTATTGATGGACACATAAAGGATACACATATCAATTCAATAGGACAGAAAGCTCAAAAACAAACCCATCTAGTTGTGGTCAATCTACAATGAAGGAGGTAAGAATATACAATGGAGAAAAGACAGTCTCTCTTCAATAATCAGTGCTGGGGAAACTGGGCAGAAGAACTGACTAGACATTTTTTTTCAAAGAGGAAATGCAGATGACCAAGAGGCCCATGAAAAGATGCTCAATGTCACTAATCGTCAGGGAAATGCAAATTAAAACCAGAATGCGCTATCACCTCACACCCATCAGAATGGCTATCATCAAAATGACCACAAATAGCAATTGTTGGCCAGAATGTAGAGAAAAGGGAACCCTTGTATACTGTCAATGGGAAGGTAAATTGGTGTAGCCACTGTGGAAAGCAGAATGGAGGTCTCTTAAAAAACTAAAAAAATAGAACTACCATATGACCCAGCAATTCCACTCCTGGGTATATATATTTTAAAAAAAATCCTCCAAAACACTAAATGAATACAATACATGCACCCAAATATGTATAGCAGCAGTATTTACAATTGCCAAGATACAGAAACGACCTCATTTACTTTGAATCAAAGGACTCTTTGGTAACCAGTTCAATTCAGAAAAGTGTATTTTTTTCTGTTGACATCTTGGACTCTTACCTTTTTTTTTTTTTTAACTCTTATTTGGGGTTTTTATGACCTTTGTTTTCCAGAAGTGACTGGTGAATATTCAAAGAGAAATAGGAGTCTCTAGACCTTCAATTATTTCTGATGGCACCTCCCATTTTTATTAAGGGTTTCAGGGAGATTTGGACAGAGATGTGGAAGACCTGGACAGGTTAAAGTTAGGGTTCAGTGATGCAGACACTGCAACCTTTCCCACTTGGCAAGACCCACTGCTTGCAGTTTTAACATGAATCATGTATGTGCTATGTAAGTCTATACATTTTCTTTTTTAGAAATAATAGCCCAGGAGGAGACACTAACTGGTAGATGTCACTAGTAATTCTGTTCTGGTAAAGTGAACCAGATACTAAATTATACTTATTTTGCTGACAAATGACTAATACAAGGGAAGATATTTTAGGTTTAAAGTTTGAGTTTTGAAAGCCTTTGATACTTAATTGTAAGGACTTAACGATCAACTCTGTTCAAACACTAGCCACTGGCCACTTAGTAGCCAGTTCCTTAAACTGATGTTCATTAAAGTAAATTAAAAATTTAGTTGATCATTTACACTAGCCACATTTTTAAGTGTTTAACAGCCACATGTGGCCAGTGACACAGTATTGTATTGGGCAGGGCAGAGATAGAAGATTTATATCATCAGAGAAAATTCTGGGCGGTACTAGTACAGACTTTAGGAAAAACAATTCAGGACCTTTTTGTTGTTGTTGTATTTGCTTATTAATAAAATTGGGAGTAGGAGCGAGACTAAAAGAAGAGAAAAACATCATTCTTTTTTTCTTCAGAAAATGTAGCACGATTTTTCACTTCACCCTAATTTAAATTATGTTGAATGGCACTGTGAGTTTGGAAACTGAAAAGGAAACTTGGAGAAATCAGTTAAGTTTAAACACCAGCAGCTGTGAGCTGACAGTTTAGACACTAGCCTAACACCCACAAAGTATAGATAAATCAAATTAGGTTTAGTTGCTCAATTGTGTCCGACTCTTGTGATCCCATGGACTGTAACCCACCAGGCTCCTCTGTCCATGGGATTCTCCAGACAAGACTCCTGGAGTGGGTTGCCATTTCCTTCCCCAGGGAAATCAAATTAAAAGGCAAATAAATTGGGAAATGTATTTTCATTTTGTTGGTGCTTAATTTTTAAAAGTTAATGGTCCTAAAAATCTTTGAGGAAAAATCCAATATAAGAAATAAACAAAGGAGATAGCATTGATAAAAATAATCAAAATTGCTAACAAATGTAAAATATTTCAATGTTAGAAATTTAAAATGTGCAAATTAAAGTAACTGAAGTTTCTTTTACTTCTCTTTTTTAATCTCTCTCTTTTGCCTATAAATGTGGTGATCAAAAAAATCCATAAATATAGGTCAGGAGAGGTGTGAGACAGACATTCACTCTACAAAAAAAATAGTAATCATTAAGTGTGAAAGTGAAAGTGTTGGTGCTCAGTCATGTCTGACTCTTTGCCACCCCATGGACTGTAGCTTGCCAGGCTCCTCTGTCCATGGAGTTCTCCAGGCAAGAATACTGGAGTGACTAGTCGTTCCATTCTCCAGGGGATCTTCCCAACCTAGGGATTGAACCTGGGTCTCCCGCATTGCAGGTAGATTCTTAACTGTCTGAGCCACCAGGGAAGTCCTAGTAATTATAAGACAAATATAAAATTTTGGATAGTAGAGTGTTTTTATTTGAGGTATTTATCAATTTCTGGTGTTGTCTTCTGGTTCCATATCAAGAACTAAGCCTGGAGGACTCAGACCATAGAGTTTCTACCATAGTATAGAAGAGATTCCCATTGGTTTCTCTTAGATGATACAATTTTGCTGCCTTAAGTAAGAGGAGTTCCTGCCAAGAAAAGGGAATGTCAAGTCAGTTCCTTCCTGCCTGGAGGTTTGTGGCAAGGAAAAAAGAATAGGAAGATTATGGAGGCACATTGTTAGGGTTCTTAATCTCCTGTCTTCAGTTAAGTTTTTGAGGTGGAATTGTGAAGGTAGGGGTGAGATAGTTTGACTGCAATTTCCAGAAAGGAATAGATAACCTGGAGGACAGCTGTCCCAGTAGCAAGTGTGGTACCACATCTGCTTTGCCCCAAGTATTAGTGTTGCTCTTGTAGGTGGCGTTAGTTAGTCCATGGGCCTGAGGTGGTAGCCCTGGGTGCTAATGATTTAGTAAAGAGATAAATGAATGCTTTGAGGGATAGTGGACCAGAGGCCTCAGAGGCCTGTTTTGGGCAGAAGCAGTTGGTTAGACTCAGCCATAGGGGATGATGGTTAGAAACAATAGATTGGGTTGGAACATAGTGCTCTGGGATCAAGCTAAACAGAGAACATATAGTACTGAAAACAGCGCTTGGCATACAATGCATGTTAACTATCACAGCAACAAGAATATGGTCAACTACTGTGTGACCACTAAAATGTTTACAGATAACTTTATCTTAGCATGAAATTCTTGTGTTATTACATTTTTAATGAAAGGATATAGGGAGTGTATCTTTAATGTTACATATGCACAAAAAGACTGTAAAGAAAAATATCATAGTATGTAAATATAAATAAAATATAAATCTTACAAAATGTATCTACCTGCTTTACTGTTGATGAACATCAGATTGTTTTCAGTGTGGGGCTGTTACAAATAATGCTGCTACAAACATTTTTGTTCCACATCTTTTTGCTCAGAGTGCACACATTTCTGTAGAATATATGTGTCCTTCAATGTATACATGTTCAGTTGCCTCAGTTGTAATGCTAAAGAGTGTCCCAAAGTGATCGGATAAATCTACACACTCAGCAGCCGCTTAAGAGAATTCTCATTGTTGCCCATTTTGATGAGCACCAGGTATTATTGTAGCCCTTCTGGGAGGGTGTGTAGTGGTATCTCAGGACGGTTAACTGCATTTTCCTGGTTTCTAATGAGGTCGAACCCCTTTGCATATATTGACTGTCCTTTAGTGAGTGTCTGTTCAAGTCCCTCACCCATTTTCTCACGCATTACTTTTTATCATCATAAAAATTCTCATTTATGCAAACAAAAAGAACTAAACCACTTTCTGTCCTTCCCTTAGTCCCATTCATATAAGCAATCTCACTGCTTAACCACTTCTCCAAAAATGAACGACCAACTTGAAGCAGATGTTATTTTATCTGTTCCTTTCTGGGCGTGCCCACCTTTTTATATATTGTTGTTATTATTTATGCACTTATGTCTTCTGTTAGACTATTAACTCTCAAACAGTGGCAACTTTTCTGATTCCCCTTTGCATAATATACCCAGCATAGTACACTGCACACGATAAAGTTTTTTGATGAACAGAAATGTATGGCTTTGAATAGTATTTTATAGAATCTAAGCACTGGAATGCAAAATTCAAATAATCTAGTCTACTCTATCATTTCAAGGAGACCAAACTGATGTGCAGAGACCTGGATCCAAGAACAAATAACCTATGGAGTGGGGCAAGGACCTTGGTTCCTAGCCCATCCTTGCTGCCCTTATATCCCATTATCTTCTAAGAGACTAGGAGAAGATAAACAATGAATTGTCTGTGTAATTGCCTCCAAATAACACCACAGCAGCCTGTTCTACTAAATAATTTATAATCTTAGAATCAAACTATTGCAGAGAAGAGGCACTTCAACTGTGCCTGCACCTAAAGATGCTATCGACGGGCATTGTGCATGTTTTACCATTTTATTTTTCTGTTAATGCGGTTTGGTTGCAAATAGGATCATTATCCCAGAAGAAATGTGTCACTCTGACAAAAATGTACATATAATAAATTGAAACTTGTGAGATTATGGCAAGCAATGCAGGCAAAATTGGACGAATTACTGAACAAACGTTTTAAAGGGAAATCACGCACCTGAGAAAAATGATATAACTGTGTTTGACTCTAGTAGTCAGTACTAGAGGGAAGAAAGGACTGAGGAAGTGGACATGTATAAGGCAGGCCAGTACATAAAATGTGAAAGTCAGCTCTCGAGTTCATACCTGAAACCCAGTACCATTTCCCTCACTAAAATACAGCAAATGAAGCAAGAGGTGGAGGACCTCCTAGCTACACCCAGAGGCCATCCCCAAGTACAACCTGAAAGCTACTCAGACATCCAACCTGCCCCTGTCTGGACAGGAAAATCATGTTTCAATAAGAAAATCCTGAAGCCCGTGGGAGGGGATCAGAACGTATTACCCCAAAGACATGGCTTTGGCATATTGATGATTTTGAACTGAAGACAACTGAAATACGGCATTCAGGAAGGCCTCTCTGCCCCTTTCCTTTCTGCCTAAAAGCCAGGCATACATTTCCCATGAGAAAGGTGCCCTCCCAGCACCAGGAAGAAGAGAAACTTTTGATCATTGGAGATGAGGAGTTGATGTTCAGAGGAGTCTGCAGAACAAACCTTAGGAAAATAACCTTTCTCTTCTGTTGGGGAGGCGAATTTTCCCCCAACCCTCTTGAGTTCTTGTGGCTGGACTAGCAATGTACTTGCATAGAAAAAATGAACAGCAGAAAAAGAAACAAACTTTAACTTTCTCAAAGAAAAGAGAAGGACCTAAGAAGTGGCCAAAGCGGGCAGTTTTTACACTTTTTAGACAAATAAACAATTGGTGAGGAGTGGACAGGACAAAGAAACTTAGGCTTTGGGTGCTCAATTAGTGAAGAATCTAAACAGAGTTTGGGCTTGGGGTTGTCAATGAAAGAAGTGACAGGGTTTGTCTCTCCAGGCTTCTCAGCCCGAGTCCCCACCTCTGGTGATAAGGCTGTCCTTCCACCTCTAGATGCAGAGAGTGAACCGTTCACATGAGAGGTTTATTTCCTGCTTTCAGGGTGACAGAAAGGAGGGCAGAGTGTCACTCTTGCATTGGACATTCCGTTAGTAATTTTAATTCAAGTTCATCAATATACCATTGAGGTATATTTTTCAATGATCTGCCCTGGGTCCTGATACTTCCATTAGTTCCCCTAGTACATTTCCTAGCTCATTTTGCATAATTAACCACCCCTAGAAGCCTAAACTGCTTTCCTTTGTTTAGTCATTTTTCCACAATTTATTGCTCCTTGTTAACATGGTATTTAAGCCCCCAAGTTTTTGGAGTTTTTAATTTCTTTTCTCTAAGGTCCTTCCCCCACATCTATGTCACATAAAATGAATGTTATTTGATGTGAACATCAAATGAATTTGCATATATTTCTCCTGTGAATCAGTCTTTTGCCTGGTAGGGGAGGAAAAATTCTCCCCTAATCTCTTTGGGTCTCTGACTGGGTCTATGGATTAAACTGTGATAAGATATATTGGGCTTCCCAGTTGGCTTGGTGATAAAGAATCTGCCTGCCAAGCAGGAGATGAAAGTTCAATCCCTTGATTGGGAAGATCTCCTGGAGAAATAAATTGACAACCCACTGTAGTATCCTTGCCTGGGATATTCCATGGACAGAGGAACTTGGTGGGCTAGAGTCCATGGGGTATCAAAAGAGTTAGACATGACTTAGCAACTAAACAATAAGAAGACATATTAGCTGGAGAAAAGTGTACATATTGGAACAGATATTTTACATGTATATAGGAGCTTTCTCAAGAGAATGAAGCCTTAAGTGCAAGAGCAGGAAACTTTGATACTTTTTAGACAAAGAAACAATAAATTTGTGAAGAATTCACACAAGACAGGGGTTTGGGCTGGGGGTAGTAAACAGTGAAGAAGCTATTGGAAAATTAGGGTTAGTTAAACAAGGTAGGTTTCTTAGCTCTCCTTCTCTGTTGGCTGTTAAGAATTTCTGGTACAAGGAGGACACCTTTCACAAGGGGGGTTTATCTCCAGCTTTCAGGATGAGAAAGGAGGATCAGAGTATCCTTGAACTTGCTGTTTCTTAACTGTTTATAACTCAAAATAATCAATACACTTAAATGGCATATTTTAGAGTAACACATTTTGGTTTCCTGCAGTCATTTTAATTCACAGCCTGCAGAAACAGAACTTGAGAGGATAGAGGAAAAGTTTTTCCTCCCCTAGATTACACGATACCCTCCAGGAACTTGGGTTTTGAGAGATAGAGAGGTCAGGTCAGCCTCTCCTTGTGTTAACGTCTGTGATGTCATAGTCAACTTAGCAGGGATTTTCCCAAGGTGAGAAGCTTCCTTTGATTCCTGTGTCTGAGACTTTGAAGACAGCCTTTGACCTTGGCAGCATGTAATGGAAAGTACTAGAAGGACTGGTGTCAAGGATCAGGATTAGACTTGTGGTGGCAGAAATAAAACAGAATCCACTTGGCCACCCAGGCATGCATGGAAATGAGGCACACCATAGCCCAAGGCTAATTTAGAAGTTAGAATGTCAGTTCAATAACTCCAAACATTAGCATGGGGAAAATGTAACTAAGACTTTCATACTTTTATGGGTATGTTGGGCTCTGTTGGGATTTGCGTAACATCAAAATGTAGTTGCTAAGGGGTTTCATAGAACATTGTAAATATCACCAAATGAGATATCATTTTCCTCAATAGATTTTCATTTCAGTTAAAGTTACTTTATTTTAGAAAAAAAAATTTAATTCAATGTCAGCATAGTCAAGTAAAAAGGAAAAGAGTTTGTCTAAATTCTAAAACACGAACGAAACCATTCTCCCGTCTATTTGGTGGAAATACATCAAGAAGCAAGACAATGCTAAATACCTTTTGGCCTCCTTTTACTTATAAACAAAAGGATCAACGAATAAACTTTTGAAATTTGACCTGCTTGTGAAGAGAAGGGCTCCCGGATTGGAAAATCTTGCAAATGCTTTCCCACTTCAGATATAGAACTGGTTTTTCTCATAGCAGTGACCTAACTTGAGAGTGGGGTGGAGAGACTGGATCTTATGATTCTTTGTTTTCCCTGAAGTACTGACAAGATAGCAGATCTTTGGTACATATTATTTGCTGACTGCTTGAAAGGAATCATCCTTTATACAGTTGGGAAGGAAATGAACACAGAACAAAGGCAGCAATAGTTCTAAGTGTAAAGTACAGAATGTTCAGGCAAAGTGGTGAAAGTACATTGGGTGGGTTTTTAGTTCATAAGTTAATCTTGCTCCAAAAGAGATATATATGAGTGTGTGTGTGTGCGTGTGTTTGTGTGTGCACATGCACACGCATGCACACACACATACGTAAGTTTCTTGTTAGTAACAGGAAAGAAACAGGGTTTTGGACGTAGCAGGAAATAATCTTTTTTTAAAGTCTTTTATTTAATTGTTCCCAGGCTTCAGGTTGAGAATTTTCCAGGATGAAGTCACCTTCGTGCTGTGGTCTGCAGCTGGATAAAAACTAAAGTGAAGTCCTTGATCCAGCTCACTAACCTCCACCATCCCCCTCCCCACCCTCAAGATCCTTTAAGGGATTTAACAGAACTTTAAATTTTATCAAAGCAGGGAAATACAGGACAAACTCGTGTGTGTGTGTAGGTGTGAGTGCTCAGTCATGTCTGGTTCTTTGTGACCCCATGAACAAACTAGAGCTGCCCAAATCTTTGTGATTTGCTCTTCTCTGGCACTTCCTCAACCCAACCAGAAAAAAAAAGAATAGGATGAAAGAAAAATGAGACCAAAGCTGGTCTCTACTGTTTGTGCAAAATCAAGATTTAGAAAGCTACAGCATCGACTACCAGGCTGTTGGCCCTCAACCCATTCTGTGAAGGCTGATGTCTTTCTCCTATGTCCCTTCCCTGCTCCCTGCCAAGCAATGATGTGTGTGTGGGGTGTGTGTGTGTGTGTTTCTTATTTCTTCCTCTAAAGGAGTAGTTCTCAGCCTGGAGTGATTATGACCGTGTTGCTCCCAAATGTTTGTTAATGTCTGCAGACATATTTGTCACAACTGGGTGTGCTACTGGCATCTAGGGGGTAGAGGCCAGGGATGCTGCTAAATGCTCTCCTTTGCATAGGACAGCTTCCTCAACACAGTTACATAGCCTAAAAAATGTCAATATCCCTAAGGTTGAGCAACCCTGGTCTAAAGGGTTAAATGTGTTGAGGCCACACTGGCCATAGGACAGGGCATGGAGAAGCCTCTATTAAGGAGCAGTTAGCAACTACACGTTGTTTCTGGTAAAACAGCAGCAAGATAATGAGATGGGTAGATACTGCGCTCATAGTCCCAACTCTACTACTCCAAGCAAGGTGTCATTGACAAGTTAGTTATGGTCTCTCTACCTGCTGGTAAAATATAATTAAAAACAAAATTAATCCCCAAAGTGGAAAACCTTGCTACAAAGATAGAAGAAAAAACAATTTTATTATTGAATAAACATTAGACCAGAATGTGATACACATCACAGGTAACTTGCTAAAGGAATCTCAAAGACAGAAAGAAATCTCACTCCTTCATATAGTTAAGGGGATCCAACCCATTATATTAGGTGGGTTTTGCAACTGGGATCCCAGTGGCCAGTAGGCCTATCTCCTCCCAGGATGCTAGGACACTAGGCACTGTCTTCCTTAATGATTATATTTTAAAGAGATGGCTCCCAGTGCTTGACTTGTGAGACTGCCCAGAGGTTTATTTAGTCATTAAAAAGATTTGTGTACCTTTGAAGAGAACAAAGAAATTCTGAAAAAAACGGGAGAGGTGTGGGTCTTGCCCTTTATTTTTTAATAGAGGGAATGAAATTTCCTATTTTCAGTTTGCATTTGCCTTTATATACCTCAAGTTACTTGTCTATAAAAAGAAGATAATAATAGTAATAATAGTATTCACTTCTCAGAGCTGTTGTAAGGATCACATGAACTAAAATATGACATGTTGTTGTTTAGTTGCTAAGTTGTGTCTGACTCTTTGTGACCCATGGACTGTAGCCTGCCAAGCTCCTCTGTCCAAGGGATTTCCCAGGAAAGAATACTGGAGTGGGTTGCCTTTCCCTTCTCCAGGGGATCTTCCCAACCCAGGGATCTAACCTGCGATTCCTACATTGCCAGGCAGATTCTTTACCACTGAACCACCAGGGAAGGATTATATGAATTAAAACATGACATGTATAGGTTTGGTATATTAATTAAACAAGGAGACCATTAGAATGAGGCAGCTCTCATGCTGCTGGTGGCCTACACAAACAAACCACAATCCATGCCTGTAATTATCTCAAGGTGACAAAATCAAAATGCTAAGGACAGCTAACCATACCTGACTAGACTTTAAGCTATATACAATCAAATACTTTCTTTTCTTTGCTTCTGTAGCCTCTCGATAAAGCCGTACCCTTGGCTCCTACTGGTCGAACACTTAACCACTTCCAGTTTGGTGCTGCCCAATTGGAATTGGGGTTTGCTCAAATAAACTCTTAAAATTTAAAGGTATGCTTCAGCTTATGTTCAACAAGGTTTCAACCACTGTTTGGCTCTCAATAAATGTATGCTGCTTTGAGGCTTTGTGATAGGCAGAGATGTAAGGCGGCCCCAACATTCCTACCCCTAGGATATACTCCTTGTGTAACCCCTCCTCTTGAGTATGGGCAGAACCTTTGAAATGAGAGCACATCACTCGTGTAATCAGGTTACTCACCAGTTGTCTCTGAGTTCTTTAAAAGAGAGATAATCTAGTGGGCCTGGTGGAATTACACAGGTATTTTACATCTGGGTCTAGAAGTCAGTGACATGAAAAAACAAAATGATTGGAAGCAAAAGCAGGCCTATGGGGAAGGCCACCATGCGACAGGAAACTGCAGGCAGTCAGCATGACAACAGGGCCTTCAGTCCTACAACCGCAAGGCACTGAATTCTGCTAGCAGCCACAGAAACTTGGAAAAGGAACCTCAAGCTCCAGAAAGGAATGTAGTATGGCCAACACTTTATTTCAGTTCTATGACACCCTAAGCAAAGGACGCAGCTCAGTTGGGCCTGGACTTCTGACCTGTAGAAACCGTAGAGATGATAAGTAGTCGTTTTAAACTACTTCTCGTGTGGTAATTTGTTATGAGCAATAGGAAACTAATACAGACCTCAAAGAAACAAACAAAAAGGTGACATTTCAATCTTATGTCACCAACTAAGTGTCAGTGGAAGGACTGGACCCAAGGGGTCAACTCCGTCACAAACTGTATGTAAGCAACACCTAAAGTCATTATTGAAGCAGGAAAACCTATCAAAAAATACACTAAACAAACCGACTGGGTGTGAGACTCTGGGCAAGTCCCGTCAGCTTGGTTTCCTTTCTATGAAGTGAGTAAGTCAAACCAGACAGCAACCAGGCTGCTCTCTTTACTGCTATTCTGAATCGTCTCAGGATCCCAAACAGTGAGCCTGGCAGAAACGGTGGTGCCTTTGTATTATAATAGGAACCACTTCATGACGGAGCAAACTGGCCTAAACGCTTCAGCTCTCCTTTAACAGATGCACTTGGGTGTTCCTAAGAGTGTAGACAAGGATTCACACAGGCAAGCCCCCAAACATTTAGTGGGCTTGGCTCAAAAAATATCTTACTTAAAGATACTTTTCCTCTTAGGAATTTAAATCACTTGAAATACATGTAATTAATCTCTGATTCATCTTAAAGAATAAGAAGGGGCTTTACCCAAAGGCTCTGGAAAGCTACTGACATGCCCCAGAAAGCACTCAGGTGCTAGCCAAGAGAGCCTTGTACGAAATTCTTTGGTTTCAGTTTAGCTATGAAGTCTTCAGGAGCTGCTTAAAATGAAGGTGCCCTGATCTTTACCAGCTCTTCTAGGGATTCTGTTTGGCATGAGATGGGCCCCAGGAGTTTGCATTTTTAACCAGCAACTATGGATGATTCTGAGAGCAGGTGGTCTATGGCCTGCATTAGGGAAAACTCAAGGCTTGAAAGAATTATCACAAATAGTAACTTGGAGATTACTTGAAGTATCAGGCAGCAAAATCCACCTTCTGAGACTGAACAAAGACATCTCAATGAAGAGACTACAGGAGTGTGGGCAGGTTTAAGGGAAGCAGTAAGGGTTGTTAAGCACTCAGAGGCTGGCAACAGTGGGAAGTCATCACCCACAGGACCACGGGAGCTAGGGGAGGGCAGTAGTGTCACTAAATCCCATTGAACAGTAGGGCTGAATAGGATGGCTCCCAGCAGAGTTTGTGTTCAAGGAAGCAGGGATGCAGCAAATGACAGAGACGCTCTGTGAAGGCAGGGAAGGTACTGGAAGGAGGAGGGAGAGTGCCCTCCAAGGTGGAGCTCCACTGGACACAGTCTGGCAAGAATCCTGAATGCATTCCCTCAAGTGCTTCAAGGGTACCAAACAGGGCAGAGGAGGACAGTAAATGGATGGGAATGGTGGCAGGAGTGGCAGGGAAAAATAATCAGCACATATTCAATCTCAAGAATGAAATCAGCATCAACATGAAGAGTTGCTAGGCAATTAAAGGAGTGCATAGACCACAAGGGAAGCAACAACTACTAGAGGAATTAGTTACAGAAGGTGTTCCAGGTCAGAAGCCTAGGACTCAGGATGGGGATATGGAGGTAAGAGGGGAAGGAGAAAGGAAGATGGAGGGGCAGGGATCTGTTGCTTGTGTACCTGACAGGTTACTCTGTTACTCTCAGCACTGAAAACTCTGAGAATTACATCCACGTGTGCTGTAGCAGCCTTCCAAAGACAGTCAGACTGCATGGCATCCGCTCTCCCGAGCACCAGTCCAGGGCCTTTCTTGCTAACAGTGTTGCCAAAGCTCACTGCTGCCCTCTGGATAAAACAAATGAATGTAACTAATGCTTAGAGCACTCATCATTATGAGATTAATGAAGGAATATCTATTTCCTTCGCTGGATTATGATCATCATTCCAAAAAAATATCACAATTTAAGAAAAAGTTTTTTTTTTTTTTTAACATAACCAGGTGACATAGTTCAGCTCATAGTACAGCTGAAATACATACAGAAAAATGAATTTATCATTTGTTTAACTAAAGTGGCTTCCCTCCCAAGTCCCCACCCACTGGTAAGTAGGAGAAAAGCTAAATGTCCAGTCTGATTTAAAGGTACAGTGATTTTAATAGTCACTTAGACCATCTTAAATCACTTTCGGATAAAGCTGCTCAGTGACCCAGTTAGATTGGTCTTCCCCTAGTTGAAATGGTGAATTTTAGAGCATGGTTTACTGATTCTCTGTTGTGTTGGGGGCTGGAGGGAAGGAAGGGTTTGGACAGGCCCCTGGCCTCATGAGGGTTTATGGGTTGCACTGGCAGGAATCTGCCCATCTCCAGTAGGTGGCTCTTTGTCCAAGTTGCCCTGTTGCATTTCAGGACTAAATTTGCAGCTGGCTCCAGCAGGTTTCTTGAGAAGAACTTGTCATGCATTTCCTGCTCACTGACTCTGCTGCTCCTCAATGCTAATGATCTACAGCGCCTAGGTTTCTGCTGTTGTCCCTTCAGCTTCTTGGCTTGGCTTTCTGCCCATGACTTTTGCTGTGGGATCATCTTGCCTGTGGCTGGTCTTCAACTCAGCAAACTGTGGGGCAAAAGAAACAAGGGCGGTTCCAGAATTCCAGCTAGGCCTTTCTTATCTGCTCTTGTCCTTTCACTCTCTTGAGTACCTGTATGGCCACATGATGTCATGGGCCTTCTGTCCCGTAATCATCTCCCTAAGACCCAAATGGGAAGGTTGGGGAGCCCCTTCCTCTGAGTGATTCCTTCCATTTATCAAAAATATATACAGTCAATCCTCATTATTCGCAAGTTTCATATTTGTGAACTGGCCCACGTGCTAAGATTTATTTTTAACTCCCAAATCAATGTTCCTGTGCTTGCACTATCATTTGTAGACATGTGCAGAGTGGTAAAAAATTAGAGTTGCCCTTTGTATATGTTTCCAGATGAAGTCCTATAAGGTGATGCTCTACCTTCTTATTTTAGTGCTAATGCTGTAAACAAGTGTTCTTTTCATGTTTGGCTTAATGCCACGTTTTTCATATTCTTATGCTTTGAATTGGTGATTTTGCTGTTTAAAATGGCCCACTAGTGTAGTGCTGAAGTGCCGTGTAGCCTTCCTAAGAGCAAGAAGTTCGTGTCCGACTCTTTGTGACCGCATGGACTATACAGTCCATGGAATTCTCTAGGCCAGAATACTAGACCGGGTAGCCTTTTCCCTTCTCTGGGGATATTCCCCACCCTGGGATCGAACCCAGGTCTCCTGCATTGCAGGTGGATTCTTTACCAGCTGAGCCACAAGGGAAGCCAAGAAGGCTGTGAAGTGGCTTAATAGAGAAAATACATGTGGTGAGGACTGGATACATGAGAAAATGCATATGGTGTGGACTGAATGCTTGTGTCCTCAAAATTCATATGTTGAATCCTAACCTCTGGTGTCATTGTTTGAAGATAAGATATCTAAGGAAGTAATGAGGGTCAAATGAGACCTTAAGGGTGGAGCCTTGATTAATAGCATGAGTTGACAGCTCACTTTCTGCAATCAGAAGAAAGGCTATGTGAGGAAAAAGGGACCATCTAAAAACCAGGAAGAAAGCTCTCTGTAACCTTGGTCTTGGACTTTCCAGCCTCCAGAACTGTGAGAAAATAAATTTCTGTTAAGTCACACAGTTTGTGGTATTTTGTCATGGCAGCCTGAGCTGACTAAGACAACAAACTTTAAATAAGTTCCCTTCATGTGTTAGAGAGCTATTGGCTGTGAGTTCAATGTTCTTGAATTAATAATATCTATTAAGTAATGTGCTTTTAAACAGATGCACACATTTAACAGGGTTATATATTGATTGGTTAATGAGTTTAAAACTTCTGCTTCATGAAAGACACTGTCAAAAGAATGAGAAGACAAGCCATAGAATGGGGAAAGGATTTCAAAAGATATATCTGACAAAGGACTATTATTCCAAACACATAAAGAACTCATAAAACTCAATAATAAGGAAAGGAACAACATGCTTAAACAATGAGTAAAAGAACTGAATAGACATCCCACCAACAATGATACACAGATGGCAAATAACATATGAAAAGACACTCCACATCATATATCATTAGCAAAAGGCATATTAGAACAGCAATGAGATACCACCACATGCCTATTAGAATAGCCCAAATCCAGAACAATGATAACACCAAATACTAGCAAGGATGGGGAGCAACAGGAACTCTCATCCATCACTAATGGGAATACAAAGGTACAGCCACTTTGGAATACAGTTTGGTAGTGTCTTACAAATTAAACATGTTCTTATCATACAATTGAGCAGTCATGGTCCTTTACTCAATATATTTACTCAAATGAGTTGAAACTGTCCACACAAAAACCTGTACATGGATGTTGATAGCAGCTTTATTCATAATTGCCCAAACTTGGAAGCAACCAAGAAGCCCTTCAGTACATGAAAAGATCAATAAACTGTGTGTATTAGTCTTCTTCAGCTGCTAAAACAAAATACCACAGACCTTATGACCTAAATAACAGAAATGTATTTTTTTTCACAGTTCTGAAGGCTGGAAGTCCAAGATTAAAGTAATGAAAACTTTGGTCACTGGTGCGAAATTTATTCCTAGCTTGCAGATGGCCAAAACCTTGTTCTGTCCTCACTTGGCCTGTTTCCTGTGTGAGCATGTCTCTTCTGATAAGGACACCAGTCCTATTGGGGTAGGGCCCCACCTCCAAGACCTCATTTACCTCCGTAAAGGCTTTATTTCCAAATAAGGGAGTGGCAATCCACTCCAGTGTTCTTGCCTGGAAAATCCCATGGACAGAGGAGCCTGGCGGGCTGAAGTTTGTGGGGTTGCAAAGAGTCGGACACAACTGAGTGACTAATACTGCCACTGCTACATATAGTCACATTAGGGCTTAGGTATTCAACATACGAGTTTTGAGAGGTCACAGTTCAGTCCATAACACTGAGGTCTATCCAAACAATGGAATATTATTTAGCATTAAACAATGAGCTCTTGAGTTGTAAAAAGACATGGGAGGACCTTAAATACATATTATTAAGTGAAAGAAGTCAAGCTAAAATGGCTCCATAATGAGCTTCCAACTACATGACTGACTATGGAGACAGAGAAAGATCAGTGATTGCAGGCTTTAGAGGAGAGAGACAGACAGATTTTGGGGTAGTGAAACTATTCTATAAGATACTATAACGGCAGCTAAATGTCGTTCATCAAAACCCACAGAATCTACAATACCAGGAACGAGATATAAAGTAAACTCTGGACCTTGGATAATTATGATGCACCAGTGTAGTTTCACCCATTGTAGGAAATGCACCACTGTGGTGGGGGACGTTGATAGTCAGGGAGCCTGCAAGTGTAGGGCGTGGGGGAGGACACGGGAGCACAGTCTACTTTTTGCTTGGTCTTGCTGTGAACCTAAAATTGTTCTAAAAATAAAATGTATTTAAAAGGGGAAAAAAGTGTGACCACAGCCTCACAAGATCATAATCTTGTATTTCCCCAGAAGCAATGGTCCAATATTTGCTAATTCAGTGTTTGCAGTGATTTTATAGAACAGACTGCAGTGAGTAAGAATTGACTAGATATAGTCCCACTCTCAACCAAAAGCCAAGAAGGGACAAATTGGACACTCATTTGACTATGGGCCTCCCTTCCTTTTTTTCTTCTAGTTCCTTGCCTCTCTACGGTCAGAAAAAGACAGCCCGTTCCCCAGCACACACACTGCCCTTCACTTACCCACTTCCTGTTCTTGAGATACCTCATGTAAAACTCTGTGACCTAGTTGGTCAGGCAGGCTCACAGCTTAGCTAAAGGGGTAAAGACCTGGGGACAAACTTTTCTCAAGGATTTAGGCAAGTTTGTAAAGCTGATGTTATGCTGCAGATTCCTGTTATGGACTACCAGAGGGTGATTATTGTCTTCCATTTCCTTGTGTTCCTTCTAGTAATCTCCCTAATCTCCTCCTGCTGTGTCTGGCCTTTCTCTCCACTAGATATTCCAGGGCAATGAAGACAAAGATGAACGCCCCGACAAGGCCAAAAGAGCAAATTTCATGAATCATTTGTGACAAGTCGTCCTCGTTTTCCCTGAGAGCCTCATAGCACAGAGCTCTGTACCTTGACAATGACAGGTGTTCAGTCAGGGACCACACCTGAGCCAGAAGCAGTCAGGTCAGAACCGCCGTGTGGTGGCCACACCTCCAGACTGCAGGCCTTGACGTCTGTCTTTTCCCCTTCCTTCTTCCTCCTTCAACTGTCACACCTTAGTGATCCAGTAACCAATTATCTTTAAGGATAAACCCCTCCAGATATACAATCATCTTGGTAACACATTTTCTACCCTTTTCTGAGAAAGGTGAATGAACCCCTCCATGAGCTACCATCCCTCAAGGAATCACAGGGTCTTCAGGTTTTCACCTAATATCCTCACATCCTTTCCTAATGTAAGCACTTGAGAAGGTGTCCCTAACAACTTGACATGAGACTACACACTGCATTAAATTAAGAAATCAATGCCAGGCAGGAGAAGGTGGGTTCAAAGGTCCATTAGGCTCATGCCTGTCAGCACTGGCCCAACCCTGGCCTGGCACCTGGCAGGGTGGTGATTTTGGAGGATGGAGCTACACCTGTCTCCACTGTCGATTTCCCCTCAAATGGATCGTTTTTTCCTGAGTCCCAGAAAATGAGGAATTGTTTCTATGAACACTTTTTTAAGACTGTTTTCCCCCTGTGGACAATATTTAAAAGTCTTTATTGAATTTGTTACACTATTGCTTCTGTTTTACGTTTTATTTGGCTGCTAGGCATGTGGGATCTCAGCTCTCCAACCAGGGGTGGGATCCACACCTCCTGCATTGGAAGAAGCCTTAACCACTGCACTGCCAGGGAAGTCCCTGAATATCCATTTTTAAAGGTGGAAAAAAAGAAAAGAAAGCAGCACATCACACCAGCACAGCCATAGAGAGTGATCCTATACGTTCACTAGGACTATCGGTAAACCGAAGGGAACGTAGTCACGTAAAGAAAAAAAGGAATGTCACCCAGACAAGAAATTCATCAGCAATGAACAGAGACGAAAAGGAGACTCACCAACACGCATGTGAGAAGACGGTATTCTATCTGGGACTATGCCTTTGCCCAGTGACTTCATTCACTTGGGCTCCCCTGGTGATTCAGACGGTAAGGAATCTGCCTGTGATGCAGGATACCCAGGTTCCATCCTTGGGTCAGGAAGATCTCCTGGAGTAGAAAATGGCAACCCACTCTAATGTTCTCACCTGGAGAATTCCAGGGACAGAGGAGCCTGGTGGGCTACAGTCCATGGGGTTGCAATGAGTTGGACACGGCTGAGCGACTAACACTTGATTAATTTGCTTGGCACCTGTACTCACCAACCACTTTGGTGATAATGTAGCTTGTCTGGAAGGAAAAAGTAGGCTACTCAGGCCATCATGAATGTTAATTTCTAAATGAGCATTCTAGCTTTACTCATCATTGACTTCTGGGCTTTGTTGGAATGAGTCAGCATTTCAAGTCTAGCCAACTGTGGGATGCTTACAAGATCATTTCTGCACCTACAAGATTACCAACAAGATTTGGGGAAGCAGTGGGTTCTCCAAGGAAAGTGCTGAGTTGTGGGGCTTCTTTTGGCAGCCGGCCAGCCTCCACATCACTCTCTAAAACTTCTGCACCCTACTTAAGCCTGTTGGGGCTAAACACCAATTGTTGGGTAATGCACAAGAATGATGTCTCCTTTGCTAGATGGTTATATTGCTTCTCACTGCCAGTCTGGTTGGAAATACCCTGGGGGCCTTGTTATCCCATATAACCGAGTACTTCTGCTTCTGATAAGACAGGGCACTCAAGAGTTTAATGTTTGTAAAACATAGAGTAAATTCATAAAAAAATTACCAATACTTTAACAACTTCAGACAAAAAGTTTCTGGGAAGTTTGGATTTAAGAGGAACTTGTATCCCACTCCCCACCCCTACCCAGTTTCCTGACCTAGCTCACACTGGGGGCTGTAGGCATGCTAGCAATGTAAGATTTCTTTCCAAAGCATTGTCTTCCATGGAACAGAGGCGGCAATAGTCAAAGAAGTGGGTTGAAGTGGTTGCACTTCCAGAGTTGGCTGAAGGTAACATTTCTGTCACTGAATTAAACTGCAGAAAGTTTAAAATGTGTCCAAAATCTTGACTGACTGACCTGGCTGTTTTCTAGCAACTTCCTTTCATTTCTGGACAAGTACTAGTGCCCTAAGTATTTTGCCCTGGCATCACGAGGATGCTTGTACAGAGAGCAGCCTGTTTTCATTCCTGAAAAATAGCTCATAACAGTAATAGCTGCATGCATGCATACTCAGTCCCTCAGTCGTGTCCAACTCTCTGCAACCCCATGGACTGTAGCCCACCAGGCTCCATGGTCCATAGGATTATCCTAGCAAGGATACTGGAGGGGGTTGTCATTTCCTTCTCAAGGGGTTCTTCCCAACCTAGGGATTGAACCCGTGTTTCCTGTGTCTCCTGCATTGGCAGGTGGATTCTTTATCACTGAGACACCTGGGAAGCCCCTCCTAATAGCATGTTGGTAGCAAATGTTAACCACATATTCTTGCTGTTGTTTGGCCACTAAGTCATGTCCAACTCTTATAATCCTAAGGACTGTAGCCCACCAGGCTCCTCTGTCTATGGGATTTTTCAGACAAGAATATTGGAGTGGATTGTCATTTCCTTCTCCAAGGGATCTTCCTGACCCAGGGATCGAACCAGTGTCCAGTGGTTGGCAGGTGGATTCTTGGTCACTGAGCTAGCTGGGAAGCCCGTGTTAACCACACATATAGTATCTTAAATAGGATTTGGTTTGGGATGTGATTCTGACCCAATAACAAACTATCAATCATATTGAGGAAGGGTCTTCATTTGACAGATGACTTGAGTCAACCTTAGTCTTCATAATGCACAATACTTCTTCCCAGAGATCTTAGCTGGCTTGTTTCTTGTTTTATATTGAAAGTCAGGACACTACTTCTTGGATTTCCTTTCATGAGCTAGATGAAAATCTAATTCCATGGAACTTTTGAAGTTCATTGGCAAAGGCTAAATTTTATCTGCCTATCAAGTGACTGTAAGCCTTTGCATCTCTATACACAAACAATAGCATTTTCAAGAATATAATTCCTAAGTAGGAAATATATTTCCTAAGTAGGAAATTTAACATGGTCCAGAACCATTTTAATCATGGACATCTGAGGTACTAAAACACATTTTTATATGGGCCAACATTCTTCTAGTTAATTCTGTTTTATCATACCTTATCTATCACTTACTTCACTGAGGAATTGGCACACACAGCAACTTTTGTTCTGGGCTGGTTTGTGTTCTCTTTGCCAGTATCCCTGTTTTAAATTTCAAGATGTCTGAAAGGTCTACTAGTTGTCAGTGCTTCCAAAGGTGTGAGTTAGAGTGGGGTTCTCTTTCTGCCTCCATCCACTCTAAACTCCATCAGTCACCCTAGCACTCAGTCAGAGCTCACTGTCAGGGCAATATTAGAGGACTCTTCTTTGGTGCTATCAGTGCCTATTTCATTTTTAGGAAAATGTTAACTCATTGGGGAGAAAATTGTTGACAATAACCCTATTGTATTAAGTTCACAGTTGCTGCTGTCTGCAATACCATTAATGTTTAGTCTGATAATTTTCTGGGTCAAGAAAACCCTCCTATAATGTACCTAATGTACTATGCAGAGAGGGGAAATTTTTCTTGTCTTGTTTAATACTCTATTTACTTGTTCTTATTTTACTTAGCTATAAGTTTTTTTTTTTTTTTTTTAAACTTTGATGGGAATTTATGTTTGTGAGCAATAGTACCTGTTTAATCAGATTCTAAAGCAACTCTAATTTTATCATTTCAAATCTAGGACTCCATATCAGATGTTTCCTTAAGATTAAGTGGTTTTCAGCTTGATTTATTTAAAAAAAAACTTACAAAGGCAGCACAAGGAATTTTTTTGAAGATGTGTTTTCACAGCACACATGATTTTTATGGGATATATAATTCTTAAAAATGAAACAACTTGCATGTTTTTCAAGTTCAAGACTTAACCAACAATGTAAGTGTACAGAAGAGTAAAAGATCTCTTCTTTGACAGGTAGATTTAAAAAATTTATTTTTGACTTTTGGTTCAGTTTAGAACTTGATTAACATCTTTAGGCCAGCATTCCTGGGAGCAAGTAAACTCTGCTACAACTAAGAAAATTAGCTTATGCTTTAAACTTTAGAATTTTGACTTTCTTTAGGTCTTGAGTTTTCAGACCCAATGTGTCAGTCTTGCTTTTGCTATATCCATTCTCAAAAAGGACATGTGGGGGCGAGTTGGAAATGATTAAAATGGGCTCCATTTGATTGGTGAGTCAGAAGCCTCAGAAGTCAAGTTCAGATCCCAGTAGAAGGCTGAGGAGGGGCCTGAGACAGAACCTCTTTGCCCAGATCTCTGTATTGCTGGTCTGGTTTCTGTGACAGGCACGCTGTTCCCCCTTGCTCAAGCTTCTGGCGGGCAGAACAGTGTTTCTCATATGACACAGTGGCATCCTTAAACTTAGAACTTGGGGGAAAAAAAAGCAATTTATAGCATTTTTGATCTGGGGAACTATTATTGAATATTTAGTGTTAGGCCTGATCAATTTGAATGATAAAATTTTCTACATAAGAGGAGTAGATATAGTTTATCCTAGTCTAGAACTTAATCCCTATGTCATTGGCAACTTTAGAAAACTTGAGAAAACAAGCTTCAGAAAACTAGGCAGGCAGGCTACGCAGTATCTACCAGGCAGCATCCCTTCCAAAGGCGGTGTCCCGGGCCTGCTTCCTCCGGCACCGGAAGTCGGTTCCAGCTCTCTGCTGCTCCGGGCACGTGTGTGCTGTCCTGGGTTCCGCCCCACCCAATCCTTGCTGTTTTGCTTCCGTTCATTCTTCCACGTAGCGCCATCTGTAAAGCCCAGAAGCTGTGTACCCAGCTTCTTAAACACCTTCACAAACTAATTTTAAATGATTGTATAGTTGGCCCTGCGTATCCAGGGATTCAGTGTTCGCAGGTTTGTTGAATCCACGAATGTAGAACCCGCGGATAAGGAGGACTGACTTTACTGCACTCTTTGAATAAGGGATTTGAGCATCCACAGATTTTGGTGTCCTCGCGGGCCCTGGAACCAATCAGATACCAGGAAACATGACCCATGAAATGCAATAAGGCCTGCAATCCTTTGCTTTGGGGCCAAAGCTCTCAGAAAACGGAGCTGTCTTTCAAAGCAGGAAACTGGGCGCCATCGGGGACAGTTTTTGAGGTCCCGTTGCTTTCCATTCTGGCTTCTGGTTGCTAGTGGTAGCCCCACATCCTCTTAAGCCGCAGGCAGTGGAGGAACTGCCAGACGTTTCAACTAGTTCAGACTGGGTCTGAATTCCCCCAGGAAGTACAGCGCTGTGTGTGTGTGTGTGTGTGTGTGTGCGCGCGCGCGCGCGAGTCTCTCTGTGTGTGTATCACCCATCAATCAATATGCCTGAAAGACCTAGTTCCTGGAAAAAACCCTGAAGAAGTAGGTGGTGCATTTTTTGGGAACTTGGAGAGAGTAATACTCACTTTGTAGTAAATACCAGGCTATAAATTATGTTTGGGCAGAAAATGTGTTTTCCTTCAGTTTTGGATTTGTCTAGGCATTTAATGCAGAGAGCTGAGAAAGCTGCCTTTTTCCTTAATGTTGACTGAATTTTTGTGTTGTAAATACGTCTATGGTAAAGGTTCTGTCTGCTGGAAAATAATCACTTTGAAAAGTAACTGAGAGCAAAGTGTGTGTGGGGGGTGGGGGTGGGGGGAGGTTGGGCTTCCTTTATAGTAGACTGGGGGAGGGAAGAAAATGGACTGTGATAAAGAATCTACCTACCAATGCAGGAGATACAGGAAACACACAAGTTCAATCCCTGGGTTGGGAAGATCCCCTGGAAAAGGAAATATATTAACCCACTCTAGTATTCTTGCCTGGAAAATTCCATAAACAGAGGAGCCTGGTGGACTACAGTTCATGGGGTCGCAGTATTGGACACCATTTAGTGACTGAGCTCGTATTTTTATGTATCTTATTTATTTTTTTTACATTGCATAATGCTTTCAAAATGTCAACTATCCATATTGCTGCATATATTAGTAGTCCATTCCTTTTTACTGCAAAGTAATATTCCATTAAAATGGACTTACCTCAGTGTATCTGTCCATTCACCTCTTGATGAACATTTGTGTTATTTTCAGTTTGGAGTTATTACTAATAAGGCTTATATAAGTATTGGGCTTCCTAGGTGTCACTAGTGGTAAAGAATCTGCCTGCAAATACAGGAGATGCAAGAGACACTAGAGATGCAAGAGACATGGATTCAATCCCTGGGTCAGGAAGATCCCTTGGAGTAGAAAATGGCATCTCACTCCAGTATTCTTGCCTGAAAAGTTTCACAGACAGTGACCCTGATGGTCTACAGTTCATGGGGCCACACGTAGTCAGACACGACCAAGCGCACACACACATAACACCATGTGAGCATTAGTCTATCAGTCTCTGGGTATATATGTTTTCATTTCTTTTAGATAAATATGTAGGAATAATATTGCTGGGTCATTTGATTTCATTGATTTTTCTCTGTTGTTTATGAATTTGTACTGTATTAATTTTTCCTATTTATAATTTCTTTCCTTTTGATTACTTTGTGTTCAATTTGCTCTTCTTTTTCTAACTTTTGAGGTCAAAATTTAGACAATTGCATTTGAGAATTTTCTCTCTTCCTCCAGTTTTATTGAGATATTGACAGGTAACATTATAAGTTTAAGATATAATATAATGTGATAATTGACTCAAGACATGTGTATATTGCAAGAATTTTCTTATTTTCTAATGTAAACATGTGTGTTTTAGTTGCTCAGTCTTATCTACTTGCGACCCCATGGACCATAGCCCACCAGGCTCCTCTGTCCATTAGAATTCTCCAGGCAGGAATACTGGAGTGGATTACCATTCCTTCTCCAGTGGATCTTTCTAACCCAGGGATTAAACTCAGGTCTCCTGCATTGCAGGCAGATTCTTTATTGTCTGAGTCACCAGGGACCTGATATCAGCATATACAACTACAAATTTTCCTTTAAAGATCACTTTGACTTCACAAATTTTGACATACAGGCAGTTTTTGCTTTACATAATAGTGAAATAATAAAAATGACCAAAGTGATCTTAATAATAAATGGAAAAATGACAACTGTTCTGTGACTGTGAAAGTTTTTGTTATCACATTAAAAATTCTGTTATAAATATATAGGAAAAATTTTAAATTAGTTTTATTTAGCATACTCTAATTAAAAACATTTTAATGTTTCTAATGAAACACTTTGTGAATTAAACTGTTGGACTTCTTTGTAAAAACTTAAGCAATAGATACCGAATTTCAGTCTGGGAAAATTTTTAAAAGTTCTGCAGATGGATGGTGGTGATGATTGCATAAGCATGTGAATGTACTAGATGTCACTGTACTACACACTTTAAAATGTTATAATGGTAAATTCCATATTATGTATATGTAAGCACAGATATTCAAGCTGAATTTAGAAAAAGCAGAGAAACCAGAGATCAAGTTGCCATCATCTGTTGGATCATAGAAAAAGCAAGAGAATTTCAAAAAATCATCTACTTCTGCTTCATTGACTACGCTAAAGCCTTTGACTGTGTGGATCACAACACACTGTGGAAAATACTTAAAGAGATGGGAATACCAGACCACCTTACCTGCCTCCTGAGAAATCTGTGTGCAGGTCAAGAAGCAACAGTTAGAACTGCACATGGAACAACAGACTGGCTCCAAATTGGGAAAGAAGTACGTCAAGGCTGTATATGTCACCTGGTTTATTTAACTTCTATACATGCAGAGTACACCATGAGAAATGCCAGCCTGGATGAAGCACAAGCTGGAATCAAGATTGCAGGGAGAAATATCCGTAACCTCATATATGCAAGTGACATCACTCTTATAGCAGAAAGCAATGAGGAACTAAAGAGCCCCTTGATGAAAGTGAAAAAGGAGAGTAAAAAAGTTGGCTTAAAACTTGACATTCAAAAAACTAGGATTATGGCATCTAGTTCCATCATTTCATGGTAAATAGATGGGGAAACAATGGAAACAGTGACAGATGTAATTTTTTTGGACTCCAAAATCACTGCAGATGGTGACTGCAGCCGTGAAATTAAAAGATGCTTGTTCTTTGGAGGAAAAGTTATGACCAACCTAGACAGCATATTAAAAAGCAGAGATAGTACCTTAGTGGCAAAGGTCCATACAGTCAAAGCTATGGTTTTTCCAATAGTCACGTATGGATGTCATAAAGAAAGTTGAGTGCCGAAGAATTGATGCTCTTGAACTGTAGTGATGGAAAAGACTCTTGAGAGTCCCTTGGACAGCAAGAAGATCAAACCTATCAATTCTAAAGGAAATTAGTCCTGAATATTAATTGGAAAGACCAGTGCTGAAGCTGAAACTCCAATACTCTGGCCATCTGATGCAAAGAACTGACTCATTAGTAAAGACCCTGATGCTGGGAAAGATTGAAGGCAGGAAGAGAAGGGGATGACAGAGGATGAGATGGTTGGATGGCATCACTGACTCGATGGACATGAGTTTGAGCAAGCTTCGGGTGTTGGTGATGGACAGGGAAGCCTGGTATGCTGCAGTCCATCAGGTGGCAAAGAGTTGGACACAACTGTGTGGCTGAACTGAACTGAAGCACAATTGAAAAAAGAAATAATCAGGAATAGTTTGAACAGTGCTGCTGCCTCTTCACTGTATAGGTTGTAATATGGAGTGAGTGAGCACTTTTTCTATGCCCCTGTGAATTGATATACATAGAATTTTCTAAGTTTGAATCAATTTCTCACTGTTTATCCTCTGTACATTCAGTGGTATGAAGTATCTGAGAGTTCCTTCAATGTTACATTTTTGCCAGTATCACTTCCTCATTTATGTCACCATCACCACATTCCTCTGATTACAAATCTAGAGTCTTTCAAAAACAGTAATGGTAACATTCCAACATTAGATATTTCTTCAGTAATTCCAGTTACATTCAATTCAAAGTGTGATTCCAAGATGGCCACTCTTCATGTTTCTGATACACTTTCATGTTTCTTAGCCAGTTCCTTCTTTGGCTCGCCCATTTCTGTAAAATGTCATGTGGTTTATTACTGGCAGACAAGAAGGAAACAGCTTTACTATGTGTGTGTGAATTGAATAATAGATGCACAGCAATGAATCACCAACAGATTTTGGAAGAAGTGATGTGATTAGTCACTCATCATGATGCTCATTTGTTGTTTGTATAGTGATTTATGGACTGATGAGTTCACATTAAAGTTTATACTTTATAGGGTTACTAGCATTTAGTATATTGTGATAATTGAAATGTGGTAACTGAAATTTGAGCCATGTTGATGGAGGATTGGTGTTATTAATGGTAACTGAAATCTGTGCATACTAGAACCTGTGCAAAGCAAGGATTGCTTGTATTGTGTTTTCTGTCTTTGTGATTTCTTTTTTACCTATCAGTCATTCAAAAGTGTGCTTAATTTCCAAATATTTGGAATTTTTCCTGATATCATTTTATTATCATGTTGTATATTAATTTGATTTTGAGCAGAGAACATATTCTATGTGACTTAAGTCCTTTTCAGTGTGGTAAGATTTGTTGTATGGTCTAGAATATGGTATATATTGGCTAAAAAAAAGAATGTGTATCCTGCTGTTACTGAGTGCAGCACTCTATTAGGTCAAGTTGGCTGATCATGTTGTTAGGTTCCCCAGGTCTTTACCAATTATCTGTTGAGTTTTTAAATCAAGTAGTGAGAGAGAAGTATCTTCAACTATCACTGTGGATTGGAAGATTTCTCTCCTCAGTTTATGTTTTATTTAACTTTTTTACACAGTTTGAAGCACTAATATTAAAAATATGTATATTTAAGATTTTTATGTCCTCTTGATGTATGGAACTTTTTTGTTGTTGATGGAATGACCGTTTCAAAAAAATTTTATTATTGGAGTATAGTTGGTTCACAATATTGTGTTAGTTTCAGGCATACAGCAAAGTGATCCAATGATACATAAACCTATAACTACTCTTTTCTTACATTCTTTCCCCATATAGGCCATTGCAGAGTATTGAGTAGAGCTCCCTGTACTATACAGTAGGCTCTTGTTAGTTATCTATTTCAGATATATTATAATCTCCCAATTTATCCCTTCCTCTGTCCCCTGCTTACCATAAGCTTGTTTTCTACATCTGTGACTCTGCTTCTGTTTTTGAAATGACCTTCTTGATCTCAGCAGTATTCCTGAAGTCCATTTGTCTGACATTAATATAACTATTCTAGCTTTCTTGTGATTGGTGTTGACATATTATAATTTTTTCTGTCCTTTTACAGTTAATCTATCCTTGTCTTTTTGCATGTATGGATGTTAAGTTGCTTCAGTCGTGTCTAACTCTTTGTGACCCTATGGTTCTTAGCACGCCAGGCTCCTCGGTCCCTTGGATTCTCCAGGCAAGAATATTGCACTGGGTTGCCATGCTCTCCTCCAGAGGATCTTCCTGACTCAGGGATCGAATCCTCATCTCTTATTTCTCCTGCATTGGCAGGCGGGTCCTTCACCACTCGCACCACCTGGGAAGTCCATCCTTGTCTTCATGTTTAAGAGTATTTTCCAGAGCAGCTTATACTAGGTCTTATTTTTCATCCAGTCTGGAAATCTCTGCCTTTTAGTTGAAGTATATTCAAACATAAAATCCAAATGTCAAATGGAGGCTATTTACATTTACTGTAATTATTGAAAGACTCATTGTGTTTATATCCTTCTTTAAATATGGGAATGTATTTAAATCCTTAATGTTGGCTCTTCCTTATTGGTCCAGTGTTTAAGACTTCACCTTCCAATGCAGGGGGTGTGAGTTTAGTCCCTTGTTGGAGAGCTAAGATTCCATGTGGTTTGTGACCAAAAAACCAAAACATAAAACAGAAGCAGTATTGCAACAAACTCAATAAAGACTTTAAAAATAGTCCATGTCAAAAAAGAAATCTTAAAAAAAAATCCTTATATGCAAATCCCATCACCCATGCTGGCTTTATTTCTACTGACTGATTTCCCTCTTGGTTATAGGACTTGTTGCTTTATTTTGCAAATCTAGTAATTTTTCACTGAATGCCATATGTTATGAATGTTATGCTCTTGAGTGTTTGGATTTTGTTATCTTCCTTTCAAGAATGTTATTTAACAGGCAATTACATTAACTTTCCATCAGCTTGATTTTGGAGACTAAATTTTCAGCTTTGTTAGGAAGGGTCTAAATGAATTTTTACGCTAGAGCTAGTTTAACCTTATTATTAAGGCATGATCCTCCTTCTTAAACACTGGAGACCTTCTGTGGTCTCCACTGAATGCAAGGGGTATTCAATGAGGCTTTTCACTCTTGCTGGTAGGTGCTCAAATTTCTCCTAGATTTGTATGAGCTCAGGAGATTGTTCAGCTATCTTTTGTTTGTTTAATTCTCAGTCCCAGTCACAGAACCAAAGAGAGTAAAGAAAAAGTCTTTCCTTCTCTGTGGCATTCAGCCCAAAAGTATGATTTTTTTTCATCCAAATTCACATACTTTTTTATTTTAGTCATTGCTCAGATCAAATATAATTTGGTGAGGAGTAAATACACTTAGAGAATCTTTCCCTGCTCCCTCTTCACTCTTTTCTAAGTTTCTGGGGGAGGGACAGGGATCAGTTCTATGATTATCTCTTCTGTTTCCCTTAATCCTAGTAGAAGGGAGCTCTTCAAAGGCTGGGGGGAAAAATCTCATTCATCCTTATATTCCCAGAACTGAGCACAATGTCTGTCAGATAGCAGGTGCTCAACACACACTAGATGGATTAAAAATATCCAAACACTCATAGCCAAACTACAGCTGAAAATAAACAAGGGATTGGTGTCTGATTTAAAAGGCCTGATATCTTCCTCTAGAAGGCTGTCCCCAGGGCCTCAGACTCTTCCATGGGGGACCCTGCTTTGGGTCCTGTGCAAACTCCTTGCTCTTCATTATTCTATTGTTAGGCATTAGCACTTTATCACAGATGAATTCAGCTGAGTGAGGGCAGGGAATGGGATTCTAGAGGAAGAAAATAAAATAGACAGGAGCTCCAAGGAGCTGTATAGGAAAGGCCATTCTCCTGGAATAACCAGGATGCTGCTTCTTACGGAGACTCAAGGCAGTGTAAGGAGACCACGGATGTTGCTGAGGAGTGTGGAACATGGGTGGTTCATGGATGTGAGACCAGTACATTTATTCATGACCCCCAAACTTAAAGGGCCCATGCTTGGTTTAATCTGTTGTTGCCATCTTTAAATTCTTAATAATTTTTTAATAAAGGAGCTGCATTTTTATTTTGCATGGAGCCCCCAAATTATTTATCTGGTCCTGGTTAGAGGGAGAAACAAATGGAAATGACACAGAAAAAGAGTCACAAGAAGTGTTATTCCATTCTCATGGTCTTGTACAAGGTTCTGAGGTCAAGCCATAAGCCAGCAGCATGGCCAGGAGGACCAGGGCAACAGAGAAACTGAGTGGCCACCAACTAATGTTTATGTGACTCCTACTGAAAGGCAGGCTTCTGAGACATCAGGATGCAGGGCCTTTGGGAACCTCTCACCTGCTCCATTTACCGGAGTTCACAGCCTCTTTTTCTGTTGTGGTCCATCATTAATGCCATCTGGATTGTGTCACAATGGCCCAGGCTGCGTTTCTTTAAAACTGATGATCAAGAGTTGGATGCCCTTTGCTAATATCATGTCACTGACATTAGTGATATTCCAGGAGGTAGCCAGACACAAGGATCATCATAGCTATGCTGTCCACTAAGAAACATTGGCAGGAGAGATGCTGGAGATCGTATAATAAATTAATCATAAAATTGGACATCTTCATCTTTTTAAAAAAAATTTTTTTGGTAATAATCAGTGGTTGCAGCCTGCTAGGAAACAGTTACAATCATTAATGTCAGATCTGAGAACCTATAAAGTACATTCATGGTTGACATACTATGGTTAGGAGTGTCCCCCAATCCCTTTTGTGTGATTTGAAACAAAAGATGACAATCTGCTTTAGCTAATGCATTTCCTCTGTGAATTCATCATTAGCATTGTTATCTTCCTTTCCAGATAAGAATTCTTCAAGTACAATAATCAAACATGTAAGTCTTTACATGTTTTTTCAGTGTAAACTGGAGTGAAGATGGATGGAACACTTTGTTCTTCATCTGCAACTAGAATAAGACAAAAATGACAAGCATTGCATGAAGGAAAGTCCCCTTTTTGTCATTTTTATGGACGCCTTTCAGTTCAGTACAGTTCAGTCGCTCAGTCATGTCTGACTCTGCAACCTCATGGATTGCAGCATGCCAGGATTCCCCATCCATCACCAACTCCCAGAGCTTGCTCAAACTCATGTCCATCAAGTTGGTGATGCCATTCAACCATCTCATCCTCTGTTGTACTCTTCTCTTCCTGCCTTCAGGGTCAGGGTCAGGGTCTCAGCATCAGGGTCTTTTCCAATGAATCAGTTCTTCAAATCAGGTGGCCAAAGTATTGGAGTTTCAGCTTCAGCATCAGTCCTTCCAATGAATATTCAGGACTGATCTCCTTTAGGATGGACTGGTTTGATCTCCTTGCTGTCCAAGGCACTCTCAAGAGTCTCTCCAACACCGCAGTTCAAAAGCATTATATGTATTGAATATATTTGGCTCTGGGCTACACTTAAGGAAAATCCAGAGATAATCCTTTTCCTCAGGAAAGTAATAGAATATCTGGAACATGTGAGGGAACACACAGATACCTCCTTACTGCTAAAGAGGGGCCATCAATTGCAGATATAGAATTCCCATGAGTGGTGGTCCAGAAATCAGTTATGCTACAGACAATACATTTAAGATCAGATGAACTTTTATTTTTCATTTCAAGAAGCAGGACAGAGACTGTTTTGAAGGTTTGCTGCTCCTCAAATTAAATAGCAGGACTTTTCCAGAGTAACATAAGTGAGAACACCGCCCTGATGGCCAAAGGGAGCTCCTAGTCGTTGTTTACTGTGCTATGTCCATGGCAAACATTCTCTCATTTAGTCGGTACTAGCGGAGAAGGCAATGGCACCCCACTCCAGTACTCTTGCCTCGAAAATCCCATGGACGGAGGAGCCTGGTAGGCTGCAGTCCATGGGGTCACAAAGAGTCAGACATGACTGAGCGACTTCACTTTCACTTTTCACTTTTATGCACTGGGGAAGGAAATGGCAACCCACTCCAGTGTTCTTGCCTGGAGAATCCCAGGGATGGGGACACACAGAGTCGGACATGACTGAAGTGACTTAGCAGTAGCAGCAGCAGACACTTCATATGGCTGGCACTGGATAAATATTTATCTAATGATAGAGGATATGAATTTAAATCTTGTGCTCCCTAGAAGAAATTTTGTTTGGACTCTTTTAGTTCTGTGAAAATCAATAAGTAAGTGTCACCAGATAAAGGACATCTTCTTTTATCACTCTTTTCCAATTACCATCTCCCTGTTCTCCTCTTCTCTGAGATGGGAAGAGAGAGGAGGCAGGTTTCATCTTGGATCAACCTGCAAGGTCGATCTCCTTTTTCTGGTTGGAGCTGACTCTTCAGCGTCCCGATAGGTAACCAGGAACATCTATGCTTAAAGGCTACAATATTTGCTCTCCCTCACCACAATAGGGTAGCCTTTAGCTTTGGCCTGAATAATATAGTAAAAATAAGGTCTCACCACTTCCTAGAGTAGGTCATTCAACTTTAGAAGCAAACAATTTAAGAAATTATTCCATGTGTTGAATTAAATATTTGTCTTTTTAATTTTAATTGCTGCCTTTGAACTTCCAGAGGGCATTCTATTTCCTTTGTATCTCCAGCCCTCAGCACTGACCTGACAAAGGACAATGTTTGTGGAACAACAGAAAGCTGGAATGGAGTCAAGATTATGAACAAACTGGAATGTTGAGCCGATTCTAAGGGAGGTTGATAAATTTGGGTTTGATAATATAATCAACTCCAGCTATAAGTAAGAAACTAGGAAAATCCAATAACCATTCAGGAATGAGAAGAAAGTGACAAAACTTAGGAAGAGATGAGATCATTCGTGACAAGTGTATGGTGAAAGAAGAGAAAAATAAAATAATTATGGTCATCATGGTCTTGGTGTCCCTCAACATGACCCGTGGAAACTTCTAGTTATAGTGTGTGTTTTCTGTGGGTCATGGGAAATGTAGAGTGCTGCCTCAGGCACATCATTTATTCACTGTCCTCTGCCAGTGTTGCTCTGTAGCTCCTTCTCCACGGTGATGTGGCTGTATCCCAAATGTGCTATTGGTCCAGGATGATCTCCGTCTTCCCATACCCATCCAGGTATTTCTGCCATTAAGTTGTTGGCTTGAAAGTCTGAGCCTTCTACTGCTTCTCTCTGCCTCTCTTCTTCTTCCCATCATCCTCCAAGATCCATTGGCAGACATTCTTGCTGTCTGTTGAAACCTTTCCCTACACGGGGCCCTTCTGAAGGGTGACTCACTGTGACACTTTCCCACATAGCTGTGTGGGAAAAGAACTTTTTAAATCTATGAATATAATAGCTTTAAAACATTATCACCATTCTATGGGGTATTGGAGTTCTTGAGAGTAGAACTCATCACTGGAATATGGAGCCAAGGGAAGAGAAACTGAAAACCACAAAATAGTTGAGGAGGTTGCTTAAACAAGGACGGCTGAGACACCCTCTGGGACACCCTTGTAAGCTTGAAGAATGCATTATGTTTATAAAGACCCTTTCATAGAAAGCAATCATTCTGTATCACCAACAAAAAAGTATTACCTTATTTTGGAATTTCATGCCTCTAAAAACCCATACTGGCCCTTAAGGATAGCTATGTTTTAAAAAATGTGCTCTTAAATCAGATGTGTAATAGTAGGTTTAGGAAATTTGCCAAGAATAAACATTAGCTCACTAGTCTGTAAAAGTCAGTTTCTATTTTCTCCTCCTTAATTAAAGGGTATTTTGCTATTTCATTTTTTTTGAAATTTTCTATTGCCTGTAATACCAGAAAATGAAAGAGAGTGATTCTGATATTACATGGACTCTCAAGGGGCAAATAATATTCTCCAAAGTATGACTTTCCATCAAATTCTGAGGACTCATGTGAAGTATGAACTCAAATGCAGTGTCTTGAGCAGGCCTTAGGTTTTCTCAAAGGTGTCTTTTCCTTTCCCTCTCAAAGGATAGGAGGATAGGAGTTTGGGTCTAAGACAGGGCTTCCTGAGATAATTCTGTCAAAATGTGCAGGTTAAACATCTCCTTATAGGATATCACAGTAAAAAGTGGTGGTGAAAACGAGATCATAAAATTGAAAGAGTAAAGGATTCTTCAATGTAGCTTAATCAGTATGAACCCTGATATAATTTCCTGTGAATTACATGTCCTTAAAAAATAAACATTTATACGCACACATACGTGCTTAGTCATCTTGGAAATAAATGCTTGGCTCTTTCTTCGTATTGAACATTTGTGCTGGACACATTCTCAGAGGAAGTCAGTGGCTTAGGGTCTTTCCATTAGGGGTAAAGAGGGAGACTCAAGAATGTGAGTTTCTCAGTAGCTTAGGATGTACTCACCAGTTCAGTCCTTGTCCTATAAAACAGATGCAAATTCATATCTTTCCCGACTATATTCACCTATGTTCACACATGGAGTTGTGTGTTAAACCTACCTATGTCCACCTTTCCATAGCAGTTCAGAGCTACAGTTCTTCTGGATGACTGGTTGGTTCACTGTAGGGAAGGAGGGAAAAAACCCTTGTTCTCCATCCTTCTAAGTTCTCTTACTGGGACCTTACACATTAGACTGACAAAAGGTATATCAACAAGAGAAAAACAGGGTTCATTAATGCATGCATGGCACGTACACATAGGAGAACTTAGTGATGAGTAACTCAAAGGGGTGGCTAAAACTGGGACTTATATAATATCTTGACAAAGATCAACAACTTTGTAGAGAAGTGATAAAAAAGGGGTTTAGACTTCCAGGGGTGGCAAATCATGAGAAAGTAGTTGAGTGGGGGAAACCAGTGAGAGATAAGGCTTGTTTTAGTAAGATTGGTTATGTAGATCCTTCTGCTGACTTCTCTGGGCTGACAAGAGTCTAGAGTTGTCTCCCGTGATTAAGAGTCATCCTGCTTTTCCTGGTAGAGAGGAGGAGGTCAGAGAAGTCTCCTTGCATCTGTTTCTTCTCACTTGCCTTTAGCCCAGAATAACCCTTATGCTAAAGTGGTAGACTTGGGGGTGGGATATCTGATTTCCTGCACCAATCCAGGAAAAGTGGATGACAGTAGCTTCAGCTCTGTTTTGCCCTGGTTCTCACCTGAGGTGCATGAGTTCCAATTTGAAAAGGGATGAAAAATGTTGCCTTGAGCAGTTTTGCCGTGATGATGGGGAATCTTGTGGTCTAGTAGACTGCATGTGGTCTAGCAGACTAGCATTTATTGAGTGTTTCTCATGTTCCAAGGCCTGGGCTAAGGACTTTACACACATTGAAGACAATTAAATGTGTCATTTAATTTTCATAATAACTCCCTGAAGGAGGTACACTTCTTATTGTTTTAACAGATGCGACCCTTGGAGTATAAATAAATTTACTTGTCCAAGGTCTAGAGTTAGGAGTGATGCTAGGGTTGGAACCAGAACAGTCCCTTCATTAAATGAAGCCCCCTAAGTTACGCTGTGTTGTAGGCACCACCATGGCCCGTTTCACATACCAGGTAGGTAAAGAGGGACTGTATCCAGCCCCACGGAGGGTACACTGCCAAGCTCAGGCGCCCCAGTCTCCTGAACCTGCTTCCTCCTTGTCAGAACACTGCTGTCCCTCTGAGAGAGGCCTCCGCCCCTCATTCTGAGATGTCTCTCTGGGCTTGGAGATATTGGACACCCTAAGCATACATTTACAACAGTCAGTCATTATGTAGTCTCTTTGAATGGTTGGCAGATCTTAACTAGACTTATCAGGATGATCATTTTGTAATATATAGAAGTTTCAAATTACTATGTTATGTGTATCAGGAATTAGCATAGTATTGTGAGTTAAGTTGCTTCAGTTGTGTCCAACTCTTTGCGACCCTGTGGACTGTGGCCTACCAGTCTCCACTGTCCATGGGATTCTCCAGGCAAGGATACTAGAGTGGGTTGCCATTCCCTTCTCCAGGGGATCTTCCCTACCCAGGGATCGAACCCATGTCTCTTAAGTCTTTTGCACTGATAGGCGGGTTCTTTACCACTAGCGCCACCTGGGAAACCCCAGCATACTATCATAGGCCAATTATACTTGAAAAACAAACCAAAAAATCATACAGAAAGATCAGATTTGTGTTTCCCAAAGGCGAGGATAAGGGGAGAAGTAGTTGGATGAAAGCAGTCAAAAGGTACAAACTTCGAGTTATAAGATGAAGCACTAGGGATATAATGTACGATAGGTATAATAACTAACACGTGCTCAGTCGCTCAGTTGTGTCCGACACTTTGTGACCCCATAGACTGGAGCCCACCAGGCTCCCCTGTCCATGGAATTTTCCATGCAAGAATACTGGAGTGGGTTGCCAACTCTCTCCTTGCTCTCTGCTTAGGAAATTGATGATGTGTTTGGGAGCGGATGCTCTCCTTTGCCACCTCTCCTTCAACTGTTCTCTAGACGTAATTCTGAACTTGCTTGTTCCCACTTTCCCGTCCCTCCTCTTAGCACGTGACTTAACGTTTAGTGTCTTAAGTCCCGGGCTCTATCAGGGCCTGGCACAGAACAAGCACGGAGGACACAGTTGGTGACATAGCAAGGAGTGACAATGACTCACGTGTTGTCTTCCCAGATGATTTTGCATCAGAACTGGTCACACGTGCAGTAAACTAGAAGAAAGTTTGAAGGTGAGGCTTTCAAACAAAACAGCAGCCCTTGGGGCATCTCTGATCCTTTTCTTCAGGAAGTAGTTCTATAGAAGAACTGGTCAGGAAGCCCCTCTGGGGGTGGGGGTGGGGAGTGGTACTACGGCTTTTGTGCCAATGCAAACATAAGGGGTCTACTAGGTGTTTGGTGTCCCTGAGGTGACTTTGCTGCAGTAACTCCTGAGACAAAACTGTTGACATTGGTCTCCTGAGGTCTGTTCCCCTCACCACACTCAGTCCTAGTTCTTTTGTACAAAAAACGTAGAATTAGTCAAGAGGGCCAACTCTCCCGTTTGCCACTTTTTAACTGTGTGATTTTAGAAATCACTTTGCCTCCCTAAGCATTTGTTCTCTCATCTCTAAAGTAGGAATTACATATGGCCTGACTATTTCATAGGGTTATAGCAATGTACATCAAAAAAGATTGCAAAAATGAAAATCCTTTGTCAAACAGAGCACTCGGTTGAATGAATTGTCTTCACCTGCTCACTTGGGCTGCGCATGGTGATTTATGTTTCTAGATCCCTTTGATACCTTTCAGGAAATTCCTGGCAGTTCTGACACTCAGGTGTAGCTTACTTCTCTTTGGGTTTTAAGACATGCGGGGAGATTCTCTTTATAAAATTTAACATTTTCTGTCTCTCTGGTGCTTCTATTTTTTTGACATCTGTAAATTGAACGTATGATGTGCCTTTAGGCCAGTAAGTAAAAACCACATCCCTCTTATCTCTGTTCTGAGAAGGAGGTCAAATTACAGATCCTGTGAGAAGGGAACTTATTAGTTCCTTTTCTAGCTGAGGCTAAGCTTCAATTGGTCAACCAACCCCAGGGGTACTAGACGGGGCTCACCAGGGGTCACCAGAGTCAATTAGTGTAAGGGCAGGTGGCTCCACTGAATTGATAGTTCAGTCATCTGCAAGTAGAAAAAGCAGATTTTTTGCAGCATTGAAGAGAGAAGGGGCCTGGGAAGAAAGGTATGGATGTACCAGAGAGAAGGACTGGAGAAGCATCAGGAAGTGAGAGAGGCTGAGGAGAGCCTCAGTGGAGCAAAGAGGAATCTGGGTCGGGGAGCAAGCCTGGCCAGGCTGGGCCCTGAGGGCTGTAAGTGGTTGCGAAGAAAGCTCAGTGGCTTGGGTCCTGCTCCTACCACACCCAATTCCTGTCAGTCATTACTAAAAGGAAAAACTTCTCTTTCTTCAGACAACATGTCTTCAACAATATAAAAAAAGAAGTTATTTTATTTATTTATTTATTTGCATTAGCTAATGAAGGTGAGAGGCAGGCAAAGGCATCCTTGTTCCAAATCAAGACTTTGTTTCTTACTTGGTCTGTCTAGAAGTCTCAAGAGATACTCAGGCTGTATCCTACCAGCTTTGGGTTCTCTGTGGGGAGAGGCTGTGGGAAGAGTGCTCACCTGGCCAGAAATGCAAGCCTCACCAGCTATGTGTTGAAAAATGCCCTGTTGTCTTCTCTAATCCCCAGGGAGCCTGAGATTATTCTGTGCTTGGTTTATCTCTTCTTGGCCCGAGAGAGCACCCTCAGCTAGAATGAGATCTCTCACCCTGAGGGCAGTCCAAAAACCTAAACAGGAAAAAAAAAAAAAAAACACAGAAATTTTTTAGGATTATAAGGGGTTTTTAGAGAGTTTTAACCCAACAACTGACTTTTTTTTTTTTTTTTTTTTCATGGAAGGAGACTGTTTCAGAGAAAGGACTGCCATTTAAGGTTGAGCAGGTTATTCACTGCTCAGTCCTAGGAATTCCAGATGCCATATTGTCTTGGAAAACTACCCTCCCACCCCAACTTAGGGTGGTTCAGAGTCCGAGGAACGGTTGCCTTTGGCGCACGTGAGGACGCTGCATAAACTAGTAGCTGTGTTGCTCTAGAGTGGAAATTGACTTACTTAAGAGATAAAAAGAGGAAAATACCCATCTTATTTACTGCCATTTTTCTTAGCTGATTAAAGTCATTGGAACCATGGTATGTAACATTTACTGAGCATTTTCTATGTAGGTACAATTATCAACCCTGTTTCACATGTGGGGAAGATGAGATGCAAAGAGGTCAAGCAATTTTCTAAAGGTCATATAGCCAGTAAGTGACAGAACCAGAATTTGAACCAAGGTAGTTAAGTTTCAATGCCTCCTCTCTTAATCACCTCAGTCACCAAGACTGTATCTTCATGGTTGTAAGGACGTTATTTACCCGAGGAGTCTCTGGTGGAATGAGTTGAGGAGAAATATATAATCACTTGGGACTCCTTTATTCTAAGTTGTCCAGCAAAAGCCATAAAATTAGAAGGCACCTTATGGCTGCGTCCCTGACTCCAACACCCTCACCTTTAGCTCCAAACTGGCTCTTGGTTTACATGTGTCTTACAGATAAGACCACAACATCAGAGAATATTGAAGTTTTCCCATTACAGTGAGTTTTCTCAAATAATGAGGAGCGTAATAGTAAGTTACATTTGAGTAGTTATTTCATTTACAAAGTGCCTTCATGTTTATTTCTGCATTTGAGCTTCATAACAACTTAGGTTAAAAAAAAAAAAGCATTATTAGCCCATATTACTAACAGGAAACCACATTTCAAAGAATTTTCGGAGGGATGAAGGTAGAGATGATTCTCAAACCAGGTATTTTGGCTCTTAATCCCATGTTCTTTTTAAATATAGTATTCTGTATGGATATCTACACTGATGCATGTATCTAGCTATATACATATTTTAAATTTCATTTTGATTGAAAAATGTGATTTTGAAAAGAACTGTGCCAGGCCCAGGGAGGATTTTGCATGAGTTTTGTCATATTTTTTGGGCTAACATAGATCCTGTCTGTGGGATTTATTAGTGACAGGCTTTGGGATGGCTTGGCACAGCTGCCCTCAGGACTTCCTGGGAAATGAATTTTCCCACTCTGTTTGTTGATTTTATGTGCTATATAATCAGTTCCCAAAATTTTGAGACTCATTATTTTCCACCTCTGGTGGGACCTTTGTGAAATTTCCCCATTTTCTCTTCAAGGAATTTCAAATTAATCATTACCCTTCACAATGAATTTGGATATTTCTCTATACACAGATCTCATCAGGACCAAAAGAAATTCCTACACAGTCAGACAGCAAACACCCTGCATCGTTCGGCACCCAAGAGATTAAGCCTATCCAGGTATATGTAAAATGTAATCTTCAACCAGGAACTTGACATTTCCATGTATACTTTCAAATATGTCCTCTTTCTGCATGTCCCTTAGAATTTTCTACAGTTATTTTCAGGAAAGAATCTGAAAACCCAAATTTAGAAAGCATACATATTATTATGAATGGGAAAGCAAATTTCATTACCTTCCCAGTTAAAATGATGTTGACTATAAGCTAATTTCCTTTCTCATTCCTCTCAGTGTTATGGATTGCTCTTGACTACTTACTTTTCGTCTTTCATCCATTGACATATCCACAAAGAAACAAAAAATGTCGTGTGGACCTCTCATAACTTCACTTCTTCTCAAAGACTTAATTGAGTTGGAGCTCATTTGTACTTCAGTGGAAGAAGTCCAAGGAAACTCCCAGAGTATTCAGGAAATGCTGTTTCAGTGACTCAAAAATCATACTACTTTAGTGTTATTAAAGTGTTTCGGTTTGAAGTGATTTATACTTTATCTAGTCATCCTAAAAGAGCATATTTCTTCCCTGAGACAGAATGCCTCTTTGTGACCCAGGGTAAATTACTTAAGCCATCTTCCTTCAATTTCCTCAGTTGCAGAAAAAAAATGAAAGAAGAAAAAAACGGGGCCAGGCATGTTGAACTGATTACATCATAAAGCAGGTAACTGAGTTTACATACTCTGAAAATCAAAAGCCGTATATGTACAGCATAATTAGTGATATTCTATAGTGTTTGTTGTAACCTATAGAGTTAATTACTTGAATTACTATGACTCATCTTCTGCCTTGTATTCAATCAAGTCATTCTCAAAAAAGGAAAGTAGCATGAAATAAAGCACTGGCCCAACATTTTGACCACACAGCAAATTGAAAGCGAACCAGAGAAAAAACCTTCTTTAGTGGTGGATGTGGTTTTAGTAGACACAAAAGAACCAATAGGGCAACATACAGGAAAGACAGAAAACCTTCTACATGCCTCTGGGACTCCTTCATCCAGCACTACTTTCCTGGAGAGCCCCACAACATGCAATTCATGCAAATCCTGTGAGGTGAGACCATCTACCTGCTCAGGCATGCAGAAATCTCTGAGAGGGCAGGGATGGGAAATCTTCAGAGGAAAAGAAGTGCCAGTGGTTGGCAAAGGCATGACCTTAGGAATTGAATATGCTGAGGGAAGGAGCAGATGTCCTGGGGACAAAGCTCCCCCCCCCCCCCTCAAAACTCTCTTGTCCTTCAAAGATGCAGAGAATAGACTTGTGGTTGTTCTGGGGGAGGGGGTTGAGGGAGGAATGGGAGGTTGGGGTTAGCAGATGTAAGTGACTACCTGCAAAAGGGATACACAACAAGGTCCTACTGTAGAGCATAAAGAACCATATTCGATATCCTAACAGTAGTGGAAAAATATTAAAAAACAAATTTGTGTATATATATATATATATATGTATACCTGAATCACTTTGCCATACAGCAGAAATTAACACAACATTCTAAATAAAAATTTTTTTCTCATCTTGATGTTCTGCTGAATATTGATGGGCAATCCCTGAACTCAGTCACGTGTCCCATGGAACAGAGTACATTGTGAAAATGCATCTCAGCAAGTATCCTTCTTCAAAACATAGCTTTAAAATCAAGGACACGTTTAGCTTGGTAAACGGAAATAAACAAAACAATGTGTTCTGAAGCCACCCTGTGACCCACGGTTAAAGGAACCAAAACCCACAGGCACAGACACGAGTCATGCTGAGGCAAGCAGCAGCTTCTGTGTGAGCTCAGAGGCTGTTCTTGTGAAGTCACACTTGGGGCTGCCCACAGCTGTGAAAGACCCAGTGCGTTCAGCGCCTGTTCTTGCTAACCCTTGTTTTCGGCATCCCTGGTCTAGGCAGGTGGGCATGCACATGTACATTTGCTTTTGCATCAATTTCAATTCCCTCCTTATTTTTGTGGGTAAAAATGAGAAATAGTTTACCAGAAGTTACTGAATACACACATACACATACACACAGAATAAATCCAGAGACACTGAGTAAAAAATGTTATAGACTTGTTAAAATTCAAGAGACTATTGTATAGAGAAGAAATTCATTATTATTTAAAAGTTTGATTTATTTATTTTAAAGTTGACTTTAAAAACAGGCAGCATTCCTTTAAATAGTCACACACTTCTTGTCCAAACAATAAATAAAAAATGGAATTCCCTAAACTTTCATACTTTATTATAAACTTAAACATATCAAAATATAATTTAAAATCATAAGTAAAGCATATAAGATTTTCTCAGTAGTAGACTGAATTATGACCACCTAAAGAGATTAAGTCTTAATTCCCTAGAGCCTGTAAATATTATGTTATAAGCAACTGTTGGCCTTTGTTGATGTGATTAAAGATCTTGATAAGGGGAAATTATACTTGATTACCTGGCTAGGCCTTAAATACAGTCATAAATGTCCTTATATGAGAAAGAGGGAGATTAGATAGACACACCCTGGTAGCTCAGTAGGTGAAGAATCTGCCAGCAGTGCAGCAGACCTGTGTTCAGTTCCTGGGTCAGAAAGATCCCCTGGAGAAGGAAATGGCAACCCATTCCAGTATTCTTGCCTAGAAAATCCTATGGACAAACACCCAGGCAGGCTGTAGTCCATGAGGTCACAAGAGTCAGACAGACTTAGCAACTAAATCAACACCAGATAGACATACAGAAGAGGAAGAGACAGGGATTGTAGTGATGTGGCTACAAGTCAAGGAATGCTGGCAGCCACTAAAAGCTGGAAGAGGCAAGGGATGGAGTCTCCCTGAGAGCTTCTGAAAGCAGTGCAACCTAGATTTTGGACTTTTGGCCTCTTCTAGCACTGAGAGAAAATATGTTTTTGTTGTTTTAAGCCACTAAATCTGTGGTAATGTAACAGCCAACACAGGAAACTAGTATACTCTTTTACATCCCAAGAAGCGAACAGAACAAGCTAAAATGTCACTATCATCATAAAGCTGTTTTTCATCATTCTTGCTTTAAAAAAGTCAATTTTATTTTGCTTTTTAATCTTATTTTCTAATCAGTTGAGACTGCATGTTCTGGGTATATTGCTTCCTTAACTAGGTCAGAGCCTATGACCTGGTTTACAGGTCAAGATGATTCAAACCTGAGCCACTGATCATAGGTGAGGTCCTTCTGTAACAAGGTCATCTGGTTTTGTCATGGAATTTTAATTGCCTTTTCTATTGACTTTCATTTATTTTTCTTTTGGCTTTTAACTATAATATAGTGATATAGACTTTAGGATATTTGTAAGTTTCTTATGGGTACTTTAGTACACCAGTTAGGAAAAATCTAGCAGATTCATTTTCTTGGATGAGCCATTAGCTTTCCTTCAAGTTGTCTTAGAACGCCCCTGTTAAGTTTGTTCCTGGGACTTCCTGGTGGGCTGGTGTTTAAGAGTCCACCTTCTAAAGCTGGGTGCATGTGTTTGATCCCTGGTTGAGGAACTACAATTCCACATGCTTTGGGGCAACTAAGCCCACGTGCTGCATCTAGAGAAGCCCGGGCACTGAAGCTAGAGAAAGCTGGCACATCAAAATGGAAACCAAGTGCAATTTCAAAATTTTTTTAAAAAATGCTCCTTAACTGGTCATTTATTATACATGTCTCCTTGCTCTCAACTCTCTGTATCTGGCGGTTGTGTGAGGCCAGCAGCAGTAATGAATGGCTCTTCATGTCACTGATACAACTCCAGGACTCCCTGGGCATGTGCTCACCCACAGCTTTCTTCTCACAGTCTTGACTACATCACGCTTCTACAAAGTCACTAAGTTTTTAGACATATTCTAAATGCCTGTCTCCCACTTGATGCCTTTCTCCTCCTTTGCATCCTTAGCGTGATGACTTCGTGTCTCTTGCTTCATGGGTTACAGGTGACTGTTGGCTCCAGGTGTGAGGCAGAAAGAAGAGTAAAAATGGGCAGTGGCCCTGGCTACCCTTCCATCCCAAAGGCAAAAGCTTTCCCTAAATGACCAGTCCCAACAAAGCAGATTTCCATGCACCTCTCATTGGCCCAAAGTATGTCATGTGATCTCCTGGCTTCAAAGAAGACCGGGTACAGATGCTTAGAATTTCTAGTCTCTGCTAGGGTGAGGCCAGCAAAGGAGAAGGGCTGGGAAAGGTGATTGATCAGCCAGCATCCTATCTGCCCTGCAACTTCTCTCTGCATGTCTGCCTTACACTTCTCTCTCTCTAGACCTTTCTTCTGCTTCACTATTTACATGCCTCAAGATGACCACCTTTGCTCTAGAGATCCTCCCAGTCCAGAAGCCTGTTTCTCTATTTGTAATCCACACCTTTCTGCTTTAGATTCATTGGTGCGTTCTCAGTCATCTCAGTCATGTCAGACTCTTCATGACCCTATGGACTATAACACGCCAGGCTCCTCTGTCCATGGGATTTCCCAACAAGACTACTGGAATGGGTTGCCATTTCTCCTGCCAGGGGATCTTCTGGACCCAGGGGATCAAACCTGTGCCTTCTGCATTGGCAGGCAGATTCTTTACCACTTGAGCCTCCTGGGAAGCCCCAGATTCACTGGAGATACTTGTTAAAAAGATCCTGAACTCCAAACCTACTTCATCAGACACATCCTGGAGATAAAAGATCCTGAAGATCAAATATCCTTCCCAAAGTCCCAAAGATAGGGCGCTTTGGAGTCTTGCATGATTCTCATGTAGCTAAACTTTGAAGGTCAGTGAACTGGAGTCCTTGGGTCCCAATTCCAAATTTCTGGTAAAGGTCTCCTGATTGGTCTGCTTGGGTCCAGCATGTATAACCCTCAGTCATTCAACTAAGCGTGCCATTGGAAAAGTCAGTAGGCTCAGGGTTCATGGCACTGATCTATCAGTGATGCTAGGAGCAGACTTGCTGAGAAGCAAGACAGGGCAAGATAGGCAAATCTGCTAACTTCTCTGTTACACGACTTACAAATCTCAACATGCAAGTTCTCATTTCACAGGTGCCCTCTGATGATCCCAGATGTCTATCTCACCCAGCAGGTTTCTGATTATGCAACTTAGGCAATGCCTCTGACCCAGTGATCAGCCCTCTCCTGTCTGGTTGGGTCCAGCCTGCTACGGAGTTCATCTCATTTCAACTCCTTCCCACCCATTACCTGCCCAAGCCTGACCTGACTCATGTCACTCAGTTTTAAAATGCTATAGGGATTTTTGTTGGTGCATCACAATTCAGCCCATGCAGCAAGTTCCAAAAATTAGTTATGAAGAAATGTCCCATTTTGTTTTCTGTAATTAAAAATAGTTCGGTTCCATGTCTAGACTTCATTTTTATTTTTTTTTACTGATAAACTAAATTTCTTACTCTTCCCATGTTAAGGTAACTCATTGCTTTCAATTTAAGATTTTGCATCTTTTAGTAAGGTTGCAGTCAAATTCAGAATTTTCTCTTTTTCTCCCTAAGAGTGATGTCAGTAGGCAGGTGGCTTAGGAGTAATCTGGGTTCTCCTATAATCCTCTGGCTTTGATAATCATTGTATTGTCACACTCTGGGCTTTGCGGAGTTGTGGCTGGTACCCATGAGGCATCACCCATCTTGCCTGGTTTTTGACTTGGTGTGCTGGCTGCTGCTGCTGCTGGCTTCTGCCTTGGGAGTGATCAACTGTGAAGCCCATACCTCTGCAACCTTCTGCTCTTTTCTTAGACATTGTGACTCCTCAGCTCCTGCAGCCCCTCCACACCTCTGCTTGGGGTTTCAAAACTCTCTGTTTCCTATTATTATTTTATTGAGTTGGCCAAAAGTTTCATTCTTTTATGGAAAAAGCCAAATGAGCTTTTTGGTCAACCCAGTATTATATGCAGAACTCTGAAAGTCTCTATGAAGGCCTGTCTGCTTAGTTGCTTCCCTCGTTCATTGCCAGTCTATTACCCAAGAGCTATGTTGCTTCAGTGCCTTCAAAATCAAGGCTTTACTATGAGACTGGCTGTCCTCTTGGACTCTGACTCGGAAAGTCACACTGTCTTTACCAAACTCCACCTAAGATTTGGCTGCAGAAGGAAACAGATTTCACCACCATTAAGAAAGCTGATCTTAATCTTATTAAGCACCTTGCCTTGTTCTCTCTGAATCTCCTTCTCTTATTCACCGATAGATCTTCATTTTGTTTTTGGGTAGGAAGATACACACAGCAACTGACATACTTCACTCTTCTGTGGAAGTTACTGCAAACAGTGCTCAGCCCACCAAAGCAGGTCCTTGATCATCAAAGTCTCGCTCTTAGAATTCCATGCAAGCCATTCATTTCTCTCAACAAAGGCTGAATTCTTGCATAGTAAAACAAATGAAAACAAAACTCTTCAGCTTTCAAATTGCGGTGTCTAGTCTTCATTTAAGAAATCCAGTCACAGTTTTCAAAGACTTCTTGGTTTTAGGCTGATCTGCTCACCCCTGACAAAAGCTCATATAAAAAGTATCCCTGATGCTTGAAAAGTCTGAGAAAGGGTAGGATAAAATCAATCAAGAACTTGTAGATTAATATAAAACACCATCATCCTATTCACACTCTTGGTTATGTCTCTCACCTGTGAATCATGTGTGTTGATCTTGTCTCTCCTAATAGATTAAAATCTCCTTGATGGCGGGGGTCATGTATTTGCAATCTCCCCTCAAACTTGCACTACTCAACAAGTGTCTTTTCGAAAATCTGTTTAGCGACATGGTTGTTTTTTGTTGTTGTTGCATTTTTTGGTTTTGCTTTGGTGATTTCACTGTTTTAAATGATACCTAATCAGAGCACTGAAGTGCTAACTCATGTTCCCAAGTACAAGAAGGCTGGGATGCACCTTATGGAGAAAGTATGAGTGTTAGATAGGCTTCATTCAGGCATGTGTTACTGTTGTTGGCTGTGAGTTCAATGTCAATGAGTCAACAATATATATTGAATAAGGTGTCTTTAAACAGGAACACATATGACAGTAAGTATTGGTTGGTCAATGGACATGTTGTGAGAAAGAGAGGCTTGTGGGAACCTAACACTGCATTTCCCCAGGAGTGAAGTGATTCAGTTCTGCTAAATGAGTGTTTCCAGTGACTTTATAGAACATAACTACTGAAAGTATTGCAAATCAACTGTATGAGTTTGCAGAACTATGTGAAAGATGAAGTCATTGGGACAATTTATCCCCACATCTTCATGATGCTTATCTTATGGAGGGTCACAAAATAATAGAACTACATTTAGATATAAACATATAAACTACACTTTATATATATACAGTTAGATATAAACAAGTTCTTCCTCTGGGCAAGTAGGATCAATGAATCTCAGTTTTATTATCTTTAAAACAAAAACCTTCCAAATTAGTTGTGATGATTAAAATGAGATAATACAGTAGACATTTAACAAATAGTAGGTATAACTGTTGTTATCAGTTAACAAATAGTTGATTTCTCAAGACATATCTAATGAGATGTTTGAGTAGAGGCATGTTAACTATAGTCAACACCTGATCCTCATTTCAACTGGGAGTTTGGGATTGGATTGATTGCCTTAGATCACATATCTGAGATTGTGGGAACAGGTTAGCCTTAGGACCCTACCAGAGCAGAATAGAAAAAATTCAACCCAAATCAGTTTATCATAATCAGTGCCAAGCTAGTTTGCATATTATTAGATGTTTCAGGAAAAATACAACTCTGAGGGTACCTCCCTTTCTTTTTTTCCTCCCAGAAGAAAGAATTTTAGCTATACCCATCACAAGATCTGAACCAGTGAAGCAGAATTTTGTCTAGAATAAATAAGTGTATGCTGTAAGAATTCTATTGATATGGAAACCGTGCTTCTGATACTCCAACTGAATCATCACTTGCTTTTGTCAGGTTTTGATGACCACAGAGAAATTATGGTTTTTATAGAGCTAACTCTTGTGTGTCAACAAAATAGTTTCAGAGTCATCTAAATAAAAGTTTTCAAGAAGATCTAACTTCACAAAAAAAACAGTGCATACCACCAGTTACTAGAGTTAAACTTTTGTTTTTCAATTTGGTAAGACTGAATCAGACATTTTACATAACACGAGTTTACATTATACTTTAAGCAAATCTTCTCACAGGAATAGTCCTGATCTCTAGGGTGTCTGCTTGGCATCTCCACTTATGTGTCTGACTATCCTGGCACCAACCATCCCTCCCTCCTCTTTCCTATCCTGGCAATGGCTTTACCAGTCAGGCTGAGGCTCAAGTCTAACATCTGGGAATCAGCCCTGATCATGTTCCTTAGTTCACATCCCATTTTTTCGGAAGTCCTGTCAGCTCTACCTCCAAACCGTATCCCCCATCCAAACACATCTCATCCGCTCTACTGCCACAGACTAGTCCCAGAAACAACAGCCTCTCATCTGAACTGCTGCAGCCTCATTACTGGTCTGCCTGCTCTCATGTTCTCTCCATCCACAATTACTGCCCATTCATTCTTCAGATATCAGACAGAATGCTCTTTTTAAAGATTATATTTGATCATATCACTCTCCACTGAAAACCTCCCCATTGTAATTAAGTAGACTCTGAACTCTATTAGGGCCCAAGGGTTACCTGAACTGTTCTCACCAACATCTTGGACCTCGTCTTGGACCTCTCTCCCTTTGCTTATTACATCCCTCTCCCTGCCACTCACTGCCCTTCTCTTTGTCTCTGCAAAACACAAAATTTGCTCTGGTCTCATAGCCTTTTCTCCTGACATTTATCCTGGTTGGAGTGGTCTTTTCCATGACCTTGACCTACTCTGGCTTCCTTTCTTATTATCCAAGATTCAGAGAAAAATGATACTTCTTCAAAGGGTCCTCCCCTGACTACTAGCTGTGCTAGTAGCTTACTACTAGCTACTAGTAACTGACTACTAGCTTACCCCAAGCTGTAAGACAGCTTCTATCTCATCACTTTGCTTCTCTAGGAAACATCACTCTCTGAATCTTTCTTCCTCCCTCTTCTCCTCCACTCACTCCCTCTCTTACCGCCTTCCTGCTTTCCTTCTTCTTTTCCTACTTGTTTGTTGACTATTTGCACCCATCACAGTACTAAAGTCACTAAGACAAAGATTTTCCTTCATTACCCACTGTAATTCTAGCACCTAGAACAGTACCTGGCTCATCACAAGTGTTCGATTAGTAAATACATACTGTTTATTGAGTGGTCTCTGTGAGACAGGCACAGTGGTATCTTCATTAGATATCTATTTCTCAAAACAATCTTCCAAAGATTTAAATATGAATAAATAGAAATATAGAGAGGTTATGTGATGCAGCTAATTTGTGTGAAACTAAGTTGAACTGAGATGGTCTGTCCCATTTCAAATCCTTTGATTTTTTTTTTTTTCTTCCTGTTATTCAACACTGCTTCATGCTACTTGATTTCTGGCTCCATGTTTGTGACTAAGCTTCCTTGTATTTAGGTTTCCCTGGTGGCTCAGTGGTAAAGAATCCTCTCCCAATGCAGGAGATGCGAGAGACCCAGGTTCGATACCTGGGTCAGGAAGACCCCCTGGAGGAGGAAACAACAACCTACTCCAGTATTCTTGCCTTGGAAATTCTGTGAACAGAGGAACCTGGCAGACTACAGTCTATGGGGTCACAGGAGTCTGACAGGACTTAGCAACCAAATAACAACAATCCTTGTGTTTATCTTTCTAATTTGATTTTACCAAATAATTGTCATTATACCGCTGTTTGCTATTTAGTGTCATTTTTGCTGAGATGGATATTAAGAAATTTACTAATCTTTTGGGTTATTTTTCTTTAGAGGTATAAGACAACTTTTAATCAAGTACAGTGAAACTGATGGCAATTAGTATCATAGAAATGAGTTTTTTCCTGAGATATTAGTAGATACAGAAAATAGTACTTAGTAGTTTATCTTCCTCAATTAATTTCTTCATGGCTGACTCTGTTATAGTATCTACCTCAGCTTGTATATTAGCTTCCCTTCTTCCTCCACAGAGTTTTTCATTCTCTATTTCAGTTTGTGTGCTGTGCTGTGTGCTTTATTCATGTTCAACTCTTTGTGACCTAATGGGCTGTAGCCTGTCAGGCTCCTCTGTCCATGGGATTCTTCAGGATCCATTCTTCAGGATCCATTCTTCAGAATACTGGAGTGGATTACGATGCCCTCCTCCAGGGGATCTTCCTGACCCAGGGATTGAATCCTCATCTCTTCCATCTCCTGCATTGGCAGATGGGTTCATTATCACTACTGCCACCTGAGAAGCCCATTTTAGTTTATATAGGACATTAAATTTATAGACCTTGGGTCCTTTTTAAAAATGTGTGTGAATAGTGAGAGTAAAAACCATAGATGAATATATGCATTTGGAACTGTACTTGTGATTGAGTAATGTCATTCTGAACATCTTAAAGGCAAATATTGTTGGAGTAGGAAATGGCAACCCACTCCAGTGTTCTTGTCTGGGAAATTCCATGAACAGAGAAGCCTGGCAGGCTTACAGTACATGGGGTTGCAAGAGTCGGACACACCTGTATGAGTTTCACTTTCACTTTCAAAAGAAAGAATGAGAAAGAAAAAAGAAATCACCAGCTAACAGTCACATATGTGGTTCTGAAGGACAACTGTTATTTGATACTGCTTTGATTTCTGGAGATCAGATTTTTTAGTACTCATGTATAGGTTTTCTCCTTTCCTTTAGTATTAAAGGACAAAGCTGAAAGAGTATTCTATATATCTATGAAAATTAAAGTGCATTCCAAATGCATATTCAATCCCACAAGGGCAGATTTATTAGTATTTGCACAGCCTTGTGAAAAGTGCAAAATGTTCCAGGTCCTTCGGGGGCATGAATGGTCTCACAGAAAAGAGCAGCATTTCATGGGGAGAAGTTCTATAACCCACATCAAAAATATTTTGGAAAACAATTATGTTCAAAGTTTAAAAATAAATGGGAAATGGATGTCTTAAAAAGGCACAAAACCAGAGTCTCCACTCCTTGCAGACTGCTGATTAGAAGCTTCAGGGGTTTTCACAACATAAATCTTTATTTTGTGTGCTGTTTATTCAAACAGAAATTAATTCAATGATGTGCAATAAAGGTTTTCTCAGAACAGACAAACAAAAGACAAATATCACGAGGGTAGTGCTTGTGGTGAATCAAAAAGAGAGAGCATAGGGTTGACTGAATTGAGGCCAGATATTCCTCATTAGGGTCTCACGTACAAGCTGTATTTTTATATCTCAACTTGGTGGGGCAAATCTGAACACTAGCAAGAATTACCCCAGAGCAGTGGAGATAGTACCAATCTCCATCCTCAGCCCCCCTTTCATCCCACCCTTGTCTTCGAACACCCACACACTCCCCAGCATCTTCTCAATGTACCCATCCCTGCCACCAGCAGATGGATGATACCCAGAAGCCTGGCTTACAGTTGCCCATTAGTGCCAGAATTAGCTATTGTACCTCTTGGGCATAAAAGGACCCCAAAAATTAGAAGAAAGGAAATACAGAAGACCTAAGACTCATCAGTTTGGAAAGAAACTGATAGGCTGCACCATGGGCTCCCCAGACACCCCATACTTTAGCCTCCTTGACTTATAACTGACAATTCCTTGGCATTCTTGGCATCAACATACACACACGCCTTTACCAGGACTCTCTGTACTCCCTGTGTGTTTTCTGTGCTCTGCCCCCACCTGCTTGCCCATCAACCTGTTCTGACTGTCAGATTCCTGTTGCTGAGGACCTAATATCTCTGGTTTTGTCTCTTTCCAGCAGGGTTATGAAAAGATATTTACCTGCCCATCTGCACTTTTTCACTGCAATTCACTCTTCCTTTATGACAGGATACTTCTATTAGTCTTGAAGAAAATAAAAAACTCATTCTCTATCAACAAGGCTCATGCCTTTCCCAACCATCAAGTTCTAGAGGGCTATTGAAGTGACATCTTCTGCCTGTAGCCCAAGCAATTTTATTTCATGCATAATATATCATGCAAAACAAAATAAGAGTGTAGGTGGTTCCTTCTCTCTACAGTTTCAAAATCTAAGTAAAAATCTACTCATACTCAGTTCTTCTTCAGTCTGTTCTAACAGAAAGTCTGCACCACTCAGAACTGTTTCAAACAATTAAATTATGCACAAAGAGGGATTCTTTTTTTCCTCGAGGTAGTTAGATCAGATAACAGCCTAACAAAAATAACTAACTCCTTTTGTTCATATGTATCAGACAATCACTGTGTATTAATCTGGTCTGTGGAAAAGTTTATGTGAATAATTATAATTTCTATGTAGTAATTTTAAGTTTTATAATTTTTATTTAGTTCCAAAAGGAGAAAAAGAAACTAGTTGCTGAAAAGTTAACACTCATGGGTGAGTGCTTAGTCACGTCCAACTCTTTGTGACCCTATGGACTGTAGCCCGCCAGGCTCCTTCTGTCCATGGGATTTCCCAGGCAAGAATACTTGAGTGGATAGCCATTTCCTCATCCAGGGAATCTTCCTGACCCAGGGATCAAAACCATGTCTTCTGAAGCTTCTGAAAAGCTAATATAAATAAGGTAAATACTATCCTGATTAAGTTATTTTCAATATTTCTAGACATTTCAGGTAACACGCTTTAAAAAAAAATAAGTTTTATGATAGTGTAATAAAAGTAAGAGAATTTTTATATTTCATAAATCTTGACTGTTCTGACAGTATAACAGTACTATCAATATATTATGAATTTATTTATTTATTATGTAAAACAAAGCTATATTTTTCAGAATCATTTCTTTACTGAGCGTAAATATAATTTCCCCCAGGAAAATTTCAGAGCACATTGTGATATGTTAGGCTGCTTTTTGCCATACTTTTTATGAGTATTTCCTTGGAACAGTAAACATTCCTTTGAAAACATGATTTGTGATGACTACCTAGATAGCATATTAAAAAGCAGAGACATTATTTTGCCAACAAAGGTTCATCTAGTCAAGGCTATGGCTCTTCCAGTGGTCATGTATGAATGTGAGAGTTGGATTGTGAAGAAAGCCGAGTGCCAAAGAATTGATGCTTTTGAACTGTGGTGTTGGAGGAGTCTCTTGAGAGTCCCTTGGACTGCAAGGAGATTTAACCAGGCCATCCTAAAGGAGATCAGTCCTGAGTGTTCATTGGAAGGACTGATGCTGAAGCTGAAACTCCAATACTTTGGCCACCTCATTCGAAGAGTTGACTGATTGGAAAAGACCCTGATGCTGGGAGGGATTGGGGGCAGGAGGAGAAGGGGACGACAGAGGATGAGATGGTTGGATGGCATCACCGATTCGATGGACATGAGTTTGAGTAAACTCTGGGAGTTGGTGATGGACAGGGAGGCCTGGTGTACTGCGATTCATGGGGTCGCAAAGAGTAGGACATGACTGAGCAACTGAACTGAACTGAACTGAACATACTACATGATCAAATGCTGCTTCACAATTCTATTGATATTTCATGAGATTTTGGTTGTTCTTTGATTTTCCATCTTAAAACAGGTTGTAAGATTCTGTGGTTTCTTGAGCTCAAAATGTATTTCCCCCTGATTTGAAAGAGCAAGAATTAGTGCTGATTTAAGACCGAGCTTCTAAGCTGCTTTTGGAGTCTTCAGTCCTTCCATGTTAGCCTTGAGGATACATGGGGAGTTTTTAGGTGTCAGGTTTCCTGACAGCCTTGACCTGCTGCTTCCTTCCTCCCTGACTGAGAGCTGGGCCACCTGACCACAGTGGGCCAAGAAGGGTAGAAACAGGCCCACCTGGGTTCTAAGTGGTCAGGAGCAAGCCAGAGGTGAGGATCTTGACCTCTTGTTCCACTGGATAAACTAGCCTCCCACTTCCTCCCTAGAGCATGCCTCATCTGATACTATAGTTTTAATGGCTTGGTTTCTGTTGCTTCCAGTTCTCAAATTCCTCTTCTGGTAGCTGCTAGATAACTATGATAATGTGATTTATAATAGGAGCTAGATATTTGGTCTTTGATCCTGTTTCTGAAACAGAACTCCTAAAACCCTTGGAATTTCCTAAATGATGAGGGAGGTAAAAGTTATCTTTTGTGAAGTTAATAAGGTGGCTTCTGGAAAACACCTAAGGGTGGGAGCTGGCTGCCAGGAAAAATCTGCTGTGTAATTAGAGGCTTGGAACATTCTGTCCCACCCACCTCCTGACCCTCCAGAGAGAGGAAAGGAGTTAGAAATTGAGTTCAAATGGCCACCAGAGGGTGGTTCAGACGGTAAAGAACCTGTCTGCAATGTAGGAGATTCAGGTTTGATACCTAGGTTGGGAAGATCTCCTGGAGAAGGGAATGGCCACCCACTCCAGTATTCTTGACTGGAGAACTCCACGGACAGAGGAGCCTGGTACTAATACCCATGGGCAAGGATTTAATCAATCATGCTTATGTAATGAAGCCTCCATAAAACCTAAAAGGATGGGGTTTAGAACCTTCCCCGATGGTGTAGGGATTTGGGGAGGCTGGTGTGCTTGGAGAGGGCATTGAAGTTCCCTGACCTTTACTCATACCTCATCCTGTGCATCTCTGCCATCTAGTTAGTTCTGAGTTACATCCTTTGATGATAAGCTGGTAATCTAGTGAGTATGTTTCCGTGAATACTGTGAGCTGCTCAAGTAAATTAATTGACCTGAAGGAAGGTGTTAATGGAACCTCCAATCTATACCCAGTCAAAATTGACATCTGAAGTATTGTTTGTTTGTCTTTTTTTTTGGTGGGGGGGGGGGGGTGATGCAAGTCTTGTAGGCCTGAGCCCTCAACCTTGGGGGATCTGATGCTATCTCCTGGTAGATAGTGTCAGAATGGCATTGAATTCTAGGACACCCAACTGGTGTTGGAGAATTACTTGGTGGTGTGGTGGAAACCCCCACAAGTTGAAATTATTTGGAATCAGAATCTTAACAACCCAGAACTGTTTCAGTACCAGAGTCCATGTTGGGCTTTCATGATATATCCCCAGAAACTGGATGCTGAGGTGTCAGATGGGTCCTGCTTGCTGCTAAAGAGCTCCATGTTACATAGGCCTGTCTTATGGACAAGAGAATTGCTCTTTCACAGCTTCTTCATCACTGCAGTTAACTCCTGTTTGCTAAACTCAATAGCCTTGGGTCTTTCCTTAAATATTGCCCTTTCTCTGATAAATGGAGACCTCTTTCAGTGTCTGCAACTGTACTGTTCTTTATTTTTTAAGTACCCATCCTACATCAGTGGTCCAGATCAGCTCCTGGGAGTCATCCCTTCTGATCCTGGTTCCTCTTTACTTTGTTGGCAGGTGGTCCCACCTCTCTGTTCCTCTTCTGCATCTTTATAATAGTACTTGTTCATGAAATTGTGAGGATGCAGAAAATTAACATGTGTAAAGAGCTTAGGATGTTGCCACCCAAGTGTTTAATGTGTGTGCCAGCTCAGTTGCGTTGGTCACATCTGACTCTTTGTGACCCTATGGACTCTAGCCCTCCAGGCTTCTCTGTCCGTGGGATTCTCTAGGCAGGAACACTGGAGTGGGTTGCCATGCCCTCCTCCAGGGGATTTTCCTGATCCAGAAATTGAACCCATGTCTCCTGCATTGCAGGTGGATTCTTCACTGCTTAGTCACTGGGGAAGCCCAAGTGTTTAATACATCTTAGCTTTATTATCTTAGGAAATTTCTCTCCAAGCACTATTATCACCAGTGATTTCAGGAGGGTCTTTCCTCTCAAGATGCCTGAGTATAAGGACATGTGCTCATCTTTTCCTTCAAAAACTCCGAAATTACAACTCACTACTGAACGACCATCAACAGAAGAATGTAGAATTTCACCAAAAAAAGATATCCTATGTCCAAGGGCAAGGAGAGGCCCCAGCAAGATGGTAGGAGGGGTGAAATCATGTTTAGAATCAAGCCTCATACCCACCAGAGACACTCAGAGGGCTCAAACAAAACCTTGTGTTCACCAGGATACCCCACAGAGACTGAGCCAGACCTACCTTTGAGTGTTTGAGTGTCTTCTCTGGAGGTACGGGTCAGTCGTGGCCTGTTGCAGGGGCAGGAGCTCTGGGTGCAGCAGACTTGGGTATGGCATAAGCCCTCTTGGAGGAGGTTGCCATTAAACCCACCATAGAGCTGCCAGAACTTACACAGGACTGGGGAAATAGACTCTTGGAAGGCACAAACAAAACATTGTGTGCACCGGGACCCTGGAGCAAGGAGCAGTGACCCCACAAGAGACTGACCCAGGTTTGCCATGAGTGTCCAGGAGTCTCCAGTGGACACATGGGTTCGCAGTGGCCTGCTGCAGGGTTGGGGACAATGAGTGCAGCAGTGCCCCTTTGAAGGAGGTTGCCATTATCTTCATCATCTTCACCATAGCTTGGCCAAACAACAGGGAGGGAACACAGCCTCGCCCATCAAAGAAATTGGATTAAAGATTTACTGAGCATAGCCCCACTTATCAGAACAAGACTCAGTTTCCCCCTCAGGCAGTGTCTCCCATCAGGAAGCTTCCCTAAGCCTCTTATCCTTATCCATCAGAGAGCAGACAGAATGGAAATCATAATCACAGAAAACTAATCAAACTGATCACGTGGACCACAGCTTGTCTAGCTCAGTGAAACTATGAGCCATGCCATGTAGGGCCACCCAAGATGGATGGGCCATGGTGGAGAGTTCTGACAAAACGTGGCCCGTTGGAGAAGGAAATGGCAAACCAATTCAATATTCTTGCCTTGAGAACCCCATGAACAGTATGAAAAGGCAAAAAGGTATGCCACTGAAGATGAACTCCCCCAGTCAGTAGGTGCCCAATATGCTACTGGAGAACAGTGGAGAAATAACTCCAGAAAGAATGAAGAGATGGAGTCAAAGCAAAAATAATGCCTAGTTGTGGATGTGACTGGTGATGGGAATAAAGTTTGATACTGTAAAGAACAATATAGGATATTGTTCTTAGGAACCTGGAATGTTAGGTCCATGAATCAAGATAAGTTGAAAGTGGTCAAACAGGAGGTGGCAGAAGAGACCATCGACATTTTAGGAATCAGTGAACTAAAATGGGCTGGAATGGGTGAATTTAACTCAGATGACCATTATCTACCACTGTGGGCAAGAAGCCCTTAAAAAAAATGGAGTAGCCCTCGTAGTCAACCAAAGAGTCCAAAACGCAGTACTTGGATGCAATCTCAAAAACGACAGAGAGATCTCCGTTCATTTCCAAGGCAAGCCATTCAATATCACAATAATCCAAGACTGGGCCCCAACCAGTAATGCTGAAGAAGCTGAAGTTGAATTGTTCTATGAAGACCTACAAAACCTTCTAGAACTAACACCCAAAAAAGATATCCTTTTCATTATAGGGGACTGGAATGCAAAAGTAGGAAGTCAAAAGAAACCTGGAGTAACAGGCAAGTTTGGCCTTGGAGTACAGGCCTTGGAGTAACAGGAAAATTTGGCCTTGAATGAATCAGGGCAAAGGCTAACAGAGAATGCACTGGTCATAGCAAACACCCTCTTCCAAAAACAAAAGAGAAGACTCTACACATGGACATCACCAGATAGCCAATACCGAAATCAGGTTGATTATATTCTTTGCAGCCAAAGATGGAGAAGCTCTATACAGTCAGCAAAAACAAGACTGGGAGCTGACTGTGGCTCAGACCATGAACTCCTTATTGCCAAATTCAGACTTAAATTGAAGAAAGTAGGGAAAACCACTAGACCATTCAGGTATGACCGAAATCAAATCCCTTACAATTATACCCTGAAAGTGACAAATAGATTCACGAGATTAGATCTGATAGACAGAGTGCCTGAGAACTACAGACGGAGGTTCGTGACATTGTACAGGAGGCAGGGATCAAGAGCATCCCCAAGAAAAAGAAATGCCAAAAGGCAAAATGGTTGTCTGAGGAGGCCTTAAAAATAGCTGAGAAAAGAAGAGAGGTGAAAGGCAAAGGAAAAAAGGAAAGATATACCCATTTGAATGCAGAGTTCCAAAGAGTAGCAAGGAGAGATAAGAAAGCCTTCCTCAGCGATCAGTGCAAAGAAATAGAGGAAAACAATAGAACAGAAATGACTCGAGATCTCGTCAAGAAAATTAGAGATACCAAGGGAATATTACATGCAAAGATGGGCACAATAAAGGACAGAAATGGTATGGACCTAACAGAAGCAGAAGATATTAAGAAGAGGTGGGAACAATACACAGAAGAACTATACAAAAAAGATCTTCATGACCCAGATAATCACGAAGGCGTCATCACTCACCTAGAGCCACACATCCTGGAATGCAAAGTCAACTGGGCCTTAGGAAGCATCACTACAAACAAAGCTAGTGGAGGTGATGGAATTTCAAATTGAGCTATTTCAAATCCTAAAAGGTGATGCTGTGAAAGTGCTATACTCAACATGCCAGCAAATTTAGACAACTCAGCAGTGGCCACAGGACAGGAAAAGGTCAGTTTTCATTCCAATCCCAAAGAAAGGCAATGCCAAAGAATGCTCAAACTACTGCACAATTGCACTCATCTCACATGCTAGCAAAGTAATGGTCAAAATTCTCCAAGCCAGTCTTCAAGAGTACGTGATCTGTGAACTTCCAGCTGTTCAAGCTGGTTTTAGAAAAGGCAGAGGAACCAGAGATCAAATTGCCAACATCTGCTGGATCAACAAAAAAGCAAGGGAGTTCCAGAAAAACACTTGCTTCTGCTTTATTGACTATACCAAAACCATTGACTGTGCGGATCACAACAAACTGTGGAAAATTCTTAAAGAGACAGAAATACCAGACCACCTGACCTGCCTCCTGAGAAACCTGTATGCAGCTCAAAAAGCAGCAGTTAAAACTGGACATGGAACAACAGACTGGTTCCAAATCAGGAAAGCCCAGCGTTTCTCATGATGTAGTCTGCATATCAGTGAAGTAAGCGGGGTGACAATATACAGCCTTGACATACTCCTTTCCCGATTTGGAACCATGTTGTTCCATGTCCAGTTCTAACTGTTGCTTCCTGACCTGCATACAGATTTCTCAGGAGGCAGGTCAGGTGGTCTGGTATTTCTGTCTCTTTAAGAATTTCCCACAGTTTGTTGTGATCCGCACAGTCAATGGTTTTGGTATAGTCAATAAAGCAGAAGCAAGTGTTTTTCTGGAACTCCCTTGCTTTTTTGTTGATCCAGCAGATGTTGGCAATTTGATCTCTGGTTCCTCTGCCTTTTCTAAAACCAGCTTGAACAGCTGGAAGTTCACAGATCACGTACTCTTGAAGACTGGCTTGGAGAATTTTGACCATTACTTTGCTAGCATGTGAGATGAGTGCAATTGTGCAGTAGTTTGAGCATTCTTTGGCATTGCCTTTCTTTGGGATTGGAATGAAAACTGACCTTTTCCTGTCCTGTGGCCACTGCTGAGTTGTCTAAATTTGCTGGCATGTTGAGTGTAGCACTTTCACAGCATCACCTTTTAGGATTTGAAATAGCTCAATTTGAAATTCCATCACCTCCACTAGCTTTGTTTGTAGTGATGCTTCCTAAGGCCCAGTTGACTTTGCATTCCAGGATGTGTGGCTCTAGGTGAGTGATGACGCCTTCGTGATTATCTGGGTCATGAAGATCTTTTTTGTATAGTTCTTCTGTGTATTGTTCCCACCTCTTCTTAATATCTTCTGCTTCTGTTAGGTCCATACCATTTCTGTCCTTTATTGTGCCCATCTTTGCATGTAATATTCCCTTGGTATCTCTAATTTTCTTGACGAGATCTCGAGTCGTTTCTGTTCTATTGTTTTCCTCTATTTCTTTGCATTGATCGCTGAGGAAGGCTTTCTTATCTCTCCTTGCTACTCTTTGGAACTCTGCATTCAAATGGGTATATCTTTCCTTTTTTCCTTTGCCTTTCACCTCTCTTCTTTTCTCAGCTATTTTTAAGGCCTCCTCAGACAACCATTTTGCCTTTTGGCATTTCTTTTTCTTGGGGATGCTCTTGATCCCTGCCTCCTGTACAATGTCACGAACCTCCGTCTGTAGTTCTCAGGCACTCTGTCTATCAGATCTAATCTCGTGAATCTATTTGTCACTTTCAGGGTATAATTGTAAGGGATTTGATTTCGGTCATACCTGAATGGTCTAGTGGTTTTCCCTACTTTCTTCAATTTAAGTCTGAATTTGGCAATAAGGAGTTCATGGTCTGAGCCACAGTCAGCTCCCAGTCTTGTTTTTGCTGACTGTATAGAGCTTCTCCATCTTTGGCTGCAAAGAATATAATCAACCTGATTTCGGTATTGGCTATCTGGTGATGTCCATGTGTAGAGTCTTCTCTTTTGTTTTTGGAAGAGGGTGTTTGCTATGACCAGTGCATTCTCTGTTAGCCTTTGCCCTGATTCATTCAAGGCCAAATTTTCCTATTACTGCAAGGCCTGTACTCCAAGGCCAAATTTGCCTGTTACTCCAGGTCATACCTAGGGAGCTACAAGGAACGGGAGGAAATTCTCCAAGTGTTGCTTCTCTACCCAGGAAACCAAAAGTGCCGTAATAGCTCTTTCCCCAAACTCAGGGCCAGTGATCAATAGTATTTCCCATTTATCTCATCTGAAAGGAGCAAGTGAAAAGCAATAGGATCTTCTGAATTGTACACAACAGGATTCTCACCGGTATCTGTTAAAGGGAACATTCTATATGTACAAAGGTCTTGACTTGAGCTGCATCTTCCTAAATCTCACATTTTATGCTTATTGTGAGATAGTAGGATGCTGGCAAAAGCATATGGAAATTTAGTATGTTATGTAGCTCTCAAGAGTAGGATCACAGAAAAATGTGTGTTGACAAACTCAGAGAAACAGAAAGCAGAATGGTGGTTGCCAGGATCTGGTGGGGTTAGGGAAGAGAAAGGGGGGTTTCGGTCAAAGGGACAAACTTCCACTTTTAAGATGAATAAGTTCTGGGGATCTAATACCGGTATGATGGCTATAGTTAACAACACTGTATCATATGCCTGAAATTTACTAAGAGAGATCTTAAATGTTTCACCACACACACAAAAATGTAATAATATGAGATGATGGATGTGTTAATTAACTTTATTAGGGTAATCATTCTGTGTATATACCTGTGTCAAATCATCCTCCTGTATACCTTAAACTTACATGTCATCTGTCCATTATGTCTCACTAGAGACGGGACAAAGAAATGTGATGAGAACCGTTAATAGATTGGACTCCAAATTGCAATCATGTTTTCAAATTTACTGGCAGCAAATCCATTTACTTTTGCAATGTCTGTTTGTGGAAACACTGAACCAAGCCCAGGAGATGATGTTGAGTAGAACAGGTGTTTCAGCTGTAAGATATCTGCATCGTAGTTGAAGGTGATACCCTTCACTCCCCAATATTAAGGTCGGTTAACCAGAACATACAAAAACTGTGCCTTGAGTATCTTCAGAAGGATGTCATCAGGGTAGTATCCAGTTATCCCTACAGACCTGTGACTATGCTGAAGGCTGACAAAAAGAAAGAGGTAGGAACAGTTTTTACATGCCCACAGAGATGCTGTTAGTCAATATTGGTGGTTGAGTGGTGATTATTCCCAACTTGTTTTGTTCTGTTTAGAGCCATTAATCCTCTAAATCATACCTAAAATTCTTGCACTGAGTTATATATATATTTAAAAAAATTGGTTGCCACTGGAATATTCTAAAAATTGTAAAAGTGCCACTGGAATATTCTAGAAAAGGCAGTAGGGATCCTTCAAGTGCGTACAAAGCACAATTAGAAGTCACACAATGCAGGTGACGAGTTGATAATGACAAACAAGACTCTCAAGACTCTCTTGTTTGAACTCGAATCCTCCCACTGTGCTAGGTCTGAGGCATCCCCCGAAATAGCAGCCAGTCCTAGAAGCCATGGTCCGGCCTGACTAGGACGCGGAATGGAGAGGAAACTGGGATGAGGTGGCCGGCTATGCCTCATTCCTCGCAGACACCCTGACGTACACAGGAAGTAACAGGCAGGCCTGTCATCCGTTAGGACAAAGGATAATGATGTAAAAAGAGTCCCAAACGCAAAGATCTCAGATAGTCATCCCCAGGTCATGGAAACTGCCTACCTGACAGAAAGTCAAATTGACTATTTGAGCTGTAACATGTCACGTCATTTCCTTGGCTGCGTATCCCCCTCTGTTCCCTGAGGATGAGACAGACACACATTTTTTCTCTCTGGTCAGGTTCCCAAGACCAGCCTGATGATGCCTCCCTCAGGGACACAACAGCAGCTCCTGTTGAGCCCGTTTGGACATGACTTCACAGAATTTTGAACTGGTCCTAAATCCAGGTTAAACATGGAAAAACAGAAGGTCTTTGGAAAGAGATACTTTTGTTTGTTTTCTTTTTTTGCCCCCAAAACAAAAGAGAGCAAAGCAGGCTAACCAATGGAATTAAATGCCCCCTTGAGATCTTGTTTGCTCTGATAATATCAAAATTTCTTGCCCTTAAGCCCTCATGTTGATGCTGGTGTTTGTACTTGGCAAACCTTTACGGTTTTGGTATTCTTGAGCTTTTCTTATCCATAATTGTACCAACCACTTTTTAAAAAACTTACATTTCCCTGTGTTTTGGAATACTTTTGACTAAACATCATATTGAAAGTGAAAAGTGAAAGTGAAGTTGCTCAGTCGTGTCTGACTCTTTGCGACCCCATGGACTATATATAGCCTACCAGGCTGCTCCATCCATGGGATTTTCCAGGCAATAGTACTGGAGTGGGTTGCCATATTAGTTCATAATAAATGAAAAGTTTGATGTTTTCCTTGAAAATATCAGGTTTTAAAGAGTTGCTCTTCATTATAGGCATCTGCTCAGAATTTTCAGAGTACTATTGTAATAATTGCCTTTGATAGGTACAGATTCCAAGTCAGTAGCATCTAATACATTTTTAGTATCTGAATCCTTGAGAAGAAATTTTCTGAACTATTTCATTTTCACTCCTTCGGAACTTATTACAAGCAGTCCTTGTTTTCCACGTGCCCTGTTAACTGAAACATGTTTGTATCAGAACCATCCAAACCATACATTTTTAAATTTAACCTTGTCAAGATTCAAGCATCACTGTTCTAATAGCAGTGGCATTTTTCTCTAAAATTATTAAGAAGTTACTCAGATTGCCTTAAATCGACGCATTTTCCACTGTTAACTCAGCCTTGGGCTACTGATTGAGTGCAGGACAAGCACCAAGGGCTTCTGCGCAGTTCAATGTGCCGCCAAGTGGTTTAGTTAGAATTCTGGTTCTTTGCATGTTCTTCTTCCCAGCGTTGGTGAAAAGAGTGAGAAGGGCCCCCTTAATGACCCTTTATGTTCTCCATGATCTCATGGGTTCCTCGTCATGGATGGAGCAACCACCTACTTCTAAGGAGCCTGGCCAAGCTGTGCCACTGTTCCCAGACACTGCTTTCTAAAAATCTGTCAACTGCACAGCATGTGGCTCCACTCTCTAGCTCCCATGCCTCTTGCCCCTAGCAGTCTATTCACCTCTGTTGAGAAAAAAGGAAGACACTAGTCATGTGTACCCCAATTGTGGGCTTTTGTGTGGATCAAAATAAAAACCTATAAGGTACTCTGTGTTTTCTAGACATCTAGTAAGGATTCAATGAAAAGTGAAAGTTCCTCAGTTGTATCTGACTCTTTGTGACCCCATGGACTGTAGCCTGCCAGGCTCCTCTGTCCATGGAATTCTCCAGGCAAGAATACTGGAGTGGGTAGCCATTCTCTTCTCCATGGAATCTTTCCAACCCAGGGACTGAACTCAGGTCTCCTGCATTGCAGGCAAATTCTTTACCATCTGAGCCAACAGGGAAGCCCAAGAAGTCAGTAAGTGTTAGCAATTTAATGACTGCCACAATTCTGTCTGCTTATACGAGATAATTCTGAGGCTTGTAGCCATATTCATAAAAGACATTCATTTTCACTTTCCAAGAGCCATTTGAAGCTTCCATGCTAATTTGATCTGGGTTATTGCATTAGTTTTCTACTGCTGCTATAAAAAAATTACCGCAAATGCAGTGGCTGAAAACAGCACAGGGCTGCTTTCCTCAGGAGGTTCAGGAAAGAATCCATCTCTTTGTCTTTTCTAGCTTCTACAGACCTCCTGCATGTTGGCACATGAACTCTTCCTTAGAAATTTTCAAAATCAGGAGAGTGTAGCATTGTCAAATCTCCCACTGCTTCCAAAATTGCAGCTCTTTCTGTGACTATGACATTTTGACTTCCCTCTTCTAAGGAACCGTGTCTTTACATTGGGCCCACCCAAATAATCCACGATAACCTTCCCATTTCTCCATCTCAAGATCATTAGTTTTGGGGATTAGGATGTGGACAGAACTGCGGGTCTATTATTCCATCTACCCCAACACTTGATTTCTCATCTTCAGGGAAAACAAGGAACTAGGTGACATTGGAATTTTCAGATTTCTCAAAACTATCAAAGCTATTTATTTTCAGGATTGTTTGCATATTTTCAGGTATCAGAAATATTCAGATAAAAGCTCTGTCAAACGTTATGGGTTGGTTGATGCATCATCCATTTCTAAGTCTTTTCTTGCTTTGTTATCTCTGCTCAGAAAGTGCATACTTCCTTGGAATGGCCAAGTGACAGCTCTTGCCAATGAGATATAAGTAAAATCTGTTGGGAATTTTGGGGAAACTTTGCTAACGTCATTCAAAAAGACATATGTCTCCCCCTTATTTGGGGATTCAGACCTGATTGCTGAAATTTCAGCAGTCATCCTGTAACCATGAGTAGAAGGCTAGGCTAGGGAATCATAAAGGCATTGACCCTGCCATTATTAAGTTACTGAAACAGCTATAGCAACCACCCTAGTAACTTCCTGTTATGTAAGAATAAGTAAACTCATATTTGTGCTACCCACAGTACCTAGGTTCTCTGTTACTTACAGTTGAACAAATATAGCAGCTTAATAAATTACTGAGTCTAGCCGTGAATGCCATATCACATAGAAGTCACATAGCAGGACAATAACAGGAATAAACACTGATAATATTTTAATGGATAATGAATTTGTGCTATTATCTGATGATTTTTAAACTTATTAAGGGAAAACTCCCGTCTTGAGTCAAACTGATAACTTTACAGGTCAGAAAAAAATTGTCCAATGTAAGCTGGCTGAGGAAAACTTGCTGAGTAATTTTCTCTTTAAAAACATCTCTTATTTCTTATGCCCAGTGCTGAATAATTGATGCTTTTGAACTGTGGTGTTGGAGAAGACTCTTGAGAGTCCCTTGGATTGCAAGAGATCAAACCAGTCCATCCTAAGGAAATCAACCCTGAATATTCATAAGAAGGACTGATGCTGAAGCTGAAACTCCAATACTTTGGCCACCTGATGTGAAAAGCTAACTCACTGGAAAAGACCCTGATGCTGGGAAAGATTGATGGCAAGAGGAGAAGGGGATGACAGAGGATTAGATGGTTGGATGGCATCACTGACTCAATGGACATGAGTTTGAGTAAGCTCCGGAAAGATGGTGAAAGACAAGGAAGCCTGGCGTGCTGCAGTCCATGGGGTCACAAAGAGTCGGACAACACTGAGCGATGGAACAACAACAGCAAATTCCTTGTGTTTAGTCTTCATCTCTGCTTAAAGGTCTATTATTTCTATAATAGAAAATATTTTTCTACCTCTGTTTACATTGGACTTGGATTACTTATTGTCTCACCATTGTTTTCTTCCCTTGGGTCAGTGAGGTTCCTTTCAGTTCTGAAAAGTCAAGGTTTTGTATCACTGCAGAAGAAAAACCTTTGTTTTTGAAGCTAAATACTTTGCTCAGAGGGGATTTCCAAAAGAATTGAATGGCACACTCAGGGGTGCAAATTCTAGGGAACCCCCTTAACTTCTCCTGTTCCCCCAACAGGAGCTAGTTTCCATGAAGCACTGGCTGCAGCCTGGATAAAGGGATTTGTATACTTTCTGACCCCTGAAGATACTTACCTTGGGTCAGAAGGCTGAGTGGTCAGCAACCTTTATGTAGAATTATGTGGAAAGTTCAATGGAAAAGTAAAAACAAGGAAAAGCAGAAAGAAGGTAAGAGAGAGAGCTTCATAGTCATGCAGTCTTGATGGAAGTATTAATCATAAAAGAAAAGTCTACAAACCCGTCTAAAACGTGAAAGTTAGTGTGTTAGTCCCTCAGTCATGTCCGACTCCTTGCAACGCCATGAACTGTAGCCTGCCAGGCTCCTCTGTCCGTAAGACAGTAGTTACTGTAAGAATTGCTACTACTATTAATTCTTGAAATGTAAGAAAACTTCTAAAAATGCTCATAATTTCAGGTTTTTCGACTCCATTTTCAGTGTAGACACTTTAGAGATACTCATATATGTGTTTAATTTTAAGATGGTACAGATTTTAGAAAACACCATCAATTTAACTATAATTTTTTTTCTTTTTGTGTGGGGGACATAAAGAAAACCACATTGTGTAGACAAATCAAATTTTATGCAGCCTAATTTTATAAAGATGTAAAGCATGAAAAGTGAGAATTTTTGTCTTGAAGGAAAATTCTAGTTCTCATGGCTTTGCCAGAGAGATCTAAGCTCAGATTCTTCACTGTGAATCTGGAATGTGAACTATGGTGGTGGAGCAGGTGGTGGGGGTTGTGTTGTGAGGGGCTGCCTTGAGAAATGCTCAGAGAATTATGAAAAAAGAAAGATTATGTCACAACATGGGCAATATTTACAACAAATTTAGGACTTGAGTGCCATAGAACGTTAAGAATTGAGTTGATTTTACATGTCCTGGTTTAGTTGAAGACAAATAGGTCCTACCCTTGGCAATATTGTGAAAAGATGAAGACCCATTAGGGCTTATAAGGAAACACACAGGAAAACCAAGAATAAGAGTTTGGATTTCAGCTTACAATCAGTTTGTAACCGAGCACATCATTTAGGCTTGCTGACCTACAATATCTTCTGCAGAATTAGCACAAATAGGCTATCGATCTCCCACAAAATATCTGAGCCATTGAGAGCACAGAGTTGTATTTCTTTGGGATTACCCTGTGAGTTTGGGGCAGGGATGCAATGGAGGAATTTTCCTCATTTAAGCAGAGTGGTTGAGGACCTTGACTGGCGAAATGTAGCTTCTGGGGCCAAAGTGAGGAGCAGCACTGGGGCCAGGAGCTGGCACCTGCCACCTACCAGCATTGTTCAATCTTCTTAACTCCAGCCCTCTGGGCCAAGGGTCTGTGAGAGGAGTGAGGGCAAGCCCGCCAAAGACCACAAGATCATGTAGAGCCTGAGGATACAGACCTTGGCTTTCAAATCTGTATGACAGACAGTGAAAGTCAAGTAGTCATTTAGTCTCTGCCGTCAGGCCTTAGCTTTCTGCCCATTCCCGAGTTCATGTCTGGTATGGGGCACTCATAAGCACTACCAACCTGATGAAATTTGTGAAGGGATGGAGCTGAGGGTAAGAAGAATTCTAAGGGCTAAAAACTGCCCACAGTGTGACAGAAAACAACTAATTGCCAAGTGGGGACAAAATCTTCTGCAAATGCAAATGGGAGACATCTTAATAAAAAGGATTCTGGAGAATAAAAATCTATCACAAAGTAAACTGATATGTGTCCCATGCAATGCAATCATCAATGCTCACATGCTTTCTACAGTTAAACAGACTTAGGGACAATCTCTTGGGGTCTAACTGAATCATAAGAACAAGAGTTTTTGTCCTCATTCTAGAATGGTGCTTTTCAAAATGTAGATTACAACTCATAAGTGAGTCATAAAATTAATTAGTGGGCCATGACTAGCGTATTTTCTTTCTAATGAAATAAAGTAGAAGAGATGATATCAGATTGAACGACACAAAGTGAGCTCTGGGAAACTTTTGCTTCAATTGTGTGTGTGTGTATGTGTGTGTGTGTGTGTGTGTGTGTGTGTGCTGGGACACAATGCAGAATATACTTCTTACTGTGGGTAGCTGTTAATAAAAGATTAAAAAACTTTTTTTGAGACTTCCAAAAAATATGGAGTAAACTTTGTGTCGTGGGCTGAATTGTATCCCTCTGAAACATATGTTGAAATCCTAAGCCCAGATGTGTATATGATCTTATTAGTATATAGCATCTTTGCAGGCCTAACACTAGTCCATACATTAGGGAACATTTTAAACATAATGTGAATTTCACATTTGCTTATGTATGATTTATTCTGGAAGAAACACTAAAATGAATGCACCCAGCTGAATCTAACTGTCCTGGAAAACTCAAAATGCTCACAAACACACATCTCCAATACGTACCTAAGTAGAACAGGTGTTATGAGACATACCCATCTGTTGTTACAAGTCCCCTGACTGATTTCAGACAACTCTCATTCCACCATATCACACTTAACTCACAACTGCTACCCTTCTGGTCTTTGTCAAGATAAGGTAACATTAATTTTAGTACTTTTGCATTTCTCATCCACTCAAAATGTGTGGAATGGGGTTATGTTTTTTCCAAGGTTCTATCTCTTTTTCTTTACATGTTCCTGTTGACATTTTTGAGTGTTGTGTCCCAATCACACTTTTTATACAAGCCCTGAGGTTGTCGTTGTGTGATTCTGTAGGACACAGTGAATTTTTTAGGAATGTTATGTCATGTGATAGCAGAAGGGATTGCATGGTATTTAAAACCATGACATTGAATGAGATTATCTAAGGGGCAGATACAGAAGAAACTTGAGTCCAGGGGCATATAAACCACAAACTTCACAGGCAGAGGAGAGGGGGAGTCAGCAAAGGAACCATCTGGAGAGAATGCAGGAGATATGGCTTCTAGAGCTGTGGTTCTAGAAAGTGTTTCAAGGAAGCGCTAATCCACTATGGCCAGTGCTACAGAGAAATCAAGAAGGAAGAGGGCTGACTGAACAATGACCCTGAATATAGTCACTTGGAGGTCTTGAGTGATTTTGATAAGTGCAGGTTGGGTAGAGCAGTGAGCATAAGCTGAATTGGAGGTGGTTTATTAGAGAAAGGGAAAAAAAGAACCTATTTCTGAGTAATCACAATATAAATTTTATTTGATTTTGATACTAGTCTTTTTCAAGTAAGTTCTATCTTTAACAGGCATATTTATGTGTTGCATGGTATCTCAGAGATCAGACCTACTTATAATTTTCAAAGATGACTGTGGATTTCCTACTGTATGCCTGGTAGTGGGAGGGAAGCACTGCGTTTATGAGAGTAGAAGCTAGAATTGAGACAGACTTCCTGTGGACTATGGTGCCCACTCCTCACTAGTTGTCTGAAGTTAAGCTTTGCTTTCTAGTTCCTAAAATGGGGTTAATATCCTAGCTCAGTGGGTCACTCTTGGGACGACGTAAATGAAGTGCTTCAGGATCTTATCTGACACACAGGATGGCTTGATAAAGATCATTAACTTTTTAAAAATAATGCTGACAGTAAAATTTGGCTTTGACTTTACAATAAAGTCAGGGAGATGAGACAGATACAAAAAATTAAATATGTAAATAAGTATGGTCAAAGTGATTACAGAAAATGCGACTCATAATGTAACCTAATAGAGGGATAGCTCTGAGAGGGATTCACTCACTTTTACTGAAACCTGCCACTCTGCATAGATGCTGTAAGCTGTCATTTGTTCAAGCCTCACAATCATGCCCAGCTCCTGGGGAGAAGACTGAGGCTCCAGGAGACTCCTTCTCTTGCTCCAGGTCAACAATTAATTGGGTAGCTGGAAGCCCAGGACCCTATATCTTCCCCAGCAGGTTGTTCTGCAGTGCATTCCAGAAGATTCCTCAGAAGACTGAAGGATTGAGTGCCACTTAATGAGAGCTGTGGCCAGTTCAGTAACTCATCCATGTTAAGGCTTTTACTTCCTCTCCAACCCCCCTGCCTCTCATTCCTGTGCTCTGAGAAATTTTCCGAATAAACTGTGTGCACTCAAGTCTTCACCACAGTCTCTTCGTTTAGGGAAACTCAGGCTAAATAATCATGCTAAAATCAGCAGGTGCAAGAAGGTTACTGGATTTGAGGGGTTACTGGGGAAAGAGAGAGGATGCAAGTTGCAGAGAACTGAAGCAAAAGGAAACAAACTGTAGTCTTCCAAGGAGGGATGCAGGGTCAGCAGGCAAAAGTCAGGGGCAATTCCCAGCCCAAAGGTGATCTTCTTACCCTCACTGTCTTCTGCCAGGACCTTCCATGGCTAGACCAGTTCTCAGATGGTGAGAAATGGTTAACCTTGATGCAGTCTATAGAGGTCAGCCTCCGAGGGCAGAGAAGGATGGAATGTAGAATAGGAAGCAAAAAAATTCTTAGCACAACTGGGCTTACTCACACATCAGTTTTTGCTCCTGCAGACCATGTCTCACACAATTGACTGTAGCTTCACCTTGCTTCTAAAGGCCATCTTTTCAAAGTATGTCAAGCCTTCTAAGACAAGGTTCCACTTTCGAGCACACAGGAATCGCTTGTCTGCAAAACAGATTATTTTTATTTATTACCGTTGAGCATGGGTTTCCCAAGTGGTGTCAGTGGTAAAGAATCCACCTGCCAATGCAGGAGACACAAGAGACATGGGTTCGATCCCTGGGACTGGAAGATCCCCTGGAAGAGGGAATGGAAAACCACTCCAGTATTCTTGCCCCAGAAAACACCATGGACAGAGGAGTCTGGTGTGCCATGCAGTCTATGGGGTCACAAAGAGTCAGACACAACTGAGCACGCACGCCATTATCCACCCATATATTATATACATGTTATTTATAGTTAGAATTAATGAATATATATATTTGTATATTTGTTACAATTAATGAATAAAAATTGATACATTATTAAAGTCCATAGTTTACTCAGATTTCCTTATTTTATACACAGTGTCTTTTTTCTGATCTAAGACCCCACCCAGGACACCATATGAGTTGGCATGTCTTTTTAGGCCTTCTTGGCTTTGACAGTTTCTTATAGTTTACTTGCCATTGATAATTTTGACAGTTTTGAGGTGTACTGATCAGGTTTATTGTAGGATGTCCCTTTGTTTGTCTAATATCTTTCTCTTAGATAGATTTTTTTGGGGAGAAAGATTGTTACTGAGTCCAAGCTCCCTCTGCTCATCACACAATAAGTCAATGAATATTAGACTGTTGTAGCCACGCATTCTGGGAAATCAACTCACTCAGAAGGACAATGCAGATAGTGGAGTGCAGTTTATTACACCGGCGGGCCCAAGGCAGAGTCTCCTCTTAGCCAAGGACCCCGACCAGCATTTGTGAAAATCTTTTATACCCCATGTGTACGTGTTTGAACCCACCACCCCAGATTGCTTGAGACTTACATAAACTAAGGAAGGGTAAATACAATCCCAATAACCCCATCACTCATGTGCCATGTGCTCAGACAGTTAAACAATTAGCCAATAATCAATAAGCCCAAGGTTACACTTCGACAGGTACAGAAAAATCTATGGCCTGTCTGGAGGAAGGGGTGATTAGTGTCTGTGTTCTCTTAGGGAGGAGTAACCTGGATACCATCTTCAAGATTCCCCTGTCCAGAGGGGGTCTTATCCTTCTGTTGTCTTTTCCATAAACACTAAACCCAGAGTTCAGAGTCCACTGGAGAGGTGGCCGAGCACAATCAGCATGAACAGGCCTAAGATGGAGTCCAGGCCCTATGAATTCCTTCTTCAAGATGCAGTGTTTGGACTAGGAAGTGCCTCTATTCTGGAGCCAGTTGATGGAGAAGATGGCAGGCTAGCACCTCAAAATAACCATCTTATCTGGGCCTGAATGTTAGATTCTGGATTAGAGATGATGGGGGTAGGGGAAGCAGGGAGGTGAGGCAACAAAGTAAAAAGACCATTTAATTCCAGTGAACATCTCCTAGAATGGCAAGCCTCAGGTAGGGGGATGTGTTAGTTTCACTTCCTTGCGGTCATTTCATGGGTGGTATGAAATGGAGTATCTCCTGTCATATCAACAAACAAAGATGTCACATCTATCTGTGATTCCCTCCTCTGCAAATGTGAATTTCTGAAAGCTGCAGATGAGCAGTGCCAGGGTGCTGTGGTCATTTGCCACACAAAGAATTCAAGAATGTCACTGCCCTTCACAGGTGGGTGAGGTCAGATTTTCTCCCAGGAGGCAGGCCATTATGCATGCTTGTAATAACAAAAGTGGCAAGATTAAGGATTAAAGCCTATATGCAAAACAGAAAAAGAGACACAGATATACAGAACAGACTTTTGGGCTCTGTGGGAGAAGGCGAGGGTGGGATGTTTTGAGAGAACAGCATCGAAACATGTATATTATCAAGGGTGAAACAGATCACCAGCCCAGGTTGGATGCATGAGACAAGTGCTCTGGGCTGGTGCACTGGGAAGACCCAGAGGGATGGGATGGGGAGGGAGGTGGGAGGGGGGATCGGGATGGGGAACACATGTAAATCCATGGCTGATTCATGTCAATGTATGGCAAAAACCACTACAATATTGTAAAGTAATTAGCCTCCAACTAATAAAAATAAATGGAAAAAAAAAAAAATAAAGGATGTAACACCTTAAAAAGAAGGAAAAAAAAAAGGATTAAAGCCATAGAAGCAGATCCAGCATGAAATTCAAAATTAACCCTTCCCAGTTACAAGATCGCAGAGGTGAAGTATATTGTCATCACATCATATCAAAGGTACATCCTGTCAATCTGATTCATGACCGTGATGCTGACCTTGATCAGCTGGCTGGAGTAGTGTTTGTCAGGTTTCTCCCCTGAAGTTACTCTCCTCCCACCACTTTTCAAACTGTTCTCTTTGGAGGAGAGTCACGATGCACAGCCCACACTTGGGAAATGGGGAGTTACATTCCCCCTTCTTTAGGGCAAATACATTATTTAGAATTCTTCTGCATTAACCAGAATAATTAATAGCTAACGGAATATATAACATTATATAGTATATAATGGAATAGATAGCTATTCCATTCCAGTATACATGGATGCATTAGAATTGTCAACCTGTACCTCCATGAGAAGTAACCTCATCAACTCGGGCAAGTGCTCATGTGCAGTTCCTTTTTGCCCTTAGTCTTACAAACTCCTCTCATGGCCAAAGTGACTTAGGTCTGCGTGTCTCCCTCCACCCACGTGGGTAAGATGGTCTAACACATCCTTAATACGTTTAGATTCCTTTTTCCCGGTCTCATCAGCCTACAACGGTCTTTAATTAAAATCACCGGCGATGAAGTAATTTATGAAAGGCTTTCCACGACACTTTGCCTGATTAAGGGATGTATCATTCCCTCAGGGATGAATCACGGAGGGAAAGGCCCGCATTTCTGTGCTGCTGGAGGCATCTAGCTGAGTCGGCTGGGCTGCAGTCTGGCTGGCTGGAAAAGTGACCTCTGCCTGGGAGCCCTGCACACGGGACCTGCCAGAGAGAGACACCCTCCGTGTGCTGTGATGGGTCTGTGTGTGCATCTGCCTCCGTATGTTCAGGAAGGTGCGCTCTGGTGTAATTCAGCCTCTAATATCCGGGTATTTGTGACTCTGAAACACAACCTTTGTTCTTTTGTTTTTTTTTGAAACACAACCTTTGTTCTTACTGTTTAGTTGCTCAGTCTTGTCCAACTTTCTGTGACTTCATGGACAGTAGCCTGCTAGGCTCCTCTGTCCACGGGATTGCTCAGACAAGAATACTGGAGTGGGAAACCATTTCCTCCTCTGGGGAATCCTCCTGACCCAGGGATCGAACCCACATCTCCTGCACTGGCAGGCAGATTCTTTACCATTCTTTACCAGGGAAGCCCGAAACGCAGCATACTTGGTTCTTTTCTTGTTCTTTGAGAAAAAATCTACCAATTTCTTTTGGAGTCATGGGGCTGTGTATAGGGTTGGCCAAAAAGTTCATTCAGTTTCCCCAATCATCCTATGGAAAAACCTCGAATGAACTTTTTGGCCAACCCAATAAAAAAATATCTCTCTCCGGCCTCAAGTATAGTTTCTTCCTCTTATTTCTTCTCTTTTCCAAATAAGATATTTTTTTTCCCTTGAGTGTGAGTTAAAAGATATTACAAGAAAAAGAGAATTTAATAAAAAGGAAAACATGGGCACAATTTTATGATAATACTAGCTTAATTTTTCTTTGAAAAAAATGATATTGAATCAAATTGGATAATGAAGAAAAGATTAGACATGTTATGAAAATAATAACGTCTATGCTTTCTCTCTGGATTATGTAGTTGTTAAGCCGTATATTTAATTTGTTGAATATTTTGTGGTTATCGCTCTGTTTATAAAAAATGGTTGCCAGTTTCAAGTCTCACTGAGGAGAAGGAGCCAGAGGGCATTGTAACAGATATGCACTAATCCTAAAACAGCATTTGAACACAAGAGCTGGCACTCCTTAGCAGGACTCAGGTGTTACAACCAAGTCTTAAGCCACAACAGAATTAGAAAAATATCCTACATGGAAGCTTTTTTTTCTCAGTGGCATATAGTTTGAATTTCTGTTTTCAGTGAACAGAAGGGGAAGGGACTGTGAAATTCATTTTCAGTTGTGGACATATGAAGAGGGCTCTTGGGAAGAGGGAGGTTAAAAGGTGAATCCAATCTTTCCTTTGAGAAAAGAAATTGGGAAAGCCCTATTTAGACTGGACATTTGGAATCGCTTGCCTCTGGGACTCTGTCAGTGGGAATGTTTGATCACAGATCCTTGGGAAATTGGCCGGGCTCCTTGTGTCTCTGTATGTTAGTTACTCAGTCGTGTCTGACTCTTTCAACCCCCTGGACTTTAGCCCACTAGGCTCCTCGGTCCATGGGGTTCTCCAGGCAAAATTACTGGAGTGGGTTGTCATTTCCTCCTCCAGAGGATCTTCCTGACCCAGAGATTGAACCCAAGTCTCCTGCATTACAGGAGGATTTTTACCATCTGAGCCACCAGGGAAGCCCTTCATTGCTCCATACTTTTCTTTATTTAAGAGTCTACCTGCCATGGAATTGTTGAAACCCTTACACCTCCTGGAATTGGAAAGTCACTCCTTTCCAAACCCTGCCTTCTGGGGGAGAGGCAGGGTTTAGGGAAGCCCTCACTCATCTTAGGGAGCTGCAAGCCAGTGTGAGCAACCCGACAGCGGGGGCCTCCTTATATTTTGCATCCTAGGTGCCTCACTGGTCTCATCCTTGCCTTGGTCCCCAGAGGCACCCAAAGTTATCTGAAAGATTTGAGGTTTAGGCACTATGGCAATCTGGGCATCTCCCAGGCACATGCAGAAATGTGACAGCATGGGGTTCAGGTACAACATTAGCCCCAGTAAAAATAAAGGGCAAGTTGCTAGCCCTCAACCTCAGCTGTGTGAAGTGAGGTTACTCCTCTGATTGAAATGCACCTAAAAGGCCCAAGTGCACCTGTAACTGATTAATCTCCCAGAGTCGGCCCAGTCTAATCTGCCTTCTTGAGCAGCTGAGAATGTGTGTTTTCAGAGCTGCGTAGTTTGACTATTTTTCCAGAGGCTTAGGACTGGCTGGCTTGGTCTCCAAGTAGACCCTCCTCAGCCATTCTTTCTAACTCTGACTTCTGTCCCCACTCCAGGTCCTCAGACCCATCCTGGGTGGTGTTCTGTCAATGATTGTTAACTTTCCTATAATCACAATGCCTAGATGCTGATTCTCAGTTGGGTTGTGGCTTTCCTACTGCAGGGAAATTAACTTGTTCCTGGAAAAGTCTAGCACCTCTGTGTCTTGACTGTTCAGATTTTGCATATTTAGACAAAACTTTTCCTTATAATTCCCAGATATGACACTTTCCTCTCTACTCCCCCAAGCACCTGGCTTATATTTCTCTTTACTGCTTCCTCTGCTCCGTATTGCAGTGCCTACCATACATGTCTTGCCCTCACCAGTCTATGGGCTCCATGATTCCAGGGTCAGTATCTCATTAGCTCTGATTCTTCACAGCATTTAATCCAGTGCCTGGAATTTGGGATGTGTCTCAGAAAAAAAAAATTTTTTTTAAAGAAATAAACTATTAAATGGTTGAATTTATAACTATCAAAGAATTCACAGAAAGTTTTACCTCTGATTAGACAGGAATGTCTTCTTCCTGGTGTTGAAGCTTCTCTTTGTTAGCCAAAGAGCTGCTTTAGGGAGATGTTGTGGTCACTGAGGGGTGGCCACAAGGAGCATGAAAACAGATCCGGGAAAGAGACAGTGTCATGAGTCAAACTTAGGCACTTATTTAGATAATAAAGGGTAATGCCGGAGTTTGTAATAAGGTAAATCAGACAGTTACAAAACTACAATATGAAGAAATAACTGTTAGTTGGAATCCTGTTGCTTTCGACTGTCAGTGAAAATGTTGGCAAATTGTATTTATGCTGGATAAGAGCTTTTAGACTCTATTATTCCAAGTATAAATTTTTTTATGATTCAATACTATGTATCTACAGAGTTGAGTCTGGAATATTATGATTTGATAGAAAAATTCCCCAGTGTACCCCTCAAACACTCTCTGGTTGGCGGTTTTCTTTTTAAAATTTTTTTGGTTTTTGTTTTGATGTGTATCTTTTTAAAGCCTTTATTGAATTTGTCACAACATGGCTTCTGTTCTTTTTGGTTTGGCTTTTTTTGGCCATAAGGCATGTAGGATCTTAGCTCCCTCATTAGGGGTTGAATCCACACCCCCTGCACTGGAAACCAAAGTCTTAAAACCACTGGACCTCCAGGGAAGTTCCTGGTTGGTTGTTTAATTTAAAGTAAGCTAAAGGATGTCCAAGAGCTTTCCAGTCTCTGAAATGTTATGAATTTATGCTTCCCAATGGTTTTTGAAAACACAATTATTCAAAAACAAAATAACACAATTACTCAGAGTGCCCTTTACTTAGAGATCCAAACATACTTCTCCCCATGAATATAATTTAAATATTTAAATGTGATTTGTTGTATGTTCAATGACTCATTTGAATATATAGTGAATAAAATGTTAATATTTCAATAAGTAATATCTATTAACAAAGCCTCAAAATGGTATCAACTATTCAATTAACACAATACCCACATTTTCCTCAAACACAAAACAGGAAAGTATTTTCTACCAGAAACTCCACACCATGATGATGTTCTCATCACAATTTGTGAATGACATTTAGTCAGAGCTGAGAGGAAGGGATTTCTCCTACAGTCCTGAGAGCCAAAGAAGTCTTTATTTAAAACTCTGGTGGGGCTTATCAACCCCAAACTGACACGCTGCTATATTTAAAATGGGTAACCAACAAGGACCTACTGCATAGCCCAGGGAACTCTGTTCAGTGTTAAGAGGCAGCTTGCATAGGAGGGGTTTGGGGGAGAATGGATGCAGGTATATGTGTTGCTGAATCCCTTTGCTGTCAACCTGAAACTCTCACAACATTGTTAATCAGCTATACTCCAATATGAAATAAAAAGTTAAAAAAAAATTCCAGTGGGGAAATGAGCACGTCACAGGACCTAAGTAGGAAAGGAAGGGAAAAATCATCGCTCAGATTGAGGCCCTCTGCTGTAATTGTTCTCCTATCACCACGTCCATGGAACCAGAAAGAAGTACTGAGGAGGCAGAGATGAGTTACCTATGTATCATATACAAATTGAAATCCACCAGTTCCCTCTCCTTCCCGTTATTTCCCCAGTGTTCCCCTTTATGAAACAGGGTAACCTGATATCATACACAGAAGACAGTAGAGTATGGCCCTGACTTAAAGAAAACTTCTGGTGAAAATTTAATTCCTTTTGCTCCACAAAAATATATAAATTAAGCATCCCTCAAATTCTTTATGATCTGACTTGAGTATGGAATCCCATTGATACATAGCATGCTATGTTTTTTGGTCCACCAAAGTGTGTTTAAAAATGAGATTTTTGTGGCTTTTCTAAGCCGTTTTAATAATGAGGAAGATAGTCAGGCTTGGCTTTTCCCTGTTTTAAGTTAAATAAGGTTCTGATAAAAAACAAACCAAACTTCCCCTTTCCTCTCTGTTTCTCCTCTTTCATAGCTTTAGATCCTTCCAAAATACCTATCAGATTAAGGTGGGATGCCTTCAAGATCACTATACATAGCAGAAATTAACTTTTTGACAGTCTTAATTTATTAGGCATTATTCTAAAGGCTTGCTATTCATGATCACTGGGCAAAGATATTTATGTGGGATGAGGTCTGCTTGATTGGAACCATAATCGTATGCTGTCTATTGCTGCTTAACCATAATCAGTGTCCAGGGAATTGCACAACTGATCCGGGATTTTATTTCAGTGAGATCCTGTACTATGCATAAGCTCTTTGTGAACAAATTCACCATGAAATCCCAGAAAGTCCAAAGATGAGTCATCTGGTATATGGTAGTCCTGGTATACGAATCTCTGATCAAGCTGGTGTTATCTGGTGTGTTGATCAGACTGTAAATGAGGGTGTGTAGTGCATGGCAGATGTAGAAGGAAGGCAATTTGATGAATGGCAGCTGTTAAATTGAAACAAGGAAGGAGTAGCAGTAAATTGTGGTTCAGGATACTCTACCATGTACAGAGGGATCCTACGCTGACAGCGACAAGCTGGCAGAATCAGGGAAATGAGTCGCTAACTTTGGAAGCATTGGAGGTGGCCAGAAGTTGAACAACTACCCACAGAAAAAAATGATTTAATTTTGTACACGCTTTCCCAGCTCACATGGACCATCCCTGAATACAGAGCAAACTCCTCCTTGAGAAGAAAAAACACACATGCTCCTTCATTTCCCTGACTTATTAGTATTTTATGTCAACGTCATCCATTTGGTTCCTTCTTCTCTTATTACAATCTATGCTTTCCTTCCTTTCTCTGGCAGAGTGAAATATGGAGAATCAGAAAAAAAAAAAAAAAAGACTATCTCAACTTGTCCTTAAAACAAAGAGTCCTAGTGTGGCTTTTTGAAAAGAGGCAAGAGTTTGTCAACTCTGTGGGGGGAAGAAGTACCAAATATGTGCCAGATTTCTTGTTTGTTTTGTCTTTCTTTGTGTATGTGTATGATAATAGGTTCTGCATATGAGTTTGCAAAATCTCTGGTTTAGGCAGGAGGATATTTGTACTGTTCTTCCTTGCTGATTAAGGCAGGGCATGGGATCCACAGCTGTGAGAAGGGCAAGGATAGTTGGAATGGACACAAGGCACCCATGCTTTTTGTTCATTCTGTACTCTCACTAGCTACTCATTCAGCTCTGGGTTATCTTTCAAAACCTCCTACAGGTACTGCCTCTCAGAAAACTCTTTTCAATGTACATTCCCTGATCTCCAACCCCATGCCTCATGAATCACTTTCCCCATACTATTTCTAGACTTTGTGCATATCTCAATATATTGAATCCGATTTGCATTCAGTTTACACTAGTATGTGAACCCCTACACAGAGCTGATGTTATTTTGCCTGTAGCTCTACACCTAATAGTGAAGGGCAGAATAGAGATCAAGTAAATGTACATTTAACTGACCTGGCTGCAGTCATTTGAATATGGCACATGGGCAGCTCAGGAATTCACTGCTCTCCAAGGGCAAGATCAATCTCATTGATACCTTATTTATTTTTTGGCTCTGTAAGTTTCCCTCCAAGCCAGTTCCGTTCTGTTGTGAAATGTCTTTCTCATGAACCACTTCCTCTTCCATCCTGTTAACACACACACACACATAGTCCAGGCAGAATGTTTCTCTGTGGATTCTAGGCAGTGATGGGGAAATGAAAATACCATATTGCATTAATCCTAAAACACAGATTTTTTTTTTTCACTTTATGAGTTGAAATTAGGGCATATCTTAACATTCACTGCTGACATTGGGGAGTAGTATACTCCTCATTGGAGAAGGAAATGGCAATCCACTCTAGTATTCTTGCCTGGAAAAATCCAATGGACAGAGAAGCCTGGCAGGCTACAGTCTACAGGGTCACAAAGAGTCGGACACTACTTAGTGACTAAACAACAATATTCCTCATAACTAAATGAGTGGTATCTTACCATTGTGACTGACCATGTCTTTTGCTTTCCGAATTGCACCTCAAATAATGCAACTTTGAATGATGGTGTCTTAGAACTCTTAAAATATGGTACTTAGGGAAGTAGTCCTAGTAGCAGCCAGCCCTGCTCTACCAGGTTATATGGTAAATTCTGGATATGGTCCAAGTGGTACGTTAAAAACAAACTCCAAACAGACTTTTTCGAATAAAATGAGAGGATCAGACTTAAGGATCAGAAGGCAAAGTTCACGTGATAGTCATTGTTACATCTCCGGCATTGGACTTACTCTGTGCCTGTCACATATATAATACGTAAAGCGTAAAAGTAATTACTAACAGTTTTGGGATCTTTACTCTGTAGTCACTGTGTATTAAGTGCTTTTCATATATAAGGTCATCTAACGTTCAGGACATCACTTTGAGTGGGTTTAAATATGATCTCTATTTTTCAGATGCATAGAGATAATGTGCTTAAGTCTGTAGACAGTAAGTGACAGAGCTATGGCTGGATCCCTAGGTCCATCTGATTTCAAAGGCCATGCTCTTATTCTCAATGCAAAGCTTTCTCCCCAGCAGATACTGATATTGGACAAGTGATATTTCTACTGATCTTGCTTGGTCAAAGTTGTCAATTTTTAATTTTCTTTCCCAATTGTCCACTTTCCCAGGCACCATAGTGTCCACTGGTCATTAAGTGACCATCTTAAATTTCATATTTGGATGAATATTGCTAATTTGTAATAAACAGTGTGTTATATTTTCTTAAGATAATGATAATAGGCAAAACTCTATCAAAACCAAAAACCTCGTAAGAGTCATTTGGGTTCATGATGGTATTGTACTTCATAAGTGCAATATAGTGGAGATAAAATTTTTTCGAAGTAGAAGGAAAAAAAGTACAATCTCTCTTTGATATGTTACCCTTGAGGTCATGGAAAATTAAGTTCAATGGGCTTGAACAACCTTCTCTGTTCGGGCCAAGATCTGCTTTTTCCGATACCAAGAATCCCAAGCATAACCTTAAGAAATGACAGAGGAAATTCGCTTCAGATACAAAAGATTCTGTTAGACCAGTCAGTCACCTTTTCTCTCTCTACTCATTACAGAGCTCAGAATGAGGTGGCGGTTGGCGGGGGTAGGGCGGGGGGAGTGCACCCCAGGCCGGCCTTGGGAGCTGCACTAATTTAGCCCAGACTTCAGTGAGCTGGTTCGTCTGCTATTGCCGAGTATGGCAGGCACTTACCCCCATCCCCCCTCACAGTCACCTGGAGGCCTTATTCCAACATGGGCTGCGGGACCCACTCCGAGTTTCTGATTTATTAGGACTGTGGTGGGTCTTGAGAATTTGTGTATAAACAAATCCCCAGATGCTGCAGATGCTGGTCCTAGGTGCCACATTCTGAGAACCACTGGCCTCGACATTAGGAGTCCTGGGTTTGGACCCTGGATGCCTCACTTGACTAGCCGTGGTGTAAGGAAGCTGTGATATAAGGAGTCTTGGTTCCTTATCTGTAAACTGAACGATAAACTACCTGTTCTACCCATTTTATGACTTGTGTGAAAAGAAAATAATACACTTGCCAATTACTTAAAAGCCTATTATTATCATTACTAATATTATTGTGAAAGAAATTATAGATTTATGGCACCCCAGCAAGGAGCTGGCAGAATGTTTGAATTATACAAGGCCTAGGAAACAATTCAGAGAATTCATAGTAAATGTTGAGCCCTGAAGTGTGCAACACAGAGGCATTGGGGACCAGCATGGAAGGTGAGTCAAAAGAACACAGGTTCTTATGTGGCCCTCCAAAGCTGCATGTGTGTGTTCAAATCCTGGCTCCATAGGACTGGAATCAGTTTCCCATCTAGAAAAAGAGAATGAGAGGACCCACCTTGCTTGTGTGAGGGCTGTTCAGATAATGCATTTAAAGAACTAGCCCAGTGCCTGACACATAGCAGGTACTCAACAAATATTAGCTCCTTATATAGATGTCAGCTTTGGGAAAGATTGAGGGCAGGAGGAGAAGGGGGCAACAGAGGGTGAGACGGTTGGATAACAACATCGACTCAATGGACATGAGCAAACTCTGGGAGGCAGAGAAGGACAAGGAGGCCTGGTATGCTGCAGTCCATGGAGTCGCAAAGAGTTGGACACAGCTGAGTGACTGAACGACAACAAATACGGTCACATCCCACAAGGCAGCCAGCTTCCTAATCCCTAAAGGCCATATTCCAACAACGCTGCTTTGAATGAGTAGTTGGACTCAGTGACCTCCAAGGTTCCTTCCCAACGAGATCCTAATGTCAACACAAGGCAAATGCATCTGGTCAGTTGCCAGCAACCAAGGACTGTTTCCTTCAGCCTTCTGACTAACAGCTATACCACTCACGTCTTTGCCATGACCTACCATAGAACCATTAAGCAACACTTTCTGGAATTGCCTAGCAGACAGAGTGCTAACCATAGAAAAATTGAAATTACAGGAGGATCAGAGAGCGAAGCCCTTTATTTTCCCCCTGGATTATGTGACAATCGAATCAAGTCTAAACCAGAGAATGCATGACGGTACAGTGAGCTCTTCACTAGCAGATGCCAGATAAGCTTCAGCAATCTGCTCCGGGTGGGTGGAAGTTCCAGACTTGCAAAACCTGATCGTTAATAGAAGCAACAACTGGAGCACAATTGCTGACTGAGTCGTGGAACCTGACGCCTCGTCATGGGTCTGGAATGCAGTTAGCTCATGGTGCCATGCTGGACAGACTTGCCTTTTATACCTCGTGCTGATTAGAAGTTATTCACTGAGGCAGCATGTCTTCTTGCATATTACACGGACTAACACTTGGTCTTTTCAACTTGACATCACAGGTGATACAGGTGGGCAGGGTATCCTTGAACATGCCAGCCTGTTTCAGTGATAGCAAGTGACTGACTGGACAAAACAGGAGTGAATTTGCTCAGTTTCTCTCTTTCTCTTCCTTACTAGGTTCATAGAGACTGGGAGGGTTGGTTGCAAGACAACCAACTGGGAGGGTAGGGCAGTATAATTTGATTTGACAGCATTTGTTGCCTCTCTTGACATTGCTTGCCAGCAAATATAGAAAATGTAATTCTTTATATGGATGTCTAATATTTTATTTCTTTCCTGATTTTAAGTGAGGAGTGAGATGTCTTCTTCTCATGAAAATACTTCCTATGATTGCAGGATAATACACTCTCCAATTTTCAGACATTTTTTTCCCCCTTATTTAAAGTAAATTTCCAACTTCACTGCCCTCTGCTCTTCTGCTCCTGAATCCCAGTTGCCTTTCATTCTGAGGGCTGAGAAAATGTTTCTCATTTTCTTCAATGGTCTCAGCCTCCAAAGTACTGACTTCTTTCCATGTGATTCATTGCCAACTTCCATGACTTCTAGATTCATAATTCTTCCATCTTGTCTACTCAGATGAGTTCTGTTTTCATCCTGTCTCAGTCACTCCCCCAGCAAGTTCACATCTTACACTTGGTCACAACTCAGATCTGCTCTGCTTCCAGCAGAACAAATTCTAAAATCTCTCTTCTTTTCTCTCCCTCATTCATTCTCTCTCCCTTCTCCCTCCCTCCTTCCCCTACCCGATCTCTCTGTTTTTTCTTTCATTATTAGTAAGACCTCTAGCCCATGATCCTGACCAGGTCACCTACTCCATTACCTGAATTGGTTTCATTGCGTCCACAGGAGCCTGGACATAGTGATCGATCATTTCAATTCACCAACACCTACGATCCCCTCTGCGATGTCTCTTAAATCTGTCCTCACTTTTTATTCCTACTGGTTCTTCTGTCCTATCTGTTCTTCCTTTCTTCTAATCTCCTTTGCCCTAACCCATATACATTCCTGTTTCTAAAATGATCATCCTGATTTTAAATCTCCATGAGAGCTTGTGCAGCTCATCCTCCAAACGTGTGTGTGTTCAGTTATGTCTGACTCTTTGCAACCCCAAGGACTGTAGCCTGCCAGGCTTCTCTGTCCCCGGGATTTTCCAGGCAAGAATACTGGACTGGGTTGCCATTTCCTCCTCGAGGGGATTTTCCCAACCCAGGGACTGAACCCATGTCTCCTGAATTTGAAGGTGAATTCTTTACCACTGAACCATCTGGGAAATATCTTCTACTTTTTCCCATGGGCTTTCTCATCTCTACCTAAAAAAAAAAAAAATCATTAAAAAAAAAAAAATCTATTTCAAATAACATCTCCAGATCCCCCTGACATCCCTTCTCAGTGTTATATTTCTGCACTACTTGTAATGATTTGTATATTTGTTTTATCTTCTCTGTGATGAGATTCAGTATACAGCACATGAGCTTTGGATTTAGAAAGAGATCTGGGAGAAGATCCCAGCTCTAGTATTTACCAGATGTTTGATCTTGGGCAAGTCACTCCATTTTACTAAAACCAAAATTCCTCTTCTGTATAAAGGGGATAATACTCTCTACTTCATGGCATTGTTTTAATGATTAAATGAGGTGAAATGAATGCCATATAATAGCCATTTAAGAAATATTATTTCTCCCCTTTTTCTCCATTCCCTGTGTTCTTGAATATGCCTTATTCATTTTATATCCATTGAAGTGTCAACAAGGTTTGGTCCATTTTTGTTTTTGTTTGTTTAGTCGCTAAGACATGTCAGACTCTTTTGTGACCCCATGAACTGTAGCTTGCCAGGCTCTTCTGTCCATGGGGTTTCCCAGGCAAGAGTACTGGAGCGGGTTGCCATTTCCTTCTTCAGGGGATCTTCCTGACCCAGGAATCGAACCCAAGTCTCCTGCACTGGCAGGCAGATTCTTTACCACTGAGCCACCAGGGAAGCCCTGTTTGATTCTTATGGACCTTCAATAAATATTTACTGAATTCACATGCCTGTATCATCGTCTTTTTTCATGTTGAAAGTTGGAGCTCCAAAGACAGTGCTTTGTAAATTTTGCAGCCCATTTTTCTGCTTAATTTTAGTACGTTTAAAGCATATACTGAGAAAACACTTAATAGGTTGGCCTACTACCAACAATTCTATCTTCTTCGGACCTGTGGCTGTGTGTTCTGGGTCCTGGTCTGGAGTTGAGACAATTTTTTTGTGTGAAAAAAAAAACTCAGTCCTAATAGCGACATCTGAGAAAATTCCCCTTCTGGTTACTGACTGAGCATGATCCAATAGCATCATGACCCATTGGGCCCCTTCCTAGATGCAGAGCTAACATGAAATGAGCTGGGAAAGCAGCTTCATTTCCTTGAATGCAGAGGTGTTACCGAAAGGGTGTGTTTGGGGTCTGACTGCTTGCTGCCATTAAATAGGCCAGGTTGATGGAAAGGAAAGTTTGCTTTATTTCAGGGTGCTGGCAACTGCAGGGTGGGGGGAGGGGGGAATGGAGGACATCTGTTCAAAGGTTGACTCCCCCTCACTGGGAACCAGTGGGGCAAGAGATTTTATAGACAGAAGTGGGCGTTGGGGAGGCGGCTATATTTAGAAATAGCACAGTCAGTTCTGACAGTCATCTTCAAATTGATCATCGGTGGTCTAACCAGTGCCATGTTGATTGTTTTAGGTACAGTTAATCTTCAGTTCCAGGGCCCGTTTGTTGCCATTTCTTTGAGGCCAGTTCTGGAAATTATGGCAGCTTATGTCATGGATACAGTCTAGTCATCATGTAGTTAATTTCTCCACCTGGTGTTTCAGTGTCTATAAGAGAGCTCACAGGATATGGCTCAGAATATTATCTATAACCCTTGAGAAGGAACTAAGTCCTCGACTATGTTCAGTGACTACTTTACTAGTCTCCTTTGACGGGTTCCTTTGTTTCCACATTTCTCGTGTCTCTGATAACCCTGATTCTTTGACTAAAGTTTCCCACAGACAAAAGGCAGGCAGAGGGCATGGTGGTGGCAAGGACCACAGGGTCCTGCTCCATTTCACTCCCCCCTTTTCTCTGATGCACCTCAGTCTTCAGGAGGGACAGGTACAGGACGAGAGAGAGAATAAATTTTCGTAGTACCTAGACAAACATGGGAAAATTACTAGACATTTCAATGAGGATAATAATCAAAATGTATCTTGTATTTTTCTGAATATGTTTTCTCTTAATGATTAAAGCAGATGTACACTGTATTAATACACTTAATAGACCACAAACAGGCTGTTTTGGCTAATCTAAAAGTTCAAATTAAATCACACACAGGCCAGAAATATTTCCTCATACTCAATATGTGAAAATTTCTGCCATCATTTTCCTCTTTTAATTGTAAGTCCTTTCATAGAAAGCATTGATAGTCAAAATATCTTTCCAGCACTGCCAGAGCGGCTCTTTTGCCTGCTCTGGATCCATCCACATCCCTCAGTGTTAGGTCTCCTTTTTATTTAAATATTTGCCTAGTTGTCCATGTTGAGTGAAAACTAATCAGATATCACGAACAGGCTCAGAGATATGTTATTAGGGACCATATGTTTCATTATTTATATCCAGCTCTCATACAAACATTGTACATGTGCTTTAAGTAGTAAACTTAGAGCCAGCAGTGCTACATATGACAGCTTTCCTGGACAATTTCTTCATCTTGAACATTAGGGTCAAAAGTAGGATTAGAAACAAAACGATTATTTTCCATTAGAAATCTGTTACCAAAATCAGATCAGTATTCCAGGAGAACTTCGTTTTCTTAACAGAGAGAAAACCAAATTTAGTCTTATATCAGTTTACTGTTAGTAACAAAATTCATTTACCTAATTAAATTCAGTCTAACCTTAATCCTGACAATGTAAAAAAATTTTTTTTCAAAATTCCTTTTTAACAAACCTATTGTCATTTCTATACCCAAATAAATTTGTCCTGTATTTTCTCATCCAGAAACAAACAACTGTAGGAAAAAGTTATTATCGTTATTTTTCTTCAACAAAAATACCTCTGTTCTTTATACCTTCTCTTTGCTAACAACACATATCCTATTTGCTTTGCATACAGAAATATTTCCCTTATCATTTTCACATATCATAATTTTTTACCCTTAAAACCTTAACGAAATCAAGAAACAAGTGATTGAAATGTTACATCAGCATTTTCTGATTGGCAAACTTAAGAACATATCCCATAACCTCAAAAAAATTGCATTTTTTTCATAGCATAATTTTTCTTCAGTGGTACAACATGTATATTTAATAAAGCTAAACATCTTTAGTTTCCCCCTTGGTCTTACAAGAAGATAAAAGTAGGTTAATTTAGATTTACTTGATTTGTAAGTGCTTATTTCTGTTTAAGGTCAATTAAATAGAGCTCTTTTACAACTTAACCTCAGCAATATGATCCAAAGACAAAAACATATTGAGACATGCAAGCATCCTGTCAGAGATCTCACTGTTTCATCTTTATACATTTCATGAATCAGACATTGCAATTAAACTTATCAGTTTATGGATAATAGTCAGAATAGCTGAATTTACACACTCAGTTTTAAAAGGCTCCCCTCCTCTTATTTTTTCCTTAGCTTGAAGTTTTATGATTGATTGAAGATTTACCGGATTCCAGGCAAAGTGGATTGCATTTGTGTTTCAAAGACATGAGAAGTGTTAACTTTGATTTTTCTCCTAGGCGTATTTTTGTTTTTTCAGGATCAAAAAAAGTTTTATCAAGCTAGCTTTTTCTAACTGCATATGTGAAACAAACTGGTTTTTGGATTTTCAAGAGTTTCATCTTAACCAATTGTCTCTCCAGAGTCTAAAGAAAACTGTTGCCATGTGAAGTGAAGTCGCTCAGTCACGTCCCCATGGACTGTAGCCCGCCAGGCTCCTCTGTCTATGGGATTTTCCAGGCAAGAGTACTGGAGTGGGTTGCCTTTCCTTTCTCCAGGGGTTCTTCCCAACCCAGAGATCGAACCCAGGTCTCCCGCATTGCAGGCAGATGCTTTACCGTCTGAGCCACCGGGGGGCCCCATAAATTGTCCAAAAAAATAAAATTACCTTTCTTTTTCTTTAGTCATAATATTACAGCTAAATTTTTTCTTAATGAATTGAACCTAAATTTCCCATTTTACATAAGGCAACAAGAGTACCAATCATACAAATGAAATACACAATCACACACCAAATGACAAATCTGTCATAAATTCTGAGGGAGGCTGGTACGGAATCCCAAACACTTACCCAAAACAAACGGTCCTCAATGGTACTCAAACATCAGAACCAACTGGCAAAACGCCCCAATAGCACTTCGAGTCCACAAAGAGTTCTCCACATCAAGCACACATCACCACCAACTGGCAAGAATGCCCAAACGGCATTAGCACTCACAAATGGGAAGGTTGCCCATGCGCACACCGGTGGACTTACCTGGTCTCAGAGCTCATCAGCTTATCCCAAATGCAAGTTTCCATTCCATCAAGAAAAAGCGTTACGCTGGCAGCCAGTGCTGAGCACAGGAGAAACAGGGAGGATACTTGAAACAAATAATTTTGGCAGATTCTAGGAGCGTCCTCCAAATCCTCTACTTGTGGCTAAGTAGCCACAAGCAGCAAGCACACACACTGTCATGGCCACAGCTCTCCCCTGGAAAACTCAGGAGAACCACGAAAGAACAGGAGCCAGCAGTAGTCAGTCCCACGCTGGGCGACAGATCTGTTACCGAAAGGATGCACGTGGGGTCCGGCTGCTCGCCACTCAAAAGCCAATAAACAGGCCAGGTTGGTGGAAAGGAAAGCTTGCTTTGTTTTAGATGCTGGCAACTGGGGGTGGGGGGAGCAGTCGTCAGTCCAAAGCCTGACTTATCCCCACTGGCAACCAGTGGGACAAGAGCTTTTATAGACAGAAGTGGAGGGGGGACTATATGCAGAAACAGCACAGTCAGCTCTAACAGTCATATTCAAGTTGGTCATGGGTGGTCTGACCAGCGCTATCTTGATTGTTTTAGGTGGAGTTAATCTTAAATTCCAAGGCCCATTTGTTCCCATTTCTTTGAGGCCAGTTCTTGGAATTGTAACAGCTTAAGTCCTGGGCACAGTCTGGTCATAGTGTAGCTAACTTCTCCACCTAGTGCTTTAGTTATCTATAAGACTGCTCACAGGATATGGCTTAGAATATTATTTATAACACTTGAGAAAGAACTAAAGGTCCTTGACTATACTTGATGACTACATTATTATTATTTAGTTTCCTCTGACTATTTTCCATTGCATCCACATTTCTCACTTCTGTGATTAAACTTATTCTTTGACTAAAGTTTTCCGCAGACAAAAGGCAGGCAGAGGACATGGGGAGGTGGGGCAGGCACCTGCTCCATTTCAGAGGGACCCCCTTATGACAATCTCATAGTATGACAGAATTCCTGGCAAAATAACTGCCTCTTGGAGGAAAAGCAAGGCTTCAAATTAGCTGTTTGTTAGAGGTATCATGATGTAGTAGAAAGATCAGTGAACTTGGGGTGGAAAGGCCTTTACTCAAATCTGTGCTCCATGATACATTAGCTATGGAACATCATGCAAGTTACTGGAATCTCTTTTACCTTTAAGAGATGATAACAAGGGACTTCCCTGTGGTCCAGTGGCTAAGACTCCACATTCCCAATGCAGGGGGCCTGGGTTGGATCCTTTCTTGGGGAACTAGATCCCATATGCTGCAACTAAAGATGCTGCATGTTGCAACTAAGACCAAGCTCAGTCAAATAAATAAAAGAAACCCCCCAAACAACAAACTTGTACTTTCTTCACTGCAAAATAAATAAATAAATAAATAAAGGTGATAACACTACCCATATCACAAGCTGTTGTGAGGATTGAAAGTCACACAAGTGGAATCCCCCAGTGGAGTAAATGACATATTCAGAGAGAGCAGTTAACAAATATTAACAAGTTAACATGTACAGAGCAATTTCTTGTGAAAGACAGACCTAACTTATGTTGCAGACATATGGTAATAGACATTGTGCTGTCATGGATTACCTATGTGCCTGAAGGACAGTTTTAAGGTGTCAACTTGGCTGGGCTTTGGTGACAAAATGTTAAGCCAAACACCGGTCTGGATGTTGCTGTGAAGGTTTATTTTAGCTGTGATTAAGATTTAAATCAGTAATCTTAAGGTAAAGCTGAGGACCCTCCATAATGTGGGTGGGCCTCGTTTAATCAGGTGGAGGCCTTAAGAGAAAAAGACTGTGGTCCCCAAGGAAGGGGGACTTTCACCTCCAGACTGCCTTCAGATGGAAGCAGCCGAATCTCTCCTTCCCCCATCTCCAGCCTGCCAGTCTACTCTGCAGATTCTGGGCTTGCCAGGCCCCAGAGTTGTCTGCTGAGCCAATTCTTGAAAACAAATCTCTCTTTATGAGATATGCCTCCTATGGGTTCTGCTTCTCTCGAGGACTTTGACTACTACAGCCTGCTTTGCTCACTAGGTGGTAACTGAATGTCCAGGGGTTATGGTTATATCTAATTCTTTATATCCTCCGTACCCAGTCTAGTAGCACAGTGCCGGGTTCATAGTAAATACCCATGCTTATTGAAATGAAAAAGAAAGGAATATCTAACATTCTTATACTATCTTGTAAGAGAGATGTTTGCACATATGTCCAGTGAATTCATTCCTCTACTTATTTATTACTTATTTCTCAGACATTCTAGGGGGAGCCTATTCCATATTATTGTGCTTGACCAAGATGAGGGAGAGAGAAAGTCAGAACGCCTCCTCCTTAGAAGCTATTTAAAAGTTGATGTGAGGGGATGAGGCTGATGCATCCATGGAAGGTAGAAGCGGACATCAGGAGCCAGTGTATCCAGGTGAGAGAGCAGGGGCAATAGGGAGGAACAGGAAGGGATGGATTCAAGAGAGATTCAGGGGACAGAAGTGGTAGGAGGTGAAAGATGAGGGAGCAGGGCATCTCCTTGACTCCTCGGTTTCTGGCTGAGCCGTGTGGGAATTGGGGGAGGACCAGGGTTTTTCAGTCTTATCTGATCCTCAGCATCATAAAACACAATGCCCTCATTTTAGGGATGCGGACACAGAAGCTGAGAGCAGATCTGTTGCTCCAGATCTCATAAGTCAGGAGCTGGCAGGGCTGGTCTTAAAACCTAAAGCCCACGCAGTTTGGGCTGCCAAGTCCCCACTCCAGCCCCTCCTCTGCCACTTACCATCCTTCTTCTGCAAAGAGGAGTGGGGAAGGGGCCTCAGAGCAGCCCTGTCATATCTTGGTGCTGCCCACCAGGCCCTCTGAATGCACCTCATAAACAAGCCCGTGGTTCTTCTCTTCCTTTCCCGCTAACGAGCAGATTTGCTTTGCTGCCAGCTGCCTGTCCCAGAAAGGACAGGGAGAAACGTTTATTTGTAGTTGGGGAAAGAGAATGTTTGTTGGTGAAAATGAAAGTGCACTTTCTGTAGAAGCATGAGGTAATCTTAAGTTTTCCTCAGAAATGTCTGAGTCTTGCATGGAAATCGGGGTTTCCTTTCTGGTAAACGACAGCCCCATCCATCCGAAAGGAAATCAGTCCTGAATATCCATTGGAAAGACTGATGCTCAAGCTGAAGCTCTAATCCTTTGGCCACCTGATGTGAAGAGCTGACTCACTGGAGAAGACCCTGATGCTGGGAAAGATTGAAGGCAGGACGAGACGGGGAAGACTAGAGGATGAGACGGTGGGATGGCATCCCCGACTCCATGGACATGATTTTGAGCAAGCTCCAGGAGTTGGTGATGGACAGGGAGGCCTGGCGTGCTGCAGTCCATGGGGTTGCAAAGAATCAGACACAACTGAGCATCTGAACTGAACTGACTGTGCTCCCTTTTACAACCTGCCTGTCTCACCTCCTTCCTGTCTCTGCTGTCCATAGTTGCTGACCCTGAGTCATGGATCAAGATGTACTTAAGCAGCCTGAGCCTGCTTTCCAGCCTGGCAGGCATGCAGCAACTGGTAGGGAGAGAGTTTCTCTCTCTCTGAAATAGACCTGGAAGCTGGAACCCAGAACCCAAACCCACTTCTGGCTCCCCCTTCATTTTCCAAAGCCCTCTTTGCCCTCCCCTCTGCTCTTCTTTTTCTTGACTCACTTAATACAGCCCCTGAGTTGGGGTGACCCCCCCACCCCCCCAGACTGCTATCTGTCTTTGAGAGCACTGATTCATTCATATACCTTTCCCTTGGTCTCAGGGTCTGAATTCTTACCTAAGCCCTCCAACTACACTTATTTTTCTAGCTCTTTTCTCCCTGCCCTGCAGGACTGCCCACACATTAACCACTTAGCATCATGGTTACCAGAGAGTTCGAGTGAAATTTCTTGATAGAACTCTGCTAGACCCAGAGTAATGGCTCAACAAATGTCAGGGCTTTTCCCTACCGCCTGGACTCCCAGCCTCGCCCATCCTGAATTGCCTGGAGGTTTGTTTCACCCACCATTTGGAACATCTTCAAGCTGTGGTTGCGTGTAGCCTCCTCCATCACAGTGAGTCAGGTGAGAGGCGCTGAATCTGAGGTCAGCTGGGCCCTGACCCAGCACTCGACTCATTCCTAGGAGAGAGATACCCTCACGCCAGGGTTCAGCCCCCTCCTGACCCCCACCCAAGTTGTGTGATTTGACAGTCATGACTTCCTGAATCTCAAGGGATGGCAATCAGATCCTTGCCAGATGGCTAGGCAGCTGGATGCTATTTTTACATAAAATTGCTGCAACCCTTGGGGCTTTCCTGGTGGCTCAGATGGCAAAGAATCTGCCTGCATTGCGGGAGACAAGTGTTTGATCCCTGGGTTGGGAAGATTCCCTGAAGAAGAAGGCATGGCAACCCACTCCATTATTCTTGCCTGGAGAATCCCCATGGACAGAGGAGCCTGGCGGGCTACAGTCCATGGGATCACAGAGTTGGACACGACTGAGTGACTAACTGCAAACCCTTGTGACCATTAGAACTACCATTTTCTCGGAGACCAGCTCAGTATCGCTAACTGAGCAAATCTGGAGCACCTCACAGCCTTCATTCAGTAGAAGTCGGAGCTCTCCAACTGCGCTCCATTGTTTTGAGATCAATTCAGGTTTACTTTCCACTGGTGGTTTCCTGAGAATTGTCATCCTGAAAATTGGGGCAGGGTACAAGAAATAATCAGCAGTCACCCCTTAGTCGCCAGATGACTTTTGATGAACTAACATTTCTGGTCAGAAAATAGTTTGGAGAGTTTAAGACTGCCCTTAAGCCTGCATTCTTTTGCAATTTAAAAACAATGATATAATTAGACTTCAATTTCCTACTGCTTAATCCCTTGCTTAGATCTGAAGCTTTCAATTATTCATTTCACTCTGTGTTTCCAGTTTGGCAATGGAGAGTTACCAGCCTGTCAGGAGACTTGTGATGGAAGGTCAGGGTGATGCCTCATAGCCTAGGCTGAGCCCAGCTCTGCTGCCTTCCGAGGTGTGTGTTTGCTGACTGCTAGGCTGCGTATTCCATGAGGCCAGAGCCCTAGGCTGCCATGCCCACCGCTCTGTCCCCAGCACTGACTCAGGCCTGGGGAACACAGAGATGTAGAAAACAAATATCTATGCAGCGAATGCCTGAGATCCATCATCAGCTGCATGATGGAGTTTTTGGTTCTTTTCTACAAGATTCTTAAAGGTCAGGAAGGAGAGGGTAACAACAGGACCGAATCAGATAAACTGAGGCACAACATCATCTCTCATGGTACCTGGATATCTGCAGTCAGGCTTCTGCTCAAACCCCAGGTCCTTTGCACAGCATTTTTCTCTCTGCTCTTAAAAGAAAACTGGAGAATCCCGTGCAATTTGAGAAATAGAGTAAGGGAAAAAAAAAGCAGGACAAGGGGAGGGGAGTCAGAAAGAAAACTCTAAATATCCTCTTGATAATAGCAACAATAATAAGACTAAATTGCATCAAGCACTTTCTGTATTTCAGGCACTGTCGTTTAGGTTTATTATTTAATCCTTGCAACAATCTCAGGAGGCAGATATTATCATCATGACCTTTTGTGGGGAAAAAAAGCCAGGATCTTAGAAGAACTGAAATAACTTGCTTAAGCTGATAGGTGGAAAAGCTGAAATTCCACCCCAGATCTAAGTCCAGAGTTTAACGACCAGCCCTGTAATTGTGTTCTTTGTCATTTGCTGGTTTGAATATTTAAGGACAAGGTCCAAGTCTCAGTCATCTTTGTGTAACTCATAGCACCTGGCCCAAAGTCATGCATGCCCTAGGGAGACTTAAATATTTGTTGATTTGAAAGTACAGATAGTCAAAATGCACTGGGTTAGGTTTATTTTACTCCAAAACAGAACACATACAAAAGAGGAAGTTCCACAGATACCAGAGAGAAAGCAGTTTCCACAAGTGATCCCGTAGGGATCAAAGGGCAGAAGGTATCATTAAAAGTGTTTGGAATTCATGGTTTCAAGTTAAAAGAGTATTTTGAAGAGGCTACGTTATCAGCAAGGATGAATCCTAGCAAACAGCTAGAAGGATCCTGAAGGTCTTTTGCTCTGACTTGTTCTTTTTCTGATGATTAAACAAGGCAGGCTACAGTAAAACCACACCCTTTGCACGAGGATATGGTCCTCACAGGTAAAACATGCATGAGACACGGTTATTACAGATTTGTGCTGTGTCTGCAGCCCAATCTTCAGGTTGTTTCTTAAAGAGCTCGCTTCTACTGGGCAGGGCTGTCAAATCAGCTTCCAGAAATACCATCACAAGTTAGTTTCCTCTACCATCCTTCTCTAGAACTTCTGTGTGGTGTAGCTAGATCCTTCTCAGAATGCTACCTCATTTTCTGACAGTTAAAGAAAACTGAAAAAAGAGAAAGCTTAGATGAGAAAATGAGTAAGCACTCCTAGAACAGAACTATTAAGCTCACTTTCAATTCAGCTTAGAGTTAGTTCCTTTTTAGATAGTTATCTTTAAACCCCTACTGTCTAGAACTCTTATCTTGATATCAGCTGATATTCACTACATATTTATCACTTGAATGCATGCACAAATGAATATCTACTAAATATTTCTTAGATGTTACTGTAACATGTTGTGGTGATAGAATCATTCCCACCGATCAGAATAAGAGAACTCATGTGGTCGCTTACATCATGAAGAACCTGATGATATTCTCACAAATGAGTAAATAGTCTCAAGGGGCAAGTGTGATGATAAAAAAAGAAAAAAAAATCTCAATAACAACAACTTATTGATAAAAGATAGGTACAATTTCCTTAAGAGAAGAGGAATTAATCTTCCTCTAAGTATATGTGGCTAACCCCATAGTATCTCCGATTGGGTAGATTCCCAAACATTGTATTTGCCCAAAGAAGTTCCTGCTCCAAGATCTTCATTTTCCTGTTAACCCTGGCTCCGTTACATAATCTTCAGACTCTAAATGAGTTGTCAGGGTATTTCCTTGAATTCAATAGTATACCAAGACCTACTTATGTAAATATCTATTTTTTTATGGTCTTTCTCTTGCCATTCCTGGCTTCCTTTCCATTCCTATCCTCCACAGGTCTGAGTCAGGCTGCTCATGTTTAATTGGTGGTCCTACCTACCTTCTTGCCTAAATTTTCCTTCCCATCAGCTGTTGGGGACTGAATTGTATCTCCCCCAAATTCATGTACTGAAACCCTAACCCCCAAGGTAACTGCATTTGGAAATGGGGATTTAAGGAAGGTAATTAAGGTTAACTAAGGTCATAAAGGTAGAACTATAATCTAAAAAGAAGAGGAAGAAATAACAGAGATTCCCCCCACTCTGTATAAGCACAGAGAAGAGGTCATGTGAGGACACAGTAAGAATTTAGCTCTATTTACAAACCAGGAAAGAAGGCCTGCCCTGGAACTGAATTTTCCAATACATAGGTCTTGGACTTCTGGTCTCTAGAATTGTGAGAAAATACCTTTCTGTTGTTTAAGGCACCCACTCTATAGTATTCTGTTATGTCAACCTGAGCAGACGAATACAACAGGCCATTTTATATATGTTATCAGAATTGCATAAACAATATAATAAAACAATATAAAACATATAAACATAGAAAGCAATGTAAAACATATAAAGCTTTTATAAAACAATAACCTGATCTCATGCTTTAAAATCCTTCAAGGTCCCTCACTGACTTTTAAGTCCAAACTCTTTAGTTAGAAACCTGAGGTCATCCTTCTCGTCAATTCGTTAACAACCTGTCCAGCCTATAAGCCTTTTTACATTGTTTTTGGGCTTCTATGTCAGTGGTCTTCTAACTGTCCTCAAAACATCCTGGGCATTTTCTGAAGCCGCACTGAAGCTCGATGCCTTTGGGGAGCTGTCAATCATGTTCCCTGGCGGAAGGATGGGTTGAACATTAGAGGACAGGACAGTAGGAAGTGAGGGGGAGAAGCCATGTTACAGACATGGTTACTTCCTGCCTTTGTTCCTTGTCAGCAGAGTCCTCACTGAGTTTGGGAGAGGTGCTGGGCCAAGGTCCAGAGAGAATATAATGTCTAAGGCAGGAGGGAACACACTTATTTCATAAAAGGCCAGATGATGGGTCAGTGTTTTAGGCTGTAAGGGCCACATGGTCTTTGTCACAACTCTGCCATTCTGACGCAAGAGCAACAACAGGCAATATGTAAAAAAGAGAGAGAGAGAGAAAGACACAGCAAAGCTGTGTTCCAACAAAACTTTATTCACAAAAATAGTCAGTGGACTAGATTTTGACCTGTGGGTCATATTCCTTACATGCCAGTCCCAGAGCACTGACTTTGTTGATCTGAACCAAATCTATTGATGCTTTCAAATTTCTCTTTTTTGTAAAGGAGGGAAAATTCCACTCTGTGCAGGTATTGCTATTCATATTGTAGGCTATATACCAACAGTATCAGCATCACCTAGGAGCTTGTTAGAAAAAAATTTCTCATATCCTGCCCCAGACTTCCTAAATTACAATGTACCTTTAATAAGAAGCCCTAGTAATCAAAAGGTGTTGAATACAGTGCAATTTGGGAAGAACTGGTTGAAGCCACTGTTGATTGAAGGTTCTGAAGGTAGGGGCCAAGTCATGAAAAATCCTTATGCTTTCTAAGAACTTTGATTTTATGTTGGAGGGCATTAAGATAATTTAAGCAGGGAGTGAAACGATAAGTTTTTGCCATATGTCTAATCTCTCATGAAACAACGAGTTCCTAAAAATCAGACTGTGCACTGAAGAAATGCCCCTATTATTCATCCTTCTCTCTTAGATCGGCCAAGTTGACCCTCGACTGTTGCCATACCTTTGGAGCTTCTATTAAAACCTGCTCCCTGGCCTGTAACATACTGCCCCAGGCCACAGGAAGAGTCTCTACTTCTGGCATATTCTTGAGGCTTAAGAATGCTGTTAGGCTATAACTCCAGCATTCCAACTTGGAACCTGCATTAGAAAGCTTTAAATTTAGTTACATTCAACACAGCTACCACCCAGCTTGATTTATTTCCTGACTATTATATTTGCGTCTTTTACTGGACTAAAAGCTACTTGGGTAGAAGCAATCATATTTCTGGCTTTTTGTATTCTTCCCACAGGTGCTTTTGGGAAGCACAAGCACCTGATAAATATTATTAATTTATTAAATTAATAAATATTAATTTTAAAATATGAGCCATCACCTATTGCTCATACAAGTTTCTGAAATGAACTTTAAATTGGATAAATACCATGAATGTGGATGTCACCCATCAGCTAAGTTATAAATTAGAATCAAAAGGACCTAAGTATCATCAGCTCCTTTGCAAGATAGGTCCTTTCATACTCCTGATGTTTAGGTTTTAACACAACCCAGGAATTTTTAATGAATAATTAGGTACAAACATTGGTTCTTAGGACAACTGCATTTGTCAAGTCCCCACATCCTCCTGCGGTTCATTCATGAAGAGCTAAAAACCCAAACACCACCTTTAGCCCAGTTACTCAATGCGCTTGTTTGTGCTAACACTGAAGTAGCATGTCAGAGGAAGGCTTTTGTAAACAGTATCTCATTTAACCCAGACAAATTATAGATCATCTTCATATGACTGATGAGGAAATTGAGGCTCAGAGTGTTGGGTACCTAGTTTAAGATCTCACAGCTAGAAATTTGGTATTGATAGGAGTGGCACTTGAATTCTGAGCCAGATGATCTGGCTCGGAGTCTATCCTCTAAACCATTAAGCAACATCTCCATAAACAGAGCTTCAAGATGTCCAAGGCCAACTTCTCACTGCCCTATTTTGTTTTCAACTGCAGGCACCTTTAGCTAGAAAGTCATGTGACATATAATTGATACTAAGTCTTCCCTGGTGGCTTAAATGATAAAGAATCTGCCTACAACACAGGAGACCTGGGTTTGATCCCTGGATTGGGAAGATCCCCTGGAGAAGGGGATTGAAGTTTCTAAAGGTTCTGAAGGTAGGGGCCAAGTCATGAAAAATCCTTATGCTTTCTAAGGACACTCCAGTATTCTTGCCTGGAGAATTCCGTGGACAAAGGAACCTGGTGGGCTACAATCCACGGTGCCACAGAACTGGACATGACTGAGCAACTAAGCATAGCACAGCAGTTATAGTAGAAAGTTTTTCTCAATCATTTCTGGGTCTTCAGGCAGGAAAGACTGTTGAAGAAATGCCTGTAATTATAATCTTATTAATCTGTCTAAATTCTAAAGACTTTGTTTCAAAGTCCTTGACCACATCCAAATACTTCAAGTAAAGCATGGAACAATTCTGCAGTGATTCTGGGAGCACAGACAGCCAGGTGGAATTATTGAAGCTGAAAAGTGATAGTTGGGGCTATTCTGATGATTAATACCTTAATTCATTTAAGAATTCATATCTTAGGTTCCCCAGGTTTTCAATCCTGGCTCTGTCATTTTCTGAATCAATAAGACCTCTGAAAAGACATAGATCATCTCTAACAAAGGTTCTTTCTTCTCCAAGAGACTATAGCTCTCTCTTCATGCTGAGAAAGTTGACACCAAAAGACTGGCTTGCGTAGACCTTAAGATTTTGTATTTGTTTCTAGAGAATTTTCTTTTCTACTTCTAAAACTAGGGGGCATTAACTATTTTAAATGCCTGCAAATTAAACTAGGTAAGTTTTACAGAAAATCTCATGGCCTTACTTCCTGTTTTTGCCAGCAGAAGCTTCTATTTTTAGTGAAGCTATCCTGTCTTCCATGAGTTGGTCTGTTACTTACCACTAATTTTTGGTGTGTGAGTTCTTCTGTTGTGGGAATGTTGTACCATAGAGTGATTGATTGTACAATGTCTTTCACTCTTTTTAAAAAATTTATTTATTTTTAATTGAGGGATACTTGCTTTACAATATTGTGTTGGTTTCTCCCATACATCAGTATGAATCATCCATAGGTATACATATGTCCACTCCCTCTTGAAGCTCCCCCCAACCTCCCACTACATCCCGCCCCTATAGGTCTTGACATTCTTTTTGGCCTCCTCTCCCATCTTTCTCTTATCACAAGTCCTTTAGAAGGAACCCTCTCTTCTTCCATCACCCAGTTGCTCAAGTCAGAAACCCAGAATTAAGAATTATCCTCTATAAAATGCAATAAGAAACAAAGTTTTGCAGATTATAGTTTTGCAGATTATGCAGATTATCCTTCAAAATAGATCTCAAATCAAGTTCCTTTTTCTTTACCACTCTCCCTAAGTCCAAGTCATCATCATTTCTCTGTGCAAATGTTGAAACCTGGTGACACTCCTTGGACCACTGCAGTGGCTTTTTAAGCTCTTCTTTCCACTTCTGCCTGGTCATCCATTCTTCATCCAAAAGTCAAAGTGGTATTTCACCCATTGTTTCAATCTTCCGAAAACTTCCAGTTGACCTTAGAATACAATCCAAACCCTTGCTGGTTCTGGCTTCTCCCCAGACTCAAGGAGAGCTCTCACTGTGCTCTAGTCATGCTGAGCCTCCAATTACTTCTGTACTGTGCCAAGTTCTTTTCCATTTTGCAGCCTTCTCTATGACTGAGTAGCTTAGACTTTTACTTTCAATTCTGCCAAGAAATCCTCCCACCCATCCATCACTTGACTTTTTAAAGCATTCTTTAGGTCTTAGTTCAAATATTACTCCCTCAAGTATTAGCTGCTCAGTTGTGTTTGACTCTTTGGGACCCCATGGACTATAGCCCATCAGGCCCCTATGTCTATGGGATTCTCCAGGCAAGAATACTGGATTAGGTAAGCCATTCCCTTCTCCAGGGGATGTTCCTGACCCAGGGATGGAACCCAGGTCTCCTGCATTGCAGGCAGATTCTTTACCATCTGAGCCACAAGGGAAGCCCCTTTCTAAAATTACATACTAAATTAAGTTCCTATGCTCCTGCCCCTGTTCTCATAGAATTCTTCCTCATAGAATACCCTTGTGTTTATATGTTTATATATTTATCTCTTGCTTCTCATGAGATTGTAACCTCCATGATGTCAGGGGCCATAGCTTTTTTGGCTGGTCACTTAGCAGTGGGTTGGGTGCATGCTAAGCCCTCAGTTATTATTTGCTAAACGAGCAAGTCAGTATAATCTATAACATGTGCACATTTCATGAAATACAAAATGGATGCCTCTTTGGGAAGTAAAAGAAAAATGCTCATGGGTTCTCAAAAATAAATGACACAATTTAGCAGCAAGATCTTATGGGCCAACCTATATGTTAATACGGGATTTATTTCCATGAAACGCATCAGTAGAAATGGAAATATTAATATGTTTGAGAGGGGTACAGTGGACAAAGGGAGGATTCACGTCTCAGGCAGGAGGGAGGGGAATGGCATGAGATTTCAGCACACTTCTCAGAATGGAGTACAGCTTAAAACTTGTGAATTGTTTTTTTTTGAAAGTTTTCATTTAAGATTTTCTACCATGGTTGACCAAGAGTAACAAACCAAGGAAAGAAAGACCATGGAAAAGTGGGACTCCTGTAATTCTAGAAAGCTGTCTGATTCACTTGAAGATAGGACTGGACTGCAGCAACTTTTGGCTATAAGAAGCAGGCATTTAGACTGATTGCTGCTGGGAATGGGAATAAAATGTTTTCATTCTGTGTTCACAACTATGTAAATGAGTACGTGCAAAGATGTCACCTAGACTCACCATCAACTTGTCACGGACAATGGAACTCGTTGTCCCCAAACCAAGTCTCAAAACTCAGTCTGCTGTTTCTGCTATGAGCTGAGAGGTGCCTAGAATCTGCCACCACTTTTCTGCTAAAACTCCTAAGAGGTTTTCTCCATTCAGCACTCAGGTGCCCATGAGAGCATTGAAATAGCAAGGCAGTCCTAGGTTATGAGGTACTCATCCAGATGACCCAAGATGAACTAATAACAACAACCTGGAGTTAAGGTGCAGATGTGGAAAATACTTCTGTCCTTTGGAAAAGATGTCCATAGATCTCTAAGGGTCTGTGAGTCCTCATACCTGTATCCTACTTACTGTGTTAGCACTGTCTAAGCACTTTGCAACTCTTAACTCAATTAATCCTCAAAACAATGACATGAGGTAAGCACCACTCATATCTTCATTTGCAGAGATGAGGAAGCTGAGGCACAGTGAGGGTAAATAGCTTTCCAAGGTCCACAGCTACAAAGGGTGATGTTGCAACCTTGGAAGTCTGGCTCCCAAGTCCAGGCCTGTAGCTGCTGGTCTGTGTTGAGAATCACTCACCACGTGGATGAGATGATGGCTCTGAAATTTGGTTAGTGGCCCACAACTGCATAGTAACAGGTGACAGGAGTCATGGAGCTGAAGATTTCCTTCCATGCGGTGATGGCAGGAGACAAGACAGCAAAAGAGGCAGCATGGTTCCTCCATCACTCAGGGTGTAACTGACAGCGGTCCTGAAGCTGTCACTGACAACAGTCACACAGGCACATGTGCAGAAGCTCTGAACCGCCCTGAAATCGGTTTACATCATTAAATTCTTCCTCTTAGGCTCTCATCCTCGCTACACAAACATGGTCCCAAATACCTATGGGAACTTTCTCAAAGAACACTTGCCTAGATAACAAGCTTTTCCACCTCTAATTACCACTCATTTCATTTTCCTGTGGTTCTTGCCTTTACAGCATTCCTAGTCTGGGAGGGGTGCCCACCACAGAGGTCACGGGGTCACCCATGCCCAGGCCAGTGTCGGACTTTCCCTCTGCTCCATGTGATCAAAGTCCAACAGGCTCTTCCAGCTCTTCCTGTGGATTTGCAGCTTTTTTTGCTCTGGGGATGGGAGGGAGGCAAATATTCTGCAATTTCTTCCTCTTCATTTTGTCTTTTTCTCCTCAAGTTCTTAAAGGGAGAAGATGCCCTTCTGGTTTCCCTGAGTTTAATATTTCCTAGTTTCACTAGCTGAACTTGATACCTTTCCCTTCTTCAAAATAAGAAGTTAAATGTCTGATAGATGATATTTACTTAATACCCAGGCCTAGACTTCAAAGGTCCTCATATCTAGGCCTTTCCACTGTGTAATCTTGGCTTTGGGGCACTTTACAAATTGCTGGGGTCTGGTTCCTCAGCAATGGTCCATAGCGTCACTGGGGAATTTGATAGAAGTGCAGACTCTCAAGTCTGGCCTTGTTTCAGACTCGTGGAATCAGAATTGGTTTTGTATGATTCTCGTGCACTCTAAAAACCCAGAAGTGCTGAGTTCAGGGTATCAAATAATCTTCATGTTTACAAATAATTTCAGCATCTGACCTGCGACATCTGCTTGCCATCGCTGATGAAGCAGGAGTTATCTGTCTCTAATTGCTGGTTTCACACTTGCAGCGCCCGGAAGCACAGGAAGCAAAATCTGTTTGAAAGATTCCCTCTCACCTGGAAGATTAAACCTTACTCTTTCTTGATCCCTGTATCATGCTCTGGGGCTGTATGGAAGAGAAATTGAGGTCCGAAGATATTTAAGCCAAAGGTTGAGTTAAAGTAAAATGGTTGAAATGGTGTAACCCAGCCCTTGGATATGCTGACTTGGTGACTCTCTGAGTTTTCCCTACATTCTCTCTGTCTCAGGTCTGTGCATGCCACTATCTCTCTGGAATCTCCTCCTATCTCCAGAGCTGGTCACCCTTAGAGGCCATGCTGTAAGTGTTCCTCTATGAACTCTTTGATTCCCCATGGCAGTCAGAACAAGCTGCTCTCTATATACAGGTATGCCCCACTTTTCAGAAGTTCATTTTATGACACTTTGCTTTTATGAAAGACCTACATTGATACCTGTCTTTGCTAACTGAAAGAAATTCAACGAGGATTTTTGCTTGTTAGAAAAATGACGAAAAGCGAAAATAGCATTCAGCGTTTGTTTTGCAGTGAACCACTGTAGAGGCAGTGGGCATTTTAAGCAATGAGAGTGGCACTTCCAAGCACCTTCCCTGGACACTACCCTCGCCATCTCAGCATCAAGCTGCCGTAGCTATGAACTGTGTCAGTGAACACCTGTGCTTTATCTCAATTTATTTTGTGCATCCATCAGCATGATGTGTTCTAAGGTAACTGCATCTTTGCTTTATGCTATTTTGGCTTATGAACGTTTTCATAGGAGCATTCTGCTTTTGGATGGTGGGGAAAGTGAAAGTGAAATCGCTCAGTTGTGCCCGACTCTTTGTAACCCCAAGGACTATAGTCTACCAGGCTCCTCCATCCATGGGATTTTCCAGGCAAGGATACTGGAGTGGGTTGCCATTTGCTTCTCCAGGGGATCTTCCTGACCCAGGGATTGAACCCCGGTCTCCCGCATTGTAGGCAGACGCTTTACCATCTGAGCCACCAGGGAAGTCCTAGGATGGTGGGGAGCCCTGTCCAGCCCCTCTCCCTGTATACTTCTCTCTGTTTCTTTCTTAAATATGCTTCTCAGAGGGCTGCGGGACAGAGAGGTGAGCATGGAAACATGACCTTACCCAAGTTGATCCTTGGCTCCAACAACTCACTTCCTATTTAAGTTTCAGTTCCTTCTTCAGTAAAAAGATACTAACTTCTCCCAATTTTCTCCTCCTATAGTTAATGGTATCTCTGCCTCCAGTGGTTAAGGTTTAAATCCTTGGATTCACCACTGATTCCATCCCTTCTCAGTTCTCACATCTACTCTGATAGCCAACTTGGTTAACTCTGCTTCTAAAACATATCCAGAGGCTTATCACATCTTACCACCACTTAATCTGAGCCACCGTCACCTTTTGCCTGGATCGTTGCAATTGTCCCCTGTCCTGCATTGACCTCCCTGCCCTGCCCCTGTGCCTTTCTAGCATACAGCAACTGGACTGATCATGTTAAAACGTAAATCCAATCACTCTCCTGTCCAAAACCTCCCAATGGCAATCATTTTAGTTGTTGCTGTTTAGTCCCTAAGCTGTGTCCCACGCTTCTGCTATTCCATGGATTGTAGGATGCCAGACTCCTCTGTCCATGGGATTTCACAGACAAAAATACTGGAGGGAGTTGTCATTTCCTTCTGCAGGCAATCTTCCTGACCCAGGGATCAAACCCTCATCTCCTGCATTGGCAGGCAATTCTTTACCACTGAGCCACCAGGGAAGATAATCATTTCAGAGTAAAAAGCCAAGGTTCTCATAGGGATCTACAGGGCTGCTTGGGACAGTCTCTGAGCTATCTCTCACTTGACTTCCGGCAGGCCTCCTTGCTGTCCCTGGAGCTTGCCAGAAAAGCTCACAACTGGGGCTGTTTGTACATACAGTTCCCATGTCTGGACTGATCTTCCTGAGGATGGCTATCTGCCTGTCTTGCTCCTTCAACCCCTTCAAGTCTTTGCTCAGATGTCACCTTCCCAATCAGATTTTTCTTGACCACTTTATTTAAACTACCCCCCACCTCACTTCTGTACTCTATTTTTGATGCTAAAGCACTTTTCATTTTTGCCACAAGGAGAATTATTTCATGGCTATGACAACCTCTAAGGTCACAACTAGGCAAGCTCTCGTAGAAAGGCTCACAAGTTGAATTAAGACGATTGAATCACATAGTTTATTAAATTGATTAAAACTCACTGGCTTTCCTGGTGGCTCAGATAGTAAAGAATTTGCCTGCAATTCAGGAGACCAGGGTTCAATCCCTGGGTCGGGAAGATCCCCTGGAGAAGGGAATGACAACCTACTCCAGTATTTTTGCCTGGAGAATCCCATGGACAGAGGAGCCTGGAGGGCTACAGTCCATGGGGTAGCAAAAGATTCGGACACGACCGAGCAACGAAGCATGCCCACACACAGAGCAGAATTAAGCACTCTCAGACAACACCGCTAGAAGGTACCTTACTGCCTTCTAGCACATCACAGGTTTTATTTATTTTGTTGACCATCTGCCTCACCCAACTAGGATGGAAATGCTGTGAACACAAGAAATTTCATGTTTTCTTCACTGTTGTATCTCAGCACCTAGATGTGTGCTTAACACAAAGTGAACACTTTCTAAGTATTAAAAATTGTCCAAAAATGAATGAAATCCCGAAAACCATGGGGATTAAACCAAATAATTTGTGAATTGCATTAGGACGGAGTGGGGGCCGATGACTTGGAACAGGAAAGGAAGAAGAAAGTGAAAGTCAGATCCTACAGCCCCCGTCCTGTCGGAGGCCTGCCAACCCCTCTCCAGCCTGCCTGTGTGGGAGTGAGGAGACTGCTCATTCTGAAACTGTGGAGATCACCTCTTCTGGAAACGGTCATATTTCTTCTCTAAGTTCTCAAGGTAGCTTTTCTCTTCCTTACTTTACTCACCGTCAAACAAGTTTTAATCACATACTCTTGAAATATTTGTTTCATGAACAAATATCCTGTCACAGTTGTATTGAGATTTCACAGCCATTGTGAGCATTGATACCTTAAAGTGACTTCAGACACTTACCCCAGTTAGGCTTACATCATTCAACCTGAAGTATAACTGGGGCAGAGGTTGAAACATGAAGAATCTTGGGCATATCCAGTCCTTAGGCCTTGTATTAATTAGAAGGTTCTAGCTGCTGTCACAAGATACCACAAACTGGTTGGCTTCAACAACAGAAATACATTTCTCACAGTTTTAGAGGCTAGAAGTCCAAGACCAGGTGCTGGCAGTTACAATTCCGGGTAAGCGCTCTCTTCATGGCTTGTAGACAGCCGCCATTTTGCCACGGGCTTACATGGCTTTTCCTTGACGTGTGCATAGGAGATCTTTCTCTCTTCCTCTTCTGATAAGGCCACTGTTCCTATTGGATTGGGGCCCTAGACTTAGATTTCACTTAACCGTAATTACCTCCTGAAGACCCTGTCTCCAAATATAGTCATTTTGAGAGTTAGGGTTTTAACATATGAATTCATGAGGGATATAATTTTGTTGAAAGCAGACCCAGCTTTTTTTTTTCTTTCATTTTTAAATGTTACTTTTAAACTTTAGAAAATCACATATTTCCTATAAAATCCAAATTTAGTCCTTTGCTAGTGTTGGCCTGTTTTATTTATTTATTTTACCTGACCAGCTCCATTAGACATTTAAGTTTTGACCCCTGGCCTATCAGTAAATCAGGGACTAGGTTTTTCTAACCTGAAATTTCAGACATATAAATTCATGAGTATGAATATGTTTATGGCAGAGTAAGAGAAAATGCCTGATAATAGGATTGTTATGGAAAATCGTGAATACATGGACAACAATAATGATAAATGGCCTAATTCTCCATATTTGTAAATCAGTGGTTGGGGAGACACTCAGTTTAGCTTGCTGTTTTATGCCAGTAACACTGACCCCAAATTCTATTTGTAAAATTTTTTCTAGAGAAAATGCACATGTCTAAAGCAAACACAGCACTCCATGGGAAAGTTTTGTAACTTTTCTCTGGCCATGAACCAACAGAGAAATTTTACCTTAGAACCCTCTATACAGGGATGAGCTCTGATGTATTGTATCGTGCACGTGTTTCCTCAGTCCCTCAGCCATGTCCCACTCTCTGCAACCCCATGGACTATAGCCTGCCGAGGTCCTCTGTTCATGGAATTTTCCAGGCAGGAATAATGCAGTGGGTTGCCATTTCCTTCTCCAGGGGATCTTCCTGACTCAGGAATCAAACCTGTATCTCCTGAGTTTCCTGACTCAGGGGGATTCTTTACCACTTAAGCCACCTGGGAAGCCCGTATTGTATTATATTGTAGCATGTTATATTGTATTGTAATAACATTGAATCATAATATAAAGTATTCTACAATGCTTGTTATGGCCTACATAGGTGATTTCCAAAACATAGGTTAATTGTGACTTGTAGTTTAAAACACACAGTTTTTTCTTTTTTTTTTTCTTAAGTACTACTCTAGTGGGCTGTCTACCAGGTTTTTATTTTCTTTGTTAAATATTTTTATTTACCCAAAGGATTGTTTGATTTGGGGGTTTTTTTTGTTCATTTTTAAAATACGAGCCAAGGCTAGTATTTTCTAGGGAAAATATTGTTTTTCTATTGGAAACACCCTTTGGAACTTTTTGGGTCACAGATCAGACATGTTTGGAGCTGGAAGGAATTGCAGTGGTCAACTCAGCATACATCATTCAAATATTAGTGTTCACTCACGTTAAAGCTCTCCTAAAAAGGCAAATCACAAAAATTGCTCCCTGGGCCTTTTGACTCTTCCCAAAATAACTAGTTAGCAACTTATTTTGCTAAATCCCTGCTTGCCGTGATCTCATTTTCCCTTGAAAAGCTCACAGTATGGTTTTTGTTTTCTTTTTTCCAGGTCACAGTACCACAACTGACTTAATGATTGTGGTTGGAGGTCACCAAGAAACTCTATCTAGACAAAGAGAGGGGGAAAAAACCCCAAGATTTTATTGCACACCTAAATTGCGGCTTGATGACAGGGGCAGTTTTAGAGGAGCTGAAGGATGGAGCAGTGGACATTTACTGAGAAAAATACCTTTGAATCCACTTATTGATGACGAAAGATGGATCACGTGCTGCCATCTATCGGTGATACTATGAAACAGCAGTGTCTAAAGGTTGGCAATTTTTAATGCCACTTGTTTTTCTAAAAATTCTGTTTTGCAGGGAACTAGTTTCACTTATTCTCCAATATTTACTTCTCAGGCAGTGTTGGCTTCACGTTAAAGCATCTGTGGATGGGAATGACCCATCTTTCACCCTCACGAAGTTTGTCTGTAAAGCAGACTAAAGGAAAGGGGGAATTCCCACCCCGTCTCATTACTGTCCAAGCCGACATACTTCCCCTTCAGGATGGTTTGAGGGAAGGCGGGACTGTCTGCTCATGTCAGAGTTGATTTCAAAGAACGTTCCGTTCCCAGCCATTAGATACCTCTGATTGCTTCATTGGTCTCGTGAGATTACCCTATGCTATGTGCAGAGTGCGACTTGAAAACAAAATAGTCCCACCCTGTTTGGAAACTTGTTGACTCTACGAATACTGCACCATTGTGAACAGCCCTATGAGTTTATTTATTAGTGAGGGAAACAGGACATAGGGCTCTCCTGCTTCCATTCTTAAAGGGACCCTGTTCATTTAAAAAAAAAAAAAATTAAAAGTGTCTTGCCTGAGTAGAGTTAATAAACTTGTGTATCTAAACTGTTTACACTGAGTAAAATTATCATTTTTAATGGAAAAATTCAATTCAATTTGTATTATTCACTATATAACTGTAAGGTCTATTTAAAATATTAATTCATAAGGCACACTAGCAATGGAATGAATAGCCACGGCACACAGGTTTAAAACACAGCGTGCATGTTAACGTATGTGTATGCCAGGCACTCTACTGAATTCTGGGATTCATCAGTGAACAAGGCATACTAAAATTTCTGACTCTCAAGCATACATTCAGATGGGGAGAGATAAACATTGAATAACCTAAGCAGACAATTATATATAGCGCTGGAAATAGTGATAAGTGTTGCTGGGACTGGGCTTGAGGAATGTGTTTGGAAGGATGGGCTGTATTTTGAGTTGGGTGGTTAGCCTATGGAGAAGCTGGCATCTGAGCAGAGACGTGGAGCGTGTGAAGGTGTTAGCTATGTGGGTGTAGAGAGGAGAACTCCAGGCAAGGGGAGCAAGAAGCTCGTGCAAAGGCCCTGAGGCAGGAATGTTCCTGATTAATGGAGGAGGCTGGCTCAGCTGGAGTGAAGAGAAGGGCAGTGGGGACTAGGAGATGAGGTTGGGAGAGAAATCTGTTGGGCCTACCCAACTACACTGGGTTTATTTAACTACCCAGAATGCTTTAGGTCAGGGATTCCATGTGCTAAACCCAGATAGCAGCTACGTGGCCCTGTAACGTCCGTAGCTTCTCAAGGCCAGGAAAGCACGGGGCCTCAGTCGGTACATCCTAAAGAAGCAAAGCTGCTTTGCCCGCCTGGCCTCTCAGACTGGTGCCTTCAGCCCTCAGACTGGCTCTCATTCTTCTTCCTTCAGAGCAGCCTTTAGCCCAGCTCGGGAACCAGGCAGAGGCGGGAGGGCAGTGGCTGACTCTTGTTCCCCCTTCCACGCCACACTGCTGTCCCGGGGCAGCGACACACCCAGCTGGGGTCTTTGTCGTCGTGCTTCCTGAGGCTGATTGTGAAGCCTCAGAAAGGGTGGAGTTGCCAGATGTCAGTAAGCAGTGCGCCTCCTCTCCTCGGTCTCCAAGTTAACATCATCCTTGTGTTTAACATCTGTGCTAAATGTCCTCTCATTCTTACTCCCAAATTTTCTCTAATTCGAGGTTGCTCAGCTTCAACCCTAATGACCTTTGGGGCTGGATGATTTTTTATTGTGGGGGCCACCTTGTGTATTATGGTGCAGTTGTGTATTGGAGGATTGTTGCTGTTTTTGTTTAGTCGCTATATCATGGCCAACCCGATTGGGACTGTAGCCCCTCACCTCCTCTGTCCATGGAATTTCCCAGGCAAGAATACTGGAGTGGGTTGCTGTTCCCTCCTCCAGGGAATCTTCCTGACCCAGGGATCAAACCTATGTCTTCTGCACTGGCAGGCAGATTCTTACCACTGAGCAACCCAGGAAGCCTGTTTTATAGTATAGGGAGCTGTATTTCTGGCCTTTACACTCTAGATGTCAACAGCACCATGGATTGTGATGACCCAAAATGTTTTCAGATACTGCTAGACGTCTCCTGGGATGCAACATCATCCCCAGTGGAGAGAACCAGTCTAAAGTGTGACTGTATCATATGGCATGATTTTTAGCATCCTGTTCTATGAAGCCTCTCTTCTCCTTCCCATACTCCACCTTCTTAGACGGGTTTCCTGGTGGCTCAGTCTGTAAAGAATCTGCCGGTAATGCAAGAGACCCAGGTTCAGTCCCTGGGTTGGGAAGACCCCCTGGAGGCAGAAATGGCAACCCACTCCAGTATTCTTGCCTGGAGAATTCCATGGACAGAGAAGCCTGGCGGGCTACAGTCCATGGGGTCGCAGAGTCAGATGCAACTGAGCGACTAAGACTTTCCCTTTCCTTTCCACCTTCTTATGTAATCTTATTCTGTCAATGATGATTTCTGGATCAATTAGAAGGGAGGTGCTGGCCCTTCGCTCCGCTAGCTACTAGTGCAATATGTCACCCTCAAAGCTGCTATTATAATCACCTTGTCTGCATCCCAGCTCCCTGGTGTGTTGAGGTTGTTTGCACAGTGTGGTTCTTTCATATATGGTCTGAACTTTTACCCAGTAAATAATCATGTCTTTATTGTCTTTATTCGGTAATTTTCCTTGTTAGCTTAAGAAATGTTTTTTGTTGACAATAATACTGATGACAGAAAGCTCCAAAGCGTTGTTAGACGCCAAAATAATCTTTGGCAGAAAATCCTGGGAAACTCCCGGACTAGTGGGAAAATTACTGGGTTTTGTATGATATGACAAGCCTTCACGAAACCTAGGGATGGAGCTGTTAGCTGAGTTGCAGGTGGAAAAACTGATGAAACATTTATTATGAAATGTTATATAAAACAAGTGGTTGAGAAGTGATAGAAACTGATCCCAGCCTTCCACATTGTAACCAGAGAAAGCGCAGCTCAGAGAAAGTGAGAGCCTGAGAGGTCCCTGAGAAATCAGCTAACATAATCCCTTCATTTAGGAAATGGCAAAATGGAGGGCAGAGAATAAAGGCTTTGCCCAAAGGACATAAAGAACATCAGAGTCTGGATTTGAACTCGGAGCTCCTGATTCTCTGTTCTGATTTGTGATGAAGCTTCCTCAATCCATGTGAGTGTGTTGTGTGTGTGTGTGTGAGTGTGTGTGTGTTTGTTGATCAGTCATGTCCAACTCTCTGAAACCTCATGGACTATAGCTCTCCAGGCTCCTTGGTCCATGGGATTCTTTGGGCAAGAATACTGGAGTGGGTTGCCATTTCTTTCTCCAGGGGATCTTCCCAAACCAAGGATCGAACCTGAGTCTTCTGCATTGTGGGGAGATTCCTTACCATCTGAGCCACCAGGGAAGCCCCTTCTTCAATCCATAGAAGCATTTAAAAAATAAGGATATTTTAGAAAGTGTGTCCTAAATAAGAATTTGTTACTTTTTAAAAATTGTCATTAATCCTGAGATTTATGCCCTTCTGGCCCTTACATCTTTTTTTTTTTTTTTTTTTTTTTAGAGAAATTATTGTCTCTATTAATAAATAATGACTCTAGATGTATTTGGAGTTTTGGGGGTTTTCTTAGTGCTTGTGTTTTGGCAATGCCAAAGCAATTTACCACCACCACCACTTCAAAACAAAACAAAACAAAAATCTGGGAACCGTTGATGTAGACTCCTTTGGTTCAAGGAATGATAGAGATTTTCTTTTCTCTAGAGGTCAAGGCAGGAGGCACAGGCCCATTGGGTGACAGAAGATGGTGACCCCAGATGAGCAATTTCTATGATCATCCAGTGACCCAGACTTTGGCTTCTCTGGAATCACTCTTCTTTCTTCCGTTCACTCCCTCTTGGTGAATGAGAACTGTTTGGAGTCCTTGGGTATGACTCTGGGGCCCCTCTGGATCACCAAGGTGGCCATATCTGCTTTGAACAAGACTCCTAGGTGTTTCTGGTTGGAGCAGGTAGAGGTTGGACTCTGAGCTTCTCTTTTGTTCTTGTTGGATAGGGCTCACTCTAAGAGGCAAAAGCATTGGAATATTATCAATAGCTTCCCAATTTCCTTAAGCCCTCTGTTTGAGAAAAGAATACCAAGATCCAAGGAAAGGCTTTTCAATCATTACAGGATTAAGACTGATACTGCTCCTCATCATACCATTAGCCCCTGGCTCATTTCTGCTCCTAGGAAATGGGAGGCCCAAGTTACTAGAAAAGTTTCATCAGGCTTGAGTCCCCACCAAAATGTCCTGGTCTACCAGTTTGACCAGACTATTCAGGTTCCTCATTTACATCTCAACAGAAACTTCTAAAGACTCCAAAAAATTAATCAGAGGAAATGTGTGAAATCCAGGCCCCTCATAGTTGGGGGTTGGCACACCTCATGCCTGTGAGCGCCCCACAAATCATGCAGATCCCAGCTGCCAACTAACACAGAAAGAAGGATATGAAGAGTTTTCAAAGAGGAAGATGACAGCAGGATGGCTCAGAGGGCTGCAAGAGTTTTCAAAGGAAAAGGAAACCAAAAAAGGAAAGAAGCATGGTCAATGTTTATCTGTACGCCCTCATCTTCTCATTGAATTGCTTTTGTTCCAGTTGTCACCCTGTGTCAGGAGCCAGACAAGGCTTCACTGGGCTGGACTATTCTCGTAAGTTTATATCTAGCCAAGGACAAAGCTGCCTTTACATTTTGACTATTTCTTGGACTGTTTTCGGTGGTCTCACGTGACATATCGGCAGCTCCAGGAAGCAGCAGCTGAAGAGAGGAGAGAAGGAAACCAGTCATGTCAAGGGCTTTGTCAGAGATTCTGCTCAGAAGTTCAGCATGTGCTTCCTCATTTAATCTGCACAGCCAGCCCACCTCGGGGGTATTATCATCCCCACTTCACAGAGAAGGAAACAGCTCGTCAGAGGAGTTAGGTAGCTTACCCCAGGTCACAGGGCTAAAAGGGGACAGAACTCATATTCAGATTCAGATCTTCCTGTCTCTAAAGAAAACTTTTCACAAGACTGCAGGGCAGCCGGGCAGCCGGCCATCCAGTGCGTTTGGGAAATAGGGAAGGACAGTGTGCTTTCTGAACTGTGATATGATGTGACACAGAAAAATCTAAGGGATGCAGGCAAAAAAAAAAAAAAAAAAAAAAACCAGAAAACTTATAGATACAGTCAACATCAACACACAGCACAACATTCATCTGTTTGTACCAGGCTTCCAGTGGCTCTCTCTGTCCAAAGGACTCCACAGAGAGCCATGCCCGCCTTCAGAGGCACTTCAGCAAAGGAAGGACAGGATCTTGTAGTCAACAAAAAATAGACTCAGGGTTGTAGTTCCCTATCTGAGCCAATATGAAGGTGGATGTTTGATGAGCTTGTATTTCTAACAGTTTCTGGAGTCAAGAAGCTTGTAAAATTGTGTAACATCTTTATTACAGAACTATTGTTCAGTTGACTCGCCCTTTCATTTCAGATAATTAAGGTTAATTGATGTCAGATATGTTCTAGGTTTAGAGCTAAAAATTATTATACTTAAGAAGGCAAAAAAAAAAAAAAAAGCCCTAAAAAAAATACTTTTTAGAAAATGTCAAATCCTTAGGATCCAACATGTGTGATTTTGTGACAGCTCAGGAAATCCGTTGGCTTCTGCATCAGATCTGAAGATCGTTTACATTCCAGTGGAATTCCTGGGAAAGTCCAGAGCTCTCAGTGCTTTGAAAACAATGGCTTATGGAGATCAACTTCCCAACTGCAACAAACGAACTGGAGGGAAGGCCTGAGAGGGTTTTTTGGGGGATATGATGGGACCAGAGCAGCGTTCTTCAAGAGCCCTGCCTGCATAGGAGCCACTCCTAAGTTCTTGTAAAAATAGAAAAATACTCTTGTGATTTCCAGGTTCAGTTCAGTTCAGTCACTCAGTAGTGTCCGACTCTTTGTGACCCCATCCAACTCTTTGCGACCCCATGAACTGCAGCACATCAGGCTTCCCTGTCCTTCACCATCTCCCAGAGCTTACTCAAACTCATTTCCAAGTCGGTGATGCCATCCAACCACGTCATTCCGTCGTCCTCATCTCCTTCCACCTTTAATCTTTCCCAGTATCAGGGTCTTTTCCAATGAGTCAGTTCTTAGCATCAGGTGGCCAGAGTATTGGAGTTTCAGCTTTAGCATCAGTCCTTCCAATGTACACCCAGGACTGATCTTCTGCAGGATGGACTGGTTGGATCTCCTTGCAGTCCAAGGGACTCTCAAGAGTCTTCTCCAACACCACAGTTCAAAAGCATCAATTTTTCAGTGCTCAGCTTTCTTCACAGTCCAACTCTCACATCCATACATGACTACTGGAAAAACCATAGCTTTGACTAGACAGACCTTTCTTGGCAAAGTAATGTCTCTGCTTTTTAATATGCTGTCTAGGTTGGTCATAACTTTTCTTCCAAGGAGCAAGCATCTTTTAATTTTCATGGCTGCAGCCACCATCTGCAGTGATTTTAAAGCCCAAGAAAATAAAGTCTCTTATTGTTTCCACTGTTTCCCCATTTATTTGCCATGAAGTGATGGGAGTGGATGCCATGATCTTAGTTTTCTGAATGTTGAGCTTTAAGCCAACGTTTTCACTCTCTTCTTTCACTTTCGTCAAGGGGCTCTTTAGTTCTTCTTCGCTTTCTGCCATAAGGGTGGTGTCATCTGCATATCTGAGATTATTGATATTTCTCCCGGCAATCTTGATTGCAACTTGTGCTTCATCCAGCCCAGCATTTTGCATGATGCACTCTGCATATAAGTTAAATAAGCAGGGTGACAATATACAGCTTTGACATACTCCCTTCCTGATTTGGAACCAATCTATTGTTTCATGTCCAATCCTAACTGTTGCTTCTTGACCTGCATATAGATTTCTTAGGAGGCAGGTCAGGTGGTCTGGTATTCCCATCTCTTTAAGAATTTTCCACAGTTTTTTGTGATCCACACAGTCAAAGGCTTTGGCATAATCAATAAAGCAGAAGCAGATGTTTTTCTGGAACTCTCTTGCTTTTTTCAATGACCCAATGGATGTTAACAATTTGATTTCCAGGTTGGCCAAGATCAGTTCAGAGGCTCTCCTGGTGCATCCTTGGCTTCATGGCATTCAATAATCCTCAAATGTAAGATGAGCTGAAACCAGAACTTGCTCACAGGTAGGCAGACTCCTGCCTACTGAGCCACAGCTGGGGTTGGGCTCTCTCATCATCAGTAGCAATCACTACTGACAATTTCTACAGTGTTCCAGAGTCACAGCCATTCCCTGGACAGGCTAGAGACTTATCAGGTGTGGCTACCTTTTTCATTCACTAAGAAGTCATGGGGATAGAACCAGCAATATTTCTTCATAAGCTGTACTAAATCCCTCCTTTAGCAGAAGAGGAAACTGAGACTCTGAGAAGTCCAATCAGTATTTGAAAACTACACAGTTGGTTAGTGGCAGGGCCAAGGCAAGGAACCAAGATTCATTGGTTTATTCAACATGTGTTATCAAGGTTTATATTATGTGTACAGAAGGAGCAGTATCTAAATGAACAGTTTCTGATGCTGAAGGAGGGATGGATTTGGGGCTTGGCTTATCCTTCAATTTTGTTCAGCTATCAACCTAAGAAAGGGAACCTAAGGGACTTCCCTGGTGGTCCGGTAACTAAGACTCTGCATTCTCAATTCAGGGGGCCTGGGTTTGATCCCTGGACAGGGAACTAGATGCTGCATGTCACAATAAAGATTGAAGACCCTTTATGCCATAACTAAGACCTGATGCAGCCAAAATGAATAAATAAAACATTGGGGGGAAAAGAGAAAGGGAATCTAATTCTCAGTTTAATGTTAAGTATAATTATAAGAAACTAAACACAGAAATATCATTCCTGTTGCCTGGAGTTGATTTAGGGATGAACCTGTTATCTAGTTCTGGTCAAGCAGATATGAAGGGAAATTTGTTGTGGGGCTTAGAAATATTTCTGGTAACAATTTTTCTTTCCCAAAGGTGGTTTTCTCTGGATGTAATGCCTATACCTGGGAACTAACCAGTTGATACACTGAGGCTGGCCGAGAAATGAGGTGGGAGGAAGGCTGAGACCTGATGACATCATTGAACTTGACAAACCAAAGTCAGAAGCCCGGCAATAAGCCCTTATTGATGTGCCAGTTGATAAAATTACCTTACTGGTGAAAGTAGTTGAGTTTTCTAATCCTTGCCACTGAAAGCATCCTTCCAAAAAATTCAAAGGTTGTAGTGGTAGTTCATTACTAGGGTTTGCATCTAACAACTTCTGTTTTCCTCTTAGGGAAGGAGAGGGATGGGAGATTTGAAGAAAGTGAAGAATTGGAAAGCATCTCTTTAGGGAAATTCAGGAGTGCTGAGGGCCTGAGAGATAACAGGACCAGTCTATTGGCTTAGTGATTTTTCTCCAACTGTACTCAGCAGCCCCAGGAGTGTGATGGGAAAGACAGATAATTACATTCAGCAAGAGCTGAGGTTCTTCCAGGTGGACACATCTCCTTTCCTCTCTCTGCCACATCATATTGTCTTCCAGGCATCAGTTCAGCTCAATATTGAGAATGTCTACCATGTAGGAAGCACTCCAAAGTTCTTGTAAAAATAGAAAAATATTCTTGTGATTTCCAGGTTCAGTTCAGTTCAGTCACTCAGTAGTGTCCGACTCTTTGTGACCCCATGAACCACAGCAGGCCAGGCCTCCCTGTCCATCACCAACTCCCAGAGTCCACCCAAACTCATGTCCATTGAGTCGGTGATGCCATCCAACCATCTCATCCTCTGTCATCCCCTTCTTCTCCTGCCCTCAATCTTTCCCAGCATCAGGGTCTTTTCCAATGAGTCAGCTCTTTGCATCAGGTGGCCAAAGTATTGGAGTTTCAGCTTCAACATCAGTCCTTCCAATTTCCAGGTTGGCCAAGATCAATTCGGAGGCTCTCCTGATGGGTCCATGGCTTCATGACTTTTAATGATCATCAAATGTAAGATTATTCAAAGTAGACAAAATATAATCAAATAAAGAGTAATAATATAATCACATTAAATCGTGCTTTCTTTCAAAATTGTAACTTAAAATTATTATTGTGTTACCAGTCATTTGTAATTTTCTTTTAATTTGTGAAGGGCATATTTCTCCCAGATGTTGATTTTTACATCAATTAATAGCTTTATATGGTCTTATTTTAATTTTCATTAATGATTTTTTTGGAACAGAATTGTGTTCCCTTCCACCAAAGTAATATGTTGAAGTTCTAATCACCAGCACCTTTGAATGTGGCTATATTTGAAAATAAGGTGTTTTAAAGGTGATTAAGTTAAAATGAAGCCATTCACAGGGGCCTTAATCCAATGTGATTGGCATTCTTTTAAGAAGAGATAAGGACACAGACATGAACAGAAGTAAGACCTCATGAAGACACTGAAAGATGAACATCTACAAGTCAAAGAGAGAGGCCTCAGAAGAAACCAACCCTGAAAACAACTTGATTTTTTCGATTTCTAGCCTTCAATATGGTTAGAAAATCAATTTCTGTTGTTTAAGTCAAAAAAAAAAAGTGGACAAAATAATTCATATGAAAAAGAAAATAAGTCTCTGTGGACTCTTTTTGTCTTGGTCCAAAACAGTGAGAAACGGTGATCAGATGCTCCAGGTTTACTTTAAAAGCACCACACAGCACAATGTTGATGCTTGGATTCATTTGTTTATTCCGTACTCCATCACTGAGTTCCCCATGAGATGAGTTCACGTACTGTGAACTGCAGACTTGTTCTCTGGAAACAGAGTGGAGACATAGGATAAAAGCTAATGTTTACAGCAAAATTCAGAATTTGCAGAGAAAAGGAAACCACAAGGGGAAGTGTTGTTTCCTCTTTGGACTAGAGATGGAAGTGGGTGGTCAGCTAGGGAGGTTTCCTTGTAGAAATTCTCTGGGAGGGATGAGCAGCCAGTTTCAAGCAGTAGCAGAAGCCTCCTGAAAGACTCGGGGCCTGGAGCTGCCGGACCTGTTTGGGGCACTGCTGGGGGGCTCCTAGGGCTCAGGCAGTGTTGGGAGTTCAGGACGGTTGGTGTAGGAGATCAGGACCACTGGAGAAGTTTGAATTTAATACTGTGGAACATTTCATGCAAAGATGGGCTCAATAAAGGACAGAAATGGTAGGGACCTGACAGAAGCAGAAGATATTAAGTAGAGGTGGCAAGAATACACAGAAGAACTGTACAAAAAAGATCTTCATGGCCCAGATAATCATGATGGTGTGATCACTCACCTAGAGCTGGACATCCTGGAATGTGAAGTCAAGTGGGTCTTAGAAAGCATCACTACGAACAAAGCTAGTGGAAGTGATGGAATTCCAGTTGAGCTATTTCAAATCCTAAAAGATGATGCTGTGAAAGTGCTGCACTCAATATGCCAGCAAATTTGGAAAACCCAGCAGTGGCCACAGGACTGGAAAAGGTCCATTTTCATTCCAATCCCAAAGAAAGGCAATGCCAAAGAAAGCTCAAACTACCACACAATTGCACTCATCTCACACACTAGTAAAGTAATGCTCAAAATTCTCCAAGCCAGGTTTTAGCAATATGTGAACTTCGAGATGTTCAAACTGGTTTTAGGAAAGGCAGAGGAACCAGAGATCAAATTGCCAACATCTGCTGGATCATCAGAAAAGCAAGAGAGTTCCAGAAAAACATCTATTTCAGCTTTATTAACTATGCCAAAGTCTTTGACTGTGTAGATCATAATAAACTGTGGGAAATTCTGAAAGAGATGGGAATACCAGAACACCTGACCTGCCTCTTGAGAAACCTGTATGCAGGTCAGGAAACAACAGTTAGAACTGGACATGGAACAACAGATTGGCTCCAAATAGGAAAAGGAGTACGTCAAGGCTGTATATTGTCACCCTGTTTATTTAACTTATATGCAGAGTACATTATGAGAAACGCTGGGCTGGATGAAGCACAAACTTGATTCCTGGAATCAAGATTGCCAGGAGAAATATCAATAACCTCAGATATGTAGATGGCATCACCCTTATGGCAGAAAGTGAAGAACTAAAGAGCCTCTTGGTAAAAGTGAAAGAGGAGAGTGAAAAAGTTGGCTTACAGCTCAACATTCATAAAACTAAGATCATGGCATCCAGTTCCATCACTTCATGGCAAATAGATGGAGAAACAGTGGAAACAGTGGCTGACTTTATTTTTTTGGGCTCCAAAATCACTGCAAATGGTGATTGCAGCCATGAAATTAAAAGACACTTGCTCCTTGGAAGAAAAGCTATGACCAACCTAGACAGCATATTAAAAAGCAGAGACATTACTTTGCCAAGAAAGGTCTGTCTAGTCAAAGCTACGGTTTCTCCAGTAGTCATGTATGGATGTGAGAGTTGGACTATAAAGAAAGCTGAGTGCTGAAGAATTGATGCTTTTGAACTGTGGTGTTGGAGAAGACTCTTGAGAGTCCCTTGAACTGGAAGGAGATCCAACCAGTCCATCCTACAAGAGATTAATCCTGGGTGTTCATTGGAAGGACTGATGCTGAAGCTGAAACGCCAATATTTTGGCCCCCTGATGCGAAGAGCTGACTCATTGGAAAAGAGCCTGATGCCGGGAAAGATTGAGGGCAGGAGGAGAAGTGGATGACAGAGGATGAGATGGTTGGATGGCATCACTGACTCAATGGACATGATTTTGGGTGGGCTCCGGGAGTTGGTGATGGACAGGGTGGCTTGGCGTGCTGCAGTTCATGGGGTTGCAAAGAGTTGGACATAACTGAGTGACTGAACTGAACTGAACCGAAGAGAGGGAATCACTGAGGAGCTGAGGAAGGCAGATAATGCCATCATATTTATTTCTCAGTAAAACAGCCAGCGAGAATGCAGAAGCTGAGCTGGAAGAGGAAGGCCGAAGAACGAATGGAAATGAAGAGGCATTTTTACTCGTTTGGAGAAACATTCTAACAGACATGGAATTCAAATTGTAAAATAGAAGACACCTCGGTATTTGGGGACAGAGATCTATAGACCATCACAGTTAGATTTATAAGTCAAGTCCAGTTGATTCACTTGGCTGTATGCAGAAACTAACACAACGTTGTAAAGCAACTACACTCCAATAAAAATTAATTTAAAAAAATTCCCAATCCTTCATCAGGTTAAAGTCCACTTCATGCTGTCTTAGACTCCTGATGTCTTGCTGAAATTTAGTCTGATGGCCAAAAGAAATTTTTGAAGGACTACATTAATCTCTGACTTGAGTGCTTAAAAAAACACACAACTGTGAAAGGGATCCAAACAGACAACCACAACTACTTTTACAACCAAGGAAAAGAATTTCCTCTGAACACTCCTCCCACTTACACTGCCTCTTTCCATGATGTGTTAAACCTTCCCTCCATCCTCAGCCCCAAGTGGCTCGCCTCCTTTGCCCACCCCACACTCTCCCTCTGTATCTCCATCTATCACGTCTTCCAGTTTTCCACCAGAGGGGAAATGGCACTAGGGTGAGTGACCCTCTTTGAAGGTTAGAAAAGGGGAGAAGCTGAGATTACACTAAAGTTAATGATACTTCTTGGGCTTCCCTGATGACTCAGGGGGATAAGAATCTGCCTGCCAATGCAGGAGACCCAGTCTAATCCTGGAGTCAGGAAGATCCTCTGGAGAAGGAAATGGTAACCCACTCCAATATTCTTACCTGGGAAATCCCATGGACAGAGGAGCCTGGGGAGCTATAGTCCATGGTATCGCAAAAGAGTCGGATGCAACTGAGCAATTAAAACAAAACAAAACAAAAAAAAAGATGCTTCTTCCCATCATAGGACTTTCTCTCTTTAAACTTGTATTAATTAGACAGGATGCAACCATCAATATGAAATGAAAATTGAGACAATTATCTGAGTGAATTTGAAAACAGGAAGAGATTTCTGCTTCAATCATTCATCTGTGGTTTTTTGGTTTTTTTTTTTCCTTTTTTAAAAATACATTTTATTTTCTAAGCAGTTTTAAGTTCATACCACATTTGTTGTAACAGGACTGATGACCACTCAATGCTAAAGAAAAGTTCTGACTTAAGCCCAACCTACCTATAAAAGATTTAACAGGTCAGGAAATTTCTTACAAAATAAATTATGTGAAAATGACTTTGATGTTGCTGAATAGAGTTTTGTGGATTAATGAACATGATTAATGTGTAGTTTAAAGCTAAAAATTATTAAGCTTTAAATCCATGCCAGGTCTATTTCAAGGATCCTACCTATATTAATCCTCATAACTACCCAATTGTTATCATTATTTGCTATCTGAAAGCCTGTGGAGCTCAGCTAGTAAGTGGTGGTATTAGCAAGGGCACAAATTCAGACTCTTGGGCCCCCAAACTTGACTTTAGTCACTAATCTTTGATGGTCTTATACAAAAATGTTGAACTTGTATCTCTTTATGGGACCTGCTCCCTTAGGGAGAAGAGTAGGGCACATGGGATCTGGGTGCTGAGATGAGGACTAGCTCATGGGAACAAACCGAAGGCAGAACAGGAAGAGGTCCAGGGGGCCTAGATGGTAGGTGCATCTTGTCAATCACGTTACCTACATTCAGAATATTTCAGTCGTTCACTGCTTCTGTTGAATGCTCTTCTGGGACAATGAGGGCATGAGGCCCTGGCCAAGGATGTAAAGGAGGGAGAAGGGCTGCCAGAGGCTATCATGGTAGCAGCTAGTAAGGATTAAAAGAAACTTGTCAAGAAGAAGAAGGAACAAGTTAGAGCTACAAGGTCCAGTTGCCTCTTTTGACATAAGAGTCTTTGTTGTTGTTCAGTTGCTCAGTCACGTCCGACTCTTTGTGACCCCATGGACTGTAGCATATCAGGCTTCCCTAGCCTTCACCATCTCCTGGAGCTTGCTGAAACCCATGTCCATTGTGTCGATGATGCCATCCAACCATCTTGTCCTCTGTCTTCCCCTTCTCCTGCCATACATGGAGTGAGGATTCTTACCCTTACCCCTCTTTAATATCCTGTGCCGATATTAAGATTCATGTTAATACTATCAATACTTCTCTTAATCTTTTCTTCCCTGAGTCCTTGGCCCCATAAATCCCTAGGTGTTTGACCCTTGGGTACCCATCACTAAATCATCAACTTCCCATAAGTCTGGTCCAAGGCAAATATTCAATAAATGTTAGTGATTCATGAGCAACATCCAAACTAAATGAGGAGGAAATAATGACCAATGACCAGTCAGCTCAAAATGACCTTCCCAAAGTTTTTCTAAGTATCCTAAGATGACCAGAAGGGAAAACTGTTTCATGAGTTTTTCATTGCCAAAGGACAATCTCTCATAAGTAGTTCACTAGCAGTACTGTTTTCCAACTTCTTGAGACCAAACAGAAAGAATAAACCAGGAAGCACAAACTAACAACAAGAGACAACTTTACTTGGGCTCAGGGAGGCTCAGAACCCAAAGTCCATCAGGGTCAAGGCTCCAATCCAACAACTTCCCTTGGATTCCAAGGCATTCCCCTTTGCCTTCATATTTCTTGGAGTGGAATTTCTCAAACGTATATTCACCCACACAGAGATGTTGACATGTTCTCTCCTGACCTTTCCATTCCAGTGAGATGCTGGAGTTTCCACTTTCCCACTTCTGTGAGATGCTGAGCTTATCATGCTTCTCGCATCTGTTCTGGTCACCACTTGGCATGGGACAGTGGGGAGTTCCATGCCCATTTCCTCCAAACCTCCATGTGCTTCCACCTAAGTTCGACTGATGTAGCCTTGGAACAAAACATCCCAGCCAGCTTTGACCTTTGACCATTCACTGTTGCAACTTACCTCCCTCTACTTTTCCAAAATCTGAGTGTATAAATATTTCCTTGTTTTGTAGACATTCTGGTCACCAGAAAGGAAAGATCTCTCTTAAGGCTTGGTCTGCCAAATAAAACGAGGCGTCCTTTCTGTTATACCGCTGTTGATGCTCCTAGACAGCTCATGAGCTTTGGCACCTGATTGATATGGGAAAACAGCTTTAAATTGACTCAAGAGGAGATATTGAAGATTGTGTGAAGTGACAATGGGGAGATATTCTGATTTCTGAAATGGGTACTTGAATAGGAATGGAATTAAGATTTTTAAAATAGAACAGATTCTGGTGTTTAGGGAACAAAAGATGTATAGACCATCACATTTACACTGATAAATTTGAAAGCTTACACCTGAATCCTTCATCAAATTGCAGTCCACCTTGTGTTTTCTTGGAATGGCAATATCATCCAAGAAATACAAGCCAGTAGCCAAAATAAATTTTTGAAAGTTTGTTTAAAGCTGTAAATTGAGTAGGGGTTCAGTTCAGTTCAGTTACTCAGTTGTGTCCGACTCTGTGACTTCATGGACTGCAGCACACCAGGCTTCCCTGTCCATCACCAACTCACGGAGCTTACTCAAACTCATGTCCATCGAGTTGGTGATGCCATCCAACCATCTCATCCTCTGTCATCGCCTTATCCTCCTGCCTTCAATCTTTCCTAGCATTGGGGTCTTTTCCAATGAGTCAGTACTCACATCAGGTGCCAAAGTGTTGGAGTGTCAGCTTCAGCATCAGTCGTTCCAATGAATATTCAGGACTGATCTTCTTTAGGATGGACTGGTTGGATCTCCTTGCAGTCCAAGGGACTCTCAAGAGTCTTCTCCAACACCGCAGTTCAAAAGCATCAATTCTTTGGTGCTCAGCTTTCTTTATAGTCCAACTCTCATGTCCATACATGACTACTGGAAAAACCATAGCTTTGACTAGATGGACCTTTCTTGGCAAGGTAATGTTTCTGCTTTTTAGTATGCTGTCTAGGTTGGTCATAGCTTTTCTTCCAAGGAGCAAGCATCTTTTAATTTCATGGCTGCAGTCATCATCTACAGTGATTTGGAGCCCAAGAAAATAAAGTCTCTTATTGTTTCCACTGTTTCCCCATCTATTTGCCATGAACTGATGGGACCGGATGCCATGATCTTAGTTTTATGAATATTAAGTCAAATTTTTCACTCTCCTCTTTCACTTTCATCAAGAGGCTCTTTAGTTCTTCTTCACTTTCTGCCATAAAGGTGGTATCATCTGCATATCTGAGGTTATTGATATTTCTCCTGGCAATCTTGATCCAAGCTTGTGCTTCACCCAGCCCAGCAGTTCTCATGATGTACTCTGCATATACATTAAATAAGCCAGGTGACAATATACAGCCTTGACATATTCCTTTCTTGATTTGGAGCCAGTGTGTTGTTCCATGTCCAGTTCTAACTGTTGCTTCTTGACCTGCATACAGATTTCTCAGAAGGCAGGTCAGGTGGTCTGGTATTTCTACCTCTTTAAGAATTTTCCAGTTTGTTGTGATCCACACAGTCAAAGGCTTTGGCATAGTCAAAGTAGGGGTGGGTGTGAGTTTTTGTCTTTAAGATGTTTTATAGAGAATTTAAAAACAAAAAAAAGTTCATTAAAGATTTCAGCTCTTTTAAGGGCCACTTTTGATTGTCACTTAAACTTTGCAACATGAGCATAAGTCCTCATGGAATAATCAAGAAGGATGTATGTGTGCATATATATATATATATATATACATGTACATATATATACACATACACACACACACATATATATGTATATATACGCTCAGATGGTAAAGAATCCACCCACAATGCAGGAGACTGAGGTTCGATCCTTGGATTAAGAATATCCCATGGAAAAGGGAATGGCAACCCACTCCAGTATTCTTGCCTGGAGAATTCCACAGACAGAGGATCCTGGTGGGCTACAGTCCATAGGATCATGAGTCAGACACAGCTGTGTGGCTAACACAGCACAGTGTGTGTGTATATATATATATATATATATATATATATATATATATATATATATATACACACATATATTTATTATGGATGTTAAAAAGCCAGCTGTGGGTTAGGCCTGAAATAAAAGAAAATTCCAGGGGAATGAACTCAGGTCAGTAGGTGAGGTTTAGAGTGGCCTGATTTCAAAAGCTGTCCCTTCAGACTGAAGCAATCCCCCAGCAATGGAAGCATGTACCCTCTTCCTCCATTTCTTGCTTCCTTCCCTGTCACCTGACTGATGAACACTTGATCTAGAGGCTGAGAAGTATACTTTTGCCCAACAGGGAGGTTTAGTTCCAGGCATCACTGGAGACGTGGACTGTATGGTCTAGATCAGGTCCACCTTGAACAAGACATAGCAGCAGAGGGAAAGTGAACCAGAAATGAGTGAAGAGAAAGTAAAAAATGAGGGATGAATGTTTAATGTAAATGATTATCCTCATTGAAACCCCAAAGGGTGGGTATTTTTAACTGGAGGAAATACAGAAAGTCAAAGAAGCACTTGAGGAGGCACAAAATTTCAGCTTCACCATAAGCCTGAAGACAGAGGAAGGCTAGTGATGACCAGGGTTCCAACTCAAAATGACCAAGCTCGAATTCGTCCCTCAGCATTCCAGGCATTGTTCAAGGAGCTCTGTTTTGGCTCTTCTGTTTTGGCTTTTCCAAGCTCCTCAGAATTGAGTTAGGTGGAATGAGAAAAAAATATCCCTGTGACGTAAAAGGAACAGAAAGCTAAACACAAGAAGAATGAAGCGCAAAGAGCTGAAAATGCTTTCAGTGTTTTCTAAACATTTTTTAGAGTTAACACCTGACCAGATGGAGGAAATGACCCAGATTGCAAAAGCAGCAGAGAGGCAAGATGTGGCAATGATGGGGGATTTCTACTTCACTGACAGCTGGATTCATCCACACTAAAGGCAGAAGCTCAGTCAAGTCTTACCTCGCTGGATATAGAGTCTCCCTAAAGCAACAACAATGAGAAGAAACTATAAGAGGAACTTCTATCCTGAATGAATCATTAAAAGCAAGTGAGAACTGGTTGATGGACTGAAAAGGGAAAGGCAAAGAGGAAAAGAATGAACATTTCCTGAATACCTACCATGTATCAGATGTCACTCAAGACAGTTAACATATATGTCATCTCATTTACTCATGACTGCGTAAGATGTGAGATTACCTCTGTGAAGTAATGAGTGATTATATCCACTTAGCCTCAGAGAGACCTAAGGTCATCCAACTAATCTGAGCAGGTACAGGCTTTAAGCAAAGTTCTGACTCAGAATTCAGATCTCTCAGACTTGAGAAAGACACACAGAAAATGTGGGAAAGCTCATAATTAAGAAGAAATGTGCACGTGCGCCTCTATCCAGTGTCTAGAATGCTAAATGTGTAGTAGGACATAAGACTTGTGAAAAGTGCTCAAGTGCACGGTGGGGAGATCTGAGCTTTGCTCAAAGCAGGAAGCAGAACAAGGAAGGCAAAGATTTGCTGCAGGGCCATTACAAATGGTGTAATGTCAGTAGGAGGCAGGGAGAAAAAACACGTTGTTCTACTCCCACTTGATGTCCCATTGTCTTCATCGATGAGAATAATCTTCAGACCTGCAATATTGGATCAAACTCTGGTGAAAGACTCCTGAAACCCAGGGCCTTAAGTGAGTTTTTCTCTTGGTCTGGAAAAATAAACTGTCTGAGAGAAGTTGCCAGAATAAAGGTTACTTTGCTGTGCTAATCTGTGATGGTGAAGGCACAGGTTCCAAAAGAGTGAAGTTTGGCATATGTGATCTTAATTTTTCAATGGGGAGGAAGGTGAAGTCTCTGGACCACAGTCTGGGGAGCTTGTTCTGGAGAGATGAGGAATCAGCATCGACTCACCACAAACAAGCCACGTTGGACTCACCTCAACTATCCATAGAGTCCGTCTTTGGATAAACCGTGGAAGGCTGCTGGTTGAGAATATTAATGATCTTTAACATCCCTGGAGATGAGAAGGAAACCTGGGGGCTAGAATAAAGGCATTTTAACTAGTAAGGGACCACATCCAAGGAAATGACACATGAAACCATGCCATCCTGGACAGAGATCTCCAGGGGTTTTCATCCACAGCTCTATCCTATTTATATTTCTTTTTCAACTAATATGGGCTGAGCTGGCTTTTTAAAGTTTTCCATGGTTTAAGATTGAGAAGAATGACTAAAACCCCAGGTGTAAGATTTCAGTTTCAAAAAGAACTCGATAGATTAGAACAGTGGCTCAACTCCAACAAGGAAACAGGCAATACGGTCAATATCAAGCTTTATACTTAGATTCCAAAGTGAGCTTCACAAGTATATACATTTAAACAGTGGTGGTTTAGTCATTAGGTTGTCTTCAACTCTTTGCAACCCTATGGACTGTAGCCTGCCAGGCTCCTCTGTCCATGGGATTCTCCAGGCAAGAATACTGGAGTGAGTTGCCATTTCCTTCTCCAGGGAATCTTCCCAACCCAGGGACTGAACTCTGGTCTCCTGCATTGTAGGCAGATTCTTTACCACTGAGCCACCTGGAAAGCCTTTATACAATGTTCAAACAGTAGCATATGCAAAGAATACCTTTGGGAATTTTGTTAATTCAAAGTGAGTGAAGAGTTTAAGGAGCTGCTATGACCTCAACTGTCATTTTTTGCTGTGTTAATGAAATACAGTACCTGGAACAATAGAGACCACAGCCTCTTTGTCCTGCTCAGGTTAGACAACCCGTCATAAAGGATGTGCAGTTCTGGGTACAAGCTCCAAAAAAGGCAGTGACAATTGGAAGCGTGGCTAGAAAAGAGGAATGAAGGTGGGAAATGAGAAACAGTTTAAGGAAGCTTTGACCCCGAGAAGAAAAGATGCTGAGGAATGAACTTTCACCTATGTATTCCTAGACGGTAGAACCAAGGCCAAATGTGTTGACTTGGCGCTAATTGCCAGGAGACACATTCTAATAACCACAGATGCTCAGCCCCAAAATGGAGAAGTTGAGTATCCATCATAGCAGTGCTGTGTTAGACTCGTGCTGTGACTGCCGAGTCATTATCTGCGAGTATTTCTATTCTCTCAGTCCTCTTGAGTAGCATGTACTGACAGTGGCTCCAGTTTTCATTCCAATCCCAAAGAAAGGCAATGCCAAAGAATGTTCAAACTACCCCACAATTGCACTCATCTCACATGCTAGCAAAGTAATGGTCAAAATTCTCCAAGTCAGGCTTCAACAGTATGAGAACTGTGAACTTCCAAATGTTCAAGCTGGATTTAGAAAAGGCAGAGGAACCAGAGATCAAATTGCCTACATCCACTGGATCATCAAAAAAGCAAGAGAGTTCCAAAGAAACATCTACTTCTGCTTTAATGACTAAGAACAAGTCTTTGACTGTGTGAATCACAACAAACTGTGGATAATTCTTCAAGAGATGGAAACACCTGATCTGCCTCCTGAGAAATCTGTATGTAAGTCAAGAAGCAACAGTTAGGATTGGACATGAAACAACAGGTTGGTTCCAAATCAGGAAGGGAGTACGTCAAGGCTGTATATTGTCACCCTGCTTATTTAACTTATATGCAGAGTACATCATGAGAAATGCTGGGCTGGATGAAGCACAAGCTGGAATCAAGATTGCTGGGAGAAATATCAATAAACTCAGATATGCAGATGACACCACCCTTATGGCAGAAAGTGAAGAAAAACTAAAGAACCTCTTGATGAAAGTGAAAGAGGAGAGTGAAAAAGTTGGCTTAAAGCTCAACATTCATAAAACTAAGATCATGGCATCCAGTCCCATCAGTTCATGGCGAACAGATGGGGAAACAGTGGAAACAGTGTCAGACTTTATTTTCTTGGGCTCCAAATCACTGTAGATGATGACTGCAGCCATGAAATTAAAAGATGCTTGCTCCTTGGAAAAAAAGCTATCACCAACCTAGACAGCCTATTAAAAAGCAGAAACATTACCTTACCAAGAAAGGTTCATCCAGTCAAAGCTATGGTTTTTCCAGTAATCATGTATGAATGTGAGAGTTGGGCTATAAAGAAAGCTGAGTGTGGAAGAATTGATGCTTTTGAACTGTGGTGTTGGAGAAGACTCTTGAGAGTCCCTTGGACAGCAAGGAGATCCAACCAGTCCATCCTAAAGGAGATCAGTCCTGAATATTCATTGGAAGGACTGATGCTGAAAGTGAAACTCCAATACTTTGGTCACCTAATGCGAAGAACTGAGTCATTTGAAAAGACCCTGATGCTGGGAAAGATTGAAGGCGGGAGGATAAGGTGATGACAGAGGATGAGATGGTCGGATGGCATCACCGAATCAATGGACATGTAAGCTCTGGGAGTTGGTGATGGATAGGGAAGCCTGGTGTGCTGCAGTCCATGGGGTCGCAGAGTCAGACACGAATGAGTGACTGAAGTGAACTGAGCCCCCAAACGGGCCTCTCAGAGAGCTGTGTGTTTCTTCTCACCCTTACTCTTCAAATGCTGGTTGAACAATTACCTGTTGAGGATAAGAAGGAGGAACTAAGAGATTCTTACCTTAAGACCACATCATTCTCAGGGACTGGTCATCTAGCTCTTTTTTGAATACTTCTTCAGAGAGGGATCACCACTTAATGATGCTGCCTAAACATCTGAATAAAAGCTTATTGAATATTACTCTCACTTTTTAAGTTATGACAGATCTTTGGTAATTGCTGAAATGTTCTTCAAAATTTGGAAGTATCCTTTGGATTGGATCTAAAATGAATTCCTCCCTCCATTCCCTGTTCTGACTATCTAGTTCAGACCACAATCATCTCTTGCCCAGAATACAGCAATCTTTCTTTATATACTCTGCCAGACTTTAGTATTATATTTCTTTCAATAAAGTCATCACTCTGGGTACAGTATTCCTTCTGAAACACATTTTATCAAGTCAAGACCATCTAAAAGACCTTTAGTGACTCAGTAAACCCATGACATAAAAGGTAGAGTGGGAAGGAAGAAAGGTGACCAGCTGCCTTATGATCAAGTCTCAACCATGAAACACAGTTTGGACCTTGATTAGATACTGATTTTTACAAACCAATTCCAAACGCTTTTATACATCACAGCGGAAATATTTTGGTTCATTTCTTAGGCTTTCCCCAAGAAACTGTCTTTTTCCCAAAAACAATCTGTAGGAAATGTTCTCCATTTTCTAATAAGCAGAAATGCAGACTAAACACACTAACTCATCCATCTGGTCACTTGAGAGGATGTGGAAGATGCGAGCATCTTACTCTATCATGCTCTGTCCTGATTTAAGACACAGCCCTTTAGCAAAGAAGTAATATAATCAATTCTTGATTATCTACTAATAGATGAGGGCAGATGCAAATGTAATTAACTGATGGAAACTTTACCTCATATGTTCCACATAAAAATGTCTAAAAACCTAGTTACAAAAAAGACTAAGAAATCAGGGAGATATGAAGGAGTCTTTCAGAAATGTTTGGGAAAAGATTTAGTGGTCAACTGAGAACCTTAAATTCTTTGCCTTTTGACAATTGTTTCTAAATGGCATCTTTTAAATTATTTATCCTGACCTAACAAGCTTCACCACCACCACCTCCTAAGACATTTTAAGTTGGGATTCTCTCTCTGCAGGTGGCTGAAATATGACCTGTAAATTCTGGAGCTGTGGAATTGCCTCTCCATGGACCAAAGTAATAGGAAAGAGTGTATAACAGGTGATCAGAAAAGCAGAGACAGATATGGAAGAGGAAGACTTGAGGGTTTCCAAAACCTTTCAAGGCTGCTTCTGGAGGCCTGGCTGTCTTTCTCTTCTTGGAGTTCTTAAGACTCCTTTATTCTTGTAATAAATCCACGCTTGGTTAAACAGAAAGTAAAAGAGAGACCAAAATGAGACCAGATCATTATCTGAACATCCTTTAAGCTCTTATGTCTATAAAAACTTTCCTAATCAGCTCAAGCAATGATATATTCTCAATTCTGATAAATGTTATCACTTCCACTCATTTGACTCTTACCATAGACTGCTTCCATGTATGTATGTATGTATGTATTCTCAAAGAGAGCAAAAGGTAATGTCTTTTCCTCCTTTACTATTCCTCACTGTACCAACCTAAGCATGTGGTAGACAGACCCTAAATAAATATTTGCTAATCTGATGAGACTGACCCATACTCAGCAGTTCAAACTCACTTAGTTGTCAAGTAACTGAAGTTTCCTTAACTTGTGATAAAACAAGAGAGACAGGCTTCCCTGGTGGCTCAATGATAAATAATCTACCTGTCAATGCAGGAGACATAGGTTCAATCCCTGATCCGGGAAGACTCCATATGACGTGGAACAACTACGGCCATGCACCACAACTATTGAGTCTGTGCTCTAGAGTCGAAGAGCCTCAACTACTGAGCCCACATGCTGCATCTATGGAAGCCCATGGCACCCTAGAGCCTGTGCTTGCAACAGAGAAGCCAACCCAATGAGATGCCTGGGCCCTGTAACTAGAAAGTAGCCCCCACTCATTGCAACTAGAGAAAGTCTGTGGGCAGCAACAGAGACCAAGCACAGCCAAAAATAAATAAAGTAAAATTATATTAAGAAAAAAACAATTCTTGCCATGTAGAAAAAGAAAAATAGGGCTCTCAATAAAGTAGCTCTGGGGGGATCCTAGATTATGAACCAGTATAGAAACACTTTTAAAAGACTCCCCCAAAGAGTGTGCAAGCCGGCTGAGCCCCTCTGAGAAATTAAAATGTTTGACCAGCTTAACAAACGTCATTTAAGTTGGTCCCTTACTGGTACATGCTATGTAATTTGCCTATTCAGCGGCCTAATTTTCATGTGTTGACAATTATATATCCTAAGCCTTTCCCTATTTACATCACCCAGAAAAATAAAGAACTCGCTGTGCATGTACAGGGTTGAGGAAGTCTGACTTGGCAGGCATTCTGGTGAAAAGGATCTGTGGATTTTCATTGTTCTCAAGCTTAGTATGAGTCAAGAGCTTGCGTTAATTTCCTAAAAAGGCTAATGCAACCTTAGATGAAACTAAGTGAAAAATTACTTTAGCTAGAGTCAGGCGTCTGGCTGCCAAGAGGTCCAGTCTCTTGCATGGTGTTGGACTTTGCTGTTTCTCAGGATCCAGGATCTCCTCTGACGTTGCTAGTGACCCCTTAAACAGTCCCTTCCATGTTGCACTGCTAATTTGGTAAGAAATTCTTTAGTATTTTAAGACTTAATCTACTATCTGCTTCCCTAGCATTTCTACCTATGAACTTCTACCCAGCAAGCCACATAAACCATATCTCACTTTCTTCCTTCATCACAGTGGAAGGCAGCTATCACTACTACCCCTTAAGTCTGGCTTAATATCTCCCCAATTCTCTCTTCTTTTTTTAAGACTTTATTTTTTGGATCCATTTTAGGTTTACAACTCGATAGAGAGGAAGCTATAAAGATAGTCCAGATGTCCCCTGTCCCCACAAGCATAGCCTATCTCCACTAGTCACATCTCTCACAAGGATGGTACATTTCTCATTATTGATGAACCTATACTGACACATCATAATCATCCAAGGTCCCTAGTTTACCTTAGGGGTTTGGCCAAATGTCTAATGATACTACCCAGACAATGGATACTATAATACCATACTGATTTTTTCACTACTCTGAAAATTCTCTTTGTTCCATCTATTCACCTTTTCCACAAACCACCATTCCCAATCTCTGGCAACCACTGATTCTTTTACTGACTCCATAATTTTGCCTATTCCAAAATGTCATAGAGTTGGGAATCATGCAGTATGTAACGTTTTTAGGTTGATTCTTTTTTTACTTGAGTGAGTGAAAGTCGCTCAGTCGTGTCTGACTCTTTGTGACCCCATAGACTATAGAGTCCACGGAATTCTCCAGGCCAGAATACTGGAGTGGTAGCCTTTCCCTTCTCCAGGGGATCTTCCCAACCCAGGAATCAAACCCAGGTCTCCCACATTGTAGGCAGATTCTTTACTAGCTGAGCCACAAGGGAAGCTCTTTTTTTACTTAGTGATATGAATTTAAGGTTCCTCCATGTCTTTTCAGGGTTTAGTAGCTCATTTTTTTTTTTTTTTTTTTAGCACTGAATAATACCCCATTGTCTGGATGTGCCATAGTTTATTTATCCATTCACCCTCAGAAGGACATCTTGGTTGCTTCCAAGTTTTGGCAAATGAATAAAGCTGCTATAAACATCCATGGGAAGACTTTGTGGACCTAAGTTTTCGACTCCTTAGGGTAAATATCAAGAAGCATGATGTCTGGGTTGTACGGTAGAAGTGTGTTAGTTTTGTGAGAAAACTGATGAACTTTTCCAAGGTATCAACACCATTTCGCACTCCTATCAGCAATGGGTGAGAATCTGTGTTGCTCCACATCTTCATCAGAGCTTGATGCTGTCAGTATTCTGGATTTTGGTCATCCTAATGTGTGTAGTGGTATCCCAGTTCTTTTAATCATTTTCTAAATAATACAGTTTCCAGATTCCTCACTGTTCTGCTTACTCTTCTCAGGAGCTCTACTCCATGAAGAAATGGAGGCTCAAAGAGATAAACTATTTGTTCAGAATCATACAGTCAGCAAAATCAGAACTGAAATTTGTATTCATTATTATTTGCAATGAATGGACTTCCCATGTAGCTACTTCTTTTCTTACTCGAATAATCATGTACTAGTGCTCTGTGACAACTTAGCAGGATGGGATGGGGTAGGAGATGGGAAGGAGGTTCAAGAAGGGGGCAACATATGCATACCTGTGGCTGATTCATGTTGATGCACGGTAGAGACCAACACAATATTGTAAAGCAATTATTCTCCAATTAAAAAAAGAAAAACTTCAGGGATGCTCTGAGAAGAATTCCAGTCAACTTCTAAGATTTATGTATCTTTCAAATGAAAGCATGCCTGCCTTTTTGACCAAAAGGATTGAATAAGCTTGAAGGAAATCAGTGTTGTTTGTATTTCTTAGTTAATAACTTTTGAAGAATATACCACACTTGTGCTAAGTGTAAGAACAGAATATGCTTAGCTTAAGCTAAGAATATATTAAGCTTTTCTGGAGCTAACCAAAAAATCCAAGAAAAGTAATGATGATACTAGATTTTTTAGGGTCTGATACTCACATTTAAGATGATTGTACATATTCCCTTTATACTTGATGAATTGTTTCTCTATCTGAACTTGTCTTTCTTAAGAATATATAAACAATGTATATAGTCCTGAGAATTAGCTTGGTACTATACTGCATAGTTGTCTGAGAGAATGAAACATGTGTAGTGATCTTTGCTTGTGTTTATAGTAAATGGTAAGCTTTACTATAAACTTTACTTTAAACTTTACTGCTGGGTCAACACTACAAAGAATCCTGGAAGTGAGGGATCTGATCTGAGTGTGATTTCTTCCTGAGGTCAGTTCTGGGTCACTATTTTCTGAATCTTTATGCCACTTTATCCCACTTAGACATGATGGGAATTATAGTTGACCTGGATTTCCCCATTGACACTTCCACTTGATTAGCTCTGAAATATAAAGTGTATGAGCTCTGTTTTATTCTAGACCTAAGTGGCAGGAAACTTCTGCTTTTCTTCCCAAACATGCTCCTTCAAATTTACAGAATGTAGAAGTCCCAGTAGGATCGCACAACAAATATTTCTGGCTTGTGATTCACCCATAGGGACTATGTGGGCACCAATATAGGAATTTTTCACAGGCCCCTGGGGTGTTACTTAACAAATTAGAGCCATTTCTTGCTAATTCAAACTGATTGAACAAATAACATTCTGAGTTAATAAAATCTTTAATTATATACTTAAGAAAACATTTTAATTGTGATAATTTCAAACTTAAAGAAAAATTGTAAAACTAATACATGAGGAAACTTTCCTGGAGGTTCAGTGGATAAGACACTTCCAATGCAGGTTTGGGTTTGATCCTTGATTGGAGAACCAAGATCTCATATGCCATGCAGTATGGTTAAAAAATTTTTAAAAAAAATACATGAAATGTTGACATGTGTTTTACCCAGATTTCCAATTTCTTAACACTTTTATCATGTTTATCATCCTATTTGTACATGTTTGTATTCTTTATCTTTTCTAAACCATTCAAGAAGTTATACTTATATACTTCCTTTTACCTTTTTTCCCTAAATATTTCCTAGGAAAGGGGACTTCTTCTTATATAATCATAATACAATCATTGAATTCAAAACACTTAACATTGATGTAGTAGTTTCATCTAATCTGTGCCTTCCCTGGTAGCTCAGACAGTAAAGAATCTGCCTGCAGTGCAGGAGACCCAGGTTCGATCCCTAGGTTGGGAAGATCCCCTGGAGAAGGGAATGGCTATCCACTCCAGTATTTTTGCCTGGAGAATTCCATGGACAGAGGAGTCTGGCAGACTACAGTCCATCAGGTTGCAAAGAGTCAGACACGAACTGAGTGACTCACATTTTCACCTTCCACTGTGCTTAGTCGCTCAGCCATTTCCAACTCTTTGCAACCCCACCAGGCTTCTTTGTCCATGGGGATTCTCCAGGCAAGAATACTGGAGTGGGTTACCATGCCCTCCTCCAGGGGATCTTCCCAACCTAGGAATTGAACCTGGGCCTCCTGCTTCACAGGTGAATACTGTCTGAGCCACCAGGGAAACACCACTTTCCAACACGAAGGCTAATTAATAACTTTATAGAATGTTTCTCCCTTTGGGCTTGCTGATATTTCCTCATGATTAGATTCAGGTTATGCATCCCTAGCTAGAAAACCACATATATGATGATATATCTTTCTCAGATAACCCAGGTGTAATATGTTCTTCTGCTCCTCATTCATAGTGTTAATTTTGATCATCTAATTAAACTGATGCAATCCATTTTGATCATCTAATTAAACAACATCACTGTATTTTCTATTTTCTCTCTTGCAACCAGTAAACAATCTGTAGGGAGATTCTTAAGTTCCTCCAAATATCTTGCTCTTCATTGTATTTTTCTTCTTAAACTCTATGATTCTTGCTCTAATTGTCTTTGCTGTGATGGTTGCAAAATTATAATTTTCCACGTCCACCCATTCTCTCCACATTTAGGTGCTCTTTTCTTCTATAAGAAATGTTTCTCACTACCCCCTTTCATCTTCCTTCTTACCTATCTGGCCATTAATATTATGGATCTATAGATTCCAACTCCATACATTATAATCCATTCCTGTCATTATTAATGCTAATGCTAAAATTGTCCCAGATTAGGCAATTTGGTGCCCCTTTAAGCTGGCTCCTCTATGTTTTTTTACATGTTCCTGTAATTACTTTTGAAACATTCTCTTGTTTTCTAGTTTTCAGACTCATCCTGTACCTTCTCTTCCCCAATAGTGGAATATGCCAATTCTCTAAGGACCTCTGTTTTCCTGTAGTGGTGAACAGTATTTAGAAATCAAAACCGAAGAATTAAATATGCTCATTGCTACTGAAGTGTCTTTATATCTAGGCCCTTCTAGAGAAAGAGGTAGGGAAATACACATGCACAAGTGTTCACACACACAGTGGCTATCTATATATGTAATAGAAATTCTGATGTGCTGGTACCTTCAAACTCAGTCCGATTCCACAGGTTCTTCATTGCCTTCCCCCACTTTTTTCCTCACTTCTTTTAGAAAGAGAAATATTGACTTCCAATAGCATCAAGGTACTGACTTATCTTACCAGTCTTACACTACACATGAAATAGCTTCAGAATTGTTATGCCCAAATCTCCTTGCAGTACAAGGGACTCTCAAGAGTCTTCTCCAATACCATGGTCCAAAAACATCAGTTCTTAGGCCCTCAGCTTTCTTTATGGACTACAAGTAGATCAAACCAGTCAATCCTAAAAGAAATCAGTCCTGAATATTCATTGGAAGGACTGATGATGAAGCTGAAACTCTAATACTTTGACTACCTGAGGTGAAGAACTGACTCACTGGAAAAGACCCTGATGCTGGGAAAGATTGAAGGAAGAAGGATAAGGGGACAGCAGAGGATGAGATGGTTGGATGGCATCACCAAATCAATGGACATGAGTTTGAGCAAGCACTGGGAGTTGGTAATGGACAGGGAGGCCTGGCGTGCTGCAGTCCATAGGGTTGCAAAGAGTGACGTGACTGAGCAACTGAACTGAACTGAAAAAAATGAAGTGAAAGTGAAATTCGTTCAGTTATGTCCGACTCCTTGTGACCCCATGTACTATACAGTGCATGGAATTCTCCAGGCCAGAATACTGGGGTGGGTAGCCATTTCCTTCTCCAGTGGATCTTCTCAAGACAGGGATCGAACCCAGGTCTCCCACATTGCAGGCAGATTCTTTACCAGCTGAGTCACCAGGGAAGTCCAAAGTGGAGGATCTGCCCTCTCTGAGGTTCAAACTCAGGACCTTTAGATTATGAGACTGACACGCTTCCTACTGTACTAAGAGGGCAGACGAACTGAATTGATGTTCAAATCACTATGTGTATCAAATAGACTAAAAATGCATGATATATTTGCAGTTCTTTATTTTTCCCCTAGAGTAAATAATCAAAGTTATTATGTTTTAAAGTAATTTGAAACAATTGCCCCCACAGCAATGCAATCATGTGATCCATTTCTGAAAGGTATATACTCAGAGAAGTCTCGCTTCCTTTCCTGATACTTCCTCTTGGTTCCCCTTTATCCATTCTAGATAGCCAATATTTCATTGTTTTCTGAGTTTTCCTTCCTGTGTTTCTTCTCTCCCAGATAAACAGATTTATATGTGTCTTTATTTCTTCTATAGAGGCTTCCCTGGTGGTTCAGATGATAAAGAATCTGCCTGCAATATAGGAGACCCAGGTTTGATCCCTGGGTCAGGAAGATTCCCTGGAAAAGGGAATGGCAACCCACTCCAGTATTCTTGCCTTTGAGAATTCTGTGGACAGAGGCTACAGTCCATGGGATCGCAAAGAGACACGACTGGGTGACCAACACTTTCACTTTTATTTCTTCATGCTTACACAAAAGTTAGGATATTAGGGATACTCTTGCAATTAGATTTTTTTTAAAACTGAATCTCCTGGAGTAAACAGAAAAAAAAATTTTTTTTCTACAATGCTATAGTACTCCATTGTATGAAGTACTCCTAGGCATTCAGGTAGTTCCCAGGATTTTGCTAGTACAAATAATGCTGCAGTTAAGAAATTTGTACCTGTTTATTTTCATACTTTAAAGATTTGTGTTCAGGAAAACTCCCTAGAAGTAGGATTACAGTGGTTTTTTTTAACTGAAATTTCCCTTAATAGGAGGGAACCATTTTGCATCTCTTCCATCAATGTATGAGAGTAGATATCTCCTTATAGTTTTGTCAGTAGAGTGCATTGTCAAGCTTTAGAATGCCAGCCTGGGGGTGAAAAATGGTATCTCTGTGTGGTTTCAATTTTAATTTCTCATGAGTACAACTGTGCATCTTTTCATATGTTTACGGGGCATGGTTATGTATTTTATGGTAATGGTTCATATTTTTTGCCCGTTTCAGTTCAGTTCAGTTCAGTTCAGTTGCTCAGTCATGTCCAACTCTTTGTGACTCCATGGACTGCAACATGCCAGGCTTCCCTGTCCATCACCAACTCCCAGAGTTTACTCAAACTCATATCCATTGAGCCAGTGATGCCATACAATCATCTCATCCTCTGTCGTCCCCTTCTCTTCTCATCTTCAATCTTTCCCAGCATCAGGATCTTTTCAAATGAGTCAGTTCATTGCATCAGGTGGCCAAAGTATTGGAGTTTCAGCTTCATCATCAGTCCTTCCAATGAATATTCAGGACAGATTTTCTTTAGGATGGACTGATTGGATCTCCTTGCAGTCCAAGGGACTCTCAAGAGTCTTCTCCAACACCACAGTTCAAAAGCATCAATTTTTCAGTGCTCAACTTTCTTTATAGTCCAACTCTCACATCCATACATGATTACTGGAAAAACTACAGTTTGACTAGGTGGACCTTTGTTGGCAAAGTAATATCTCTGCTTTTTAATATGCTGTCTAAGTTGTCATAACTTTTCTTCCAAGGAATAAGCTTCTTTTAATTTTATGGCTGTAGTCACCCACTGCAGGGACTTTGGAGCCCAAGAAAATAAAGTCTCTCACTTTATGTGCTGTTTCCCCATCTATTTGCCATGAAGTGATGGGATGGGATGCCATGATCTTAGTTTTCTGAATGTTGAATTTTAAGCCACCTTTCTCACTCTCCTCTTTCACTTTCATCAAGAGGTTCTTTAGTTCTTCTTCGCTTTCTGCCATAAGGGTGGTGTCATCTGCATATATGAGGTTATTGATGTTTCTCCCGGCAATCTTGATTCCAGCTTGTGCTTCATCCAGTCCAGCATTTCTCATGATGTACTCCGCATATAAGTTAAATAAGCAGGGTGACAATATACAGCCTTGATGTACTCCTTTTCCTATTTGGAACCAGTCTATTGTTCCTTGTCCAGTCCTAACTGTTGCTTCCTGACCTGCATACAGATTTCTCAGGAGGCAGATCAGGTGATCTGATATTCCTATCTCTTTCAGAATTTCCCACAGTTGGTTGTGATCCACACAGTCAAAGGCTTTGACATAGTCAATAAAGCAGAAATAGATGTTTTTCTGGAACTCTTTTCCTTTTTAAATGATCCAATGGATGTTTGCAATTTGAACTCTGCTTCCTCTGCCTTTTCTAATTCCAGCTTGAACATCTGGAAATTCATGGTTCACGTACTGTTGAAGCCTGGCTTGTATTATTCTGAGCATTACTTTACTAGCATGTGAGATGTGTGCAATTGTGCAGTAGTTTGAGCATTCTTTGGCATTGCCTTTCTTTGGGATTGGAATGAAAACTGCCCCTTTCCAGTCCTCTGGCCTCTAGGACTACAGCCTCAGCCTGTAGCTGAGTTTTCCAAATTTGCTGGCAAGATGAGTGCATCACTTTCACAGCATCATCTTTTAGGATTTGAAATAGCTCAACTGGAATTCCATCACCTCCATTAGCTTTGTTCATATTGATGTTTCCTAAGGCCCACTTGACTTTGCATTCCAGGATGTCTGGCTCTAGGTGAGTGATCATATCATCATGATTATCTGGGTTGTGAAGATCTCTTTTGTATAGTTCTTCTGTGTATTCTTGCTACCTCTTCTTAATATCTTTTGCCCATTTAAAAATAGGATTTTCATGGTTTCTTTCCTCAATTTTAAAAGTTCTTTATACTATATCCAGGATATGAGCTCTTTATTTGTGATAAATATCTCAAGTATTTTCTTACAATTTGTTATTTCTCTTTTAACTCTGCTTAGAGTTTTTGCTTTTAAGAAAATTTTTGGTAGTCAATTTATCAAACAATCCTTCTCTTGCCTTTCGACTTTGAGTTACAGCTACAAATCTTCTACCCACACTCAAATTTTAGAGCAATTCATTCTTGTTTTCTTCTAGTATTTTTATATTTACTTTTTTGTTTTTTACCTTTAGATCTTTAATCCATTTGGAACTTATTCTTGTGTGAGAAATGGATGTAATCTTACCTTTTCTCTGTTTGTCTATTCAGTTACCACAGTAACTTTACTAAACAGTTCCTCTGTGTCCCCAGAGATTTGAGATACCACCTTTATCATATTCTAGATTGCCATATATGTTATGTTTGCTTCTGGACTTTCTGTTTTATTCCACCTGTTCCTGTCCCAGTACTATGCTGTTTGCAAACTAGAAACCTTATCATAATTGCAAACTAGAAACCTTATCATAAGTTTTAGTATCTCGCAGGGCAAGTCTGTTAATTCCTCCACTCCCCTCACCCCCATGCCTTATTTCTTTTCAGTGTTTTTCTATTATGTTTATTTTTCCATATGAAATTTAGTATTAACTTGCCTATCTCCAGGGTAGGGGGAAGGTGGGAACCAATTGCATTAAAGTCCTAAATTATCTTAGGGAGAACTAATGTCTAAATACAACAGAAATATCCTAACCAAGAACCCAAAATGTTTTTCTGTTTATTCATCCCCACTTTTGCATCTTCTGGGAATGTTTATAATTTTCTTTATATAGGTTTAGAACATTTCTTGTTAATTCTTAGACATTTTTATTGCTATAGTAATTTTTTTTTCCTTTCATGATACTTTCTAACTAGGCTTCTCTGGTGGCTCAGACAGTAAAGAATCAGCCTGCAATGCAGGAGACCTGGGTTTGATCACCGGGTCAGGAAGATCCCCTGGAGAAGGGAATGACAACCAACTCCAATATTCTTACCTGGAGAATTTCCTGGATACAGGAGCCTGGCAGGCTACAATCCACAAGGTAGCAAAGAGTCAAACACGACTGACCAACTAATACATTCTAACTAGTTATTTTTTGTGTATAGACCCAGAGGGATGGGATGTGGAAGGAGGAGGGAGGGGGGATCGGGATGGGGAACACATGTAAATCCATGGCTGATTCATGTCAATGTATGGCAAAAACCACTACAATACTGTAAAGTAATTAGCCTTCAACTAATAAGAATAAATGAAAAAAATAAAAATAAAAAATATTTTTAAAAAAGCTATTGATCTTTTTAATTGATAAGCCATTTAAAAACATAACTAGCCTTATGGCTTAAAAGCATGTAACTTTAATATTGCTAATGCTTCAGAGTTCACAAAGTTTTTTGCAATATACATTTCAAAAATGCATGTAATAACTAAATGTAGTAGAATCAAATACCTCCTAATGGAATATATGACTTCAATGAAATGACCTATAATTAATGTTCATTACACATTATTTCTAATAAATATAATCATTATGCTGTACTGTGCTTAGTCGCTCAGTCGTCTCCGACTCTTTGTGACCCCATGGACTGTAGCCCACCAGGCTCCTCTGTCCATGGGAATTCTCCAGGCAAGAAACTGGAGTGGGTGGCCATGCCCTCCTCCAGGGGATCTTCCCAACCAAGAGATTGAACCCAGGTCTCCTCCATTGCAAGCGGATTCTTTACCATCTGAGCCACGAGGGAAGAAATTATACTCATAATACTTATCATTATACTCATAATCAAAACATAGTTTGCTTTTTAAGTACTTTAAAATAATCTACACCAACAAATTGAACAGAAGACAAGAGGAGTTAGCCTTTATAAACAAATAAAAATGGCTTGTAATGTATTGGAGACTATATGTAGGAATGTAGGGACCTACAGAAGACAGTGAAACTTCTCCAGCCTCAGGTATGACTATCAAGCAGACTGAACAGTGTTGCCTATGTTAATTTATCAGTGCCTTTGTCGATGCAATGATACAGGTGAAAAAGGATCATTCATGACAGTCTCCACCTCTCTGAAACAAGAAAAACTTGAACAAGTAAGGGATAGATGGATATCTGGAATCCCCTTCCTCCTCATCTGACATCCTCTAATTTCAGAAAGCAGAAGCTGATAGAGCCAGAGAGTATAATGAAAGGAGACAATTTACAGTTTCTAATGGTTACCCTGCCCATCCCCAAAGCCACCTATGGAAGAAAAAACCCAGCATGTTTTGTATGCCATTTCCTTTTCTCTTGTATGGCAATGTTAGAGTCATTTTACCATCTGGTAAATGGTAATCAACACTCCAGCTTCATCTCTTCCTTCCCCAAAGTAGACCAATACACTATTATATTCCTTCTGTTACATGAAATAAACAAGCTAGTCTACACAAAGACAGCATTTATTAAAAAGATATTAATGAATCACATGGAATTCAAGGAAGAAGTAAACTCCCCATACTCTGGAAGATCCTGGAACTTCCACAAAGGGAAGTTCCATCCCTTTGCTTATTACCATGGCTCAGCTCCCAACAAGGCTTAGTTTTAAATTCCAAAATCTTGAGGAGAATTCAACTGACACAGCCAGTATTTCCCTTAGACTCAGGCAAAACAGACCTCTGATCTGGGCTGCAAGTTTCAGAGGACCCTGCAGATCACAAAACCTTGGGGAAAAAAAAAAAAACTTTCTAGAGAACATATAAAAGTTAAATTAGTCACTCAGTTGTATATGACTCTTTGTGACCCCATAGACTGTAGCCCACCAGGCTCCTCTGTCCATGGAATTCTCCAGGTAAGAATACTGGAGTGGGTTGGATTCCCTTCTCCAGGGGCTCTTCCCAACCCAGGGATCGAACCCAGGTCTCCTGCATTGCAGGCAGACTCTTTATCGACTGAGCCACCAGAGAACATATGGGTGTTTTTATCATTGGGATCTACTTGCAGTTCTTGATATGACACAAGCTATAACCCTAAAACCTCAGAGAAACACTTCCACATGTGTCTTATAGGATCTTGCATACAAGGCACCCACATCTGAAAGATGTGAGGCTGTGTGTGTGGATTGTACTGGTGTTGACATTTGACGTTAACACTGCTTTCAAGTGCAGGAAAGATTTGAGGAGCTCTTGAATACAGGAAGTTCAGTTCAGACTAATAAAATCCTCCCTAGGTACCATAAATAAAATAGATTTCTCCACAATGAAATATTGCTTCCCAGTAGTGTTGAATGTCTATTCTCTGATTTATTTTCTGATTTTACCTCATGTTACCATTTGTGGTTCCAGAGGTACTCTTGACTTTAGTGAAGTATTCACAGTAGTTGCACATGGCAACTGAGAACCATTTTACAATGTTTGAGCAATTCAGATTACTTTTCAGTTTGTATATATGTAGATTTCTGACATTGGTTAAGCATAGTACAGACTCTTTATTAGCAACTAGTTGGGACATTGAATGGTTGAATTGCAAATAGTTTTATTTTTGTAAAACAATAAAATTTCATTAAAGTTACAGATAGCTAAATTTATTTTGATTTACTATTGATTAAAGTTATGACACCAAATTCAGTATAGTTTGTATTTTGCTTTTTATGTTTCATAGATGATTTAGAATACTTTAGAAGAGAAAGAACTTTTCAGGGAAAATCGCTATATAGGTTTTATAAGAATACTTCTCAAGTATTCTACATTTAATTAATTGTTAAATATATTTTGTTGCAATTCTGGATGAAAATATGTTAAACTTATGTTTAAACTTTTTATTCTTTAGGTTCCTAGGGATGACTACAAGTCAAAATCATAAAAGATGTTGAAAATATTCACTCAAAATAGAAAATAGGAACAGTAATCTCAAAATAGAAATAGAAAATCTTCTAAGAAGAAACTGTTTTCTTAAAATTTTAAAGCTCTCATTTAAATTGAGCACATATATTTTGAACATAATCCACATAAAACTTATAAATTGGATATTACAATTTCTGTACTTATTGAAGTTTTAATTACTGGTCAAAAAATTGAACAAGTATTTTGTTCCAAATTCATAACTTGAATTTAAATACGTCATAAGATGAAACCCCTGTAACTGAAGAATATTTTAAGAATCCATATTGAAGAATATGAATATTTCTTATTAAATGAATATTTACAAAGATGATCCTTCATATCAACATCACAACCCAGAAACATCAAATGCAACTGTATTTCCCTTTAAAAGATGAAAAAATTGCATTCATGAATCTGCCAATTGGATGAGAAAGATAAAATCTCTGGGACTTTACCGTTTATTAGATCATGATCTGGGAAAATGACCCATGTGGGTTTCTGACAGCGTGGGAATGTTCTTGTGGAACATATTCAGATGCAAATTTTCCATTGCCTTTATATCACAGAAAATCTAATACTTTATTTCATATCAATATTTTTTCAATTGGAAAAAGAAACTGTGACAGCTGGTTTTTATATTCTCATTTCAAAGGTAAAGCATTCTGTTTTTGCTGTCAAATGTCTCAGAATGAGTCTACAAGATTAGCTTCAAAACAAAGACTGAAATCAAAATGTTAGACACTCAGTTGTGTCCAGTTCTTTGCAACCCCATGGACTGTAGCCCATCAGGCTCCTCTGTCCATGGAATTTCCCAGACAAGAATACTGGATGAGTTGCCATTCTCTTCTCAAGGAGTTCTTCCCAACCCAGGGATTGAACCTGGGTTTCCCACATTCCAGGTGTATTCTTTACCACCTGAGCCATGAGGGAAGCCAAAATGAAGGTATTTGTTGCTAAAAAACAATTGGTGTCTCAAAAGAACACAAAACACCAATTGTGCATACATGTACAAACACACACAAAACAAAATGTGCAATTACTAAAAGCCCGAAACAATGAATTTCACCTTTTTCTCAAGCGCACACAGAACCCTCTCCAGGATAGATCACATCCTGGGCCATAAATCTAGCTCTGGTAAATTAAAAAAAAACTGAAATCATTCCAAGCATCTTTTCTGATCACAATGTGGTAAGATTAGATGTCAGGGAAAAAAAACTATTAAAAATACAAACATATGGAGGCTAATCAACATGATTCTGAATAACCAACAAATCACAGAAGAAATCAAAAAAGAAATCAAAATACGCATAGAAATGAATGAAAATGAAAACACAACAACCCAAAACCTATGGGACTCAGTAAAAGCAGTGCTATGAGAAAGGTTCATAGTGATACAGGCTTACCTCAAGAAACAAGAGAAAAATCAAATAAATAACCTAATTCTACACCTAAAGCAACTAGAAAAGGAAGAAATGAAGAACCCCAGGGTTAGTAGAAGGAAAGAAATCATAAAAGTTAGGACAGAAATAAATGAAAAAGAAACAAAGGAAACCATAGCAAAAATCAACAAAGCTAAAAGCTGATTCTTTGAGAAGATAAATAAAATAGACAAACCATTAACCAGACTCATTGAGAAAAAAAGGGAGAAAAATCAAATCAATAAAATTAGAAATGAAAATGAAATCACAACAGACAACGCAGAAATACAAAGCATCATAAGAGACTACTATCAGCAACTATATGCCAATAAAATGGACAACTTGGAAGAAATGGACAAATTCTCAGAAAAGTATAACTTTCCAAAACTGAACCAGGAAGAAATAGAAAATCTTAACAGACCCATCACAAGCATGAAAATCAAAACTGTAATCAGAAATCTTCCAGCAAACAAAAAGCCGCTGACCAGATGGTTTCACAGCTGAGTTCTACCAAAAATTTAGAGAAGAGCTAACACCTATCCTACTCAAACTCTTTCAGAAAATTGCAGAGGAAGGTAAACTGCCAAACTCATTCTATGAGGCCACCATCACCCTAATACCAAAACCAGACAAAGAAGCCACACAAAAAAAGAAAACTACAGGCCAATATCACTGATGAACATAGACGCAAAAATACTTAACAAAATTCTAGCAAATAGAATCCAACAACATATTATAAAGATCATACATCGTGACCAAGTGGGCTTTATCCCAGGGAAGCAAGGGTTCTTTAATATCCACGAATCAATCAATGTGATACACCACATTAACAAGTTGAAAGATAAAAACCATATGACTATCTCAATAGATGCAGAGAAAGCCTTTGACAAAATTCAACTTCCATTTATGATAAAAATCCTCCAGAAGGCAGGAATAGAAGGAACATACCTCAACATAATAAAAGCCATATATGATAAATCCACAGCAAACATTATCCTCAATGGTGAAAAATTGAAAGCATCTCCCCTAAAGTCAGGAACAAGACTTTTTGAAAGTTTAAACAGCAAAAAATATTTAGCAAAGAAAGTAACATTGACATAGGATGTTAACATGGTATGTTTAAAAGAATAATATCACATATTCTCTATTTATGCCAAGATTTTCATAGCATAAGCAGTCCAACATTTACAGAAAGAAAGTCCTGGAAGTTGGTGGTAGACAGGGAAACCTGGCGTGCTGCAATCCATGGGGTCGCAAAGAGTTGGACACAAATGAGTGACTGAACTGAACTGAACTGAATGGCAAATTTCCAGGTTTATTAGAAATTATTTAGAAATTTTATACTATGGTGGTTGAACATGTAAGCTGAATGAAAAATGAAAATTCACAATAAGATTTTTAAATTTTATGTGTATGATAAAAGAAGAAAAGTTAATCATCCCCCAAATTAAAACCTAATGATACTAGTTTCAGCTACATTGTATCAGAAATAAAAGTTGTGTTGAAAGCTGCTTTTTATTATAAAAATGTTTGAACTACTCCCGCAGCAAAATTGAAATTAAAGAATATTTAATTTGTTTTATATATGTCAGAAAATATGTGGGTTTGATTTAAGTGAAGATACTTTAAAACACAATTTTTTGCCTCTGTCTACACAGTGTTCCATAGCCCTTCCTTGCTCTCTGAGTAAGCAGTACTGGTTTTGGACTCCAGATCCAAAGTTAAATAAATTACATTTTTTTTTGTTGTTGTTGCTGTTGTTTAAAAAAATAAAACTCACAGTTTTCAGTGTTAGGCATTGATCTGAAAGATTATCTAGGCAGATCTATGATAATAGAATTAACATAGTTAATTTGAACAAGTGCATAAACTGAAATTTTAGCCCAAAGTCATGCTCATTCTTTGTACCACACAGTACACTTGAAACAAGTTCTCCTCTGTGTCAATAGCTCAGTACTGAAGACATCCCATGGAACAAATGAATGATTGTATTAGGTGTTTTCTGGGTCTGCCCACCAAATATAACCTTACTACTTCCTTAGACACACAATGAAAATGTTAAATGTTGCTACAGCAATTCTATTTCATTTAAGCAAAATATCTGAAGGACCATAGAAAACGAAAGCAAAATAACTGAAGATTTCAAAGGGAAATCAATCTTTGACAAAGAACGAGTTAGTCTTGTTATTGGTTATTTGATGTGAACTATTATTTGCTACTAACTATGTTGGCAAAAGCTTAAAGGGAACTCAAACAGGTATTTTTGGCTCACATTTTAAAAATTAATAGTATGTATTTTTTTAATTTGGAGAAAAAGGGTTTTTTGAAACTATATAAAGTAAACAACAGAAAAAAGAAAAAAAGAATGTTTATCTATAAAGAAGACTCATGTACCCATAATCTCTATACCATTTTCTATAGAGATTATTTTCTGAACATATTTTAGCTTCAGATATTGTCTTGAATCAAAAGATGTTTGAATAAATTAAACAATATATTATTGCTATCTTCATTTTTAATAATGTTGCAATGATGGAACTTCAAAAAAAGAAAAACTTGAGTACTATATGGATATTGCCACAAGAGACCGTAAAAGTTGTCTAAGTGACAGTGACATGAAATCACAGTAGTTTATAACAGATGCTGTGATTTATTACAGGTAACTCCATTAAAATTAGTAAATATCATGTTAATTATAGCTCAATTTCTTAAAAGTTGAAAGAATCATATGTAAATTTCATTGTTCATTCTGGGTAATGTTTTTAGAACTTTATTGACCATTCCTGTCGCTACTGTTTCAGGTGATGATCCAAACTGATCCAAGATGATCCAAATTGAAACTAATAAAAGCTGAGACTGATAATGACTTAAGAAACATCCCACATTACTGTTGAGTGAATGCAGATTTTGTGAAAATCTGTGAATCATAACAAGATAATTATTCATTTGAATAAAATAGAAGAAAAGAAAATATATTTTATGAAATAAATGCATACTAATTTATAAACTTACATGTCATTTTATTATTCAACAAGCTTTGCTGGCCCATCAACTAGATGTATTGACTTACATAACAATGCTTTGGTTGTTTTTAATTTTTGCCTACACTCAAGTCTATAAAGATCATACATGTATATATTTAAAAGGTTATTGTTATAAAAGAATACACCGATCTTAATTTAATGTGGCTGGATAAGGAGGTATCATATAATTTAAGCATGGTTACCAGGGGACCAAATTAGTCCATCTGGAAGTATCTTCCAGAGGAAGTGAACTCAATGTAAGCTAATCCGATACCCTCAAGAGGCTTATCTATCTCATTCTGGGCTAAAAATTTTGATGTCTCTATTCTTTCACTCATACTATTTAATCTACCTGGAGTGTCTTTACCCATGTTCTCTGCCTGGAAAAGTTTCTATCCTTCAAGTGCAGACTGGAGTGAGTTCCTCAAAGGCCCTCCTGTACTTCATTCACAGTGTCCTACATCCCTTGATAAAATTATTTCTATTGTATAAACCACTTTGCATGGTTTATCAATTATATTCTGTGTGCTGGTCCATGCCAAGGGAGCACAAGCTCTTCAGGAGTAGAAACCATGACTTTTTCATGTTTGCTGTCCTGACCTTTAGCTCAGAGCCTCATGGGTGGGCAGGACTTAAACATTTAATGAATGAATGAATACACTCATGAATCAATTACACTTACATTCATGAATCGATTACAACAATTTCAGAGACTCCAGTATTCATTATTATATAGATTATATATATCACATATCATATATTACATAATGCTAATGTTGTAACATTCAGTACAATTCCTTTATATATTACTGTATAAGAAAGAGCTTTACTAGCCTGCTGATGTTGAAATGAAAAGCAATTTACACCATTGTGACAGTGGAAGTTGTTCAGTCGTGTTGACTCTTTGTGACCCCATAGACTATATAGTCCACGGAATTCTTCAGGCTAGAATACTGGAGTGGGTAACTGTTTCCTTCTCCAGGGGATCTTCCCAACCCAGGGATCAAACCCAGGTCTCCCACATTGCAGGTAGATTCTTTACCAGCTGAACCACCAAGGAAACGCAATTTACCCCCATGTTCCTGTTAAATGTTAACCATATGCAAACCCTGAAGAAGTTATGAGTCAAGAGAGACATGATATTTCAGAATTGAATAGCCTTTTCTAACTTAAATTACAAATATAGTAATGCAAATCATAACAAATACAAAGGATACCGAAGGTCAAAAGTTTTCTGCTCTCTCTCTATTCCAGGAGGTAACTACATATAGCAGTTTGATAGATTTCCTTCCAGATAACAAGATATTTTTGATTCCTTTTTTTCACACACACACAACCATTCACGGGTAATTTCTTTTCTTTCCTTTAATTTTTTTTTCAACAAATAAGAGTGTAGTGTCCACATTGTTTTGTAACTTGTTTTCATCACTTAAAAATATTGTAGTGTGTATATGCAGAAGCTAAAAAGAAATAATACAAGTGAACTTACAGAACAGAAAAAGACTCACAGACTTAGAAAATGAACTTAGAGTTGTGAGGCAGGAGGGATAGTTAGGGAGGTTGGGAAGGTCATGTGCACACTGCTATATTCAAAATGGATAACCAACAAGGACCTGTTGTATAGCACATGGAATCTACTCAACGTTATGTGCCACCCTGGATGGGAGGGGGTTTGGGGAGAATGGATACATGTGTATGTGTGGCTGAGTCCCTTCACTGCTCACCTGACCCTACCACATTGTTAGTTTGCTATATCCTAATACAAAATAAAAAAGTTTAAAGTTAAAAAAGAATTGCAGTGTGAATATCTTGCTAGATAGTTTTTGACATGTACCCTTCAAGATATTTGGACATTGTATAGCAAGATATTTTACGAGTTTATTTTGAATATGATATTATAGGTACTTACTGAAAACAAGACTTTATCATTTCAATTGAATCTCTCACAGAGATTTTCTCACATTTGTTTTCTTAGCCCATCTCTTGAAATCTTGGCTTAGTCTTGAAATTCCTGATATCAAAGCTCAAGTCTCACTGTGACATCACTCGGGAAGTCCAGGCTTATCCAGCTTTTCCATGGGCAGAAATGACCCTGGGGATTTCAGATATGCCTCATTTGGAAAATTCAGAAAATTATGTCGATGTCACATCAAGAAAACCTTTGATTTCAGAAATCATTTATTAACTTTTCCGAACATTTTTTAAAAAGACGGTGTGCCTAAGCATCTATGTTAAAAAAAATAAAGCTACAGGGCTGAAAATAACTTTTTTTTTCCCTCTCAGTTTGGCAAAGAGTCAAGTCACAATAAACAAACTACTGTATAACTAAGTAAATATGATTGTTTTTTTAAGAAGTTATTTTCAGTATTTTATGTTGGCTCAGTGAGGCCAAATTATAAAGTTAACAAACATTATATTCCTTTGACTAGGATTATTTGATCCATTTTTACTCACATTAAGCAAAAACAGTCTTAGCTGCATTTTAGGGTGTGGCGAAGAAAAAAAGTTTTCCTCAACCCTGTTAGAGTTCCTGGCTGGGTGTGAAAGTTAAACTGACAAAGACAGATTAACAGGAGAAAAAAAAATACACATTTGATGAAATTTTTGCTTGTAAAACTGGGAGTTTTCGAAAGAGAATGAAGACTCAAAGAAGTGATCAGACGAAGCTTTTACACCTTTTAGACAAAGAAGCAATACATTGGTGAAGAACTGAGAAGACAAACGAGTTTGCTCTGGAGTAAGTAAATGGTGAAGTAGCAAGCTTTGTTTATGCACCTTTCTCAGTCCTACACTCTTCTTTTCTGGTGATAAAAATGTCCTCTTTCTCCAGGTACAGAGAAGGTGCCTTACATGGGAGCTTTAGCCTCTTTTTCCAGGAGAGAAAAAGTGAGTGGCAAGAGGTCAGAGTAACAATCTTCCTGCTTCTGCTGTTTTCTCAAACTCAAAGTGCCACACTTGGGGGCAACATGTCCTGAACCCTCTTCAAGGACAAACCGTGAGGTGTCTTCCCCAATAATTCAGAAATAAGATAGGACCCTCATCCTCTCTTAAACTATGAAGCTATTAATAACCCAAAACGAACTATAACAGAAAGAAGAAAAATTTGACTGAAAATATTAACACATCTAAAGAAGGAAAGTGTCAAATAAGCGCTTTTGCCACCTCTTACATCACAAAGGAAGAACCTAGGAGCCATGGAGAGAAGGGGAAGGAGGGAGGGGCGGAGGCCATCTTGAGGGGAGTGAGGCGACCCGTCCCAGCCTGACGTTCTCCGGTGCTGGAGTGACAGTGACCTCGCTCTGGTAGCCCATTTACTCTCCTTTACGTTAGTGTAATGGAGTAGCCTTACCTTACCTGGAGTGTTTATTTTTCAGTGGGGTTTTTGCCACACCGTGCAGCATGAAGGATCTTAGTTCCCCAGAGTCCTGCGCGGGGAGCGCAGTCTTAAGTGGGTGGACCGCCAGGGAAGCCCTGTTTCGTTTTGCCTTCTTACCTGCAGTGTCCGGTAGCCCACTTGCTCACCCAGCCTACCTGGAGAGACTTTTGCCAGCCCGCTGAGAAAAGTACAGGTTCTCTTGGACCGAGAAACTAGACACAGGGCCAGCCAGTCATCAGGTTAGAATAACAGACACGAGAAAGCCCGTGTAAGGTTTGTGGGAAGCCCTGTTTCTCCCAAGGACACACCACACCTAGAAAGCGTCAGCCAATCTGCTTCCTTGAATGACGACTGCTTTCTTACTCACTGAGAAGTACTTTTCCCCGGTATCATGGATATCAAACTTTGAAATTTTATTGGTAGGGATGAGACATTCCATTTTACCTGGAAGATTTCAGTCACTTTGATCCAGTGAAGCAGCCTCAATTTCTAATCCAGATTATGAACTTCAGATACAGAATATCTGGACACAGTATTTCACATCTATCCTAACTCTGGTTTCCAAAGAAATAATATTCTGAGTCCACATGATGATCTAGATTTGATGCTGACCCTTTATCCACAGCCCTAGCTTGCTTTGAGCTTGTCAAAACACTGCATTTAATTTTCACTTTAATTCCACTCTTTCCTCAAATCCTATAATAACTCATCTTTTCCTTTAAATGAATGAGAAGCTTCATAGTTCCTCTGGGATGCATTCTTCCTTAATAGTTCAATAAACCTGGTTTTTCAGATTTGAGATCTATTTCTGTTGGTCTTGGGCTGATAGGCTAAGACATTGGGTAGGTCTGACACAGAAGAGAATTCTTTGCATGACTGTCATATTTCTTAATGTAAACTTAGAAATATTTTTCTTGGATTCTTGCTTATCATGGGTCTTCTCCAAGAGACAGACCCTCTATTAGGAAACAAGAAAATTAATTTTCTATCTGCAAAGGGCCTACATTACCAAATAAGCCACAAGTGAGCACCTGGAAGATACATAGAAGACAGCCCCAAAGACCACTCAATTTGGATAAGTATATATTCTTTCATTTCTACATTCCTGAATGTTCCCGTTTCCTTGAGTAAATACATTACGTACAGACATACTATGGCTCCCTGGGCTGCAGATATTTGGCAAAGCTAATGTGGGAGACCTGGGTTCAATCCCTGGGTTGGGAAGATCCCCTGGAGAAGGAAAAGGCTACCAACTCCAGTATTCTGGCATGGAGAACTCCATGGACAGTATACAGTATTCTGTATAGTCCATGGGGTCACAAAGAGTCAGACACAACTGAGCGACTTTCACTCACTCACTCACTCTTTCTGAGGAGTTAAGAAAACTGATACCTTCTTTTCTTTTTAGAATGGAGGAGTCTTTATGTTTTGGAAATCAATTCATAAAAAAAGTAGCTTTAAACAGAGAAAGAGATTTGCAAATCATTCACCCTAGGTTTTCTTCAAACACTAGATATCAGAGGTTTTTTGTTTTTGTTTTTGTTTTCAAACTTGGCCTCCGCAGAGTGCTGTGATTCTGTGGAGGTGCTGTGGGGGCTGCCGTGGAACTGACATGAGCCCCAGCTTCATGCTAAGCAGCTTATTCAAGAGCTTGTTTGAATAACATGTTTAGCTACCACAGAAGAACATTTGGAAACCACTGCCTTAGTGCTTTTTATGACCACTTAATATGTAAAGTAAGCTGGACTGGTTTTAGAATCATGGTAGTCATCAATGTTCCCAGTTGCAGGGAAAAAAGGCAGTTCTCAAGAATCTGGTGGCTCAAATGGTAAAGACTCTGCCTGCAATGCAGGAGACTCAGGTTCAATCCCTGGGAGGGGAAGTTGCCCTGGAGAAGGAAAAGGCAAGCCACTTCAGTATTCTTACCTGGTTTATCCCATGGACAGAGGAGCCTGGCGGGATACAGGCCATCGGGTCACAAAGAGTTGGACACCACTGAGAGGCCAACACTTTCGCTTTTTCAAGAATGTGGGGCTGTAACCAGCTGGTTGGCAGCTATTTGGATCCAGACCTCTGCTCCAACACTGTAAAGAAGTTCAGTTTCTGTCCACCAGAGGGCAGTAGTGAAGACGTTAACTTGGAAGTTATGCATTACTATCACAAACAGGGAAGACCAGAGGTGAGGACAGGGTGGTGATTTCAGAAGCTGCACCTGAGCATGAACGTCAATTGACTTGATTTTCTTTTTGCCCAGAAGAAAGTAAGTAACTGCATCATCTTGCTGACTCTCCAGAACTTTGGCAACCATTCTTTTCTTATATTTCATCCCTCAGTCTTCCACCTCTGTTACCTCCTTTTTGTTGTGGAAATTAGTTGTCTGAGATCCTAAGTAACAGTTGTCAGGAAGACCCCCCCCCCCCCCCAGGAGTCTGAGGACTCCTGCACCCCTGATTGCTCTCTCCTGGGCTGGCCTTGGCACCTGGTGTGAACGGCCCATAACTGTTTACATCTCTGAGGTCCAGTTCAGTCCTGAAAGCATTACTAGCATTTGCAAAGCTAGTCATCTCTGCTCAATGAAAACCAGCATCAGCTAGAAAACTGTGTGTGTGTTTAACCTGCAAAATCTCCTAGAACAAAAAACAAAATAATGATATTTTTTCTAGCATTAATATCGTGCTTTAATTTTATATACTTCCTCTAAAACACCAACACTTTCTAACCTAGGAACCGTGTTCTTTTTTTCTGTGTCACAAATGTGCTACTTTGCATGTGTGTATGTGTGTGTGTGTGTACACAGTGAATGGTGCCTATGAATTCCAATTCAATTGGAATTTCCAAATATCCAGGCCCACACTTGGCTGTACTTTCAACTAGGTGTGTTTCTTTTCCTTATTTGAGTCAGTTTCCTTACCTGTTAAACAAAGGGACAGGATGACTATCCTCTTCGAACTTAAAAATGTTGACTCTGTAATTGATTCTCACACATATCGGAGTTTATAAATTCTATAGTAAAATGTTCACATGCTACTTTCCCTCATTTCTCCCTCTTTCAATGAATATACTTCTGTTTTTCTAACCTAACCATGTCTTTTCTGGGGTTTTATAAAGATTGCCCTAGGTCACCCACAGGGAGAGTATAGGCAAAGATGTACTAAGTACCTTAATCTAACACTGATAGAACCCTTTGTGAATGTAACTTTGTGTAGAGTTGTTTCGTTGGTCAGTGGTGTCTGACTCTTTTGAGACCCAATGGACTGTAGCCCACCAGGTTCCTCTGTCCCTTGGATTCCAGGCAAGATACTGGAGTGGGCTGCCGTTTCCTCCTCCAGGGATCTTCAAACCCATGGGTCAAACCCACATCCCTTGCATTAGCAGGTGGATTCCTTACCATTGAACCATTAGGGAAGCCATTCCCTTTCAATAAGAAATCCAAATTCAATAAGAAACATCTAGCAGGTTAGGCTTTCTTCTCATTGACTAGAACTCTATGAAATACCTCCTTTTATGGCCAGTATATATTCCGGGGCACACAGCTGCCCTAAATGAAATCAGAGCCATGATAGCAACTGAGAAATGAATGAAGGAATAGTGGGAAGGAAGCTAACAGTAAAAGTCACAAAACTATAGCAAAGTCACAAAACTATAGCATTCCCATAGCATAAAGTGAATCACATGAACGAATGGGAGTATAAGATAATTTTGTAATTGTTAATATTATAGGAATCAGTCACTAACTTCAACTGTTCTTGGTCTGGGATTTCTACCCTGACCCCTTTTGATTTTTGCTTCAGGACAATCTAACTAAGATGAAGGTACATCTTAATATCCTTTGATGGCCTACCAGATCGGCCAAAACCAGTCAATTCTTTTGAAGGCTGTGTTGGGTGCAATAAAGCACATGAATAAATAAAGATGTTGAGTAATCAAGTTGAGACAGAGTTCCCCCATTTATTGGGTCAATTAATGACTGAAAAGCCTTTTCTTGAAATTTAAAAACAAATTGTCTTGAGACTGAGATTAAGGTTAAAAGGAAAGGCCCTTTTCTCTCTCAATCTTTGGCGATGAAACAAAGAGATGGTTCGGAATTTCAGAGAATTAATATGATAGCTCTTGTTCTCTGATCACTAATGAATAACCTGGATGAAATAAACTTCCCTTCTTTGCCAAGGTGCTTTTCCACCCTTTTGAAGAACTAATAATCATTTACTTACAGCAATGCAGACTTATTAGTACAGAAATATTATTCATATTCAAAAAGAACATCGCATTAAAAATAGGAACAGATAGAAGTGGACTAAACAGATGGTGTTCCAGGACTTTGAGCCCTGGGGTACAAACTTAATCCTCTATTGTCATAACTTCCAAGGGACTATCCAAATCCTTTATTTTACTGGAATTCACTAAAATTGTATTGATTGTTTGCAAATAAATGGAGAATTGGCTGAAGATCAAAAATCTTCTGTGATATGGGGAAGACCATTAACTATAAAGTACCTTTATCAGGATTCAATCTACTTGTCAGAGATTAAAATAGTACAAAAAGTAATAGAAAATTACCCAGGAGGTAATTCAGCTCTTCACTCTATCCCTGCTGTCTAAATAATCTCTGAGGCTTGGTTACCTTAACTACATCTAAAGTCTCTCCTGGGTACACTGCCAATGAAGGATTATTATTGTTTAATCTCCAAGTCATGTCTGACTCTTGGCAGCCCCACGGACTGCAGCACACGAGGCCTCCCTGTCCCTCACCATCTCCCAGAGTTTGCCCAAGTTCATGTCCGTTGAATGGGTGATGCCATTCAACCACCTCATCCTCTGTCACCCTCTTCTTCTGCCTTCAGCCTTTGCCAGCAGCAGGGTCTTTTCCAGGGAGTAGGCTGTTAACATCAGGTGGCCAAAGTTTTGGAGCTTCAGCTTCAGCATCAGTCCTTTTAATGAGTGTTCAGGGTTGATTTCCTTTAGAATTGACTGGTTTGATCTCCTTGCTGTCCAAGGGACTCTTCATGGATCACGGCCTTGTCATGGCAAAGAGGCTTGCATAACTCTATGAAGCTATGAGCCATGCCATGCAGGGCCACCCAAGATGGATGGGTCATAGTGGAGAGTTCTGATGAAACTTGATTCGCTGGAAGAGAGAATGGCAAACCAGCCCAGTGTTCTTGTTGTGAGAACCCCATGAACTGTATAAAAAGGCATTGAAGTGTGCTGAATCATTTTCCACAGACTCCTGTCTAATAGCATAAAACTCATCACTGGAGTTTCTAATAGAAAGTGGAATCAGGAGACAGAACATTTGGGGAAGGTGGCCAGGCACCTAGGGAGCTTTTTAAAAATACCATTGTCTAACCCCTGACTACTTAGGGAAAGTTGTTCAATTTCATCATCAAAATGGATAAGAATTTTTAATAAAATAATTAGTGTATTAATTAATTCAAATATAAAGGCTCCTTTTACATATACAGTTTCCTTCTAGGACATCCCTGGAAGGTAGTGAAGAAAACACTGAACACCAGCAGTCGTGAGAATTTATTAATTTCCCAAAGAAGAAATTCATATAGTTTTCTAGCAAATTTAATTATTTGAGATATTATTCTTAGATTAAATAAATATGTATTCCCCTACCACTCATACAACAATCTAAGTCCTGCCCCCGGAGATGAGAGGAAAGAAATCTGATCCTTCTATTCAATGTGTCACAGCCCTTCAATTGTTTGAAAGCTTTATCTTTTACATCTCGCTTTTTTGTTTTGTTTAATTTTTTAAAAATTTTATTGGAGTATAGTTGATGTACAATATTGTGTTAGTCTCTGATGTACAGCAAAGCAAATCAGTTGTACATATACATATATGCACTTGCTTTTAGATTCTTTTCCCATATAGGTCATCACAGAGCGCTGAGTAGAATTCCCTGTGCTATGCAGTAGGTCTGTATTGGTTTTCTATTTTCTATATAGTAGTATGTATGTGTCAATCTCGGCCTCCCGATTCATCCCCTCCTCTTTTCCCCCGGTGACTGTAAGTTTATTTCTCACATCTGTGACTGTTTCTTTTTTGCTAAATAAGTTCATTCGCAACATCTCTTTTTTTTAATTTTTAATTTTTTTATAAGTCCTTTTTTTTTCCCCTAATATTTATTCGTCTGTGCTGGGTCTTAGTTGTGGCATCTGGGTCTTCAGTTGCGGCATGCAGGATCTTCAGCTATACGTGTGAATGCTTAGTTGTGGCACCTGGGATCTAGTTCCCAGACCAGGGATTGAACCCGGGCCCCCTGCATTGGGAGCGTGAAGTCTTAGGCACTGAACACCAGGGAGGTTCCTGCAACATCTTTTTTTTTTTTTTTTTTAAGTGCATCATTTTGTTTAGTCACTCTTCAGATGGCTGAGTTTCACTGTCCCATCACTGTCTTGGGTAGACCTATAAAGAAAAAGTTGCTGATGATCAGTATTTAATTTAGAACAGTGATTCTCAACACCAGCCCAGGATTCAGATTAAATTTCTCTGGATTGGGGCTCAGATACTGGGGCATCTTCAGTGCCCTCTGGGTGATTCTAATTTGCTAGCAAGGCTGAGAACCTCTGAAAATGGTCCAACCCCAAACAGCCCCTCTGGCACAAAGGGAGCTTCAACGGGCAAAAGGAACAGCCCTCTCCCTTGTTCTAGACACTAAAGTTCCACTGAGGCAATCTAGGTCACATGTAAGATTTTAGTGACAGTTATGTACACTCTGGGCTCAAACTGGGCTTAAGTTCAATCCAAAGACTACTGTATTTGTTGGATGGATTTCTGTTAATGTATACCTTCCTGGTTCTGTGGAGATGGAATTATTTTTTGGATCTAACTCCACTATATTTGTTTTTTTTTTTACATATTGCCTATAACTTTATTATTCATAGTATCAAAGAAAACAATAGATGTGCATTAACTGTGTGCTAAGCACAGGGCTAAATCCATTGACTTTTAAACTATTATCTTAATTGAATCTCCTCAGCAGCCCTATGGCAAAGGGAATATTAGTATCCACATTCCATCAAAATAGTCTATATTCTCTCTATATATATATATTAGATTGTATATATATATATATATATATATACACCCTCTTTCCTACTATAAACGTCAGCTTTTCATCAATACTCACAGATGTGATCCAGGCTTCATATAAACCCTCTTCAGTTCAGTTCAGATGCTCAGTCATGTCTGACTCTTCATGACCCCATGGGCTGCAGCACGCCAGGTTTCCCTGTCCATCACCATCTCCTGGAGCTTGCTCATACTCACGCCCATTGAATCAGTGATGTCATCCAACCATCTCATCCTCTGTCATCCCCTTCTCCTCCTGCCTTCAATCTTGCTCAGCATCAGGGTCTTTTCTAATGAGTCAGTTCTTTGCATCAGGTGGCCAAAGATATAAACCCTCTTCAGATCATTGTAAAACTGTGGAACAGTGAAGAGCATCTGACCACTAGACACTTCTATCCAGGATGTACCAACTATCATTTTAGAGCTAAATCAGACTATGAAGCCATCAGACTAAAAAGACTATGAAGCCATCAACATAGACACATTTTCCCTGATGTCTGCAAAGATGTCCTGGGACCATTGGCTAGTGCTGTGCCAAGATCTGTATTCACTGTTCCTATTCCTCTGTGAACCATCAATTAAGGAAATGAGCACTGTCCAGATGGACTTGTTCTAATGAACCAGATGTTGTCTCCAGAAATCACCATGTCCCCCAGGGATTACCATGTCATTACATCACAGACCATCCTTTTAATGCATTGCCCTAGGATTTTATCTGGTACTAATTGGTTTACAGTTTGCAGAGATCAAGTCAATATGATATGTGATTCTCTTTTCTTTTTATTTTGTCATTTACTATGGATTTTTTTTTCAAATTTTATTTATTTTTTGGCTACTCTGGGTCTTCATCGCTCTGTGCAGTCTTTCTCTAGATGTGGTGAGTGAGAGCTACCCTCTAGTTGTGGAGTAGTGGGCTTCTCTTGTTGCAGAGCATGGGTTCTAGAGCTTGGTCTGAATTGTTGTGGCGTAGGGGCTTAGCATGTGGGATCTTCCCAGACCTGGGATCAAATCCTTGTCCCCTGCAATTGTCAGGGGGATTATTAACCGCTGGACCACAGGAGCAGTCTCTTCTTTTCTTTTTTGGTTACCTCCCTTGGTATCTCTGACTGCTCAGAGATCATTTTAGGCACCTAAGAAATCTCCTCTCTGTTTTCACCCTCATTTGCCTGAGCCCCAGAATCCTGACTGCCTTTGATGGGTTCCATTTGATCAGCTTCATCTCTTTCATAAATTCCCACAATCTTGGACTTCTGTCGGCCCCTCCTTCTCTCTCTGAAGAGCCTTCACTGCAGGGAACATTGAATGGGGGCATTCTGCTTTTTCTCTAAAATCTATGAACATTAGATCCCACACTTGCCCCAGGCACTGGGCAGATCACTTCTCTTGTTTTTCTTGCTCAAATAAAACTTACAACCCACCTTCTAATTTCCTTTCATATTTTCCTGATATTGAGTTTTATATCCTTTTCAAGTCTCAGCTCATTCTGGGCGGTGGCCTTCTTGATACCTTAAGCTCATAATTGTATCTTAAGTGAGGGTTTAACCCAAAACTATGAATGCAAAGCTAACAAGTCATACATAAATCCAACATCAAGAGGAAATGTGTTATCAGTCCAATCTTTCTCCTTTTATGAGCAGGTAGACCACCTCTATGCTAAATTCAAAATACATTACATATGAAATCACTCTTCTCAGAAACTTCATGGTATACATCTATCATCTTTCTTTGTTTTACGTGCAAAGGAACTAGTACTTCAAATCGTTCCAGAGGCTAGACAGTGATCAGAGTCATGAGTCACCCCCATAGATTCTGATTTGGTGTCGAGGGCTTTTTACAGCTGATTCTTAGATAAGCTGTGGAAGACAAAGGTTTCCAGCCCTGTTCAGTGTCTGATTGGAGAAGCCATCACCACATCACCCTAACTGACATAGTGGAAAAGAATTATGGTCAGAGCTAACAATAGTGACCCTATTCGTCCAGGAGCCTGGAGCTACAACAGCAAGAAACATTATCAGCCACTGTGGTGTGTCAAAGACTCAGGAAAAACCTACTCACCTTACTGGGAAGCGTTTTGTTCCAGAAAATGATGTTAAAATTATTCGCATTTCTGAATCCCGCTTATCACCAGCCAAACCCAGGGAATTTGGAATGAAGAGTCACTCCCAGGTCACTTTCATAGGCCAAATAATTGAAAGATCTTCAATCAATGAGGAAGCTACCCAAGAACTTTGGGTAGTAAATATACAGCCTCTGGCAGATTTATTTCCATAAACTGTCACTTGTGTTTTCCAAGTTCAAAATCAGATGGTGAAACACGGAGATTAACAAGGTCCCTTCTAGGTTAAGCTTGTGTTAGTTTTAAGCCACACGCTCTTAGTGCCACAGTTGCCCACAAATATCTTCTCCCTGTCTCTCTGCCATCCCCACACCATACCATCCCTGACCTAGCCACCTCATAGGACTTGGCATGTGTCTCATAGACAGTCTTCCTTTCCCAGTCTGTTCTGTGGTTACCCTGAGAAGGAATAGGCTTCATTCAAGTACCCACCTCCCAATCTGGGGACCAGACTGTGACAGGGCCATGACCCTGCCCAGGCATTCTGATCTTTAGGTGAGGGATCAGACATCTTTTTCTAATTAAAAATATTGTACTGAAGTGTGATGTACATGTGGAAAACAGACTATATCTAAGTAAACTTGTCAACACATTTTCAACTGATCAAGCAACAGAGTGTTATTCATACTCAGAAACTCCCTTCCTGCCCTCCTCCACGCCCTCCCAACAAGGATCAGTATCATACTTACCCCTCCCAGCAGAGGCTGGTCTTGAGCTTTATATACATGACCTCATACAATCTGCACACTCTCGTCTCTTGTTTCTTTTTTTTTTTTTTTAATATTTATTTATTTATTTAATTAAAAAAATTTTTTTTTCATTAGTTGGAGGCTAATTACTTCACAACATTGCAGTGGGTTTTGTCATACATTGACATGAATCAGCCATGGAGTTACATGTATTCCCCATCCCGATCCCCCCTCCCAGCTCCCTCTCCACCTGACCCCTCCGGGTCTTCCCAGTGCACCAGGCCCGAGCACTTGTCTCATGCATCCAGCCTGGGCTGGTGATCTGTTTCACCCTTGATAATATACATGCTGTTCTTTCGAAACATCCCACCCTTTCCTTCTCCCACAGAGTTCAAAAGTCTGTTCTGTATATCTGTGTCTCTTTTTCTGTTTTGCATATAGGGTTATCATTACCATCTTTCTAAATTCCATATATATGTGTTAGTATGCTGTAATGATCTTTATCTCTCTGGCTTACTTTACTCTGTATAACGGGCTCCAGTTTCATCCACCTCATTAGAACTGATTCAAATGAATTCTTTTTAATGGCTGAGTAATATTCCGTTGTGTATATGTACCACAGCTTCCTCATCCATTCATCTGCTGAAGGGCATCTAGGTTGCTTCCATGTCCTGGCTATTATAAACAGTGCTTCGATGAACATTGGGGTGCACGTGTCTCTTTCAGATCTGGTTTCCTCAGTGTGTATGCCCAGAAGGGGGATCGCTGGGTCATATGGCAGTTCTATTTCCAGTTTTTTAAGAAATCTCCACACTGTTCTCCATAGTGGCTGTACTAGTTTGCCTTCCCACCAACAGTGTAAGAGGGTTCCCTTTTCTCCACACCCTCTCCAGCATTTATTGCTTGTAGACTTTTGGATAGCAGCCATCCTGACTGGCGTGTAATGGTACCTCATTACACGTACATCATTGTCTCTTGATTCTTCTGGCCATAGTATGTACACGATAGTCAGCCATGCTGTTGCATGTAGTTGGAAATTGTTTATTCTTTTTGTTGGATCATATTTTCATTTGAGGAATATTCCTGATTTCCCTCTCCCATCTACAGTTGGTACACATCAAATCGTTTCCAGTGTGCATGCATGCTAAGTCGTTTCAGTTGTGTCTGACTCTTCGTGACCCCAGGGACTGTAGCAACTATAGCCCATCTGCCTCTCCTGTCTGTGGGATGCTCCAGGCAGGAATACTGGAGTGGGTGGCCACTCACTTCTTCCTGACCTAGGCATTGACCTCCCATCTCTCATGTCTCCTGCATTGGCAGATGGGTTCTTTACCACTGGTGCCACCGGGCATGCTCAAGTGGGTAGCCCTTCCCTACTCTGGGGCATCTTCCTGACCCAGGGATTGAACCTGGGTCTCCTGCATAGGCAGATTCTTTACCATCTGAATTTGGGGTTATTACACATAGCACTGCTATAAATACTCCAGGCTGCAGGTGATCACAGTCCTTTTCTGTTGGGTAAACATCTAAGAATAGAATGGCTATGCCATAGGGCAGCATATGTTCAGCCTTAACAAAGAAACAGTATTTTAATAAATAGTTTGCTCTTATTTCATTTCATCCTCCTTTTCTTTCTCATCTTCCACCTTCATTGTCTTCTTCAAGCATTTTTTTTTTTAACCAGATGAAACCCATGTGTGCTGGTCTCACAGCCTGTGGTCACAATCTGAATGTGGGATGCTCATAGCCCTTAATGGTCCACATCACTGCAGAAACCAGGGTTGTTTTACTACAAATTCAGGGATCTCTGAAGGGAAACCACACAGAACGTAGCACTCAGTATTACTGAGGAAGGGAGCAGGGCACAACATTTGAAAGAATGACAGACTTTGAGGACATGACGTAAGCTGGTTAGAATCAATGAGGTCCAAGATACATGCTCATTGTAATACATTAGCACATGCAAAGTGACATGCCCACAGGCCCATGACAGTTCCACGGCTGACCACAAAAGGTCAAAAAGTGGGCTGTGGCCCAACTCCTAGAAATCCCCACCCCTTTCCAAAATATTCAGAATACCCCTCCCACCCATTAGCTTATGAAATTACCCATTCCTATAAAAATACTGACAACTCCACACCCTGGAGGCTCTTGCCTTCTGAGATTGCCAACACTCTATGAAATGTGTATCTCCCTGAATAAACTTTCTCCACTTTACTATGGCTCGTTCTTGAATTCTTTCCCACCAGAAGCCAAGAACCCAAGCTTGGCAGCCATTCCAGGGACTTACCTGAGACTTGGGACATGACCATCCTCTCATGCCCTGCTCTCTCTCCTGCAACATTACCATGAGCTGCAAATCTCTCTTGGAGCCCAACCAGCTCTGGTTTGTCCTCAGAGCCGCTTTCAGAACAGCCTCCCTGTTGGTTCCCTCTGGGTCTGGAGAGCATGCCTCTCAGAGTCCAAGTATCTCCATCCACTCCAGTCAGCATCCCACCATCAGCCCTGCTCAGCCATGGCTGACCCTGTGCAGAGGCAAAGTTCTGAAAAAAAATAGGTCGATGAAAAATTAATCAGTCTAAGAAAGAAATGGAAATTTTTCTAAGCCAAATCCAAGGCTTAAAATCTGAGCATCTTAGAAAGTTCTGGGTACTGTTTCACCCACTAGAAATCAAGGCCCAATTATACAAGTTATTTGAGAAGAGGGTTGGACCCCAAATGATGGATTAGTTCAGTTTACATAATTCAGATCTAAGCATCATTGTGGTGGGTCATGTGATCCCGTACAAGATCAAGAAGGAATATTATCTTTTAAGGATTTGTCTTGTTGATGCTGGGAGAATGCTGCTCTTGATGGCTGAGCAGGCATTCCTGCTGATGGCGGAAGTCTGGTTGATGACTAATGCAGATACACAATGCTCAGTGCAGGGAGACGGGAGGCCAAAGGGCAGAGAAGAAATTTTTATGTTGAAATACTTCTCGTTCTGCCATAAAATGTGAATTCTATTTCACAGATATGTATCTATATACACATAAAGCTCAGCATCCAGAGACCTTAAGTTTGAATCCTCTGTCCTCCCCTTTACTACAAACTGACCTGAACAAGTCACTCGACCACTGTTTTCTCTCTTTCTTCATCTGTGAAATTAGATTAATAATAATTCTCACCTCATAGGATACATTTGAAGATTGTGTGAGAAATGCACGTAAGGTGCTTAGAACTCAGGCTGACAGGCAATTGGCACAGAGATGTTGGCTGGAATCATGCTAGCAGAGAAAACCAACTTCAAAAGGCATCTGCCTTCAGGTTAGTGATCATTTCAATTGACCCCACCCCCATGCTCAGTGGATATGAATTGACTTTGTGTGTGTGTGTGTGTTGAGAGGCCTTTTCAGGGGACAAAAACAGAAAGAGAGAGTCTGCCCTGGAAATAAATTTAACTCAGGCAGAAGTGATTTATAACTTTTAAATGGCAATTTTTTTCCATCTTTAAAAAAATATTAGAGCGCAGTCCCAGGCAAGACATCTCTTTATAAGTCTAGGAGAGAGAAAGAGAGGGAGAGAAGAGGAGGGAACATTAAATAGCTTAATAATTTCAAGGGGGGTCTGATGAACAGAGCCTGGGCCAAGGAGATATGCTGATTAGAGGCCAGACTAAAGGGACGAGTGGGTTTTGGGCAACCTGATTTAGTCTGGCCCACAGTACTTGCTAGCCATGTGTTCCTGAACTTTGCCGTTTCATATCTGTAGAACAAAGACAATCTTATCTTCCTGAGAGAATTGCCTTGTGGTTTAGAGTTAGTGTAATAAACTGCCTAACCTAGCAAACATAAAGACCTTATGCTGCTGCTAAGTCACTTCAGTCGTGTCCGACTCTGTGCGACCCCATAGACAGCAGCCCACCAGGCTCCCCCGTCCCTGGGATTCTCCAGGCAAGAATACTGGAGTGGGTTGCCATTTCCTTCTCCAATG